>NC_141696.1:560317032-561757865 GCF_964263255.1 Lissotriton vulgaris | reverse complement strand
ATTGTTACATTCTGTGTTTGAAAATACCACTTTTAGAAAGTAGGTATGTTCCTGCCTAACCATCCAGTGTGCCTCTGCTAGGGTGTGCATTGGCTGTCTGGCTTTGGAGTGACAGGGGCTGGGGAAGTGCAGTGACTCCAGTGAGTCTGGATGAGTCAGGGCTGGGCTGCATTTAGAGTAGGGGGAGGAGATTTCCTTTCACCTGAATGGGCCTGGCCTGCCTGCCACAGTGCTGTCCCCACCAGAGTGAACAGAACTGGTTTTGGCTGGGCACAGACACTCTCTGCCTACAGAGAACAAAGACATTTTGAGGTATAAGTATTAGACCTACAACCCCTAAACTTTAGACTCCTTCTGGAATCGAGAGGAACCTTTGCCAAGGAGAAGAGCTGGAGAAACTGAGGAGAATTACTGCCCCTTTACTGTGTGTCTGGGGTTGGCCTGCAGTAGCTGTTTATGCCAAGGAAAAGAGAAGGACTTTGCTGTGTGCTGTGTCCTCTGCTTGAAGAAGATCTCCAAGGGCTTGAGTACAGGTTTCCTCCTGTTAAGAAGTCTCAGGGACACAAAAGACTTCCTGCAAATCTGCTGGACTCTGCCATCTATGAGTTCTACCCTTGCCTGAGGTGCCTCCTTCCAGTTACAGGACTTCTGGGGTGGGTTTTGCAGCTAATCTCTGCAAGAACTGGCACTAAGCATCCCAATGCCATGCAAAGTCTCTCAGAACCGATGTCGAACTATGCGAAGCCTGGCTGAGTCTCGCCGGGCGACGCAAAGCCTCGCAGCCCCCAGCACCGAAGTCAGACGGCACAGAGCCTCGCAAAGCGACGCATCACCTCCGGTGTGTCACGCATCGTACCTTTGCACAAACTTTTTCCATGCATCACCTGCAGATCAGAATCGTCTTGGATTTCGACGCCTCACTTCCCCCTACGGTACAAAAGGGGGTGGTGATGGATGGAGCATCTGAACCAATCAAACACTCACACCCAGTCAACAGCTCTGGGTTTAATCCATCACCGTTCTTTAGCCCACTCTGCCACCCCAGTTCAGACATGGCCATATGCAAATCAGTCTGACCCTGTGCCTCATGGGAACAGTCCAGCCCGAACTGCCAAGCCATGCCTTCCCTGGACCCGAAACAAGCTTCCTAGGACCGGTTTCTGGCATTACAGCCGTCTTCAGCCAGGCTTGCTTGAATCCAGTGGCAAAGTGAGCAAGGGACTCACGTCTGAGCATACCCTGCCAACTTATGGCCAACAAAGTGGTACAAAAGGGGGTGGTGATGGACGGAGCACCTGAACCAATCAAACACTCACACCCAGTCAACAGATCTGGGTTTAATCCATCACCCTTCTTTAGCCCACTCTGCCACCCCAGTTCAGACATGGCCATATGCAAATCAGCCTGACCCTGTGCCTCATGGGAGCAGTCAGCCCGAACTGCCAAGCCATGCCTTCCCGGACCGGAAACAAGCTTCCTAGGACCGGTTTCTGGTATTACAGCCGTCTTCAGCCAGGCTTGCTTGAATCCAGTGGCAAAGTGAGCAAGGGACTCACGTCTGAGCATACCCTGCCAACTTATGGCGAACAAAGCGGTACAAAAGGGGGTGGTGATGGACGGAGCAGCTGAACCAATCAAACACTCACACCTAGTCAACAGATCTGGGTTTAATCCATCACCGTTCTTTAGCCCACTCTGCCACTTCAGTTCAGACATGGCCATATGCAAATCAGACGGGAGTCCCTTGCTCACTTTGCCACTGGATTCAAGCAAGCCTGGCTGAAGAAGGCTGTAATGCCAGAAACCGGTCCTAGGAAGCTTGTTTCGGGTCCAGGGAAGGCATGGCTTGGCAGTTCGGGCTGGACTGTTCCCATGATGCACAGGGTCAGACTGATTTGCATATGGCCATGTCTGAACTGGGGTGGCAGAGTGGGCTAAAGAAGGGTGATGGATTAAACCCAGATCTGCTGACTGGGTGTGAGTGTTTGATTGGTTCAGATGCTCAGTCCATCACCACCCCCTTTTGTACCGCTTTGTTCGCCATAAGTTGGCAGGGTATGCTCAGACGTGAGTCCCTTGCTCACTTTGCCACTGGATTCAAGCAAGCCTGGCTGAAGACGGCTGTAATGCCAGAAACCGGTCCTAGGAAGCTTGTTTCGGGTCCAGGGAAGGCATGGCTTGGCAGTTCGGGCTGGACTGTTCCCATGAGGCACAGGGTCAGACTGATTTGCATATGGCCATGTCTGAACTGGGGTGGCAGAGTGGGCTAAAGAACGGTGATGGATTAAACCCAGATCTGTTGACTGGGTGTGAGTGTTTGATTGGTTCAGATGCTCCGTCCATCACCACCCCCTTTTGTACCGTAGGGGAAAGTGAGGCATCGAAATCCAAGACGATTCTGGTCTGCAGGTGATGCATGGAAAAAGTTTGTGCAAAGGTACGATGCGTGACACACCGGAGGTGATGCATCGCTTTGCGAGGCTCCGTGCCGTCTGACTTCGGTGCTGGCGGCTGCGAGGCTTTGCGTCGCCCGGCTGGACTCAGCCAGGCTTCGCATCATTCGGCATCAGTTCTGAGAGACTTTGCATGGCATTGGGATGTTCCCATGAGGAACAGGGTCAGACTGATTTGCATATGGCCATGTCTGAACTGGGGTGGCAGAGTGGACTAAAGAACGGTGATGGATTTAACCCAGATCTGTTGACTGGGTGTGAGTGTTTGATTGGTTCAGATGCTCCGTCCATCACCACCCCCTTTTGTACCGCTTTGGCCGCCATAAGTTGGCAGGGTATGCTCAGACGTTAGTCCCTTGCTCACTTTGCCACTGGATTCAAGCAAGCCTGGCTGAAGACGGCTGTAATGCCAGAAACCGGTCCTAGGAAGCTTGAATCCGGTCCAGGGAATGCATGGCTTGGCAGTTCGAGCTGGACTATTCCCATGAGGCACAGGGTCAGACTGATTTGCATATGGCCATGTCTGAACTGGGGTGGCAGAATGGGCTAAATAACAGTGATGGATTAAACCCAGATCTGTTGACTGGGAGTGAGTGTTTGATTGGTTCAGATGCTCCGTCTATCACAACCCCCTTTTGTACTGCTTTTGCCGCCATAAGTTGGCAGGGTATGCTCAGACGCGAGTCCCTTGCTCACTTTGCCACTGGATTCAAGCAAGCCTGGCTGAAGACGGCTGTAATTCCAGAAACCGGTCCTAGGAAGTTTGAATCTGGTCCAGGGAAGGCATGGCTTGGCAGTTCGGGCTGGACTGTTCCCATGAGGCACAGGGTCAGACTGATTCGCATATGGCCATGTCTGAACTGGGGTGGCAGAGTGGGCTAAAGAACGGTGATGGATTGAACCCAGATCTGTTGACTGGGTGTGAGTGTTTGATTGGTTCAGATGCTCCGTCCATCACCATCCCCTTTTGTATCACTTCCCCCTACATCACTTCTCCTGTGTGCACCAGAACTGTTGCCTCGCCTCCCCAAGGACTCAGGCACTGACACATCTCTGTGTTTTCCAACGCTTCCTATCTCTGCTGCTGTTTGGCCTTCCGAATCTTGAAGCATCTTCAGGTACTTTGTGAGAAATCATGCGTCCATAGTTTTCTATGGACCAAGTTGTTTGAAACCTTTTTAAAGGCTTATTCCTATTACATGTATGTTAGATTCTTGTCGTTTTCGTCTTGTTGAAGTTTAGATAAAGATACTTTATTTTTCCTAAACTGGTGAGGTGTCTATTTGTGGTGTTATCACTGTATTTCTGTGTTTTGAGTACAGATACTTTACACATTGCCTTTGGGATTAGCATGTCTTCTCGTGCCAAGCTACCCAGAGGGTGAGCAGGGGTTATCTAAAGTGTGTATCCCCCTTACCCTGACTAGAAGCAAGTGTCCCTATATGGACAAAGGTACCTACCATTCCCAACTAGAGACACCCCATTTCTAACATTAGTGGTCAGCGATGAGGATTTGAACTTGTATTTGTACTTGACCCACAGTGATTGGTGTACATCACTAGTTTATTGCAGACCACTACGCAACCACATACTGTGTTTCATTTCTGGTTCTTTTTTTTATATGGCCGTTGAGTTATCCACGCATCATGTCTCTGAATGGTAAATCAGAGAGTGAGGCTGCAGAATTGGAGTTTGACATTGAAATGTTAAGTAGTTACAAAGTAGAGCAACTCAAGCAATTCTGCAAGAGCTTTGAATGTCCCATAAAGAGCCACGCTAGGAAAGAGGAGCTACAGAAGGCCTTAGGGGCCTAGTGGGAGGCCAGACAAGCTGAGGAGACAGGGGATGCAGATGTGGATGGGAGTGCACCAGAAAATGGTTTTAGATCCCAGGATTTGGTGGTTGGTCTCTAGAGCTAGCAGCAGTCATTCTTCTAGGAATCCCTCTCCAGAGGAATTGGAGGACAGGCAAATGGCCAGAAAGCATAAATTGGAGGTTATGAAGCTTCAGATGAAGCAATTGAAAATAGAGAACCAAACAGCTGCCATAGAGAGAGAAAAGATGGCAGAGGAGAGAAAGAACGCTTGTGATGTGATAGACATTTATAGAGCGCACTACCACTCCAGGGAGCATCTTGGCGCTTAGACTCATATGCTGAAAAAGATGGGCAGAAAAGGAGCTCTCAATCAGGATAGTTAAACCAGTGATTTGCAGACTGAGTCTGCCAGGCTATAAATCCATGTCTTTAAAGATTTATTAAATATTTTTTCAGGTATGATATTGCGCAAATTTGGAGGCAGCGTGTTCCATGCCTTGGCACCCAATACTACCAGGGTCTTGCCTCCTTTTGTCATCAATTTAAATTTAGGAACACTCATTAGATTGGCTGATCTAAGATCCCGAGTGGGGTAATATCTGTTAAAATATTTGGAGAGGTATAAAGGACCATGTTTATGGAAAGCCCTGAAGGCAATCACCAACACCTTGAAAAGAATACGTTTCTGTATAAGAAGCCAATGAAGCTCCTTCAGTGCAGCAGAGGCTGAAGATTTCCTTGGCCATCTAAGCACCAATCTTGCTGTGGCATGCTGAACCATCTGCAATTTGTGAAGGGCAGATTTATTGACCCCTGCATACAGGCTGTTGCAGTAGTCCAGTCTAGATGTAATCAATGCCACTGCAACAGTACGCCTGGCAGATAAGGGTAGGAGGTCAAAGAATTTCATGAGGCCCTTTATGATGTTAAAGCATGATCCTGCCACTTCCTTTACCTGCTGTTTAAACGAGAGTGACTCATCAAATTTTATGCCCAAATTTCGTGCTACCACAATGGTATTAGGCGGGGCTTCTTCCTCTTTTTGCCAACAGCTCTGGGGTGAGAAAAAATTATTGTGACCAAACTGCACAATTTCTGTTTTGGCCGAGTTGCATTTCAGATGGTTATTTTTCATCCAGGAAAAAGTCGCCGTAAGACATTTTTTAGGGTCTTTTCGGCGATTGCCGGGTCTTCATCAAAAGTTAGGACCAGTTGCGTATCATCGGCATACGCTATAGTATTAATTCCAAAAGTGGAGATGAGTTCATTCAAGGGGACCATATACAGATTAAACAAAATGGGGCTCAAACTGGAGCCCTGCGGTACCCCAGACTGAACCACCATCTCCTCAGAGCAGAACTGGCCCAGCATTGTAATCTGCCTTCTGTCCTGCAAAAAGTTTGCAAACCACTTTGACACGGTGCCTCCTATTCCAACACTCATAAGGCGATGTAATAGAATAGTATGAGACACCATGTCAAACGCTGCAGAAAGATCTAACAGGATCAGGACAGCCCTCTTACTCTGATCCAGTGCAGCTCTAATGGTCTCTGTGGAGTACAATACTGCAGATTCAGTAGAGTGTTCAGCTCTAAACCCGGCTTGATTAGGATGGAGAATATGATTCTCCTCCAAATAGGCCACCAGCTGCTTATTAACACAGGCTTCTGCCATTTTACAGATAGCTGGGAGAAGCGAAATAGGCCGTAGGTTAGATAAAACTGTAGGATCCTGAAGTGCCTTTTTCTGTATGGGTCTTACAGCAGCAACTTTCCAGCAAACTGCAATCTCCCCTGTATGAAGTGAGGAATTGAGGATTGAATTAATCAGAGGGTTTAGCTCCTCTGTTATAGCTTTCAGCAGTGTTGGCGGGCACGGATCTAATAGTGATCCGTGCCCGCCAACACTTGTTGTGCTTTAGAAATCATGCATCCATAGTTTTCTATGGACCAAGTTGTTTGAAATATTTTTTACAGTCATATTCTTATTACATGTATATTGGGTTTTTTGTCATTTTGGTCTGGTTGAAGTTTAGATAAAGATACTTTATTTTTCCCTAAACCTGTGTGGTGTCCATTTGTGGTGTTATCACTCTAATACTGTGTGTTTTGAGTACAAATACTTAACACATTGCCTTTGGGATAAGCCTGTCTGCTCATGCCAAGCTACCCAAAGAGTGAGCAAGGGTATTCTAAAGTGTTTATCCCCATTACCCCAAAAAGGGTCCCTATTTGGACAAAGGTACCTACCTCTGCCAACTAGAGACCCCCATTTCTAACAGGGCTGATTCAGTTAATGAGGCCTTTCTGAAAATTAAACACTTCATAGTTTCCACACCTGCTTTGTTACCATTTTGGAAGGGAAAAAAGTGTTCAGTGACTGTAGATACCAGACAAGTTGGTCTGGGGCCATGCTATCAGCTCTTCTTAGTTGTACTCTAGGAAAAGAAAGCACAGCTAGGCTCCCCTGACCAATCACAACGCTGCAATACAGCGTTGTGATTGGCAAGCACCCAGGAACCCCATACCAATAACAATGTTGCAATGCAGCGTTGTGATTATTCTGAGCGTTGTGGTTTGACGCTCAGCCAGGGAATGGGGGCCTGGGCATGTTCTCCAGGCAGGCTGTAATTCAGCCTGTGTAGAGAAAAAGGAAAGGGCGAATGACTGTTTTTCCGGCCCCAGTGGACCGGCCAATCAGTCATGTGCACTTAGGAGTGGGCAAACCACTCCTCGCCTGCCTTGCTCCGAAAGCAGAGCAGCCCCACCCGCCCGCAAAGCAACACGGAAACATAAAATGATAGCTCAAAGTTATTATTATTTTATGTTTCCTTTATTTGCACTGCTTATAAACAGTGGGATGACGCTCCTCCACTATAACAGAGGAGCACCACTGTTGAAAGATGCAGTACATGCCTGGTATCTGACAAACACTGCAAACCACATGAAACTCCACTTCACATGGTTCATTTACCTGAGGGTGTGTGGTAAAAGGTAACTCTGGATTTTGCATGTCTGTTTGAAATCCTCCCTATTGAGAAAGATACATCCTGGTCTTAGTCGACTAATTTTCTAAATGGGTGTACTTTGTGTTCACTCCAGTACTAAATAATGATGCTGTTATCAAGTTTTTAAAAACGTTTTTTAAAGTGCTGGTGTGCCCAAGGAAATTGGTATTGATAGCAATACCCATTTTCCGTCCCGGGAAATGTATCTATTCTAGTCATATCAAGCATTTTCCGGTTGCTTATATTCTCCCACTTCAAACAGTTTAGTGGAAAGAATGAACAATATCCTCAAGGAGTGCGTACAAACAGAATTGGCTATTGGCCCTGAGTTTCTTAAGGATGAAGGTTTAGTCTTATTTGATCGCCGCATAAAGCATCACTGGCATTTCACTTTTTGAAATTCCTACTCAAAAGATCCACCGTTTGGCCTGATTGAGTCATGAATCTGAATAAACCTGTAACTGGCTCTACTCAGCACTCAAAAGACCAGTTGAAAAGCAACAACGTCATGTCAAGGATAATTTTGATAAGAGACACCATGTCAAAGATATGAATATAGTCATTGGTGATTGGGTTCTTATAAAGAAACCAAACAGAGCTGAGCGGGGGTAGTCTAAATGAATGAACCCTACAATGGTTGTGAAGTTAAACAAGCAATTGCAATGCAATTGGTCTCGCCTTTGGGACCGTATATGTATTTAGCTATGCAGCATATTAGCCTGGATGCTGAAACATCTACTGTTCTTTAACATGGAGGGAAAGTAAGCACCAAACTGCGTGACACGCCAGGTATGGGAACACATGGAGAGAAATATTGCCTTTCAGCGGAAAATGGTATAGTCCAAAGCTCTGTTTTTAATGTAAAATCAGGGCTTTCAATGGTCATATCGCTGAAAATACAAGAATTTTTTTTTTTGGTGAACCTTTATTATTACTTTAAGCAGATACAAATATGGGCCTACAACCATCCCGGCCGGCCGCTAGCCAAGTCATAAGTACAGCAATCAATGTAGAAAAAACAGAGCAGCCCAAGAACCGGGGTATAACAAACGTCCAGGATATGACACGTATGCAGGCGTAGTGGCCGATATTCAGAATTCATGAAGGTTCATTTTATGATAAGAAAACTAAGGATCAGTGCCGTACAGTCATACATGGACCTACGATAACAAGCCTGAATCAGGGAATTCGCAAATAACGCATCCACAATTTAAGTATTGGGAGTAAGGTATAAGAGTCAGGACAAATGTGACCACAAACTCATTCCATAGCAAGCTATGCCCCTCCCCTCAAATCGAAACATATTGCAGGAAACATGAAAAATGACGACACCAATAAGGAAGAAAGACAAAAAACCTATAGAAACAAAGAACGGACAAAGTAGCAACCCCATCCCCCTACCCCCCACCCTGCACGCCTGCAGAAGTCCACGGCCTAACCCCCCCAGCAGCGTGCCTGTCGCCCTAAATGAGAGACCCGAAATATAGTAAAGGAAGAGAAAGAAGAAAAGAAGGAAAGAAAAAGTGGAGAAGGGCCCTCGATCTCGCCACTCGGCCCCACCCCTGCCCCCGCACCCGGTAAACATCCTAGAAGTATAATCAGAATAGCCACGGAAAACATTAAGCATTGAAGGCACCATCAATAAACTCCCCGCCAAATGTCCCCCAAATCACCATCAGCCATCAATAAGTCCACCAGATCATAGACAGTGTCACCCTTGGCCTTTCCTATCAATAGCACCAACATACGTCCGTTTCACAATCAGCAGACAAAGCTGCGTGTAGGGTCCAGGCGACCCGGGCGGACAGAGCCGCGTAATTACTCAATGGGACGCAAGCAACCAAAACCCAGCCGAATGTGCATGAGGAAAATCCATCTGAGTCGGTATCGACACCGAAAAGAGCTGCAAGTCCGAACACAGTCTCACCATCCAAGGAAAAAGAGTCACACCATACAGCAAGCACTGAGATGTCACCTGGGCAGCCCAAGACATAGACCGGCGTTGTTCCCCCGGCCGCTGATCAGGTATACGCCCCAACGAATCACTCATGCGTACTACAAAGCTGTCCATGGCGATCTCTTGAGCCGGGTCTTCCAGCGTCTCAACGAACAGGCATAGCAGAAGCATTCTTCACCGACATTGGGGCAGGCACATCGGCGTTTCCTTGAGATCGAGATGTGTCCGTATGGAATGTCGGGACAACAATGGCGGCCATCCTTCTTCCCAGATCTTGGGCGCCATGGATCAGGGCCGCATGCAGGGTCGTTAGAGCAACCAATATATCTTGGGACGAGGGCTCAGACTCGTGCCGCCAGACCCCCGAACACTCCCGCACAGCGGCTTTTCCATTCAGATGTAAGCTGCGTAGGGGGGTGACAGCCGCTATCTTAGCTGATCCGGCCTCGTCCTTCTTCACCTCACCCCGGGACCAGGCCCTACACCAGGGCTCAACAGGATGTACAGTGCGGACCCAGAAAGTCTAGGCAGGCCATCCAGCGAAGAACCACCAAAGGGCTAAACAAATTTGCTGCCGCTCTTCGGGAGCCGCCCGCCGATTCCGGGGGAATCCGTTTGTTATTCCCGGACACAAGACCGAGAAGGGGGCCAAATTTCACGTGCCCCCCTCGATCCTGCACCGCCGCGCACCCACACAAGGCACTCCGCTAAACGGACTGAATCGCCGCCGCCTCCATCGGCCCAGCACACCTCCGGAGCCCACCGGCCGACACCACACCTCCACCAATGGCCGCTGTTGTGACAGTCGCGGCCGGTTGCTCCTCTCACTCGACACCCCGGTCCCAGCTCCGTGAAGGCCGCAGAACAGTCGGGGACATTTCTTCGGGTCTGCCGCCTGTAAAAGCCCCAAAAGCAAACGGTAAGGGAGAGTTTTCCTTTGTCTTCTGAAATATGTCGTTACGGCTGAGGATAAGTGTCAGGATGTATGTGCGGGGCAAGAGGGCTCCGGGAGCCGAGCGTCTATGCGGCCATTTCGGTCGCCCGCTTGGCTCCTCCCCCGAAAATACAAGATTTGAAAAAAATATTATTGTTTACGGGTGCTCGTGGAAGACAATTTCTATAGATGGAATCTAGAGAATGCTCAAGTGTTTCTGGTGTTTTACTGACCTCTGCTACTGGTTTTGTATCAAGAAAATTAAATAGAGGCAGTTGCCAGTAAAATTAAAAAAAGAAAGTCTCCCCAGCAGAAAGCAATTCTGGTATTTTACTGACCTCAATTGGTTGTTTTCTATCAAGACAGTTAAATAGAGGCAGTTAAACAAGCAGAAAGCAATTCTGGTATTTTACTGACCTCTACTGGTCATTTTCGACCAAGACAGTGAAATAGAGGTAGTTTAACAGAAAATAGTCCCTACGCTGATGATCTCCAGAGCCCACAAAGTACATATACATATAAGTACATACTAAATAAAGTATATACGAGAGGTCTTGAATTCTCGATCTAAAAAGGGCTTTGCATTAATCTCTGGTAGGGGATAGTGGAACTGTGTAGTTAGGCTTACTCCAGAACAAGCTAGGAAAATTGTGGCTGTCAAGACGTGTCACAGGAGTCCAATTGACGGTAATTCTTCTCTTGTAGGTTCATGGTAGTTAAAACCAAAGGGTTCTGTCTCTCTTCCACCTAGTACATCCTTGCAGTGGATCTTGTCTCCTGCTACTTCAAATGTCAGTCAAACAAACACTAATTTGACTGATTGTTCTATTAATTTCCAGTGCAAGAGACTTCACGACAGAGAATGTTGCTGGTGTTGCTACCTCTCGACAGAGAATGTTGCTGGTGTTGCTGCCTCGCCTTGTCATGTTCATGCTTCTTCCGATTTTCAAGCTACTATTAACACATCCATTCACCATGTTTCTATGTCTACTTGCTTCAATGATTTTTATGTTCATTAATGCTTTTCAATAGTGTATCTAACTTAACTTCGTTATTTGTGAGGGGGAACATGAACACTTTTCACATGTTCTACCATTTACTGATACCAACCAATGAAAACCAGCAACGTCCATCGTAAAATAAAGACACACACTGGCACTCTCGTTCTCAGGGCCTGAATCTCAGAGCTACTTGGTTGCATACGTTTTATATATATCTGCGCTAGTCTTCTTTTGCAACTCATAAATCACCTTTCTAATTAGTAAAAGCTGTTATAAATGAATTTACTCAGTTGGAGATTTTCGTTGGAGTAATTCTAGGGGCAGGGGTGGCGAGTGGGTGTTACAGGGTGGAATTCGGCCGCGGAAATGATCTGCGACTTTGTGAAGAATTGCAAACTTAATGAAGAAGTACCTCCTCTAAACCCTCGAAACTGGAAAGACAACACTGTAAGAAGTTAGAACGCAAACGGAGGAAGAATTATAGCTTAGACGACAAAGAGATATTCAAAAAAGCTATTTTGTGACTATTCTAAGCCTTAAACACCTCCACTATGAGGAGCGCATTGTCTGCTCTGGTAACAACCCTAAAGAGATTTTCTTCGAAAGTCAAGCGTTTTCTGACTCCAGCAGCATGTACTCACTCCAAGGAGTGAGTAACACGATGCCACCTCGGGTCTAGATATGTAGCACAAGAAATATATAAGACTGGACGTGCAATCCCTTGTATGGACTCTCTCAAACAAAATATTATAATGGGTACTACCAAAAGAAGGGAAATCATCCCTTTAGGACTAGAACCCTCACTCACCCAAGGGTGACATGCTTCATCATATGGGTTCCTCCTACCAGTAGGAAATCCTAGTCCTACTGGGAGCTACAACTTCCTCACTTTGAGGAAGGAGCTCAGAGATGTTTTCATAGATGTTCAATCAAGGAGCTAGGAAGCTAAAATCCCATATGTGAAGATGACGGTGTAGTGAGGGTGCAGCGCAACAAAAAAAGAGGTAAACTAGTGTGGTAAATTAAAACTGCCTAGGAAGATGCACAAAACTGTCTTTATTAGAATGCTCTCACTGGCAGGATTAAAAAAGCAGTGCAAGGAGTAGTATGGATATAAAACTACTCTATAAACAGGTCGACATGTTTCAGCCTATTTGATCAGTACTCTGTATCAGTGGCTTACTTCAGGACCAAAAATAATGTTTACTAATGCTGCTGCTAATACCATACAATGTGATAGTAAAAAGGAAGAAGAAAAAAGATACAACACCAGTAGTCCTGCGTAGTGATGTCAGGTATTACTGGTACTATCTGTAAACATAAGAGAGAGAAACAAAGAGGATTGCACAAAATCAATTACAGTGCGACTCTATTGACATATTTCTGTTCATCATATTGTCAATAGCCGTCTATATCAAAAATGATGTTGTCACACTTACCCTCACTAATAGGATAATGTGCCTCACCTCGACCTGGCAGGCAGCTCAGGGAAGGAGGCCCACTCTGTGGGGACAAGATTTACTGTCACACCTGACCATCACTCTAGGTTGACAATACTTTTAAAATGCTCTAGTGTGTCCAAGTTCAAAATGCTGTGTCCATCCCAAAATAAGAAAGTTCAAACAGTCTCACTTGGGATCTCTGATGTTTCAATGAATATATTAGGCTAAAAGGCTTTATCACTACCAGTTAAGTTCTCCCAGTTTAAGATAAAACCCATGAAAGTCCTATTGCTGCATAAGAAGGCTACCAAATGATGAAACTACAAAATGATATGGCATAGATTAATTGCCAAAAAGAGATCTTAAAAAAGGCAGTAGTAAGCCCCAAAACGCCTTACCTGTCTCTCGGTACCTCGTTGTGGTTCCAAGCTGCCACACTTAAAATATCTTGTCTCCGCGCATGCGTGGTTATGCGGAAATAAGTGGTACGATACGCTCACGCGCAATGGGAAGCACACTGCGTAAGATACAGGCATGATAATAGACGCCCCATGGGACCTTGCAAATGAGAGGGTGCGTTTGCCAATTAAGACACTATTTAAGCTGAGCCTACCTGCCCATCCATTACCTCCTGTGGCAGCTTAGAACCACAACGAGGTACTGACGGACAGGTAAGGCGTTTTGGGTCTTACTCCTTCTGGCTTACTACTGCCTTTTTTAAGACTTCTTTTTGGCAATGAATCTATGCCATATCATTTTGTAGATTCACTATTTGGTAGCCTTCTTATGCGGCAAAAGGACTTTCATGGCTTTTATCTTAAACTGGGAGAACTTAACTGGTAGTGATAAAACCTTTTAGCCTAATATATTCATTAAAACATCAGAGATCCCAAGTGAGACTGTTTGAACTTTCTTATTTTGGGATGGACACAGCATTTTGAACTTGGACACACTAGAGCATTTTTTAAGTATTGTCAACCTAGAGTGATTGTCAGGTGTGACAGTAAATCTTATTCCCACAGAGCAGGGCCTCCTTCCCTGAGCTGCCTGCCAGGTCGAGGTGAGGCACGTTATCCTACTAGTGAGGGTAAGTGTGACATCATTTTTTATATAGATGGCTATTGACAATATGATGAACAGAAATAAGTCAGTAGAGTAGCACTGTAATTGATTGTGTGCAATGCTCATTGTTTCTCTCTCTTATGTTTACAGATAGTACCAGTAATACCTGACATCACTACGCAGGACTACTGGTGTTGTATCTTTTTTCTTCTTTTTTACTATCACATTGTATGGTATTAGCAGCAGCATTAGTAAATATTCTGTTTGGCCCTGAAAAAAGCCACTGATACAGAGTACTGATCAAATAGGCTGAAACATGTCAGCCCGTTTATAGAGTAGTTTTATATCCATACTACTCCTTGCACTGCTTTTTTAACCCTGCCAGTGAGAGCATTCTAATAAAGACAGTTTTGTGCATCTTCCTAGGCAGTTTTAATTCACCACTAGTTTACCTCTTTTTTTTGTTGCGCTGCACCCTCACTACACCGTCATGTTCACATATGGGATTTTAGCTACCTAGCTCCTTGATTGAACATCTATGAAAATATCTTGGAGCTCCTTCCTCACAGTGAGGAGGTTTTAGCTCCTAGAAGGATTAGGATTTCCTACTGGTAGGAGGAACCCATATGATGAAGCATGTCACCCTTGGGTGAGTGAAGGTTCTAGTCCTAAAGGGATTATTTCCCTTCTTTTGGTAATACCCATTATAATATTTTGTTTGAGAGAGTCCATGCAAGGGATTGCACGTCCAGTCTTATATGTTTCTTGTGCTAAATACCTAGAGGTGGCATCATGTTACTGATTATATTTAGGGGAAGTTCTCCTCTTGGCCTTTAAATTAGATTCCCTGGGGCCCCACTCCACCAATGTTGTTGTTATGGACTCACTCCAAGGAGGCCATGAAAAACTGGTGGGCTTCTCTGCAAAATTCCAAACTATTCAGGCAAATCTAAGCGAGGGTAGTAAGCTGGTCCAGGAGGATGATTGTTCCATCCTTAGGAATCTGGCTATCCCCCCCAAATTAGAAGCTTTTGGGTCCATTTCCCTGGAGGATTCTCTCTATGCACTTCAGTCACTAAAATCAGGCTCCCCGATCAAACCTTGTCCGCCCCCCAAATTGCTAGTGCATGGAGCAAATGTTAATAATCCAGTGGCTAATAGACTTAATTTATCTTGCTTAATTTATCCTTAGCGGGAGGGGGTTGTAAATGTATTTGATGCTTTGTGAGGGAGGAATGGGGTACGAGATTAGCTAGGCAACAACGTGGGTTCCGCAGAGTTTAAGAACAAGCCAGAATCAATATTGGAAAGGAGATTTTGCCCCCTGCGAGGGGACTGTTCATGGAAATGTGACCCGTTGTAACTGTTATGTGTCATGAATCAACTACTAAATAAAAAGATGTTTAAAAAAATGTATCCTTAGCAGCGGCCAAGGTTCCCAGAGGATGGAAACAGGCAATGATTATTCCCCTTAAAAAAAAACTTCTGCAGATCCCTCCTCACTTACTAATTTATAGACCCATTTCTTTACTCCCAGGCTTTTCTAATATTTTTGAGAAGCAGGTGAACAGGCAGTTATTGAGGTAAGTACAGCACAATGGGCTCCTCCATCCGGCTGAATCAGGTTTCAGGGCCTTACACAGCACAGAAACTGCTCTGGTTGAGGTAGCTGAAGCGATCAGGGGCACCCTGGATAATAGGGATAGGGGGGTACTGGTAATATTGGATCTGTCAGCGGCGTTCGATACGGTGCCACACACCATTAAACCGATTGCTTGAGATAGGAGTGACCGGTTCAGCATGGAACCAGCTTAAGTCCTTCCTGGAGGACAGAAGCCAACAAATCTGGACAACCCCAACCCTTCTAAGCCGTTCCTCAAAAATTGGACACTTGGGTACCACAGGGCTCGGCACCGAGCCCCACGCTGTTCAATATTTATATGAGCCAGTCCATTCAGTTAGCAGATACATTTTGGGCAAAAGTTATCTCCTATGCAGATGATACACAGCTGCTATTTTTCTGGAATAAGGGGAGTGAAGCAAATTGCTCTCATGTTAAATTGTGTCTCAATTCAGTTTTACAGTGGCTAGCTAAAGCGCAACTGAAATGCAACTAGGACAAAACAGAGTCTTGTCTTTGGGGACTTCCCTCCACAGTGTTGGCTTTCAATCTGGCTGGATGATACACCCTGCCGGCTCCCCAGGGAGGGCCAGTAAAAAAATGTGGGGTTATGGTTCGATGACCTGCTGTCCTTTGGGCCTCAAATCAAAAGGCTGGCGATAACCTGCTTCGGGATGCTGAAGTGCTAAATAAATGTTTGCCGCTCCAACCTTTGCATGCTAAGTAAATGGTCATCCAAGCATTGATTATGTCACGCATTGATTATGGCAATGCATTGTATGCTGGCTTGCCTGGATATCTTATTGACAAACTCCAGGTGATCCAGAATGCAGCAGCTCAGCTTCTGCTCAACCTCCCAAGGAGGAGGAGTATCAGGCCTCATCTGCGGGATCCCCACTGGCTGCCTATTAGGGAAAGAGTCAAGCTCAAGACCCTGGCCGCTTTATATGGCAAAGGACCCTCCTATTTGAGATCCAGATTCAGCTTCTGCAATCCGTTGAGGCAATTGCGATCCTTGAATAAGCTGCTGGTCTGTAGGGATCCACAGACAGAGCTTGTGGCAGGTCGCTTGCTCTGGTGGGTGCAGTTGCTTGGAACCAGCTTCCGCTTTACTTACGATCCGTAAGACACTACCCTGGGTTTCAGCCACGTTCTGACACAGACACCCATTTGACAAAAAATTGAGTAGCCTGAATCTATGGCTTGTCATTAATGAATATTTGAATTGCAATCATTAATTTTGATATGAACATTAAATATGTGTAAATACTTGTCTTCTGTTTCTTCAATGTATAAACCATGAATGAATAGTATGAATGATGACATGGATGGAGTGTGTATATTGACTGTTTTAAATTTGTTTCTAAGCTCTCAAAAATAATTACTTTTACATTTTTGCAAAAATTCAGTCATATGTTCGTCTCTCCTTATGTTAGAGAATTTATATTGTATTGCAGGTCATTAATTTGGAGTTGCCCTTGGAATTTACAACATGTATTATTTAACTGCCTAGAGGAACACATCAGTAGCAGGGGGCCCTTTCTAAATTTACGCTCTTTAAATAAACTGTGCATACTCATGCCTAACCGTACTGTAGGTATTGCGCCAGGACACTCCTTGGAGTAGCTCTGCTCACTATAAGTGATGTTAAAAATAGTCATTTCTGGGTATGGGTGGTGGCAGCTCCTTGAGTGTTTGTGCTGTAGAGCCCTGCAGATTGCGAGGGGCTCCTCCTCTGCACGCTGTTAAGCCCTTTTATAACGCTGTTTTTATAATGCATTTTGCACCAACTGCATTTTAGATGTAGACGCAATTGATGTAATAATTGTCTCTTAAAATTTTAAATTCACCACCATTACTGTTTCTGTACCCTTAGCCCCGTTCCATCGCGGCTTCGTGCCGTTTGTGTGGAGGGCAGGGTGAGCTCCATTGTTTCAGAGCCGGCTCCCCGAGCAGAACGGAGTTAGCGTTCCAGCTGGGGGCGGGGCTTAGAATATGAAATGGCCACCCGGAAGCGCAGCGGTCGAGCGCAGCGGGAGCGCCGTCACCGCGCCGAAGCCGTGCCACAGGAGTGCCAGTCTGCGCCAGTCCGCGCTGGGACCACGCTGCGCACCACATCCCTTGACCCTTGTAATTCCCACCATACATCGAAGGTAATTGTTTACTCTAGAGCACAGCTTCTGAGCATAGGTAATACACTCAATCACAAACGATGCTCTCATTTTAATGCAGACTCTTTGTGCAACTTGCCTACTAACCCATGTCCAAACTGCACCTTTAAAACAACTTCACCTCACTCACAACTAGGAGCCCTTACGATCGCCAAAATCGAAGAAAAACGCATAAACTGTGCCCTTATAAATGCCCGCTCCCTCGTAAAACATAGGGAAGAGGTGGCCGAACCTATAGCTAACCAAAACTTAGACATTCTGTTCATAACAGAGACCTGGGCAGATTTAGCATCTGGCCCAGATTTCAGTACAGCCACTCCGGTTGGCTATTATGTGACCCGATTAGATAGATCCTCTGGAAAAAGGGGAGGAGGTCTAGCTATTATACATCAAGCCAGCTTAGCTTTAAAAACCGAACCATTGAACCATGACTCATTAGAAGCCTTAGGTTTCACTTTTATTCTTTCTCCTATACAAACTTTTAAAGGAACACTACTGTACCGACCACCCACCTCACGTATACTTTTTTTGAAATCCCTTAATCTTTTGCTAGAACCAGTAGCCGCCAATACTGAATATACAATACTGGGAGATTTTAACTTTCATTTAGAAAATCACGTAGATAAAGACTCAAATAGGATTATCTCAGATTTTCTGGCTGCTGGCTTAGAACAACGAGTTTCCTCAGCCACTCACCAAGCTGGTCATACCTTGGACGGTCTATTTACAAACAATTTATTCATGAGTCAACCCATTGTGATTATTATTATTATTATAATTACATTTGTTAAGCGCGCAGCTACCCGGAGGTTTCCCGGCGCTAAAGCGAACAAAAAAGGTAAGCAAGGTGAGAGGAACACAGAGACAGAGGATTAAGTATTAAAAAGCCAGGTCTTAATTCCTTTACGGAATGTCAGGTAACACATTTCAGAACGCAAGAATTGGGGTAAGGAATTCCATAAGGAAGGTGCTAACAAGGAAAACGAGCGTCCGCCCATTTTGGCTCTGTTAACACGAGGTATCCTAAACTTGTTCTAAGTGGAGGACCTTAGTGTGCGGCGGGGGAACATATTGCTGCACCAAAGAGGATAGATAGTTCGGGGCTTTCCTAGTCTTGATCCGGTGCATTAAGCAGAGTGCTTTGAATTTCACTCGGCTCTCAATTCGTAACCAATGTAGTTTACGCATATGAGAAGCGGCCGAGGATCTGGCAGGCAGGTTACATATAAGGCGAACTGCCATGTTCTGTACCACCTGATACTTCCTAGATACCTCCTTACAGGCACCCAGGAGTAGAATGTTCCCATAGTCCAAGCGTGAGGTGACAAGAGCCTGAACTACAGTCCTCAGGGTGTCAGCAGGCAGCATCCACGTGATTTTCCTCAGCCACCTGATGATGGTGGTACAGGTGGCGGAGACTTTTACAACGTGTTGCTTGAAAGATAGTTGATTGTCAAGGAGGACTCCAAGATTGCGGGCTGTCACAGATGGAGTAGGTAGAGGGCCCATCTCCGGAGGCCAATGTTGCGGGCCCCAGAATGAAGTATCTGGACCAAACAGGAGCAGTTCGGTTTTGTCCGCGTTTAATTTTAATTTATGTTTGAACATCCAGTCAGATATCTGTTTCAGTCCGGACTGAAGGGAGGACGTAGGAAGATGTTTATTGGTAAAAAGTGAGTAGACGACTTGAGTGTCGTCAGCATAAGAGTAAATTGTGAGACCAGCTTGTTCTGCCAAGAAAGCAAGGGGTCTCACATACAGATTAAAGAAAAGAGGGCTAAGAATAGACCCTTGGGGAACACCGTGAGGGGAGGGGAGTATTGAAGAAACAGACATAGAGGAGAAAACTTGAAAAGTGCGATCAGAAAGAAAATTAGCAATCCAAGCCATGGCGGAACCATCGACACCCACAGATTTCAAGGTGGACAACAAGATGGAATGGGAGACAGTATCGAATGCGGCACTCAAATCAAGCAAGATGAGTGCCACTGTCTCCCCATTGTCCACCTGTCTTCTGATGGTTTCCGACACACCAAGAAGAGTGGTTTCAGTGGAGAAACCAGCCCTGAACCCGGATTGTGAGCCATGAAGAAGATTAGAAGCTTCAACATAAGAGCTGAGCAAGGAGTTGACATGCTTCTCAAGAATTTTAGAGAAACATGAAAGTAAAGAAATAGGGCGGAAATTGGAAGGGTTATTAGGATCAGCGTTGGCCTTTTTTAACAATGGAACCACCATCGCGTGTTTCCATTCATTAGGAACAATAGCTTCGGTTAGTGAAGCATTCAAGACATCCAGAATAATCTGGAGTAAGGCTGGGTCCAGGGTACTCAGAATTTGAGGAGGCATTGGGTCAAGGGGAGAGCCAGATTTTATGCCTTGAAGATATTTTTTTAGAAGCAAAGGGGAGATAGGTTCCCAGGAATGGAGTGGGGGAGCAGCGGGCGTTGAACTGGCGACATCAACAGGAAGGGAAGTAAGTAAATCTTGATCAGGATGAGAGGATGCAGCAGGAGTAACATTAAAGATATCATAGATCCTTTCAATTTTCTCAAGAAAGAAATTTGCCAGGGCATTACACTGTGCGGTGTCCAGGCAGGGGTCCTTAGGTGAAGAAGACGCACCAGATAGATCTTTGATTATTTTAAACAAGGCCTTCGGCCTATTTTGAGCAGTGAGTATGGTGCTGTTAGCATATTTGGCTCTGGCGATATCGCAGGCAGAATGGTAAGCTTTAAGGGCAGCCTTGTATTTTATTTTATGATCTGTGCAGTAATTGGAACGCCCAATGCGTTCCAGTTTTTTACAGTTGGATTTTTCTTGGCGAAGAGAGTCATTGAACCAGGGTGCTGGCGGGTGATGGATCTGTGATTTATTTCTTTGAGTAGGAAGACAGGAGGTCAGGGCTGTTGTCAGCCATGATCTGACAGCGGGCAACTCTTTAGTAGTTACACTGGAAAACGTGGGTTTCGAATTAAAAAGGAGAGTGTTTAATTTGTCTTTATCTAAGCGTTTCCAGTTCCTACTGGCTTTATGAGGGTGAACAGTAGTAGAAGAGTTAAACATAGGTATCATAATTAAAAAGTTAACAATAAAATGACCAGACCAAGTAACCGGAAAGGAATATTGATAGGAGATGCCAGTAAGGTTGGAAATAATGGGATCTAATAGATTGCCGGCCTTGTGCGTAGGGCCGGAGTTATGAAGGTGAAGATCTAAGGCTGCCAGATCCTGCAATAGACGAGTAGTGGTGGCACACGAAGCTAAGTTAAAATGGATATTTAGGTCACCTACCACAAGAAAATTTGTAGATTGTGCTATTAAAGGGGCAATAAGTTCAGGAAGAGAGGAAGCCCATCCACCAGCCGAGCCCGGTGGGCGATAGATCAGCGTTCCAGTTAAAGTGAAATGGGGGGAAAGAAGAAGTTTAAACAAACCAGCTTCGCAGTTTGGGAAATCAAGGTATTCCCATTTACATGAAAATTCTCTCTTAAAGATTATGGCAATTCCCCCGCCCTCTTTGAGAACCCGGTTTCGCCCCACATAGGTGTAATCATTGGGGAGAGCCATGGCGATGTCGGGGCCAGAATTTTCATTTAACCATGTTTCTGTGACAAACATGGCTGCTGGGCTAGCTGTCTCTAGAAGGTCAAATATATCTCTCTTGTGTTTCGAGAGAGATCGACAGTTAATGCTGATAAAATTCCCGCTTACATGGACAGATCACTCGGCAGTAAAATTCTCCATATTAGTTAGGAACCATAAAAACTCCACGCCTACCATACGCTCTCAGATTAAATGTTGTGATTGGAAAAATATTGATCATACTGTTTTCAATAACATTCTTGAATCCACAAAACCCAAAGACTCAGATGATCCACATGAAGCATCTAGCAACTATGGTCGCTGGTTGAACAAAGCTCTGGATCGCGTAGCACCTGTCAAAAAATTGCAGCCTAACCGCAATAAACCTTCTGCTCCTTGGTTCTCGGAGCTTTTAAGGCTCAAGAGACAACGATGCCGAAACTTAGAGAGGCGTTGGCGTAGGAACTATGACAATAATGATAGAGATAGATATAAGAAAGCTCTGCTTAGCTACAAAAAACTCATCATTAAGGAAAAATGCAATTTTTTCACTACACAAATAGAATCAGCTCAAAACTCGAGCAAACAGCTATTCCAGGTGGTTAAAAAATTATCCAACCCCCCGGTCCCAGATTCCATAGAACCATCTCAAACTTTTTGTAATGAAGTTGCAGAATTCTTTAAAGAAAAGGTTACAGATATTTTCGATAATTTTACTAAAAGAACTTTTACTGCTTCAGCATGTCTGGATAACCCCCATATGTCAGTAAAGCCAACTTTGGAGGCTTTCTCCTCACTCTCTCAGGCGTCCATGGAAGAGATTATGAACACTGTTAAATCAGGATCACCTATGGACCCATGCCCCCCGCTTATTCTTAAATCAGTCTCTAATTTGATCGCCCTGGTGCTTACTAATATTTGTAACGCCATGTTCCGGACAGGTGACTACCCTACAATTTGGAAAAAAGTCATTTTGAAACCCCTCCTAAAAAAACGACACTAAATCCAACAGAGTTAAAAAGCTATCGACCTATTGCCTCGCTCCCCTATCCATCAAAAATTTTCGAAAAGGCAATGAATCTGCAACTGTCGAGCTTCATCGACAAGAATGAGCTGTTAGATGATACCCAATTCTGATAGATACATCTGCCGTGTGGATTCCTCACCTTGTGATTCCTCGCCTTGTGAATATCCCCTTGCGTCAGCAACATTCGGAAATTCTTTTTGTAGCTTCGCGCCGACGTGGATGCGGACGTCACAGAGACACGGCTTCGCTCGCGACTCCGCTGACGTCACCGACGCCTATAACAGGCCCACGCCGGCATGATGACATCAGTTACCTTTTTTCCGCGTCGTCGACGCTAACGGTTTTCAGGGATCGTACTGTAGCTTTAAAGTAACTTTGTTACTATTATCCTGTTATTCTGTTTAACTTTATATTCTTCGAGATGTCGTCGAAGAAGACTGGTTTTAAGGCTTGCGGCGAATGTGGCAAGACTTTGTCTATCACCGATCCTCATGATTGCTGTGTTTGGTGTTTAAGTTCCGACCCTGACGTCGAGGACTGTCCTTGCTGCAAGAAGATGACTTCGAAGGCGCTAAGAGAAAGAGAGGCGAAGCTCCTTGTGGCTAAGCTTAAAAATAAGAAAGATAAGAAGTCTTCGAAGTCTCGAACTCGTCGGTCGAGATCGAGGTCGAGGTCTCGATCGAGGTCACGCTCGGAGTCGTCTTCTGCTCACGCTTCGAAGTCTTCGAGGAAGAAGCACAAGAAGAGGAGCCATGAGTCACGTTATCACTCCGGAAAAGACTCTAGTTCAAGACCGAAGTCCCAGGTCAAGCTTCTGAGTAAGGAAGTGGTGGTTTCGGAGTCGGAACATAACTCTGTTGGTGAGGCTTCACATCCAGGTTCACCCGAATCTCAGAAGCAGGTCCATTCTCCAGTTCCATCCAATCCTTCTGGTCAGGAGGATGAAGGTGAGGAGCAGGGGGCTGGTGGAGTCGAGGTTCCGGTGCCTGCGGGTTTGTCGACCCCGGTTCCTGGACTCGGTGAAGAGGTCGACGTCGTTTCGACTCCGCCTCCTCAGGAACGACCCAGAGATCCATATCCTGAGTTTCCAGCTCCAGGTCAGGATCCATCTCAGTTCTTGAACGCCATGTTTGGTGTCTATTCTAGGGCAATGTTCCCGTCTGGTGCACCTGTTGGTCCCACGGGTCCTATGGCATTCAACTTGGGTGTTCCCCAGGCTTACGCCCCTGCGCCCTTCATGCCTTTTATGCCGGCTATACCACCGCATTGGCATTTTCCGACACCGCCGGTGTCGTCGACGCCGAAGCGCTCGACGCCGACTCCAGTCACATCGACGCCGATGCCTACGACTCCGAGGCAGGATTCTGTCCGACCTCGTGTTGAGAAGCCTCGTCCGACTTCGGGTTCGACGCCGGCTCCGACCCCGTCGGAGTCGATTCCGAACCCGTTGGCTTCTGTTGTGAAGGAAAGGTCTCGGAGAAAGGCCCAGAGACTTCTGGAAGAGGAAAGGTATCAATATTCGGATACTGAAGAAGGGGAGATACAGGATTCTGAGGATCCTTTTGAAGATTTGTGTGAGGCCAGTGGGCTTGAACTGTCGCCTGAGTGGGAGTTGGCATCAGTGTCAAATGTACCATCAAAGGATGTGGTGCCTTATCACACTGTTATAAAAAAAGCAGCAAGTCTATTGAATATTACTCTGCCTACTGCTAACTATAAACCTAATATTTTAACTGAGGTTCTTCATTCTCCCTCGTCAGTAATTGAGCCTGTGTTACCCTTCAACGAGGCCTTATCTGAGCCCATCTATGAGGTTTGGAAGAAGCCTTTATCTGCTCCTGCAGTTTCAAGAACAGTTGCGAGGAGATACAGAGTGGCACCTGAGGACCCTGCGTTTTTATCAATTCATCCCTTGCCTGAGAGTTTGGTGGTGCAGGCTGCTTGCTCAAAGAAATCTGCTGGTGCTTTCCCCCAGGTTCCTGGGCATAAAGAATCCAGAAAGCAAGATCAGAGTGCCAGGAAGGTCTTCTCTTCAGCCAGTATGGCGTTAAAGTCAACCAACGCAACGTGCCTGATGGGGAGGTATATCCATGCCTTGATGGATTCTGTCAAGCAGCTAATTCCGAAAATTCCTGAGGATGACAGGAAGGATTTTCAGGAAGTGATATCAGACACTCAAGCAGCTGCGAGACAGGTGATTCAGAGTGGCCTGGACACTGCTGATTCGGTGGCAAGTGTCATGGGCTCCTCCGTGGCCACCAGGAGGGCTGCCTGGCTTAAGTCATCGGAGTTCTCTGCGGACGTCCAGTCTGCTTTGTTGGACTTGCCTTTTGATGGCTCAGGATTGTTTGGCAAGAAGGCTGATGCTGCCTTGGAACGTTTTAAGGACAGTAGGGCCACTGCAAAATCTTTGGGTCTTCAGTCCAGAGGTACTACTGGTAGACGCTTCAGGGGGTTCGTAAGATCTTCCTTTCACTCTTACAGACCATCCCAGCAGCAGCCTCAGCAGCAACAGAATACGCTGTACAAGTCGTACAGGGGCAGGCAAGGATCCCGCCCTAGAGGTCGTCAATCCTCCTCCTCCTCTCCTTCCCAACCCCCGGCCAACGCAGCAAAGCAGCCCTAGATCCGCCATTCCGGATCATGTGGGCCCAATGGGGGGTCGGCTTACTCATTTTCTACAAGATTGGGAATTAATAACATCGGATCTTTGGGTTCTCAATCTTGTGGAGAATGGGTATGCACTTCCTTTCCAGGAATTCCCTCCCAATTACCCTCCTTGCCAGGGTTATTGTTCGGAGGACCACCTGCCTCACCTGCAGGAAGAAGTCCTGGCTCTTATCAAAAAAGGTGCGATAGAGGTGGTTCCAGAGCAGGAAAGGGGTCAGGGGTGCTACTCCCGGTATTTCCTGATCCCCAAGAAAGATGGCAGGCTTCGGCCAATCCTGGATCTCAGGATCTTGAACCTTTACCTGAAACAGGAAAAGTTCAAGATGCTCACTCTTGCGCAGGTTCTTCAAGCGCTGCTGGAAGAAGACTGGATGGTGTCGATCGACTTGCAGGATGCGTATTTTCATATTCCCATCCTGAAGTCGCACAGAAAGTATCTCTGTTTTACGGTTGGGTCACAACACTACCAGTTTGTGGTCCTTCCGTTTGGACTTACTACTGCGCCTCAAGTCTTCACCAAGGTGATGGCGGTGGTGGCAGCTCATCTCAGGAGAACGGGGATACATGTGTTTCCGTATCTAGACGACTGGCTGATCAAAGCGGAGTCGGCGGAGAAGGTGCTCCATCATTTGCAAGAGACAACTCAGTTGTTGCACAGGTTGGGTTTTTCGATAAATGTGCCCAAGTCTCACCTGGTGCCCTCCCAGCGCAACCTGTTCATAGGTGCGGTACTGGACACTACTGTTTATCTGGCATTCCCTCCCCCTCAAAGGATTCGCGACATACAGGAGATGATTCCTTTGTTTTACAATGGAGCGGTTGTTCCAGTCCTGAAGGTCCTTCGCCTGCTCGGTCTGATGGCTTCATGCATCCTGTTGGTCAACCATGCACGCTGGCACATGAGGGCGCTCCAGTGGTGCCTCCCCAGGCAGTGGTATCAGCACAACGGAGATCTCAGGGAGTCAGTGAAGATCTCCGGAGAAACTGCAGCGGATCTGTCTTGGTGGAATGTGGAAGGCAATCTGTCTCAAGGGAAGCCTTTTCAGATTCCTCCATCGGTGGCCACAGTGATAACGGATACGTCCACCCTCGGGTGGGGTGCTCATCTGGGGGACCTGGAGGTCAAAGGTCTTTGGTCTCCAGAGGAAAGGTTGCTTCACATCAACCTTCTGGAATTGCGGGCAATACGTCTGGCGCTCAAGGCCTTCCTCCCTTCCCTTCGCGGGCGGTCAGTTCAAGTCCTGACGGACAACACGACCGCGATGTGGTACATCAACAAACAGGGAGGAGTAGGGTCGCAGTGTCTCTGCAGAGAGGCTCTGCGTCTCTGATCCTGGGTTCAGGGCCATCAGATTTGTCTGATGGCAAATAATCTGGCCGGAGTTCAGAACGTTTGTGCAGACAGTCTCAGTCGGCAGTTCTCTGCCGATCACGAGTGGAGGCTCCATCCAGAGGTAGTTCTCGACATCTTTCGGATGTGGGGGACTCCTCGGGTGGACCTATTCGCCACTCACGAGAATGCTCACTGCCTGTCATTCTGCAGCCTCCAGTTTCCGATGCAGGGAGCCTTGGGGGATGCGTTTTAGTTGAGTTGGAGCTCGAAACTCCTTTACGCGTTTCCTCCCATACCCTTGATTCCTCGGGTTCTGAGGAAAATTCGCCAAGACCGGGCCCGAGTCATATTGATTGCCCCGGATTGGCCAAGAAGGGTGTGGTACTCAGACCTTCTCCACCTCTCCTCTCACCCGCCGCTCCGTCTCCCTCTCAGGGCAGATCTCCTCTCTCGGATGGAGGGGCAGGTTCTACACCCCCACCTCCAGACCTTACACCTTCATGCCTGGAGATTGAATGGGGCTACCTGATTTCTTTTTCTCTCCCTCACGATGTGGTGGATGTCATTTTGTCAGCCAGGCGTGACTCCACTAAGTCCATCTATTCTTATAGGTGGTCTAAGTTTGTTTTTTGGTGCAGGGAGAAGTCCATAGACCCTTTGAGGGCCCATTTATCTGATGTTCTCCAGTTTGCCCTTTCTCTGGCACAGCAGGGGCTTGCTGTTGCCACGGTGAAGGGTTATCTGTCAGCGCTGTCGGCGTTTATCGGTTTGCCTGACCAGCCTTCTCCTATAGTTTTGAGGTTTTTGAAGGGCCTCACTAATAAGTTCCCTCCTATCCCTTTTATTGTGCCTCAGTGGGATTTGAATCTAGTTCTGACATTTTTAATGGGTGCTCCTTTTGAGCCTCTTCACAAATGTCCTATGAGGCTCCTGACTTTCAAAACAGTTTTCCTCGTTGCAATAACCTCGGCAAGGAGGGTAAGTGAGCTTCAAGCTCTTAGTTCCAAGCCCCCATTCCTGTCCATTCATGCTGATCGAATGGTTCTTAGGACCAGGGCTGCTTTTGTGCCAAAGGTGGTGACTCCTTTCCACCTTGGTCAATCCGTTACCCTCCCTACCTTTTATCCTCCCCCACACCTTTCCAAGGAGGAGGAGAGATTACACCGTCTTGACCCCAAGAGGGCGGTGTCTTTTTATTTGGACAGAACTAGAGACTGTCGCATGGATGACCAGCTCTTTATTGGCTTTGCTGGCTGCAAGAAAGGAAGAGCGGTCCATAAGAGGACTTTGTCGAGATGGATCGTCCTCTGCATTAAGATCTGCTACTCTTTGGCCGGTAAGGAACCACCAGAGGGCATAAGGGCTCATTCAACTAGAGCTAAGTCTTCGACCTCTGCATTGGCTAGAGGTGTGCCTGTAGAGGATATTTGTAGGGCGGCAACTTGGTCTTCCCTCCACACTTTCGCGAAGCACTACTGCTTGGATTCCGAAGTGAGGCGGGACGGTCATTTTGCGCGCTCTGTCCTTCAGGATTTCCTGGTCTAGAAGAGTGGACACCCTCCTCCGGGAGCGGGGACTGCTGTGGGACTCTATTCACAAGGTGAGGAATCCACACGGCAGATGTATCTATCAGAAGAACAAGTTACTTACCTTCGGTAACGCTTTTTCTGGTAGATACAATATCTGCCTGTGGATTCCTCACTGACCCACCCGTCTCCCCGTTGTCCACTCTCCTTTGCCAGAGTATCTTTAATGAATTATTTTATTGTCAAATGTTTTATTGCATTTACTTCACACTGTGTGTGTTACCTTGATTTCTATACTGTGTATATTGTGTATATATCTACTGTCATCGGTCCGTCCGTGTGCCTCGAAGGCACGGAAAAAAGGGCGGAACTGATGTCATCACGCCGGCGTGGGCCTGTTATAGGCATCGGTGACGTCAGCGGAGTCGCGAGCGGAGCCGTGTCTCTGTGACGTCCGCATCCACGTCGGCGCGAAGCTACAAAAAGAATTTCCGAATGTTGCTGACGCAAGGGGATATTCACAAGGTGAGGAATCACAAGGTGAGGAATCCACAGGCAGATATTGTATCTACCAGAAAAAGCGTTACCGAAGGTAAGTAACTTGTTCTTTGGGTTCAGAAAGGGCCATGGGACCGAGACCGCCTTGATAAAAGCAGCAGAGGAGGTCAGGATAATCATGGACCGGGGCGGTGCAGCGGTCCTAATACTTCTAGATCTGTCCGCAGCTTTCGACACGGTCGATCATAACATCTTGATCGACCGTGTCCCTGCTATTGGCATTCAAGGCAAAGCTAAGGCTCTCTTGGCATCCTTTTTATCGGACAGAGAGCAGTCTGTGAAAATGGGGAGTTACTACTCGCCTGATTTCACCTTGCCTTGTGGAGTTCCCCAGGGCTCCTCGCTAAGTCCGACGCATTTTAACATCTATGTGTCGGACGTGGAGAGGGTGATTAAGTCATTTGGCATTGGATTAACATCATATGCCGATGACACTCAGTTAGTCCTGGCAATCCGCAAAAATGGAGCAGTAGTGGCCGCTAACTTCCAGGAGAGTATGAGAGCAATTAGCACCTGGATGGAACAGAACTGTTTAAAACTAAATTCTGACAAGACGGAGGTCATGCTATTTGGTGAGCTGACCCCGTCTTGGTCCCCAGTCTGGTGGCCATCGGAGCTGGGAGCTCCTCCCTTACCGGTATCAAAAGTCAGAAATCTGGGAGTCTTATTTGACAATAGGCTAACTTTTGTCAGCCACGCTAACGCAGTGGTCTCAGCGTCCTTCTACACCTTAAGAATGGTAAAGAATTTACTCCCTTTTCTACCCCCAAACGCAGGCAAAACCTTAATGTCCACTCTGGTTTTATCAAAGGTGGATTATTACAATGGCCTATTGTTGAATGCACAGGAGCAAGTTTTGAACAAATTACAGCTTGTGCAAAACGCTGCTGCAAGGATCCTAACCGGCACACCTAAATTTTCATCCATCTCTCCCATCATTCGTCAACTACATTGGTTGCCGATCAGATGTCGCACAAAGTTTAAGGCCTTGTGCATCATATACAAAGCATTGAACAATACTGGACCAGATTTCTTAAAAAAATCTATTAGTGTCTACACACCCAACCGATCCTTACGTTCATCGGCATTTCAACTGCTTAACATCCCACGCACAATGAAAGCAACATGGGGAGACAAACGCTTCGTGGTTGCTGCCTCGAAATTATGGAACGCGCTTCCTCCTCATTTTAAATTCAGTTCATCTTTACTAATATTTTGGAAACACCTTAAAACTTGGCTTTTTGACCAGTAAAATTTAGCAGGAACCCCTTGCAATCTCTGTGAACTCCAGCGCCGAGACACCGGAAGGTAATTGTGCGCTATAAAAATTTTATAAATAAATAAAAATATTTATATGCTGATATCAACCCGTTCTACTCTGTAAAACCTCACACATTTACTCCTGTCAGTGGTGGAAGAGAAGCCCTTTCCAAGAATGTGAAGGGAACACCCACAAAACAGGAGTGAGTGTAGGAGAAGGGGGTTTTCCATGGGACAAACCTTTTGCAGGTGGTAAAAAAGCATAAAATGAAACAAGTAATTGTGTAGTTGGGCTGCCGATTTTCTCATGCGAAAATATGTCTGTATTTTCGCATGAGAATATGGGAGTCACCCATGTGTTCTGCGGTACACAAGGAATTATGTATGCACTGCCAGGTATGCAGATGTATCCTGGAAAAGTTACCATTCTAAAAAGTCAAAAATCTTCGCCTGCACTGTAAATTTCAGATTTTGTGATTAAGACGAATAGTTCATCTATGATCCATGTGCAGTGTATTTGAATTCCCTCCGATTTTGTAGCTGTATTCATATTTTTAAGCTGGCTTCAGTCAATCACTCGCCACTTTTTCCGACAATGAAGAGGTAACGGTTTTTTGTTTCCCCCAATTTTCCCAAAAACGTTAGAGTGGGCTTACATTGTAGTTATGCAAAATATGGTGCGTATTGGCTAGTGCATAGCAAAGTGATGGGCATTCTAAATTGGAAATTCCAAGCTGATACATGTCAGATAACCTCTTCAATACATGTGGCTCTGTCCCTTACTCCTCTGTGTTGAGTTGCATCGCCACCACTGCCTATCTTTCATTACATACCAGTCAAATTGTTTTCAGGAGTGAGCTACTCTAGTTGATCGATCTGACACTTAGCCCGACCCTGATAATCCTCCATGCTAACAAAACCCAGACCACTATGCTGGGCATGATCCCCTTCAGCATGGACCGGGTGGCCTTACTGTTAGCTGGGACTTGCAGGTCTCGCACTTTAACTTTAGTATATATAGGCAAAGGGTTCTCCCGCTTCTGTAGTTTCTGTTTATGTTATGTTATGTTAAAAAAATGTGTTACCGCGCACGGACACCAATTGCACTTTTATTGAGCATTTGCTTAAGCTTTCCTGTGATCTCCCGTGACTGCTATCATGAATAGGGTTGTTGCTGCTAAATTGTTAATCATGTGTCGGTGTGCATTTTATACAGTTTTTGGTATCTTTTATAAACTGTATAATACATGATCTCCCGCTGCTTCTATTATGAATGGGGATTTTTGCTGCTACTTTTTATATATATTATTAATCATGCGATGGTGCATACTTTTTATTTGGCAATGGTATCTTTACTAATCTGCATAAGTTTTTTTTGCGTGCTCTTATTGTGAATGTTTGCCATGATTTTAATTAGCCGTGCAAATCGAATTTAAACTTAAACTAAATGCTAACAAGAAACAAGGTGACTTTAAAACTAGACATGCACCATGGCAATATTCCGACTAAAACAAGTGTCCTTCCAATTTATATCTGTGTATTAACGATGAGCCCAAATTCCAAATACTTGATTACTTTACGATTACCAAAAAGCTATTTTACTTTACGTATCCTGATTTAAGGAGTAATTGTGGCTAACACCGGCTCTTAAGATGTTTTATGCCTAATAAAAACACATTACGGGGCCTGCTCCGAGAAGGGAACTTGAATCGGCCGGTCAAAAAAATATAAACTTCCTGCTTTGGGCACGAACTGTCCCCTTTCTGAGCAGTAAATGTCTAGCGGTATTTGCGAAGCACTGGACTTAATGCAGACAGGACTATTTTCGTATCGATCACCGAGCTATTACATTTGGGTAAAAGAAAAAAGGTGTAATGCACATCTTAGAAATAACAATTGCGGCGAGGATACATACTTTGGGGCAGATTTAAAAGCCCCTTGCGCCACTTTCCCCATGTTAAAAAGAACGCAAAAGTGGCGCAAGGGCCTTGTAAATAAGCCCCATTGTTTTGAACTTTAAATGCAAAACTACGACAAGCGTGGGGAGACTGAAGAGATATCAACGGGATATACAATATAATTCGAACAGAACGCCCCAAACCCCATTTCCTCGTAACAGCACTGTGCACTACGTGAAATATGAACCTGTCCTCGTTAGTTAACTGACCTTTTTCAGTGCGGTGCTTATTGAGAAGTTTTTGGTTGGGAGGACAGATATGAAGTCAATAAGTGGCCACAGATATTGGGTGTGTATAAACGCGCTATAGAATTATAATGTACTTGGTAGACTTTTTCGCTCGCTGCGAGGTGTATTTTCCTCGTTCTTGCTGTAACGCACATAAATGCATAAATCTGCTTTTCAGAACTGGGTCAACGATTTCAAAAGGTTGATCACATGCCTGGGCACGATGGTTGATATCTGACGGGAAAGTGCCTTGGTGTGTATATGCCATGGCGCTTTAAATCCCGCCCTGTTTTCCAGATAAACGTGGAAGATGCTCGCTTGTCTCGTGGCAAGTTTTGGACAGTCATTGGGTTGACCTTTCTTTGATTTGTTCTCCAAAATGTAGCAAAACGTGCCAAAGCAAACTAGACACCCCTGCGAGCATTACATACACGCTTTGAATGGGTTGAGAGGTTTACATACCAATATTCAAGATGTGAAACGTAAGATTAAGTGGTTGAGTGCTTGTTTCTGTGAGACCTTTTTGGGTGCACATTAAAGCCATATGCTGATTTAAATATCATCATTTGAGAACGTTCTTGGAGTGAAGTAAGAGCAGAAAGGCAACGTATAAACATGCCGGTTGATCGTGCCAGCCCAGTGAGCCGTTTCTTTGCCGCAGACACAGCTGCCAGCTCTTTTCTAGTGACTAATCTTACAAACTTCCCTACTCTGTTTTCTCTTTCCTTTCTGCAGGGCGCCTTCACGTTCAGGGGGAGTATGGTCGACCTGCCGTTGCTGAAACAAGCCCAGAACTTGGTCACGCTTGCCACAGCCATCGAGACGAAATGACCTGCTAAACGGAGCTCTGCGGGAGGGGCAGTGGTGGACACATCTTTCTGTAAAATGAGGAAAACTGCATTTATCTCCACCTGTGTAACAGCGTTCCTAATAACAATCATAGCTATAAAACCTATTCTGATGTAAACTGTGGGATTTACGTCTCTGTTAAAATCAGCAAGATCATGAGAAGTGCATACCCCTTGTCTACTATGCAAATAAAATGAATTGCCGGGTAAAACCGCCTCCGTCCTGACTTCTCTCCAGCTCTCGTGCCCTTTTCATCGGTGTGGGCTGCTGAGGCCACTTCCGCCTTTAAACACGCACTCTGGGATTTCGGAGAGGAGCCAGGCGACCATAAACTTCTCAGGAAGAGCCACCCCCGCCAGCAGGATTTGCATGACACTGGGGCTCCTGCACAGGTCACCCCGTGCGCCTTGCGGTTAACGGGCTTAGCAAAGCTGTTTGGGCGAGGTTAACCCTGCTCGTCGTGAAGGGTAAACAAACATACCAAGCGGCCATTGTGCGCCTTTCAGCGCGCGCCGCTCTCGCGAGGGCCGACGGGGGCTTTGACGCTGGCTGCGCTGCGCGAGGAGCAGTCTGTGCAGCGCCCGAGAGGGCTCCGGTTGGACACCAGCGGTCGGGAACTTTTTGTTCCTGTCCCGCTCATTAAATCACCGCGGCCTTTGTGCGCGCGGTCCAGGAAATGAATGGGAAGGGGGCGTTTTACACCGCGGCCCCAACCTTTTCATGACCTGCACTAACCGGCCTACCCAAAGCACTTAGACGGGCACTGCGGGGAAGGCTGTTCTGTTTATTTAAAAGTGTAAATACAAAACAGCGGTTTATTGAGGGCTTGCCTCGTTTCTTTTTTCAAGGTGTGTCTCTGGCTCCACAAAAAACGCCGTGTCTTTTTTACTCATGCCATTTCAGGATAGCCCTCGAAATGTTGTAAAGGAACGATTCCATAGGTATCTGTTTCCCAGAGTTTTGGAATGTAAGACAAGACACAAGTACCTGGGCCTGTTGATTCCATTACCAACTCCACGCTAAAATACATGTAGGCAGTCACACTCACAATAGATTAGAAATTGTGATTTTTTATACAGGGTTACCGACTGGCCGTTTGTTTAATGGCCTGTATCGTTAAAGGTCAGTAAAAGTATTGCGAAAAGTAGTGAAAGCCGGTATTTTTTCAATTTGAAACATACACCTCAAACAGGAAAACCGCGAAGAAATTTAAAAAAAAGTATTTGCGATTTATCTTGATCATTTCTAAACGATTATTAGTGCAAGTACAGGTATAATGCAATGTTACAAAAGATTAGTGAATATTGTATACAGTTTCTATTTTATTTCGCAGCTTTTAGCCCTTCCAGCCTACAAACGGAAACGAACGGGCAGTATTTTTCGCACAAGAAAAAGCGGCAGCTCGTTTCATAGGGAAGACTTGGGTTACTGTGTGCCGTAATTAGGATTGGTGAGATTTCGGCAGCTAATTGGTTGGCTTCTTCGCATGCATAGAAAACCCCAGGTCATGAGCATGGTGTGTTGTCACCCCCGAGCTCAGTGATAGACGTTTTAGTGCCCAGGAAAGTGAAGGATCGGGTCAGCTCTGTTTCGAGTCGAGCAGGTGCCCTGCAGGTACACCCACCTCTCCGAGGCAGGCGCAGTAGCCCTCTGAACTTTCTCACCTGTTTCTGATCTCATGGCTACGCTTATCTGCTTTCATGGTTGCAAGTTGAGGCGTGGAGTTGTTATCTCATATAATTATACGAGAGGCCATGTTGATAGAAACTTTTAATCTCAGTCTGCCCAAAAAGGTAAAGTGCGGAGCAGTGCTTCAGTTAAGGCTTTTTGGCCGTTTTAAAAGCTCCTTTTTGTCAAGTTATAACTGCGAGGAGTTGTCATGTTCTGCTCAACGTAGAGCCATGAATTCGTAGCACAGTGTTCCAGAACTTATGTCCAAAAACACCCAAAACAGTTCTTCAAGTGTATGATTTAGGCTGTGAAAGGCTTCTATAGTCTGTGGTTAAAATATAACTTCCAACGATTCCCTTTAGACATCTCCCCGGATCTCCCACCTGTTCCCTGTGTCCAGATTGGGAATCATAATGTATTGCTGGTCAGTTTGTTTTCCATTAGGAATTCGAAAACGTAAACCTGAAGGATTCGAGTGACATCTCCTTTAAGTATTGACGTGCATATTTGGCAGCTACTTTCTCCAAAAATGGCAGTCCTGGGAGGATTTAGGCTTCCAAAAAATGGAATGACATTCATAATTATAAGCATCGAATATTTTTGACTTCCTTTCCATAAGTGTTAAATGGCGGTATGATGGTTGGGCTGAGAAGTTTTAACTAAACTGACCACTATCTAGGGTCAATTTATTGGCTGATCTAGGTTACTCCTCGAGGCGGGGGGGGGGGGGGCACATTCTTAGTCCATGCTGAAATCACCCCGCTGCCAAGGGGCAAGTGTCACCTATATATTTCTTCAAGAGATCCGTTTTGGCGGGAAACCCTGCTTTTTGTAGGTGTGAGTAATCGAAAGCATTCAAGGGCGCAGTGTTCTGCTCTCAGCAGCATCCGCTGTGAAAAGCGTTAATAGCTGTATAGAAGGAAGCTCCGCTTGGGAGAGCAGCAGTTGGACTTTCATGGCTGCTGGCTGCTACTATCTCACCAACCTCCCACCATGAAAAATCGATTTTGTGTACTCATGTAAGAGCATTTAGGGCTCGTAGGTGACCTTGGTTCATCTATGTGGATGGAAAACATTTCTACAGCACACACTCCATTGTGTCTGTTGGCGCTATGTAGCATAGGTAGGTGTATGGTAGACTGTCGGCACCAGCCTGAGATTCTATTCTAGATTCCATGTGGCATAATTATATTTGTAAACCAGAGTTTCCTTTCATTCGTAGGAATGCTGTTTGATTATAAAAAGCTTGGGCAGGTATCCCAATCTATTTCAACAGCTAAACTGAGAGAAATTATATCTATATCTGTATATATATCTTTATATATATATATATATATATATATATATATATATACACAATTTACATGGATAATCCTTATTAATCACTACACCTGTCAACTCACCGACCGGTACAGGCTTATCAATAATGCCAGCATCTACCAGTGAATACTCCCCGGTGTGTGAAAATAAACACTGTAAATGCAGGAAGGACCCTGTAGCAAAAATAACCCTTTCCCACATTGCACATAATTTTCTTTCTTTATATATTTCTCCTTAAACCTTCTGCAAAAGTAAAGCACATTTTAGAATGCATATTTTTAATGTCCTTACAATTTGATTTATAATACACGTGTTTGCATAATGCACATAATGCACACATAATTAGTGCATGTTGTGGAACAAAAATACAAATGTTTCCAAATTATTTACAGTCATATGTCAGGCGAAAAATGAATACTAAATGGTGGTCACTCAACTGCTTTAAATCTTTCAAAAAAGTACTCAAATATATGAATAAAACGTGTAATATAAAAACTACATGAAAACTAATTTGTGAAATGGCGCTTTACTGCCATTACCGGGTTCAGCTGACATTTGTAAGCAGTCAGTCCTCCGCCTTTCTTTTGTAAATGTCACCAAAACCTCTCAAAGGCAACATAGGTCCGTATTACACATGTACTCAATTCCCTACTTTCAAGATTAAATAGAAACTGAACCCCCAATATTCATTGACCCTGCTTGAATAACACCCCTGCAGATGCCATATGTTATACACTGTCCACAATTTTCCTTCTCATGTTTCATCTGTATAGTTTGTGGACAGTGGCTTTATTTTACTCTGCAGATGGAACCTCTCCTGTTCAGGAGGCACCACCTCCCTGAGTGGTAAACTCTGTGCGAGGTAAAACCAAAGCCTACCTCTCCCCATCACCCATCACGCCAGAGGAGTGGGGCTCCCCCTTAAAAGAGCTCAGCCCGGCACCTGCCTTCCTAGGGTAGCCGCCCACACCCTGCCCGCGCCAAGGACTGGCATTCTCCAGAGACAGAGTGACTCCTGCCAGCCAAGAGCTCAGTGCTGGCACATACTGGTAACCACTGAGGGCAATGTCAAGAGCCTGGCCAAAAATACCAGCCCCGCCTGCTCCATCCACCATGCCAGGTCAAAGACCGAGGTGGAAGCACGCCATTTTGCGTAGTGTCCTCAACTCCAGCAAGCAAAGGACAGACAGGCCCGTGCAAGCAGCTGGCGCGCTTCAAGGGGTGCCCTTACCTCACCAGCAGCCTGGAAAATGAAGGCCTTTTGTGTTCAGTCAGGAGTCAGTTCACGTACGGCAGGAGGCCTGTTTCTGGGAGCAACCTCGCCCCTTCAATCCAAACATGTCACGCCCAGCAGCACAGCTCTCCATAATGAACGGGTGCAGTGGCACCGGGTCCGGAGGTGTGAGGAATCCACTTCACCACACGTGTGTATGTCTGTCTTTCACTACCAAACAGAGTGACCCATTTGACCGTGTCCCATTAAGGCCGGGGGCATTATTGCCACGTAAAAAAATGTTCTCGCCCTTCTCGGTTTTTCCTTCCTCTGAAAACAATTCCCCGACCCAAGAATAACCAAAGAGTGAAAATGCTCTCCACTGTTGCTGAACGTGGCAAATAATCTGCTAGAACGTGTACTTCTAAGCGCTATACGGAACAAGAACCACTATTTCCAAATTTGATTGATTCCAGTTAACCAACCAAGAATTTTAGGCCTAGTTGTTCCTTTGAGGTCGAGCAGGTTGTGGACAGCAGTTGTCAGCGGCGAGCGTGTAACTCGCCGAGCAGTTCTCTATAATACCGTGTTACAATTGTCCAGGGACTTGGAAATGCGTCTAGACGCAAGGCTCGGATAAGTAGCTGCGCGAACCCATATATGGGGCATCGGTGTCTGTGCAAGCTGAGAGGTAGGAGTCGAACAGTTTCCGCGATACATTATTAGTGATAGGCAAATTTTGGCGGGAAAAGAAGGTTGTTGTTTTTTTTTACCTTTCTAGCGGCTGTGAAAACAGGTCTTTCTATTCGCAATGAATGAGTATTCGAGTTAATGGCCCTGGGATGATGAAAGGCTGAGCGGGGCACATTAGATTTGGAAGCGCAAACTCGCAGTCGGGCTGGGGGTGGGGGTTCCTGCCTGGGCCATGGGAACGCGCACAGGCGGTCGCGCGCTTCTCGCCTCCGCACTCCCCTTGTTATTAATCCTCGGGAGACGGCGCTATAAACTAACACCATTAAAACATTATCGCGACTAATGAGAAACAATTACTTAGCAGAAGCAGCGCCTCGGATTGGTTTGGGGACAGTGCGGCTGCCGGCGCTGATGAGTTCCATAAATCAAGGGCGCGGCGCAGGGGATGCGCACGCGGGCGCCCGCCCCGCGCAAGTGACACCTCTCTCCGCCTTGCATCATTTTTTTCATTAGTCTCAATAAGCCCCGAGAGGCGCTAGATTGGTTTAGGCCCCATAACAGTCGAAGTCTTGATCGTTGCACTGAGGGCTGTGGCAGCCACCCTGAGGGGAGTGACTGGGAGGGACACAACCCCCTCCTCTCCTAGGGCAGTGAAGAGTGCAGAGGCGGTTGTACCCTTGGGCTAGGATGACAAGACCTCCAGCACGGAGGAGGGAAGTGTTGACACGGCAATACGGGTCTTGGTTTCTTATTCATTTTAGCGCATCGCTGCGCACGGATACTTAGTATGTGCTCTGTTTCGCCCCCTATCTATTGTTCTATCAATGTCTGTCTATAAATCAGTTTGTAGCACCTCTGTCCTGTTTCAGTGCGTTTATCTGTTTCCCCGTCAATCCATCTCTGCCCAATATTGCCCGTCGATTTGTCAGTCCGTATCTATCGTCTGCCCGTGTATCTGTCAAGGTGCGACTGTATGTACATATTTTTACCTTTATATGACTATCCGTTTGTCTTTGCCCATCATTTGCCTGTACGAGTCAGGTACTGTTGCAATAGTCATTCTGTTTATATTAGCGGTACACTCGTAAATTATAGATGCATAGTTGCCCTTTCGTTCGTTTCTCCCTCTCTCTCTGTATAGATATATAGCTGTTTTGACCTTTAAAGTTTTTATATAGCGCCAACGTGGCCCAAGGACAATAGAATGCGTTTCAGGAACACTACATTACTTGGTCCTATATGTTTTTTTTAAAATATAGGTAGGGAGAGATTACGTGATTTGCCGAGAATCACAGGTTGTTGAGCCGACGCCGGGACTTGAACCTGGTTCCAAGGTAGCCTGCTCTGGCCTCAGACCCCCTCTCCTGCCCTGTTGGTTTCTTTCTCCTGCCCTGCACGTGGTTATCGAGGCCCCCTCAACGATACATGAATTGCTGCCACCCAGCTGCGCAGCAGGAAGCTGATGACAGGGGAACATATTTGTTTCGTGTACAATAAAAAATACGCAATTGGTCTGTGTATGTTACTCCGATAATGCTTCTGCATTGTTCGGTCGACATTCAAAAACAACTCGGACTTTGGCCTCAACTGTTTACTCCTGCGTCACCAAACCTCATTCATCGCATCATTTCACCGCAAGACACACTGACTCGTCCTACATTCATCCTTCCATTCATCCATCCAGGACCCCACCCATGGATTCCATAATTCTAATACTTCATGCTTTTTTAATTTTCGCGCTTTTATGTGTGCTGCTTTTGTTTATTCTGATATCGACGTGAAACTGTTACGAAGGAGACTATTGCATGTATTATAATCGGATTGTGGTGAGATGTGTTTAGCCTCGAGGTAACCGAGACTCCCACCTGACCGCTGTTGGCCTAAACAAACCATTGTTTTGCCTGAAATGTGCATTTCTTGAGAGGGGTAAATGTGATGCTTTTCCCTCCCAAAACGCCTTTGCCTGAAAACAAACCCATCTTTTGTTTCCTCGTTTCGGTTCGGAAGCCTTAAGTGTCCTCCCCTTTTATTCTCCCTCGCCCGCGCCAGAAAAGGCAATTGATAAAACAAAACAGATTATGAGATTAGCGCCGGGCATTTGTGCATATTAATGCCAGCGGAGGGCATCTAATGGGTTTGTAATTGCAGAGCCTGTTTGGGACGGTGGGGTGGAAACTGCAGCATTTCCACACCAAAGGACCCCCCGGCGAGGTTTTCACATCGGAACTTGGAGTAAAAGTGAAAAAAAAGTAATTACCAAGCAACGCCATTTAAATGTAAAACCTCTGGTCTTTCTTTAAGGACTGCCGTTTTAAAAAGGGAGAAAGGGGCGGTCAAAATGGAAAATAAATTACTTTCAAATAAGTGCGTTAGCACCTGAATGCAAGCGTGCATTTTACAAAAATGCATCGACTATTTGCCTCTGCGTTGGAAAAGCTTTTCATCATAAACAATAGATCCGAGACGTGTGACTTGCAAACACACAAAAAACAAAAAGATGTCGATCGCAGGCATCGGTGCACGGGTCATTAAACTGTGTAAACAGACTGCCTGCCAGGTGTGGCGCTGTGGAGCGCTGCATATACATTACAGTGGTATTGTAGTAGCTTTCTGTTGCAGGTGCGCAGGTGCTGAGGGGGTGTGCCCAGGTTGCGCATCCGGCGCTTCCTGACATCAGCTGACTGGCAGCGGCCACACTAAAACTTAACATCAATTCGACAGGGGTTAATCACAAAATTATGAATAAAACGCACATAATAGTGCCATGTCAAAACAATGCAAACAAAAAATAGCCTAAAATCACACTAGGGATAGATAAAAAAAAAAACTAAAAGACCAAAACAAACAAAGAAAAGTATTTAGCTGCAACACGTCATATGTTCACACACATATCGTGTACGGTGTACCTTTTGGGTTCTGGCACAGACTCCGAAGCTCCCCAGATTTGTGTGCAGTGTTTTTTTCATTGTCCCCGTAGAGAGGATTCGGGACGAATTTCGTGGGTCTGTCCTGCTGGCAGGTGGACCAGGGCAGGAGAGGTGGTTAAATCGTAGCCCAAGAAGGGCTGTCTGCCAACTGTGTGGGGTCCGCCCCTCTCTCGAATCCACGTGAGCAGAAATCAACTCGGAAAAATAACAAATAAAAAACATCGGAACACAGCTTAGATCCGACCCCAAATTAACACAGATTGTTTCGCCTCGCAATAAAAGTTGCTGTTTTCTTTCGGTCATTTTGACCTCTTTTTGTAACAGCGCCCATATAAATCCTACACATTAATAACAATTACGTTAATATCCGAAATCCCTTCAGACAGCCCCAGGTCCGGCGTGGTGTACTAAAAATAATTGTAAATTGTATTCATATAGCGCCTACCTAACCATCCCTGACGAGGCGCGCGGAAAGGCAGTCAAGCGATATATGCCTTTAAGTGGTCGCTTACTGAACGTGTAATACACCACATTTCAGCCCAGGTTCAGTTAATTATTTTGCAAAGACCAGTTCTGTCGGCTACGTGTTACTTTAGTTGGAATCAAACGTAGGTAAAAAAAAAAGTAATTTCCTTAACGTGAAAATCACAGGGCGACTGAACGAATGTCCTTGACGAAAGACGTGACTTCGCATTAATCAATCGTATAACCTGTGAAATTGTATGGAACGAAATATTTAACTGTCCATGTAGAGAAAAAGACGAGCACAGAAGGTGCTTTTTGTTGGTGTTTAATAAAAGAACGAATTTTCTTGTCACATCTTTTATTAGAAGATATCGAATAAGAGAACGGACCGTATGTGTCTCCCCTATTAAGATTCTCGTCCAGGAAACGAATGTGTCTGAAAAACGTTCAATTTCGTTGCAGCGTCAGTGGAAACAAGTACAATCTCACATTTTTGAAACGATGTGCATATGGAAGGTAAAAAAAGATGGGCGAGCGTCCATTTCTTTTCAGTTTATTTAACTTGGTGTTGCGCCCCCACGCTCCTTTCTGTCCACTTCAGGGCGCTATTGAGAATATGAGACACTCTTTGCCGCGAGTATGTTTCTTGCTATGACCCGTCTATACATGATAAAATACTTAACAGTGTGAGCCAGGAAACGTTTACTTGAAACGAATTCTTCTTAAGTCGGCAGATGTATTGTGGGGAAGGGGCGAAATGCAGCTCCCGACTCCACCTCAGGATAAAGTTGTCGCCAGTGAGGTTGTCAGAACAACCCATTCTCTTCCCTCAATTATCCGTCCTCTGACCCCCTTCTCACAAGAGGAGTGGCTGGAGGATTTAGTTTGTTCTAGTGTTTTTTTCTTCTTTTTTGTGCCTTTCTGTCCAAGAAATGCGACATGACTTCTTTGTGCGACAACACAGGAGCGAGTAAAGGAGCCCAGGGCGCTGAAAGGCTCTCGGACCGGCCTCTGTAAGCCCCCTGGTGGGAAGTCGTCGGACATTTAACAGAAAGACCGACTGTGCACCCCCTCTAGCCGCCCCTGCCCCACTAGGGGCCTGCTGTCTCTGGGGTGCGCGTGCTACCCCCCCCCCCCCCCCCCCCCAGTGTACCCCCTCACCAGAGAGACGCCCGTGGAGCGTTACGTTGCCTAGTAACTTCCGGCCAATTATGGACTCAGTAATGCACTCTTCTTACTTTACAACCCATCGTAGTCTGGGAGTTGTAGTACTACTGTTTCTCCTCAATTGAATCAATAGGAATCCAGTTCGATATTTTAAAGCAATGGAACGTGGTGTCCCAGATGACGTGGAGTCTTGTGATAAACTTTCTCTGGCGAAACCTATCACTGGGTCAAGTGTGCGGAATTAATCTTTGAGCCGCTCAGTTTGTAGTACCGTCGTGCATTCTGGGGCTAGTATGCCCTCACTAATAAAGCACAGTTGAAACTACAAGCTCCACAATACAAAGTGCGTGTAGTTTAAAAATATAACTTTTTTGGTTGAGGTTAGGAGTGAGTTGGAGAGATGCCTCTGCAAGCCATGACCTCACCAAGAGCAGTCACAAGTTCCATTCCCAGCAGGGCCTCTGCTTCCTTTCATCCTTCAAGATCGATGCAAGGAGTACTGTTTATTTGGGTAACTTTGTCACCTGTTATTTAGAGTGCTAAATGTTACATGCAGCCCCTAGTCTGCCACTGTTAGAAGCGAACCGAGTGGATTCACTTGGGTTCCTGTGCACACTCATTCAGGGGGGTCTGTTTGTACTGACCCCAGGGGTGACACCGAGCTCCATTAAATCAAGTTACCGTATGTTGAGTTCTGGCCTTTATTTGACAGCCCTGAGCCAAGTTACTTTCTGTCTCTGTCCATAGCTGAAGAACACCCAATTCTGCACATGACAGTCATGATTAGAGACATGAATGGAAACATAGGGGCACATGTACAAGCCCCTATCACCACCAGAGCGTCACTTTTTTTGACGCTCCAGTGGCCCAGCGCCATTTCCCTTTAAACAATGTGGCGGCTAAGCCACTTAATGTGGCCTAATGCCAATTTGTAAATATGCCCCTTTCCGGGCGTGCAGTTGGTGTTCCACTGCAACACCCATTGCTTTTTGACGCTGCCCCAGATTTGCAAAGCTGAGGCAGCGCCAAAAACAAACGAAGGGGAATGCCTGCTCTTAGATTGCGTTTTTTTGCTCTTTCCATGTATGCTGCATTCTGAAGCACACATAGAAAGAGAAAATCCCCATTAGTGATTGTTTATGTGCAGGAAGGTGTCCCAGGTGTCCCAGGCTTACTTTTTTTGCCCCAGCGGTAGCGGAAACCCAGGGGTACTCCGTTGTCTGTGAAAAAGGCGTATCCCAGTGCTAAAAATATGGCGGATCGCGGCATTGCCAAATTTGGCACAGCTCTGCCCTCCATTTATTTGTAAATATGCCCCATAGTGTCCCAAGACATGCAGTTAGGAAGCAACTCTGAGCCCCTCAATAGAAATGAACCCCAAACCTCTGAGACAGTAGTACACCCAATCACTCTGAATGTACCAATGTCCGATTCAGAGGCACACCTCTTACCTCCTTCACCATTTGTCAGTGCAGAGTCACCTCTGCCTTGTTAGTGCCCCCGCTGCAGCGCCCCAAATGTAAATATCCACCTGTTTCCCACAGCGCCTACAGCTGGAGGCTAAACGTCTTCCAAGTATTGCATAATGCGGCACATAAGGAAGCCATCACTCTACCACTCTACCGCCCTCACTCTACCACCCTCACTCTACCACCTACCACCCTCACTCTACCACTCTACCGCCCTTACTCTACCGCCCTCACTCTACCACCCTCACTCTACCACTCTACCACCCTCACTCTTCCGCTCTACTGCCCTCACTCTACCGCCCTGACTCTACCGCCCTCACTCTACCACCGTCACTCTACCGCCCTGACTCTACCGCTCTACCTCCTCACTTTACCGCCCTCACTCTACCACTCTACCGCCCTCACTCTACCTCTCTACCGCCCTCACTCTACCACCCTCACTTTACCACTCTACCACATTACCGCCCTCACTCGACTGCCCTCACTCTACCACCCTCACTCCACCACTCTCACTCTACCACCCTCAGTCTAACGCTCTCACTCTACCACTCTCACTCTACCGCCCTCACTCTACCACTCTACTGCCCTCACTCTGCCACTCTACCGCCCTCACTCTACCACTCTACCGCCCTCACTTTACTGCTCTACCGCCCTCACTCTACCGCCCTCACTCTACCACTCTACCGCCCTCACTCTACTGCCCTCACTCTACTACTCTACCGCCCCACTCTGCCGCCCTCACTCTACCACGCTACCGCCCTCAGTCTATCACTCTACCGCCCTCACTCTACCACTCTACTGCCCTCACTCTACCACTCTACCGCCATCACTCTACCACACTACCGCCCTCACTCTACAGCCCTCACTCTACCGCCCTCTCCCTACCGCCCTCACTCTACCACTCTACCGCCCTCACTCTACCACTCTCCCGCCCTCACTCTACCACTCTCCCGCCCTCAGTCTACCGCCCTCCCGCCCTCACTCTACCGCCCTCCCGCCCTCACTCTACCGCCCTCACTCTACCAATCTACCGCCCTCACTCTACCACTCTACTGCCCTCTCTCAACCACCCTTACTCTACCACTATACCACCCTCACGCCCTCACTCTACCGCCCTCACTCTACCACTCAACCTCCCTCACTCTACCACTCTACCACCCTCATTCTACCGCCCTCACTCTACTGCCCTCACTCTACCACTCTACCGCCCTCAGCCTACCACTCTACCGCCCTCACTCTACAGCCCTCACTCTACCGCCCTCACTCTACCACTCTACCACCCTCACTCTACCGCCCTCACTCTACCACTCTCACTCTACCGCCCTCACTCTACCACTCTACCGCCCTCACTCTACCACTCTTCCGCCCTCAGTCTACCTCCCTCACACCCTTATTCTACCACCCTCACTCTACCACTCTACCGCCCTCACTCTACTGCCCTCACTCTACCACTCTACCGCCCTAACTCTACCGCTCTACCGCCCTCACACTACTGCTCTACCGCCCTCACTCTATCACTCTACCACCCTCACTCTACCACTCTGCCGCCCTCACTCTACCACTCTACTGCCCTCACTCTACGACTCTACCGCCCTTACTCTACCGCCCTCACTCTATCACTGTACCGCCCTCACTCTACCACTCTACCGCCCTCACTCTACTGCCCTCACTCTACCACTCTTCCGCCCTCAGTCTACCACCCTCACACCCTTATTCTACCACCCTCACTCTACCACTCTACCGCCCTCACTCTACTGCCCTCACTCTACCGCCCTAACTCTACCGCTCTACCGCCCTAACACTACTGCTCTACCGCCCTCACTCTATCACTCTACCACCCTCACTCTACCACTCTGCCGCCCTCACTCTACCACTCTACTGCCCTCACTCTACGACTCTACCGCCCTTACTCTACCGCCCACACTCTATCACTGTACCGCCCTCACTCTACCACTCTACCGCCCTCACTCTACCGCCCACACTCTACCGCCCTCACTCTACCGCTCTACTGCCCTCATGCTACCGCCCTCACTCTACCGCTCTACTGCCCTCACTCTACCGCCCTCACTCTACCACTCTACCACCCTCACTCTATCGCCCTCACTCTACCAATCTGCCGCCCCCACTCTATCACACTCACTCTACCACCCACACCCTACCACTCTACTGCCCTCACCCTACCGCCCTCACTCTACCACTCTACCGCCCTCACGCCCTCACTCTACTGCCCTCACTCTACCACTCTACCGCCCTAACTCTACCGCTCTACTGCCCTCACTCTACCGCTCTCACTCTATGACTCTACCACCCTCACTCTACCGCTCTACCGCCCTCACTCTATCACTCTACCGCCCTCACTCTACCACCCTCACTCTACCACTCTACCACCCTCACTCTACCACTCTACTGCCCTCACTCTATCACTCTACCGCCCTCACTCTACCACTCTACCGCCCTCACTCTACCGCCCACACTCCACGGCCCTCTGTCTACCGCCCTCACTCTACCGCCCTTACTCTACCACTCTACCGCCCTCACTCTACCACTATACCACTCTACCGCCCTCACTCTACCACTCTACCGCCCACGCTCTACTGCCCTCACTCTACCGCCCTCACTCTACCACTCTACGGCCCTCACTCTACCACTCTCACTCTACCACTCTCACTCTACCACTCTACCGTCCTCACTCTACTAATCTACCGCCCTCACTCTACTGCCCTCACTCTCCCACTCTACTGCCTTCACTCTACCACTCTACTGCCCTCACTCTACCACCCTCACTCTACTGCCCTCACTCTACCACTCTACGGCCCACACTCTACCCCCCTCACTCTACCACTCTACCGCCCTCACACTACTGCTCTACCGCCCTCACTCTATCACTCTACCACCCTCACTCTACCACTCTGCCGCCCTCACTCTACCACTCTACTGCCCTCACTCTACGACTCTACCGCCCTTACTCTACCGCCCTCACTCTATCACTGTACCGCCCTCACTCTACCACTCTACCGCCCTCACTCTACCGCCCACACTCTACCGCCCTCACTCTACCGCTCTACTGCCCTCATGCTACCGCCCTCACTCTACTGCTCTACTGCCCTCACTCTACCGCCCTCACTCTACCCCTCTACCACCCTCACTCTATCGCCCTCACTCTACCAATCTGCCGCCCCCACTCTATCACACTCACTCTACCACCCACACCCTACCACTCTACTGCCCTCACCCTACCGCCCTCACTCTACCACTCTACCGCCCTCACACCCTCACTCTACTGCCCTCACTCTACCACTCTACCGCCCTAACTCTACCGCTCTACTGTCCTCACTCTACCGCTCTCACTCTATCACTCTACCGCCCTCCCTCTACCACCCTCACTCTACCGCTCTACCGCCCTCACTCTATCACTCTACCGCCCTCACTCTACCACCCTCACTCTACCACTCTACCACCCTCACTCTACCACTCTACTGCCCTCACTCTATCACTCTACCGCCCTCACTCTACCACTCTACCGCCCTCACTCTACCGCCCACACTCTACCGCCCACACTCTACGGCCCTCTGTCTACCGCCCTCACTCTACCGCCCTTACTCTACCACTCTACCGCCCTCACTCTACCACTATACCACTCTACCGCCCTCACTCTACCACTCTACCGCCCACGCTCTACTGCCCTCACTCTACCGCCCTCACTCTACCACTCTACGGCCCTCACTCTACCACTCTCACTCTACCACTCTACCGTCCTCACTCTACTAATCTACCGCCCTCACTCTACTGCCCTCACTCTCCCACTCTACTGCCTTCACTCTACCACTCTACTGCCCTCACTCTGCCACCCTCACTCTACTGCCCTCACTCTACCACTCTACGGCCCACACTCTACCCCCCTCACTCTACCACTCTACCGCCCTCACTCAACCGCCCTCACTCTACCCCCTCACTCTATTGTCCTCACTCACTCTATGGCCCTCACTAACTCTATCGCCTTCACTCACTCCATCGCCCTCACTCTATCTATCTAGCGCCCTCCCTGTAGTAAGGAGCTACATTTAAATAATCCAACCGAAGCTCATGAAGTTCAATTAAGATTTATTCAAGTCAGGATCCACAACCAGTGCTTCTCAGACAAAGACTTGCATTTAAATGATACACTTAGTTAACAGCATATTAACACTCTAGAACATGTAAAGCACTCTACATTTATAACATTCCTTAAAGTAAAAGAACACCTTACCTACATATTACACACCTCCCTCTTTTTTTTTTTTTAAGGAGCGAAACAAAGAAATAATAAAACATAATTAGAAAAAAATATATATATATTCATAAATATACCTAGCAAGTAATAATAATACACATATTCTGTGTAACGAATAGGAGCAGATCTTAAACGTGTACTACATCTTGTAACACTTTCCCCACTTCCACCAGAAATATCACCTGAGCAAGCAGGTAAGGATCTGGCCCTCCTGATACATCCCTAATACATAAATCTCCTCGATCCAAAACACGTTCAACATTCCTCAGATCCACACGTAACTGATGCTCAGTTTGACTAGATTCAGTCAACTTATCAAGATCAAACCAATCCTGTCTTTGACTAGAAACAGTTGAGTTTACTTTCTGTAAAATAATATGAGCTTGTTCAGGAGATACCTTGACCAACGCATTACTGTTCCACCAGCCTTTACTTTGTAACAAAACAGCAGTTTTGTAAATCTTTAAAACCTTCACTCGTTCAGAAAATTTATACTGACCTTTACACACCTTATTAGGTTTTTTGACCAAAACCCAATCACCAACTCTTAGAACACCTTCTTTAACATGCATTTTCCTGTCATAATTTGCCTTATAATTGTTTTGTTTCTTCTCAACATGTTCTCTCACCTTCCTTAAATCAATATTATGAAACTGTCCAACTTTTCCTAACAACCAAGATGGAGTAATTGAAGAAATAGGTTTCCTACCTCTTAATAAAATAAAAGGAGCAACATCAGTGGTACTCTGCGGCGTTATATTATAATTCCAGAATTTGATTTTCAAAAATTCAAATACATTCAAATTATTTGCCACAGCAGTCTGAATTCCCTCTTTTATCGACCTATTCGCTCTCTCCACTAGGCCATTGGAGGCCAGGCTATACAAAGGCACTCTTAAATGTTTAACATCCTGTTCAAGAAGAAAATTCTCAAATACCTCAGAAACAAAATGAGATCCATTATCAGTGACCACTTCTTTCACCCTGCCTTCAATTAAAAACAAAAACTTCAAGAAGGCAACAGCCAAAGCAGAATCCGCATTGCTAGCAAACGAAAAATAAAGCCATTTAGAATAGTAATCTATAGCCACAATCAAAAATCTCTTATCACTCCCAATTATATTTAACGGACAAGTGAAATCCTTACTTGATAACTTTATTGCGGTCATAGACCATAAAAGCACAGATAAAATATGTACATACACGGTATAGAATACATAAATAATTAAAAAAATTCATGGTTAAAAAGTTATTAAACAGTAAGTTATCAAAATGATGGTATCAGACATCGCAATTTCTCACAGTTTGTCGCAATTCATTAGAGTAAGCCTTCTGCGCCACATACCATATAAAAAACGGGATACCGCAAACACAATAATAGGGGAGGTGTCATATCTTAAAATTCTAACAGCTTGTGCACATTGCCTTAAACCAAGACTTCTACATAACGGTGCCAGCCAACACCTCCTTATTGTACTATAAGCTGGGCTGAGGAATAAAACGTGAACAATATCCTCTTTATTGTTGTTACAGACTGGGCAAATTCCCTCTTCTCGTCCATTCCATTTGCAAGTAAATGCCCCAATAGGTAGGCAACCATGTCTTAATTGTGTATAAAGTTTTCTTGCAAGGGGAGGCTGTATTAAGTCCTAAAACTCCTCCCTCTTAGACACGAGTTTTACCTGCAAAAATTCTGTAGACAAACTGCCCAACGTTGTCGAGCTATGCAGAAGGCTTAGGTTGTGATGTCTCACGGAGGCCAAGAGCTCTGTTCTCTTCACTCCCAAACAGCTCTCCTCCGGGGTCTCCCATAATTGGGGCATACCAATTTGATGTGCAAGGGCTTTGATATGGGCTAACCAAGGGATATTCTTGATCTTTAACCGCCCCCAGACTGCAGCGAATTCAGCTCTATAGTCCTCAAGCTCAGGGACTGTCCAAAGCCTTCTCCAATACAGGAGAGGTCGAGCAGCTAGCAGTTCTGAGATGGACTCTAGGCCTAGATCTAGTCTCGGGGGTATGAGCGGGGTGCTCTGGGGGAGGCCTATCAGGTTCCTCATAAAGGCCTGTTCCACCTTAAGAAGGCTTGGTGTACTCTTATGGCCCCAGAGTTCTGCACCATAGATCACAGCTGGTCTAGCTTGTGCCCCATAGATCTCAAGGGCTGGGGCAGCTGGCTTAAACAGGGTTGTTCTCTGAAACTTGCCAATGCCCCCTCCTATCTGCGCCAACCTCAAAGCAGATTTGGATACATGTGGGCCCCAGCCGAATCTTCAGTCAGGGTAACCCCCAAGTATACAAAGGTTCTCACCCTTTCCAGCGGGACACCATTTAATACAGGGTTAGGGCGGGTGCGCTTTGGGGGATGGAAGATCATAAACTTCGTCTTTGCTAAGTTTATCTCCAATCCCCTCAGAGCCCAGAAAGGTACAAAACCGTCCTAAACCCTCTGGATACCTGATGATGTTCGAGACAACAACAAGGTGTCGTCGGCGAACATCAGAGCAGGTACCCGGCCAGTGACCAACCATGGAGCATCACTGTCCCTCACCTTGTCCAGTTCACCCACCAGGCCATTTATATAAAGACTAAAGAGCGTGGGAGCCAGAGCCCAGCCCTGGCGTACGCCTCTAGTCACGGGGAAGCGGGCTGATAATTCCCCGTTCTTCCCGCATCTCACCTTGGCGTAGTTCCCTGCATGGAAGCGCTTCAGGACGTCTAGCAGATTGGGCGGGAGGTCTAGTTCTTTCAGTACCCTCCATAGGCTCTCCCTGGGAACAAGGTCGAAAGCAGCCCGCAGGTCTACGAAGACAAGGTAGAGGCTGCCACCCTCTACTCTTGCTGTCTTCCAAAAAAGGACCTGCAACCTAAAGATTTGGTCCAGGGTTGAGATTCCAGCTCTGAAGCCGGCCTGTAGGGTAGTCAATAATTTTTGCTCCTCCATCCACCCCAGCAATCTCTCCAGGAGCACTCGGCCCATTAGCTTCTGCGAAGTATCCAGGAGACTAATCGGCCGGTAATTTGATGGCACTAAGGGGCAGCCCTTCTTAAAGATTGGGACAATCTCAGCTCCTGCCCAGGTGTCCGGTAACTTGGCTCCCCAAAGGACTGCGTTAAATAGAACAGCCAAGTACGGCGCCCAGGTTTTTGGCTGGGAGCGGAAAAGATCTCCTGGTAATCTGTCGAGGCCTGGGGCTTTGTTAGGTAGCTGCCTGATGATTGCCAATTCCACCTCCTTGACTGAGATACTCTTGGTGTCTCCAGGGGCCACCCTCGCCCTGGCGTCCCACTGACCTATTGGATAGCCCAAGTCCACCCTCACTCTACTGCCCTCACTCTACCACTCTACGGCTCACACTCTACCGCCCTCACTCTACCACTCTACCGCCCACACTCTACCGCCCTCACTCTACCACTCTACCGCCCACACTCTACCGCCCTCACTCAACCGCCCTCACTCTACCCCCCTCACTCTATTGTCCTCACTCACTCTATCGCCCTCACTAACTCTATCGCCTTCACTCACTCTATCGCCCTCACTCTATCTATCTAGCGCCCTCCCTGTAGTAAGGAGCTACATTTAAATAATCCAACTGAATCTCATGAAGTTCAATTAAGATTTATTCAAGTCAGGATCCACAACCAGTGCTTCTCAGACAAAGAATTGCATTTAAATGATACACTTAGGTAACAGCATATTAAAACTCTAGAACATGTAAAGCACTCTACATTTATAACATTCCTTAAAGAAAAAGAACACCTTACCTACATATTACACACCTCCCTCTTTTTCTTTTAAGGAGCTAAACAAAGAAATAATAAAACATGAGTAGAAAAAAAATATATATATATATACATAAATATACCTAGCAAGTATTAATAATACACATATTCTGTGGAACGAATAGGAGCAGATCTTAAATGTGTACTACATCTTGTAACACTTTCCCCACTTCCACCAGAAATATCACCTGAGCAAGCAGGTAAGGATCTGGACCCTTCTGATACATCCCTACAACAAAAATCCCCTCAATCCAAAACACGTTCAACATTCCTCAGATCCACACGTAACTGATGCTCAGTTTGACTAGATTCAGTCAACTTATCAAGATCAAACCAATCCTGTCTTTGACTAGAAACAGTTGAGTTTACTCTCTGTAAAATAATATGAGCTTGTTCAGGAGATACCTTGACCAACGCATTACTGTTCCACCAGCCTTTACTTTGTAACAAAACGGCAGTTTTGTAAATCTTTAAAACCTTCACTGGTTCAGAAAATGTATACTGACCTTTACACACCTTATTAGGTTTTTTGACCAAAACCCAATCGCCAACTCTTAGAACACCTTCTTTAAAATGCATTTTCCTGTCATAATTTGCCTTATAATTGTTTTGTTTCTTCTCAACATGTTCTCTCACCTTCCTTAAATCAATATTATGAAACTGTCCAACTTTTCCTAACAACCAAGATGGAGTAATTGAAGAAATAGGTTTCCTACCTCTTAATAAAATAAAAGGAGCAACATCAGTGGTACTCTGCGGCGTTATATTATAATTCCAGATTTTGATTTGCAAAAATTCGAATGCATTCAAATTTTTTGCCACAGCAGTCTGAATTCCCTCTTTTATCAACCTATTCGCTCACTCCACTAGGCCATTGGAGGCCGGGCTATACAAAGGCACTCTTAAATGTTTAACATCCTGTTCATGAAGAAAATTCTCAAATACCTCAGAAACAAAAGGAGAACCATTATCAGTGACCACTTCTTTCACCCTGCCTTCAATTAAAAACAAAAACTTCAAGAAGGCAACAGCCAACGCAGAATCCGCATTGCTAACAAACGAAAAATAAAGCCATTTGGAATAATAATCTATAGCCACAATCAAAAATCTCTTATCACTCCCAATTATATTTAACAGACCAGTGAAATCCAAACCAAACTTTTCCCAAGCATTACTAGGCCAACAGTCTGGTGTCAATGGACTATTCAAAGTTTTCCAATGTTTGTCCGAGCATAAGCATTCAGAACAAGTGTCCACGTGTCTCTTCACTTGTCCGTCAATCCCTGGCCACCAGTATGTTTGTCTTATCTTCTTAACAGTGGCAGAAATCCCTAAATGGCCCTCATGAGCTAATGCCACGATATTAGATCTTAAACCAACAGGTGGAATAAACAAATCCTGCCTCATGACTATATCATTCACTACTGACAACTCAGATGCCACTTGAGCAAAATTTCTCAATTCCATAGACATATTTCTATCCTGTGGCCATTCCTTAATTGAGTACTTTTTTACCTGAGTTAAACAATCATCTTCTCCAGAACAACTGAGCCATTCCGACTCAGAGATCTTAAACTGTTCATTAATGTCATGAACAGTGAAAACATATTCAACATCATCAAAATCTTTACCAGAGCACTCACTCACATCATCCACACCTGATGGTAACCTCGACAAGCAGTCAGCTCTCACATTCTTTCCTCCAGGAATGTACTTAATTTCAAAATTAAATTCCTGTAACTTTGACAAAATACGAATCAATCTGCACGAAGCTTTATTAGAGCAACCTTCCCCTAACATGAATATTAAGGGTTTATGATCCGTATGTAATTCATATTTGGTTCCCCATATGTACATTCTAAACTTCTCAGAAGCCCAAGAGCATGCTAACGCTTCTCATTCTTTTCTACTATAATTCTTCTCACTAGAATTCATTGTGCGAGATGCAAATGCTATAGTGGATTCCTTGCCATTGACAAACTGACTAAGCATAGCTCCTAGTCCCTTAGCGCTAGCATCAACTGTAATAATACACTTTACACCATGAGTAAATGGCTTGATTGCTGGAGCAGTTACAATAAGTTTCTTCACAGATTCAAACACTCTTTGTCACTCCTCAGTCCAAATGTACTTCACATTTTTTAAACAGATTTCTTAGTGGTTTCACGATAACCACATAGCCTTGAACAAAGTGAGCGTAATATTCACTCAGGCCTAAAAATGCACGCAAAGAGTCTTTATCAGTGGGACCACTAGCATCATTAATTCCCTTGAGCAATGAAACTTTAGGTTTTATTCCTTCTGAAGAGATGTTGTGTCCTAAATAATTACCCTCCTGCGTTAAAAATTTACATTTCCCAATATTGACAGTCATGCCATTAGATCCAAGTTTCTCTAGCACTTCTTCCAACAAGGTAATATGTTGATGCAAGCTCTCAGTATGGACCAAAATATCGTCCTGAAAAGCTTGTATACCAACACGATCACCAAAGATTTTGTCCATAACACGCTGAAAAAAGCTGGCGGCTGACGCCAGACCAAATGGCATATGTTTATATTTATACACACCAAACGGTGTAACAAATGTAGTTAAAAGTTGGGAATCCTTATGAAGAGGTATCTGATGATACGCAGATCGTAGGTCGATAGTAGAAAAATATTTACTACCACCTACTATGGCTAACATCTCATATATCCTAGGAAGAGGATGACAATCAACTAGGATATTTCTATTCAAAACCCTCAAATCCGCACACAAGCGTATATCGCCAGAGCTTTTCCGTGCGACGACAGCAGCAGAAACCCACTCAGACGATTCCACCTGTTCAATAATACCTTGTTCACACATATTCTTAAGCAACTTCTTAAGATCTTCCTGTGCAGACAAGGGTACAGGTCTCACCTTTTGTTTAACAGGTATAGCATTACTTTTGAGTTTAATGGCGTGCTCAAAGTCCTTAATTACACCAATCTTATCAGAAAAGACAGTAGAAAACTTATCATGCAACTTTTTAGAAAATTCATCCATCTCAGGAGTCTCTTGAATAGACGAAACCGGCATGTCACCCAGTGTCACAGGTTCATCATGCCCAGGTCTTAAGATAATCCCCAATTTGGCTTGGTCCTACCAACCAAATATGTCCCTTCCATTAACAGCAACATAAATCTTGGTGTAAATGCTCCTACCTTTGAATAAAATACTATCATCAAAGTACCCTTTCAAGATAATATCAAATTCCCCCAAAGCCTTAGGGTTGATGGTGGTAGGTTTCAACAACTTCTGAGACCAAAATTTATTAAAAGTATTTTCAGCTAAAATTGTGATTGGTGACCCAGAGTCAGCAGTAACATTCATATCTATAGTATCAATCTTCGTCTCACATATGAGACCTTTACAGCGTTTCTTAATATCACCAATTGAATTAATTTCTACTACAGAGATAGAAATATTATTAACAGCTTCAGATAAAATATCATTCTCTACATCTAGTTGACTAACTCTAACTCTGGGTTTAGGTGCATGACAAACATTGAAAAAATGTCCAATCTTTTTGCAATTGTTGCAACGTTTACCCTGAGCAGGACAATTAGGGTTGTTACCGCAGTGAAATTTTGAGCCACATCTATAGCAGCTTCCATTACTTTTCCTTTCTGTGGTCTTTTTATGGACATTTTTATTAGAAACCAAGCACACACTAGTTTCACTAATAGGCGAATCAACATTAACTGTGGCAACTCTAGACATATCCGAAGAGATAGAGTTGATACCATTAGATAAAATCTTAGAGGAAACTACCAAACGCTCTATACTCCTAGAAATTTCCATAACCTCATCAAGAGAGGGATTTTTACATGTAAGAATTCTTTTCTGTATTTTTTTATTAAAACAATTAATAACTAATTTATCCCTTAAAGCTGTATTTAAATAATCTCCAAAAACGCATTTAGATGCTAAAACTTGTAAAGTAGCTAAATAATCCTCAATGGAATTATCAGATGACTGCTTACGTTTAAAAAATTCATGCCATTCGACCATGACAAAAGTCTTATCAACATATTGTCTACTTATACGTGTAACAGCCTCTTTAAAAACATCCCATGTTTCATCCCCTCTAGGAGCTGGAACAACAGGCAGATTGTCAAAAACATCCTACCCAGCGTTACCTAGATGATTAAATAGTAAAGCTTTTTTTCGAGCAGCAGGGTATTTACTAGCATCAATAGCTTCTAGATAATTTTCAAATATCCTAAACCATTTGTACCAGGGTTTAACACGTTTAACAGGTAATTCGAGAAATGGAGGAGGCTGCATTACATTGTTGCTACTACTGGTAGACATTATACACTACTATTCAAAATACAAAATGTAGTGTTTCAGTTTAAATCATAAGTATTCAATACAGCAGTCAAAAGAATTAATAAATTAAATTTCCTGTTGAACAAAACTGTTAAAAAGGAAGCAAGCCTTTAAACTGAAAAATAAGTAAATAATTGAGAGAATAACATTTCACGAAGTTGCCACATTCAATTGTGCATACGATCTGTGCGCTGTATTTCCAATGCGCAGCTTTCTTTTCTTTTGCTCCGATTCCTGCTTCGTTGCTTCGATGTTGCTAGGAAACGGGAAAACAATTCATCAAGATGGCGGCCGTCACGTTGTGACGTGATACGTGAAGAAACGTGCGGTGTCACTGGAATGAAAGGAACTGTCATACGCAATAAGGAGTTGCTTGCGAATGTTCCAGGATGATCTTCAGTAACTCGAGCAGGTAAGTTGAAACTTGAAAAATGCAGGCCTCGTGAGATTAATGTGAGATAGCATAAGAAGTGCAGCGCTGCACAAAATCAACTGTGTACTTCCAAAATGTGCTGCCATGAAACACGCAGTATCCAGACCCTTGTAACAGCTTGACTGCTGTTTGAGAATAACAGCTGAAAGGGCAAGCACCACCGCTCGAGTTTAGCGGTCGATCAGATTCACATTAAACACACAAAATATGCACTCCACAATGCATATTAAATAAAATGTAGTGAGTTTTCGCAGATTTGGCAGTTTTCAAACGTACACAATCAAATGCTGGAACTTCTTCAATCATAAACCATCAAATATCAGCCTTAAATAGCTAGGCAAATGTATTCCAATGCAATAGAATACGTTTTTTTTTTTTATTAGTCTTGAAGAAATATGCCAATGTAAAAATGTTGAAAAATCCAAACTCACAATTTAAAGTTTGTCGGTGGATCCAATCAGTTTAATTAAGTCCATAAATCGTCGCCAATAAATGTAGTAAGGAGCTACATTTAAATAATCCAACTGAAGCTCATGAAGTTCAATTAAGATTTATTCAAGTCAGGATCCACGACCAGTGCTTCTTAGACGAAGACTTGCATTTAAATGATACACTTAGTTAACAGCATATTAACACTCTAGAACATGTAAAGCATTCTACATTATAACATTCCTTAAAGTAAAAGAACACCTTACCTACATATTACACTCCCTCACTCTATCTATCGGCCTCCCTTACTCTATATATCTATCTATCGCCCTCTCTTACTCTATATATCTATCTATCGCCCTCCCTCACTCTATCTATCTATTGCCCTCCCTCACCCTATCTATCTATCGTCCTTCCTCACTCTATCTATAGCCCTCCCTCACTCTATCTATCGCCCTCCCTCTATCTATTTATCGCCCTCCCTCTCTCCCTCTATCTATCGCCCTCCCTCTATCTATTGCCCTCCCTCTATCGCCCTCCCTCCCTCTATCTACCCCCCTCCCTCTATCTATCTATCGCCCTCCCTCTATCTGTCTATCGCACTCAATCTATCTATCGCATCACCACATCATCACTCAGCACCATCACAGCATCACTCAGGGGCACAACAACCTCACTATGCGCTACCACAGCATCACTGAACGCCACTGCATCACTCGTCGCCACCACAACATCACTCAGCGCCACCACAGCATCAATCTGTGCAACCATTCAACAACAACTGGTTCAAATATGTTCTCTCAATGTTTCAAGCTTTATTACAAATGTCACAAAAAGATATGAATAATTCACTTCTGTTCTTGGGTTTTCGTCACAATAAAATACACTGAACATAATCTTCACAAAAGTTATTTACAAAAGTTTAAGTTATTGCCATTATAAATTACAATAACTTTTATTTAAGTATTAATTATTTAAAAAAATTAAAAGCCATTGTTATTTGTAATATCAATACATCTAAGTCACGTAAATACAACACATATTGCATTACAAATGCCATAGGTGTCACATTTGCGAAAGTTAAAACTATTGGAATTGTAAATGACAAAGCTATTAATTTAGCTATTTTCAAAACCAACACATAAATACAAAATTTGTCATTTACAATACCAATAGCTCAAACTTTCCTAATTCGAGACCTATTGCATTGCAAATGCTTGTCTTACGATGTTCTCACAGCCGTAAATCGGCCCTTCAGTCAATTAACTTTTTCATAAAACCCTCTATTCCCTTTTGTTATATCCCCCTCCGCTTCCCTCTACCTCCTGCCTCCCTCTTTTTCCACCCCCATATCTCTCGTCATGTATTGTAGTATTTATATAGCGCCTGCCGCTCCTCCACTGGGACTCGTGGGCGCATGCGAGCCTTAAGTGGACAGAGATGTAAGTGTTGCTGTGACGGATGCGGGGATGCCCCTGGCTCCATCATTTCTCGTCCCCTGTCTATCCGACTTCCCACAATGGCGGCAGATCAAAGGATCTCCCCGTCTCTGCAGAACGCAGGGCACATCGGCCTCTTTGTTTGTTGTTGCTAGGTTCCCAGTAAACGAAAAGAAAATGGCAGTGGCATGCTAATCCGACTCGTTACAGTACAACAATAACTTCTCCCTACACAACTCTGCCTCAATCCATCTTTTCTTTAATCCGATGTTTCATGCTTTTGCCTTTCCGTAGCTTTTCGAACTGGTTTTGATGTGTTTTTTTCGCGAGTGGCGCACGCGGACCAGTAGACATTCAAGTAAGAGGGGCGTGTGTTAACCTGAGCTGAATATTTCCCTTCCTGCCCCTCTATTGCTTGTCTGCCAACACTTTGAGACTTTTTTGTAGTCCCAAATAGTGCGACCTTGGCCCAAGGGCGTTTTATCCGACCATGATCACCATTGAACCTTTCTCCTATCACTCTTCTGTCTGACTCATCCAAAACCTTTCTTATTAATATGAACCCCCACACATCCTTTTTCAAACTTTCTCCTCCATTTTAGCCAATTCAGCCAACTTCCAAGCGCACATGTCCACTCTTCCCACCAGCAGGTTTCTACTCTCCTTTCAAATCCATTCCCATCATTCCGTCCCTGCTTCAAAACACTCCTAAACACACAAGAACTCAAAACCTCACACAACTAATGCACAAGGAGAAAAAAAAAAACATATAACTCATCTACTAACTTTTTAACACTAATCTTGGGTTGACGAGTAGCGTGATACTCGCCGCAGATTTCTGCAACACCTCGTCAGGGGTTGTAAACTAAACACTACATAAATTTAATGTGCAATTACGTAAGGCCTTTGTGATACCAAGGGAAGCCACACTTGTGTGTTGGATGGCTGCCATTATGCCAAGGGCACCCCAAATAAGCCAGACTAGAATTTAAGTCCGGGAAGACCATCATTATTCCAAAAACTATGTCCATTCCCTCATGAGACGCCTATAATTATGTTACAGTGACCTCCATGATGTCAAGAATGTGAAAATTATGCAAGGGCTGCCATTGCGCCAGTGATATCCACTATTAAAACGGGGCTAACCACAACTACAGATGATATGGCCACCATTGTGCCAGAAATGGCAGAACGAATGTCAAAGCAGCACAATGTGCGAAAGATTCCTACAATATACCAGGGTTGCTATGATGCCAATCACGGTCACAGCCACCATTTTGGCTGGAATAACACAACAAATGCCAGGGGCCACATTATGCCATGGGTAGCTGCAATGATGGCTTTCTTTATGCCAGGGTGCCCACCCTAAAGCAAAGAGAACTAATTTGACCGTGGGTACCTCCAGGAAGCTAACATCACAATGTTACCATGGGTGACCACCAGATATGCCTCAGAATGCAAAGGATGCTTACAATATGCCAGGGCTGCCACTATACATCGGGTGATCACCATAATACTTGAGGCCACAATAGTCTATGGGAAGAGTGTCTGAAATTTGACAACGCTTTAATTGTGCAAGGTAAGGCCATCGTAAGGGCAGTGGGGTAGTAAGGATGCAAAGGACCTTAGTCAGTGGTGCCGGCACAAACAATGGAGGGACCGGTGGATGGGGCGTAGAAGGGGGAGCGCAGGGGGGGGGGTGTGTGGAACAGGAGCCCATATTACCATCGATGCCCAGGCTGCTGGCGCAAGACGCCTCTTAGTTCCCATTCTGAATAATTACCAAAATAAAGAGACGGGCGCTGGAAGCAGGAATCAAGAACAGAGTTTAATTCTCATGAGGAGAGCCAGTCATTTCGGACACGAAACACGGTGTCTTTCAGGAGGTGCTCTAACAAGTGAGCTGAGACTCTTTCTTTTATACCTTACAAAACGCTTGATAGTACAATCAGAACAGTGTGACGCAAAAGAAAAGACATCCCTATAATCCTCGTGTCAATCCTACCCCACATATGTTCACAATAGGGACCCTTGACCTGCTGATAAGAGGGGAGGGCAATCACGCAGCTGAGTGTTCCGTCAACTGTTTAGGATGTGTGCGCCTGATCATAGCCCAGGGGGTGGGGTGGCTAGGATCAATAGTGGGTCCTTTGAAGAGGGGTAACTTCATACAATAAGGGCAGTAAATGGTATCTCCAGGCTTAGGCGATGGCCTCGGACATGTGTGGTCAGCCGGACTCGGGGGAAAGGGTCATCAAAGGAGTGGTATTCATGCTGCGTGGACAATCGAGCGCGGAGGGAAGGCTTGTCAACAGAGGGGCATTCATGGAAGGAAAGGAGGTGTTGGTCAGGCGCGGCCGTGGCTCTCAAGGACAGGGTCTTGCAGAAGAAGAAGGTTTACGGCTTGCCCATGTGAGGAGAAGGGAGGGGGGGGGGGAGCCAGGGTGGACACGGGGACAGAGTCACATAGAGAGAGAGAGAGATCTTATGACCCGTACAAGAGAGAGCGGGGGCAGTTAGGTGCAGCTGGGGAGGGCTATGTCAGCTAAGGCGAAGGATGTCTCTTCAAGAGGGAATGGGGGGTTTTGTGCGGGTCAAGCAGGAGAGTTGCCTTTCGCAGCAGGGTCGCGCAGAGGGAGAGGGTTTCATGGTCTATGCATGAGAGAGGGGGTGTACGATACGCGCAGGCGGGAAGCCGGGGGTTCCAATGGGTAAAAGGCCATGGTGCCTAGAATGGCTGTGCATATGCATATAGGTATGGGCTCTTACTGGCAGAGTGATACGGTCAATAGTTTACGGTATTCATGGTGCTCACAGGGAGAGGAGTGGGAGAAGAAGGGAAATGAATGCTGTTCATGTACATCAATTTCTTCAATTTCTACAGTCGCCCCTTTTTACATTACAGCAGTCATTTTTGTAATTGATGGGGTTATAGGCAGACAGGCATCGTTGATGAATTTAGCATTTTGTCGATACTAACATTTGGCATACAATCATAGACAGTTGAGGTGATGGGCAGAATGCAGCACGTAGGAAATTGCATTTCGTTGTATTCCTGACAATTAAACGCACTACATAGCATAAATCTTTCTAACTTAAAAATGTGACCAATGAACAGTTTTGACCAGGTAGTTGAGAGCGGAATTCAGTTCAATACACAAGATCTCTTTGTCACAGTGTCTTTTTATCAGTGAATCATATAAGCCAAATGTCCGGGTAGGAATCATTCGCAGTATCAATTATTAATCAACAGTGTCATCACTATGATCACTTACTTAAAGAAGGTAACCAAGGGGTTTCAACAACAACAAAAATGAGTAGTATCAAAAATATATTTTTATTTTTTCTATACTTTTATATATTTTTTCTTTGTGTTCCGAAATCAAAAAGACTGGCAACATTAAACCACCGACGTAAATATCATAAATCATGGGGTGGCGTACAACACCTTTACCAAGAAATGTGGACACAATGAAAGACCCACATGCACAATCCTATATGTGCAACCTAATTCGTACAGTGTTGTTACAAATGAATTTTTACAATCTGGTTGTCTAAAAGGTGTTTATGCGTCGACGTTTCGGTCCATGTTGGTCGCAAAGATCCGAAGGACCATCTTCAGGACAGAAAACGTTGCACAGAAGTATCTAATATAAACATAATAACATAACAATATCAGTGAAACCCTAGGGTACACGGAGGTATTTTGCAGCTCAAAAAACAAGAACAAAGTGACAAAACACTTTACTAGGTGTGGCATGCACCTACAGACCATCACCAAGTGCACTTAAAACAACACACTGGTACATGTGTGCCAAAAACAATCCCAAAGAAAATGCCATAGACAAGACCACGTGACTTGTGCCTCCATGTCTTAATTACCAAGGTGCCAAGAAAGTAGACCCTTCCACTGCATACAAATATTAACATGAGGCATTACATCCAACCAACACTACCCTGTTTCGCCTATCTATTACTTACATAAAGCAAAAAACGCCTCACAGGTCGTTTCTGTAAAGTCAGTAAATCAGAATGCATGAATAACGTTATGTGAGCCAGAGAGGTAAACTTATAGCCCAAGATGTACACAAAATCAATCTGCACAACAAATCAAAAATCACTTACATTCTAGCAGGCCAACTGAACCCCTGAAAGACAGACAAGTCGGTGATCAGGAAAATATAATCACCAGAGTTGATTAAGAAGCGACATTCTAACATGCCTTCCACTTACTTCACTATCCAAAAGTCGCCGGCTCCGAAGGAGTCCGAGTGTCAGCGCTGGTAGCGCTCGCGGAATCTATATATTCCGAAAGACAAAGCAAAGCCAATATGTAATCAGAGGCTGTCGGCACCTCGGGGACTGCAAAACTGTTATTTCGCATGCGTCAGACTTACTATTTTAGCGAGAGACGCCGGCTCGAAGGAGTCCGTGTGTCCTCTCAGGTTGCACTCGCGGAGCCAGTCAGCTTCCGCAAACAACACAAATAACGTTTGTGCGCCATGACGTCATTACAACAGTGAGCTTGGCGGCCATCTTAGAATGGTCTATAAGGCTCATGCATTCAATGCTAACAGAATGGGGAACGTTTAATAAAAGGTGAAAAGTAAACTAACGATAACTGAAAACTGAAATACAAAGATGTACTGAACTCTAATGAAGTTACTGATACAGTATTACATACAGCCGTATGTAAAAGTCAGAGCTTGAAACAACCTACATTAAGGTAGCCAGAGAATGCCATTCGATAAGGGTATTCAGCCCATTCTCTACAGTGTCGCATAGCCAAATCAGTTTGTTCTCCCTTTGAGCAAGCAATTTATCCACATTAGGACGTCTCCTTGTACCCCTTACACACTCAATAACAAACCATTTCAAATCAGTGGGAGCATGGGACATGTTATTAAAATGCTCAACTAGAGGCGCCGTTTGAATTTTGCATCTAATGCGGGACTGATGTTGTGTTATCCGTTTCCGTATCTCCTGTGTTGTTTTTCCCAGATAATACAGGCCACAGGGACACTGGATGCAGTACACCACGTTCTTGGACATACAGTTGGAGTGATGTTTCAACGTCAACTGTCTCCCATTAATACAACAGGTTTTCGTTATTTGTGTGGTCGCGCAAGCTGTGCATCCACCACACGGGAAATGCCCGACAATGGGTGCCAGGCCCCATAGCCTAGTTATGGTATTGACCTTAGGTTCCCTGTATGCTTTGACCAAATGGTCACGTAAATTCTTTCCTCTTTTGAAGGCAAATCTGGGGAGGGCTAGTTGAGGTTCAACCTTATTGATCAGGTGCCAGTTGCGTTTGATGATTTTTGTAATTTCTGTAGATTCAGTACCAAAAGTCAGAACACAGGTTGTGGATACTGTGTCTGATATGGTACTGGGATTAGGCAGTGGCTTTTTTTGGAGAAGGGATTGTCGGTCATAATACCAAGCCCTCAAAGGTATAACAGTCACCACCCCCGAAACCTACGGGATAATCTCCCCTTTGGTCAATTTCTCAGAATTCGGAGGAATTGTACCAACAGGGAAGATTATTTCAGGGAAGCCAAAATCTTACAAGAAAAACTTGTGACCCGGTCATACCCCTACCGGTTAGTCAAACATGCGATGAAACGGGCTTGGTATTATGACCGACAATCCCTTCTCCAAAAAAAGCCACTGCCTAATCCCAGTACCATATCAGACACAGTATCCACAACCTGTGTTCTGACTTTTGGTACTGAATCTACAGAAATTACAAAAATCATCAAACGCAACTGGCACCTGATCAATAAGGTTGAACCTCAACTAGCCCTCCCCAGATTTGCCTTCAAAAGAGGAAAGAATTTACGTGACCATTTGGTCAAAGCATACAGGGAACCTAAGGTCAATACCATAACTAGGCTATGGGGCCTGGCACCCATTGTCGGGCATTTCCCGTGTGGTGGATGCACAGCTTGCGCGACCACACAAATAACGAAAACCTGTTGTATTAATGGGAGACAGTTGACGTTGAAACATCACTCCAACTGTATGTCCAAGAACGTGGTGTACTGCATCCAGTGTCCCTGTGGCCTGTATTATCTGGGAAAAACAACACAGGAGATACGGAAACGGATAACACAACATCAGTCCCGCATTAGATGCAAAATTCAAACGGCGCCTCTAGTTGAGCATTTTAATAACATGTCCCATGCTCCCACTGATTTGAAATGGTTTGTTATTGAGTGTGTAAGGGGTACAAGGAGACGTCCTAATGTGGATAAATTGCTTGCTCAAAGGGAGAACAAACTGATTTGGCTATGCGACACTGTAGAGAATGGGCTGAATACCCTTATCGAATGGCATTCTCTGGCTACCTTAATGTAGGTTGTTTCAAGCTCTGACTTTTACATACGGCTGTATGTAATACTGTATCAGTAACTTCATTAGAGTTCAGTACATCTTTGTATTTCAGTTTTCAGTTATCGTTAGTTTACTTTTCACCTTTTATTAAACGTTCCCCATTCTGTTAGCATTGAATGCATGAGCCTTATAGACCATTCTAAGATGGCCGCCAAGCTCACTGTTGTAATGACGTCATGGCGCACAAACGTTATTTGTGTTGTTTGCGGAAGCTGACTGGCTCCGCGAGTGCAACCTGAGAGGACACACGGACTCCTTCGAGCCGGCGTCTCTCGCTAAAATAGTAAGTCTGACGCATGCGAAATAACAGTTTTGCAGTCCCCGAGGTGCCGACAGCCTCTGATTACATATTGGCTTTGCTTTGTCTTTCGGAATATATAGATTCCGCGAGCGCTACCAGCGCTGACACTCGGACTCCTTCGGAGCCGGCGACTTTTGGATAGTGAAGTAAGTGGAAGGCATGTTAGAATGTCGCTTCTTAATCAACTCTGGTGATTATATTTTCCTGATCACCGACTTGTCTGTCTTTCAGGGGTTCAGTTGGCCTGCTAGAATGTAAGTGATTTTTGATTTGTTGTGCAGATTGATTTTGTGTACATCTTGGGCTATAAGTTTACCTCTCTGGCTCACATAACGTTATTCATGCATTCTGATTTACTGACTTTACAGAAACGACCTGTGAGGCATTTTTTGCTTTATGTAAGTAATAGATAGGCGAAACAGGGTAGTGTTGGTTGGATGTAATGCCTCATGTTAATATTTGTATGCAGTGGAAGGGTCTACTTTCTTGGCACCTTGGTAATTAAGACATGGAGGCACAAGTCACGTGGTCTTGTCTATGGCATTTTCTTTGGGATTGTTTTTGGCACACATGTACCAGTGTGTTGTTTTAAGTGCACTTGGTGATGGTCTGTAGGTGCATGCCACACCTAGTAAAGTGTTTTGTCACTTTGTTCTTGTTTTTTGAGCTGCAAAATACCTCCGTGTACCCTAGGGTTTCACTGATATTGTTATGTTATTATGTTTATATTAGATACTTCTGTGCAACGTTTTCTGTCCTGAAGATGGTCCTTCGGATCTTTGCGACCAACATGGACCGAAACGTCGACGCATAAACACCTTTTAGACAACCAGATTGTAAAAATTCATTTGTAACAACACTGTATGAATTAGGTTGCACATATAGGATTGTGCATGTGGGTCTTTCATTGTGTCCACATTTCTTGGTAAAGGTGTTGTACGCCACCCCATGATTTATGATATTTACGTCGGTGGTTTAATGTTGCCAGTCTTTTTGATTTCGGAACACAAAGAAAAAATATATAAAAGTATAGAAAAAATAAAAATATATTTTTGATACTACTCATTTTTGTTGTTGTTGAAACCCCTTGGTTACCTTCTTTAAGTAAGTGATCATAGTGATGACACTGTTGATTAATAATTGATACTGCGAATGATTCCTACCCGGACATTTGGCTTATATGATTTACATTACCCAGTCCTGGTGGGATTATTGGGTGGCTCTGTTCTAGTACTATTTTTATCAGTGAGCCATCACTGGTAGGCTCTAGTCCGTGTACTTTCGTTGGCGCTGTTGAGCACCGGCGGTGGAGCTATAGGTCCAGCTCGGTTCTATCCTTACGCGTTGCAGGGTGCGGTCAGTCCTCTGCTGTTAGACCACAGTCCTGTTCCCTAAACAGTCCGTTTGGCGGCGCCTTATGCTCGGCACCTACATTTCCGTGGCAACACCCTATTCCCACTGGAATGCGGTTCTTTCCTTTGGCAAAAAGTCACGTGGGAATGAGGGTGAGTGTGGTTCAAATAGTCGATAGGAGAGAGAGAGAGCGGAGTTGGGTCAGAGTTCCTGGGACACACAAAAGGGACCAAGGGAGCAAAGGATAACAAGCAGGCAGGCCCATCAATCGGGCCCAAAGAAGGGGGACAGAGACTCCAGGCACACGTGGGTTAGCAGACGGAGGGCTTCAAGGCAGCCCGTCATTTTTCATTTTCCACGTTGAAATTGCGGTCTCGTCCCGTATCCTGTTGCTCTGCAGCTCCACCTTTGGTCGGGGTCACACGTGTCCCAAGATCTGCAGTCAGGCTGTACGTCGCATCTGACCCATCTCCTTCGGTGATCGTGAATCTTTGAATAGGTACAAGACAAGGTTTTAGAGAAATGGCAGAAGAAGATATCTACGCATGTGAATTCCTCCCTCAATTCTACGCATTTGGGAGATACGCTCACTGGTCACAGTCAGAGGTCCATTACCAAGCAGTGCATATGTCAGCATTCCTACTGAATTCAAGCCAAGCTTTATTCATTGTCTACACAGGTCACATATGGAGGAAAGTCAGACTCTTATCAACTGCGTATGTCATCAAACTCAACATTTCGGAGCCTCCAGGGAGACTCGTCTTTCTAACCTGAGTCTTAACAGTCTAACATTTCCCTTCAAGGCTGGCTAACCTTTTCAAACAGGGCGGGGGCGCTATCATCGAGAGTCAGGCAAAAACAGGGTTTTCTCGAGGGTCAACAGCTACTCATGGTCATCATGTTTATATCCGGGACAGCAACTGGGGTCTATTAAAATGGGGCGGGGATGCTTCGGGTGCTCGCGCTTGGGTGCAAAAGGGGGTGGGGCAATCGGGGCATTTGGGGGTCAATCTAGACGTTGGCGTTCGTCTCTGAAGAACAGACATAAGGTGCCATTGACATACAGTTCCCCTATAAATGGCCAGATTTGGGGGACTTTAGCCGTCTTACCTGTCATTTCCTTTTTAGCCAATTCAAGTTCATTCATTTTGCAGAAAGGAGAGGCAGTAATATGGCGAGATACAATCATTTTAGTTTCGGTCAATTTCGCTGAACACCTTCGCGTTCAATATGTATCAAATCAGACTGGTGCCGGTGGGGCACAATTTTACCAAAAAGAGGGAGAGAAAATAGGGAGACTCTCATAGAGAGTGAGAGTCGTCCGCAATCTAAACGAGCCATTCGGTACACATATGACATGTAGAGAGAGGGAGAGAGAGAGAGAGACGTGTACGAAAATAGGTCATTTAGTGCGCTCACAACACAGAACAGCAAAGGTCAGGTAACACGCAAATACAGACAGAGGGAAGACATAAATCCGTACATTACACACACACAAACTCAGACAGGGAAGACGGCACATGCATTACACATATATAAGACATTCACGACAAGACAGGAAACAATTGTTAGCCAACAAGATCTGTTTTATATCCTACGTATCTTTACTATCCTATTTATCTACGTGCTTAGCTCTTTTTACCCTTCCCTCCTTTTCTTTCTCGCCCGTTATCTCTGTGAGTGTTCTCAATTGCCAATACTTACACCTCGGTTGGTCGGTCAGAAATTAACCTGGTCGCGCTATTTACCCATGGTTGGATCTTAAACCATTTTTCAGTTCCTTCCTTTGGTGGGAAGTTCTCCAGGCTGAGGCAACGGCAAGTATTGATCGGGAGAACAGTCGGACAGCTTGGCTATATCTATAAGAGTGTGAGAAAGGGGGCAGTGCATTTTGAACATCAGCAACATTTCTAACTTCCCAGACGGGTGGTGCCGTGGTAACCCTTACCCGTATATTTTTCTTTTGTCCTTTCCCTACCTAGTCAAACGTCCAGTTACATTATTTAACGCGTCATTTCTTAGTCAATTTTTCGTCATTCAGTACCTGTCCAGTTTCTATGTCAGTCCATCCTCCCAGTTGCTATGTTCTAAGGAGGAACAGTCATGTTTAAGTCTACGTCTGTTAAAAACTTATCGTTATGAGGACTATGCACATATTCCCTCCTTCCCTTTTCGTCGGTGGTTCGACCATCGCTCTCCCATATTTCAGCCGACGTTCTGACGTGACCTGCAGAAGGGAGGAAAAAGAAGGGGTGGGGGGCAGCATTCAAAGTACATCAGCATGCAGTAGTCCGAAAATGTTTTTACCTACCACATACTCGACCTATCTCCACGTACTGCATTTCTTTACCATCTCGGCGTTTAAGCCCAGAGGGACCAGTAATGTCAGATAGATAATCATTGACGATCTGCGTATCTACATGAGTTACTTGGTCGTAACCCTCTTTGTCGGGTGCAAGGGTGACGGTCAGGTGGCATTTCTGTGGTGTCGTTTTAAGGGTGTCTAAAACACTTTTCTGGCTGCCTGTGACACATAATGTAGCTGCTAAATATCTGATCCTTTTTGATCTACATCTTTCATCATACTTATTCTTCGCTCACAGTAGTAAGACATCCAAAACTCATTAATGCAACTGCTACAACCATGCTTTCTTTTTCAAAAGACTTTTAATAAAAAGTGTTGAGGTACAAATACAGGCCTACAACTCAGTGGGCCGGCTACGGAGCAGATTGAAACTGTACATAAGAAGAACGAAGTTGGTGGCAGTTCATTGCAAAAAGTGCAGCAGTGCAATAAAATCGTATTAAACTTCCCTACAGAGCAAGCATGATGCATGTCAGTAATTCATTTTTTTAAGAAATTCATAAATTCATTATCCAATGTTCATTCATTACCTAAATTACACCAATTCATTTTCCAAATCATAATCAGTACCCACCCTAAGTCAGTTCATTGTCCAAGCACATACTCAATATCCTTCGTGTCTACTTTCATTATCCAAGAAAACTACATACATATCTCGGGGCAAAAAGCTGCGTGGTCAGGGTGCAACAAAGTTTATTCAAAAAAGTCTCATTTTGTGTCGGCGCCATTTTGGGTGGGGTCAGGCAAGTTCCAGTACAGTCAGAATATCTCCAATGACTCGTGGTTGGACCAGAACCTTCCGTTGGAAGTTCAAAAAGTTTTGAATCATGTGGTTAACGGTTCTAACAATATGGACCATTAGTCAAAGAGTGGGGAGGGCGGCAACAATTTTCCTACCGGGTCATTCTGGTGTTCCACCGGAACTGAACAAGTCTGTGCCGTGGCTGCATTTTAGCCATTTCCTATCCGAGGCTGGCGCCGGCAGGAGTTGCACCGATGTCGTGGTTCCCAGTGAGGGGGGCGGGGGCGCCCATGCGGAGGGATCGGGGTGCCCCCCGGCTCTCATAGAATCTTCAAGGTTGAGGAGAGAAGGCATGGGGTGCGTGCCCGTCCTGGGCAAAAGACCGCTTTTTGATGTTGACCCTCTTTAAGTAAGAGCATTGGGGTGTCGCTGGAAGCCTCCACCTGGAGGGAGGTGGGGGAGGCTCGTTCGCGTCACCTCCCCCTTCCAGCGACCCCGCGCCGTTCCTCGGCTCCGTCGCTTCGATGTTGGCCGTGCTGGCTATTGAAGATGAGAGAGGGGTGGTCGGTGGCCGAGGCAAGACAGCCCCCTCTCTCCCCGCGGCCTGCAGGGCGGCAGAAGAGAAGAGATGGAGAGGTCCTTGTCATTCTTTGGACCGTCTGCCCAACATCATCTCCTACTGACCGCGGCCAGGCGAGCCCCTCGTGCCTCGAGGCCTCGCCTTCCGGATGGGCGTAACCGCGGACCTGTTGCATTTCGGGAGCTTCCGGAATGGGGGTAGGTACCTATTGAATTGTTTCTATTTCATGTGACCGTTATTTGGGCGTGGCGGGCAATGAGGCAGACATGTTGGGAGCAGGAACAGGCAGTGGAACCTAGCTACCTCGTGGCTATCTTTGCTGCCAAACTTTCGCCATTTTATATTTCTTATTACGAACTATTTCTAATGTTTCTTATTTTTAGTGAAGTCAATAGCTCATCAGGGGGTTACTGACTTAGCCTGATTTCTTTTTTTTTTATTTTTCTTTCTCTTCCTTAGCGTGTTTCGAGCTAAAGTTTTCTGTTAGTAGGGAACGGTGATCACTTCATATTTTTATGTGTCCTTTTCACTAGGGGGTACTTCTGGACGGACCAGACGAGTTCCCTCCAATAAATGGTCCGGGGTGGAACTAGATTATCGATCAAAAGGGGAACATATATTCCTTCATTAGGGTATCATCCTGGACAGACCGAGCGATGTACTTCCACTTACTAGGGTAGCCTCCTGGACGGACCAGATGGTCTACTTCCACTAAATGGCCCATGAGCGGGGAGCATATGTCCTCCATAAGGGTAGTCTCCTGGGCGGACCATGCGAGCTACCCCCCAAATAACCAAACAGTGGGGAGTGGGTAGGACTGACGAATTCACAAAGGGGCATAACCTACCCTTTACTACTTGCAAAGACTAGACAGAATATTTCTATTCCACGTTGTTTGCAGGCAGAAAATACCTCAAACGAAACAATTCCTGGAACAACAATGTCCAGGCAACCAACCAATCAGTGGGGAGAAAAACAGGCATGACGGATTACAACGGGGACAAACGTCTGCATTACCTGCCCTTCGCTATCCAGAAAGGAAGACAGAATATTTCTACTCGTCTCAGTTTGTAGACAGGGAAGATCTCAAAGAGCAACAATCGATTATTAATCGATTTCAAACAATCAGTGGGGAGAAAGGTAGGCATGACGGATTACAACGGGGACAAAAGTCTGCATTACCTACCCTTCTCGATCTGCAAAGAGGGACGACGTTCCTATTCGCCGCTGTTTGCAAACAGAGAATGTCTCGTTCTCCAGAAGAGAACCAATATGTCAAGTAGCCTTCAAAGCTAAATGAACCAATACCAACAATATCAGTATACAAATACCGATTCCAATACAATCAATCAATCAATCAGGTGGATAGAACCACCCTACCAATCAGGCGTAAAAACACCCTACTTAATCTTACCCGGACCGGACCATACGGACAGTTCTTCGACTCCCTCCTCCAGCGCCCGATCGTTCTCTTACTCCATGTAGCATTCCTGTGGGATTCCAGTCAGGACAATAGGTCACTCAAGAGAGGTCCGTTCAGAATTGGCGAAGTTCTTTTGATCGGCAGCCGGGCTAGGGCCCTCTCAAGGCAGGTATACTCCGATCATTTTAGATGTTCGCTTCTTCGTCTGGATCTCTCTTACCGAACCTTATGTCACTGATGGACCCCGCGTTGGGACGCCAATTGTGGAACAGGAGCCCATATTACCATCGATGCCCAGGCTGCTGGCGCAAGACGCCTCTTAGTTCCCATTCTGAATAATTACCAAAATAAAGAGACGGGCGCTGGAAGCAGGAATCAAGAACAGAGTTTAATTCTCATGAGGAGAGCCAGTCATTTCGGACACGAAACACGGTGTCTTTCAGGAGGTGCTCTAACAAGTGAGCTGAGACTCTTTCTTTTATACCTTACAAAACGCTTGATAGTACAATCAGAACAGTGTGACGCAAAAGAAAAGACATCCCTATAATCCTCGTGTCAATCCTACCCCACATATGTTCACAATAGGGACCCTTGACCTGCTGATAAGAGGGGAGGGCAATCACGCAGCTGAGTGTTCCGTCAACTGTTTAGGATGTGTGCGCCTGATCATAGCCCAGGGGGTGGGGTGGCTAGGATCAATAGTGGGTCCTTTGAAGAGGGGTAACTTCATACAATAAGGGCAGTAAATGGTATCTCCAGGCTTAGGCGATGGCCTCGGACATGTGTGGTCAGCCGGACTCGGGGGAAAGGGTCATCAAAGGAGTGGTATTCATGCTGCGTGGACAATCGAGCGCGGAGGGAAGGCTTGTCAACAGAGGGGCATTCATGGAAGGAAAGGAGGTGTTGGTCAGGCGCGGCCGTGGCTCTCAAGGACAGGGTCTTGCAGAAGAAGAAGGTTTACGGCTTGCCCATGTGAGGAGAAGGGAGGGGGGGGGGGAGCCAGGGTGGACACGGGGACAGAGTCACATAGAGAGAGAGAGAGATCTTATGACCCGTACAAGAGAGAGCGGGGGCAGTTAGGTGCAGCTGGGGAGGGCTATGTCAGCTAAGGCGAAGGATGTCTCTTCAAGAGGGAATGGGGGGTTTTGTGCGGGTCAAGCAGGAGAGTTGCCTTTCGCAGCAGGGTCGCGCAGAGGGAGAGGGTTTCATGGTCTATGCATGAGAGAGGGGGTGTAAGATACGCGCAGGAGGGAAGCCGGGGGTTCCAATGGGTAAAAGGCCATGGTGCCTAGAATGGCTGTGCATATGCATATAGGTATGGGCTCTTACTGGCAGAGTGATACGGTCAATAGTTTACGGTATTCATGGTGCTCACAGGGAGAGGAGTGGGAGAAGAAGGGAAATGAATGCTGTTCATGTACATCAATTTCTTCAATTTCTACAGGGGGGGGGAGATTTAACAATAATAATTCAAAAAAGAGACTTACCTGAAGGTGCCAGCCCTGGGATAGTATCACAGACTCCCTCTGCAATCCCCAGGCTGCTCTCATTCTATGAGAGCAGCACAGGGATTAGCCTGAGCAGGCTGTTTGATGCTCTGCTCAGGACGTCTGTGCTGTTTGTCCAACCCGGCTCTGCAATGCATGCGGTTTGGAGAAACCTAAGTGCGCATGTGTGTTTGGCCGGCCTAAGACACATGCACACTTATAAGAGCACCAACCACTCCGTTGACGGCCCGCCCCTCCCTACAGCGCTGGCTCAGAGCCAGCAGCTGAGATTTAAAACTATGATATTATATTGTTTTATTTTTCAGGTGTTGGCTTGGAGCCAGTGGGGTGATGCTCCCTCGCCATTGCGGGGAAGCCACCTCTGACCTTCGAGCAAGTAAAGAAACTAGTCCCTGAGTTCTTGTTGGATGGCACAATGCTGAAATATTCAGGGTTTGGTGGGCTCCTCAGGCCTCTGGGTCCCTGTTCCACTGAACCACTGATAGCCATGCCCCTGCATAAGTGTGTCAATATGTCGAGAAAGTCCCCATTAGGCCAGTGGGTAGCCATTATGATTCCAGGTGTTGGTATAATATGCAGGGCCTCGGGAAGTGGTAGGAATGAAGGGCCAAATATTGCAGCAGGGCTGGCTAAATTAGGGGCCAAGAAAATGTTAATTGTGCGGCAGTAGGTGGTACATTCTGTGACAGTAAAATGTCAATATTTTGTCCTTTTAACACACATTGATACAAAAAAGACACCAAACAAATGCAAAAAGCAAAGGTTTCCTAAAAAAGAAGCGTGCTACTATTCACCAAATCCCAATGAGCACTTTATTCAACAAGAAATTAGGTTTTTTTCTTTGCATGGAAGCACTGGCACACTATTAAATTAATGGTATCCCTTGTAACACCCAGTGTAAAATAGTTTGTGTGAAACAGGCAGAAAAGAAGATTTCCTTTGCTAACTAAATGTAATAAAAGGTGCTTCATCTGTATTCGGCATACCTGAGTTAAATATTAAGAATTGGTCTTCAGGTTTGGTTTTTACTTTGTGTCACACCACGGGCGAATAGAAATACCACTTCCCTTTAAAAAAGCCCTTAGACTAGTATTTCTCATTACTCCATGTATAAATTGAGTTTCTCGCTTGGAGGTACTGCAAAATTCAGGGCACCTGACCTTAAAAAGAGAAGTGAATTGTTTGACAATTTTTCTGTACTTTCAGTGCCCTCTTTAAGTGATATGAATTTGCCTGAATAAAAAAGCAGCATATTTTCGTGATAAAGTAGTTATTATTTCCACACGATATATAATGCATTTGAACATGTTAAGATTTGTTTTTCACGCTACAGACAAAAACCTTTCCACCAGTTCATAGTCTGGGGACAGTGACACAGTTGGAAAAAGTTTTCCCATAGTAGTACTAGGTTAACAACTGAAAGGTGCGGAGTTGCTCACAAGGTTCGGTTCTTTGTCAGGCCTCCAAATAAATGCCGCTAAGTCATGTGGGTACTCCTTCTATGGCACTTATAAAGAGCCTCCAGTTGGGTGAACTACAACTGAAAACGGAACCTGATTCTTTCTATTATTTAGGTATCCAAATATATAAGGAAACTCAGGATATCCTAGAAGGAAATCTGGTGCGAACGGTTAATTTCCTGAAGTCAGAGGAAGCTTTTTGGGTCAAGTTAGCCCTACCTACTGCAGGTCGGCTGACATTGGCTAAAATGGTGATGCTACCAAGATTGTTATACCATTTTGTAAATCTCCCATTGGTAGTCCTCGCTTGGGTATTTAAACTTATGAACTCCATACTGATAGGTTTGGTCTGGGCAGGAGGATGTCGCAGGATAAGCATGTCTAAACTGCAGCTGCCAACATCTAGTGGGGGAATAGGCGCCCCGGATTTTAAAGCCTATTGTATAGCGGGGCAACTGCAGTGGTTATCATATTGGTTTGCAGGCCATAACTTGTTTGAGATTGGATATACACCTTTACAATTGCAGCAAGGGATTACTTTGAACACTTCACACAATGGATCATGGGAGCCATTTAGTACGCTGGCTTTATCGAGGTCTGAGAGAACCCCTCATGGTTTTGTTTCACCCCCTGAAACTTAAATGGGAAACTGATTTGGCGAGGGACCTGACTGATAAAGAATGGGCCAACGTTCTAGAATACCCCAAACGTATTTCCCACCATTCCCGATTTAAATTCATACAGTTCTCAATATTACACAGAGCATATCTGACACCACACAAATTACAGGCTATGTCCCCTGCGGTCTCTTCGGAATGCTGCGGTGTCACTCATCCAATGCGGAACCACTCCATATGGTTTGGTCCGGTCCACATCTCACAGGGTATTGGGAGGAAGTCTTGGAAGAGCTCTATCACTTGTTCCTGGTTATTAATGGACTCCTGCATATTGGGTTTGTCCCCTCTACCTAATACAGCTGAGGTGTTACAACACTTTATTGGCCTTTTGTTACTTCTGGCAAAAAGGCTATTAACACAACACTGGAAGTCGCCCCTCGCCCCTAGGGCGGGTTTCTGGAGGGAGGAGGTTATATGCTGGGCCTCCGCAGAAGGAGAGGTACTGCGACGTGAGGAATATAGGGGGCTTCGTAAGAAACCAATCTCGATGGAATGGGCTATACTGCTGGAACAATTCCATGTATACATATCTGAAGCATGAAGTAAATAATGATGTATTTTATTGGGAAGAAGGGGACCCCTATATAATGACTAGACTAGCTATACATAGGGAAAGAAACTAGTAGGAAAAGGTCTATAGTTTAGTCAAGGCTGTGACATAGTAATGAAACCCTAAAATGATATTTCCTTACAAGGCTATGGCCTAAAAAATACCTTATTGTTATAAATAATAGTTTCCATAATTTTTTATGGTTTAAATCTTTTATTATTTTCACCAAAACAGGAAAAACAAAGAGACCACATTCATCATTCGGTACATCAGTGCTGAGCCACTTGCAAGAAACCCCCATCAAGTGTAAGGCAGTAGAAATATTCTCAGTGTCTATTGGACAGGGTTCCAGCAGCGGGAAATATAGGTCTCAAATTCTCCCCCCCTCCTCCCCTTCCCTGTCCCCCCCTCGCCTGTCCCCCCCTCGCCCCCTCCTTGTCCATTTAAGCAAAGCAAGAAGAAAGAAAAACAAAGTGTGGTAAGACAGCCCTCGGTCCCAGATGTGAGGATGCATGCTAAACCTCAGTTTTGGTCTTTCGCTTGCGCGGCTGAGCTTTGCATTCTTCAATTGGGGTGTCTGCTAGACGCAATAAGCGCAGATACCGGGGACAGCTTAGTTCCCTGAATTCTTCCGTGAGTAGGGTCAGAAACGGCCGCCAAAGTGCAGCAAACTCTTCTCCTCGTCCCGCCTTTGCCAGTGATAACTTCTCCATCCCTAGTATCATCCACAATCTGTGTAACCAGCCGGAGTATGGGGTGGGCTGAGTGGTCCTCCTGTGCGCCACAATGTTCTGGACAGCTGCCCCTAGTGCTATCACTATGAGTCTTCCCCTCCTGGATTTTAAGGGGTACATTAGTGTGCTGGGAAGCCCGAGTAGAACATAGGCTGGGAATCTGGGAAGTTGAGTGTCTAAATGGGAGTCTATCTCATCCAGGATAGAATTCCAGTAGGGTTGGAGGCGGTCACAACTCCATAACAAGTGTTCTAACGTGCCAAGTTCTCCACAGCCCCTTCAGCAACGATCACTGACGCGGGGATCCCAGCGGTGTAAGCGTTCTGGTGTGTGGTACCAGTAGGTGGCCACCTTGGTCAAGGTCTCAGTGAGACCGGTGTGATAGGCCGAGTGCCTGGCCCTGTGGTATATGCCTCCCCATTCTTTATGTGTAAGTTGTCTCCCCAAGTCTCTCTCCCACCTGACCCTCCCTCCGTTGTATGTGTATTTATTGGTGAGGAGGAGTTGTTGGTATAGATCTGAAATCAATTTCTTATCTGAGGTGCGCGTCAATAACCACTTTTCGTATGGGGTTAGAAAGCGTTGTGCGCCTGGTCTGATTGTTGGCTGTAAGGCCCAGTGTTGTGCTTGCAGGTAGGGCAGGCGATCCGCTTCTGATATGCCATAGTCCTCCTTCACTTTCTGAAAGGGAAGGACCCCGTTTAGGTCGAACAGGTGCCCCAGGTCTCTGCAGGGCGTGCGCCTTCAGGCTGCAAATGCCTTAGGGTCCAGACCTGGGGAAAAATCGGGGTTATCGAAGAGCGGGGTCATCGGGGAGGGGAACGAAGTAAGGTCATGTTTGACCTCCACCTTGTCCCACACCTCCAGGACTGTGCTTGTGATTTGTGACGCGTATAGGTTGGGGGGCCTTTGGCAACGAGGCAAGAACGGGATTCCCTGGAGGGGTCTGGCTGCCACTGCCTGGTCCTGAAAGAGCTAATTTTTACCTGACTCGAGCTGGTGCCATTCCACCAGGGTGCGTAGTTGCGTTGCTTGGTAATATAAAGTAAGATCAGGTACCCCTACCCCGCCGTGTTCGGGGGGGAGTATTGCGATCGCATGTTTGAAGCGCGGACGGCGACCGTTCCAGACGAAACGTGCCAAATCAGACTGAGCTCGTTGGAGCCAACCCCTTGGGGGCGTAGCGGGAGGGTCTGGAACGCGTAAAGGAATTGTGGCAGCAGGGTCATCTTGACGGCAGCAATCCGCCCCAGCCAGGAGAGCGAGTGTCGCTTCCATCTCCTGAGGTCCTCGTTGAGGCGGGAGCGGAGCCTGGTATAGTTGGCGTCTGCGGTAGCCTGCAAGGTCGGGGCTAATAGGACTCCCAGGTATGGGATCGTGGAATCGGGCCATTTCAAATCAAACTCACCCTTGGCTTCGGCGAGCACCTCCGTTGACAAAGATAGGTTCAGGGCCTCTGATTTCTCTATATTAATTTTAAACCTGAATGCTGTCGCGAAGTTACGGAGCTCAATAAAGAGGGCCCTAAGGGATTGCATCGGTTCTGTCAGGGAGAGCAGAATGTCATCGCCCTACAAGCAAATCTTTTGTATGTCTCCTCCGAATTCGATCCCTTTGATGAGGTCATGCTGCCTGATCCGCTGCGCTAACGGCTCCATGTAGAACGCAAACAAGATTGGGGAAAGAGGACACCCTTGTCTGGTGCCCCTGCCTATTGGAAAATGCGTGGAGGTGTGCCCGTTAACCCGAACCATAGCGTTAGGCTGGCGATAGCAATTCAATATGCGGTTGCAGAGAGTCTCCCCTATACCGAATCGCCGCAGCACAAGTTCTAGATAGGGCCAGTGTACCTTATCGAAGGCCTTCTCGGCGTCGATGGTGAGCAACATGCAGCCTGGCCTCGTCAGAGACCCTGCCTCTATGAGATGAAGGACCCGTTTGGTGTTGTCGCTGGTCTGTCGTTGGGGGATGAAGCCCGCCTGGTCAGGTTCCACTAACTGCTGCATGTACGATGCCAATCTGTTCGCCAGAATTCCAGTATAGAGCTCAAGATCAATATTTAGAAGGGAGATCGGTCTGTAGGAGCTACACCGGGTGTGGTCACGGCCTGGTTTAGGTATAACCGATATCGCAGCTTCCAACAGGTCTGCCGGGATTGCACCTTCCATCATTTTTTAGAAAATGTATTATTGTTATTTTTAGATATATAGAAAATTAATAATAGTTTTTACAATGTAATATAAACATATATATTAATCCCTAGTCCTGGTAATCATTATCTGGTGCAAATACACAGTACACAGTAAAAACATGAGACACAAATGATGATGGCAAGGCGGTAGTGAGGAAATATCATTTTAGGGTTTCATTACTATGTCACAGCCTTGACTAAGCTATAGACCTTTTCCTACTAGTGAGTAATGATGTACACATATGAAAATATCAGCTATTTTAGGCACTGAATGCCCTCTTAATTCGCATTGGCCCATTAAGCATCCCCCGACAGATGATACCCTTAACTAGGACTAGATCACCCAAATTGTTTCGTGAGGGAGGGCTGGGAGTTCTCATTTTTTTTGGTTGGGGATTGTTTCTCTTGCTCTTTATGTATATACATACTTTCTTATACTGACCACCTAATGCAGCAACTCTCTGGTCGTCATTTCTCTATTGCAGTTACATAATCTGTCAATTATACATGCATGGTCGTAATATACCTATGAATACGTATGTATCGGATAATGTGTTAACACTACCTACATTTCAATAACATATGTAAAAAAACAACTAAAAGGTAACCAGCTATCCTTTGTAAAATTGCACTCTCTTCTAATAAAGTGCAATCAGTTTGAACTTCAGTCAACTTTTTGAAGAAATATTCAAATTATGCCGCACCTGGTCGGTTATGTGACAGGTGCAGTAAATCCATAATGATGTGGAAAAAGCCTGTTAGGATGGAAATGTCCCTGCAATGCTCTGGAGAACATATCCCACTGCCCCTTGATAGACTGCTGGAAAATATACTGACAGTTGATGCATGCTTTTGTATTGTTTTGTCAAAGAAGTTTTTATTAATTTTCCAAAGCAAAGATTCGAGGCACAATCCGCCAATATACCCTCGCAGGGGATCTCCGAGGCCTAAAGCATAGTATTCACACTTACAGACAAGTAGGGGGCAGGAGCCCCCTATACCAATAGCGTACCCAAGGCATATCTGCAGCACAATTGTAGGGTTCAGCTTCGAGAAAGATGGGGTACAGTCACAATATCAACCACGAGGGAGAATCACAAGGATTCGTGTCACATCCGTGAGTGTCTCTACGATGATTACCGCCTCTATGCGCTTCGTTCCGACTAGTTGTCAGCATGTGTAACTAGAGAGTATTGCACCTCGAGAGCTCAAATAAAATTGAAAGTGGATAATACACCAAGAATCAAACAATAAAACCCAACCTACCCCCCCCCGAACTCCCCCTCTCTCCCCCCTCCCAAGTGGTGGTGTTGCAATACTACAAAGTTTCGACCATATGGAATCCCTCAGAGTTGGAAAAGATGAAGGACCCGAAGTGTGGGAGGGCAAACCGCCGATGGCAGGCCTCTCGAGAGGAACGAGACCAAAGGGCCCCATCGAAATTCAAAGTTCTTAAAATCCTCTCGGGAGATATCAGACATGCGTTCCAAGCTAAGCAGTTGCCACAGGCGGGAGTGCCACAGGGACATCGCTGGTGCCTCCCTCTTCTTCCATGCCGCCGCTATAGCGATCTTGGCGGCTCCCAGGCATAGCCACATAATCCTCTTATCGGCCCTGGTTTGGTGTTCCAACAGAGGATCTCTAATGCCAAATAGGGCCTCTGTCATTGATGTCAGGATGGGGTACCCCAGGATGGTCTTCACCTGAGCTAGGATCTCTTCCCAGAATGGCCTAATGGAGGGACAGTCCCACCAGATTTGTTGGAAGTCTCCCAGTAGGCCACAGCCTCTCCAACACCTGTCTGACGAGCCTGGAAAGATTCTAGCTAGTTTGGACAGGTACAAGTACCAGTCCATCATTACTTTCAAATGGGCTTCTCTTAGAGCTGCGGAGTGATTGAATTTAAAGATATCTGTCCTCAGATGGGTCCAATCTACCTCTGAGATGTCTCGCTGGGCCATCCCTTCCCATCATGTCATATATCGTGGGCGAGGGGCAATCGCTGTGGAGAGTAAGTGCTTGTACAGAGCCGAAATAGCACCCTTCATGGATGAAGTTTTAATGAGGAGAGCTTTGAATGTGGTGAGAGGTCCGGTGGCACCCTCTCTAATCCGTGGGTCGAGGGCCCAATGCAGCAGCTGTGCGTGATGGTATCGCTCATGGTCCCCAACCCCATAATCCCTTTTGCAGTTCTCAAATGTAAGGGGATCATAGTTGTGGAATGAATGTGTCAGTGCGAGACAACCCCTTTCCCTCCAAGCATTAAACGGCCCTTCTAGAAGCGCTGGGGGGAAGGAAGAGGAGAAGTGGATAGGTGTGAAGGGTGAAGGGTAAGAAGTCCACCCCTCCCAGTCCCAAACTTTAAGAGTAGTGCGTGTCGTGGGTGCTGAGGTATGCATTTTGGGGTCTGTCCTGTCTGTCGCGCCAGATCAAGTCCCATATCGTTCTACCTGCTATACTGCGGTCCATGTGGAGCCAATGCTTATCTGATTCCTTTTGTGACCATTCAACCAAAATTCGCAGGTGGGCCGCCTTATAATAGAGTCTAAGATCAGGGAGCCCTGCTCCCCCCTCCCTCTGCGGACGACGAAGCATAGAAAAGGAGACACGGGCCCGCCCTCCCTGCCAGACAAATCGCAGGATCATCACTTTCATGCGTTTAAAGAAATCCTCATCCAGTTCTATGGGAAGCGCGTGAAATAAGTATAGTAGTTTTACCGCATGGATGCGTCCCAACCAGGAGAGAAAGAGCGGCTTCCATCTCGTCAGATCTGTTTGGATGAGGGTGAGAATTGGGGCAAAATTGGCTGCTTACAGTTTCTCTATCGGTGTCAAGAGCACCCCTAGGTATTGTATGGAAGAGGGCGCCCACACTAGAGGCGTTAGCGTTCGGAGTTGTAAAGCTTCTGCGTGTGAGAGGGTGAGATTAAGTATATAGGACTTATCCAGATTGATCCTGAAGCCTGCCGCTTTCTCGAAGGAACTAGACATTTCCTGTAGACGTGGGAGCAAACCTATTGGGTTGGACAAGGAAAGGAGGACGTCATCCACGAAGAGAGAGATTTTATGGGATTCACCTGTGAAAAGGAGACCCTCAATCCCCTGATGCTCCCTGACTGCTATAGCTAAGGGCTCTATACTGAGGGCGAACAACAAGGGGGACAGGGGGCAACCCTGTCTGGTCCCCCTGGAGTGGTAGAATGAGGCAGATTGCACGCCGTTGATTGAGACTTTGGATCTTGGGTGTCTATAATTGGCCTGGAGCATAGTTATGAATTGGGGGGAGAAGCCAAATTTCGCGAGCGTGGCTAACAGGAAGTTCCAATCAACGCGGTCGAAAGCCTTTTCAGCATCTAGGCCGACTAGGACCGCAGGAATTTTAAATTTGTTGGCTTTCTCAATTAAGTGGACTATACGGCGGGTGTTGTCATGTGTTTGGCGTCCCTTAATGAAGCCAGACTGATCGGGATGAATAATAAGTGGCATGAGTTCATACAGTCTTTTGGCCAGTATGGAAGAGTTTAGCTTTGCGTCAATGTTTAAGAGTGCAATGGGCCGGTAAGAGGTACATCGAGTGGTGTCCTTACCCGGTTTGGGGATCACTGAGATCACCGCCTCGGCCATAGAGTCAGAGGTGTCGCCGTCTGAGGCCATCCGATTAAAAAGCCGAACCAAGTGGTGACCAATGTCGGCCGCAAATGTCTTATAAAAGACCGCGGTATACCTGTCAGTGCCGGGCGCTTTATGGGGTTTCATCGCTTTGATAGCTGATTGCACTTCCTCAAGTGTGATCGGAGCTATAAGAGCCTCATTCCACTCCGGGGAGACCTGTGGAATTGGTAAGTCCCTAAGGAAGGTGTACTGATGCTCGGTGTCCGGTGCGTCTGCTGAGTACAGGGAGCTTTAAAAAGACCCCAAAAGGCCCGCCTTGTCCTCGTCTTTATGGAGTACCCTCCCCGTCGTGTCTTGAATACCCCCTTTGCATTCGCTCTCTCTTTTGTCTTTCAGTTGCCGGGCTAAGTGTTTCCCCACCTTATTGCCCTGGGTGTAGGACAGGTTGCGCAGTTTGAGAAGGATAACTTCTGCCCTGTTGTTATAAATGGCCCGTAATTTGCCCCTGAGTGCCGTGAGTGTGCGAAGCGTCTGCCTAGTGGGTGCAAGCTTGTGGGTCAGTTCAGCAGTTGTTAATTTCTCCTCCAAGCGTTCCCTTTCTTTTGCTCGCTGCCTATTCAGGGCTGAGTTGAGCGCTATGCATTTGCCTCGCAGCACCGCTTTGAAAGTGTCCCATGTATTATACTCAGAGGTCTCTTCCGGTCTATAAAGGGTGAAGAATTCTTTGATAGTCTCCCTTAATTGTGTAGTCGATTCCTTATCCCTCGTCAAGGCTTCCGGGAAGTACCAACGAGCAGGTGTTGGAGCATTAGCTAGCCACGAAAGACACACTGTATATAGACCATGATCAGACACTGAGATGGGGAATATCTTAGCGTCCTGGAGGTTACCCTGCAGGGACTGACTGAAAAAGATGTAATCTAGTCGAGAGTAGGACTGGTGCACATGTGAAAAGAAGGAGTAGTCTCGGGTATGGGGAAATAAGACCCTCCACGTGTCCAAAAGTCCCATGTCTTTAATGTGTGTCTGTATGGAATCGGGAAAGGTACCCATGACGGAGCGGCGTGTGTGCATGCTGTCGAGTTCTGGGTGCCAAACCAGGTTGAAATTCCTCAGGAGTATTATAGGGCCCTCTGCAAAGTCGGTCACTTTACCCAACAGTGAGTGCAAGAAATTTTTTTGCCCAGTGTTAGGGGCATAAATTGCTACAAAAGTGCACACCTTCCCCCGCAATCGGCCTTTGACCATCAGCCATCGCCCTTCTTTATCGCCCTGAGTCCCCATGGGTTGGAACTGAACAGATGAGCCAAAGAGAAGAGCTACCCCCTTTTGTTTAGTAGAAGCAGAGGCTTTATAGATAAGGGGGTATTTTTTATGTTTAAGACGGTGGTCTTCGGCTTTCAACAGGTGTGTTTCCTATAGGGCTACTATATCTAAATGATGATCTAGAATATATTTCCAGACTTTCTGGCGCTTCTGAGGGGAGTTGAGCCCTTTGACGTTTCAAGTTCCTATAGTAAGTGGCATTCTAAATCAAACCCTGTTGTTCCCTCTGTGGAAGCTGATCCCTGCCCTGCCCTCCCTTCTGGAACGCTCTCTCCTCTCGGCTCCCCCGTGTGCGCTGACTGAATCCCCAGATGATATTGTTGAGGCCTCCCCTGCCCCTCCCGTGCCGGGGCACCTCTTCCGGTGCCATTCAGAAACAGTCTGCAATATGTCACTCGAAGGTTCTACGGTGAGAAATATTACGATATCACCACCACTCCCCCCCCTCCCAAGAACACCCCAAAAGATCAACATAACATTAAACATTGAAAATAATCTGAACCATTTGTATTGTCGCCCCGCGGGGCACTCCTGCCCGCGCATAGGCTGGTGGAGACTACGGGTCCTGGGACCCGGTCCGCACAACAAATCAACGTTCCCTTAGTAACGTATGAGTGGGACTAGCATAGCTCACAGTTCACCCCAGCCATTGCCAAAGCAGGTTCTTGCCAAATGTCTCTGTCTCTAGAAGGCGTGGTAGGGGCCAAACTCGCAACTTCATGAGCTGCCATTCTCCACAGTGAGGGAATCAAACCAGCGCCGCCAGTGCCCCCAGTGAAGTTGGAACGGGTCCTCACCTATCCACGTCGTCACCGGTTCTTCCTGTTTGTAGCCTGTAACCAGGTCCGGGATGTGGATGCTTCCCCTGACGGGCCACCAGAAGCACCCGAGACAGGGTCGCCCTCCTCCGCCGGTAGGACCAGGAGATGTAGGCCCTCCTGAAGTGTGGTGACATATTGCCTCTTGTTGTGGAGCTCGAAGCTAAGGCAGAAGGGGTACATGCATCTGTACCTAACCCCATCTTCTTGTAGTTTGGCAGTGATCGGACGCATAAGTTGTCTGCGTGCTAAGGTAGAGGGGGCTACATCTGGGAATATGGAGCAGGAGAAGTTTTGGAAGGAAACAGAGTCTTTGGATCTAGCTGCTTGCAGGACGGCTTCCTTTACTTTATAGGAATGGAATTTCGCCAGTATGTCTCAAGGTTTCCGTCGGTCCCCTTTCGGGAGGGGCCCACCCTATGGACTCTGTCGAGCTTTACTTTAAGGACTGTGGGACTCAGGACTTCTGCGAAGAGTCCTTCTATGAAAGTCTCCAGGCCGCCACTCTCTGCGCCTTCCTCCAGGTCCTTAATACGGAGGTTCTCCCGCCTAGTGCGATTTTCCAAATCCTCAGCTTTCAATATTGTTTGCTGCAAATGTTCCTTTAGACTATGCATCTCCGTCTGGCAGGTTCCCATCGCCTGCTTCTGCTCCTGATGGGCCGATTCGAGATCCAGAACTCTAGTGCCCACGGAGTCCACGTCACGCTGCAGCGAGGCCATGCGTTCCGAGATATCCGATGGTAGTTGGTCAATGGACGTTTTAATGTCCTGGCCTAGCTCATTGCGTAATTCGGATTTTAAATCCTTGAGCATGGATTGGAAATCTGCCTTAGACAGGGCCATGATCGACTTCTCTGGGATGCCCCGTAGGATCGGTCTCGAGTCCGCAGCAGTGAAAAAATCCGATACTCTGCCCGACCCTTTAGTTGTGCCTTTCTTCGGTGGCATAAGGAAGCGGCAAGAATGGATCTGTCGCCCAAGACCCCTTTAGGGGTGCTCCTGAGACCTCCAGCGGGAGAGAGCCACGTAGCTACGAGAGTCTCCTCAACTTCCCCACCTTTGCGCTGGCCTCTGCGTCCCTTCCGACCTTCAGAGATCTGAGGCTATGTCGTTGCTGGTTTGTGCTGATTCCCCCATCGCACAGGGGTGAGCAGACCCTCAGGGTTGTTGCTGCGGGCTGCGGAACATTGTAGCCCTCCCGCAGCTTGGCGCCTCCCCCGGCCGTCCTCCCGAGGCGCCACGAGGTACAAACAGGCATCAGGGTGTCCCTCCGGCCGCCATTTTAGGGTCAGGCAGTCGGGTCCGCCGCTTCTCTCTTGCCGGTCGAACCACGAACATTCCAGACAGTCAGACTCACCCCTGAGTCTCCGCTGCCTCCAGGGTTGCCTGTCCTCCTGAAATATGTTGCCCGCCTCGGACGCTGCGAATCAGGCGGCCGCCGCCATCTTGTCGCCGGAGCCCCACTCCGATCATGGACTACAGGAAATCAGGTGTTCCAGGGCTCAGCAGCTCGCTCAGGACATCTTCACCGGGTACAGCAACGTTGGCGACTCCTGGGGGTGAGTGTCAGCGATATCGCATCGTCCTATGTCCGCTGTTTTGGGACGTCATGCGCCACGCGGACCGGGAGCCGAAGCAGTTCACGTCTGCTCGGCCATCTTGCCCGGCCACGCCCCCCCTGCTTTTGTATTTTTGCCATAGTAAACATGACAGTCACACATGTTTTTTGAAGACCTCCCAGACTGAATGAACTGAGACCCAGAGCATAGTTCTTTTATGAGACAATTTAAGTTATTCTGTTTAGAGCAACTCCTCCCGTGGTGACCTCTCTTTCTGTCTCCTTCTAATCCTTATGGTAAACTTAATATTTCCAGATACACCTAGTGGGGTTTTTAAGCTCCCACCATTACCGATTATGTAAAAGAAAGAACCAGATTAGAGGACCATTTTAACTCTCTTGTTTACAGGCTGGGTAGTAAATTCAGTAGCATTTGTGGAGCGTTTTGATCACTGATCCCTTGAAAAGTGGTGTCAACAATTAATAGAAAGAAAGATTAAACACAAGGGTTTTTGGTCAATTACAAAGTGATATCACACACGAAAAAAAAACAGAACTACCACCATGTCTCTACCACCATGTCTCTCCCGACCTGCAATGTTCCACAAGAGAAGGGTTATGGGAGATTTATGTTTGTGCCAGACTGAGCAATGGATAAACATTTACTTGCAAACTTCAATAACTAAAAAATCACTCTTGTCCTCTACCGGGTTGAAACTGACCCCTCATCTGAGTCTGTTTCAGAAATTAGACGTTTTGTTTGATGGTCACTGGCATTCCCTGTCGTGCCCTTTACTCATGAAACATCTGCATCCCGTCATCTCAAGTCATCAGTTTAGCTCACATCCATCCCCTTACAAAACAAGCATTTCCAATGATATTAGTCATCGAGAAAGCCGTCAATAGCCAACTCGCCTCCTTCCTCGAATCCAACAACTCCCTCGACCCCTCACAATCCGGCTTTCGAGCCAAACACAGCACCGAAACCGCCCTCATCGCAGCAACAGACGACATCCGAACACTACTGGACAACGGAGAAACAGTGGCCCTCATTCTTCTCGACCTTTCCGCCGCCTTCGACACTGTCTGTCACAGCACCCTCATACAACGCCTCAGCAACATAGGCATAAAAGGAAAAGCCTTGGACTGGATCATCTCGTTCCTAGCTGGGAGAACTCAGAGAGTCCGACTTCCCCCATTCAAATCAGAGGCCACCGAAGTCATCTGAGGTGTACCACAAGGATCATCACTCAGTCCCACCCTCTTCAACGTTTACATGAGTCCACTTGCTTCCATCGCACGTCAACACAACCTTAACATCATCTCCTACGCTGATGACACCCAGCTGATCCTTTCCCTCACCAAAGACCCCAACACCGCCAAAACCAATCTTCACGAAGGCATGAAAGAAGTAGCAGTATGGATGAAAAACAGCCGCCTAAAACTTAACTCAGATAAAACGCAAGTGCTCATCCTAGGATCATCCCCCTCTGCCTGGGACGACTCATGGTGGCCTTCGGACCTGGGCTCAGTACCCATACCCACAGACCACGCACGTAACCTTGGCCTCATCCTAGACTCCTCACTCTTGATGACCAAACAAGTCAACGCCGTCTCATCCTCCTGCTTCAACGTACTTCGTATGCTCAAAAAAATCTTCCACTGGATCCCCGCCGAGACAAGAAAAAATGTCACCCACGCACTGGTTATGAGTCGACTAGACTACGGAAACACCCTATACGCCGGAATTGCTGCCAAATTACAGAAAAAACTCCAACGCATCCAAAACGCATCAGCGAGACTCATTTTAGACATCCCTCGCCAAGATCACATTTCCAGCCACCTGAAAGATCTCCACTGGCTTCCCGCCAACAAGAGAATAACATTCCGTCTCCTCACGCACGCACACAAGGCCCTCTACAAACTAGGGCCCGAATGCCTCAACACTCGACTATCCTTCTACACACCCACCCGCCAACTAAGATCCTCCAATCAAGGCCTCGCCGCAGTTCCACGTATCCAAAGATCCACCATGGGAGGTAGATCCTTCTCCTACTTGGCGGCCAAGACCTGGAACTCACTCCCCACTCACCTCCGCCTTACACAGAACCACATCTCCTGCAGAAAAGAACTTAAAACCTGGTTATTCGATAAATAATGTACTCCCTCCCCAAGCGCCTTGAGACCCTCTGGGTGAGTAGTGCGCTATATAAATTCCTGAACTTGAACTTGAACTTGAACTCACACTTGCGAGAGTTTAAGCTATTGACAATGCCTTTTATTGGTCTGTTTTTATAATTAATACATAAATAAAGGGCATTGTCAATTACAATGCCAATAGCTCAAACTTCTGTAAATGCAAGACCTATTTCATTTTATAGAAGCGGCCACCATTGTCCTGGGCTGCTTGGAAAGTGAAATGCGCATGGCACGCTGAATGTTGCAGGAAAGCATGTTGTGCCTGAGGTAGGAGAAACTCACTAATGACAATGTAACAACAGAAGTAAAAGGGTCAGTCCTTATGGGAGATTACAAATGAAGACAAGGTGGTACTAAGGAGGGACTAACAAGCCTATTAACAAATCAGAAGTCAGCATTTACTAAGGACAATGGAACAAGCCAATGACAAATATGGGCGGAGAGTGGGCGTGACTTCAAGTCCATACTTGAATACAGCATGCCTCACAGAGCAGCACATTTGCTGCCCAGGCTCACCTAAAAAGGATGTGGAGGTACCCTCAGTAGCTGCAATTGGACGATCAGGTGGATTAAAGTAAAACTAACAATTGAATGTTCCTTGTATGCAAGCCAAGCAGTTCATTAATTCTTTCCATTAGGTGCAATGAAGCCTGTTAGAAATGGGGTTGCCAATTCTATGGGGGTAGCATGGAGCAGAGCGGGCAGGCCAAACTCCTGAGGACATGTGTGAAGCATACACGCAGTACCCACAGATGACACACCAGGCACACTACAAAAGAGACATGACACTGGGTTGGAAGTAAAAGAATAACTCATGTATTGTCTCCAATCTGTAAAGGCAAAACACAGTAATGCACAGAAGGGCGGCAACTGGTGCCAGGGCAGTGGATACCAGGGGGATTATTTACAGGAAAAATGGGCAAAGCAAGAAAAGGTAAGTAAGTCCATTGGTGTCCAGCTGAAATAAAAAGAACGTTAGCAAATGCATGAAACACCGGGTCAATATTGCAGGGCAAACACAGGCATTAATCCTCGGCACCTCCTTAGTAGTAGGCTTTTAGCATACAAGGAAACATTAGGCATAAACACCACCTGGCTTGCATTAGCACCTACTGCAAAAGAAACATGCAACACCTAGCATCAACATCTGGCATAGGCAGGCATAATCACATTTAACATGGGGCATCCATAACTCTTTGGAGAACCCTGGGCAAGTAAGTACACCATCAAATAAAACATTAGGTGCAAACCATTGACATCAGGCCTACAACATCAGTAGAGGGACCTCGGGGCATCAAGGCCTAGCGCGGCCCACTCCGACTCTCGGCGGCCCTCTCCTCACGCCGGGGACCGCGACGGGAGCCGCAAACAGCAGCGGCACTCCTCTCAATACAGCGCCGGGCCGCGGCGGTGATGAGGGGTACTTATAAAAAAGGGGACACTGTTCCTAATACAAGGTGTAAAAAGTCACCTATGTATGCGGGTGCAAAAAGTCACCCATATTTAAACACCAAGAAGGAAAGAGAAACAGGATTCCTAGGTAAAGTGACCCACAATGAACAGGGAAAACATTTAGTGTCCTCTGTTGCCCGCACACACCTCGAGAGGTGTCATGCTTCATCATCGGGCAGTTGCTCCTCGTAGGGCCGGCGCTGCAATTCCCTACGGGCCCCCCGAAGGGTCTCTTTATCGGAGATCTTTTTAGGACTGCCGGATGGTGCAGGTGGGTGTGCGGGGTAGGGGGTCATGTGAGGGTGATAGAAAGTACGTGCAAATATTGTGTAAAGTACATAGTGGGTAACCATGCAGCAAATGTTTGTAAATTGTACCCAAAACAGTCTAAGTTGCTGAATAAATAAAATCTAGCCCCAAGGGCATACTATGCCAGGGTATAGACATAGGTCAACATGTTTCGCGCCTGTGTCGCCTTGAGGGTCGTTGGCGCTTCGTCAGAACCAGAATATTTGAAAATATGTGGTGCACGTGGAAAAAGGTTAAAATACCCTCATAGTCGACCAGGGCGGGCAGTAACCTGTATACCCGACATCTGGCTACAGCTGCATCTTGTAACTGCTCCTGGTCAGTACCTAGAAAAAGAAAATGGACAATAGAATGCAAATTTACGCATCAGAAACATCTTGACGCCACATAATGTGCCACCAATGTGTGCACAAACAAATTTTGAAAACAACCAGAATAGCAGACACAAGGGACACAGGCTCGCACAAGGCAACTACGGAAGCCCAGATCCAGCAAGGCATGGTTTAGTACATATAATGCGCCCTAGTAGGGAATAAACGCCCCTATCCTATACTGTATACAATGCGGTGGTAAAGGAAGGGGCCCACTCGTGACTGTTGCCACTCTGTAAACCAAGGTATCAACCACTGTAGAACATGCTGCTAGCAGGGCCTCATCGAGAATAAATGCCCCGATGCTGTAGACTCTAAATGCGCGCTCACCTCGCTATACTGAGGAAACGCTTCCACTGGCAGCAGGCAACGAACACATCCCGCATTAACAGGCTGTAAAGGTAACAAATGATCACAGGGAGTTAACAAAACAGGCTTGGAATGCCATATCAAGGGTTCTTAGTCATAGCGGTACCCGACTCACTTCCAAAATCTACTCACAGATTCGCTCGTGTGCTGTCTCCTCCACACCTACCCCATTGTTGCGTCTGCCCAGAAATGACATTGCATTCCGCGGTAGTTATTTAAAGCAGATCTCAGGGGTCAGGTGTGCTAGGTGATTACCCTCACCGGAACATCTTACTGGGTAAAGAAGGGTTAGCCCGCATGCTCGGTTGTTTAGGACGCGCATGTGCAGGACGGGAAAGACTACTCCCCAACACATGCGCAGCGCTGACACTCTTGATGCTCGTGTACTCTAAGGAAAAATGCGATACTGTAGTGGAAGCCCAATGATTATAAAAGTCCCCTCTCAAATATAACTCATACTAATAAACTCTGCTTGTTGTCATAATGGCTACTTAAATGCATATGTTTCCCGTTTGCAGGCCCCATAGTCATGGTGGTTGTTACATTAAGCAATACCTGCCCTAGAGGATGAAACAAATAAATAGCCACCTTATTGTCTGAGGAATAGGATGTAAGGTGGAGTAGTGGGGTATATCAGGATTAGGTGAAGCGTCACAAAAGGTGCAATTGGCTTCATAACTTCTCCTCCCTACCTACTCCCTCATCCATGAGAGTGAGAGACTATAAACATCAAGTTACAGAGTCTTAGGTGGAAAGAAATTCCAAGACGCTAAATAAGCCTTTGCAAAAGTGTGGGCTCCGTTGAAGGTTACCGGTTGGCAGAACGATGTTGTCCCGTGTGCTGTAGAAATAAAGGGACAAAACAAAAGAGGATAGACTGGTCCCACGGCGATACCGCCGTGCTTAAATTACTTAACAAAAAGAGAGGGGGGGACCAAGGAGCTTGACCAGGTCCAGTGTCCATGCTCCTAATTTAATAATGTGATGAGGGGTAGGCACCCTATTATTAATTATTCATAATGCGGGGTAGGCACCCGCCAACTTCAAGGGGCCAAAAGCGCGCCAAAATGTGTGGTAGGCTCCCGTGGGGGCTCCATCACGGTACTCTCCTTTTTCTGGCTCCGGGCGGCGGCGGTGTTGTCGGGCCACTTTATTCCTTTTCCCGGGGACAATGGACACTGAGGGGTAGGCTCCCTCCTTAAACAACTCTGCATACAGGCGCCACAGCTCGTTGCGGGCACTATCATCCCAACACGGCGCTCAGCAGGTACACCGCTTAGAGTACACAGCGGCGCTTTGGGGGCAGTCACAACAGCGCTTACAGCGCTCAGGCCAGCAGCAGGCAGTACAGTTCAGGCAGTTAAAGACCACCCAGGGCTTCTGCAGCACAGCTCTTCCGCGATTATAGTGCTTAGCAGGCACACAGCAGTTCAGTTCTTTAACAGGCCAGCACTTCCCAGATCATAGCGCTTTGGCCCACAGCATTTCCTCTAGGCCCAACACTTCCAGGCGCAAAGCAAAAGGGGGGCGGACAGTCCCAGCAGCAAGCCCCAGGGTAACACTCCTCACCTTCTGGGGAGCGGGCCAAGGTGCTCCTTCCCTTCTAGGCGCAGCGCTTGCATGGTGCAAGGTCTCGGCAGCTTCAGGGACCTAGGGGGGCCCTCCTTCTTCAGGGGCCTGGGGGACAGAGCAGTAGGCACTACTTGGCCAGGTCAGCAGTTAGTGGGGGCATCATCAAAACAGGGTGGTAGGCTTTCACCATCCCCCCTGTAGCGAGGCTCTCCTCCTACACGGCAGCCTGAACTCCTGAAGTGGGGCTCCACAAGCCCTGGGGACAGTAGGGGGGGTCCTGGATGGGTGCAGGGTCCAGCACACAGGCCCAAGTGGTGGTATCCCCTGACAGCAGGTCCCCTCACATTTCTGTTTCAGCTCTGTCTCTGCACATGGTGGCACATCCCTCTTATTTATATCCCCCTCCCAGAAAGTGCCAGCAGCTTCTGGAATTCTCTGTCGAACTGGTACAAACTGGCTCAGGGGGAGGAGTAGAGCACCCTGGGTGCCAGGCTTTCCCTTCAAATGCTGGGGTGACTGGGTACCTAACGTCTAGACCGCTAACCTATTGCAATCAGGTGGCACAACGGACAGCCATGGCATCAATTTTAAAAATAGCACTTCACCAGGGTACATTTTACACCATGGGGGAAAATAAGTGTACACACCATTGCATGACAATATCACATTACACAGGGCATCTCATACCTCACATGGCCTATACAGTGACATTTGCCATGGGGGAGACATCCTGAAATTAGGGGGGTGAAAGGTGAAAAATTTCGGGGGACAAGGGCCAAGTCCAACAAAGCTAATGATGTAAACAGCTATATTTTTAACTTGGGTCCTGCACACGTTTCAAAGAAGACTGGGAAAATACAGCAGGTGACCCAAGACTAACAATAAGTAGACCCATGGTAATGGCTTCCTTTCTTCTAGTAAAATCAGTTTGGAATCTCACTGTTGGCACCTAAGCAGCAGTCCTGAAATATCTTGTGATCCTGCTAGAGCAGAAGGTGATTTTTATCTTCAAGCATTTGTGTTGCGTTGTAATTCATTCTTGCCTTTCCCTAAGAATTGTCCCCCCCCTAGGTCGCCATTCCCTTTTCCTTACACGACTGCATTGTGATGTAATCTGCCAGCTGATTCCAATGGCAGTTATTGCCTGTTGACAGTTACAGCCAGTTGCGTGTGTACTTTGTACCGCTCCTGAGTTTCAGGTGTGTTGTCTATTTTGTCTGCGACTTAATAAAGATCTTCAAACTACGCTGTGTCAGAGGAATCCTTACAATTATGGCGACAAGATGACCAGACAGCACACCGGTAAATCCACGCGTAACTACTATACAGTTGGAGAGTGTGTTTTCTGCAGTTTTTCAACTCGAGCAGTATCAGAAAATTCAAGGAGAACAACCGTGATTCCTACAACGAACACCTGTGGTGATTTGACGAGTAACGCAGCCCTGGGACTTCACCTCTTAATGCATCTACGACCAAGTGCGGTCGCTCCAACAGACTCTTGAGGTATTTGAGGTCAGCGCGATTCCCATGGCGTGCGCTTGTGTTAGTGTATGATTCTTGCTGCACGCTCACTTTCGATATTCATCTGTGACCCTGGGTGGCTTCTTCGGCATTCTCCCGAGGTACTTGACCGCTTGTGTGGGGCACGTCTATTCCTGTATGGGTTACCGCCTACGTCATTCCCTACGCATTGCTCGCCATCTTACTTGAGAATCATCTCAGGAGGCGGTTGGCGTTCTACCTGTTCGACGTTACCCACGTTCTCCGCGCATGCATGCGTCCATTTTGAAAGTGCTACATCCAGTCATAGGGAATGTAAAGGGAGTTGCAGTGCATTCCTTCGAATGCTACACATTGCATGGGTGCATACTTTGCAGAGAAAGACAACATTTGCCGTCAGCCCATTACTTTACATGAGCACTCGTGTGGCCAATTCTTGCAGCATCGTTATCGACTAGCTGGGGACAAGCATACAAGTGAGGAATTGTGCTTCTTTCCTTTTCAGGATTCTATTTCATAAGCTTGGTTCTATTTCATGACTGGGAAAAGCTAAACATTCACAATTGTACATCTTGCTTCCCATTATTTTGCTTGATGTTCTTATACTTATTGCATACATTTATACCAGTATATGTTCTGCTGTTTCTTTTGATCTGGTACCATGGCTTCTGGCAATATTTACAATTTGTCACCTCCACAAGCCTTTTTACCTGCGTCGGGAGAACCCACATTGAAGTAGGAAGAATGGTATGAATATTTCACAAACTACATTTCCTCCTTTGATGATGAGGAAGATGAACTAACACCAGTAAAGAAGATTTTTTTTTTTTACATTGTTTAGGGACCGGTGGACTCAAAGTATAAAACAGCATGGACAAAAAAGTAAGGGATAGTGAACAAGGAGATGTTTTTGTCCATGCACTGGAAGACTTGGAAAATTACTACAAACCTACGGTTTGTGTTGCAGTGGATCGCTTCAAATTCTTTAACCGCAAACAAGGGAAAGATGAAAGCATAGGGAATTTTGTCTCAGTCCTCAAAAATTTAGCGTTGTCTTGTCAATTTGGTAATCTACACTGTGATTTCATAAGGGACCAGATTGTAATACGTGCCGCTAATCCCAATATCCAAGATTCTTTATGGGCCAAAGGTGAAAAACTTCTACAAGATGTTATAGACATTGTAAAAAGGGCCAAGTTGACCGGCAGATGCGCTAAAGTAGTACTCTCTGAAAGCAAGATAAAACAAGAAGACTCTAGTGTAGTGGCTAAAATGAGCAGAGCAAAGATGAAGTACCAGACACCTTTTAGGAACAAGAACAAATAAAACTTGGGGACTGAACTTAAGAGCAGCGTCGAAGGTTTCTCTCAAAGGAAGTGTTACCGTTGTGGTAGCAACAGACATTTAGCCAACAACTGGAAATGTCCGGCACGTAATTGAAGTGTACTAAGTGTGGCATTATCAGATATTTTTAGAAGGTATGTCAGAGAAAACCGAGTGCTAGAGTGAAAATAAATTAGCAAAATGCTAAAAACAATTCTGGTTCATCTGATGAATCTAAATGTAACTTGTGTGTGCTTAATGTAATAGAGGCACAAGCCTCTAATACAAGTATTAATGAGAAGGGAAACAAGAAGAAACCCATGTGCATAATAGCCATAGATGTTGTGAGTATTTCAATTGTTGTAGATTCAGGCTCACCCTACACCATTGTCAACAAAGACGGGTGGGCTGAGAAATTCGTACATGTTCTAGGTCAAGACCTTGACTTACCTGATATCACTTAAAAAACTTTCATTGGGGAACCTATTGAGTTAGTTGGTTACAGGAAACTTTAATTTGTATTCAAAAACAGAGAAACCACGAGTAAACTATACTTTTCTGCCACTGGACCCTCTGTGTTGGGATGGAAAGACCAAGGCAAACTGGGCATAACAATTAATCCTAACAGTCATGAACCCGTGTTGTTGACACAACCTGAAAATGATTTTGGATCAGTTATTTCTAGAAAGTTTCCTAAAGTATTCAGTGGTACCATTGGAAAGTTGAAAGGGTTTCAGCACAAAATTCTGCTTAAAGCCAATGCCGTACCAAGCATACATAAAGTCAGACATATTCCCTTTTCCCTAAGAGAAGATATCAATGCACAACTGGCTGTCCTACTCATTGCTGGTATCATAGAACTAACTGAATCTTTCGAATGGGTTGTGCCTTTGATCATAGCCCAGAAGTCCAATGGTAAATTGAGGTTATGCATTGACATACGTGACCTCAATAAGAGCATTCTAGTAGACCAATAACCTCTCACCAAAATTAACGAAATGCTTGCTCTTACCAAAGACATGAAAGGGTTTTCCACCATCTACCTCGCTGCGGCTTACCACCAGGTTTCATTACTTCCAGACAGAAGGTGTCTCACCACATTCAGCTCACCATGTGGGTGTTATAGGTTCAAAAGAGTTCTATTTGGACTGGCCTAGGCGACAGCCTTATTCCACAGACGAATGCACAAAAATGTTAAGGGGTCAGGAACATACTCATCTTCCAAGATGATATTTTGGTAATGGGCAAGAACAAGGATGACCATGACCAAAGGTTTTTGCAAGTCCTCATTACTTTACAAAATTGTGGTATAACTGCTGAGTATAATAAATGCAGGTTTGCTGAGAAGAAAGTCACGTACCTTGGTCATGAAATCACGCAGGAGGATATTAATGGATATCAAGCCTAAGAGGGAGTTCCTTAATGCTATTCTCAATGCTCCTGTGCCACAGAACAAAGATGAGTTGAGAGCATTCTTAGGGTTGGTGTAATTTAATTCCAAGTTGGTGAAGAATTTTTTGACAAAAACATATGACATCAGACAATTGTTAAAGTCAAAGAACAAGTTTGATTGGTCACCTTGTTGTGATAAAGCATTCAATGCACTCAGAGAAGAAATCTGTGATGCCCCTCCACTGCATGGTTTTGACCCCGAACTTGCCATTGTGGTCACTACCAATGCCAGCGGGAGAGGTATTAGAGCTGTTCTCACGCAAAAAAATGAAATAGGTGGGGAGGTGAACAATGCTTTCGCTTTGCGCTCTTGAACTCCCACGGAGGAAAAGTACTCGGTTATAGAGCGCAAAGCACTAGCGTGTGCATGGGGCCTGGAACACCTCCGCCAGTATATTTGGGGAAAAAAGTTATTCTACGCAGTGACCACAAACCCCTCATCAGAGTACTTACCACCAAAGGGTTGTATGCTGCATCACCTAGACTGGCACGCATGTCAGTAAGATTGTAAGACTTCAATTATGAAGTACAGTATTTGCCTGGAGTTAAGAATGTAGTCACAGATTTTCTCAGCCGTTTACTCCTCCCAGGCTGTGGTGTTGCTGGAAGTAAGGAAGAAGAATTTTGGGTAGCCAGAATCACTAAAGAATTTCCTACCATTCCCAGAGAGATGTGGTTGAAAACGTATGAACAGGATGACATTTTACAAAATGTAAGCAGACTCATTCTTTGCGGTTGGCATAGCAAGAAAACCTTTAGATAAGAGTTAAGGACATACTGGTAACCTAGACACGAGTTGTCAGTGGAGGGCGGACTAATTTTAGAGGCAGGAGAAGGTGATACGCCCTGAAGTGCTGAGAGACAGAATAATGGAAATTTGCCATGAGGGGCATCGTGGCATCAATAAAACCAAAACACAGAGTTAGTCAAAGTTAAATAACGCTTTATTCGATTTAAGAAAGATTAAATCATAAACGCACAAATCATTAAAAAGTTACAGGAAAATTGCACTAAATTACAGAGCATATATATGGAATTAGCCAACAATGAAAACACATTATATTTCAGATATAAAAATAACATCAAATAAATATAAAATGAGAGATATATTTCTATCATGAAGTTATTTATAATTTAAAAAATGTCATAGGCTTGCATGATTTTCCTAGAGCGGATCACTCCCTTCAAGAACTTCGCTATATGGGAATAAAACATAGGCTCATCAAGCAATTGTAATTTGATGAAAGGGGGTTGACATTGTCTCAGGCCCTCATGTTTTAAACTAGGCAATATCCAACTTTTCCTAAGTAAAGAATAACATTTACAGAAGATGATGACATGGATTGAAGACTGTACGGAAATGTCGTCACAAGGGCAATTGCACAAGGTACGTGACCAATCATTCGTCTTTGAGAATGAAACCATGAGGTGAAACTGCCTAGACGCAGACGGATCAACAGCATCCTGTCTTACTTCCTTGGGGTAGATGTTAAATACGGTTGTACCCCCAATTGAGTCAGGAGCAGTTGGTTATCTCTGACAGATGGTGTCATAATATTATTGGACTGTCTCAATGTATCCAGGTGACTTAAACATACTAGCTTTATTATTATTATTATTATTATTATTATTATATTTCTTATATAGCGCCAGAATCGACCCCCGAAGGGGTATCTCTGCGCTTGCCTTGGGAACCCGTCCTGGTTTTTCCCTGTGAGATAGCCCCTACAGGGCATCCCCAAGGTGAAAGCCAGGCATCCCGCCGTGGGGGGGCCGTTGTGGAGATTAACCCCTTCGATGCTGATGACGAGCTCAGCTCAGGTCAGGCACCGAAGCAAGAATTATCGAGTCCGAGGACATTTGAGCTCAACACCCTGCCGCGTCGGGAATTGAACCCTGAGCTTTAATTCCTTCCTGGAAATACGACACAGACTGTTGGGGTTAATAAAATACTCGGGGATGCCTATGTCAGTTGTAAAATCCCTGATAAATTTAAGCCAGGGGATGCGTTTGGCCCGTTGTAAATTCAAGCAGTCATTGATCAGGTCACGATTATGACCAGCCTCAGAACTTGTCCATACCTTAAGCCAAAGTAAAAGTGGCTGGATTTTAACTGAATCCAAGAGATAAGGTAATCCCAGTTCAGTGTGGCAAATATAGGTTGCTGGGCTATTTGGATCAGGTAAAAGAAATTTCAAAAACTTATTCTCGACTAGCTGTAGGGACTCAACATTAGTATGACCCCAGATACCTGCGCCATAAGTTGCCACGGGTAAGCATTTAGCTTTATAAATCATAAGCAAATTGTTAATTGGGCGTTGCCCAATTTCTTTGAAAAATGTATCAAAGCTCCTATTGCTTTTGCAAACAAAAGTTTTCTTCTGTCAATGGCTTTGACCCAGGATCCCTTCCTTTCGAACACGATACCCAGATAGGATCAAGTTTATTTTCGTTTATGTAGATGTTTCGACACTTAACATTGCATTTACTACATTTCATGACAAAGGTCTTTGCAATGTTAAAATTCAAATCTATCCTTGTCATGAAATTTACAAAACTTGTAACAATTTTTTGCAAACCTAAAGGGGTACGTGACAGGAGGACAGCGTCATCGGCATATAACAATGCTTCAATGGGCCATCTACCAATACATGGAAGGTCCTGGCATTCCCTTGCAAGGGTAACGCCCACGTTATTTATATAGAGGCTAAAAGGGAGGGGTCTAGGATGCATCCCTGCCTTACCCCCTTCCCAACAGTGAAATTACGGCTGCGTTCACCAGCCAACCCGTAACGGACTCTAGCCTGGGCGTCCTGATATGATTGTTTTAAGAAATTAAGCAATGGCATTTCCACCCCCATGGTTTCTAAAATACTCCATAGTTTCTGATGATCAACGCATTCAAAAGCAGAGCTCAAATCAACGAAACACATAAAGAGGTGATCCTGTTTGGCTTGAATGTATTTTCCACATAAAAGGCTTAGATTTAAGCCCTGCTCTATAGTACCAATCCCTTGGCGAAACCCATACTATAATTCTGAAAGTATGCCAATTTTCTCAACCCAGTTCTGTAATTTGTTCAAGATAACACACCCTGCCACTTTCACGAGTGAGTCATGAAGAGAGATGGGTCGTTACGATCACCCTTTTTAAAAACTGGAACTAGCATAGACTCTGTCCAGGTTGGGGTGAAACCCTGGGTACAGCATGCCTTTAAAACCATTGTTAGTAGAGGGCCCCACAATGAGGGGCAAGATTTTTAAAGGTTCATGGGTATGCTATCTGGACCAGGAGCTTTACCCCCATACTTGCATTGATCGCCATGACCACCTCATCCACATTAAAATCAATTACTATTGGGAGATTACTCCTATTACTTGGGTTGGGACCATCACGGGAAAGCAGGTCTGTACTGTAACTGTATAGCCTGGAAAAATGAGTTGCCCACTTAGCTTCACTTATTGAGATTTCAATACTGGGGAGGTTTGAAAAAAAAGTGTTACTGCCTTCCAAAAGCCTTTGGTATCTTTTAAATCTGAGGCTTTCTGAAGGGCCTTTCATAATTCTACTCTTAAGGCCTCTTTTCGTGTGTCCAGTGTTATTTTATGCGCAACCCTGGCTCTTTTATTGCTTACGCGTCTCTGTGAGTCTTATAAATAGTTATTTTTAATGCAACATGAGCTTTGGTACAATTTGTATCAAATCAACCAGTTTTACCAATACAAGGTCTATTAGCGTCTGACAACAGGTTAAGCTGGATAGCCTGGGTGATTGAATAAAATAAGTTAAGAACATCAAGGTCTTTAGTTGTCTCATCGAGACAAGCATTAAAATCTATTATACATCTACTTAGTAGCGACTTAGCTAACATTTTACAGTCTACACCCTTCCACCTAAACGTATAGCCATTAAATCTATTGAGGACTAAATTGTCAACAGATTTTACAGACTTAGTTCCTCTTGAAAGTACCTTGGCCAATAATTCCAGGGTAACGCTATTAGGAAAATGATTGCTAAAAGCGACAGCATGTGTAACAAAATCATGTAGTGTATTAGAAAACCTATTAGAGATTAGAACATGATCTATAGTTGACAACAAACCAGAACCATTGAATGTACAACTAAATGGAATTGGTGGGGAGCACAAATCATTTGCAAAGCCCAAGTCCAGGGAATACTTAAGCAGGTTAATGTGTTCCCCAGAGGTAGTATGCAAAAAATTGAATTTATCATTCTCATCATCCATTGTTAAACCACAATTACCATCTCCTAGTCGTGTGCAAGGGCCAACATTAAAGTCGCCTCCCCAAACTATACAGTAATCCACCATAGGTTGTGTTTGAGCTTTATCCAAATACTTCTGTAGACCTCTCAAAATTGCCTCCATTTGCAGAACAGGGATATTGTTGTAAAAATGTATTAAGATTGTGCAGTTTAAGCCATCAATTGTCATTTTTATAAAAGGTATTAGATACCAGAAAATCGATCTTTTTTATGTTTAGCCTATAAGAAATATATGTACAGAGGCCACCTTTTTGTCTCCCATGGCTAGAGGGTATGGCTGCAGTAAAAAAGGTTTTAAATCCATTAATATGGTGTGGGCTATCCACCCAAGATTCTTGAACGCAAATAATATCATAGTCAATTACAAAATCAAGCCAGGCGGGATTGGAGAGCTTAGAAAGTAAACCCTCTACATTCCAAAATAGGATTCTCACAAGACTAATCCTATTTGTGACCTGAACATTGCCCATAGTATGGGTAGATTCAACATGGGAGTCCACAAAATTATCATTAGTAGGTGAATTTAAGTAAGGATTGCTTAGTTTAGACAAGTCTACTCTCTTCATATTTTTGCATGGCAAAAGGGTCGAGCCTACAGTGTCGACGAAGGCAAAGTTATCGTTCTGGGCTCCTGAACTATAAGTATGACTACCCACATATGAAGTCTCAGTAGATCTTGAGCTATCGCATTTGAGGTCACTGTAGCCGGTAGCTATTTTATCCTAATTTATTTTGCATTTAAAATCGACCTGTTTTGATGATAAATGCTTACCACTATGGACGAGTCAATAAACATCTTCCAAGAATGGCAATATATCAAATCTATTTTGTGTGGGTATGTGAAATTGGTGTTGAGTATTGAAATTTGAAGAACTTGTCTGCGGGGCATTATACGTTTGTAGTACTGGAGGATAAAAATAACCAAGAGGTATTACGTTTATGCCACTGGTCGATACAGAGTCATTACACAATCTAAGCAATATCTTGCTCACCAATCTAGGCGCTCTAAGGGTGAGGACAATACAATCACCAAGTAATGTTTTCACTTATTCCCCACCCATTCCACTCTTCTCACCATTTTGAATTCTGCAAACAAGGCTTCTGTTAGCCGGTTTTAGTCCTGAGCCAACATAAGGCCTTGTTTCTCAGGGCCTCCCACAATTCATTTACCTGTGGCAAAAGGTGGGCTACATTCGCTAGTATAAGTGTATTTGGGGTTGCCTCAGGTGGCAAGTTAAGTCTTATTCCTACCATTTCCTTTAACGCGGCACTGTTCATAGGGAGTGAAGGAGTTTCACTTGGCTCCTTATGTCCCAGGGGAACCCTACTGTCTGCCATAGTTCTGCTAATGTCTGCGCAATGAGAAATGTCAGTATTTTGTGTAGAAAGTACTAAGGTAGGATGAGATTTTTTACCATTGTCAGCTATAGGATTAGATGTTCTAATCGAGGGAGGAACATGGCTTAAGTTATAGCTGCTTCTAAGCAAATCCTCAATGGCTGTAACCGTAATTAGTAGCTGCTCTATAGGCTCCAAAAATGTTTTGTGGAGGGCATGTAGTCTAAGGCAAATTTGTTCGTAGCCCTCCCTAGAACCACATTTGTCAACTGAAGGTTTTGAGGATTCCAAAAGGCCCAGACCCACTTTTTGGGAATTTTTTGGCTTAGCTTTGGTCGTGCTCTTTCTTCTCTTAGGTCCTGCTATTTTATTATTGATAGGGGGCGCATTCGAGTGCAGAACCACACCCGATATATCAGGGTTTCTAGGGCTCTAGGCCGGGGGTTGACTATCCCGATCCAATTCAAGGGTATATATAACATCTGGCGTATCCTGCACCGAGCCATTTGGCTGTATGATTGGGCCATCAGTAGACTCCTGAGGTGGGCATATCTCTATCAGCGCAGGGGTTGTAGAGCCCCCAGGTTCCCCGTTTCCCCGCATGCCCTGGTCCAAGAACATTTCAACAGTATGGATTTGTTTCTCTATTGTTCCTAGGACCCCTGTTAAGTATTTCATTAATGTGTTCTGTGGACCATCAGCCCCCCTTATAGTTATCTCGGCCTTCCTTTTACCCATGGTACAATGGTACAAACCTATCCACTTTTTAAATTAGGTGAAATCTTCCCGTTTTATTGTGTTGTTGTGTACAGTTTGCCTCTATACATATTTCTAGTGTACCAAGGAAATTTCGTATGAGATTTTAGTGCAGCCGGCTTTTACAAAATTTATAACAATGTCAGGATCACTATTATTACATTGGCCCAGAACTACGCTAAAGCTACAAGTTAAGCACTCAACGAACCAAAAATATCTACTATCAGATTGTACGATTAATCATATGATCAAGGTAGTGATTGCACAATTTAGAAAGTACCACGTAAGTAAACAGCAATCTAGAACTGTCCAGACTTGTAACCATGCCCATATACCAATACAAAGTAATCCACAAGATGTGGGGTTTAAGCGTCCCACCTGAGTGTGAAAACATGCAACATTGTCAAATTTCTAGATGGTGTTTTCACAAGGGGAGGCTTACCCAAATCCATAGTAAATTACAATGGTACACAGTTCACCTCTGAGGTTTTTAAGAAGTACTAGGAAAGAAATGGAGTTACCCACGAAACCACATCCATGTATCACCCAGCAGGGAACGGAGCTGTGGAACGGTTTAACCGGATTGTCAAAGGCACCATACAGTTAGCCAACAATAATGGATTAATTTGGAAGAATGAATTGTACAAAATGATATGGGCATACAGGATCACCCCCAGTGAAAGAACGTCCTTCAGCCCCTTTGAATTGATGAGAGACAGATCCCCTATGTCCAAAGATAATGTTGGTTGGCTCAAAACAGCTAGGAGAGCAGTGGTCTTCCAAAGTGGTGAGAAAGAATGTTTGTGAAGCAAAGAGTGATTGCAAGAAGTGATACAACTCTAAGCAGAAGTGCAAACCGTTGAGTCTCAAGGTGGGGGACAGAGTGAGGGTCACGAGGAGCGGTTTCATCGAAAAAGGTAAGAATCGTTATTCCCAAACCCCTTGTCATTGAAAAGATCTTCTGTAATTCTGCTGTACTTAGTGATGGCAAAGTCTTGCATGTTTCTGTGCTCTGTGTGTGTGAGAAAGCTATAGATAGCACTTGAGAGAGTGGTGAATCTCATGAAAGTTCAACTCAGGCGCAGTGTGCTGCACTTGACCCCGTATGCAAGCAGCAGAGCATTGATTGGATACTTGATGACGAGTCAGGATCCAATGAAGAAGGCAACTATGACTCTGTGCATTCCCAGCCTGGAGAAATCAGCATCCGCTCTACCCAGGGCCACAACAAAACTATGGGTGAACACCTTGCTCTAGGTAGTAGTTATTCTAGTGGTGTACCATGTATGAGGAGTTCAAGCCTGTCAGAAGAAGAGGGTGACTCCGCTGGTGATTCTGTAACTGAGGGTGGAAGTACGGGCAGGTTTGGATGGGTCATTGTTAAACCCAGCAAGTTTAAAGACTTTGAATGTGATTAGGGGTTACTCTCCCTGTACCCCTACAGAATATATTCCTCTTATTAATTTCTCCTTCTCCCTTCTTAGGGAAGGAGATGTGGTGCGTTGTAATTCATTCTTGCCTTTCCCTAAGAATTGTGCCCCCGCCTGCATTGTGATGGAATCAGCTGGCATTCTAGAATGTCAGCTAATTCCAATGCCAGTTTTTGCCTGTTGACAGTTACAGCCAACTGCGTGTGTCCTCTGTCCCGCCCCTGAGTTTCAGGTGTGTTGTCTATTTTCCCTGCAACTTAATAAAGATCTCCAAACTACTCTGTGTCATAAGAATCCTTACAATTTGGTTGTTCACTTTTTTCTAAGGAAAGCTGTCACTCTGCAGGGCGGGGGGGCTTAAGAAGAGGATTGGTACCCTGCAATGGGCACCACCTGTAATCAGGATACTAATCAGCGGGTCGGCATACACATTCTTACAATGCACTCTGTTTCTACAAGTCATATTCAGGTAACGTACTCCACAATGGGCCAGACACTCACTGAGAGAACTGCCCGCAGCTCCAGCTCAACCAGGTATCACCACCACTTGCTACAGTATACATTTTCCAAAACTGTCATCTGACCTATGGGATTTAAAATGTGTCCTGTTTGAGCGACCACCTCACGCCATATCATTATGGGCTACAGGCATTTCTTCTAGTCCTGGGCATGTGATCTTCCTTTTGAAGGTCAAACCATTTCGGAAACTAATTATAGATGCTCCCAAAGCCAGTGGCATCTCTACCCAGAAGAACTATTCAGATTTTTCATATTAGGCTCACAAATTGAAAAAGTCTTGACTTGACATTTATACACACTTGTTTGGGAACCAGTCACTTCATGCAACCTAGCCAATCACTGAAACTGACAAGATTTTACAACATACAGCTCTGAGAAAGCGATGGCATAACGAGAGGCAGCAGGATCAACGGTTTTTCGGCTCACTACCGTGAAACCTGCCAGGAATAAAAAGACATACATTTTACACAGAAACAAACGTTTCCGATGTCTCTGATTCTAGCTGTGACAGACAGTAAGTCAGAACGGACTGGGATTTACATCTGCGTGTACCCATTGTCGTGTATGAAGTGTTGAGACCCCAGATAATTGAAGAAGTTGGCAGGCTCTAACTTCTTCATTACATATTGGTGAACCTGTGGCCGGTCACTGCCTAACTGCAGACTCAACTTTGTGCTTAGCAGTTAAATGGAGCTTCTGACATGAGTTGGCCTATTTATCATGGTTTTGGAGTTGCACACTGATGCATAGAAGTGTTCTGCTGTGAGTGTGTAGACGTTTGTTGTGGCACACATGCGAAACGAAAATGATGCGGTGAAATTCTTGGTGAGTTAATTTTCAGTTTACTACAAGGATACCAGAAGCCACCACTGTACCCTTTGCTAGACGCGCTTCAACTGGCCTCAGTGGAACGCTCATCTAGAGGTCACAGTGATGGAATCCTCATATCAACATTCCAATTGCAACTACTGGTATACAAACATAACGTTATCTCTTTTTTTTTTTACAAAACAAACAGACCATAGTACCCACCCAAATAATAACAAAATAACATTGAAGAGATCATAAAACAATCTCAGTAAAGCTTGACCAAAAACATATCTAGACAAATAAGAACACTAGATATATATGCTACAAATGCGAAATATATTAGAAAAACTGTACTAGAAAATAACATCATTCTTAGTATGTTCCTCAGAATACATATTTGCTCATAGTTTTACAGGTAACCCTCACTGAGCTTCCATGGTACACGTTTTCACGAGTGGATCTCCATAGAACGTGTTGATCCAACTTTTCAAGAACTGACATATTATTTTGGTTTACAACATGACTGGAAAATATTTTTTTTATCATCAACACCATGACTGGATAACATATTTTCATTATCATCAAACCCATTCAGGACATCATCTTGGACCTTTTCCTTTTTTCCAAAATTCCACTGATGACCAACCTCCACCATGACAGCATTTCCACACACCTTCTTCACCCTCAAAGGTTCACCATTATTGCCACTACTTTTCTTCACAAAATGTTTACATTTAACACCTACCATATCTCCAGGTCGAAATATTAGCAGCTGTTTGGTTGGCTTTTTGATATGATGCCTGTCTTTTATTTTATTCGGTACCTCCTCCACCCTACTAAACATGGACCTGATCCACCTTACTTGTGACTTTACTTTGTTCAACTTGGCTAACTAGGCGGGGTAAAGTATTGAGGTAGAATAATGTCCTCTGAGTAGGTCAAAAGGGAACACCTTGGTAAGTGAATGGGGTGTTGTGCAAAAAAAACACAACACTGACTTCATGACTTCATCAATGTCATAATTGGTGTTCTTGGCCCTCTTTATGCCTTCAACCACAACTCTATTAATTTTTTCCACCAAACCATTGGTTTGTGAATGGTAAAGAGAGCTGCTCAAATGCTTCTTCCAGAAACAATTTTATTTCACGATTCACAAACTGAACTTCATTATCAGAGAAGACGGACTCTGTGAAACCCTCCCTCATGAAAAACTCTTTCAGAAAATGTACCCCATTTATAGCCTTGGGATTTGAAAAGAAACAAACGTTTGGCTGTTTGCTAAGGTAGCCCATCAACACGAAACCGTAGCGTAAATGATATGGAAGAAAATAAAAGGTTTCTACTATATCAATGCCCACCTTCATCCATAGTCTGTCAATCAGAGGTATCGGTTATAGAGGTGGAGTCACCACCTTGAACCCTTTCTCAGCTCCTCTATACACCACACACTCTTTCACCACCTTGTCCAAATCCCTGTCTATAGAAGGCCATCAATAATGGGCTCTAACGTTTCTCTTTATCGAACCAAGATGTCCTTCATGTGCATTTGTAACTAACATAGGGCGAATGATATCTGGGGGCACACATTTATCACTTCTCATCATCACCCATCTTCAATAGAAATATCTTCTGCAACTTTGGAAAAAGGTTGAATTTCTGAACACAAGTTCCTTTCTATTGGCCATCCATTCACAATAAACTCTTTGACCTTTGTCGATATAGCATCATCCTCACCAGTTGTTTTCCAATAAATTTCAATACAAGTTTTACTCTCGTCAACATCCACTAGTGCTATGAAGCAATCTTCTTTATCATCTTCAGGATCTATAGTATCCTGATCACTGACAGGTAACCTTGATAAAAAGTCTGCAGTGACATTTTCTTTACCTGGAATGTTCTTCACTTTGCAGTCATATTGAAGCCAGTGGTTGTAAGACAAGTGAAAACGAGTGGTGTACTTAACCTTGTCCCCACTCAAAATGTACACAAGAGGCTTGTGATCAGTATGTATTACATATTTTATGCCCCACACATAACTCCTGAATTTCTCACTCGCCCAGGCACATGCCAGCAGCTCTTTTTCAATAACCGAGTAATTTAATTTCGGCTCTCGAAGCACTCTTGAAGCATAACTAATGACAGTTTCACCCTCACTAGTACATTGAGTTTGGACTGCACCCAACCCATACTTACTGGCATCCATTGTGTGGGTGCAAGATAAACCAAGGTCATACGCGCTCAATGCGCTTGCATTTGTTGTTTCCAGCTTAACTCGGTCAAATATGTCTTGTCATGCACTATCCCACATGGATGGAACTTTGTTTTTCAACATATTGGAAAGGACTTCAATTTTAGTGGCATATCCCAGAATAAACCTGGCATAAAACTCACACATCCCAATAAATGAGCGCAGCTCCTCCTTGATTTTGGTATTGGGACATTTTACACTGCTGTAACTAACCCAGGTATAGGGAAAAAGCCCTCAGTTGGCACACCATGGCCCAAAAATTGAATGTATCTTTTTCAGAATTCAGACTCCTCCTTCTTAACCACCACCACCCCATTCATCTCAAATATGTGGAGTACAGATCTAAGAATCTTGTCGTGATCGTCCAGCTGCCTTGCAAAAATCAGAACACCATCTTGAAAAGATAAGACTCCCTTAACTTTTTCCAGCAGTTGGTGCATCATACGCTGGAACACTGAGGTAGCAGATACCAGGTCAAATGGCACTCTGCAAAATTGGAAAGTGCCAGGCGGTGACTTAAATGCTGTGTAATGGTGGGACGTATCCTTTAACACAACCTGGTGATACCTGGAGCCCAACTCAATTTTGGAGAACCACTTAGCACCTCCAAAATACCACTAATCTTGGGTAGGGGATGGGAGTCTACCCACATTTCTTTAGTGAGGCTTTTCAAATCAATGTACAAACACATGTCACCATTGTCTTTACAGGCAATCACCAAAGTAGAGTTCCACAGACTAAATTCAATGGTTTAAATAACACCATCATTTTGGAGTTTATTAATTTCACATGTGAGGTCCTCCCTAACACCAAGCAGAACAGGCCTAATCTTGTGTTTGACTGCAATAGCTCCTTGCTTGACTTTTATTCTGTGTTTAAAATCCACAATCTTCCCTAAACCAATAGATAAAACGTTAGGAAATTCATCCTCAAAAGGAAATGATGATGGTAAATCCTCGATAAGTAGGACCTGTTCTCTAGTTCCCGGCTTGAGTACCATACCAAAAAGACCTTGGTGAAACCCTCCTAATATATTCAATCCTCTTAATGCCACATAGATTTTGCCTTGGATCTTACACCCCTTAAATTCTAAACCTTCTAACTCAATTTTCCTATTTCATACTAGCTCTATCTAGAGGTAACAACATTTTATCATCCCAAGTTTTGCTAAACAGTCCTGATGTTATCATTGTAATACGCGCTCCTGCATCAACCAACAAATGTAAAGTCTTGCCACCCACATCAATATAGACATAGGGATCCACACATTCACTCGGGTCCCCACTGACCATATTGTACACAACCATGTCTTGTAAAGCTTTGGCCATAAATTAATCCCTAGATTCTTCACTGTCATCACCAACACTGCTAACCTTTGCCACTTATCTGTGCACCCTGGCAAACTTTAGCAAAGTGTCCAATTTTACCACACGTTCTACATGAAATATTCTTGGCGGGACAACCTCAGCCCTCTCTGCTGTGTGGTACATTTCCACACCTAAAACATATATTTGTGCATTTAAAAAACTTTTCTGTATGCTTCTAGTTTCTCAGCGAATCATCTGACCAGAAGTCACTACACTGACATTAACATTCTCTTTACAGATAATGTTGCATTGAGTTCTTTAAGCGATATCTGTCCCAGTTCCATACTTTTTGCAACTTTTATGGCCTCTTCCAACAACTGATTACCCATACTCAAGAGTTTTTGTTGAATATGCTTGTCAGAATGGAGACCAATGAACTGATCTCTTACAAGTTGGACATGGAATTCTCTAAATTTACAATGAGGACATAGTTTCCTTAGCGCACTAATATAAGCATCCACATCTTCATTTTGCGTCTGTGAACATTTGAAAAATGTATGGCACAGATCAACCAAACTGGGCTGGACATCAAATCTGGCAACCAATTTTTTCACTCGCAATTGATAGTCATCTAACTCTATTTTGTCTTAGACATATCTATTATATGACTTCCTTCATGGCCTGTGTTTTACAACAAATGCCTAGGAATCTCAGCTCACAGTAGAAAGGATGATGCTGGACACAACCCTTATCAAAGCCTTTTCCCATTAGTAGATCACGTATATTAGGGGACAATTCCAACATGTCTGACTTGACTCAAACTCAGATGCTGGCCTTCAGATCTTATGCCTATTAAGCCTAATGGCCTCATAACATTGGTGCCTCGTACCAGGTGGTGTCTCGGGACTCAGTGGCAGGAATGGCAAGGTAAATTTATGGCTCAGGTGCAGATTTTCAATTAGATGCATCAGGGTCGCACCTCAAACTTTCTATGAGGTCGTCCATTGCGTCCTACTTAGGCTCCGGCTAATTTGGTAAGGAAACCTGAATTTGGTTGCTCATTCGGGACCACAGACACTGGTAATTGGTTTTCATGTAGTAATGCTTGAAAACAGTGGTATATACCAATGCTGTTGTTCTGTTAATAGTGCTAGTGGTGAGACTGGTGATAGGAGTGTTGTTGGCACTGATGGTAATGGTGTTCAATGAATGTGACAGTAAAGGTGGTGGAGGCAAGGGCTCGCACTTGACTCCTGATAAAAACATTTTTAAAAGGGTATTGCAGGAAAAAACACTACAGCAGTGGCTTCTGATGTCTTTGGATCAAACTGAAAATAAACACACAGTGAATTTCACTACATCATGTTCGTGCCACAATATCGTTTTTGGTGACAAGATGAAGCCACAGAACAGAGCCCACGCTGTTACATTTGCTGCATCGAATGTATGATGTTACAACGCATACATATGCAACGCATGCACTTACAACGCAGTTTTTACATCGCAAAATCCTCTACAACGCATTCCAGTACATTGCATGACACTACATTGCATTTGAAAAACTACCTTTACAACTCATTCCATTACATCGCAAACTACCTTTACAACGCATACCATTACAACGCATACCATTACATCACCTTTAAGGTAAGTATTGGATAGTATAGGGGTAAAAATTACTATTCTAACTCCATGGGGTGCAACAGTAGGGTAAGTGTTGGATAGTGTAGGGGTAAAAATTACTAGTCTAACTCCAGGGGGTGCAACAGTAGGGTAAGTGTTGGATAGTGTAGTGGTTAAAAATTACTATTCTAATTCCAGGGGGTGCAACAGTAAGGTAAGTGTTGGATAGTGTAGGGGTACTATGCATTGTAATGGTATGCGCTGTAATGCCTGCGTTGTAGTTAAATGTGATGTAGTGTCATGCGTTGTAATGGTATGCGTTGTAATGCCTGCACTGTAGTGACATGCGTTGTAATGGATGTTGAGATGTAATGACTGCGTTGTAAGTGTAGTGCGATATAATGACTGCGTGTACTGGTTGTTTCCCGCTACATCACTAGTGTCTCAACTTTTAACCAGGTGAGAGGGGCTGCTGTTTTTCAGTGTGCCCTCAACGCTCATCGAGATTTCACAGAGGGGAAAGACGTAGTCGAGTGCCGGATAAAGAGTACTTCATTGCATGCACGATTACGATGCTGTGCACCCAATATCTGGCCTATTGAAGTCAGACGGGCGGTGTCTGTGCATGACCAACCGTCATTTTATGATTGCACGAGTAAAGCTGGAACGTGCATTTGACTGTCCGCCACTTTGGCATTGCCCGAGTTAAGCTGAAACAGGTATTCAACGTTAAGCACATGTATCCAGCCATTTCCATGAAGATCAGCAAAAGCTGAAACAGACACACCGCGTGGTGGATTTAGCCACCATTTTGGGTATGTAAGGCAGCACTACACGAATTTTTTTTTTGTCCTCATCTCACCATATAGCGACTGCAAGTATAAGCAAGAAACCATCCTTCCAACCAGGGCGCCCCAGGCTTCTGCAGTTGCATTGGCTGTAGGCCTAGCCAGGCCAGCTTCTTCGTGTGAAGCTTGGTGTAATCATTGAAATTAGAGGCATTGGATCAGTCTCATTTGTCTGCCCCATACTAAGAGCTGTGACCACATATTACATCGATTATCATTCAAATGTCCTAAGTCCAAACGAACCATACCCAATGAGGCCCTCAGCCAATTCTCGTACAGCGGGGGCCGTGGATCTTTCCATGGCTTGCAGATCCCTCTCCTTGCAATAAGAATCAGATACATATTCAGATCTCTTTGTGTTGCCAACAGTGAGTTCATCAGGTTGTTATCAATGCCAAATATTACTATTGACAAATTCAAATTGATCTTGAATTTAAAAATAGCACCTAGAGCGCATTCTACATTTTGCCAAAACTCCTATAACATGACACATTCATAAAATATATGTATATCATTGGCCTGGGAAAAATCGCATCTAGGGCATTTTGAGGAGGAGAGAAGGGCAAATTTAGCTATTTTCAAGGGGGTGTAATATAATCTGTTAATAACGTAAAAATGGTTCTTTTTCAACGAGGCAGGTTTGACCGACTTATATAAAATCTGGAGAGAGGATTCATACAGGTCCACAGCAGCGGTATCCAGGGCTGACGTGTTCCAGACTGCGTGCTGTAGGGGAAGATCTAAATCCTCGGCATCCAGAAGCTTCCTATACCAAAACCCAACCTCCTTTTTAGGTCTCGTAGCGAAAACACAGCGCTTCAGCGCTGTGTCTCGCTAGAGATCTATTGTTGCCGACTGTGCTTCCCAGGAGACAGTGCCAGCCGCGCGCATCTCCTTGGAGGCGATTTGAAACTGGAACGCGCGCTGTGGCCAGGCGCTGTCTCCTGGGAAGCTCAAGCACCACACACGCATGCGCATACACACAGACACACACACAAGCGCCCATGCACGCACGCACATACATACATACAGAGACACCCCCCCCTCACACATACACACACGCGCGCACACACACACAAGTGCACCGAGGCCCCTCCTCCCCCGCCGTCATCGTCGCACACATACATACACACACACACGAGCATACACACACACAAGTGCACCAAGCCCCCCCAGCCTTTTGGAACTTACCTGGCCAATGTCGGGGACTCTGCTCTCAGCACGCGGCGCCCAACCTCCTGCTGGCGCGGCCCCGGGGCTCTACACCGCTCACAGGAGCCCCGGGCCGCGAGACGCATCGACTCCGCCTGCCTCCTCTTCCGGTCTGGATGTGGCCCCGCCCCCGTCACAGGCGACCGTGCCTGACTTCCGGGGCGGCCGCGGCGGGCTTCCGGGGGCATTTAGGATGCTGCTGCTTTAAATTTGCCCTGCACCAAGCTTGCTCAGGTTTTCAGACACCCGGACGTTCGATAGACTCGGCGGTAAGATTAATGCAACTTTCAATTTTATGTTCCTTGCGTTCTCTTTCTTGTTTACTCTTGTGGAAGGGCTCAACTGTAGGTATTTGGTGATGCTGGTGAGCATTTTGCCCTCATGCATGTCCAGTACGGGTTTAGATGGTCCTATAATGCGTAGAATTCATTGTGGATGTTTCCAATGTAAATGAGAAGGAAGGAAGAGGCTCTTTTTAAACAGGTCGACCCATGCTTATCCTGCACAGACGTTGTGGCGGCAGCAATGTAGGTGGCCCGAGGGTGTTTTGAATGAATCTATGATAATAAACCCTGTGTGGACACAGATGCTGGCTGTAGATGCTAACGGGCAGCCCTTTCTGGGCGGTCCATGTCTCACCCCCGCTGCAGCACCATTGTCGGACATTACTTGCCCATCTCTCTCTGCTCTTACTCTGCCATACCTGTTACTGCCTGTAAACTCCTCGCTACTTCTGGTAGCTCATTCTACATATTTAGCAGTCTGTGTGCATATTTCCATATGCTAGCCACAATCATACGTGCTGCCAGACACCCGCTTCATGCTTATTTGTTCTACAATTATACCTTCACCAGTGGATTATACTCATTTCTTCATCTGTATTTCTACCTTGTTTTTTTGTTGCTTTTTTTAAATCATGGGATTGATAACGTGCGAGGTGTTGCACTCGTTTCTGGGGTGTAAAATGCACTGAGTCTGCTCACAGACCTGCAGTGGAATTTAGAGATCTACAAATTATTTTATTATCGCTCAGGGCTATATATCCTGAGCATTGCAAGAAAAACACGTTGCAAAAACGCAGAACAGCCTTTTTCGTCCTTCTTTTCCCGTGTTCTTTTTTCCGTGCTCAAATCTTGCAACGATACTTTGCCAGATAAGTAAGCTCTTTAAGCTGAATGCACACTGCCGATTTACACGTACATTCGCGGTATACATATGCTGACGGCGTGTGCTTTCACTTTTTTTTTTAAGCTGGAAGGCATATTTGACAGGAAGCACTCGTCTTTTATTTTAACCACCACTGGTGTGAATTTAAGAGGGCACCGATTCTTGTTTCAGTTCTCTAATTGTGTCTCACTTGTGCAGCTTGTGAAATCACAGCAGGTCATGGAGACGGAAGCAGCACCAGATGTGCGTCACTTACCAACCACCCTGTTCCTCTGCTGGTTAGTGGCTTCATGCACTTTTCGTTTACTTGCCTTCTTCATCCCTACTTCTGTGGACTTGAATAGACAAACACATTTTTTTTCCCCTTGGCTTCATTACGTTCACTGTGCTCTTTACACAGCTCGCCTGTTTACAAAGCAAGTTATAGTCTTTGTGGGAAGTTTGAGGTCCTGGTGTTTATGGCAACTGTGTGTTCCACACAACTCAAATTATCTGCTTATCTTGATAGACACCTGGCTGACTCACACATCAGCTCCCATCATAGTCATAGCTATCACCCAAGGTATAAGATCAGAAGGCAAGACAATTACAATAACTTTTATTTAAGTATTAATTATTAAAAAAAATTAAAAGCCATTGTTATTTGTAATAACAATACATCTAAGTCAAGTAAATACAACACATATTGCATTACAAATGCTATAGGTGTCACATTTGCAAAAGTTATAACTATTGGCATTGTCATACACAATGCCAATAACTCAAACGTTAATGCTGCGAGACCTATTGCATTGTAAATGCTTGTTTATGAAGTTTGTGTTATTATTACTAGGATTTATAAAGCGCATGGCTGCCCTTGGGCTTCCCAGCGCTATTGATCAGTTAACAGGCGTAGAGGGTAGGCTCACATTGCTTGAACAGCCAGGTCTTTATTTGCTTTCTAAATTGCAGTTCATTGCCGATGTCTCTAAATTTCGACGGAAGGGAGTTCCAGAGTTTGGGAGCTAGGTGTGAGAAGGCTCTCCCCCCCCCCCCCATCTTGCTCTTTTGACCTTAGTTTGTATTAGGTGATTAGCTGAACTGGACCGGAGCTGTCTAGGTGGTATGTTCGGCTGAATAAGTTTCTTAATTTTAGCTGGGCTTTTGTCATGCCGTGCTCTGTGTGTGAGGATTAGGGTTTTAAATTTTATTCTTGCCTCTATTGGGAGCCAATGTAACTTAGCTAGTTGTTTTTTTACCGGTTCCCTATTGGGGGTGCTACCCAGTAGTTTAGCAGCTGCGTGTTGTACTGTCTGCAGCTTCCATGTGACATCTTTAGGAGACACGAGGAGTAGTGAGTTTCCATAGTCCATACGGGAGGTGACAAGACAACGGATCACTGTCTTCCTTAAGTGAATTGTCAATCTGTCCAGGATTTTCCTGATGCTTCCTGATGCTTCTCAGTAACCCAAAGCACATAGCTGCTGTTTTGGTAGGTTGAGTCCGCATGGATAGGTCGGATTCTAACCAAAGCCTAGGCTTTTAATAGTGTCTGCTGCTAGCGGTAGTTTCCCTAGGCTCTCGGGCCATGTAATTCTTGGGCTGGGTGTCAGTTTGTTTTCTAGGTATAAGATCTCAGTTTCTTTGCCGTTTAGCTTAAGGCAGCTTTTTGTCATCCATTCTTTAACTTTTAGCAAGCATGGTGATAGCTTCTCGCCATCTGTGTTGTTTCTTGGGTCGAATGATATCACTAATTGGGTATCGTCGGCGTAAGAGGTCATAGATATACCGAATTCTTGTACAATGTCTGCAAGGAGTTCCATATATACATTGAAAAGGGTCGGACTTGGGGGGCGTGGTCAGGCGCCGTCTGAAATGGCTGCCTAATTCCGAACTCCGCCGGGACCGTGGCTGTCCCTTACAATCCGACCCCTCTATCCTTGCTGGAGCGCACTGCCATCGGCGCCCCAGCTTCCTCTGGCATGTACCTGCAAAGTTGCTTTTGGAGCGGAGCCCCGGGGCCCTTCAGGATTGAAACGCCGCAACCGGAGCTTCAGCGGCCTGCCCCTAGTGAAGGGGTGGAACCCGAGCGCCGCCGGCCGCCAAAATCGAGGCCCAGGTCTGCGGCCTGTACAGTGAGCGAGGCCAGTGTGCAGCGGCGTCGGCGCAGGTGGCGCCTGCAAAGTAAGTGCTGCGCTGAGATCACAGCCTCGGCTGGAGGGGGCGACGTGCACAAAACGGGTGCATATAGCTGAGAAGGAGCCTGAGGGTCCGAGTGAAGGGCCGAGACCCGGCGCTATCCCCATGAGGTGGCCATCGAGGTACGGACCGGCCACGCGTAACTACGCCCCTGGATTGTCTGGTCCCCATAAGCACTGTGCCGTGTGGCGAAGCGTCCTGCTGGGCATTAAGATCATAACTGCAGTGACACACTGAACCCCGGAGGGTCCGCTGGCGGCGCGGGCGGATAAGGCCGCAATCAGTGGAGAACGAGGGCCCGGAACGCTAGTGGGCACTACTGGTTGCCTGGGGCTCGGGCCTTTCGAACATTGGATGGCCTACCCACGTGAAGTATAAACCAGGGCACGGCGAACCATCAGTAGGTGGACCAAGGCCCGGATCTCTACCCCGTGAGAGACGCGTGGCAAAGGCAGTCGCTGGCCACCCTTCAGACCGGATCCTGAGCCGGCGCGGGCCCGCGGACAGCCATTATCCCCGGCGGGAGGCTCGAAAGCCTAAAACCAAAGTGCCCTGCTCCGCCATGCGGCCCAAAGGGGAAATGGTGGCCCAAACCAACAAGCTGGACCAATATGCAGTGGCAAGAACGCAGCAGCAATCCGTTGGGGTGGCAAAGGACAGTAAGGATCAGACGGAACCATCCCTGAATTCCATCATGACCGAAATCCAGACCCTAGGCGCCAACCTCGAGACAAAAATTGACAAGATCTCCATCGAGGTAAATTTGCTACGCGAAGACCTGGGGAAAACCACAGAACGGTCCAAGACTAACGAAGGGGACATAAAGACGCTACAGGCCTCTGAAAAACGGCTGGAGGACAGGGTGAACGAGCTCGTTCACCAACATCGACAAATGGCGATGAAGCTCGAGGATCAGGAAGGGAGGGCCCGAAGGAGTAACATCCGCGTGGTAGGTGTACCGGAAGGACTGGAGGGAGACAGCACGGAGCTGTTTCTGGAAGACCTAATCCTTCACCACCTAAAGCCCAAGAGACTATCGAAGATCTTCACCATCGAACGGGCCCATCGAGCCCCGATCCCCAAGCCAAAACCAGGGGCCCCACAGAGAACGATCATCGCTAAAGTGCTTAACTATAGGGACCGCGACGCGATCCTCCAGGTCGCCAGACAACAGGGAGACCTGCAATACGAAGGGGCAACGGTCCGTTTCTTCCCTGACTTCACATTGCAGGTCCAGCAGGAACGGCGCTCCTTCCATGGGGTCAAGGCGACGCTTCGTGAACGAGGATTCAAATACATGATGTTCTTCCCAGCTAAGCTGAAAATAATCTTGGGAGGTAAATCCCACTTCTTCACTTCGCCAGCAGCGGTCCAGGAGTGGTTGGACACCGCGGCACTGGAGGTACGGGCAGGGAGAGACATCAACAACTGGAGAGAACCCGGGGCTTCCTCCCCTGGTTCAGCAACTGGGAGAATGGAAGGAGAAGTACAGAGCCAGCGATCCAGGCGTTCCAGGTCGAACAGTCCCCGTTGGGACTCGCCCCGGGACAATACAGCGAGATGAAGACACAGACATTGGTGCCATGGCTCTTCGAACAGTAACGTATAATGTAGTCATTGTAATGTTGGGGCTGATGTAATTGGGTATATTACGTGTCTGACCTGAGACTCTTAGACTTCCTACCGGTATTTCAAGGTACTTCAGACCTGAGGAAATAATGTAATGGGGCGGCACGGGAATGGCGGCCAAGGAGGGGGCCGGCCAACGTTTTCCCACACGAAGTTCCTCGTAGGGGGCTTGCCTCTCTCTCCGGGGTAGGGTTGGGCGACAGGTGCTCTGCTAATTGGGGTGGTGGGCAGTTTGAGAACCCACAAAGCAGGGAGCAGGGTGGGGGGAACTGTTTTACAGGGGGGGAGGGTACAATACACAAAGTTGGGGGGAAGGGAAAGGAAGGTTCCACAACTGCAGTAATGATCAATGTTTGCATTAAACATGAATGTTGGGGGGGTAGATGGGAGGGTAGGGGAGTTGGGAAGGTTTTACGGTCATGTGTAGTTCGCAATGTTAGAATCGACCCGGGCACCAGAATGCAGGTACAAGTCATTTCACACAGCAACGGTTATGGCTAGGAGAAGGGAAAAAAGTCTCAAAGTTCTGAGCTGGAACGTCAACGGGCTAGGAGACAGACTCAAACGCACCATAGTCCTGCAATTCATTAAAAGGTACCAGCCGGACGCAGTCATGTTACAAGAAACACATCTCATGGGGAACACATGTCAGGCCCTCAACAGGTGGGGGTATACCCTTGCAGTTCACTCCGGCTTCACCTCAGGCTCCAGGGGTGTAGGGATCCTGTTGCGTCGCTCACTGCCCCTTCACATAGACCATACTGAGTCAGACCCTCAGGGCCGCTTTGCAGTAGTGTCCGGCAGATGGGAAGGTTACCACCTGAACCTGCTCTCTGTATACATCCCACCTGGCCTCCAAACTCAAGCATACACAGATCTGGGCAAACTGCTACTCTCCCTCCCTGACGGTCAATTGGTAATGGGAGGAGATTATAATGCTGTAGTGTCAGGTACCCTGGACAGGCATCCTCCCAGAGACATACCACAAGGGCAGAAATGGCTGGCGGACTTCTAAGAAGCCTTCGGGCTCACAGACGTCTGGCGGCTGCTACATCCAGCAGATACTCACTTCACCTTCTTTTCCGGGCCACATCGCTCATTCTCCCGCCTTGACTACATCCTCACTCTACTACAACACGACATAACGGTACAAGAAGCAACGCACCTTTCCCGTGGCATATCAGACCACTCGCTGGTTTTTACCCATATAACGTTCGGGACTCGGCGTGAGGGCTGCATCGCACCAATAAGTGCTTGGCACTTAAAGAATGAGGAGACTAGGAGGAAGCTAACTAAGTCAATTACCCAATACTTTGACAATAACGTAGGGTCGGTGGACTCCCCAGTTATCCTATGGGAGGCCTTTAAAACCGTGATCAGGGGGAGGCGTTATCGGCCATTGCAGGTAAGGGAAAAGATAAAGAAAAGCAGGTTGCCATAGTGGAAGCAGATCTGGCGCTGCTGGAGAGGGATGCGCGTGAAACTCGGGCAACTGACGTACAACATAGACTGCAGCTCAAAACAATAGAATATAGGGAACTAGTTACGCAGGAAGCTCAAACAGTAGCCAGACATAAGATGGAAAGGCTATATGACCAGGGCGACAAAGCTGGGAAACTTATAGCATGGCTCGATAAAAAACAACAGGCCAGTAAAGTAGTGCCAGAAATCCAAACGGCCTCAGGGACTGTTCTAACTGAACCCCGGGAGATAGTGGCCGAATTTGCATGACACTATAAACAGGTTTACAGCCGGGAGTCTGACCGTCCAGAGGAGGACTCGGTGGCCCTCCTGACAGACATCCGAATGCCTTGCCTGTCGGAGGAAGACGGAGAAGCCCTTGAGAGCCCACTCGAAGTCACTGAGCTACAACGTGCAATGGTCGACCTCCGCCCGGGCAAAGCCCTAGGACCAAACGGCCTCCCAATAGAGCTCTACAAGCTAAAGCCAGATGCCCTCAGTAAACACCTAAAACACATGTTTGATAAAATTAAAGAGGCGGGATTGTTGCCACGGGACCAACGCCTAGCAACTATAGTGGCAATACCTAAAGAGGGAAAACCTAGAGAGTCCTGTGCCTCATATAGACCGATCTCGCTGCTTAACGCGGAGCCCAAAATGTTGGCCAAAACACTGGCAAATCGACTTCAATCGGTCCTGTCTACCCTGGTCCATCCGGATCAATCAGGGTTCATGCCCCACCGCAACACCGCACTTAACATTCGACGCCTCAACAGGGTACTCGGGCAACGACATAGATTGCAAGATGATGCGGTGGTGGTCTCTCTTGACGCCACCATGGCATTTGACACCTTAGAGTGGCCCTACATGATCACGGTACTTCGTAAATTGGGCTTTGGGACGAATTTTATATCATGGATCCGTCTCCTTTACACTGAACCGCTGGCCCAGGTGGTAGTAAATGGTAAGGCATCCGAGGTCTTCACCCTTGAGAGAGGGACTAGACAGGGCTGCCCTCTCTCTCCCCTCCTATTCGCACTTTCCCTTGAACCGCTCGTGGCCTGGATAAGGCAGGATGTCTACCTTAAAGAGATAGCCTGGACGGAAGGATGGGAGGACAAGATCTCCCTATACGCCGACGAGATCCTTCTGTACTCTCCAAACCGCGTAGATCTATCATGGCGGCGCTTGACATCTTCACGAGCTTCGGGCGAAACTCCGGATTTTAGATAAACTGGAGCAAATCCCACCTTTAAGTACTCCACGGGGACCCCCCGAGGCTCCCTGCCACTTGTCCTATAACAGTGGCGGAGGACGGCTTCAAATATCTAGGAGTCTTTGTTTCCACAGACAAGACTCTGCTGTACGAAAGAAATCTATTGCCACCTCTACGACGGCTCCAACGAGTCGCTAAATCCTGGCAGCAACTTCCATTGTCATTGCTGGGCCGAGCGGCCCTTTTTAAGATGATGGTGCTACCAAGATTTCTCTATGCTTTGCAGAACTACCCCGACCTAGTACCTAACTCATATTTTGCAGCAGTTGAAACGGTGCAGCGTCACCTCCTGTGGGCAGAGGCGCCTAGAATCGCACTGCACAAACTCACATTGGGGTGGTACGTCGGTGGAATCGCCCTCCCTGACATCCGCAAATATTACTGGGCTGCCCACCTCGCGGCGATCAACCAAGGGACATATAGTGACGGAAACGACTCCGGGTACGGGATGGACGATTGGCTACTCCCTGGGAGGAACTATAAGGTCGCACTCTACTCCAAGCCAGGCAAACACCAACTCACGGGACCAACTCAACACTCAGTACAGCTATGGCACATTGCTCAGCGGAAACTAGGGTGGTCAGATGTCCTCACTATGTCAACTCCACTCTGGGCCTCCGAAAAACTTAGCAACCTGGGGCACACCAAGGGGTTCCGTAATTGGGACCTGATAGGAATCTCACAAATAAGAGACCTCTGGGGCCCTAAAGGAATCCACACGTTCGCCCACTTGCAAGAAACATACGACCTAGCTCATACTGAGCACTTCAGGTACATGCAAGTGCGACATTCCCTGCAGGCGAACATTCCACCAGAGACGACATTGCCTCAGACCTCCCCACTAGAAGACAGATTATTAGACGGGCACATTCCAGAACACGCCATCTCTCTCACGTACAAAAAATTAATCAACAATCCCCCGACACGCTCCTTCCCCTAAAAGAGAAATGGGTCGCAGACAGGCTAGAGATAGATGAGGAAGAATGGATATATGCTCTTGCCTCCCCTAGGGAGGTGGCGATCTCGGCCCGATTGCGATTAATCCAACTGAAAATTCTTCACAGAGTGTATATCTCATGTACTAGGCTTAAAGCGATGGGGAGGGGAGGAGAAGGGCTCTGCAGAAGGGGATGTGGAGGGACAGGCACCTTCTTTCATACACTGTGGGACTGTCCGTAGGTGCAAAGATACTGGAGACGAGTGGTGCAGTGTATGCGGGAGGTGTGGGAAGTTGAGATCCGCCTTGAGGCTAAGAGATGTCTCCTGAATATTTGGTAGCCCACGGACCTGTCTCAAAAGGGGAAAATCTGGGTGACACTTGGGCAGATGGTGGCAAAGAGAAACATTGCTAGACTGTGGGGAGCCCCCAATCCACCGAAACTGATAGACTGGCAAAGCAACATGGATTGGTGCATGCTGAAGGAAAAGATTGTATATACAGCAAGAGGGTGCCCCCGCAAATGGGGAGAAGTATGGTCAAGCTGGAACAACTTTAGGGGAAACATATGCGAGCCTCCCCATGTCCCACAGTTCGGCTCAGAAGATATAGACTAAACTGTTTTTCAAGTGGCTATAACTGTGAGAAATGTATAAATTACAGATGTATTACTGGTGCTGCAACGGATTCGAGATTAATGTAACTTACTGACCGGGCTTGTTTCTTTATTTAACAAAAAGAATTAAAAAAAAAATACTGTTTAATGTTATAAAAATATAAAATCGGACCTACACGAATCCGCATTCTGAACGCGAACCATATACACACATTGATTTATAACGCCGCCGCACCCCCGGGTTGTCGGCACATGGGCCGGTTAACTTCGATACTATTGCATACGTGAGAGAATGTTGCGGCCGGCCCCAGGGGTTGTAGGCCAAAAGCTGTGTAACTTTTAATGGTACAATAAAGGTCTTAAAAAGAAAAGGGTCGGACTTAAGGCCGAACCCTGGGGAACTGCACATTCCAAGTTCAAGACTTCAGAACAGGTGGAGTTTTCTTGAACTTGGAATGTTCTCTTATTCAAGAAAGATTGTAACCATTTGAGAGCGTTGTCCTGTATCCCAATATTGGAAAGCCTTTTACCTAGTAAACAGTGATCTACCGTATCGAAGACGGCGCTCAGATCCAAAAGGAGAAGCAACGCAGCTTTCCCCATGTATAAAGTTTGCCTAAGTTCTTCCACCACCACCAGATTCCGTGCTGTGCTGTGCACGGAAGCCCGTCTGGGTGGGGTGAAGGCACTCGTTGTTTTGCGAGAAAGTTAGACAGATGTTTGTTCACATGTTTTTCTAGCAATTTACCTGCATATGGTAGCAGGGATATTGGACGAAAGTTTCCCAACTGTCCCGGGTCTGCGTTGGCTTTCTTCAGTAGGGGGTTTATTATTGCATGTTTCCATGTTCCTGGGACTTCTCCTGATTCTAGTGATTGGTTCAGTATTGTCACTAGCGTAGGAGCAATGACCGGAGTGACAATTTTAAGAAATTTAGGTGGGGCTGGGTCTAACGGAGAGCCGGATTTCACCCTATCTATAAGTCCTATTGCTTCATGGAGATCCAGAGGGGGGAACTGTGTCAGCTTATGTCCAGAAGCAAGCTCTTTATAATCATCCTCCTCTAGGAGATGGTCTGTCCCATTCTTAAAGTAACTATAGATATTGGTGATTTTAGTGAGAAAGTATGTGGCCAGTTTGTTGCATCTCTCTACTGACATTTCAATGGGGCTAGAAGTAGGGTTAACCTTAGAGAGCGTTTTAATTACTCTGAAAAGCTCTTTTGAGGAATTTTGAGCATTGTTTATTTTTTCCTCAAATAATCTTGCTTGATGGTAGTTTCTAATGGCTTCTTTATATGCGATTTTTAAGGAGGGTTTGTACGTTTTCCTCCATTCCCTTTCATATCTTTTGCATTGTTTTTTTAGTTCAAGAAGCTGGGAGTTGAACCACCCCTCTGTTCTTGTTCTAGCTTTGCATTTAGTCAATAGTTTAGGGGTTACTTGGTCCAGCAAATTATTGATCCAGCTTCCCAACTTAAATACTGATCTTCCACGGATCCTAAGTTGGTTGTATCTGAACTGGCTGTGTTTGTCAGAATTTTTTCCCATTCAGACTGATTGATATTTGCCCAGCGTCTTTTCCCCATTTTATTTGGTGCTAGGCCTTTATTAATGAGATTCTTAGATCTTTTCAGTTCAATTGGAATAAAAAAGTGATCTGACCAAGGGACTGGGGTCGGTGAGTCTACTATTCGATCTGGATTGTTAGTGATTACCAGATCAAGGGTGTGTCCTTTATTGTGGGTGGCTGAATTTACCAGTTGGTTCAGTTGTAGGCTTTCCAGGTCTGACAATAGACATTTGGAGCAGGGGAGTTCCTTATTTTCTAAATGCAAATTCAGGTCTCCCAGGACTAGTATATGACTTCTTTTTAGTAAGAGACTGGTCAGAATTTCAGGCAGTTCTGCTAGGAATTCCCCATGAGGACCAGGAGGGCGGTAGATTAGCAGTCCAGAGAGCGTTAAGTTCGGGGAAAGGGAAATTGAAAAGGATAGGCATTCACTTCCAGTGATCGCCATGGGTTCTGTGACACACTTATATCCTCGTTTCATCACAATGGCTAGTCCCCCCCCTATCTGTCCCATTCTGTCTAGTCTATGTATTTCATATCCTGGAGGCAGAGACATTACTATGTCAGGCATAGAGTCTTCCTTCAGCCAGCTTTCCGTGATGAATAAAGCATCAAGTTTAGCCTCCTCTATGAGGATTCAGATTTCAGTTGTGTGCTTTGGAAGCGATCTACAGTTGATCAGCCCTAGGTTCCAGCACTGCATACAGTTCTCTAATAACTTGACATTGAGTCCTGAATTGGATTTAGTTTCAGCTAAAGGAGAGTAATTATCCAGTTTATGTAATTCCTCCCTGGTGTAGGTTATCCGTGTGATATGTGCAGGGTGACTGGCCCCTGGTCCCGGCCTGGCGCAGACGGGCTTGCCTTTGGCGCGCCCTCTGCGCACGTCCGCTGTGCATCCTGCGGAGCATGGATTTAAATCAGCTCACCCCGGAAGTGTCGATCAGCTAGAGCGCGACCCCTCTCCTCCTAATATGGCAGCTTAGTGCTTTCCACAACCCTGTACTCCCTCCGCACAATCGGGACTTCCCGCGGCGGACCGAGGAGCTGGGTGTGAGGTAGGTGTAGTCTTAAGTGCTCTGCCTCGAAATGGTGAATTAAAAAAATTGGCATTCGGTAGTGAACATTTAAAAAGCAGTTCAAAATTAGCAATATTAAAAATTAACAGTTTGCAAAATCGCGGCAGTTCTACTCAGCGACCTGTAACAGCCAAACCTACTCGTGGCCTCTTTTCTGAGTGCTGCGCGTCCTGTCGAGCATGGATTTAAATGGTTCTGACACCATAGCTCAATTTCCCAGTTTCCGCCAATAGAGTCTTTCTCTGCTGTGAACCAGGAAACCAATTTTATGTATTTAAATCTTGAAAAAGAATTCCCTATTTTTGATCTTAAAACCTCCCAAGGGAGTATTCTGTCTCTAGATATAAGATCAGACCAGATCAGAATACCGGCGTTCTTGATAGGCAACGCAAGGCTGTCCTCCAAACAGGGGGGGTAGCCCAGGGGAATCCCAAATAGGGGCAAAGTCAGAATAGTAACCAATCCCCCATTGTTTCCTGACCCTGTACAGTACATTTAAAGCTGATTTTAAAACTTGAAGAACCTCAGGGAGCCAAACTTATATAGGAAGCCCTCTCCTCCGCCCTCAAAGATAACCATCTCATTTAGCAACTTCCCCCAGTTAGATCCCCCCATTGTGCCAAGTAGTATCCGAATGTTTTTAAACTGAAAATCAAAAGAATACCAAAGTATATCAGGGAGTGCAAGACCCCCCTTCAAGTTGTTAGGCCTTAATTTCTTCCATGAGAGCCTTGCGGTTTTATTATACCAGATGAAACTGCCTATTTTACCCTGAATTACACTTAAATCTCTACATGGGAAGTTAAGAGGAATGGCACTGAAAAGGAAAGTCAGTTTTGGTAAGATAACCATTTTGACCAAATTAACCCGGCCGTATATTGTCAGGGCAGGTTTTTCCATCTTAAAAAAAGGCGGTCAATTTCTTTAGATACCTTCTTTAAATTGATGTTAGGGATATCCTCTAAGTTGTTAACTATGGTTATCACGAGATTTCTAAATTCTTTGCTTATTTTACCACACCAAATATCGACATGCCAACACATTATCTCTGTTTTGGAAGAGTTGGCAAGCTATCCAGAATACGAACCGAATTCCTCCAATAAGGTTTCCACTCTATGGAGAACCTCAGCTGGGTTATCAGTATACACCAGCAAGTCGTCCGCATAGAGGGCTAACTTACTGCTATATTGATGAACAGTGAAAGGGGCAATTGATTCATTAAGTCTTAACGTTTGGGCTAGGGGCTCTATGTATAGAGCGAAAAGTAAGGGCAAAATGGGGCAGCCCTGCCTCGTTCCTCCCGTTATATTAAAACTTGGTGTTAAGATGGCATTTAACAAAATCGTTGCTGAGGCTCCCTGGTAGCAGTTAATCAGTGTCTGTATAAAAGTTGAGCCAAATCCCATTATCTTTAGGGTTTCCCAGAGGAAGGCCCAACTGAAGCGGTTGAACACCTTAACCTTAGCCGCGTGGAATGCCGCCAGGGGTTCTGACCTAGCAACAGCTAGATCTATACTTCCAATTAACTGTAGGGTCTGTTCTTGAATAAACCTCCCCGGTATGAAACCCTTTGGTCCGAGTTTATCAACTGTGGGGCTAGCTTGGCCAATCTCCCTGCCAAAATACTCATAAAGATCTTGTAATCAGCATTGAGCAGGGAGATTGGCCTGTATGAATCAGCTTTGCGAGGATCGTCGCCTCCTTCCAGGAATTCAGGACTCTACCTGTGGGCTGTATACATAGTTGAATAAATCACACAGCCTTGGAGCCAATTCATCCTGGAGGGTTTTATAAACCTCACCTGGGAGAGCATCAGTCCCTGCAGCCCTGTTCTTGATCTTTTTTATATGTATTTTAATTTCACTCTCTGTGATGGGGGCATCCACAGAGGCTCGGCTACCCTCGGTTAAGACTGGAAGCTTTTTAAGCCTTAGCCACTTTTGGATACTCTCTGGGCAGGGTGTAATCTCTTCCCTGTAGAGGTCAGAGAACAGGGAAAGGAGAAACCTTTCCATGTCCACCGGTTCACATGAGGTCTCCCCGCTCTCATTAATGATTAATTCACTTATATTGTTCTTGGCTCGATCTATCCGCGCCTTCCAAGCTAAACGAGCCCCTGCCCTTTCGCCATATTCATAGTGTTGCATGTTGTGAGATAGCCACTGGGTTTTTCCTTTTAGATCCAATTTACCCCTGTAGTCTTGACGAAGGCGGTCAAGATCTTTATTGACTTGTACCAACTTACTAGTAGGTATCAGGGGACTACGGAGCTTTTCACTTTCCAACTTTCCTATCTCTTTTTCTAGGTTTTGAAATTCCAATGACTCTTCCCTGTTTTTTTTAGCAGATTAGGCTATGAATCTGACCGCGTAGATTTGCTTTATAGGCATCCCAGACAAAGTCTGGGGGTGTAGAGCCGATATTAAGGGTGAAATGATCTATTGTAGAAACTTTAAGTGCCCTGATTATTCCAGCATTAGAAAGCATCGCCCTTTTCTTTTTTTTTTTTTTTTTAAATTTGTTTTTATTGTTGCAGAAACAAGGATCATATGCACCGTCATTTTGTCACTGTGCGGCATCAACATTCTGCCGTTGACAGCCACTTATGCAACTTTTCAAATAAGCAGTTTTCTTTTTATAACTTAACCATAAACAGGGTCTCGACATTTGTCAGTTTGCATAATAATATGTAACATTTTCGCTTGAGTATAGGTTTCCCTAGGCATTTAATATTGTACATCACCCGACTGAAGTCGTCCTCATACCTTTTCATCAGGCTCAAACATCCCGCCTCCCCCTACGTCCCTTATCCCACCCCTAATCCTCCCTCTCATGTTAACTCCTCCTCGTCCCCTTCACTATCAGTCTCTTCATCCTCGGGTAGTGGCTCACATATCTCCCCCCTATATACATTCCACGGTGACCATATTTTATTCCATTTTCGTGGGTTGAGCCTCTGTTGGTAGACTGCCCTTTCAGTAATCATTAGCATGTCCATGTTTCTACTCCATTGCGTCAGGGTCGGGGTAGTGCTTGCTCCCCAGTTCAGTGCTATGTCACGTTTCGCCAACATCATCCCAATGATTACCCATCCCTTCCCATGTAGTGTGAGGTCTGTCGGATTCCATACATTCAGTAGGCATACTCTGGGATCAGGGATCACTGAGGTGTGCAAGGTCTGGCCCATTGTGCGTGTAATTCTCCGCCAGTAACCCTGGATAGTTGGGCAGTCCCACAACGTATGGAACAGCGTACCCTCCTCCCCACAATTTCTCAGACAGTATGGGTGCTCAGCCCTCCGGATCCTGTGCAGTGTCGTCCGGGTGTAGTAGACCCTATGTAGGACCTTAAATTGTACTAGTCGAAAGCGTGTGGATATACCCGCCTCCTTGGGCGATGCCAGTGCAGCATTCCAGTCCGCCTCATCCAGTTCCCCAACCTCTTCCTCCCAACGTTCTTTCAGTTTTACCAGTGGGTCTGGCAAGTTATTGATCAGCTTGCGGTATGTGAGTGAGGTAGCACTTGCTTCCATGTAGTCCGTCAGAAGCCGGTCCTCTAACGGAGCCGATTCTGGGATCGCGGTGCCCTGCTCCACCACAGACAGGAGTGCATGCCTGATCTGTATATATCTGTATGTTTCAGTTATCCCCATCTCGTATTGTTCCCTCAGGGCCGCGAAGGAGATCACCCCCTCCCCTGTCCACATGTCCCCCACTGTGGAGATCCCAATGTCGTCCCACTGGTCAAACCCCTTACTACGTCGCAAGTTACCCAGACTCCTGGCATCCCATAGTGGCGTTAGCTTGGTAATCACTCCCTCCCATCCCAGTCGCCTCTGAGCTTTATGCCACAGAGTCACCGTGTGTTTGGTCGGGCCTATCAACTTCGTTAACAAACTTTTATTATATAACGGGGCTAGCAGAGTGTTTAGGCCTAGTTGCCTCCTGTCAGCCATGTACGCGGGATCGTTCTGTGCCGCATGTATCCACTGATTAATCACCTTAAGGTGCGCTGCCCAGTAGTACAATTCAAGGTGTGGGAACGCTATCCCCCCGCTGTACCAGTCCCTTACCAGTTTCGCATGCGCGACCCTGGCCGGTTTATCTCCCCACAGTAGGCCTGATACTTGCGCCGCTACCTGTTTGAAAAATGATGGTGGAACGATTGCCGGCGTGTTTTCTAGGGCATACAGAAAGCGTGGCAGTGCCATCATTTTGAAAAGCGCCGCCCTGCCTAGCAATGTCAATGGGAGGGACTTCCAGTGTCGCACATCTGCCTTGAACCTATCTAGCAATGGCTTTAGGTTCATGTCTAGGAAGGTCGCATGTTCCCGGGTGATGTGGATCCCCAGGTATTTGAAGGAGAGGGGTTCTATCAGCAACGGGCAGTCTGCCGTCAGGGGCGGTGGGGTGCCATTCAGCATGTAGAGTACTGATTTCGACCAGTTAATTTTATATCCCGATGCCGTGCCATGTCTCTCGCATAAGGCCAGTAGGACCGGTACCCCTTGCTCGAGGTCTGTGAGGTAGACCAACATGTCGTCGGCGTACAGGGAGACCCTGTCTTCCCAGTCGCCTCCCCACTGAATGCCCTTCAGCAGCTGTGTGGTCCTGATGACTGTCACCAAGGGTTCCAAAACTAGGGCGAATAACAACGGCGAGAGTGGGCATCCCTGCCTCGTGCCTCTCGCTAGCGGGAACTCTCTCGATATGTGGCCATTGGCCGTCACTCGTGCCACGGGTTCAGTATACAGTAGCCTGACCCACGATATGAATTTCGTGCCGAAACCCATGTGTGCCAGGACCGCCAGGAGATAGTTCCACTCCACCATGTCAAACGCCATCCTGGCATCCAAGGAGAGCACCGCCGCTTGTTCCTCCAGCAGTGGAGCGTGTGCCATTACGCCGTGAAGCCGGCGAAGGTTCATTGCCGTACTCCTGTGCGGCATAAACCCCGATTGGTCCGGGTGTATCAGGTGCACCAGCTGCGGCAGCAACCTAGTGGCTAACAGTTTCGCCAGGATTTTACTTTCTGCGTTAAGGAGAGATATCGGGCGATATGATCCGCAGTCTTCCGGTGGTTTACCTGGTTTTGGTATCGCTATTATGGTGGCCGTACGCTGATCGGGTGGTAGCCGCCCCTCCCCCAGACACTCTTTGTACATTCGGAGTAGGGGCGTGGATAGCGTCTCCGCCATGGTTTTGTACCACTCAATCGGCACCCCATTGGGGCCGAGCGCCTTCCCTGGGTGTAATGCCGTTATCGCCGCCTGTATCTCCTCTGTTGTCAGGTCCGAGTCTAGCTCGTCCCTTTTATCCTGCGGTAAAGTATTAGTAGGTATGCCCTCTAGTGACCCCACTGCTATTTCCTGGGTAACTACGAAGTCAGGGGAGTACACCGATTGGAAATACTCCGCCAGTACCTCCACTATCCTTGATGGGCTGGTCTGCATCACTCCGTCAGGGTCCCTCAGCTGCAGAATGGCCTTTTGCCCCCCCCTTTTCTTCTCTAGCCAGGCCAACAGTTTTCCGGCCTTATCGCCCACGTCGTACACCCTGTTCGTTGTTGCTGCCATTGCGTCCGCTGCCCTGCGGCGCTCATGGTCTGCGTGACTCTGTTGACACAGCCGGAGCACGTGCCGCGTGTGTTCGGTCGGGTCTCTCTCATGATTTTGTGTGGCCTTTTCCAGTCGGTCCTCCAAGTCTAGCAGAGTCCGACGCTTCGTGCGTTTATGGTGTGTTATAGCGGAAACGGCCTGCCCTCGCAGGACTGTCTTGTAAGCTTCCCACAAGGTGGCGTGGGAGCGCACTGACCCTGTATTCTCAGCAAAGTAGGACTTAGTGCCCCTTTTTAGTGTTTTGGCTACTGATGGCTCGTGAAGGTAGCATGGGTAGATAGGGTAGATGCGTTTGCGTGCATGTTCATGACTGGAAAGTGCCATTGTCAGTGGGGAGTGATCTGAGATCCCTCGTGGACGGATTCGAACTTCGGCTACAGTGAGGAGGCCCCCCCCCAGTGTGAGGAGATAATCAATTCTTGATAGGCTGTCATGAACCGCCGAGTAATATGTGTACTGACGGTCCCCCGGGTGAGACTGCCTCCATACATCCACCAACCCCTGTGCCTCCATGAATTCATGCAGTCGGGAGGGCCCCGGTGTTTGTGTGCGCACCGGGAAGCGGTCCATCGTGTTATGTGCCACTGCATTGAAGTCGCCCCCTATGATGAGGTCCCCTCCCGGCAGTTCCAGTAGGAAGTTCCCCAGCTCTGGGAGAGCCGTGGTATGCAGTGCCGGTGGGACATAGACTGACACCACATTAAGCGGTCTCCCCTCCCACCTCCCGTGTATCGCAGCAAAGCGACCCTGTGTATCGATTTTAGTGGATTGGACTATGAATTTTGACGTACGGTGCATTAAGATCCCCGTACCACGGGACCCTTTGGTAAAGTCGGAGTGCACAACCATGCTGTACCCCTTTCTATCCAGGGCCCGTGTCGCTGTGCCCGTTAAATGTGTTTCCTTCAATAAAACCAGAGCAGGATTCAGTCTCTTTATGCCCTGTATCACTAACCCTCTCTTTATTTTATCTCCTAGGCCCCTCACATTCCAAGACATAATGTTCAGCGGGATTGCCTGCCCCATAGTATCACCTCCTCCCACCATGATTGGACTGGTAGTGAGTCTTCATGCCGTGCCATGGTACCTGTACCCTACGCGCTGGCGCCCTGCTTATTGTGTCCTGACCCTGTAAACTAACCAAAACCCCAACTATACCCCTCACCCCAACTCCCCCCCTCCCTGCCCTCTTGCTCAACGGACTACGAACTGCCCGCCCCCCCAACTTAGCAGAGTGCCTGATCCCCCCCCATAACATAGTACTTGCTCGCTGGGGCGAAGGACTCTCCGCAGTCGGCGGCCTCCTTCCTGTTCGCGGAGGCCCTCTGCCCAGTGTCCACAGCGGCATTCTCGGTCTGCGGTGATCACTGTCCAATTGTTCAGGTTCCGGGGCTTACTGCTCTCCCTCATTGCCCCCCTCTGGAATACCGCTCAGAGGTGACAACGACTCTTCTTCTCCCCCTGTCGACTGCGGGCCCCGCTGTGACCCACCATTGCGGTGTTTAGACTGTCTGTTAGATCGACGAGGGACACCTGCCGTCCGCCAGCCCTCCAGCCAATCCTGTGCAGCCTCCGGGGTGTCGAAAAACCAAGTCTTATTGCCGTCCACCACCCGAAGTTTGGCTGGGAAGAGCATCGAATAAGGGATTTCCCTGGCGCGAAGTTCTTTTTTGACCTCGAAGAATGTTCTCCTCCTCCTCGCGACCTCCGCCGTGTAGTCCGGAAAAAAGGCAATCGTTGCGTTTTGAATCTTGATGGGGGGTGAGGTCCTCGCCGCCTGTAGAATGACATCACGATCCCTGAAATTAAAGAGCCGTGCTACGATCGGCCTGGGGTTGGCTCCCGTTTGACGGCGGCCACCAGGGACCCTATGGGCTCTCTCCACAGTGAAGAAGTTCGAGAGTCCCTTAGGTTGTAGGTGCTGCTTGATTAAGTTCTCAACATACAAATCCATTGTCCTTGTGTCTTCCGATTCTGGCACACCTATTATACGGACGTTGTTCCGCCTCGAGCGCCCTTCTTGGTCATCGAGCTTATCTCTCAGTTCCTTATTCTCCTTTGAGATACGTTCCATCGTAATCTGTAGCTCTGAAACATCCTCCACCAGGGCTTTCGTCACAACTTCCATGTTATTCACCTTCTCCGTCATCTTGTGGAAATCCGCCCGGATCAGCGTGATTTCGGTTGAGATGGTCCCCACCGTCGCTTGTACCTGAGTGAGAGCTCGCATGACGTCATCCAGGGTAGCCTTTTTGCCTCCCGTCGCCTCCACTAATTTGCCCCCCTGTGATCTGGCGTCCGGCGGGGGGGTGCCTGGTTTCTCATACGCGAAGCGGTCCAGGCGAGACTGCGGCGCGTTGTTTTTCAGCCCCTTGCCGGCCATCTTGGTCGTGGAGCTTCTTACGTCGAGTTCTGTCTGTTAACTCCCGGTTCTGTATACTGTTCTGGGGTAACCAGCCTTCCGGGAATAACCGGTCCACTGCCTACTCTCCGCCGTGGCTCCGGGCGCCCCGGCCTGGTATCCCCCGGCTCGTCGTAGGCTCCACGACGTCCCTGCGTGTGAACCCCCTGGTCCGCTGTGTGTGTGGCCGATGCACTGTGAGTTGCCCCCTCGAGTGGTACAGGACTGTTATCTGGCTATGGGTGCGCATCTGCAGCGCCCCCCCAACGCCCGTCGCTGTAGGTCTCTGCCTCACCCCCCCGCTGCCTCCGTGGGGCGATCGTCACTTCTTGGTATCTCTGTCCGTGTTTGGGGAGTAGAGTTTATGTGGGCTACTCGGTATGTCACTTAGGCCTCAGTGCCCGCCTGTGCCCGCCTCACTCACTGTGCGCCTTCCCTCGGCGATCTCCAGCACCAGACCGGCCACTGGGTCCCCGCCGGGTCCACAAGATGGCGGGCCCCGGATCCGATTCCTCCGCTCCGGGCGAGTCCGCCCGTCTCCTCCAGTCGACTGCACCGCCCCCCGCCACTCAGCGCAGGGGCGCCTGGCGTCGCGCTCGGATCTCCCGGAGCCTGTGAAGCTCCGCTGGACGTCTGTGGGCCGCTCCACCGATGTCGTCGCGGGCGGTCGTTTCCGTCGGCTCTCTGCCCAGGTCGACTCACTTCCTGTCGGCTCGCCAGTTCAGGCAGGTCCCCGGCTCAGGATCTTCACAGGGGCCCACTCCGGGTCTGCTCGAACTCGCCTCTCCGGTCCCGGATTTTGTCCCCGCTTCGCCGTACCTCTGCCGCCCGGTCCTGGGCATCAGTACCTTCCCGCATGGGAAATAAGTGTGCGGATCACTGGTCGGATGTCCTTGGAGGCCGCTTCAGCCGCGGAGCTCTCCCTCTAAGCTGCCGCCATCGTCGGCTGCTGGCCACGCCCCCCCCAGCATCGCCCTTTTCAAAGTCCATCTAGATCTAGGGCTTTGCCTACCCCATTCACAGGAAAAAGAGATAGGTGCATGGTCAGAAAGAATACAAGATAAGATGGAAATATCACTGATTTCTCTAAGCCCAGCCTATCAGTTAAGACATAGTCAATCAGTGAAGAATGACCATATTCTTTACTAAAAAAAGTGAAGCCAGTTTTGTCACCCATCTTAGCCCTCCAAAGGTCTGCTAGCCCAAAATTATGACTCATGGTAATCATTGCTCTGCGAGTGTGTGGGGCTCCAACATGATGACTATGGTGAGATCTATCCCTTACGGGGTAAAGAAGCACATTAAAGTCTCCTGCGATGTGTTTTGGGGTAGTGGTTTCTATTAGTTTGGCCTGCATATTACAGAGATATGTTGGATCCTCAACATTTAGGCCGTAGAATAAAACTATAGTTAACTCAGCCCCCCTTCTCCGTCTGTGCTATAATCCGTCTTCCAGACTGGTCCGAGGTGACTGATTTAATAGTGCCGTTTGTCCCTGATCTAATTATGATCGCAACCCCCTTGTTATGCGTGACCTGCTCAGAGGAGCAAAAAGACTCGATCCAACGATATTTGCCAAAGATGGTCCTGCACTCCGAATGACTCAGGTGCGTCTCTTGAAGGAGGCAAACCGAGCAGAGGACTGTTGGAGATACTTCATAACCAGCCCTTGCCTACATGGACATCTGAGCCCATTAATGTTCTTAGAGATACATTTGATTTTACTACTCATTGAGGCGGCCTATGTCTGTTGATTATCAATGCAATTATCAAACATTCTAAGGATGGCTTCAATTCTAAGACAGGTTTGAGATTGAGGATATTTTTATTGATTTTCTCCCGATGCACCCCCACCTGTGCTCTCCCTCCCGTCCTCCACCCATCCCGAACCCTTTGACCCCCCTTTCTACACCCTGGAAAACCCCCCTATTCCTCCGGGCAGATTCCCTATGGACAAGGTCCCCTGGACGCTACCAAAAAAAAACAATAATGCACATGATAGACCAGACCCCTCTAAGCGACCCAGTGATATGATTCCATGGTGATTACTACCTTAGGACTCACCCACCCTATATCCCACCGCCGCTCTTTATTTTATCAATGAGGGCATCTACCTCCTCGATCTGTCGCATGTTATACATGTCGTTGTTCCACATAATTCGGAGTGATGCCGGGAATCTTAATTGTACCTTAGCACCCACTGAATTCATGGTTGTCATTCTTTTACCCAGCTCCCATTTTTTTGTTGCGGTAATATGCGATACATCAGACCTAATAGAAAAAGAGAATGGGCTAGAAAAGGAATTACATTTGACCACACCTGCTCTCAATGCGAGGGATAGGATTTTCTCCTTTAGGGAGTAAGTCAAAAAGTTCACAAAGATTTTCCTTGACTTTGAGTTTGCAGGATTCCTCTTACATGAACACGCTGAATGTCCTGAGCTAGATAGAAATCCGGGGAGTCTTTAAGAATTGTATCTTTTTGAAGAGAAATCACAACATTTTTAATATCTCCTGCCTCCAGGGCCTTAGAAACATTTAATATTTTTAAGTTATTTTTCCTATCATGGTTCTCAAGACGCTCTATGTCATCTTTCAGATCTCTATTTTGAAGAGCTAGTTTTTCCATTTCCGCTGAAGAACTCTGCAACGCTTCCTTTATTTTGGGGATTTCAAGTTCCAAAGCGTCAGTTCTTTGTGAAACTTCTTCAACTTTTTGGGTTAACACCTCACATGAGGATTTAATGAAGGCATGTTTAGTTTCAGAGATGGTAAATCTTCTCCCTATATCCTCCCTTAGAGCCAACAAAATATCAGCTAATGGTCCAGCCCCCACAAAGTTAGAGGGTGCCTTTTTATGTACATCTGATATGTCTGGAGGATCAGGTAAATCAGTAACTAAAAATGGTGGTGCTGAAGTAATCAGGGTTCCCAAGGCCTACATGCTCCGAAGATAACCCACTTACACTCAAGAACTGTTGGCACGGAAACTGTAAAAGTCAAAGAACAAGTTTATTAAGACCCCATGGGGTGGTGGTACACTCATACAGCACCCTTCGGTAATGCAAGAGGTATCACACCGAACACCGGTGTGACCCCGTCTTTTATACAGTTTTGAGGTAATAAAAGATAGGCGGCACAAGTTACAACACATTTATGTACATATATGGTCATGTTTTGGAACACAGCCAGCTCATTGGAGGGGGCACAACTCCGCTGGTCAGTTTGGCACACATTCCTGAGGGGTAACTGGTCAGTGGGGACTGCGCATGCGTGAGCTTGACCAGCACTAAAAATAGCCTGTTGCTGGGCAGACTGAAGTGGTCAGTGGTACGGACAACGGACTAAAGGGCACGCTGGCCACGAGGCCGCTTATGGTCTAAGATGGCCGCCGCAACATTCAAAATGGCGTTTTCATGTATAGCCAAGTTAAGGAGGAAAACGTGTAGTTTCAGCTAATCGCTAACGCGGCCATGCCAATTACGACAGACGACCCTTTTAGCGTTTAGCTGAATCTACCTCATAGTGAACATAATCAGGATGTTCGTCCTCGATGTCTATTAACATTATTTGCCACACTTCTTTATGAAGCATCAGTTTGTCATGGGCAAGAGCTCGTGTTGATGGTATACAGGCTGATAGACACATAGAACATAAGGCTGGGCCACAGTGGATACATAAACATACAAAAAACAGTGCCCCCACAACTATACATAAAATCGTTAACAGTTTCCAGCCCCAAGCAGTAAGCATTGACCAGAACCATCCTGAAAGTGTCCAAGTTCCATTGTCCGGGTGTATTTCAGCTGCTATTTTATGGAGCTTTGATATGGCATCATAAACAGATGGAGAATTGTCAGGTATGTATACACAGCAGCTACTTCCGATAATTCTGCATGCCCCCCCACGGTCAGCTAGAACTACATCCAACACCATCCTATTTTGGAGCATAACTATTCTAGAAATCTGAAGTTCCTCAGTGATATTTCCTAGGGCAATGGCAGTGTCATTCGCTACAGCCTCAACAACACGTGTCAATCGTCTTATTTTCCGGCTGTTCAACGCGGCCCCCCACAAAGGAAAACAGTCCCAAATTGAAGTCCACATACTGTTGTAAGGCAGTATCAGTCTGGTCTATGTCATCCAGAACAACAGTCCGCTTAACTCTATTCAGGACAAAATCGTGATACAGGACGTAGTCATTGTGATACATTGGTGGGGCAATGAATACAGGAGGTAGCACAAACGATACATAACACGTGCCCAACCATCCCAATGGAAGCTGATGATAACCCTTCGTTCCACAAATGAAATACGTATTTCGAAATGCTACAAACGAGATGCCATTCGGGCTATCAAAAGTAAGTGTGGTGTTGCATTCACTTTTCCCTACCGCAATCGAACCTTTATTTCTAATACACAAATCGGCTTTAGTAGCAATGACATTAATGACATGTGAGCTGGATACATTGATGTTTCGTTGATTGCTGTACACACGCGGGGCAGATACATTGTCGGGCCTGTACTCTTCCCATTCAAATCGAGTACCTTCGGCCCGTGGAAACCCATCCTTGTCATGGGAGCATATTTTATTCAAGCGAAAAAAGCACCCCCCCTTTGGTTGGCCATCTCAAAGTAAAGAGGAGGGTGTACCAGGCATTGCAGGATCCATTATGCGAAAACGGGAGTGGAATGAGTGGGGTGCCCCCTCTCTTCTGGTGCCCCGGTAACATCCCACACACCCAACAATTGGAAGTATTGGTCATATTATGCGTGTGATGAAGAATCTGAATAAAACTATTATTCAGATAAGTTTGCCGATGTCGTTCTTCATGGTAGGGTAATGTAAAGTGAAAATGTTCAGATGGAGCCGGGGTAGTCGGCAGCAAATGTTCACGTGCAGGTACCACAAGTTCAACTACCCAGGCTATTACAGCTATCACCACAATAGTCAAAACAAAGAGAATGGCACCCAAGATTCGCTTATCTCGTGATGCTGGTGATGCCATAGTTCGGAAAAGTTCTTACAGAGTCTCAAATAGTTCAAATTGTTCACAAAGTCTCAAATACACATGCGTGTATACCTAAAAAAAGAAAAATACGGTGCTGAACTCCGAGGTAGCCATTGTTTTCTTCTCCGGGCCAAGACGGGTGTCGCTACACTGGCAGAACTGATCCCCCCCCCCCTTGGAATTCCCGGTTTCCGTTTCACAAACCTGGAGCGGTAACCAACCAGTCATATACAAAAAAAACCCAAAAAAAATCTTCTTATCAGGGACGCAGGTTGTAGTGCTCTCGTCCGGCAACAGCGTGGTCCGGGAAGGCTCCCTCAACCTCGGCCGACGTCACAGCTGGGCTCTTTTCTTTCTCCAGAATCTCTTTGTAATCAGTCAGCACAGCAGGAGTCACCAGATCCGGAGAGACACGGCGGCAGTGTGTCGAGTGCACCCACCTCTTCCTGTTGGTCACTCGTACAGCGGTCCGGGTCGCAAGGAGGACCTGTTCGGGGCCCTTCCACCTTGGCTCCAAACTGCTCGCTCTCTCAAACGATCGGATCATCACATGGTCGCCGGGGCGAAGATCATGGCCCTCTCCAGTAGAGTTGTCAGGGAGCGCTTCTCGAACCTGTTGATGAATAGAAAGCAAATCATTTGTTAATCGTGCCAAATAGTCGTTCATCATAACACAAGGCACATCATGTATTAATCGCGGCTTGGGCACCCCCCAGATATTCATGGGGCGCCCAAACACCACCTCATATGGTGTAAGGCCAGTTCGTGAATGGGGTACTGATCTAAGAGAGAGCAGTGCTAGCGGCAAAGCATCTGGCCACTTCAACGACGTGGATGCCACAATTTTGGCCAGTTTAAGTTTCAACGTAGCATTGAACCGCTCAACCAGACCTGCCGACTGAGGGTGGAACACAGCGTGGAACTTCTGCTGAATCCCTAACCCCTTCAGTACATACTCCACAATCTTCCCAACAAAATGAGGCCCATTATCGCTCCACAAAAATTTGCAAACTCCAAAGCGAGGAAAGAATTCCTTAAGCAACACCTTAGCCGTTGTCAGGGCTGTGTTATCTTTCGTGGGGAAGGCCTCAACCCATTTGCTAAAGGCACATACCACCACTAGGACGTACTTCAGGTTGTTGCAGCGCTCGAGTTGTATGTAATCCATTTGGAGTACCTCAAATGGTGCAGAGGGTGGAACGAACCCTCCTTTCGGAGTATGGGTCCCCTTTCCAGGATTGTGTTGTAAACATACCAGGCAGGTCTGCACTACTCTCTTAGCAGTATTAGCAATCTCGGGATGTTCCCAAACTCGTGTTAACAGTCGAGTGATTGCAAGGGCTCTGACATGTGCCAATCCATGTGTCATCTGAACCATCGCCTGCAAGTAAGCTGCAGGCAATTTCCATTTTTTCATGTCCTTACTTCTCCAACAACCCTCATCATCTAGTACCCCATCTGCTGCCCATGCCGCAAGTTCTGATTCAGTGGCTGATTTCTGAATATCCAAAATTTCTGCTCTAGCATCGCTCCATCGCTCAGCCTGTGATTGTGTGACATACATGGGGGAGTCAGTCCGAGACATAGCCGTTTGTCTCGCTATACTGTCTGCAAAGGCGTTTCCTTGGCCCACTTTATCAGTGATCTTTTTATGGGCGCTACATTTTATTATCGCTACTTTCTTTGGGCAAAGCAACGCGTTTAAGAGATCACGCACCAGTTCTCCATGCATGATATGTACTCCGTGAGAAGTCAAAAACCCACGCTCTCTCCAGAGTAGCCCGAAGTCATGTGCTACTCCGAAGGCGTACCGGCTGTCTGTGTATATGTTCACACATAGGCCAGCACTCAATTCGCAGGCTCTTGTTAAAGCTATCAGCTCTGCTGCCTGAGCCGATTTCTGTGGTATTCGTGCTGTTTCTACCACTGTCTTAAGTGTCGTGATCGCATAGGCTGCGGAAGTCGTACCATCTGGCAACCTCAAACACGATCCATCAACCCACAGTTCCCCATCCACATCTGGAAGTGGCATATCCTGTAAGTCGACATGACCCTTTGTCTGTTCCTCGGTCAGGAAAACACAGTCGTGATGTTTTTCTTCCTGACCCTCCTCGACCGGATAGGGCAATAAAGTGGCGGGGTTCAGAGTAGCGCATCTTTTCAGTGTAATATGTGGCGCCAAAAGTGTCAGCTCATATCCTGTTAGCCGCGCACTCGTAAGGTATTGGGTCTTTGTTTGATTTAGCAGAGCATCTACTGCGTGAGGAACTAACACCAGCAGTTTATGTGATAACACTATTCCCTCACTCTGCCGTATGGCTACTGCTGTTGCTGCTACCGCTCGAAAACACCCAGGCAACCCTCGTGCTACAGGATCAAGAATGGCAGAGAAGTATGCACATGGTCTCTGCTTGTCCCCGTGTACTTGTACTAACACTGACAACGCGCACCCATCGTTCTCGTGCACGTACAATGTAAAAAGTTTCGTGTAGTCTGGTGTGCCTAACACGGGTGCAGAACAAAGGGCCTGTCTCAACTGTTCAAAGGCCTTCTGACATTCATCTGTCCATTCAAGGGGCATTGGTGTAGCTTTGGACAGTAATGCTAGCAAAGGTTTTATGATGTGTGAAAAACCCATGATCAACTGTCTACAAAAAGACGTCAACCCTATGAAGGCACGTACATCTCTCTGCGTGCGGGGGACTGGTGTGTCTAAAATTGCTTGAATTCGATCAGATGTTAATGCACGCCCCTCCTTAGACAACAGATGACCGAGGTAGGTCACCTGAGGTCTACAATATTGGAGCTTTTTCTTCGAAACCTTATGATTGTTCTGTGCCAAAAAGGAAAGCAACGCAATTGTACTTTTTTCACAGTGCGCATAAGAGTCTGCAGCAAGCAGAAGGTCATCCACATACTGGATGAGAACAACGCCAGTCTGCAACTCAAAAGAATCTAGCTGTCTTTTCAAAGCCTGGCTGTAGATGCTCGGGCTCTCAGTATAACCTTGGGGAACACGACAAAATCTATACGATTTATTATTTAACGTGAAGCCAAACAAATATCTGCTATCAGGATGGACAGGGATGGAAAAGAACACGTTTTTCAAATCAATAACACTAAAGGTTGTGGCCGTTGGTGGTACCAATTTAAGCAAGGTCGTAATATCGGACACCACCGGGTATTGGGGAATGACAATTTTGTTGATCTCTCTCAAGTCAATAATAAACCGATAGACTTTGTCATCAGTATCTCTCTTAAGGATCGGAAGAATAGGGCTGTTACAAACATTATAAGGAACCTCCTCCACTACTCCTACAGAGATCAAATCCTGAACAATATGTGTCAATGCAAGTTCACCTTCTCTCAAAATCTTATACTGTGGTACTCGTGGTAGAGTGGCCCCCTCCTTAACAGTAATGTGTATTGGTGGAATACGCATCTCTCCCACATCCGTATCTGAGGTCGCCCATAACGTGTGCGGTAGAGAGGCCAAAGCTGGAATGTCTAAGATAGTAAAAAACCTATCTGGGTCAGGATAATTGTCATTCAGGATAACCCGCACTCCCTCAGGAGCGCACCGTATCGTTGCTCGAAAATATTTAAGCAAATCAATGCCCAGGATATTGTCTGGTGTATGGGGCGATAACAAAAATTGGCCAAAACTGAAAAATGTATCAAGACATAGTGCAAGGGGCTTTGACAATGGGCTAGGGGAGGGTGTGCCATCGAACCCTACACATGTTATCATTTCGCCAGACAGGGGAGCCCTCGGAACCAAGTTTTTCGACAAAGCGCTACGAGTAGCCCCTGTGTCGACTAGAAAATGATCAGTAGAACCCAGAATACCCGCTGTTACGTATGGACCCTGCTGATCTACCGGCACTTCAACTGATTCCTTACCCCATCCTACGCAGTCCTATGCATGCACATAATCCTGGTGCTCCACATTCTCACCCTCCGAAATCTGATATTGATTCCGTCTATCAAACGTGTTTCGTTCATCCTGGCCACGCCCCTGTCCTCAACCCTTCCACGATCACTTCCGCCACCTCTCGCTCCCGTATAACCTCCTCTCGACCTACCACCTCCTCGACCACGCTGACTACGCTGCTCACGAAGTACCGGACAATCATCAGCCCAATGCCCAAACTCCTTGCAGTAGGCACACTGATCTTCCGCTATATCCGTACGACCATACGACGTATTCCCCCCACCTCGTCTACCTCTATCATTCCCTCTGCCCTGTGTTCCCCGAACCTGCGCCAACATCACCTTCGTTTTCAATTCCTTCGCCTTTTTGTCAACACTTTCTTTAGCCTCCAACTCCTGCCGCTCATAATACTGAGCCATAGTTAACAAAGACGCAGGGGTCGCCGTGGCCCAGGAACTTTCACTCGATTTCAATCGTTTTGCAATCTCCGGTAGGAGATTAGCCACATACTTATCTACGAACAAATGCCGACCCGTATCGTCTGTTAAAGATTGACCACTGTAATCATGGAATGCCTCCTCGAAGCGTGTAAAGAAATCTGAAACCGTTTCATCAGGCTTTTGTTTGCACGAAGCTAACATAGTCCAATCGGTCTTTTTAGAAGGAACAAGCGTTTTTAATTTAATCAAAATAGCCGCCGGAAGGTCTAGAATCAACTGACAAGGCTTACATGCCGGTTCCCTATCTAAATCGGCAGCATTTATTTCTTTCCATGTCCCCCCAAGTATTGTTTCATCATTATTTTTACGAATTTGCCTCCACATATCAGGTGGAAGAATTAACCCAAAAAACAAATCTATGTCAACAAGAGTCATCACACAAGACGAAATAGCCCCTTCCACCCCTTCATAAAATGCCGCCGGATTTTTCCGAAGATCAGGTAGAGAATTTTTCAATGCCATAACATCTGCTCTATTCCAAGGCGTATATACCCAGTTATATATAAAATATCCTTTCGCATCCTTTGACAATTTATCATCATCTGTACCTTCCCCTTTAGGTGGAACATACAAGGGCGCGGCTTCACGCATAGGCATAACATGCAATGCAGAACCCTTATCTGATTCCCGGAGAGAACACTCCTTAATCTGCTCGTTATTCTCTGGCTCGGACTCCTTTTGCTTCCTTTTCCGCTCCTCCCGCAATCTGGTTGTTTCATCTCGCAGCTGGATCAGTTGCTTGAAAAGGTCGTCAACATCTGCAAGATCAAATAAACCTTTATCCAAATTCTCACGATGTACTGACAAAGCTTTAGGTTCTAACGTATCTGAAAGTTGACGATACGCGGCAACAACTTCATCCGCCAAATTAGACAGAAAATACAGTAATTCAAGATCCGTCCACCTACTCCTCTCCGCAACCACCTCAGCCTGAGAAACACAATTCTTATTCACTTTACGAGCCCAACTACGTAAATGTGCGGACCTCTCCGTAGTAAACCTGAGAGCGGATATACCCTTCTTTTCCGACTTATCCTGCCCATCATCACCCGAATCTTCAGCTGGAGCCGTTGGCGAACCGTACGGAGGCGGTGACCGATCTAGCAATGAAAAATCATCAATTTCATTATTAAGGACAGGATAAAGCGGTCGGCGAATAGGAAATTGACCAGTCGTTTGCAATTTACGTTCCCGTTCCTCCCTCTCTCTTTTCTCCTGAGCCTCTTTTTCCTCAAGCTGTAAAGCCTTATCCCGAGCAGCCTTGCGCTGCTCTTTGTCCGCCAAGGCAACTTCACGTTTCATTCGCTCGCGCACCGCTTTCTCCCACATTCGCACACAATCAAACATGTTTTGTCTAGACCTGCGTTGAAACAAACATTGCTCCACAAACTGTACTTTACGTAAATCGAACGACCCATGTAGAGGCCATTGCAATTCAGGATCAGTTTTCGTGTACTTATGCCATAATTTGCTGTACATAATAGGGGGAAGGCCAAATTTAATATACATCTCCCTATTCGGTGTTCCTTCTGGGGGAGCCGGCTGTGCTTCCGCTAACCTAATTGTGGTACCATTTCCAAGACAGCACATCCCTCGGAGTGTGCTGAAAACAGGCATGTTCAAAAAGTATCACGAAAGCGTGACACCGTATATAAAATGGCACTTACAGTACTTCACACAAATGTGCCGCTCAGAGGAAAAAAACAAAGTTAGAGAAACATCTCTACATGCCTGCCTATGTGAAGTGCACTACACATATAGATTCAAAGTTCACAAATTCACAAACGTTAGCTAACTCAAATCAAAATCGTAGGTCATAGGACTCCGGCAAGCGTCCGAAGACTACCTTACCGATCACAAATCATAGAACTTCAGCAAGCGTCCGAAGACTACCTTGCCGAACACAAATCTTACCCAAAATCTCAAATGTCCAGATTCCAACTGCCAAGGTCTTGTGATCAAATCAGCCAAACGGCACTTTCCCAGCAACGCAGACGATCGAAAACTCAGTCGGAGACCGACGCCACCTGGAAGGTCAGATCAGAAGGAAAGGAAGAAACACCGTGGGTGCCAAGACTCGGGTCACTCAGTGGCAGCGCGCGTCCATGGCGAGTTTCCAAGCCTTCGTCACGACCTCTCCTTCGGGCATCCGAGTCGCCGATGAGTCCCTTCGTGGTCGCCAATTTGAAGTAATCAGGGTTCCCAAGGCCTACATGCTCCGAAGATAACCCACTTACACTCAAGAACTGTTGGCACCGAAACTGTAAAAGTCAAAGAACAAGTTTATTAAGACCCCATGGGGTGGTGGTACACTCATACAGCACCTTTCGGTAATGCAAGAGGTATCACACCGAACACCGGTGTGACCCCGTCTTTTATACAGTTTTGAGGTAATAAAAGATAGGCGGCACAAGTTACAACACATTTATGTACATATATGGTCATGTTTTGGAACACAGCCAGCTCATTGGAGGGGGCACAACTCTGCTGGTCAGTTTGGCACACATTCCTGAGGGGTAACTGGTCAGTGGGGACTGCGCATGCGTGAGCTTGACCAGCACTAAAAATAGCCTGTTGCTGGGCAGACTGAAGTGGTCAGTGGTACGGACAACGGACTAAAGGGCACGCTGGCCACGAGGCCCCTTATGGTCTAAGATGGCCGCCGCAACATTCAAAATGGCGTTTTCATGTATAGCCAAGTTAAGGAGGAAAACGTGTAGTTTCAGCTAATCGCTAACGCGGCCATGCCAATTACGACAGTGCCGCCACCACGTCAACCATCACTATTGCTTGAGGGAGACCCGGTCCATCATCTTGGTTTCCTTGGTTTTCTTGATTTTCTAGGGCCGAATATCTATTGGAGATATCGATGGAGGGATGAAAATCCACCTGTTGTTCAGTCGATAGACATGTTTAATCTGTTACCCCAGAGGGAGACGAAAGCAAAGTAGAGTGCAAGACGGTTTCTTGAGGTGGGGGAAGGTTCTGCGGATAGACTGTCTGTGTACTCGGAGATGACATACTAGCTCTTTTATTTAAGCCCTTATCTGAAGGAGTAGAGAGAACCTTGTAAATCGACTTCAGAGAGGGGGTTCCTCTGACTTTAGAGGATAGGACTTTCTTAGCCCTACCCTTCCCTCTTCCACCACCTGGAGAGATATTTTCCGTGGTGGCTACCCTCTTGCCCTGCCTAGCAGTGGCCCTTACCTCTGCAACTGGAGGTGAAGCGCAAGTATGTATATTAGGATCAATGCCAGTGTCGAATTTCGCAATCCTATTGCGCAAGGTATACCAGCAAACAGTTTGTTTTATGCTCTGTTGAACTCTGCTGGGGGCACTACACGGGAGACTGCGCCCCCTATTCTCCATACAACTTTGAGGACCCACCCACTGAGCAATCCAGGCAGCCTTCTCTAGATTCTGCTGAGCACAGGGGTCACACACTCCTGACCACACTCCTCCAAAGCAGGCACTGGGAGACCCGGCACGCTCCCTCTCTGGGTTGCAACCAAAGTCTTACCTCCACAACCACTTGGGGCCAGGTCAAAAAGAAAGCGGTCTGCTGGCTCACCTCAGCTCCCTGCTTTGCTCCATCCTGTTAGCCCGCTGCCTGCGACCCTAGCATTCTCACAGGTGCTGACTCTGCCGCTATGCGCCAGGAACTGTTGAAGGACTGGGCTTTTCTAAGGCCCAGCGGTGCCAGGGGACAACACCTGAAACCTTCATGGGTTACCTGTTCCGGCGTACAAATGACAGAGACACGGGACACTTCCTTCGGCGTCAAAGATCGAGGTTTATTTACTGCAGGGAACACAGAAGTCACAAGAAGTACAACACGTGTAGGTTCTAGGAGACTGCTTCAAATTGCAACTGTGGATCGCTCCTTTTATACAGATTTTTGTCATAGAACAACATGGCGAACAAAAGGTTACAACTCAGTTCCTACAGTAAACTTCAAAAGGGTCGCTTTCATGTATTCAGGGTCCCGGAACATAATTACAGTAGCATCGCCGGTTCCCAACTGTAAAAGTACATTATCTCACCATTTGGTACATTCCATTCCGGCTGTAAACGAGTTAAGGAAGAACTCAGAAACAGGTGCAAGGAAAGACAAAGATAGTCAACAGATTAAAAAGAGTGTAAGGGGGTGATATCGGAAACACGATTGCAGGATCAAAGGAGACATGCCTAATGAATGCACAGCTGAAACAATAGACCGGCACGGCAAGATGAGCCTCGAGCGGGGCCATCTGCCTTTGCAGTATCATCCCCCTCGTCATAAAGACACCCTCAAAGGAACACGTGTCTTCCGCAAGAGCTTGGGAATCCCAGGGTCACGAAGCGGACAGTGTCTGTTCGCTGGCTACTTGAGGGCAAGAGACAAAATGGCTGCTGTATCTAAAATGGAACCCGTGGGTTCAGATGAAGAAACCCACGAACAAGATGAACGGTTCAGGTCAGCGTAGCGAAAACGCGTACACCCACTAAACTCGTCATTTGCGGTTCATAGATACCAAACTCGTCCATATTCGAGCGAGTCGAAAACACCACTTTAATTGTCACGGAACCTCAGACGCTCCTTTTGCCCTCATGTAGGCAAGCACTAGTCGATATCAGAATCGATCTCGATATTCATCAGACCATCCAGATATTGCTGCAACATCATTCTATCCATCAATGCTTCCTTGGTAACAGATGGCCGTCTTATACACGTCGTAGCACAGAGGCCACATAAGGCAGGACCACACTGTACACAAAGACAGCACGTGAACAGAAATGCTACAACAACCCCAATGATCATCAGAATCTTCCAACCCCATGTCGACATCAGGCCCCAAAACCATCCTAGTAGCGTCCAATCACCTACGTCCACGTGTATGGACTCGGAGATCTTATGCAACTTCGAGATGGCTTGATAGACAGTTGGAGCGTTATCAGGGATGAAAATGCAGCAACTCGAATGGATCACCTTACATACACCACCTCTATCTGCAAGAACAACGTCTAAAACCATACGGTTTTGCAACGTCATGAGCCTGTCCGCCTGAAGCTTTGCTGTTATATTACCAAGGGCACTTGCAGTGATATTAGCAGTTGATTCCACCACTCGAGTCAACTGTCTCAGGTTCCTACTATTGATCATAGGTCCCCAAAACAGCAAGAAACCCTTAAAGAAGTCTCCTGCTTCTTGACCGGCAGTGTCTTCTTCGCTAATAACACCTCTCACAACTCTGGTCTTGTGATAATCTGACCCGACTGTGAAAGTCGGTGGTAACAGATTCGCAATATAACAGGTGCCCGAGAAGTCACGAGGCAACCATGTATATGCGCGGTCGTAACATACAAAGTATGTACCCTTGGCAGTCAAAAGAACAGGGGAAGAGGCCGTTGGCAAGACATATGTTTCAGTACAAGCACTCCTCCCAAGCTGAGCTCGCGGGCTTCGGCCAAGACCTTTCAAACAGAAGTTACCAAGATGGGGTACGATCCAGATTGGAGACAAGCTTTTAAGCTGTCTATCACCCACTGACATGGTATACTCAGCCTCACTCAGATCTCTGTATGCTCGCACCTCTTCCTCTGGAATAAGCGATGCGTCAAAAATATCTCTATCTAAATTGGCAATCGCTCTTGCCAAAGGCTTGTGGTACGGGCCAGGACCATGATCTGCAGTGCGTGGCTCTCGATGGGGGTAGGAATCTAGTGCACTACGAAACATAGTTTGGAATGCTCGAGCTGACCCCTGGGAACTATAAGGAAGAACCAAATACGGAATTCCCCTATCCATGGTATGTGGCATTAACCCACACACCCAACAGTTGGTAGTATTCATCACCGACTGATGTTGATGAAGAAGCTGGACAAAGGAGTTGTTCATGAATTCCGCACGTCTAACCTGTTTGTGTTGAGGCAGAGGGTGAAAGGAATGTGGAGAAACAGTGGGAGTAGATTTTGGTTCAGAAGAAGAAGTAGGTAAAGCAGAAGGCAATAACGATTGTATTCCATAATATACTCCACCCACCAATAGCATGGAAACAGTCAAGAACAGTAGGAACACCTGAAACAGAAAGCATTTAGTTCGTACAACCCTGTGCAGTGTTGATCTTTGCGCTAGAGTCTTCTCCACTTCCGACAACTTTGAGAATTCCATCCTCTAAAAACCGTCCGCAACGTTCTTGACGCACTTCGTTCTGAGTAGCGATTATCAATTCCCAGGAGTTCCTAGGAATCGACAAAAGTACCGACCTAGTGTCAGGAACCTGCTAAACAGAAGGAAGTACCCGCACGGCCCTACGGTCAACCCGGATGTAAGGTTCTTTAATCAAACATTCAATTGTAATACAAAATCTCCTAGCTGTGGAAAAACACACGTGGAAAAGAACTCAAAATTAATAGATGCTGCAATTGTTCATAATGTTCAAAATGACAATAAGGGGGTAACGTGAATTTCAGAAAAGGAAAAAAAGGCAAAAAGATATTTATTAGTCTTTGGTATGAGAACGAAGAAAATATCTGCTTCTTCCAGGACGAGTCTGTTCTTCGAATAATTGTTCAGGTTGCGGAACAGAGTCCTGTCGGTCAGATGATAGTTCAAGTCTTGAGTTTTCCAATGATGAAGGTTCAACAAAGTTATCTGATTGCACTGAAGACTTGACTCGCAGGGCCCATCGCTGCACTCCCTTCCCACTCTTTCTAATGAGGAGTTTGCTAAGTGGGCCCTGCGAGTCAAGTCTGGCTCGCCTGCAGACCCGGTAAGATCTGCCCTTTTCAGGGATGTTGCTTTTGAGGGACGCACAGTAGTGTGTTCTCTGATTAACCTCTCCCTGACTTCCGGCCTGGTCCCTGCCAAGTGGAAGCAAGCGGTGGTTTCCCCGATCCTAAAAAAATCATCTTTGGATCCGCTGAGACCAGAAAACTACCGCCCTATATCTTTGCTCCCTTGGCCGGCCAAGGTCATGGAGGCCCATGTAAATCTGGCCCTCACGGAGCATATGACCCAAGTTAATGTCCTGGATCCCACGCAGAATGGGTTTCGTGCTGGCCACAGCACTGAGACGGCCCTTCTGGCAATGGTTGAGCATTTGCGGACTGTGCTCGATGCAGGTCAAACGGCAGCGCTTATCTTATTAGACCTGAGCGCTGCCTTTGACACTGTTTCCCATCGCATCCTTCTACATCGCCTGCAGGACATTGGCATTTGTGGGTCAGCTCTGCAGTGGTTCCGCTCCTTCCTTAGTGATCGCTCCTTCTGCGTTGCCACCCCTCCATTTCAGTCCAAGTACCATCCTTTGGACCTGGGGGTCCCTCAGGGCTCCTCGCTGAGTCCCACGCTTTTTAACTTGTACGTGCAGCCGCTGGCTGAGGTCGCCAGGCAATGGGGCCTAACCATGGTCTCCTACGCCGACGACACTCAGTTGGCGGTTACGATCAGCGGGGATGCCAAGCAGGATGCCCTCAGGTTCCGAAGTGGACTGAGAGAGGTGGCCAGCTGGATGAAGAACAACTGCCTCCAGCTGAACGCGACAAAAACGGAGGTGATGATCGTTGGAAGGGAAGCGGACCACTGGGGGGACGGATGGTGGCCTCCTGAGCTGGGATCAGCGCCGGCCCCTGTCCTGGAACTCAGGAATCTGGGAGTATGGCTTGACCACACGTTAAGCTTTGTGACTCACACGAAGAGAGTGGCGGCCTGCTGTTTTGGAGTATTACGCGGGCTAAGACCCCTGCTCAGATTTTTCGATGCTCCTACAAGACAGCTGGTCATTCAAGCAATGATTATCTCTCGGCTGGACTACGCCAGTTCACTCCTTTTAGGAGCGAACCAAGCCGAGATCCTTCGTTTACAGCGAGTCCAGAACGCTGCGGCTAGGGCGGTGGTTGGTTTGCCCCGAACCTGCCCCACCTCTAACACTCTGCGGTCCCTGCAATGGCTTCCGATAAGCAAGCGAATTCAATTCAAGGCTCTTTGCCTGGTTTTTAAAATTCTTCGAGAGTTGGCACCTGTGATACTGAACAAACTGCTCTCTCCCTACGTTCCTACCCGCTCACTCCGATCCCTTGGACAATCCTTGGTGGTTGTCCCCCGTTTTAGACTTAGTCGGATGGGGGGTCGCTCCTTCCGCGTGAAAGCTGCAACCCTCTGGAATGCGCTCCCCTTGGAAATCCGCCTCTTGGATGATTTAATATCCTTTCGTAGGGCTCTGAAAACCTTCCTGTTTTAAATGTTCCCTGTTTTAAATGCCTCTGCTTTTTTGTTACTGGATTTAGTGTTATGTTGTGTTTACCTTTCCCTGCGCCAGGACGCTCCTTCGCTGGAGCAGCTGTGCGCATTAAAATGCAAATAACATAACATAACATAACAAGTGTCTCCTACAGGCTGAGCATCACTGAACGGCACAAATTTCACCGGAGTTTCTGTTTCTGTTGCGGCGATGCCTGTTCTCACCCACGAGTCTGCTGGTTAAGGTATAGGCACCTTCTTTGTGTGGGTGGCATGCACCCAATTTTTGCAGCCTTCCAAACGAACTGCAGTTCTCGTGGCGAGAAGAACCTGAAAAGGGCCCACGTATCTCGGCTCCAAATGTCGCTTCCGGCCAAAATTTCGGGTGACGACCCAGTCACCCGGTTGGAGCCGATGTCCAGGACCCTCTGTCTGTGCCGGCAGTGCTTCAAAGACCTGTTGATGAATTAACCTCAGTTTAGCAGTCAGATCATGAAGATAATCAATTAACATTGATACTCAAGACTATCGAAGGACTTAGGCCTAGGGACCCCCCAAACATTTACAGGACGGCCAAACACAATCTCATATGGGCTAAGCCCTACTCGAGAGTGTACAGTCGCCCTGGTCGACAGGAGAGCCAGAGGCAAGGCATCAGGCCATGACAGACCAGTCGTAGCTTGAATCTTAGCAAGTTTCAATTTTAGAGTACCATTGTACCCTTCAACCAAACCTGCTGACTGGGGATGATTGGCACTATGGAATTTTTGTGTAATTCCAAGGCCCTTACACACACTCTTCATCACACTCCCCACAAACTCACTTCTGTTATCAGATCATACAATCCGTGGCATTCCATACCGAGGAAAGTATTCCTTCAGTAGGACTTTCGCTGTGGACAGGGCAGTATTATCTTTGAGAGGATAGGCTTCGATCCATCTGGAGAATGCGCAAACCGCAACTAAAACGTACTTTAGGTTATTACATCTCTCCATATGGATGAAGTCCAGTTGGATAACCTCAAAGGGACATGTAGGAGGAGCAAAATGGCCAGGTGGTGTAGGGGTGCCTTTGCCAGGATTGTACATCATGCATACCATACAATTCTTAACCACTCTCTCAGCACACTTAGCGATACCATCATTCTTTCATACAGGGGACAGTAACTTGCATATTCCTTTCGCACTAATATGTGACAAGCCGTGCGCCATAGTCACAACAGCTAGCACATATGCATCCGGCAACATCCACTTCTGGCTTTCCGACAAATCAATCCAACATCCGTGCGCATCCAACTTTCCTGTGCTCTCCTTACACTTAGTCTTTTCAGTTTCGGTGGCCTCATTTTGAATCGCTTTCACGCTCTCAACAGTGTCCTCACACATACCAGTTTCTGCAGGCCACCTTACTGAACTCGTCACGTACATTCGGGTTGCAAGATTTCTAGCTGTCTCTTTAGCAATCTCATCCGCAAACGCGTTACCACGACCAACATCATCCGTCACCTTACGGTGCGCACTACATTTAATGATCGCCACCTGCTTGGGCAATGTGAGTGCGTCCAAAAGATCGTTCACGAGCTGTCTGTGTTGGATCTTCGTGCCATGCGATGTCATAAAGCCTCTCTCTCGCCACAATCGACCAAAGCTATGTGCAACGCCAAAAGCATATTGACTATCGGTAAACACATTCACTCGCTTTCCCTTCGACAAAACACACGCTCTCGTCAACGCAATCAACTCTGCCGCCTGCGCGGAATTCTGATTCAATCTTGCAGTTTCCACAACCGTACTCAACGTTACCACAGCATACGCAGTCGTCACATCACCATTCGGCAACTTAAAACACAAACCATCAACATAAAAGGGATCTGCCAATGGAGTGTTTTTTAGGTCAACACGACCCTTAGTTTCTTCCTCAGTTCGCAGATAGCAGTCATGTGGTGATACATCATCTGATTCCATATTGGTTGGCAACAACGTCGCCGTGTTTAGGACATTACAGCACTTTATTTGTATGTGACTTGCCAAAAGCGTCAACTCATAACCGGACAACCTTGCGCTCGTCAAGTGTTGAGTCTTTGTACGATTTAAAAGAGTGTCAACTGCATGCGGAACCATCACCGTAAGCATATTATCCATGACCAATCCTGCAGATTGTCGAATGGACACCGCAGCCGCCGCTGTCGCGCTTAGACAACTCGGCAACGCTCTAGCTACTGGGTCCAAGGTCGAGGAAAATTATGCACATGGACGCTGCTTACCGCCAAATTGCTGCGTCAAAACACTCAACGCACAACCCTCTCTCTCGTGAACGTATAGTGTAAACAGCTTACTGTATTCAGGAGTACCTAACACAGGAGCCGAACACAACGCATCACGCAATTCAGAAAAACTTTTTTGACACTCTTCAGTCCATGGCAAAGGAGTTGGAACATCCTTGCACGTGAGGGCTACCAATGGTTTCGCTAGCAATGAAAAATTTGGAATCCATTGCCTGCAGAATGACGTGATACCTAAAAAGGCACGCACATCTCTCTGAGTTGTTGGCACAGTCATTCGAGCGATCGCTGCAATTCTCTCTGGGGTCAACCTTCTTCCCTCCTTTGACAATAAGTGACCTAGATAGGTGACTTCTTGACAACAATATTGCAGTTTAGAAGGTGACACCTTGTGATGTAAGTCGCAGAGATGCGGTAACAGCGATACCGTAGCAGTTTTGCAGATCTCTTTTGTGTCCGCAGCCACCAACAAGTCATCAACATATTGGATCAAGGCCGCTCCAGCCGGTAACACAAACGCATCAAGTTGACTCTTCAGAGCTTGGCTGTATATCGATGGACTCTCACAGTAGCCCTGAGGAGCGCGTTTAAACCTAAAGCTGCGACCACCTGATGAGAAACCGAATAGATCTCTGCTTTCCTCAGCAATCGGAATGCTAAAGAAAGCATTCTTCAGATCGATTACTGAGAACCAAGAAGCAGAGGCTTGGATCAGAGTCAGTAAAGCCGTAATGTCAGGCACCACAGGAAATTTTAGAATCACAATTTTGTTCACCTCCCGTAAATCAATAACAAAACGGTAAACAGGAGGCTTGGATGGATCCATGCGTTTCAAGATGGGTAACACAGGACGATTACACGCGTTTCCCCGAGTCTCCTCAATAACATCTTTCTCGATCAAATCATAGATGATCGCTAACAACGCTTGTTCTCCATTAAGAGAGATACGATACTGGGGAATACGTGGCAATCGCACATTCGATTTCAGTTGAACAACATAAGGAGAGATGTCAAGCAGGCCCACGTCATTGGGACCTGTTGCCCACAAAGATGCAGGAAGAGAACTCAATTCCAGTGGGAGCTTATCAGATGACAAATACATAGGAGAGATCACTCTCTGACCCAAAGTAAGCTCCACTCCCGCAGGAGAACAGTACAAGGTCGCATATAACCGTTTCAGCAAATCCAGGACCAAACGATTCTCACCACAACCAGTAGTCAAAATCAAAGGAGCTTTCAGCTCACGAGGCCCAATTGTAAGGGGCAAAGGGCTAGAAACCGGATTGCTAACGGGGGCGCCAGATAATCCAACGGAAACATTCGTTAAGCCAGACAAAGGTGCGCCAGGGAGTTTCGAATGCATGATGGAACTTTTCGCTGCACCAGTGTCCAACAGAAAAGGCTCAACTACGCCCGATGTGGCAACTGCGACGTAAGGCCCTCTCTGATCAACCGGAACTGATACTACTCCCTCTCTTTGTCTGTGGCTGTCCTAGTAGTTACCGTCATCAATATCATGCTCAATATAATAATCGTCTACATGATACTGTGCAGATCTACCTGACGATGAACCACGCTGATCAAAGCAATTATTGGAATCAGACGAATTATTAGAACGCTCATTTGGATTCTGAGTAACACCATGACCTCTACCTCGCAAAGCCTGTTGAGGACCGCTACGACCTCCCCTAGCTGAACCACCACTATTTCGGTCGCGCAAAACCGGACAATCAAACTTCAAATGGCCCTCACCTCTACAGTATGCGCATTGATTATATCCAAGCATAGATCTCTGCGTAGAAGAGTCATTCCGCGACTGTGACCTAGCAGATTGAGATTGCGGTCTATTCCGCTGCTGAGAATCATTTTGATTTGAGCGCGGAGGATACGCTTGCTGCAACAGAACTTTCGTTTTGAGATCTTTCGTTTTCTTATCTGCACGATCATTTTCCTCCTTCTCCCTATTTTCGTAATACTGAGCCGTGGCTAGTATCTGAGCAGAGGTAGAAACAGCCCACGAACTCTCAGAATTTTTCAATTTGTTGCTAAGGTCAGGCAACAAATTCGATATGAATTTATCTACGAACAACCTCTGACCTCCCTCAGTGCTCATATCCTGACCACTGTGATCGATGAATGCCTCCTCAAATCTCGTAAAGAAATCGGAGACACTCTCGTCCTTTTGCTTACACGCAGACAGTTTATCCCAATTAACTTTCATTGCTGGCATAAGTGTCTTCATTAGCGTAATGATTCTTTGAGGCAAAGCCGTAATTAACTGCTCAGGCTTAGCCCCACCAACCTGCAATGCATCAGCCGCTGTAAGTGCAGCCCAATCACCACCTATCTCAGCTGCGTGATCCTCTTGACGTATTTTCGCCCAAACCGGTTGTGGTACTACGGTGCCGAACAACATGTCGATGTCAGCAAGATTCATGATAGTAGCATCCACTAATTGGGACAACTCTTTATAGTATCCTGCAGGATTTTTGCGGGGGTCAGGCAAAGAATGTTTCACCTGCAAGACTTCCGATCGCTTCCATGGGATGTGTATCCAAACTCTCTGGAAGTGTGGCGGAATAGCAGGATTATACACCATAAGAAACACAGGGGGTCTATTAGCTAACTATTAGAGCTATGCTATCACTACGGAGTCACCTAGATCTCAACGTGTGTGCAAAAGAATAAGGACAAAGTAAGAAAACAAGTGGATACAAAGGTGAAAAAGAGATCGATACATTATAGACTATTCATCAGTGGCTGACCAGTCCAAAAGAGTGATGTAGGGTTTCCATCAAAAAAGACTTTTGTGATCAGTCATATCATCTGGCCAAACCCTGGAGTGTGAACGGCTAGTCCCCTGATCAATGGGACTGAACCACACAGTGTTGATATCTTAGGATTTGGTCCACCAGTACTGATGAAACATCCGCAATGACTGATCTATTGATGGTTTTGAAAAAGGTGCAACAAAACAGAAAATGTTACTTAAAATAGGATGGAATGTCCTCCTTTACGCAACTTTATTCTATGGACAAGACATGCCTCCTAATTAAAAACAGAACAGTGCAAGATGACAGTAACAAATATCTGTCTGTAAAGGGGCCAACATGTTTCTGCCTATTGGGTGTCTAATCCCACGGCATTCATCAGGGCCTCTGGTCTTATACTCGTTGCACTCTTACAAGTGAAAAAAGTTCACCTCCACCATAAGAAGAAATGGGAAAACTGAAAAGAGATGGTTCACTACGGTACAACCTGTAATAACCATATGTTGTCACCCTCCGACTCACTCGTACTCTAGTGAATCCTGCGAAGGAAAACACATCAAACAATAACTTATATATCTGATTGTATCGGTTCTCAATACACCCTATCCACCCAACATTAATATGTGAAAAAAGTAGTAAATTCAATGCTCACCCCGACTGATGGGTGAAGCTACCTCACCTCGCCTGGACACTGCTCAGGTATAGGAGGCACCGCACTGGTATAGGGAAGAAAGGAGGAAATGTCGCATAATAAAGCTAAAAACATATAAGCCTATCCCTATGTGTCAAACTCCTTCCTGTATTGCCCTATTTCCCAGAGTTTAAAACTGAAGTAGGTCCATAGCAGCTCCAGTGGACCCAGCAAACTAGTGTCCTAACACTATTACCTCTGACAACTACTGGTCTAAATCCCATCAAGATTCTAATCACAAGATGTTATTTATTCATTTTGATACCAACTCTGTAGTATCTTGGCAGCAAATAGTCTCACTTACCTAACCGTCGGTACCTCAAGCTGTCATCTGAGGCTTGGGGGAGGCACCGACCTCAGTGTGGATTGAGTATAAATAGGCTATGGGGGGTAGTTTGTATGGTAACCTTCCGCCTAACTTGGATACTACATCTCAACCCAATAATCAATGTGACATGTCCTGTTGAGGTAATTGGAATTTCTATGGTCAATTGTGTCCCCTAACGTAGACCCCAAGGGCTCCATGTACGTGCTTCAAGTACATGTAATTTCCCTCCATGACCAGATATAAAGACGCAAATACATTTGCGTCCAACGTTAACATGTCTTCTTTCAGATCCACCATGAATGGGTCGATAATTCTGTTCCTAAGTATGCCGTGCCACCGTCTTTATATGGTGCACTTTCACGTTTTCCTGACTCTGTTGAGATTAGGCCCTGATTTCTGCCATCAAGCCCTTTCTGCCTTCCTGCCTTCTGCCTCAGAAAGCTGCAGCCTGGATCTGCATCCATGACCCTTGCCTTACTCCCTGCGCGGCGAGCGGTGCCCGGCTCGGCCTGCTTGCCTGCCAAGACAATTCAGCCTTCAAGTTATCTGCTCCGCTCCTCGAAAATACATTCCTGTCTAGTGATTTAGGTAAACATCTCCCCAGCTGCAGAGCAAAGGGCCCGGCCTTTCTGTCTCCTTGCATGAAATTCATTGCTTCTGTTACCATGGTAGGCCCATGGCCCCTCGCATTACACGTAGACACATATGCACGCACTAGCAGTCAGTATAGAATAGCCTCTGCCCGAAAGACCTTTCCTTCTAGATAAAACAGTTCTTCAACACAAGATATCAGATATGAATTGGGATTAGGTTGTTCTGACACGCCAGACTTCTGTCTCCCCATGTAGTGCTAAATGTCAAGTCCCCTTCACCCTCCAGTTCCACGTCAATCACACGTCATGTTGCCTGCGCGCGCATCCAGCCATATATTTCTGCTGACACTGCAGGATTCCTCTATGAATCCACCCACTTGTGACACTTTCATGTGACGTTTCTAGCACACACCTCCGTGTACGCCCTTGTGCACGCCTTCTGTTACGCACATGTGTTCTTATCTCGTTTCTCTCAGCTGTTACGCCTTCTGTATCCATCACCATTGTATGCATTTACTATATATAATGTGCACTGTTAATAAAGCATTGTCTATCCCTTCCTGAACCCTCGTGGTGATGGAACATGATACCATGGTTCGAACCATTCCATTACATGGAATAAAACCCTTATAAACTCAGATTCCACGGACTCTGCCTCTCATTTGATTGAGCTATTTTATTGAACTTATACCGCATAGAAATTCAGTATACGGTAAATTTATTTACCACATAATTTTGGCGCCCGAACAGGAACCCCTCCCCCACCTTACACGCCGGCGATGCGTCGCAAGCCTTGCCCCCTGCCACAGCCGTGACGGACAACTACGCGTACCCGCAGGATTTCCTGTATCTCCCTCAGGCCTACGGAGGTGACGGAGACTGCGATCGACATCCAGACGAGGCGGTGAGGAGTGCGGAGGATCCCGACCAGAGCCCAGCCGAGAGAGCAAGGTCCGAGGTGTCTAGAGGCCCACCAGTTCCGAAGTACCTACGTCACGTGTCGAGTCGAGTCCAGTCCGGTCCAGTCCAGTCGAGTTTCCGAGGCCTTCTGTTCTGTGCTTCCCGGTGAGTACCGTTGCTGGGGACGCATCTAGACGGGTGCATTAATTTGTGTCCGGTCAAGACGGGTTTGGGTACACAGACCCGGTCTGCACTGTTTTAGCAGTGTATCTGTACTGTTTAGCAGTATATCCAGTATCCGGTTATCTAGTTATTGTTCGTTCTGAAATGTTTAAATGTATTTTAATGTCGTGGTATGAGTGATAGTTTGATCTTCATTCCTGTGTTTATTGTATTAGTTGTGTCCAAGTCCGAGTAAGTATCAAGTATCAAGTATCAAGTATCGAGTTACAGGATGCCTCTATTCTCTAAACTGAGACAGATAGGAACTAGAAAAGGGATACTTGAGGAAGCTGTCCCCATCCCACCCAGGGACACTCCCGGTTATTTTATGTACCACAAGCACGGCTTAGACGCCGTATTATATCTCGACTTGTGAGTGGATTACACTAAGGACTTAGCAGAGAATCAGAGATGGCCCGCTATAGGGACATGGGATGCCGAGTGCATCATGAGAGTAGAAGAAGCGTTGTGGAAAAAGAAAGCCAGACAGTCACAGAAAGATGCCATTGAATTATGGCGTAAAGAAGCACACAGCGGACAGAGAAAGCACTTAGAAAAGCAGAGAGAAGTAGAGAGGATTCTGAAAAAGCCAAAGAAAAAGAACTACTAGAAGAAGGAGAACGAGTTAGAATGGAACAACACGACAGACAGAGTAACGCCATTTTGACAGGGTTGTATCCAGTCCTGGCCGAGGGCCTGCCCAAGGCGACCCCGGAAACACCGAAGAATCTGCCCCCTCCATTGGTTCCGACTAAATTACGTCATAAGACCGCAGCAGACATTTTTCTTTCTTCCTATTTAGACGATGTAGCTCCTGCATATACCATTGTACCTGCCCGTGTACCACCTGCTGATGTTAACTTACCCCATGATCATCAGCCCCCAGGTCCGCGGCAGCAGACCCCTCCCGGTCCGCTTCCTGCACCCTTACCTGTCGTTCCCCCTGGTATCCAACAACTGCATCCTCTTAATCCTTTTGGGACTGACACGGTTCAGGTTCCAACCCAGTTACAGCAGGTACCAACCCTACAGCCAGGTTATGTCCAAGCCTCAGGAGGTTATCAAACCCCACCACCGTTACACCGAGTGACAATGAGAGAATTCGCAATGGCACGGACACCTAAAGGTGCCCCGGCTGAACAGCTTAGAAAAGAACCTACAGATTGCAGATATGATGCAGTGCCTGGTACGACAGGACCCATGTTGTTAGCATCCCTACGTTTAAGACGTGTTACAGATTATTTGCAATTACTACCAGAAATGCCAGACCATCTAGACAAAATGTATCATTTTATTAGAACAGGAGAAGGACCGGAGAGTGTTGGTGACGCCATGTCACGTCAGAAAGTTGAGAACAAAGGTTTAATCATGCAATTTTTGGTTAATTGTTTGATAAGAGAACAAGATCAGGCAGGTTTTCCACAAAATGAAATGGATAGATTGAACAGATGGAGCCAGAATATTGCGGATGGTAAACATGATAGAGAGAAAAGTGTACATGCCATGGTTAGAAAGATCCGTAAAGAAATAATAGAAATACATGCCCAGCGAGAACCTGAAGAGCCACTCGAATCAGACGAGCCAACCTCCTCGCAGGAGGAGGATGATACAGAGGATCTAGCAGAAACCTCGCAACAGTCAGACAAAAAGATGATAGGATATGTTGGTAGAGAGAAACATCCTAGACCACATGCTTTTGATAGGCCCTTTGATAGACCCATTCGTAAACAAGAAACGTTCGAGAACAAGGAACGTTACCTCTGTCCAATACCAGAGCGATGTACCCTTGAACATGTATTCCAAATGACTGACAAAGTACTAAAAGAAAGGATAGGTTATCAAGAACTCAATACCCTACGTGATCAGGAATTAGCTCGGTCCGCAGTACAGTGGGCCGGAGATGACAGTATATATAAAGATGAGTCCGTAGCGCAAACCTTTTTAAGTCTTACTCCAGAAGAACAGCGATTAGCTGGTATATACATGACACAACACCTTATCATCCAGTATGAAAATAAAGCATCTGACCCAGGTCCGTTATATAATTTACTGCAGGACTTACTCCTGAGAAGATGGAGAGGTCTAGGTACTGAACTAATTGAAATGATTTTAGAACAACGCCACAAATATAGAACCTTCTTGGCTCCACATCTTGTTTCTGTTCCACCCCCAGTCAGGAAACCATTCCACTTTGACTTTGACAAACAGAACCCTTTACGAGAAGTACATCCAGTCAGGAATACTGATGATACCCTTACACGAGTGTACGTATACACGCCTATAACTAAAATGGAATTATTGGAAATGAAGAAAATAGTGCCCAGTCATGATAAAGACCCTGCAGGTTTTCACCGTGAAATAAAAGACATGCTACTCATGGGAGATTACACCTATCCCGACATTATGAAAATATTGAAAGTTTTATTGCCTGCCGGTATTTACGAGAAACTCAAAGAAAAGGAATGGGAGGTGGGAGACAAAAAGATTGATTGGGCTGCATTAGAAACTGAAGAAACGACTCAAACCCCAGGTTTAGGTCTTGGGGATAAAACTAAAGCATTACCAGGATTGTTAGTACAGGTTTTGCCACGATTGTTAGCAACTAAAAAGGAGGACTGGGATGCAATCTCAGCCTGCAAACAGAAACCCGATGAAGACACTAGTGATTTTTATTCCCGATTTGAGAAATGTTTTATTATTAATAGTGGCCTGAAAGCAAGTAGCGAGTCATACCCACACCTTTTTGTATCCAAATTAGTCGAGAATTCATTGCCCCAGGTTAAGAACCGTGTACTGAAAGTCGAGAGCACATGGCAAGCTAATTCGCCTTCACAAATGCTACAAATGTTACAGTATCACCAGAACAGGATCAGGGAAGAACATGACCACGAACAGAGACGTATAAAAGACACGAAAATGAAAATGCTAGTTGCTCAGTCAGTCCCAACTGACGGTCATAGAAAGGGTACAACACAACCACAGTCCAATAATTCGGCAGCTCCTGTTAAAGGGATATGCAACTATTGTAAACAGCCAGGTCACTATGTAAACGATTGTACAGTTTTGAAACACAACATAGCCACAGGTAAAACTAAAGAGAGACCGCGTCTTCCTAGACAGGACCAGGCCCCACAACACGTTCCACAGAATGTTCAGCCTATGCAGGCTGTACAACAGACTGTAGCGGTACCACAGCCACAACCCATTGCCGCAACACAACATGCAACCCAGCAGATGTACCAATATGCACAATCTGACTATCCCGATTATCAGCGATACACATGAAACAGCCTAGAGAGGGAGGTCGGCTTGCCTCTTATTGAGGTTCCTGTAGATCAAGAGGGTCCTTATGTACATAGTCAGGTATTAGGGAAAGATAGAAAGTTTTTGATTGACACAGGGGCAAGCAGGACAACAATCAGTCACGACGAGGTTCCAGGGGCACCCCTCTCAGGCTCACAGAATGTTTCCCTTGGATTTTCAGGAAAGCCTATTGTTAATGAAGTATCGAAACCAGTTCCCCTTGCAGTTGGTCCATTGTCCCGCACTACAGATTTATTACTCACGAAATCATGTCCAGAAAATTTACTTGGTATAAAGACCCTGAAAGCTCTAGGAACTGTAATTTGTTGTTCTCCGGAAGGAGTAAGACTGTTTCTTCGTGACTTTAAAGGCCATTATGTATTGAGAGATTTTGACCCCAGGTTACAGAATGTTCCTGCACATTTATGGGTGAAAGGCCCCACTGATGTAGGTTGTATGAACATCACTCCATATCGCGTCACACTGAAGCCATGAGTAGTACTACCACGTATTCGACAATACAAGTTACCACCAGATGCTGTAGTGGCTTTACTGAAAATCATTGACGAGCTCATTGCACAAGGAGTGGTTGTAGAAACCGACTCCAATATATGTAATTCCCCTATCATTCCAGTTCTTAAACGTACTGACCCAAATGCACCTCCAGTTTATCGATTAGTTATCGATTTACGAGAATTGAATAAATGCATTGTACCACAATATCCCGTGGTCCCAGACATTTCGTCTCTATTGACAGCTATTGATTCCGAAGCGACGTTCTTCACTGTAATCGATCTCAAGAACGCCTTCTTTAGTGTCCCTATTGACCCAGATAGCCAATATCTTTTCGGATTCTGTTTAAATGGCCGAAGCTTCAAATTTGCACGTGCACCTCAAGGATTCACAGAAAGCCCCAGTAGTCAAGTCAAGTCAATAAACTTTATTCGGTTGTTCGAATTGACAACCATAAAAGTATTTACATTACAATTAATAGAACACGTATTCATTAAAAGGAGAAAGTTCAATTCAATTCAATTGTAGTTAAAATCACATGAGTAAGAGCACTAAACTATATCAGACATTAAAAAAAAAACAATTAAAAATAGAATTTCTTTAACGAGCAATATAAATAACAATTCATATATCCGTATTATTACCCTTCCATACTGTTTCTGAATTTAACTGCCAATTTTAAAAAGCTACATATAAACAAAGTGTATTCACAGTTTAACAGCTGGAGAAAATATTGTGCAGGACGAAATTGTGTAAAGTGCAATTTTTTCAAACAGGGTTTCAAATAAAGCTTCCTGGGTATGGTATAAAAAGGACAAAAGAACAGAAAGTGTGCCAGGTCTTGCGGAGACTATTCGTCGCTGCCGCAAGCCGGCAGCACTTGGCCTCGATGAGAACCCCTAGGAACAGCCAACAAAAGATGAAACAGGTTGAACCTGAACCTTGTCAGTAGGAAACGGTCATAACTAGACAGTTGCCATGTCAGGTAGGGTTCCATGAGCAAAGTGCTTTTGATTAGTATATGATTACGTACACTTTCTTTTTTTAGTTCACATGATTCCCTTTCCTGTTGTCTGGAGTCAATAAAAGCCTTCTTGACCATGATAAGATCCATTTTAGTAATGGATTCCGGAAATAAGAAAAGTTCAGAACGACCTAGGTCAGTAAAGCACTTATGTAAGTACTTTAGCCAGGGAACCTCCTTCCTGTTATCCCATGTAAGTGCTTCTCTTAAAATTAGCTTGGTAAGTGGGATATTGTCATTTAACCAACAATTCATCCAGCATATCAAGGGATTCACTGCAATTTTGTCACATACATACGGAACCCCCAATTCTTCATGCACAATAAAATTTGCTGTACCCCTGGGAACCCTTAAAATCTGTTTTAAAAAGTTATTTTCAACTATCTGTAGTGCATCCAGGGGAACATATCCCCATAATTCACTGCCATAGCATGCTGTTGTAACACTTTTGGCCTTATATAGTTGGAGTAGAGCGGCAACTGGGCTATTTCCCATTTTTCTGGAGAAATCCAATATGGCCGCGTTAACCCTAGTAACATCTCCCTTCTTTTTTTGGATCACGGGTCCCCAGTTTAGTTGACTATCAAAGAGGACCCCAAGGTAGGAGAATATGTGAGTGACAGGGATTTCTACTCCAGCTACGTTTAAACGATTTGATTTTTTAAAGCCTTGGCCAACCTTCATTATGTAGGATTTGGTATTGTTAATACTTAAATCTCTTGACTTCATGAAAGAGTAGAAGGAATCTAATAGGATTTGAAGTCCGTTGGCCGTTCTAGATAAAAGGACTGCGTCGTCCGCATATAGTAGGACCGGCAGTCCTTTTCGACCAATATACGGATAATCTGTATTAGTGCTTAAAAGGTGCTCTTCCAAATCATTAATGTAGAGGTTAAAAAGGAACGGGGCCAAAATGCACCCTTGTCGGACACCCCGGTCCACTCCAAAATCTTTAGTCACTTTTAGGTCCTGGGTGTATCTGACGTTTGCTTTAGTATCAGAGTGCATATCTTCTAAAAAATTGACTAGGTTTTTATCCACGCCCATTTTTTCCATGGCGCCCCAGAGCTTCTCCCGACTCACGCAATCGAAAGCCGAGGAGAGGTCCATGAACGCCATGTGAATCGTACCTCTTCGCGCCTTAGTGTACTTCCCAATGATAAGGTACAAATTTAGACATTGAGAAATAGTGGAATGTCCAGGCCTAAATCCGTACTGGATTGGAGATATTATATTATTTTCCTCTGACCATCTGACCAGTCTGTTTAAAATAACTCCTCCGACAACTTTTGCCACGGAGTTTATTAATGATATTGGTCTATAGCAGGCAGGGCTGCTACGGTCTCCTTTCTTGAAAATAGGTACAATTGTAGATACCCCCCATGATTGTGGGCATCCACATAACGCAGCAGCATTAAGTACTGCTGTAAGGACCGGCGCCCATAGTGCTATACATGATTTAAAGAGGTCAGGCGGAAGTCCATCAGGTCCGGGTGCCTTGTTGTTTGATAGACCATTGATTCCCTTTACAATTTCATCAGTCGAAAAACATAGTGAAATTTCTCTACTTTTATTTGGACTATGTTCTGCCTGTGACTCATTGTTGTTTTTAAAAATAGAACTGAAATGGTTTATCCATTCTTCCTCTGGGATATTAGTTCCCACACTTGAAGTACTAGGACAATCGAAGATGGGTTTATTGATAATCTCCCAGAACTTCGAGCTATTTTTTAGTGTCTCAGGGTCTAACAATGACTCCCATACGCTTTTTTTGACTGCTCGCTTGCGGGCGGCAAGTGACTTCTTATATTCAGCCCGCAGGCCCCTGATGGTCAGTGGATCTCTTGGTTTTGTTTTTAAGGCTTTCTTAAGCTCGCGGCTAGCCTTCGAGCAATCACTATCAAACCATTTCGGGTTACTATTTGAATTGATTTTCCCCTTAGTAGATATCGTTAAAAACGACTCCACCTTCTTGGCAATCTCATTGAAAGCCCCAGTATCTACAGCCAAGCATTAAAGAGACAACTTGACAGTATCCACATGCCTGACAACACTGCCCTACTCCAGTACGTCGATGATCTATTGATCACCGCCCGTAGTGAACAAGAATGTGAACAAGCGTCACTGACAGTTTTGCATTTGCTGGCGGACAAGGGACACAAGGTGTCTCCTTCGAAGCTACAATTATGTGCCCAGCAAGTGGTGTACCTTGGGCACTTGCTGTCCAAGTGGGGTAGGCAGCTGACACCTGACCGAATACAGTTAATTGCACATCTTCCACAACCTAAGACACAGAAAGAAGTACGAGCCTTCATTGGACTCACTTCCTATTGCAGACAATGGATTCCACAATATGCATTCCTAGCTAAGCCACTCATACAGTTGACAACACAGGAGGCAGCGTCTTCGACTGTCCTCCCTTGGACTCAGGAACATACACAAGCTTTTGACGAATTAAAGAAAGCCTTATGTCAAGCACCAGTTTTAGCAACACCATGTTACAGCAAGCCTTTTACACTTTTTGTCACCGAACGCGAAGGTACTGCATTGTCAGTACTCACCCAGGATCAAGCAGGTTCACACAAACTGTGTGCTTATTTTTCTAGTACATTAGATCCAGTAGCCCAGGCTCTGCCTGCGTGCTTGAAATCTGTAGCAGCAACAGCTCTAGCGATCAGACAAAGTGATTCCATAGTGTTAGGACATCAATTGACAGTACAAGTTCCACATTCCGTGGAAGTCCTTTTGAACAGAACACAGACTCAGCATTTGACTATAGCACGACTGACAGGTTATGAATTGACATTGTTTCAGCCACACATAGAAATCAGACGCTGCAATACATTGAATCCTGCTACACTTTTACCATTAAGTGAGACAGACCCTTTGGCACATGATTGTGTTGAAGTCATTACCATTACGACGAAACCCAGACAAGACTTAACAGACACCGTATTACCAGATCCAGACCTGACACTTTATGTGGATGGTTCATGTATGAGAACAAGTACAGGAGAGTTAGTGGCCGCATATGCAGTCACAACGGAAACTGAAGTCATAGAAACACATCGCATTGACACACTGTCAGCCCAAGCAGCAGAGCTCATTGCTCTGACTCAAGCCTGTATACAAGCAAAGAACAAGAGAGTGAACATATACACGGATTCACGTTATGCATTCGGAGTCGTACAAGACTTCGGTGTACTCTAGCAAGAAAGAGGTTTCCTGACCTCTCACGGAGCCAAGATTCAGCACGGACCCCTCATTCAAGCTCTGTTAGAAGCGATACATCTGCCTACAGCCATAGCCATCATGAAGTGCAAAGCACATACGAAAGTTACTGATACCATTTCCCAGGGTAATGACCTGGCAGATCGAACAGCCAAGCATACAGCCCAGACTCATACTCACACAATTGATATGACAAAGACAGTAGTCCCGACACCGACACATTGCATGACAGTTAGGGATCCCGCCCTAGATGTAATTGACATACAGACACATGCTACACCAGACGAAATCAAGAAATGGACTGAACTAGGAGGGATACAGACAGAACAGGGATGGATGACGAAGGGAAAAGCCACATGGTTTCTCCCCGACTCTATGGTTCAAGTTATCATTAACACAGCACATAGTCCTGCACATTTAGGAGATAAAGCCATGTTAGACAGTATCCAAAACCTTTGGTTCAATAAGCATTTACGAGCAGCAGCAAAACAGAAAGTACGTACTTGCATGATCTGTTGTCAGTTCAACCCAGGAAAAGGCATTCCCGTAGAGCAAGGTGGATTTCATCCTCCCGATCACCCTTTTGAAGTCCTCCAGATGGATTATATCCAGATGGAACGTTGTCGAGGATTCAAGTATGTCCTCGTAGTTGTATGTGCACTCTACCGATGGACAGAAGCATATCCAGTCCCAGATTACACTGCTCCGACCACTGCCAAGCAGCTGGTACGTGAATTTTTCCCACGGTATGGTTTGCCCCGTATCGTGTACTCAGATAATGGTCAGCCATTGTCGTCCGAGCTTATGAAGCAGGTATCACTCCTGCTAGGATATCAGTGGAAGTTCCACTGTGTCCGACATCCCGAGGCAGCAGGTCTCGTAGAGAGACACAATCAGACCCTGAAAACACGTCTCGCAAAAGTATGTAAAGAGAAAGGCGTAGATTGGATAGTAGCATTACCGGTTGCACTCTTCTACATGAGAATGGTAGCCCATTCAAGAACAGGGCTATCCCCGTACGAGGTGGTCTTTGGTAGGCCGCCGAATATGTGGGGGACGCCTCTGCCTCGTAAGATCACAGATGTTGACTGTAATATGCTGACAGATTACCTTGCCTCCTTGATGTCTGCACTACAATCATGTCGTTCACAGGTAGCCGCAGCCTTTCCCGACAACACCGAGGTGAAGCCACACGAGATCGTCCCTGGAGACCTAGTGCTTATCCGGAATTTCGATTGGAGGAGTCCGCTGGAGCCCCGCTGGCAGGAGCCGAAGCTTGTTCTACTAACAACAAGGACTGCCGTTAAGGTGGAGGGCCGAAAAGGCTGGCTCCACTCGAGTCATATTAAGAAATACCATGGACTTCCGCCAAAAACAGACTCCCAGTCCTGCCCCGTTTCAGAGACTGATACTAAACTCCCCCTGGTAGAAAAAACTCCTCAGCAGGAGTTCCGAATGAAATTGAGGTCTAGCAAGTCAGACAGTTTAATTGTTTAAGTCCTCCCCTAGGTGAAGCGGTTATACAGGTTCCTGACATGTACCAGTTAGACCCCAATAGAGAGAGAGATAGACAGAAACAGATCAGGAAAGAGAAATATTGTAAATCTCTCCGTAGCCATTGTATTGTTACATTATTGATTATGTTTTTTCTGAGTCTTACGATTATTGCTACAAGTTTATTATTACACATGTACTTTCCTATTTCCGTACGTGCACATTCTTCTTCGAATGACACTGTCGAGCATACTTTCAGTGAATTGCCCCCTCACGAGTTATCATACCTACTTGCGCTGCGCAACAATACTTTCATCAGTATGTTACATCATTCTCATCTGACCAGCAACGCTACAAATTGTTGGATATGTGGCCGACTCCCTCCCTATCAGAAATACAAGGGAGTTCTGCCCCTCTTTCCGTCCCCGTTTACACACAACGGTTCCTGTGGTGCATGGTTTAGTTTAATGAATTCTTTAAATTCTGATTCCATAGTTTACCAGGGCAATTGGGTATGGGGAATCTGAACACAGTTATGCATAAAGTATGTTTCCCTGACAAGGAGGGTCTTCCACAAAGGACAGGGACCGATCTAGAAAACGAAGTGTATGGATTGGGTAATTTTACACTTAACCTCATGATTCTGAATGTTCAGTCCGATACAAGACCAGACTTACCTGCTATGACAGTTTTACCAGTCAAAGGTGAATTATGTGTCAGGAAAAATGGTTCAGTACACCTAGGTCATAGTCAATGTACTACTGTGATTGAATTCAGTGATAAAGGCAAGTCTACATTCAAAGCTTCCCGTCATTCCTATTTCATCTGTGGTCAGACAGCTTATGTACGTTTACCTCTAGATTGGGATGGTACTTGTTACATTGCATTCCTTCTGCCACCTGTTTTCCTAGCCCCACCTGATTATCATAGGGACTCCCATCTAGTACACAATAGACCCAAGAGAGATCTCCCGATTGTCGACTATACTGAAACAGCATGGGAGCAATACACAGACTTTAATAAAGTTTTTTTTCCCTATTTAGGTACTGTCTCAAATAGTAAATTGATACGTAAATTAACAAGAACCCTTGAAGCAGTAGTGAATGAAACTACTTCCGCCCTAGGCAACCTAACAGAGGAACAGTCTGCTATGAGACTTGTTGTTCTTCAGAATCGTCTTGTTCTTGACGTCATCCTGGCCGATAGGGGCGGAGGTTGTAGAGTCATCGGATCGAGTTGCTGTGTTTTCATTCCAGAAAATGCCCCATCAGTATGTAGAGCCATAACCCGTCTCCACAAGATTGCAAGTCAGATACACCAGAATCCAGGCACCTGGACTTGGTCCGGTTGGCTTTGGAGCGTGTTATCAGCCTGGGGATGGAAGGTCCTATCCTTCCTCGGAATAGCCCTTCTCATAGTATTCAGTTGTTGCCTATGTTTACAGTGTGGGCCGGCGATTTGTGGCCTGTGCGCCACATCATGTATTCCCCATCCAAGTCCACGTTCTAAATCCCGCCTGAAAAATGAAGAGCAAATGATGTTACATGAACAAATAGATGGACTAATGAAGATTGATATATCATGAAGGGTCCGTAGGGGACAAGGAGGGAATGAGCTAATTGGAATTTCTATGGTCAATTGTGTCCCCTAACGTAGACCCCAACGGCTCCATGTACGTGCTTCAAGTACATGTAATTTCCCTCCATGACCAGATATAAAGACGCAAATACATTTGCGTCCAACGTTAACATGTCTTCTTTCAGATCCACCATGAATGGGTCGATAATTCTGTTCCTAAGTATGCCGTGCCACCGTCTTTATATGGTGCACTTTCACGTTTTCCTGACTCTGTTGAGATTAGGCCCTGATTTCTGCCATCGAGCCCTTTCTGCCTTCCTGCCTTCTGCCTCAGAAAGCTGCAGCCTGGATCTGCATCCATGACCCTTGCCTTACTCCCTGCGCGGCGAGCGGTGCCCGGCTCGGCCTGCTTGCCTGCCAAGACAATTCAGCCTTCAAGTTATCTGCTCCGCTCCTCGAAAATACATTCCTGTCTAGTGATTTAGGTAAACATCTCCCCAGCTGCAGAGCAAAGGGCCCGGCCTTTCTGTCTCCGTGCATGAAATTCATTGCTTCTGTTACCATGGTAGGCCCATGGCCCCTCGCATTACACGTAGACACATATGCACGCACTAGCAGTCAGTATAGAATAGCCTCTGCCCGAAAGACCTTTCCTTCTAGATAAAACAGTTCTTCAACACAAGATATCAGATATGAATTGGGATTAGGTTGTTCTGACACGCCAGACTTCTGTCTCCCCATATAGTGCTAAATGTCAAGTCCCCTTCACCCTCCAGTTCCACGTCAATCACACGTCATGTTGCCTGCGCGCGCATCCAGCCATATATTTCTGCTGACACTGCAGGATTCCTCTATGAATCCACCCACTTGTGACACTTTCATGTGACGTTTCTAGCACACACCTCCGTGTACGCCCTTGTGCACGCCTTCTGTTACGCACATGTGTTCTTATCTCGTTTCTCTCAGCTGTTACGCCTTCTGTATCCATCACCATTGTATGCATTTACTATATATAATGTGCACTGTTAATAAAGCATTGTCTATCCCTTCCTGAACCCTCGTGGTGATGGAACATGATACCATGGTTCGAACCATTCCATTACATGGAATAAAACCCTTATAAACTCAGATTCCACGGACTCTGCCTCTCATTTGATTGAGCTATTTTATTGAACTTATACCGCATAGAAATTCAGTATACGGTAAATTTATTTACCACACTGTACTATATTGTTTGCCCCAAAACATAGAGGACAGTACCTTTTCCAGTGTTCAATACCCATTAATGATCAAATAATAAGTATATTCCACTGCGCACTACTTTGCGTTCGAAACCACGCTCCAAATCACGCGTGATCTCATGTAAAAACTACAAAACTGCATCATCGCGGCCATCTTAGTAGTTTTCCCGCGATCACTAGGAAATAATGCGTGATCGCGCGCGAAGGACTACCAGATATCGTCACGGCAGCCATAATTGTAGTCCCGGCATCGGCGTCTTTCAAGATAGACACAATTACACCGATATTAGGACAACAACAAAAGGGAAACAGTCTCCCTAGGTGTAAAATAAGTGTTAACCCCTCAGCTCTCCCATAGTGGCAATAATTAGGGAAATAGAAGGACTAATGGGTATGGCGTGATAGCGCGAGATCTAGCGAGGTCTCCATGGTGGGAACTACTCAGTGACATCACTTCAGGGCAAACTGGTAGTCCAGCAATGTCGCGCATAGGCAAACTATATAGGATTACAAATGCAAAGTAGATGACTAATGGGCTAAACAGAATTGCACAGCCAATCTGTGTATTTTGACCTTACAGAGACCAATATTACTGTATATAGAGAATGACACATGACAAGCCAAATGCGAGTTGTTGAGACTCGTTACATACTGATATAGAAGTCCTAGTGCAACATGTGAGCGAGACAGCTCTGATATACTATTAAATCACACTATGCACTATGAACACGAAGACCACTGGCCATAAAATACTACCATCTTGGAATTAAATTGGCATAGTGTTTTTTGAAAATCATTCTCTATATACAGTCATGGGGACTTTCTACAAACAGGAGACTGGTTAACCAGGTTACATTTGAAGGATGCTTACTTGACAATTCTGATTTGGGAACCTCATCAAAAATTGCTTCTGGCAGGGTCGTTTGCAATAAGGAGTTTTACAATGGACAGGACAAAGTGTTAGATTCTTTTTTGAATGAACAAGGTATCTGCTGTAAGATATGTGAACATGTTAGAAGGACCGAAATCAAAAGATCTGGCAGATTCAGTCAATGTGTTTTGGGAATATTGCTTGAGAGAGAACATAGTAGTGCAGGTGAAATATATACCAGGGTTGAGCAATGTGGAGGCGGATTGGTTCTTGAGGAGTTACAGGGATTTGAGCGATTGCACTCTAGACTGAGCAGTTTTAATGAGATTGATGGAGCCTTGGGGTCCTTTTTGGTTCACAATCTTGCAAACAGAGTGAATACCCAGATTAAAACGTTTTTCAGTTGGCATCCAGACCTGGAGTCAGCGAGGAACGATGCATGCAGACACGATTGGAGGAGCCTAAAGCCCTATGCTTTTCCTCCATTTTCTATGATAACTCGGGTGGCTGTGATGGTATGCAAGTGAAAGGAGATGGTGGTGGTAATAACCCCTCTTTGGAAGTCTGAGGTCTGGAATCCAATACTTTTGGAGATGTCAATGGACTGTCAAATTCAGTTGCCAATATTTCTGGATATTTTGGTAGGTCCAACAGGAGAGTTGCACAATCTGGTCTTGGAAGGTCAGTTGAGGTTGATGGAATGGAAAATTTCAGGTGAGTATAGGAGATGCCAGGCCTTTTACAGTGAGCAACAAATTGTATTAAAGAGTCCTGGGTGCCAAGTACTCGGAAAATGTATAGATTGGCATGGCAAAAATGTATTTGCTGGTGTGTGGAGAGGGATTATGATACATTTCAGTTGATATTGGGGAGGTAGTGAATTACGTATGTGAAATGGTTGAGAAGGGATTTTCCTACCGAACCATTAATCTTCATCAATCGGCTATTGCTGCTGGTCATGTTCTAGTTAATGGCATTATGGTAGGTCAAAAAGTTATGGTGAGGAGATGTATGTGGAGTATACAGATTTATAAACTGCAGGTTTCTAAATATAATTTGGTTTGGGTTGTGACAAAGGTATTGAGTTATCTGGACGGTTAGGTGCAAATTAGTTACTATACTTGAAGGTGTTATTACAGAAGTTAACAATTCTGTTATGTCTGGTATCTTTTAGAAGAGTATCAGATGTTAGGGCTTTAGTAGTTTCAAACAGGCTCTTTTCTCCGAAAGGAGCATTCTTTTCCCTAAACAAAAGGACAAAAACAAATTATATGTCAATATTTTATCAATTTTTCGATGATCATGAAAATATGTGTTTGGTTCGCTAGTTGAAGGAGTGTGAGAGTAGGGCGTTACAGTTAAGATTGGTGAATGTAAAACAATTGTTAATTTCCTTTAGGTATCTTCATAGAGAGGTGTCATTTCCAACTCTTGTTAGATAGGTAAAGGATGTGATGAGTAACTCAGGTGTGGATGTTAGCTTGTGTGGAACACATTCAATAAGGGGTTCTCCTGCTTTGCAAGCTTTTACGCTGCAAGGTACATTGCAAGACATATTGAGATGTGCTGATTGGTCAAATTATGCAATTTTTCGTATATTTTACTTTAAGCCTGTTGAGAATGCAGCTTGTTGTTTATTAAGGAAGCTTTGAAATTGCAATAATGTTAGCCTGCTGTCTTGACATAAAATGTATATTTTCCCCCCCTTTGGTGGTCAGAAAATCTGGATTTTATTAAAGACACAGAATCTAATATTATTCCCACCCTGTTACCCAATGCTGTTTACATGTTAATGTGTTATTTTGTAGCCCATGCTCAACAATAAAGGAAGCGTATGGAGAAGTCTGAATCATCTCATGATGGGAAATGTTCTTGGAGTTTCTGGAGTAGGATTCATTATGGACTTGGTTTTATGGACTCTTGTTGATTTTTAGAAAGTTTGAAGAACATGTTTTAATAGTTATGTTATGTGTTAAACTTAAATGCTGGCTCAGAGACACTAAGAACTTTGACCTCGAGAAGCTGACTACTCGCTACAAGAACGACCTACATCCCCCCCAAATCTATCTCACAGAGCACTACAATTTAACTATAGCCAACATTTTAGATGATCTAGCCCTGCTAAATCTCAAAAGGTCCCTAACCAAAGGCAAAACCCCCCTGGTTCAGCTGACCCCTCAATAGCGAAAGGGGAGCTCTCCGACTCAAAGAAAAGAACCGGAGACAGCATCCCCCAGCCTCCCAACTTAAACTTTTACGCCAGGCCATAAATACCTACAACAGGAATATCCTCACGTCCAAAAAAAGAGTTCTTCAGGTCATAACTAGAAAATGCCAAGAACAGACCCTGCAAACTCTTTGAATTAGTCAAACTCCAATCTAACAAGCTAGCAAAGTCATCCAAAGAAATTTCTAAATACCTAATTACCTGCGATGAGTTCTCCTCCTTCTTCACAACCATAAACAACTCGCTAGGAATCAAACTTTATGCTCCCTCAATCTCCCCTCCTCCTCCTACCGAGTCCCATCTCTCCTCTTGTCCCTCCCTAGCAACACCCAAAAACAAGGCTCACTGGTCCAACTCCGAACTTTATGATGACCATTCCATCTAACTGAACACCCACTTCAACGACCGCCTCCCCGCCAACTGCTTGGCAGCTACCACCCTACTCATCGTTCCCATCTGGACCACAATTATCATTGCTTCCCTTCTTCAAGGGCCCATCCCTGACTCTCTGAAAACCTGGCAAGTCATCCCCATCCTAAAAAAAACCACTCTGAATCTGGAAATTTCAGGCAGCTTCAGACCAATTTCGAATATACATTTTCTTGTGAAAGTACTGGAGAAATGTGTGCAACTACAACTGAGCCAGCACATCACTAATTTCATTTTGCTTGACGATTTCCAATCTGGGTTCAGGTCGGGGCACGGCATTTAAACTACTATTCTTCGCATCGTTGACGATGCCCTCCTAGCCTTTGAACAAGGCAAAATCTGTCTTTTGATCCTTCTGGATCTTTCCTCGGCATTCGACACAGTCAACCATGAGAAACTTCTTGAACGCCTCGAACATAGGATGGGTCTAGGAGGTACCGTCATCAAATGGTTTGGTTCCTTCCTCCAGAACTGGACACAGAGATTCTTGGTCAACAGCAACCTATCTGCTCCTTCTCCGATATCCATTGGTGTCCCACAAGGCTCTATCTACTCTGTCACCTACCCTCTTCAATCTCTACCTAGAACTATTAGCTGAAATTCTTCGTACTGCTAACATATCCTTCCTCATGTACGCTGATGATACTCAGATATACATCAAAATCTCTTCTTTTGAGGAGTCTACCTATGTGAATGATGCCCTGAAACTGACTGTTCAATGGCTTGCCAGCAACCAGCTCAAATTGAATGCCCAAAAAATGGAGTTCCTTCTCATCTCCCCCTTAAAAAAATCCAATGACATCCTGAAATGGATTAACTCAATCACAGCACTCAACTGCAAACCGACTGTAGTGGACTTTGCCATATCTCTCGGGATAATCTTGGACAGCAACCTGAATATGCATGAACATACATATCAATTCGATGGCCAAAACTGCTACGTTCCATCTGAGCTACTTGAGAAAGCTGAAACCCTTCCTTGAAACGGCCAACCTCAAATCCGCAGTTCAGGCGTTAGTTATTTCCAGAATTGAATGCGGCTGTTCTACCCTATCTGGCCTACCAATGACTTCCACGGCCCCCCTAAAGGCTTGCCTCAACGCAGCAGTTAGACTCTTATCTAGCATAAATAAATTTGACCACATTTCACCACAACTGAAGGCCTTGATAGCAAAATCCAGCTTAAGCTGGCCTGCATCACACACAAAACCTTGTACACGAACTCCCTGGCATATCTTGCCCAGAAAATTGTGGTATCTGGGAGTTCCTGAAACTCCCGGTCCGCCAGAGACCGTGTACTCCAGCCACCCCGCTTCCGCAAGGAGAAAACTTACAACTGAGCGTTCTCTCGGGCTGCACCAAGAATCTGGAACATGCTGCCTTCCTCTATCAGGAAAATACTGTCAGTCATTCTTCAAAAAGGAAGCCAAAACCTTCCTAATGAGCAAATTCCTCCATTAACTCTCTGCTGTTGCGCACTCCGCCTCTTTCACGGCTTTGGTTTCTGTCCCCTGTAATGCTTGGTCCTCCCTGTGTACCAATTCCCACTCCCTCTAATGTTCTGCCTGTATACTTTTTGAACATACACCACAGTGTTGTATCCTGGGTAATGTTAAACATCCAAAGGGCACGAAGATGGTATATCGATTTCTGCACTTGGCACTAGTCCTGGCCATGCGACGCACAGCTATAACCTGGAAGGGACAGAGAGTGCCTGACTTTACTCACCGGTGCAGCGATATGTTAAAATGGTCAATAGTAGAAGAATCTCACATGAGGCTTACCAGACGCTATGACAAAGTAATAGAAGAGCTTGTTCTTTGGAATGACCTGTGTGATGTGTTCTTAGATCTGATCTGGAGGCGACCAAGACCTGTTCTGACAGAGAGGATACCGAAAATAAGGAAACCAATGTAGAGGAAGCATTTGGGGTGGGTGTCCAATACCCGAGGAATCCTGGTCAATAACAGATTTTTGGAAACAGAGTACAAGGTTTAAACATACATGGAAGGTGGTGGCGCCAACAATTAGTATGTGTGTAGTGTAGCTTGAATTCACGTAGGACGGTGGTACGGGTTGACCCTGAACCCCTAAATCGATTGACGCACGGTCATGCAAAATAACAACGAGCCTGTGCACATTTAAACATTATCAAAAGATCAATTCACTATGTTGAAACTTAGTCGCAAAGCTGGACACACAGTATTACATATATACAGTGAAATGAGGATGAGTAGTCATGAGAGGTATTTTCCCTTCTTTTTAATCCAGAACGGTTGCCCAGCCAACATGGATTTCGTCTGGGGAAGTCCCCAAGACTTCTTCAGGGCTTCTGGCAAAATTACTTGCAGTGAGAATCTCTCTCTCGGTTGTACTTCCGTCCCGGCTGGAGAATGGAAGTGAAAGTTCTACAATATGTTAGGCCAAGAGTGAGGACCTTGGAAGTGAGCCGAACATGGAGGTTTCACCGTAAATAGAACAGCGTATTGTTGATGATATGCCCGACTCCCGCCCGGTGTTCAAATGATTAAATTAAATATATGGATCAGCGAGTACACCGCCAGCGTCAGACCCACAGCATCGGAAGCCGGAAAATACAGATGTTTATGTGAGTGCAGTGAGTTGAGTATCTGGATACCCAGGAAAAAATTACATGGTGCCAGTTAGGAGTTTGTTATATTTCTCTGAACTATTGGTGCTTTATTGTATGCTTACATTGTCATACTATGCTGCTGTACTGTTTATAATAAAACTGAAAAATAAAGGTTTTTAAAAAAAACATTCATTTAATAATACACCATCATCAACCAACCATATTTTGCTATTTACTGCACCTGACACAATACCATAACATAATACTTACGCAATCACTGAAACACAGCACATGTCACAAAACACATCATACGAGACCCTATTAATACTCCCCAAATCAGACTTCTGGGCAACATCTCCAGCTAGTTGTCATCCAAACATTTGCACTACTTAGCCTAAGTAATTAATTAGCCTATTATCCATACCTATCGACCAAAAACGATTGAAACTTTAGTTAGGAAAATAAAGGGTGATTTGGTGGGAATTGGACTATCTGAGTTTCTCATAAACTTAGTCCAAGGCTATTAATTAAACCTCCTCATCACAAGATTCTAAGAATAACTTTATGACTTTATTACAAAATAGTGTCACTCAAAAAGCAAAACGTTTAATTATAAATTAGAATAATTATAAGTATCAAAATACATCTGCAAAATAGTCTGTCTTCAGAGAAAGCCCAAAACACCATTGCTCTGTAGTGAAAAGTAAAATGAACAAAAAGACATTATGTAGAAGAGTTGGATTATATATGTTTCATTCATTACAACCAATATGGCTGTTAGTTGGTACAGTAGCCATAGAAACTACTACTTTCCAAAACATATTATTGGCTAAAGCTGTATATATTTAATTAAGGAGATGAATTTACACTTTATGAAAGACAGGAATACAATAGCATGTTCAACTACCAGCAGAGCTTTGCTCTGGTGTGACCTGGTCATGTTACCTGAAGCATGCTCAAATTAATCCTTTTGTGTAACAGATTAAAACTATAACACTCAACTCAATACTTTCTACTATTCCTTCTTTCAAAAGTTTGTCTACTTCAGTGTGAACGTTTTCTCTCATACAGAAATGGATATTATGTACGTTGTATATCACAATTTTATGGATTCTTTAAAACATTATATTGTGGTAAAATTCTTGCAATTGTGCCTTCTTCCCTGAAAACACTTCTGGGAATTTATCACACATAAGTTCAGCAAATGTTGTACTGTTCTTCAGTGATAACACTTAGTAAGGACTATTCAGATCTTACGTGATATCTAAATTATCTTGGCCTATCTAACCTAGGACATATGGCCATTTTTCAGACACATATAAATTACCCTGAGTTTTCCTACCCTTTCATTCAAATGTTATTGCGTGAAAACAAAATAAGGCATATAGATCCTCCAGTGAAGCTGTGAGGATGTATGTTTAGAGGTTTTAAATAATTCCCCAACACAAGCACACGTTTATCAATTCACACCCACTGATTAATTATAGTGAGAGGGGACCCCGAATCAGCAACAATTTCTAATTCTATGCCAACTGCGGTAACAGGGTACATTGGTTTGCTGCTATATGTTGTATACATGTTTATACCCATGACATCAGATTCAATACTCAGCACACACTGTGCAACATTTTACTCATCAATTTCTGAGATCAACTCAGTTAGTAATAATGCAGTTCACACTTCCACAAATGTTCTTCTTTCAGCAGACTCTCACAAAATGCTCAAGGATATAGCATTTGGAGCAATGTTGTTTAAGGTTTGGACAGAGTTTATCATGGGCAAAATGGTTTTTAGTAACACGTCTATAGCACCCTTTCCAGTTCTAGCTGACTTGGAAATCTGGGTGACTGGAAGGTTTTTGAAGCTTGGACATTTTTTAAGCATTTTCCAACTTATCATTCTTTGAGATATTACTTCCTCAAGATTGAGTGACTTTACACACCACTTCTTGTTTACTTGCTCCTGTAAGAGCTAATTTAGCACATCATATAGAAAGTTTACCTAACTTCCTTTAAAGGAGTGCCTCTGTTAGACCACAATCTTTTTTGAGCTCTAATGCCATTTGTGTGCATTATGAATCGGATCACTGACATAACCTCGAATGACCGAATATCGACTAGACAAAATATTGTTGCCAAATTATCGACTACAAAAATATCGGCTCCCCATACTTAAACAAGAAAACACAAAAATATCGAAACCAGAATATCGTCTATAATTAATATCGACTACAACTATATCGACCAACAATATTATCGCTTTTAAAAACATCGATTTTCACATCTTAACATTAACATAGCCAAAATATCGACCACAAAAATATAGAATGCAATAATATCGTCATTTAAACATTATCGACTTTACAAAAAACATAAATAATGCACTTTATAATTAAATATCTTTATTATATTATTCTCAAATAACCATAAGCTCTTTTTTAAAATATAAACAACACACAATAAATATTGCAAAGTGTTAAAAATAATATTTATATCAAACAAACATTTTAAAACACATAAACAACTTTTGCAAATTATAAAACATTTAGTACTGCACATTATAACGATTCTTGCACTTTCAATGTAAAATAAGGCATTACCTACAGAAATAAAGTCCCTTACACGTAATAAAAATAGTAATTGGCGTCACCCATATAAGGAAACCAATTAGCATAAAATTTAAAAAAATTCAAATGCACAAATAGGAATAAGCTATCAATTTAAACAACCAATAAACTTTCAGAAACAATTAAACTAATGCTATAAAAACAAGATTAAAACCAGCAAGAATTGCAGTCAAAATCTCCAAACAAAAGGAAGGGGAAACTCTGCAGGATTGCTGAAAGAAAACTGATTGACTTCAACAGAAAACGAGCTACACCTATCTAAAGTAAGTACTACCACCTTTATATATATCCAAAACCTAACTCTGAATGCTCAAACCTGTATTTAAAAAACAAATGCCTAAAAGATATCTTTTATTTCTACTCTATTTTCCACAGAGGAAAAGTAAATAAAGAAGACCTACACAAGATCTGCACTTCTAAGAAAAAATATAAAAAGTAAGTATATAATTTAAAACATGACTTAAAACATTAATAGAGAGGTAACAAACTACAAACTAGCTAGCAGAGCACAACCAAAGAAACATAAGTGCTTTAAAAAAGATTGTAACACATTTTCTCAATCTCCACAGGTACAAAAGAAATACACAGAAAAGAACAATTTGAATAACAGCAACACCTGACAATAACAATTTTAATAGAAGCAACACCTGAAATCAACATAGAAATATACAGGTAAATAATAAATGTGCAAAATTGTGTTTTCAGAATAGAACATACATGATTTATATACTTTCCAAATATTTAAATTTTAATTTCTCCTAGCACAAAAAGGCAAGCATGACTGAAGGAGCAAAATGTGTTTATTCTCAAAAAGGGAAAATGCTTCTTTGTTACATGGGATATGTTTACACTCAGGAGAAACAGAAAGATATGAAAGGTTTTTGGAAGTGCGCAAAGTAATATTCTAGCAAATGTTATGGTACAGCTATCACTCAGGAGACCACTGTTACTTATACTAAGGAACATAATCACCCACCCAATGTAACTGAAATAGAGATTAGGGAAATGCTTGATTCTCTCAAAGAAGCTAGTACTAGTACTGATCAACCAACAACTGCTATTTTGAAACATTTAAGTGTACTGCCCCAACACGCTTCTAGCCAACTACCATCTATAGAATGTCTTAAAAGAACTATAGCTAGACAAAAAAGAGCTACATCAACTACTCCTCCCACACCTACAACTTTCGAAGAAGTGCAAATTCCCCCTGAACTCTTTGTAACTCACAGTAAAGAACCATTTATCCTCTATGACAACAAGTCTAAAGATAAAAGAGTTATTCTGTTTGCCACAGCAAACAACATGACTAAACTAAATCAATCCCAAACTTGGATGATGGACTGTACTTTTTCAGTATGTCCTAAACCTTTTTACCAAATGTACACTATCCACGGTCATTTCCAAAATGCAAATATTCCCTTCCTATATGCCCTCCTACCAAACAGACAGCAATCTACCTATCTGGAAAGACTAACCCAAGTCAAACAACATACTAATGACTATTTTCCACAAAGAATAATCATTGACTTTGAGAAAGCAATGATAAACAGCATCCTTAAAACATACCCACACACAGCAATACAAGGTTGCTATTATCATTTCAATCAATGTATATGGGGACACCTCCAAAAATCAACATTAATACGCCACAGACAGCACCTTTGCTTATCAAATAAAAAACAAATTTCCCTAGCCTATGTGCCTGTGACAGATGTTGCAGAACACTATAACTTATTAATAGAAAGCCCCTACTATAAAAGAAACGAAGACAGACTAAGCCCTATGCTTGACTACTTTGAAGATACATGGGTAGGAAGGCTACACCGATCTGGCCATAGAAGACAACCGAAATATCAAATAGCCTGGTGGAATGTCTACCTTCGCACACTAAACAAGGAAGCTAAAACAACAATGCAGTTGAAGGGTGGCATAATGCCTTCCAATCAACTACAGGCAGAGGGACACCTACCCTTCACAAATTAATACAATCCTTACAAAAAGCGCAAAGTTACCAAGAGCTCCGAATGGAGCAATCAGTAACCCTGATTGGACCTAAATTAAGCAAAGAAACTAAAAAAATGTATAACACACTCCAAAGCCCAGTTACCCTCTATCCAACTAGCAAAGGACTGGAATATCTCTCAATGATACCTAAAACTATTCTATAAAATATAACATAAATATACATGCAACATTAGCCACTTCTAAATATAACATTTCCTACCTTTATTATATGTAACAAATTGTAATTAAATTATCAAATACATTATTAAAACATATATTAAATGTATTATGGTAATTTATTTACCAAATGTTACATATAACATAACAATATTACAAATTTAACCTCATCTATGCTAATGGTTTTCCCCTCCTGTGCTGAAAAACACAAATACCAGTGTTACATGACGAGCTGGGCTCGTCATCAGCGTGCGAGGAGGCTACACCATGACGAGCCCAGCTCGTCATCAGCCTGGAAGGGGTTAAACAGTTTTGCCACCCAAAAACATTTTATTTAAATACTTACATTTCCGTCGCTGCTTGAAAAGTAATCCAATGTCAAACAATCCATACCAAAGCTTTAAAAATATCCATACAATCCAAGGAAGCCCAAAAAAAAAATGGAGAAATATAAGCAAATCCATGGCGCCTCCTTTCCAATGTAATCCACAGGATGTACCCTTCAAAACCTGAAAATAGTAATTTGAAAAAAAATAAACGCTCCTGGAAAACCCGAAAAACAAAGTATGTGTGTAAAAATAAGAGTATATAATACTCGTCACACAACTTTATAAGAAAAAAAACGACCTCCTCCAAAACATTAAACCGCAACGATAACCTGAAAAATAGAAATATACATACCCACCCACACAAATACACCCATACAGATATAAAAACATATATTTATGCTCTGAACATATCCATTACAAACATTTAAACATTTTAGCATACCTCACACACCTAGTACTGAAACGCGGTAAAAACCAAATATTGTACGCTCTAACTAACACCTAAAACACAATCTAGGATCACTAATACTATCTAACTAAACCTAAACACACCACACATACACTTAAAATAACTTCATTAACTTATAAAATATAATGAAAACAAATTTACCCTCTCCAACGTGAAGCAGCATCCAACCGCGACCTGTTCCACCACCAAATGAGCCAAAATAATATTACGCGGTAAAAAAATAGTCCCTGTATATGTGAAAAGGCTATTTAATTTCTATTTTTCTACACTTTAAAAGTAAAAACAAAGCCTTACATTATATGTTAATACTGATGATTATTTTTTTAAATATTTAAAAAATATTCTTTGTTTACAAAAAATTATTTGCACTGTTATTTAACTAACTGTTAAAAAGAAAATTATTATTTATATGTACACTTTGTAATTAATTTAAATGTAAAAATTACTTCTATATGGAACTTTGTGTTAAACATTATGTTTATAAATATGTTAATTTTATGACAATTACCTATGTATTTAAATATATTCTGAATTATTAACCTAATTAATATTATTAATATTTTCAATATTAATTTTATTAATTTCTAAATTAACCTATTTCCATTTTGTAACCCACAAAAATGTTACTATTGTAAAAAGTTTATACAAATGTATCTATCAATATTCTCTACTTTAAAAGATGAAAAAATGTATATACAAATATAACAATTATTTTCAACAAGTTTACTATTAAAATATTTCTATTTTGTATGTGATTAAAATAATTGTTATTTAATAAAATGTACACTATGTTATTATGTTTGTTATAAAAAATTACAGTTAAAATAAATGTGAATAAACATAAACATGTTTTAAATCCAATTGAATATTTTTTATAAATGCATATATAGACTTGCTATATTTTTTGTGATAATAAACAGTATCTACTCATTAATCAAATTATTTACTCATTAATGAAATTATTTTCTCTAATTCTCATTTGTTTTTCCATTTCAATAAACTGTATTTCAAGTGTTCCATTTAACCCTGTGTGTGTCTAATATTTTATTATAATTCTTTTATAATGAAATAATAATTTTAATATTTTGAGATAATTTTTGTAATTTCATAATTATTATGATTTATTTATCAATTTATTAGTAAACTAACATTAATTAGAATTACAAATATATTTTGTCTATTTTTATACAAATAAATCTTGTAGTATTGTAGCAAACAAAATTTATTCTGTCCAAATCTTTTCCTATTCCCACTTCACCAATTTTAAACTCAAAAAATGTATTAGACAGTAAACCCATAAAAATTACTATTCCCATTCCACCAAGTATAAACTCAGGGAAGTGGATGGATATTCAACCCATATAAATTACTATTCCCACTCCACCAAGTATAAACTCAGGGAAGGTGATGGATATTCAACCCATATAAATTACTATTCCCACTCCACCAAGTATAAACTCAGAGAAGGTGCTGGACACTAAACCCATATAAATTGCTATTCCCACTCCACCAAGTATAAACTCAGGGAAGGTGCTGGACACTATAACCATATAAATTACTATTCCCACTCCACCAAGTATAAAGTCAGGGAAGGTGATGGATATTCAACCCATATAAATTACTATTCCCACTCCACCAAGTATAAACTCAGAGAAGGTGCTGGACACTAAACCCATATACATTTCTATTCCCACTCCACCAAGTATAAACTCAGGGAAGGTGCTAGATACTATAACCATATAAATTACTATTCCCACTCCACCAAGTATAAACCCAGAGAAGGTACTGGACACTAAACCCATATAAATTACTATTCCCACTGCACCAAGTATAAACTCAGGGAAGGTGCTGGATACTATAACCATATAAATTACTATTCCCACTCCACCAATTATAAACTCAGGGAAGATGCTGGACACTATAACCATATAAATTACTATTCCCACTCCACCAAGTATAAACTCAGGGAAGGTGCTGGATACTATAACCATATAAATTACTATTCCCACTCCACCAAGTATAAACCCAGAGAAGGTGCTGGACACTAAACCCATATAAATTACTATTCCCACTCCACCAAGTATAAACTCAGGGAAGGTGCTGGATACTATAACCATATAAATTACTATTCCCACTCCACCAAGTATAAACTAAGGGAAGGTGCTGGACACTAAACCCATATAAATTACTATTCCCACTCCACCAAGTATAAACTCAGGGAAGGTGCTGGACACTAAACCCATATAAATGTCTATTCCCAATTCACCAAGTATAAACTCAGGGAAGGTGCTGGACACTAAAACCATATAAATTACTATTCCTAAACCACCAAATATAAATTATTTTATACCACACTATTAACATACTAAATCACAAACCAATCATTATTTTGTTAAATTAAAAATCAATTAAAATATATAAATATGTAATAAAAATATTTGAACTTTTTATTTACTTTTGAAATAAATATTAAATTTTTTTATAAATTTTTACCAAAATATTGCAAACAATATACACAAAATATTCATACATTTCACTACTACAAATAAAAATCACTAAATAATCATAACTTTTACCAGTTAAATGAAATTTCGAACACCAAAATGTTTGCAAAAATTAAATTTAAATTTTTAAATACATTTCTAAATTTAAATTTCTTAAATTATAAAAAAATTCCAATACTATTTCTGTACACAAATAAATGTAAAAATTAATTTGAAATTTAACATTGAAATTAATTTTGATTTAATTTTTTAAAAAATATTATTTAATTTTTTGAATTTAAAATTAAATTTGAAATTTGATTATTTAGATTTTTAATACACTTCCCACCCTATTCCCCCAAAAACCCACAACCCACTCCTTTTTAATTTTTGTTGAAATTTTAAATTGAAAATTATTTACAATTTTTTTTTTCTTTTTTAAATTATTATTAAATTTTTACGTTAAATTTATTTCTGAAATTTTAAATGTTACATTTTTAATACACATCCCACCCTATTCCCCTAAAAACCCACAACCCACTCCTAAAGCATAAATATTACCAAAATTGTACATAAATTTTAACTTTTATTACTTTTTTCTTATATATTTTAAAACACTTCCCACCCTATTCCCCTAAAAACCCACAACCCGCTCCTAAAAATTATTATACATTTAAAAAAAGATATATATATATTTTTTTAATTTGTACAATATTTGCTATATTTTACTTTTTTTTAAATGTTATAAAATTTTAAATTATATATTTTAAAACACTTTCCACCCTATTCCCCTAAAAACCCACAACACGCTCCTAACCATTATTATACATTTTTACCATTTTTCTTTATTTTCAAATTAAATATTTATATATTTTATAACACTAAATTAACTAACATTTTATTTATTTTAAGCAAAAATATAAATATTGCAACATTATAAACACTCTACATTTAATATTTTGATTTTCTGACAGTCGATATTCCAACAGTCGATATTCTGACAGTCGATATTCTGACAGTCGATATTCTAACAGTCTATATTTTAACTTTCGATATTTTTTACTAATACAAATAAACAATATTTTTATCATTCGATATTAATTACTCGATATTTTTAACTTCGATATTTTTTACTAAACATAGAAATCAATAAAAAATACATCGACATTACTTACCTCGATATTACTGCCATCTCGATATTCTGGAGTCGATATTCTGTCCAGTCGAAATAAAAAACTCGATATTTTGACGGCATACCTTATGAATCATGATTTGGACTCTTATTACTATCCATATAGTGCCCCAAATTTATATGAGACAATAAGCTTTTTTGTTATGTGACACATTCACCAATAAATTCAGTATTGCTTTGTCTTGTTTGTATGATACACATATGGAAAGACTAAAGTGGTAATCTAGGGCATCAACAGTTGTAAGAAACACATAGGGCTCGATTCCGATCCGGTAAAAAAAATCCCCCGTACGATTTGTATCCGGAGCCGTTTACGTACGAATCGTAAACACGCCGTACGACCCGGCGAGTACGATCCGGACCGGGTGATCAGGACGCTATTCGTACGGTCGGCGTCAGGTAAGGGCGATTCGTACGGAAAAGCGCTCCATCAAATACACACCGTACGCCGCGTACCCCACATGATCGCCGGGGTACGCGCCGTACCCCTGCGATCATGTGGGGTATGCGGCGTACACCCAGCGTACATGGGGTGCGCACCGTACACCCACCGTACATGGGGTACGGTGCGTACCCCATGTACGCTGGGTGTACGCTGCGTACCCCACATGATCGCAGGGGTACGGCGCGTACCCCGGCGATCATGTGGGGTACGCGGCATCCCCGGGGGGGGGGGCGTACTGTACTTGTTTTGGTGCGAACTATGCGTTTACGGCAGTTTCCAGCTCCCGTAAAAAAAAGGGTCGTACGGTGCGTACCCGACACGAATCGTACTTGCTGGATCGTAAAAACCAGCCGCGAACCGTAGCGCTGTCACGTACAGCGGGTTCCGAGTGAGACTCGTACGGATATTTTAGTCGTACAGAGTCCTGTACGATTCGTACGGTCTTTAGCTCCTGGTACGGATCGTACTTCGTCGTACGTACGGGGACGTGTACGGGTACGATTCGTACGGGGAAAATTGCTCCGTACGACGATTCGGAGCGCATTTTACCGGATCGGAATCGAGCCCATGGTTTTCAGTATTAGTTCTAGGTTTTTCCCATTTGGCGATATGATCATAAACTCTCTCTGGCCTTAGAGTTTGTATCAATATTTTTTTCTGCTGGCAGAGAATTATTTTTGTCGAAATTAATTTACAAAAGTAGGGTTTCAATTCCGGCCACTTTATGAGTGGTTCCCCTGGAAAAGGTAAAAACGCTTGAGCCGAAGGTGAATAACGTTTTTGCGCATATGTTCTGTGCAGTAGTTGGGCTCCATTAGGATGGCGGGGCGGAAAAACAGCGTTTTCCGCCTGTGAGCTGCGGAACTCACGTCCGCAACATTAGGATAGGTAAACACAGGTCATTTCCCGTCCGCCGCGGCGCGCTACACACCACCACTAAACAACGCCCGCCAGCGCGGCGGCGGGAGCCAATCGAAAGCCTCCACCGCGCCCGATGACGTCCGGGCCGTCCAACAAATTAGGATGGGCCAAACAAACAGACGCACCGCAGCGGGGACACCGCACAGCTGAAGCAGGCGGAAAGTCGACAGCGGAGCACGAACGCAGAGACCCAACATGAACCCCATGGACCCAGCCCTCCACATGCATCCGGTCATGTACCGGCTGCAACACTATCGCCAGATGGGCCGCCGCAGACGCCGCCGCAGGTATGCCACTACACATGTGCACCGCACAACACACATGCCGACACAGGGCCCCAGCACCACACTGGCATCCTGCTAGGGGACACAACACATCCACATGGGCACCCACACATCACCTACCTCACTACAAGGCACTCCACACCATCCGGAACACAGAACGTCCGCAAACCAGCAGGAACGCCCCGGTCACGGTCAGGTCACCGCCGCGGTCGACACATGCGCACAATGCAGAAGGCAGGGCCAAACCAAGGCATGGGCAGGGCACCTACATCACAGAAACACACCACCCCAAACCACACTGCACACCACCCGGGCTAGCCACAGGCCAGGAACTATTCCTGTGCACCCCCATGCACACCAACAAGCACAGCAACAAGAAGCACAATACACACACACTGCAACACACAACACACAACCAGGGACACAGGCACTGCAGGAGTGGCTGAGAATTAACACACAACACCAGTGCACTCCCCATTTTTTTTGTAAATATCTTTTTATTGCAGCAAAATAGGTGGTACAATCAAAGCATTTGTCTCATTTCCACTGTTGACCATTATATATATGAATCCCCATCATATGTGCCACACAGCCATTCAGCTCACACCCCGGAGGTCGAGCGGCGCAACAGCGGAGAAAGTTCTGTGCTGGAGAATACATCATGGCTCAGCGACAACCAGTCATCCGGGAAATGGCAGTGCTGCTTTTCAGTCCTCTCATTCGCCAGTGCACTCCCCATAGCCCACACAATTGCAAACAATCATCCACACAGGGCAAGACAAAACCAAAAACAGGCATACAACTCCTGGCTCACACATGTGTGTCTCACACCATACAGGGGCACACATACATACACCACAAACCAACACCCTTCACACTGCACACCTCTGCCACACCCAACACCACACATGCCATGTAAGCCATGCCACCTGGACTAAGGGCCAACACAAGATGACCATACACATACACGCCTGGGCACACAGAAAGGAAAACAAGGTGACCTGTGAACAGTGTATGCAGCAATATGCAGCAATAGCAAATCCCCAACAGGAAAATAGCATTGTCTGTGAAATAGCCATTACAGAGTACAACATCAGCTGGGCCAGAATGGACTGAAGAGGCCGTCACCCCTGTATAAAAATAAGATGGCCACAAAGAGCCTAGCAATGTTGAACAGAAAAATAGAGCATGGTAAACAGTCAAGCAAATGCAAACAAGAAGAGGATTTCAATCAGCAACGAGACTGAGAAAACACACACCAGAAGTTTCTGAATGTATTCATATATTGCACAGATGTAGCAATACAACATTAGTAGACAACAGCAAGCCACACAGCCATGTACAAATGGCAGAGACTATGCAGAGGTCATACATGAACAGGAACGGCAGAGTCCATGGCAGGGGAGACAGCAAGTACATGAGAGGCTGCACAGGGGAGAGCACAGCACATCAGAGCAACAGGCCCAGAGTCCTTGGCAGGGGAGACAGCAAGTACATGAGAGGCTGCACAGGGGAGAGCACAGCACATCAGAGCAACAGGCCCAGAGTTCTTGGCAGGGGAGAGCACAGCACATCAGAGCAACAGGCCCAGAGTTCTTGGCAGGGGAGAGCACAGCACATCAGAGCAACAGGCCCAGAGTCCTTCGCAGGGGAGAGCACAGCACATCAGAGCAACAGGCCCAGAGTCCTTGGCAGGGGAGACAGCAAGTACATGAGAGGCTGCACAGGGGAGAGCACAGCACATCAGAGCAACAGGCCCAGCGTCCTTGGCAGGGGATAGCACAGCACATCAGAGCAACAGGCCCAGAGTCCTTGGCAGGGGAGAGCACAGCACATCAGAGCAACAGGGTTAGCAACACACCCAGGTTGCAAACACTGGTCCTGACTAGCACACCTGTGTGTGGCACAAGCGTATGAGGGGGTTATCAACTCGATTCGATTCGATATGTCTTTATTTCGAATTAAAAATTCATAAAAGACAAGAATACAGTCATACACAATGTATAAAAAAGACACTCCAGCAATATAATATTATACACACAATATTCCTAAAAATGAAAAGATTATTTAAACATATGTATATAAAAACAGATGGGACAATGATAATTTGCACAAGAATTAATACCACTAAGAACAGTACAGGGTGCTATATACAAGTTAATAGAAGGACATTCAACATACAGGGATACCCAATTTCTTAGAACGGATCAGCCAGGCCCATCGTAAAAATTTTGCAACACCTACCACTACGGTTTCTGATCTGATAACACGAAGTTTGTGGAGTGCGTCTCGAAAGCCACCACTGTTCAGAGACAAGCAGATCGGCCTTAACCACTTGCTTCTTGGTGCACGGTAAGCAGGGCAACCAAAGAAGAAGTGGCCAACACTTTCCTCCTGGTCTGCACACCAGTGGCATTTATTTCCTGTAGACATGTCCCATTTTGCTGTAAAAGAATTGATGGGCAAGGTGCCAATTCGGAACTGGTGGTATAGTTTACGATCTGGTACACTTGTGATTAGGTCCCAATACTGTTCTAATGAGGGAACAGCCTTAAACACTAAAAAGGAGCCAGTTATGTTAGCATCCAGGGATTGATTTACAAGGATAGATTTTCTCCAGGCCCAAAAGAGTGCTTTAAACTCAAGTTTAGAGGGAAAAGTTGCCCCCCCCGGGTTGGACCAAAGCTCCGGAAGACCCATCAAATTCAAAACATTTTTAACTACACAAAACCATTGTATTTTGTTTGCCCCCCACATGAGTTTTACCTCCTCCAACTCTTGGATAAACAGGCCAAGCTCAGGAGTGGTCCAGATGCGGCGCCAAAAGGCCACCACCCGATACAGGGCCATCTCGTCGATTGGTCTGCAGCCAAGATCCAATAATAGAGGTTTAGTTGGGGTGGACTGAGGGAGACTAACCAGATTCCGTAGGAACCTGTTCTGCGCAGTTGACAAACTGGAGAGATTCTTATGACCCCAAACTTCTGCACCATAAAGGGTTGCGGGGATGACCTTCACCTCAAAAATTTTTAACACAGGGCTAACACACCTAGTAAGGGAGTTCTTCTGTTCATGAAGCAAACAGCCAGCCAACCTGTTAAACTTAAGTTTGGACGTTTCCACTTGGGGGTTCCAGCTGAGTTGGTGATCTAGGGTAACACCAAGATATGTCATAACCCTGACCTGCTCGATATGAACTCCGTTTAAAGAAACGGTACACTTAGGGGGGGTTTTCTTGCAAAAGACCATAAATTTTGTTTTATCCACATTTATTTGCAGGTCATTCTTGCTACAAAACTCGGAAAATCTGTTCAGGGCTACCTGAAGCCCGGCTCTAGTTTTAGAAAGCAGGAGGGTGTCGTCTGCAAAGATCAACATGGGGTACTTTCGACCACCCAGCATGGGAGCATCCGACTGTGTGTTAATAAAGTGTTGTGTGACCTGATTAATAAATAAGAGAAACAACGTGGGGGCCAGGACACAGCCTTGACGCACCCCCCGTTGTACAGGGAATTGCTTGGTCACCTGCCCCTGGCTGCCCCACCTGACCTGGGCATAATTGTCCTCATGAAGTCGCTGGACTAGGATCAAAAGCTCAGGCGGAAATCCCATGCGGTTAAGGGCCTCCCACAACTTCTTCCTTGGCACCAAGTCGAAGGCCGACTTGAGGTCAACGAAAGCAGCATATAACGTACCACCACCCAAAAAAACCACCTTCCAAAAGAGTAATGTAAACCGGAAGACTTGGTCAACTGTGCTCGTCCCAAACCTGAAACCCGCCTGCATAGGGGAAAGTATGTTATTTGAATCGATCCAATCCAGAATTCTTGCTAGGATCATTCTTGACACAATTTTCTGGATTGAATCGATCAAACTAATGGGCCGATAGTTGTTGGGGAGGGAGCGGTCACCCTTCTTGTAGACTGGCAGAATTTCTGCACCCTTCCATGAGGGAGGAATCTCGGCCCCTGCAGCTATGTTATTTGCCAGTAAGGTTATATATGGGATCCAAAGGTCAGGTTTGAGTTTAAAAACGTCAGCGGGAATAGCATCAATGCCAGGAGCTTTACCCGGCTGAACTGACTCGAGAGCGAGTGCAGTGTCAGATTCCAAAAATAAAAGTCTGTCTCCGGTATGTGGGGGTTGGCACATCAGTGTAGTTTCCATCGAAGGAACTGCCGCTATGTTTGGGTCATTAAACTGTGCGGAGTAGAATTCCACCCACAGTTGGGCGGAGACATGATTTACTGGAACCTGGGCTGCAGGGTCCTTTCTCCGCCTTATAATAAACCAAAAATCCGTTAGGTTGGGGGAGTCGCATGCACCTAGGAGATCGAGCCAATAAGAGTCATCCCATTCACGCTTAGCAGCCTGAATGGTACGCTTATAGCATTGTCTTGTCGTCCTTATGGCATCGGAGTTCCGGGCCTTCACAGCAGCTAATAAGCTGCTGTGGGCATCTCTACACTTCTTATTGTACCATTTTTTGTAAACTCTAGTTTTAGCAGGCCTGGATGGTTTCGTGAGAAGGTTTTTAAGGGTCGAAAAACACTCCTCATGAAGGTTGGTGATTATGGGGTCCGCAATACCAGCAGAAGATAACAAAGACATCCTACTCCACACGTCCCTTACCTCTTCCTCTATCTTTGAAGTAAGTACGGGGTCCTCCAGAACTCTAGACCATTGAACACGGCGCCTGTTATGGCACAGAATAACATCAGATGTTAGGATATTAGTCCTCCTGGCAGGTGCCCCCATGCCTGGGACCAAAATCCCAAGTGAAAGGGGATTATGGTCGCTCTCCGGGCGGGGTTCTATCGCCATGTCTTGTACAATGGACCAGCACTCGATTTTAATCAAAATATAGTCGATACGGCTTGAGCACAAGCCGTTATCGAAGGTGTTGGACCCAAGGCAATCGGATCGTGTACGACCATTGGCCGCCCGTAGGCCCCATTCTAAACAAAAGCCCAGCCAATGAATAGCTGCCTCAGTACCCTTAACACCCTTTGCAATAGTAAGCGGGGGGATTGCCCAAGCAGTGTCCTCCTCAGACCCCACGTCCTCTGCCAAGGAGGAGATGGGCTCAATGGAGGTATTTAAGTCTCCCGCCACAATTACAATCTGGTCGGACCCGAAGTTCTTAAATAAAAGGTCAAGATCGTCCAAGACGTCTTGTTTTTTCCCACCCTGACAGCCACGGGCATAAACATCAACTAAAATAATATCTGGGGTTTTGGGTTTACACAGGCTAATACATAGGAGATCTGCACACGCCACCGGTGTTTCCCTACCATGGAAACCCAAATTATTTTTTATCCAGATAGTAAGACCACCAGAGGCCCTACCCTTGGGGCTCTTAATTGCGGGTTTTGAAAAATTAAAATAACCCAATTTATACAATGGGACGGTTGACCAGGTTTCCTGGAAGATGACGATATCATATGAATCAATGAAGTTGGCCCAGTCGTCATTCTCCAGACGTCCCCTAAGCCCAGCAATATTCCAAGAGATGACTCTTAAAGGGCAATCTGTAGTTAGTACACATGGTAACTGTACCACGCTCTGTACTTCATCCATTGCCAAGACAGGAATGTGTGCTGGATCTAAAGCTGTGCCCGGATTGTTAGGCGACGAACGGCCGACGAGAGAAGGACTTGGGGATGGAGGACTCCGTCGGTGAGACGAAATCTTAGAGGGAGATATGTCTCCAGACCACCCAAGTCAGTCCACCTCCTCCAAGCAGCCGAACCTATTAGAGGTTGAAAACCCTTGCCACCAGTTTGGTTGGTTCTGACCAACAAAACTATAAGTTGGGCGACTAACATTCCTAGCGGTGGTCCATAAACCCTCACTCACTGGTTGTTGTCTGGGAGGGTAGAAAAAAGTGAGGGGCCTCACTACTATTGCGGAATTGGCCTCAAAGGATGGCCATGCACATAGGTGCTGAGCTGTGTGGGGATCAGAAAAAGAAACCACCACACAGTCTCCGGCTATAGACTTGTGAGTGCGGCCGATCCAAGGAACTCTCCGAACCATAAGTACACTGCTTCTTTGCTGGTCGGGGAGCTGTTTGTTGGAATTCAGCCAGTAAATAACTTTATTTTTTAATGAAAGATCGTTCTCCTGGGATTGTTGATCCAACTCTGGGACACCGGCTAATATAACAACGTACGGCCCTGCTTCAGGCGGGAGGTCAATAAACCCTCCTCGAAAGTTGTTGCGACTGGCCTGGCGTGGTGGATTGCGCATTGAGGGCGGCCTGAGGGGGTGGTTGACTGGCACCCTGGAGTCAGTGTTCGACCTATGTGCTGGTTTGTTCGGAAGAGGGGGTTTAGGTACTACAAGGCTAGGGGTAGGTACAATAGTTTTAGCAATGGTGGTACGAGGTTTTGGGATGGGTTTGGATATTGACAAAGTCTCGGGAACGATTGGTACTGGTTGTAAAGGAGATTGAGCGGGTTCTGTAACTAAGGGCTGGGGAGTGGGTTCAGTTGCACATAAAAGCTTAGCGTCCATTTCCTTGAGGCTCAGGCTAGCCAGGGTGACAATGGTCCTATCCATTTCAAGGAGGTTATTCTCTATACGAGAAAGCCTTAGTTCTAGGGGGGAGAGTAACTGCTTAAGCGTGTCCCATACTAGGTGCAGGAATTCACTATCACCCTCCCTGTCAGACACCGGGCCAGTCACCCGACCCTCCGGGATATTTGTACTATTCTGACTAGGAGAGATGATAAGAACATCATCTACCACCGAACTATGTGTTTCCATAGTAGCTTCCCCATTGAGAGCACTTGGAAACGGTTGGGGGGTAACATCCTTCGCCCCAAGAGATCCCATAGCCCGCCTGTTATTAAAGAATTTTAATCTTGCTATTCTGGCTTTTTTCCTTGCGTGCAAAGTTCTCGCAAGGCATTTCTTTTTGTGTGCTGCCGCTTTCTTATCACTACAAAGACTTGCTGCTTGGGATGCTTTAGGAAGAGGGAGGGAGGTTGCGATGCTAAAAAGGGGAGCAGGGCCAGTATTTAAATGAACTGGGTTGGGTTGGGAGATTGGAGGGGAATGTAAAGGAATGATGGGGGGAGCAGGATGCATCACTGCCGTTGCTAATAACGGCCGTGGAGCGATTGAACGGTCAGGGGTACGGGCAGATGCAATATTTCCCAGAGATGATTTTTTGGAGCTAGCAATATGCGCTGACAACCTTCGTGCAGCATCAAGTTCTGAAGAGACCTTGTGCTGCATTTTACTGATTTCCTCATCAATAGCCAAATTGGTTTTGACTAGGAAATCTTCTATGGACCTGTTGGAATTGCTAGCTGCCATAAGGGTCTTGCTCCGACTACCCCGTGAACACATAATACAGAGTACAGGTCAATAAATTAATATACACACAACAATAAAACTATAAGATGTGCCACACAGGAGTAAACCCAGAAACAAATAAAAATTAAGGGAGGGTGGCCCAGCCCAGCCCTCTTAGACCTCGAACGGCCTCAAACGGCCCAGTCTTTGTCCTGTCTTCGCCCGGGCTGCGTCCCGCGCTGCGGGAGTGCTAAAGCAATAAATAGGGGGGGCGTGGCAGCAGGGAGAGCGGACCGGAAGCTGTAGAATGGTCTCGCAGGGGCTCCTGGGCAATGGAGTCCCCTGCACGCTCGCAGCCCCGCTGACCGCACTCACCCAGAAGCCTGCAGCCCCTCAGCAAAGTCCCGATGTGCAGGTAGGCGAAGCGGCACCCGCGGAGCGGGTGCGGCGAGATGTGGCGCCTTGTCCTCTGTTAGCCGCTGGGTAGCGAGGTCGATCCCAAAAATGCCTCCAATAAGCCTCTGTTGCCTGGAAAAGCGTCCCGCCAAAGGAAAGGGTGAGAGAGGTTTTAAAGTGCAGGGGGCGGGGGGCGGCAGCAGGGAGAGCGGACCGGAAGCTGTAGAATGGTCTCGCAGGGGCTCCTGGGCAATGGAGTCCCCTGCACGCTCGCAGCCCCGCTGACCGCACTCACCCAGAAGCCTGCAGCCCCTCAGCAAAGTCCCGATGTGCAGGTAGGCGAAGCGGCACCCGCGGAGCGGGTGCGGCGAGATGTGGCGCCTTGTCCTCTGTTAGCCGCTGGGTAGCGAGGTCGATCCCAAAAATGCCTCCAATAAGCCTCTGTTGCCTGGAAAAGCGTCCCGCCAAAGGAAAGGGTGAGAGAGGTTTTAAAGTGCAGGGGGCGGGGGGCGGCAGCAGGGAGAGCGGACCGGAAGCTGTAGAATGGTCTCGCAGGGGCTCCTGGGCAATGGAGTCCCCTGCACGCTCGCAGCCCCGCTGACCGCACTCACCCAGAAGCCTGCAGCCCCTCAGCAAAGTCCCGATGTGCAGGTAGGCGAAGCGGCACCCGCGGAGCGGGTGCGGCGAGATGTGGCGCCTTGTCCTCTGTTAGCCGCTGGGTAGCGAGGTCGATCCCAAAAATGCCTCCAGTAAGCCTCTGTTGCCTGGAAAAGCGTCCCGCCAAAGGAAAGGGTGAGAGAGGTTTTAAAGTGCAGGGGGCGGGGGGCGGCAGCAGGGAGAGCGGACCGGAAGCTGTAGAATGGTCTCGCAGGGGCTCCTGGGCAATGGAGTCCCCTGCACGCTCGCAGCCCCGCTGACCGCACTCACCCAGAAGCCTGCAGCCCCTCAGCAAAGTCCCGATGTGCAGGTAGGCGAAGCGGCACCCGCGGAGCGGGTGCGGCGAGATGTGGCGCCTTGTCCTCTGTTAGCCGCTGGGTAGCGAGGTCGATCCCAAAAATGCCTCCAATAAGCCTCTGTTGCCTGGAAAAGCGTCCCGCCAAAGGAAAGGGTGAGAGAGGTTTTAAAGTGCAGGGGGCGGGGGGCGGCAGCAGGGAGAGCGGACCGGAAGCTGTAGAATGGTCTCGCAGGGGCTCCTGGGCAATGGAGTCTCCTGCACGCTCGCAGCCCCGCTGACCGCACTCACCCAGAAGCCTGCAGCCCCTCAGCAAAGTCCCGATGTGCAGGTAGGCGAAGCGGCACCCGCGGAGCGGGTGCTGCGAGATGTGGCGCCTTGTCCTCTGTTAGCCGCTGGGTAGCGAGGTCGATCCCAAAAATGCCTCCAATAAGCCTCTGTTGCCTGGAAAAGCGTCCCGCCAAAGGAAAGGGTGAGAGAGGTTTTAAAGTGCAGGGGGCGGGGGGCGGCAGCAGGGAGAGCGGACCGGAAGCTGTAGAATGGTCTCGCAGGGGCTCCTGGGCAATGGAGTCCCCTGCACGCTCGCAGCCCCGCTAACCGCACTCACCCAGAAGCCTGCAGCCCCTCAGCAAAGTCCCGATGTGCAGGTAGGCGAAGCGGCACCCGCGGAGCGGGTGCGGCGAGATGTGGCGCCTTGTCCTCTGTTAGCCGCTGGGTAGCGAGGTCGATCCCAAAAATGCCTCCAATAAGCCTCTGTTGCCTGGAAAAGCGTCCCGCCAAAGGAAAGGGTGAGAGAGGTTTTAAAGTGCAGGGGGCGGGGGGCGGCAGCAGGGAGAGCGGACCGGAAGCTGTAGAATGGTCTCGCAGGGGCTCCTGGGCAATGGAGTCCCCTGCACGCTCGCAGCCCCGCTGACCGCACTCACCCAGAAGCCTGCAGCCCCTCAGCAAAGTCCCGATGTGCAGGTAGGCGAAGCGGCACCCGCGGAGCGGGTGCGGCGAGATGTGGCGCCTTGTCCTCTGTTAGCCGCTGGGTAGCGAGGTCGATCCCAAAAATGCCTCCAATAAGCCTCTGTTGCCTGGAAAAGCGTCCCGCCAAAGGAAAGGGTGAGAGAGGTTTTAAAGTGCAGGGGGCGGGGGGCGGCAGCAGGGAGAGCGGACCTTGTCCTCTGTTAGCCGCTGGGTAGCGAGGTCGATCCCAAAAATGCCTCCAATAAGCCTCTGTTGCCTGGAAAAGCGTCCCGCCAAAGGAAAGGGTGAGAGAGGTTTTAAAGTGCAGGGGGCGGGGGGCGGCAGCAGGGAGAGCGGACCGGAAGCTGTAGAATGGTCTCGCAGGGGCTCCGCGGGTGCCGCTTCGCCTACCTGCACATCGGGACTTTGCTGAGGGGCTGCAGGCTTCTGGGTGAGTGCGGTCAGCGGGGCTGCGAGCGTGCAGGGGACTCCATTGCCCAGGAGCCCCTGCGAGACCATTCTACAGCTTCCGGTCCGCTCTCCCTGCTGCCACGCCCCCCCTATTTATTGCTTTAGCACTCCCGCAGCGCGGGACGCAGCCCGGGCGAAGACAGGACAAAGACTGGGCCGTTTGAGGCCGTTCGAGGTCTAAGAGGGCTGGGCTGGGCCACCCTCCCTTAATTTTTATTTGTTTCTGGGTTTACTCCTGTGTGGCACATCTTATAGTTTTATTGTTGTGTGTATATTAATTTATTGACCTGTACTCTGTATTATGTGTTCACGGGGTAGTCGGAGCAAGACCCTTATGGCAGCTAGCAATTCCAACAGGTCCATAGAAGATTTCCTAGTCAAAGCCAATTTGGCTATTGATGAGGAAATCAGTAAAATGCAGCACAAGGTCTCTTCAGAACTTGATGCTGCACGAAGGTTGTCAGCGCATATTGCTAGCTCCAAAAAATCATCTCTGGGAAATATTGCATCTGCCCGTACCCCTGACCGTTCAATCGCTCCACGGCCGTTATTAGCAACGGCAGTGATGCATCCTGCTCCCCCCATCAAGGGTTATCAACTCACTCCTGGCTGTCATGTGGACTGTGACCTGGCTGCGTGTCATGGACAGCAGGTCTACTTGACTGGTGTGACAGAGGGCCATGTGATGTGGCAATAACAGAGGGCCTGCAAGGGCTGTGTGGACCAGGTGGCACAGTGGCACATGGAGGTGGAGTCATGCACACCCTTGACACAGTGTGGGTGGGAGAGGTTGGAGGGGTCCCCTTCCACTTTTTTGGTACATGAAATGGCTTGCCTGTCTTGGGGTTGATGGGAAGTGGAGATGGCAGAATAGGCACACACACCAACTGTCCCACATCAGGGGCAGACACTGGCACTCCCTCAGGTGATGTGCTTGATCCTGCAGAACGCTTTGGCTGGCTTCGCCTCCGGACCACCCTACCCTCTCCGGAAGGTGTACCCCTCACAGTGACCACCTTACCACTGCCCCCAGGGGTGGTGCCCACAGTGCCCTCCTGTCCCTCCTTGCCAGGGCTGGTCACAACACTGGGCTTTCCTGCCTTAACCATTGGGCTGGTCCCAACAGGGCCCTCCTCCACCTGCCTCGATGTACTTTTTTTTGTTGTCGATGTGGTGGGTGGTTGTGTCCCTGTGCTCTCCCCAGGTGTAGCCATGACATGCCACACATCCTCTGTGGGCATCGCTGAGTCATAATCTGGTGATGCCTCTGCAGCATGTGAGCCTGATGTTTTGGACAATGATCTTGTGGCCTTACTTTTCTGTGACTTCACCTTGTCCATGCATATTGGGGGGCCCTGCTCTTCTTCTGGGATGGAGTCTGTGGACGGGATTGTTTGCTTTGTGTCTGACCTGTGCTCCTAGTGTTGTACCGTTTAGTAGACGTAGGTCCCAAGTGGACAATGTCATCTGATGTGTCCCCTGAATGGGTGTTCGTCACTGGCACCTGAGCTGCAATGGGACCATGTGCCTGTTGGAGGCCTGTTGTGACTGTGGCTGACAATGACTGGACTGTGCGGTGTAGCCCACCCACGTCAGAGTGTATGCCCTCCATTAAAGCTAGAACCTGGCCAATTTGTTGTCGTGGGCACTGAAGGCATTGAGCAGGGCGGACGGCCCACGCAAATTTGGCGCAGGAACTCTACGCACTCTGCACTGAGGGCAGCAGGGGGGACAGGTGCAGGGGCAGCGGTGCCATGTGTGAATGTCACACGTCCCCTCTTAGTAACACGGATACGGGCAGCACCAGAGGAAGTGGATGGGAGTCTGGGCACTGGCCGCTGGGTGTCAGATGCTGTGGCACACTCCACATCCCCTGTGCCTGCAAACAGGGATGCATCCCCGCCGCCATCATATGAAGTGGTACTTTGTGTCTCAGCTACAGATTCCTCATGCATACTCCTGTCACCCTCAGGAGCGCTGGTGTTCTCAGTGTCACTTGGCTCAGTCTCACTTGCCTCCACCGCCGCTGTCGTGCTGGTCTCGCCAACACTTGTCTCAGGATCATGTACCACTGTGTTGTCTTGCGAATCTGCATTAGTGAGAGAAACAGGTTTGTGTAAGTGTCATCATCTGTACACACCATAGCAGATCAATTTTGCACAGTAGAGGCCTAGAGCTACATGATAACCACCACACCCTGCAAACACTGTGCATCTACACACGATATACACCACAACAGTGCCTGTCATGCAGACAAACTTCCTGGAGTGAGGCATGTCGATGCCACACAGCACCACACCCTGCCCATGGATGGTCGTCCCCCAGCCCACATTGACCATCCCCATGGACATGATGTAGCCACAACACACATCACCACTTACACCCCTACAGGGAATCAGAGGGGACCACACACACCTGTATTGACTACACATGCCACAATGCCAACTAGGCCATAGCAAACACCATGTGGCAATCAGGCTACACATCATCGCCGGATGTGTGGGCCTCAAACATCATGGATACATGCAAAGTAGACAGACATGGTGTGACACTCATCAAATGGACACTGCAGTTCGGCACAATATGGACTCCCCACACCATCACAGAGCAGAGAGACCATGTGGACACATAAAATCTGTCAAGGACTGAGAACTGCATGCATGGGCAGAACAGTAAGGCCATGGTGGCGCAATGCCTCATACAGGCACACATCACAGTCGCCACTCACATCATATGACACAGCATGGCAACACACGCACATCACATGTGTCACCGCTGGCACCGGCCCTGTACACATGCATCCACTCCCAGATAAACTCTCCCTCCCCAGATACTCACCTTCTCTGTCTTGCAGCTGATGCTCCTTCAGACGTGCATCCAGGTCTGGATTGGTCACTGCCAGTATGCGTCCCTATCAGCGGAGTCATGGTGCGACGTTCCAAACGTCCTGTGCGTGGTACCTTACCCAAGGTCATCTCTGCCACTTGCTTAGCCAGTCGGCTGATGTCGTCCCACCTCTTGTGACAGTGTGTGTGTCGTCTGTTTGATACCCCCAGGGCTCGCACCTTTGCTGCAATGGCCCTCCACACGGCCTTACGTTGGTGTACCTTGAGCTGCAGGCACGAGAGTAAAGAAGGGCAAAAGAACATTTACACAATGTAAGATGTCAGCATCTATCATTACAGCAGCCAGACACAGACTCTGGACTCACAGTAACCTCCATCCCTCCAGAACTGGGCGTACCCTCTGCATGGCATAACTATTAGTGTATGCATGCACACATTGTGGTCCCTAGTCTCCATGATATGCACACAAAGGCATAATGCCTCAACACAAATGCATCGACAGCAGTGTGTAAATCGTAAATTGCACAGGGCACTGATGGGGTATATCCACTAATGAGTGTGAAGCAACTGTAGCAGGTAAGTTGGCTGATGTTCAAGGTTTGGCTATGCTGCCACTGAACCCACTCTGTGGCTCACACTGACTCTGACTACAGGGGCACCCTGAAATTTCCTCACAAGCGTTCACTGTCCTGGCATCTAAAAGGCTAACAACCGTTGGTTCTGTATGCCCGGCAATGTAACACCCCCCACTCACACATACGAGTACAGGCCTAGGAAAGACTCACATTGCAACACACACACTACCTTGAGCAGGAAACAGCCTGTCTGTCAGTGTAAGTCATCACCCCACATCCCCAAGCATGTACTGCAGCATCATGACTACACGTCTGACACCACCCTGCCCTGCAGCTCCCTTCATGGCGACTTACCACAACATTGGGACCACCAAACAGCCGTGGGTACTGTGCCAGCACCCCGTCCACAAGGACATCCAGCTCCTCACTCGTGAATGGACTGGCACGGATCTTCTCTGTTCTTGACATCAGTGTGGATATGGAGGACCTGTGGCGGAAGTGAGTTGTGAGGGGTCCCAGGCAGCAGGCTCCTGGAGCAGCAGGACAGGGTCCCAGGCAGCAGGACAGGGTCTCAGGCAGCAGGACAGGGTCTCAGGCAGCAGGCTCTTGGAGCAGCAGGACAGGGTCCCAGGCAGCAGGACAGGGTCCCAGGCAGCAGGACAGGGTCTCAGGCAGCAGGCTCTTGAAGCAGCAGGACAGGGTCCCAGGAAGCAGGACAGGGTCCCAGGCAGCAGGACAGGGTCCCAGGCAGCAGGACAGGGTCTTAGGCAGCAGGACAGGGTCTCATGCAGCAGGCTCTTGAAGCAGCAGGACAGGGTCCCAGGAGGCAGGACAGGGTCCCAGGCAGCAGGACAGGGTCCCTGGCAGCAGGGCAGGGTCTCATGCAGCAGGCTCTTGAAGCAGCAGGACAGGGTCCCAGGCAGCAGGACAGGGTCTCAGGCAGCAGGCTCTTGAAGCAGCAGGTCAGGGTCCCAGGAAGCAGGACAGGGTCCCAGGCAGCAGGACAGGGTCCCAGGCAGCAGGACAGGGTCTCAGGCAGCAGGCTCTTGAAGCAGCAGGACAGGGTCCCAGGAAGCAGGACAGGGTCCCAGGCAGCAGGACAGGGTCTCAGGCAGCAGGAGATAGTCGCAGGCAGCAGGCTCCTGGAGCAGTGGGAATGTGAGGCTCACTCCCACAGATTTATAGCCCCCTGTGGTCGTTAGGAAGCTTGAAAGCTGCTTCAATTAGTTGTCCGGGTCTGCCTCATTCAAGAGCATCCAATGACCGCCTCCGCGGTAGCGGAGCACACCTCCTGCGACTTTCAAATCTGCATCATGCCAACGCAATCATCGATGCCATTGGCTGTATTCAATGCTCCACGGCGGTCACGCTCCGCCGGCGCCCGGAGTGCGCTTACGCGATGGTGCATGATTTAGAAGTATCCAATGACCGCTTCCGCGGTAGCGGAGCACACCTCCCGTGACTTTCAAATCTGCATCATGCCAACGCAATCATCGATGCCATTGGCTGTATGCAATGCTCCACGGCGGTCACGCTCCGCGGGCGCCCGGAGTGCACTTCCGCGATGGTGCATCATTTAGAAGTATCCAATGACCGCTGCCGCGGTAGCGGAGCACACCTCCCGCGACTTTCAAATCTGCATCATGCCAACGCAATCATCGATGCCATTGGCTGTATGCAATGCTCCACGGCGGTCACGCTCTGCAGGCGCCCGGAGTGCTCTTCCGCGATGGTGCATCATTTAGAAGTATCCAATGACCGCTGCCGCGGTAGCGGAGCACACCTCCCGCGACTTTCAAATCTGCATCATGCCAACACCATCATCGATGCCATTGGCTGTATGCAATGCTCCACGGCGGTGATGCACCGCCGGGGCCCGGTGGTAGGTTCCGCGAATCATGCTGCGGAGCATGCCAGCGCCATAGTCACATGTCCATATGCCAATGGCTAACACACTCCTGAAGGGGGTGGTGCTGGGGTCACACCACCGGGGACCGGTGGTAGTTACTGTCATGTTCGTACACATTGCTGTGTATTACAATCAGGGCCACTGTATCAGCACCCTGCAGCAACATGGTGAAGGGCACATCATTGTACACACAATGCCACACAGCCATGTCATCCACAGGTGGACGCACGTTCAGTGTGAGACACTTTGGCCTGTTGTTCATCCATATTAGTGAGGAATTTGATGGCTGATGATGATTGACAGGCTCCAGCTGGTGTAAATGATGTAGTGACGTGTAATGTGTTGAGGCTCATTTCAGACCTTCACCTGGATGTGTTCACTGCATTGTATCGGACATGACTTCTGCATTCACAACTGCTCATGCACACAACCGGAAGTGTCCCTCCTACTGTGATCATTGTGTTGATGAATGTGTTCAGACTTCACATGATGCTTTGAGGTGTGGCAGGTACACCAGATGGGTATGATAGACATGGTGAATCACAATAAATTGGCGGGTCTTGCAGCACCTTGTATGCACATGTGAATTGTTCATCCATTATTTCCACTTCCAATGTCCCAGAGGTGTTTGTGGCACTTGGGTATTGTCACTGGAGAGGCGTGCCCTCTGTGTATAGCTATTGGCCAGCCAAGTCACCTGAAGTGCCATGCATCTCTCTGGTACTCCTTTGTTTCACATTACATCATTGATGCTCTATGCCATGCTCATCACATGTTGCTTGTCACTGACATATTCATTTCACTCCTTGACTAGGAGTAGGCCGAATCTACTCCGTCACCTGACAGTGCTGCAGGACATGGAGGATGAGGCAATCATCAGAAAATTCAGGCTGGACAGACCAACACTGAAGATCCTGTGTGATCTATTGGAGGCCCACCTGCAGCCTCGCCGTCACTATCCTACGGCATTCACACCCACCTACAAGGTGATGGCGGCACTCCACTTTTTTGCGACTGGTTCCTTCCAGGAGACCGTGGCGAACGCTGGGGGGATGTCACAGCCCATGTTCAGCATGGTGCTGAGAGATGTTCTTGCGGCCATGATGCAATATCGCAATCGATACATAAATTTCCCCAGGGGACGTGAATTGGCTGCTGTGAAGGGTGACTTCTATGCCCTTGGGGGCATCCCACATATACTCGGTGCCATCGATTGCACACATGTAGGTCTGTTGCCACTGCATGCGACGGAGCACATTTATCGGAACCGCAAACACTACCACTCCATGAATGTGCAGGTGGTGTGCCTTGCGGACATGACAATTTCACAAGTGTGTGCTAAGTTTCCCGGTTCGGCCCATGATTCGTACATCATGAGGAACAGCATGGTGCCACGGATGATGGAGAATTGCATCCCGAACGTGCCTGGATTGTGGGTGAGTTTCACTACTGCAATGGCGTGCTGTGTGTCACTTGCTACACTCTGGCTGTACAACATTTCAATGTGTGTTTTCCGTTCACATGTGACTCAGCATATCCCAGTCGCCCATGGCTGTTGAGCCCACTACGGAATCCCCGGACACCAGCAGACATCCGCTACAATGATGCCCATGGCAGGACCCGACGGGTGATCGAGCGGACTTTCGGACTGCTTAAGTCAAGGTTCCGGTGCCTTGACAGGACCGGAGGCGCACTGGCATATTCGCCTGGGAAGGTGTGCAAGATCTTCGTGGCATGCTGTATGCTGCACAACCTGGCCATCCACAGGAGGGTCCCCCTGCTCCTGGATGATGGTCATGACCCAAGGCCACAACCTGCTCAGGGACCAGAATCCAGTGATGAGGACAGGGAGAAGAGGCAGGAGTTGATCAGCGCCAATAGCTAATTGAACGCTATTTCACTTGAAGGTGGCTGACGAGGTACAACATGTACATTGTCTGATGTTGTTGTTCCTGGCCTGCATACTGTACATCATTTGTACACATCGTGGACATCTGCAACTATGTAAATACTGCACTATAAAATTCACAACACAAATTCTTGTGCATCAGGTATCTTATTTTTGGAGTGTACATGTGATTGGTGCGGTGATATTTACATGAAGGCGTGGAATGAGCACTGAGTTGACAGTCCAGTTCAATGAGTTGTAAGAGTAGAGACCACATGGATGTGGTGACCCAGTCCAACAGTGATGTGCCATTGCCAGGGCAATGTGGGGAAGGATAGTCCAAACTGTGAATGCATTTGGGAAGAGGGTTGTCTTCACAGCTGGCTCTGTGACTGGCGTGTGGTAGGTGCATTGCCTCCAGAGACTCCCAGGCTCTTCTTAGGACGCCCCCTAGATCTTTTTTGGGGGGGCCTGCTGATTGGCCAGCGACGTCAGGGGACTCGTCCCTCTCTGTTGGTGCAGGGGAGGATGGAGCACTTTCATCCTGCGGCACAACAGGAGGGGACGGAGATGGTGGTTGGGACACAGGCCTGTCCCTCTGCAACGCCACTTGCTGGCCCATGAGGTCCACCATCTGTCCCAGACTGTTATCGATGGACCTCATCAGCAGGATGAGCTCCCTCATGAGTTCATCAGACCGGCCACTTTGTCCCTGGACCTCTTGGTAGGCCTCCACAACTCTGGTGAAGTGGTCCAGGGATGGTGTCCACTTCTCCCGAGGTCTGGTGGTGACCCTGGCCCTCCCACTTGTTCTGCCGCCACGGACCTCTTCTCTCGCCACTGGGGGACCACGCACTCTCTCCCTGCCCTCCACAACTGTTGGTGTGGATTGGTCATCCCTGGGGACAGGGAGGTTGCTGCAGGTGGTACTGGTGGTCCTGGTGGTGGTTGTGGCAGTGGCGGTGGTGGCTGTGGTGGTTGTGGTGGTAGAAGCCGTGGCTGCAGGGGTCTGCTGCGTTGTAGTGGCAGCAGAAGTGGTGGTGGGGAGGATGGGGGCATGGGACCTCTGGGTCTGTGGCACACCTGATGGGCCGGGCTGGAGCTCATCATCCAAACTGTCCTGGGAGTACACTTCTGAGAGTCCATGGGCCGGGGGTGGAGACTGGCTCTGCTGGTCGTTGGTGTTGTCCTCAGCAGTGAGTTCTTCATCACCTGTGGAGTAGATGGGGAGTGGTCAGTGTTAGTGTCATCTGCGTATCATCATCTGTCTGTACACTACTTACATGTGCAGTCATCAGTTGTAGTAATAATGGCAACACCGTCTAACATTTCATAGTGCTGGGGGACATCATGGAGTCATACATATTGATTGTCAATGCTTTGGGTTAGATTGTTGTAGGTTTACTGGATGCAGGTCACACACACACACATCATGCGGATTTACTGTAGATACGTACCTGTTAAGTCACTGTGCAGGAGGCAATGGCTGACACATGCTGCTGGGTGGGGGAGTCCTCCATGATGCTGAGGTGTGGAACAGGGGGGGTGGTGGGAGTAGTAGTGCAGGCCTCCCTCCCTTCCACACACTCCCAGTGAAGATGGCTACCAACCTGTGAGTCTGTTTGTCTAACAGTGCAATGGCTGACACATGCTGCTGGGTGGGGGAGTCCTCCATGATGCTGGGGTGTGGAACAGGGGGGATGGTGGGAGTAGTAGTGCAGGCCTCCCTCCCTTCCACACACTCCCAGTGAAGATGGCTACCAACCTGTAAGTCTGTTTGTCTAACAGTGCAATGGCTGACACATGCTGCTGGGTGGGGGAGGCCTCCATGATGCTGGGGTGTGGGACAGGGGGGATGGTGGGAGTTGTGATACAACCCTCCCACCCGTAAACAGTGCTCCAATACAAGATGGCTACCAACCTGTGAGTCTGTTAGTTAAACAGTGCAATGGCTGACACATGCTGCTGGGTGGGGGAGGCCTCCATGATGCTGGGGTGTGGGACAGGGGGGATGGTGGGAGTAGTAGTGCAGGCCTCCCTCCCTTCCACACACTCCCAGTGAAGATGGCTACCAACCTGTAAGTCTGTTTGTCTAACAGTGCAATGGCTGACACATGCTGCTGGGTGGGGGAGGCCTCCATGATGCTGGGGTGTGGGACAGGAGGGATGGTGGGAGTAGTAGTGCAGGCCTCCCTCCCTTCCACACACTCCCAGTGAAGATGGCTACCAACCTGTGAGTCTGTTTGTCTAACAGTGCAATGGCTGACACATGCTGCTGGGTGGGGGAGTCCTCCATGATGCTGGGGTGTGGGACAGGGGGGATGGTGGGAGTTGTGATGCAACCCTCCCACCCGTAAACAGTGCTCCAATACAAGATGGCTACCAACCTGTGAGTCTGTTAGTTAAACAGTGCAATGGCTGACACATGCTGCTGGGTGGGGGAGTCCTCCATGATGCTGGGGTGTGGGACAGGGGGGATGGTGGGAGTTGTGATGCAACCCTCCCACCCGTAAACAGTGCTCCAATACAAGATGGCTACCAACCTGTGAGTCTGTTAGTTAAACAGTGCAATGGCTGACACATGCTGCTGGGTGGGGGAGGCCTCCATGATGCTGGGGTGTGGGACAGGGGGGATGGTGGGAGTAGTAGTGCAGGCCTCCCTCCCTTCCACACACTCCCAGTGAAGATGGCTTCCAACCTGTGAGTCTGTTTGTCTAACAGTGCAATGGCTGACACATGCTGCTGGGTGGGGGAGTCCTCCATGATGCTGGGGTGTGGGACAGGGGGGATGGTGGGAGTTGTGATGCAACCCTCCCACCCGTAAACAGTGCTCCAATACAAGATGGCTACCAACCTGTGAGTCTGTTAGTTAAACAGTGCAATGGCTGACACATGCTGCTGGGTGGGGGAGTCCTCCATGATGCTGGGGTGTGGGACAGGGGGGATGGTGGGAGTAGTAGTGCAGGCCTCCTTCCCTTCCACACACTCCCAGCGAAGATGGCTACCAACCTGTGAGTCTGTTTGTCTAACAGTGCAATGGCTGACACATGCTGCTGGGTGGGGGAGTCCTCCATGATGCTGGGGTGTGGAACAGGGGGGGTGGTGGGAGTAGTAGTGCAGGCCTCCCTCCCTTCCACACACTCCCAGTGAAGATGGCTACCAACCTGTGAGTCTGTTTGTCTAACAGTGCAATGGCTGACAATATGCTGCTGAGTGGGGAGGCCTCCATGATGCTGGGGTGTGGGACAGGGGGATGGTGGGAGTTGTGATACAACCCTCCCACCCTTAAACAGTGCTCTAATACAAGATGGCTACCAACATGTAAGTCTGTTTGTCAAACAGTGCAATGGCTGACACATGCTCCTGGGTGGGGGAGGCCTCCATACTGCTCAGCTTTGATACAGGGGGTATGGTGTGAGTTGTTGTACAGACCTCCCTCGCCCATACAGGCCTCCTAAGCAGGGTGGCTGGCTACATGTTGGGTGGGGATGGACAGTAAAATGGTGTTTGGGTATTGCAAGGAGGTAATTCTCATTGTGGTGTTGGACATTTGTCTGTACTTACCAGCCTCCGCTCCCCCGGCTATTCCTGTGAGACTCTCAGGTAGAAGGATGGCAAGCACCTTCTCTTCCCATGGTGTGAATTTCTTTTGTAGGATGGGAGGGCCACTGCCAGTCACGTTTGCCAGCGTCCAGTTCTTGCTCTTCTTCTCCTTGACAACCCTCTTGAGATCATTCCACCGCTTCTGGATCTCCTGCTTGGAACTTGGGGTGGCCCCTTCTGCATTCACCCTTTGGACTATCCTTTCCCACATTTGTGTCCTGCTGGCTAATGGTGTCTATTGGACCAGGCTACCAAATAGTTGTGGCTCTACTCTTACAATCTCGTTGACCATGACTGTCAACTAACTCTCTGTGAATTTGGGCATTTTTTGTGATGTCATGGTGTGGGGGGGTTGAGGTGTTTGTGGGTGCAGGGGTGTGTGGGTGCGGGGGTGTGGTGATGATGTGTGTGAGGTGTTGTGTGGTGGGGGTTTGTTTGTGATGGTGTGATGGTGGTGGTGGTGGTTGGTGGGTGGGTGTGCTGTGCTCTTTTGCCTCTCCTGTCAGATGTGGTGTATGGCCTTGTCTTCTGGAGTGATGCAAAGGATTGTGGTTAGTGCAGGGGGTGGCTTTGTACTCAGCTGTGTGGGTGTGTCCAATAGGATTTAGGTGGTCAGGTGTGTTGTGGGAGTGGTTGTGTATTATTTTGGTTATTTATGTTTCTGTGTATGTGTGTTGTATGTTTTGGGTGCAGGGCTACTTTGTTTATGCAGTGTTAGGCATCACTGCAGTGTTTTCACATCGTCCGCCATGTTTATCATGTTCGTCCGCAGCGGTGGCTTTGCTGCTGTTTGTCCGCCATTTCTCCGATTCACTCCTGGGTGCGTCCGCGGCTGTCGGTGTGGGCGGTTCCGCCCGCAACACCCTCGGGGTTATCGTAATTTCCCGTGCGGTGTCTCCGATGTACCTGTGGACGGTTTTGTGTTATCCGCTGCTTTTCCGGCCGCCGCGGTCGGAGTTTTGCCATCACCGCACGCGTCGGGCGGTTTTCTTTTGGCAGCTACCGCCGCGGTCGGTTTTTCGTGGCGGGTGATCCTAATTCGCATGCCGGTTTTTCCGCGGTCATGGCGGGCAGTTGATTTCCGCCTCCGTGGCGGTCGGGGTGGTTTTCCGCACGCTATCCTAATGGGCCCCGTAGACTTTAGCAAAGTGGTAGTGCAGAACACCGAGATTACCTTACATGTATGCAGTACTCTCAGGTAAAGTACATTTGATTTTAATAGTCATGCAATGGTACAACCAAATCAAATTAAGATATTTTGACAATTTAAGTAATTTTTTCTTGTTTTTAGACATCCTAATGTCAATCACCAGCCTTAATTGGAAAGTCCTGCTAATTTGGATGATTCTGTGATCTCGACGGGATACTCAATCAATCAAAGATATGTTTATTTAGACCAATGGCTTTTAAACAATACAGCATTAAAATATGGTAACACATACATATATAATAATTTTTATCTGGTAAAACCATAAATAGGTTGTTCAGATAAAACCTATATTTCAATAAATTATGTATACAGTTCTTAAAAATACACCACACTTATACTTGTTTTCAATAAACACTGCATTAACTGCTCTCATAAATCTACCAATAGTGCATTCTATATCTAAGAAACTCATCTCAGTTAAAAATTCTGTGGCATGCCCTCGAGTCATAATTCCATATTTCAAGAATATTGGGAGTAGCCATTGTCTACGCTGTTGTCTGAGTTTTAAGCAATCCAACAGAATAACCAACATATCACATTTGGTGTTCAACCCACAGACACAATTCCTTCCTATGCCAGTAATTTTTGCTTTTGCCGTATTACTTATCTTACAGGGGTTGAGACCAATTCTTACTCTCAGCACTTTGTTTCTTAACAACGGAGTTGGTAAGGTGTCCACATATGGGTAACTCACTTTATTGCACCATGCATTTAACATAAAATTTACAGATATTTTCTCTCTTAGATATTGGTAGTCATTTTCTTAGGGTAAATCTTTGCCTAATGCTTTTAGCTCACTCTTGGAAACATCAATATGTAAGGACTGCGGAAGCTGCTGAACTTTATAGCAGTGCAGATGGCGGTCAGGTTAGCCCTAACCCTTTTTGCCCATTTTAATTCACTGGGCACAATTTCATTCTTACACAACTGAGAAATGTTTTGTCCATCTTCCTCATTCAGTTTCACCCAGAATCTTAAATGGGTTTTTGCGGCCAAGTTATTCCATGAAATCATGTCAGTTTCCAAATCACAAGATCGTCTGAATACAGGAGGCATGCCACATGTTTGCCTCTCATCTTAGGGCTATATCCATTTGCAGTGGCTAAGTCTCTGGCAGATCAGCAACAAATAAAGAAAAGACCAAAGGGGCTAATACACATCCCTGTCACATCCTGTTGTTTACTTGTATTTTTTGAGTTAGGGTCCCCATGGTATCCAGAATAACATGGGCCCAATTCCTACTGTGCAGCTCTTGAATTAGCCTTAAGAGGTCTTTGGGGATATCAAATTTTCTCAATGCCTCCCATAGGCGGATTCTGGCAACAAGATTAAAGGCTACACGGAAGTCTACAAAGCAACAAAATAGGCTCCTCCGCTGCTCCACAGACGTACATGCAATGGACCACAGTGCAAAACTGTGGTCATTTGTCAAGTGCCATTCCTTATATCCCCCCTGTTCCAGTGGTACTATACCATTAACATCTGCCCAATCTTTTAACATTCTCAGGATTATTTTTGCAAATACCTTTTCAACCACGTCTGGCATGTTGATCAGCCTATAGTTTTTTGGGTTTTTTATCTCTCCCTTTTTATGGATCGGCCTGATAATTGCACCTCTCCAATTTTCTGGAATGATCCCTGTACTCAGGATTCTATCAAGCAACCTGTGCTATAATTCCGCCCACCAATCAGGGCAATGTTTTATTATAATCGCAGGCATATTATAAGGACCAGCGGCACGGGTAAGGCTTAGTCTTGTGATTATATCTCTAATGTTTCATAATGCAAACATTTCTCTGGTATCCTCACCTACTCTCTCCCACGGTGTTGACTGGTCCTCTACCATCTTGCCTTCTTTACCATATATCTCCTCCAGATGGTCCACCCAAGCCTGCTCCTCCACTACACAGACCATCCAACCCTGAGTGTTCCCCGACCCCTCTTGTACTCATTTCCAAAAGTCTTTTATGTTTTTAGTTTCAATAGCCTCTATCATAAGCCTCCAACACTTTTCTTTGAGTTCCGTTTTCTGGTCTCTTTTTAGGTTTTTATACCTACGCCTTAGCCTCATCAGTTCATTATGGCTTTCACTATCATACCTTAATTTAAGGTTTTTCTCCCCTTTTCTTAATTTCGCCTTAAGGATCATACATTCCTCACTCGTACTTTGATCTGCCATTGCTATGTTTTTTAAATGAGTGATTTTACAAACAGTGCTATATTTCAGTGCCCTTTGCTTCATCTTTTGTTACATTGATTATAACTTTATCATGCAGCAGTAGAAGTTACATAGGGCTACGATAGGCAATTCAACCTTGACACTTTCCAAGGATATGAATAGTATGTTTTTCCCGATTTACAAGGTTACTCAGCCCTACTAAGTACTACACATCAGTGGTTAGACTAACGCATTTTAGTCCTGGTTTTCACATCACTGTACTAAAATGCACTAGTCACCCATTTACAGCACCCTAGCACTACCATGAGGGATGCTCAACAAAGCTGCTCTTTGTTCCATTTAAGCAGGCTGTAGTGCACTCTGCTGGCAGTGTGTGCTGTGCTGGGGAGAGACTGCTGTGTTAAACACAGGAGTATGTCTTTACATTACTGTACTGTATACGCCATGAGGGCTGCAATGAAGGCCGCCATGCGGGCTGGGGATTGCTTCAAACAAGCCGAGCGGAGCTCTCTGTGATGGTTTCTCCTACCACATGGACTCTAATCGCAACGTAATGAGAGTCACGTGAAAACCAAATCCAGAGGATTCATTCTGGCAGTGCCAACACGTCAGTTTACTGTTTTCTTTGTGTTTGCTGGTTCTACCTACAGCCCAATATACACACTGGCAGGAACTTTTCCTTGATGACTAGGCATGTGATGGAAGCTGGGCTCTACAGGTGCACAACGCAAGGGTTTTTCAAGCCAGCCCAGGTTGCTCTTTCTTTCTTTCACCACTGCCCCACCTCATCTCACTTTCAAGACCAGTGACAGAGGGAGACAGCTCAAAGCTAGCTTATGGTGCCTCTCCTCCCGAACCACGTCGTTCCTGCAGGTTTGAGCATAGCCCACTATGACTCTGCTATGTTTTTCGAGCCCTCTCCTCAGCTGATCCTATCCCAGAGCATTGTGCCACTGCCCGGTAGGGGACCTGCAAGCACTGAACCCTTCTCCTGTACCTCCACAAGTGTTGTGAGAGTAGGGGCTGGGCTACAGTTCCCGGTGGCCATCCCAGGCTAGTGGAGCAGCTTTTCAAAGACATTGACATGATCCAGCCCGTTGTGACTGACATCCGTCGTCTTTACCAGACAAATTAATTGGGTCGACGACTTAGGGCTTGATTTAGATCTCAGTGGACGGGTTACTCCGTCACAACGGTTACGGATAACCCGCCTGCCGAAATATAAATCCCATTATATTCTATGGGATTTATATTTCAGATGATGGGATGTCCATCTTCGTTGTGATGGAGTAACCCGTCTGCAGAGATCTAAATCAGCCCCTAACTTATTAGCATCAGCAGTAATTAAAGCCCCTGAGAGCCTTGTCTGCCTCCCTATTACCAGATCAACAATGTATGGAGCAGCATTGAAGCCTTTCAAGACACAGCCCAACTGCCCTACTTGCACGATGCTAGCACCGAACTCAGGAGAGAGCCTGCTGCCTTACCAGCGTTACAGTGGCACCAGCTGGCAGCATCATTGAGGCAATTTTGCAGAGCTGATGTAACCAAGGAGGACTTCTGGTGCACCACAGTGAGAGTCCAGTAGTGCACAGACGTTTAGTGCAGTACAATCATGGGAGCAATGATAATGTATGGTATTGTGTGTTTCAGGGGCCAAAGACATCACATTCCTAAAAAGATAAAATATTCATAACTATTTTGGTCTTTCATCTTCAATTAACCATATATAAATATATCCATAATGCACTGTGAAAAAGTGTCATCTTTCTTGCATTGGTATGCCCCTACTTTTTGCTGAATTGCTGATGTTCTTTGACTGAGTGTGCCCTGGGCTCCAACCAATCAGGTGTCCAGGGCCTGTGTTCCTTCCCTAAAACTGTATTGAAGCTGAAACCTCATTGGCACCTCTAGCCACATGTCAGTCCTTGGTAAATGGTACCTTAGGTACCCAGGGCATTGTGACTAGAGAATACCCTCAGGGCTGCAGCACTTATTGTGCCACCCTTAGGGGCCCTGCACCCTGACACTCACACACTGCCTTTGCAGGCTGAGTGGCCTGGTGCAGACCTAAACAAAGTCTCGACATGGCACACATCCCTGTGTGTCATGCCCACACACCCACTGCCCTAGCATACACCGGTCACCACTCTAGCTGGGTGCCCTATGCCAGTGGTGGGGGCAAGGGTGCATGAGCCCTTGCCCCTACAGTACCCAGGGCCATTCCTGGGCACTGTAAGTGCAGTGATGCCAATAAGAGTATATGGTGCTGGGAGGTTGTCATTACGAACTCCACATCATTATAATGGCTACACTGAAGACTGACAAGTTTGATATCAAACTTCTCAGCACATTACACCTACACTGATGTCAGTGTGGGATTTAATGTAAAATACACTACAGAGGGCATCTTAGAGATGCCCCCTGAAACTGAACCTACAATACACGTCTGGTCTGAGAGGCTGCCTAGGCTGCCACACAGCAGACATGTTGCTGGACCCCTGGGTGGAGAGCCACTGCTCTCCTGGGCCTGTAACAATGCACATCCTGGGCGAAGTGCTAGGCCTCCTCCCCTAGGATGGGCAGGGGGAAGTTTCAAAGGCATACCGCCTCTTTGAGCTTCTCCAGGCCACTTGCTGTACTCAGCAACTGCCCCCCACTAGTTCTGACCCCCACTCTGGCGGGAATACTGGCGGGAAAACCTACGCTAGGAAAGGGGGTGTGCCAGCCTGTGCCAACTCCACCTTTCAGGTGGGAGATGAGAGTGAAGTACAACTCAAGGCTCCGGCCATCATGGGGAGCCCTGCCCAATTACAGATGGTCTCCTGATCCCCTCCCACTGGAGAGGAGCAGGATAGGAGGTGTACTGACCCCAGGTAAGGGACCTATTGGTCCCTGCCCTTCCCCTACCTCTAGCACCCCTAAATGTAGTATTTAGGGCCACCCTGAACCTTCCTTCCTCAGATCCTGCTTTCAAAACAAGAAAGAAGACCAAGAACAAGAAGACCTGCCGTGCAGCTGCTAACAAGAGGACAACACCAACTGACTTGGCCCCAGCCCTACAGGCCTGTTGATCCTTGAACCTGCTCTTGCTAACTCCTGGCGTCTCCTGCGGACAGCAACCTCAAGAACCCCGGAGGACCTCCCTACCTTGACCCTCTAAGAGACTGGGACTCACACGAGCAGTGGCTCTGCTCAAACAGCAATACCCCTGGTGCCAGCCAGGAACCGCGGATCCAGCCCACTTTGCACCCGCCGAGCCCGGCCTGTGCCCAAGTGGACAAAGACCCTGAGGACGTCCCCCCAGAGTTTCTGACCTGGAATCCAGTGCCCAAGGATCCTCCTCGACGACCCAGATGACGCCTGCAGACTCAGAACCAGGGACCCCTCCTGCCGCGACCAGCAGAGGGTAAGATTTCCCGATGTGCAAAGACACCCCTGCACCTGGCGACCCCCGGCCTCCTGGTCCCAACTCCGGGGTGCCTACCTACCCTCCAAGATCCCAACTTACCCCTTAAAGTGTTGGTCACTTCGGAAGATCCACCGTCCCCAGGCCTGCAGCCTTTGTTCCTTCTCAAGATCTCCATTGAATAACATTGAGCGCCCGACGGCTCAAAAGCACCCTGCACCCAGCCACTCGAGTGCCCCTGGCCATGCAACCTGTGTCCTATCCTACTTCCCCATTTGCCCTGAGCAAGTGACCAGGAGCCCAGCTCCCACAGCCGTGTGGCCTGCTAGCCAGCAGCCACCAACCAAAGGCCCCCTGCCTCTCATTGGATAACATTGGGCCTAACTACCTCTGCACCCGGCTGCCCCTGTGCCACTGTGGGTGTGCCAACTGTACCTACCTGACCCTGGGCGACCCCTGAGGCTATTCCCAGAACCTTAACTCTGTCAGTCGAGTACTTACCTAAAAGCTGATAACTCACTTTTCTTCCATAGGCTAACAATGACTGTTTTCACTCAGAAATTCTTTTAAGTGTGGAGTTTTGGAACTTTAAAGTATTCACCTAAAATCAGCCGAACAACTAATTCCGATTCACTCACATGTTATCAGGAAATACCTCAGTGCTGCACCTTTCAGCCCAGCGCCAATTTTAACCGTACTTGCCTGTAACCTAAATTTTCTTCCATAGGAAACAATGGACTGTTTTTCTGTGAAATTTATTCTGTGTCGATTTTTTCAAGCTACAAATATTCTTTAATAATTGTACCAACTATCAAAACATACTTACTTACCTGTTTTAGATAAAGGTCCCAGTGCTGAACCTAGGAGTCCAGTACTGGATTACAAAAGTAGCGTAAACATACTTTACCTGCAACTTGAATTTTCTTCCATAGGAAACCATTGACTGTTTTCTGTGTAATTTATTCTAAGTGTTGATTTTTGAAAACTACAAATATTCTTTAAAAATCGTACCAACTGGGGGGCGTGGCCTGCAGCCAAGGAAGATGGCCGCACATTAAGTGAGCAGCGAGCCATATCCTTCCTTCACACTCCTAACCCGGCATAATCTGCACATCCTGGTGACACCTGCCGCTGTCGGAAAAAGCAGTGCAGCGGTGGGCGGTGTCAATCTACAGTGAGACCCCCGTTTTGAACTCCGGTGGTGGCTGCGGGCATACGCGGCTTGGGAGCTCGGCGGTGACAAGATGGCAGCGGCGGAGCTCAGAGTCTAAGAGCCTGCGTCGCTGGAGAGCGGGGAGGTAGCGGACGCTGGTAGGAGTGCGCCCCCTCTTCCCCTCCGGGACACAGTGTGCGCGGCGGTGACGTCCGCGCTGGAGATCCGACGCCCGGCTGGGTGGCTGCGAGAGAGGCGGTGAGAAGGCGGGGGCAGCGGTGCATTGGACACTAAGCCGTCTGGAGAGTAGCGCCTGCTCCCGCGCGGGCCCTTGCAGTGGCGGTGATTCTCGGGGCTGCGCTTCACTCCTGCCCCGGGGTGCAGACAGGCGTAGTGCACCGGGGCCTTCATGGTAGGGCCTGCAGAGACATTGCTGGGCTGAGTGTGTGAGCCAGGAGGGCCCCGGTTTCTACTAGAGACAACGGGTGGGAGGAGTGCAGGCCCCCTCCCCGAGAACCAGCACACTTCGGATATAGCGCCAGGAAGCACTGGGCTAGAGGAGACCGGGATGGCTGGGAAAGACCTGAGGCTGGTGGTTTGGCAGGGCCTCGAGAGCTACACCAGTGGGCCCAATGCAGTAAGTGGAACTGGGCAAGGGGAGACTACGGCGGTGAGAGTGGGGCCTGGAACACGTGAACGGTGGCTTGTGGACAGTGAAGTGCCAGACGTTCGTGCCTGGGGCCCCAGTAGGATCCTGAGATTGTGTGGTGGGGCCGCCTGGACAGGGCCCGGTGGACAGAGCCAGATACGCGAGCTCCAAAAGTGCAGCGAGGGCCCGCAGTGGGTGGCCTACTGGCATTGAGGTGTCAGACGTGCGGAGAGTCCAGTGCACAGGCCGTGGAGTGAAGCCCAGCCAGATACAGTGAGTGGCGTGGCGGGTGACTGCACAATGAGCCGCAACCGACCCTTAACCCAGAGCCAAACTAACTCAATGGATAACTACACCGTCAGTGTGGGCAGAGAGGAGGTCCCAAGAAGTGAACATAAGCAGGGTGAGACGGCGGGAGGTGGGCTGGATCCTTCGCTTAAGGACATTATGGTCACTATTCAGGAGATGCGCGGAGCCCTAAATGATATGCGGGGCACCATGGAGCCCAAGCTTGACTCGGTGACGGAGGAGGTTAACCTGCTGTGAGCAGACTTCAGTAAAATGTCGGGTAAGATATCGAAGGCTGAGAACGGTATAGGCAGCCTACAATCGAAGACGAAGAGGCTCGAGGAGCAGGTTGCCGCACTTACGAAGAATCAGGCCGACATCGCCGCCCGCCTCGAGGATCAGGAAGGCCGGGCGAGGCGCAACAATATCACAATCCTGGGGGTCCCCGAGGGACTGGAGGGGCCCTCTATGGACTACTTTGTGGTGGACTTCATAATCAACCACCTCAAGCCGAAACACCTCTCCAATTTCTTCTTGGTTGAGCAAGCCCACCGCGCGCTGGGGGGAAGGCCAAAGCCGGGGGCTCCTCCGCGCGCCATCATAGCGCGGATCCCGAATTATCGCGATGCCATCCTGCAGGCTTCAAGGGTGTCCAGCGATTGAAAACTCGAGAATGCCACCGTCCGCTTCTTCCCTGACTTCACGTTGCAAGTACAGCGTCAACGCAGGTCATTTGAGGGAGTGAAGCGGGCCGTTAGGGATCATGGAGTGAAGTACATGATGCTGTTTCCTGCGCGCCTAAAGGTCATTGACGGGGATAAGGCGTACTTCTTCGATTCACCGGAGGAAGCGAGCGACTGGATGGAAGGATGGCAGACCGTGGGTCGCCGAGGTGGATCGCGACGCCCGTCCCAGCACAATAAGGGCCAGGGGGCCAGGACTGACACCACCCCGTCACAGGATCCTCCTCTGGCAGGACATTCTCCTCTGAAGTGACAGAACTGAGCAACATTGTGTGAGAGGGTCCTGTCTTCGAATGTAAGAGGGGTTGCTTGCCTCAGGGTCCCGGCCTCTCAATGTCTGGAGGGTGTGGGGCTGAAGCTCCGTGGCGGTCTGCGAACTTGGAAGCCTCGGGCGGTTGCTGACCCACATGATTGACTTCCAGAGACTGCAGTACTAGGTTTAAAGATGAAGAGGTGCTGGGGCTGTTTTGCAGAATTTCTCTAGGGGGTGTGTACTCCGTTTCTACATTATGACTTCTTCGGCGGCTACAGCCTCGCGTTCCCTGACTTGATTGATTGTGGGGTTATGGGGCGATAGGTACTCTAATTTTTATTATGATGGTGGGTGGTTGGGGTCCCACTGAGCAGGGAGGCAGGGTTGGGGGTATGGTTAGGGGGGAGGGGAGGGGTGTTGTGGGAATGCTTATGTTATTCTCCAGGTGTGTTTGTATGGCAGCTTTATAGGGTGGTCCTCAGGTTCCAGCAGGGGATCGAAGGTGGTCCGGCGCATTCTAGAGCCCTGTTCTTCAATGGGTGATCGGTCAAGATTAAGAATTTGGTCATGGAATGTTAATGGGTTGGGTAATGAAATAAAGTGCACGCTAGTTCTGCAGCATCTGAAACGCTGCGGCCTGGATATAGTTCTCCTACAGGAGACTCACTTGAGAGGGAATACATGTAGGGCGCTGGACCGGTTCGGTTATAAGCTACTAGCGCACTCCGGGTTTTCGTCAGGCTCTAGGAGAGTGGGAATTTTACTCCGCACAGCCCTTCAACTGATTATCACGGGTAAATGAGAGGAGGACTCGGGCTGCTGGGTGTCACTAGTGGCCAAATGGGAAGGTTGCGCTCTACTGTTGAGCTCCTGTTACATTCCACTATGGCTACATGCCTCGTCATACATGAAATTGGGATCCCACTTGGCCTGGAGAAGGACCTCACAGTCCTGGAATTAGGTGAAGCCCTCAACGCGCTTAAAGCTGGGAAGGCACAGGGGCCGAACAGGCTCCAAATAGAAATTTACAAATGACAGTCCAGTGTAGTGACTGAACCCATGAGGCGCATGTTCCTTGAGGCACAGCAGGTTGGGATACTGCCACCCGACCAAAGGGAGGCCACGATAGTGGTAATTCATAAGCCCGGGAAACCGGCGGACTGTTGCTCCTCATATCACCCGATTTCGCTCATCAACGTGGAGGCCAAGGTCTTGGCTAAAGCTTTGGCGACGCGACTACTCACAGTCTTGCCGGACCTGATACATGTCGATCAGTCGGGATTTATGCCTCATAGGAGTATGCGACACAATTTGCGTTGGCTCTATGGAGTAATGTATATGACAGAGGACGTGGGTGACACTCAAGCGGCATTGATGGCGCTGGACGCCTCAGTGGTCTTTGACAGTATCGAATGGCCCTATTTATTTATGGTCCTGCAGCGTCTGGGATTTGGGCCGGTCTTCCGTGGCTGGGTGCACTTGTATGAGAGCCCGGTGGCGAGGTTAAGGGTCAACGGAGTACTGTCCCGGGTGTTCCCCCTTGTGGCGTGGTACGAGACAGGGGTGCCCACTGTCCCCTCTCCTATTTGCCCTGGCGCTAGAGCCATTGGCCCATTGGATTAGGGGAGAACGGTCATTCTGGGGCTTGGCGCTTACGGACGATTGGGAAGAGCGTATATCTTTGTACGCTGATGATATAGTCCTCTACATGGCTAAACCCTACCATTCCATGGTGCAGGCGCTTTACCTTTTTGAATTATTTGGCAGCTACTCTGGCTACAGGATCAATTGGTGCAAGTCCTTAATTTACCCCCTCTCGGGGCCCCCCCCCATGGGTCCCGTCACGATGTCTGGCCTTGGTTGTCACTGAGGGCTTTAAATACCTCGGAGTGTACATTACTAGGAACAGGGCGGAGTTCTTCACCAAAAATCTGGAGCAGCACCTGGCAAGATTGGCGTCAGACATCGCTCACTGGCGTTCCCTGCCTCTCACTCTGATGGGGCGCGCCGCGATTTTTAAGAAGTTGGCATTGCCGCGTCTCCTGTACATCCTACAAAATTCGCCTAATCTGGTGCCAGACGGAGTGTTCCAGCGCATTTCCCAGGCCATGAGGACGTTGCTTTGGGACGGGGGCAACCCGAGAATCGTGCTGACCAAACTTATGAGGGTGGTGTACGATGGGGTGCTGGCACTACCGGACATTTGACTGTATTATTGGGTGTCTCAGCTTCAAGTCATTAATGACTGGGTCTACGCGGCGGACTCGGAACCGGCTTACAGTGTACATAGGTACGTCATGCCCGAGGGTATTTGCGAGCCTCTTCTCTATGCAAGGAAGCACCAGAGGGATTTGCCCTCGCACACAGGGGTAGGACTGCAGTGCTGGAAGGAGGCTAACAAGTTCCTAGGCTGGGCTAACGCCGTAACCGGTAGGACAACGCTTTGGTGTGGTGACCAGTTACCGGTGGTTGGGAGACTCACTGGATTTAAGGGCTGGAAATTGATTGGCATCGAATACCTGGGGGATGTCTGGAAGCGGGATGCTCCTAGGTCTTTAGAGTACTTGGGGAAGGAATACGTAATGCATGCCTCACAACACTATTATTACTTGTGTATTACACATGCTCTGTGCTTTCATATTCCGGTGGGGACCTCAATCCCAGAGTACTCGCCAATGGAGGACAGGCTCTTACTGGACCCCATTTTAGAAAAGCCCACAACCACTATTTATCGCAAACTGATTAACAACATACTTGACCCTCTGTTGTCACTGTGGACGAAGTGGGAGGAGGACATTGGAACCCTAGAGGATGATGATTCGCAGGACGCCCTGCAGAGCCCGCGTGAGATAGCAACACGGGTCCGGTTTCGTCTTGTCCAAATCAAAATTTTACACCGGGTCTACTACCCGCGCACTCACTTATTCTCATGGGGCAGGACTCAATCTCCTTTGTGTGCAAGAGGTTGCCATGAAGAGGGTACTTTTTTCCATATCCTTTGGGACTGTCCGAGAGTGGCACCCTTTTGGTCTAAGGTGGCTCATACCATGGAGATAGTAGTGGGGTCGCCAGTTCCGGTGGAGCCAAGATGGCTTTTATTAATGATTAAAGGGCTGATTGACTGGCCAAGGTACAAGGAGATCTGGCTGGCCTTGGCAGCCGGGTTGGCGAAAATAAATATTGCCCGGGGTTGGGGGGCGCAGGAGGCCCCACAATAGGACCAGTGGTGGCGGGATTTGGATTGGTGCCAGAGGGCGGAGGAGACGATTTACAAGGCCAGGGGGTGTGTGAAGAAGTGGAGGAAGGTCTGGGGCCCCTGGCGGAAATACTGAGGAGCTGGGGGGAGGCGGTGATGTGTGAGGCAGGTGGTGGTCTTTGGAAATGTTTTGACCTGCCCAATGTATGTACCCGAGATCGCTAACTATCTCCTGCTAAATGTACGCTGCTATGTATTTTCTGTACCTGAGAGCAAAGTTAATAAAATAAATTTACAAAAAAAAAAATCGTACCAACTACCAAAACGTAATTGCTTACCTGTTTTAGAGAGAGGTCCCAGTGCTGAACCTAGGAGTCCAGTACTGGATTACAAAATTAACGAGAACCTACTTTACCTGCAAAGTGAATTTCCTTCCATAGGATAACATTGGTAATTTCATCTGAAAAGGTTTCTGACGACTTTTAAAATACAATTATATTCCTTAAAAATCACTTCTGTAACCAAAACGCTTTTACTTAACTGTTTACAGCTCATGTCCCAGGACTGAATCTAGGATCTAGTCCTGTTGTTAGAAAAGTAATCTACAAAGTAACTAATTGCGTTTAACCAGAAATTCCCATTGAGCTCAATGTTGCATTGTGTTTGAAATTGTGTTGCCTATTGCAACAAACTGTAACTATTGCATTCAAAAAGTCTATTGCGTATTTGAAATGTACTTAACTAAAGTAACTCATCCAGAGAAAGTATATTTTGATACCTTGTTGGTTCTAAAATAAAACAACTATATCTTTTGATACAAAACCATTGGCCTAGAGTTCAGTTATTGAGTGTGTGAGACCATTTGCTGACCATTTGCTGGCTGACAACAAAGGCTTTACACTGTCCTCTGATACTGCCTTACTGCTCGACCAAGCTACAACTTTAGAGAGTAAGGTTATATCTAACTTTAGCCTCTGCCAAACCGCTGGGGACTGGGGACTCTATACACACTGTACCTTACTTTTGTCCGGTATATATAGAGCCACTTTCCTACATGCACTTTATATGAAAGATGACTATAAATCATACAACTTAAATTGATGGGAAAATGCATTCTTTTTTTCTTATACGTTTACCTTATGAGTACTCAGTTGCTTAATGCAATTACTTCCGAAAGTGTGTGTGTGTGTGTTTGTAACTGTTGTCGTATAAACCTTCCATTTCAAGTGTGTTGCAGCAGTTTCAAGATCCTTTTAAAGCTTCTCATTGCTCAAAAGAGTTTAATTTCTGATATTATGCCTTTCTGTTCACTTCATTGCTTGGGTTTACACACACATACGTGTCACTCTAAGTGTCACACATTTGGCTCTAGGCCTGATTTAGATCTTGGCGGTATTACCATCATCCTGAGGTATTCCCAAGTACTCTGTCGAGCAGACGGCGGTCCGCCCACCTTATGCAGATGTTGTGGCGTCAGTCGAGCTGGATTGTGCTTTATGAACTCTGAGATACATATGAAAATACAGTCTTCCATGCCAACACGTTTCACTCCTTTCCTTATACAGCATGGACTTTTTATAAGCACTGCGCCTATTTCGGTAAAATATGTTAAGTAGTAAACATAGCTGCCTTAGTGGAGGAGCCGCCACGGGGGTTGTGTCTGGGGCGTCCATATGACACCCTTTCTCCACTCCAGAGGGCTGCCTTCAGGAGATGCACTAAAAGTTCACCACCTTTTTGTGTTGCACTTTCAGTGCGCCTCCTAAGGGTATATTTGTCTCCCTTCCCACATCCATAATATGTTGTGGGTGCAGAGGTAAAGCGATTCCCTCATTTGCATGGGACCACGGCCCATGCAATAGAGCGAATGTCTTCTCATGATAGTTTTAGTGCTACATGTGTGCCAGCCCTATCAATATTACAAAAAAAAAAAAAACGCACGAGTGTCTGGGGTCCCTTTTGTAATATCATTGTATTTGTATTGACGCACAAAGCAGACACACGCCCGTTGCGCCTCAGGACACAATGTATAATACGACCCCAAATGTGTTGCAGAAAATATCCCAGACCCTCAGGTGGTCTGAGAATCTGCATTTCAAACTGACAGCTTTACCATCTTCTAAGCTGATGGCCTTGCAGGAGAGTTGATCCCTTCTTTTCAAATAGCTCACACTCAAAAATGGTAAACTCCGTATTAATGTACAGCCTTCCATTAGTACTGCACTGTCATGTTTGCGATGTTATGCTTTGATGCATAAAGGTCTACAGTGCTTTGAGGATGTGCCTCAGAACACAATCAAGTGAAGGCTGGAAAAAATGTAAACTGGCCTACTTTTTAAACAGCATTCATGAAATGTGAAACAAACCTTGTTTTTTCTAAACTTCGCTGAAAGAAAGCACTGATTAGTTGCTTTGTACTACCAGTTCGGTTCATGTATGCCTGGTCCATATAGCTATTTTCTTTGAGTCATAATAAAGTCTTGGAGAAGAATGGTTCTTTTTTAATGTGGAAAAAAATATTTGAAGTTGGCTAGTTCTCAGCACTTTTTGCAACAGAACATTAAATCCTTAAATGTAAGCGTGTACACATGTTTTTTAATTGTTGATTGTTAACTTTTGTTTTTTACATAAGGCACAGCATTAAAAAGACGTTCGACTTAATTTTCTGTCTCAGCATAAAATCTTCAATCAACTCATGTTGAAAACATCTTTGCATTAATTGGAGTGATGGTGCCAGCATTACTGGCTGGAAGCCATTTTTTGTTGGATTATACTGCTGAGACTACTTTGACATCATTGCTTAGGGGAATTAAAAATAGTTTCTGATGAACAACTGACTGAAGATATGAAGCATAATTTTTTATGCCTAAAGCATAAATTAAAAATGGCTATTTTATCATTCTACTATTGCAAGCACATGTACTGTGCACTTTTGCTTCAAACGAATGCAAATAAAAAAAAGCATTGGTAAAGACAATAGCTTGGCTTTTTGAAACAGGTGTATTTACTTTGCCAATACTTGTTTCCCTATGCAATTAAACTATATATGCCCTTGAATTCAGCCAATCCATTTGTCTTATATAATTGCTGAAGTGGTTGGACACAGTTGTACTTTGTTTCACTTGCTTCTTCTACTTTTGTGTTGGTTTTATCTTGTTTATAAGAGTCAACAAATTAAAAAGAAGAGCTGAGATGAGCCACGTTATGGGTCTCATCTGGTTCTAAAAGCACATTGGCCAGCCGAGCCTTGAAAATATTTAGCATGTAAATCATGCAACAAATATAATTTTAGAATAAGGCAAGGTGTCTTTATAAATACAAAATGTTTTATTTCTTTAACACTTGGAATAATTTCACCTTAGTACATGAGATTATGTCCCTGCATTAAGAGGCATTTACTAATAGGGAGAGCTGACACTGAGAAACATTTCTGCCCCGCCCTGACAACAATGCCATTAGTGAACTAAAAGGCAAGTCAGTTGTCATGAGCACCCTACATGTGGCCTAGATTCTTAATATAAACAGAGCAATATTATAGGCTATAAAATCAGACCCAACAGGTATTTGGACAGTGCACAACACCCTGAACTCATGTACTTCAAGATGTTCTCATATGTGATCATGAACAACAAGAAGGCTTGATAAAATAAAGCATTTGCTGAGATGCACACAATTGTGCCAAACAACGAAGCCGGGATTGAACCCAGATCTATAATTTTCACACTACAATTAAACCATTACATGGATATCTCTTTCTGACATCAAATGTTAATGCTTTGTCCTTAATTCTTGAAGTTTGAGATTAGAGTGTGGGTGGCCAGCAGAATCCCTATTTTATTTTTGGCAGCTTTATAGTGTTAACCTTCACAAAGGACATATGAGCGTTTCACGACAGGCACAGACTATGTCACTCTTTTATTTTTTGACACAGGGAGAATTACGGGATGCTATGTTGAAGCCAAATTTAAACCTGGTTCCTTGTGTTGCATGGTCAACAGCTATAGCCACTAGGCCACATTGTTACAGTGAAGCTCAGCTTTTTTTGGCTCGTGGTTCGAGAAGGACCTCGAGCTGACCCAGAGCCAGGCTTCTGGCTCAAATCTGGCTCGAGCTTTCAGTGGCTCGCCCACCTCTATTGCTTATTGTGTAATATTTTTGTTCCTGTTGCACTATAGTTTAAACTTTCTATGGTGGCTCCTGTGCAATGGCCAGGTTATGTCAAGGAGGACGTATTGCATATCAATCAATAAGATGTACTTTAAGAAAAATAAATAGTGCTGAACCTTGTGCGGCCTCAAACTGCAAGATTTGCAAAGCCTATCAATTAATCAAAATTGATTTCCTACATTTTTATGTTTTTGATTTTCATATTAGGAAAACAATAACAGCAACATCAGAGATAGCTACACGTATGATACAGCTCCTGCCCATTATAACTAAGGCTCACAGTTTTCCATTTTTACTTTTTTTTACAGATAAATACAGACAGAAAACAATTTGTTTCCTGATTGCGTTCATTTTTAAAATTGGAAAAATAAAGAAAATTGAGCTTCATTTAAGTGACTATTGAGGCTATCTTTCATCAATTCCAGGCCAACAGCTGAACAAATAGACAGCAAGATGAGTTAAATAATGGGATGAGATTTCCTTAAATAATGGAATATGTCAACATGCAGTTGTAGCATATGCTAATATTTACCTGTAGGTGAATTGGTATGTTATATTTAGCTACATAATTTGCTAAAACGAGACAGGTATCAACATATGAGTGTACATTTATCAGTTAAGTAAGTGTGGAAATATACAATTTTACAACTTCATTTATTCACAAAACACAATATATGGATAAATACCAATAAGATGGCCAAAAAATAAATATGGGTAAATACAGATGCAAATGTTAAAACAAAAATACCATAAAACTGGGAGCCCTAGTTATAACTAAAAAGCTTTTCCCTTCATTGTTGTCAATTAGTACTCGTGTGGTGCGGTATCTGCCATATGACTTTGTGGCACTATTCTGTAATCCAGGGTGTGATGTATCAACCATATCCATTGAAGTCCAGTGCTGAGTGTGTCAGTCGTAATGAAATGTGAGGGGTATTTTGCTGGGTGAGGTCAGTGGGATGGACCAATTTGCTTATGTTTCTGACGGTAAGTCTTGCACCAGCCTTCCATCATCTCCCATTTCTTTGTGTTTGACTGCTCTACCACGGCTGCTACTGGTAAATCCAGGAAACTTAGGGTCACATGTACAAAGGTAATTGTTTGCGATTTCCAAATAGCTAATTTTTGTGATTTGCTATTTGGTAATTGCAAACACCAATGTACAAATGTGTATTTTACACATTTTCAGATTCCCAGTGGGTCGCAAATAGACCTACCTCATGAATATTAATAAGATAGGTGTAGGTTTGCGACCCATGGGAATCGCAAAAATCACAGGGATGGTGCCTGTTGGGGTCAACAGACCAACAACACTGTGATTGCTTTTAAATAAAACAATCTTTTTTTTAATGCAATCTGTTTTTCTTAAAGTAAAACAAGACGTGTTTAAAAAAATGAATGTTTGAAGAAATATATATATTTTAATTTTTCAAGAGTAGGCAGTGGTCGATGGGACCACTGCCTGCTCTTAAAAAGGTTTTTACGATCCTTCACATGGGCCCTTCCCCTTCCCATTTGCTTGAAGTCTGCGGTAAAATGTGAGTATTTTGCAACAGCATTTCGGTCACAAAACATTCACACATACCACTGTGATTCAGTGCTAGGAAAGTATGGCTTAAACACACCCCTTCTTAATACTGAATCGAAGACTCAATTTGCGATTCGGTTATAGGTAAGTTACCGAATCGCAAATAGGGCTTTGTACATTTTAAAAGGTTTTTTTGTTTTAGCAACAGGGATGATTCTGAGTATCGTCCCGTTTGCGACCACAAAAACACTTTGCACATGTGGCCTAGACTTCCTCTAACCATTGGACCTGTTATCTGGCCCTTGATATCTGTCTTGCACCCTCACACTAACCACCTCGGATCTTTTCACGCTCCCGTGCTCTACGCTCAACACGTCTCTCCCTTAAACCACCCAGTCCATTTTTCTCTGCATTCAGCTCTTCTCCCAGCTCCCAAAACTGCTCACTCTTATTCGGCGCTTTCCTTCCTGTGCCCAGCACTTATTTGCATACATTTAGCACTGCATCCCCCTGCACTCAGCTCAAGCCCGTCTGTCCTTGTTTTCGCCCTTTGTCAGACCCCTCCCCTGTGCTTCCACGCAGCCTCCTTTCTGTCCTTCCAGCTCACGCTGTTCTTTACACACTCCTCGTGAGCCTTTCTCTGTGCACTGCGGTCTCGAGTTACCTGCCTGTGCTGACCGTCTCCTTCCTGTTGCTCAAACAAACAGGCTCTGCAGTATCATTTGGCGCGTTCGGCCTGCCTTGGCCTCAAACACTATTATAATAATAATAATCCTCTGGTGCCCTTACGACCTGCATACAGGAGCCTGGCACTGGTATTTCCTGGCTGATATGAGACGTACGCTGAAACAAACACCAGAACCTCTGAAAGACACACGGGCGAGGCACGGTGCTTATGCCATGTACACACACACTGATGGTCGTCACCAGGGACGCTATTCATTATAATTATTCTTTGCAGCCAGTTTTTATAAGGCACTAGAGCGCGTAACATGGAACCAGTCGCTATTATTTTTCAGGTATAGAGGTTAAGTAATTTGCCCTAAATCACAGGATGTTCAGCAAGTCTAGCTGCGGTACCACCTCAGGTCCTCAACTTTATTACTACCGATATTATCAGGGTCGGACTGGGACAAAAAAAAAGTCCTGGGGACAAAAATAAAAGTAGCACCCACTAGTGAAGCAAATGGCAAAAAAATAAGTGGTAACATCAGGAAAACCAACAGGAAAAAAACGACTAACCTGGCCATAACATCGACCCAAAACTACTACAAAAAAACAACCTACGCACTGATTCAACTCGACATGCCGAACATTCAAACAGATTTTATTTTGAGTGGCAACATGTACAGCTTCAGAGTTACTGTGTATTTTCGGTTTTCCAAAAAACAACATTTTGAAATTACTCGTTCCGTTCCCGTGCAAACGTCATCAGGTTGGGTCGAAAATCTGCACTTAAAAAAGTTTTTTCCAAGCGGTGTCACCAGCTGCCCTCGTTGTGGCACTTCACCCTCGAGCTTGCTTGGTTGCGACCTCTCTAGGCTTCCGTACCAGCAGCAGCAACTGGTCACGTGACGCGTCAAGTTTATTATGATAAGGTCACGTGACGCCAGTAGGTTCCAGTTGACCGGTTACGAAATAGGGGTTGTAGGGTGCCCAGCGGAAGAATGCAAGAATTATCTAGCTTTAATGAACATACCTAGTAACAGCCATACATACAGCATACTTTACGAATAAATCGTGCAACATACACTAATGCACAACCCAAGACCCCAGTAAAACATCCAACTAAATAAAGTAGACACTAATTACCTGTTCCAAAAAGCAAATGGGATGAATTTGAATTGTCTTGATATGAGTTCTCTGGATGTAAAAAAAGCTATGACTTCAGGGAGGGGGGGGGGGGGGCAGCATTGGTATTTACGTGAATTTATCCTTTACCTCAGCTTTCAATTCTGAAGAAGTGGGGTCTATTTACAACAGGTCACTGTTGTCTCGAAATCGAAGGGGCTGCAGCAGCATCATTGTTGGCCAAACAAAGGCCCAGGGCCAGGCCACAACATACTGGCGAGGGAAAGCCATGTATATAGATAGATGGATGGATGGAGAGACATGGAATGAGAGAAGACAGACAGACAGCTAGCTAACTAAATAGACAGACAGACAATCAGCCAGCCAGCCAACCAGCCAGGCAGCAGAGACGGACAGACCTATAGATAGATGTATAGTCGGATATACAGACTAATATATAGACGCCCTCTTCTCCATCTGTCTTTCTCCAATTGCCAATTCCGGCGAACCCTGAAAAAGTCTTGTCGCCACCCAAACGTTCTCTTCCTTAACTCCACGTCATCGCGATTTATACCATCATTCACGAGATGTTTTTAAGTTAGTACTCACTCAAAGGTTCAGCTGGCATCCTTCCAGTCTCTGAGGTCCTGGTGTCTGTGGCCAGAGTGTGCGAGCTCTGCTTTGGGCTCGCTGAAGCCGCTGTAGGTCTGCTGAAACTTAAGTCCTTCCTTTCCTGTTGGTGAAAGTTCAGCTGCTGTGAGGCAGTACAGTGGGGGCTTCCGGGGTCTGGCAGGGAGCCTGGAATGTCAGGCTGGGCTTGGAACGGTGGGACGGCTCCGGGTAGAAAGGCCTTCATCTGCACCAGGCAAGGCGAGGAGTGAGGTGTGTAAAGAAGCGTGAAGACCTGCTTCTAGCCACTGGTATCCTGTTTTTAGGTCTGGCTTGTGATCAGCCTAAAAAAGATGACTTTATGAAGCACCACCAGGAGAGAGGCTTTGGCTCTTCCCACATGTTGGTAGGCAGGGGTAGGGGTACTTTTGATTCGGGAAAAAGTTGTGTGCTTCCTCAAAAAAAGTGCTCCCCTCCATGCAGTTGTGATCATCATTTCGTTTACATATCTAGCTGCCCAGCTTGAGCTTTCAGGAGAAAGGGGCACACACTTGACATTGTAATGCTATTAAAGTGTCTTAAATAACTAGATAATAATTTAGTGTTTGTTTTTCTCTGGCAGTAGAAGAGAAGGCAGCGGTCATTAACTTTTGACTTCAGACTGTTGTTTTGTGTTTGAGAACCTAGGCCTACACTAATATATATGGATCTTTAGGTCTGTCTTGACAATGCTACTGTTGCTAGACCATTGATCAACAACAAGCATTGGCAAAGCCATTAGGTGTCGCGTCTTTGAGAGCTATTGACTTTGTTTTTTTATCTGTGTTGTACATTACTGTCTGTGGTTGTCTAGTATGTTTGAAGTTGTATTCTAAATTGCTATGAAACAGCCGTCTCTATTTAGTAACAATAGAACATCCCTTTATGGAAAACCGCATCTGAAGTGTCTAATATTTCATCTTTTTCTTTGAATGGTACAGGTACATGAAGTGAAAGGTGCTTAAAAGCAAACACTTAAAACATTAGGGGTGGTCCTCCAAAATGTAAATCACTGAGGTGAGGGGCTTCTATGGGTCTTTTGCAGGTTAACAAGGAAGTATCTAGAAAAACTAAAGAGGGTCCCTGGGGTTCTACATATAGGGAGAGGAATGCAGGGAAAAACCAGAAACAATAACGAAAACCTCTCCCTAACCATTAATGAATACACAGGTAATACATCCTAAATAAAAAAAAAACAACATTGTCCCACAAAACAACTGTTTATAATTTTTTATTTATATAAAAAAAATGTTTCTTTTAAATTTGTATGTAAATTCATTTATATAAAAAACTTCGCTGTACAGAATTCAAAATAGAGCAACCCCAAGGAAAGCAATACAAAAAATATACAACAACAATATAACACCACAAACCACAAGGACACCAATAATACCATACATAACCCAAATAAAAAAAACAGATTGCACACAACACACTGTATAACAAAAACAGTTACAATACACAAACTTCAAAAATAGTTTCAAGACTGAGAACAGCGCTGACGCGCGTTTCGGAGTGGGACCTTTGCCAACAGTTCCTTTGTCATGGCGCAACAGATACAATTCACTTTGTGGTCAGATACCTTCTGTAGATCACGGACATATTTATAAAGCGTGGTGTGAGAGGCTCTGTATCACAAAACATTCATGTGTATATATAAATAATCTGTGGGGTGTCGTGTCCCCTGACCCAGGAAACACACAAGAAACGGTGGGGCTGATCAGGTACCACTTTATTACAGATGTTGTACAGCGTGCTGCTGCCCCGACCTCTCACCTCGAGGTCCTGCTTCCGAGTGTCCCCTGTCCCCTCCCTTGACCGGATGTGGTGTCCGGTGTCCCTTGGCTTATGTCCTGTGTCCCAGGGTCCTAGTGCCCCTGTCCTGGGCACGACATCTCCCCCCTTGTTGCAAAACAAACATTTTTTTGAATGCAGCCTGTGGTCAGAGAGAGAGGGAGAGAGAGAGAGAGAGAGAGAGAGAGAGAGGGAGAGACAGAGAGAGAGAGAGAGAGACAGAGAGAGAGAGAGAGAGAGAGAGAGAGAGAGAGAGAGAGAGAGAGAGAGATGTTGTTCGATGGCCCATAGGCCTCTTCATCTACACCTCCTCAATTAGTCTCTTTGGTTCCATGTGTTTCCTTCTTGATCGCAGTTTTCTGATGTTCGCTTGAGCTTCTTCCTTTTGTGTGTATTTCTACAGTTCATGCTTTGGCCTTTCCGCTTCTCTTGCTTCTGCCTTGCTGATATGCGAAAGGTGCCCTGTGACGTGACACTGCCCAAACTGCCGCCTTTGCCATCCGTTCTTTTGCTTTTGTCATCTTCAGCTTGCCTCCGGGGATCTCGTTGCTCCATTTCCTCGCTTGTCCTTCTTTGAGCATCGCGATGCCTCCTTTCTTTCTTTTTCGTTTCGTCGCATGTCTTCCTTTCTTTTCATGAGCCTTTGTTGTTGCGTTTGCTTTTTGAGCTCTTGCAGCAGTGTCTTCTTGTTCCACTCTTCTTTCCCTTCTTGTGTGTGATAGTCTCACTCTTCTTGATTCCCTCATCGCCGTTCCATTTCTGCTTTCTTGTGCCACCACCTGTCTTCGGTGATTTTTTTCTTGTTTATGTTGTGTCCTCTTTGCTACCAGTTCTATTTCGTTGCCATCTGAATTTGGCTCTCTGCGCAGCCTCCGGTCAGCATGTGCTGGGTCGTCCTCGGCAGTCATAGCAAATCTGATCTCTTTCAATTCTTTGTGGTGCTCTTCGGTCCAAGTGAAACGTTTTCCTTTTTTTGTTAGCCCCCTCAGTGTGGTGCTTGTGGCAGCATCATCTTCTTCCAGTCTTTCAGTTGCCATGAGACCCATCATTTTCGTTGTGATGTTGCTCAACAGGCACGGAGCTGTATCTTCTGTTAATTTTCCTCGCTCCATTTCTTTTGCGTCTGCTGTCGCTCTAGCCTCCGCTCTTGCTAGGGCCAGGATGTTTTCTAGTGATGTTGGCTCTTTTAGTATTTTTGCACGGAACCCCGTGTCACGGCAGCCTTCTATGATTCGCAATCTTATTGCTTGTGTGTTGTCAAATTTGTCAAATTCACAATGTGTTACAAGTTTCCTCAGTCTGGTCGCAAAGTCATCTGGTGTTTCGTCTATTTGTTGAGACGCAGTTGCGAAAGTGTATCGTTCAAAATCAATATTTCTTTGCTGGTCAAATTTCGTTGTTAAACATTTCTTTCGTTTTTTATAAGTAGTTGTTTCCTTTGTTGGTAGCGTCACTAGGAGGTCCTCAATGTCATCGTCTGCAAAATTTAGTAATAGACCCAGTTTCTTTGCCTCTGTCACATCAGTCTCTTCCATGTATCTCTCCAGATGTCTGATCCAATTCTCCCACCTTATTCCTACTTGTGGCTCCGACAAGTTGAATGGTGGTGGTTTTCTGTATTGTGCACTTTGTCTTTCTGGCTTGGGGTCTGTCATTTCTTCTTTTTTTTTTGTGCTCTCCTTGACACTCTTTCGTGTGCTCTTCCTGGTACCCTTTTGTTGTTTCCCGTGCTCTTTCTGGCACTCTTCTGTTTTCTGTGCTCTTCCTAGCACTCTTCTATTCTCCGTGTACTCTTTCGGCACTCTTCTATTCTCTGTGTTCTTCCTGGCACTCTTTTGTTATTTCTTCTATTGTCTTTTTCTTTTGTCCTCTTTTCTTTGCCTCTTTCTGGCACTCTTCTGTTTTCTGTGCTCTTCCTGGCACTCTTCTATTCTCCGTGCTCTTCCGGCACTCTTCTATTCTCTGTGCTCTTCCTGGCACTCTTCTGTTATTTCTTCTATTTTATTTTTCTTTTGTCCTCTTTTCTTTTCCTGGCCTGTGCTTGTCTGTTTTCCTGGTGCTCAAATCAGCACTTTTTCTTTTTAGTCAGCACTTTACCGGCTTTATTTTCTCTTGTTTGTCCTTATTTTCCTTTCTTTCCTTTTGTTTGTTGCCTTTTCTCTTATGTGCTGTTCCTTGTCTTTGCTTGTGCTTTATTAGTGCTCAACTCGGCACTTTCTGCTCCTTTTCACCTGTGCCTGCCCTTTTACCTTGACACTCTCTTGTATCAATTTATTCTTCCTCTTACAGATCCTTTGTTTTCTGTTTTCCTCTTTTAGGACACTTATTTTGCTATTGTCCTTTGATTTCCTTTTTTTTGCCCCTTTTCCACCTTCTTTTGGTGCTTTTATTCCTTATTCAAGCCCTTTCTCGATTTTGCCTGTTTTCAAAATGGCCACTTGTTTTTCTTTGCTTCCTATTGGTCGATTCACCTGACCTTAAAATGGCCGCTGAGAATCCCGCGAGATTTCTAATCCAATCGCCTTTCGCCTGACTCCAAAATGGCCGCCCCTCTTTCCTGCTTGCTGATTGGTCTAAACCGCCTGACTCCAAAATGGCCGCCGAGACTCTCGCGAGAGCTCACGCCGATTTCTTCTCTTTCGCGCGCTTCTACACAGCGCTTACCGGATCAGTTGGGGATCTTTCAAACAGTCGGGGTGGGCTCCCGCGTCGCTGCGCTCAATCGAGGGGCCGCTTTTCTTCTTTTCTTTCGGCGATGCAATCCAGGATGGGCTCCTGGTTTTCTTCGGTGATTTTCTTCACGATGGACACGCGTGGAGTCTTCAGATACCTTCGTCGCCAGTTGACGTGTCCCCGGACCCAGGAAACACACAAGAAACGGTGGGGCTGATCAGGTACCACTTTATTACAGATGTTGTACAGCGTGCTGCTGCCCCGACCTCTCACCTCGAGGTCCTGCTTCCGAGTGTCCCCTGTCCCCTCCCTTGACCGGATGTGGTGTCCGGTGTCCCTTGGCTTATGTCCTGTGTCCCAGGGTCCTAGTGCCCCTGTCCTGGGAACGACATGGGGGACAATGAAACAAAATATAAATGATAATGTTCAAATTAGCAATTCATTAGGAGCTGTGGTGAGGGTAAGGCTAGAAATACCAATACAGAGTGCAAGTAGGACAGGCTAAACAAATAGACCCAGTGATAAAAAGATGAAATGTGTAAAATAGTATCAGTCCCAAATACCAATAGGTTAGAAATTTAGCAATTGACCAATGCAGGAAAAATAGGAAGGAATACTAAAGTCCTATGATGAACCTACTCAGTAAATACAACACTAAGGATGCTCAACCACCTATGGGATCATAGTGTTGGATATACATCAGTCATAGAGGGGAGTCTGTCGGTATGAACACAGCGGTCTGAAAATTGAAAAAATAACCACTAAATACAATGTTAATCGCTACTTAAGGTTTAAACACTACAATAGGTTCAACCTATTAGACTACTAAAGATGCCTCCAAAGGAGTTAACAGTGCTACGTCTATGTTCAATTAGCTGAGATGGTCATATAAAAAGAGAATTCAATAAGGCTAAAAAGAGTGTCTAAATTCGAACGCCACTGCGTGAAAAATGGGCCCCTTAAAAGAGCTGTCATTATAGTAGAAAAAGAAGCATTATGGCACTGAGCTACCTAGGCATGAGTGGGGACCACAAGAAGTTACAATTACCGGATACTGAACAGGGAAGAAAGACTTAACCAAAGGTTATAAAGCAATCAGATAGCAGGTGACCAACCGATAAAATGGCTTCTGGCTGAAATTACATGGTTCAGTGTATTCCACAGACATAATTAATGATGGACATTAAACCCTGTATAGCAGAACCAACACAAAAAATACTCCCTTAAGTATCGTGGGAGGCTAAGTTGAAGACAGATTCAGAGATGCACACAGAGAGAATACCCTGCATACTTACGCAGGGATGTTCAGAGGATAATGTAGAATATTAAAAGCAGATAACCTTAGCAACCGACACTATGGATATCCTAGACAAATCATGGCCAGAGCTAGGAAAGAAAACAAGGCGAGGATGGGATTTCTGAAAACATAAACCCCCACGTAAGAGAGTAATCCTAGTAAGCTGTAGTGAGGGCTGGGCCTTGTTGCGCACATTGCTATGTTAGCATAGGCTTATCAGAAGTTGAAATGCCATTTAACTTTTTTGCTGCTTTTTCACACAACACTGCATATAGCTGTTGTTTTAAGTTAGGCTGCGTGAAATGCTTCACATGAGAATGGCTTGTTTTCAGCATCCCTAGATTTACATTGCGACCCTAGTCTGCACAGTCAGTGCTAAAGCCTCCAAGGTTATCATAACAAGGTAGCTGTTGTTTGGGCTGATCAGCTCAAGTTTTAGCCATAACATAAATGCAGCTGCAGCCAACGCGATTCTGGCGCCTTTAATATTGCACTGTAAGCATGATTTCAGGCACTTGGAAGAATCCCGTTTTTCCAGAGAGACCGAGAGCTTTTGCAGATCCTGATGTGATACACTCCAGCTGATCTTGAAGGTATGAGGTCCCCCACACAAGCCTAAGAGATCTTCTATATTTTATAAAACATAGTTCCTAACTAAGGAGGGTGTTATACTAGGCACTATTAGACCTGTTGTCACCATCATTGTAATATGATTTTTCCTTTTGTGTTTTATGGGATTGTAACAATGCTGCTCATATTATTTCTAATCATATGTCTGCTTATGTTAGCAAAATACTGCATCTTGGAGCACGTCGTTAAAATAAATATTTTAAGCTTTACAGTGTCTCTTTTTACTCCTATTGTGAACTGATATGAGAGTATAACGAAAGAGTGTCATTGCTTCCCACCATTCCTGAGTATAACCTAAGTCGCATGTTCTCGGTTGTCTAATCATTGGTTCCTTTGGTATAAGACGAAGAGCTAATGTGACACTGATGCTAGCTGGTTAGGGATTCTAGGTACTAAGGTGAGATTTTTCTGGTACACCACAATTCACTGAGGTCCTGGGTCTCTGTGCACAGTTCTGTGTATGAGCAGAATCCCTGCAACATGGCGCACCCAACTTAGTGGTCTTATTTGGAGACTCTCGAGAGTAGTGCTTATATCAGTCCACAACCCCCTCACTATTGTTTCAGGTTGACAGTGGTGATGGATAAACCTACCTATTGTTACATAGGTCTTTTCAAGCTTGATAATTTAAAACAGTTTCTATCGAGTTACTACCCAGTTGTTCTACGTTACTTTGTATTGTCTTTTTATCTCTCTTGTGTCATTATGGGTGATGTTGACATACCCCAGCATAGCCGGCTGGCGGTCCGCAATCATTTGCAGACCTCTGCCGTCCCCTTGGAAGGCATGGCAGTTGTTTTTGTGGTGTGTGCGGACGCGGCATACCGGTTTGAGCTTTTCTACTCATGGGTTACGATTCCTGCAGTGAATGCAGATACCAATTTATTTCATGCTTACACACACACTATCGTGCCTATGGAGTACACTCCATATAGGACACTGGAGATTCCGATTACAGCTTGGCAGCACCGCATTTGGTTTAATGGCGCCCTCCCCCACTCCATAACGGCGGTGAGATTAGGTCGTTTATCCATCCCAGACGCTTCTTGGCCTGTCTTGGCTGGGTTTACTCCACACCCCGTGCCGGGGTGATTCCAGTTGATGAATTTAGGCCTCTTTATACCTCTGCTGTAGGGGTTATAAGGGCCTTGTTTCAATACATTTCCCACAACATCCATGGCGGGGCACTCTCGTTGCGGTGCATCCAGTTGGACCGGGCGGGATGAAGCTTAGTCCCATCATGAATAATGAGGTTATGGGCAAGCACCCCAGGACAAGGATGGTATGCCTTTTCGGCTTGCCAAAAAATTTGACCAACTGGAGGCAGTATTTCCTAATACGACTCCTGTTGAAAAACACAGGATTCTTACTATTAGTTCTCAGAAAGACTTAGTGCCGGAAGTGGCCGTTATTAAGCGTGTTCAGGATGAACACGGACTGGAGGTGGCAGTTGCGTTGGGAATGAGACTCGTTGGAGTGTTTGATGCAGTTTCCGATCTAGGCCTTGCTAATGTCAAGGTGGATGCGGTAAGCTTCCAGGTGTCTAATGCTTTGCGCGATGTCCCAGATGACAAGAAACCCTGTCAGCTACCAATGATACTTACGGCGGCTTAGAAGACCATTGGCCATAATATTTTGGGTGTTAAGCCATTTGCCAAGGCAGTGCAGAAGTAAACTCAGGCGGCGAAGTCTGACAAAGACAATCGCCCCAATTTTCCAAAGCAGAATTGGAACTAGAATAAAAAACAGGGGGGGGGTGTGGCCAAGACGGCAAGCATGGCGGACGTAGCCTGAGAGAGCTCCGTCCCGCCGGCGAGATATCCGATTAATTTTCCTGCATCACCCTGACCCAGAGGCGTCCTGATTGGGTGAACAACTACCGGAGGTGACGAGCAAGCCCTGACAGCGATTTGGGCGAAATTGGTGCACGGACAACGGCGGTCCGGGCCCCAAGACAGTGAGCCCTGCGCCGCGCTTAGAAGCCGGGACCTCAAGTTTGGTGGGCCCGGGCAGAAGTACAGCGACGCCGGGGCCGGCAAGGAGCAGTGTGCCTGATTTCATTTCCGGCTGGAGGGGGTCCCGGGCTACGGACCTCGGCGGGTAGACAGTGCATGGCAGAGGCGGCGGTGAGACCTTAACATCGCCTTGGAGTTGGGGCACCGGCAGACGCGGGGTAAGCTGGCAACGAGAGGCGAGCGGCCCTGAGGGGGTACTCCCTCAGGAGCAGCGCCGCAGCGCAACGGGCCGATCCCACTTGGCGGTCGTGTCGGACCGCGGGGGTCTGGTGGACTGGGAGTGCTGGGGGGCTTCTGTCCTCTTCCCCCCCCCCCTCCAGCGGATACCTGAGTGCCGGGGCGGCGTGCGTTGCTGCTGAGGGTGGCAGGTCGGTGCATGCCCTGGCGGGGCCCGTGTACCGCTGCGCGCCAGATGCAGTGCGCCACTAGATACCCCTCATTCGGCGGTTAGGTCGGACCGCGAGGTAAGCCTCCGGGGGCGAGAGTGTTTGAGAACCGACGCCTGAGCCCCAAACAGTGACAACCTAGCAGTGGCGTTGGGGACAGCAGAGGCAGAGGCAGATCATCTCCCAGTTGCTCTGGAGCTGGCCAAGCATACGAGGCTTCATAAATCCACAGGAGGGAACCTTTGTAGAGGGGTAAACGCATCCCCGGAGTGGTCCTCGGACTGAGGCAGGGCATATATCCGGCGCTGGGGATTGAAATGCGAACACGGCGATAGTGGATGGGGGCGACGACGTATTGGAGTGAGGTGGCAAGATAGTGCAAGTAGGCGTACAGGCCACTCGAGAAGTAGGGACAGAACCCCTCTGAGCCCGGTAGAGCGGGAGAGGCCCTGACAGCGATCCCCATCTGGGGTGGAGAGTGCGGCCGCCCAACACCCCCGCAGCAGGTTCAGGCCTTGTACCCATATCCAAGGACCACCATGACGAGGGGCGGAAACAGTGGCGGAGCTACGAAACAAGGATCAATTGACAAGTTTACAGGGCCGAATGGTGGAGCAGGGGCCTCCGGGGGCCATCAGGTGCCGGGACCGGACAACGCGGCCCTCATGGCGGCGATAACGCAATCTACAGACATGCTGGATGCAAAAATTGGTGCAGTTGGAGCGGATGTTACTTTGCTATGTCAAGACTTGCGAAATGCCATTGCCCGTATTACTGAGACTGAGACCAGAATCACGGGTGTGGAGGATGACGTTGCGACCCTAAAGAAGAAAGTAGCCAACATGGAAGGGATGCAAAAGGGTCTTGCACTCCGGGCTGAGGATGCGGAAGGGCGGGCTCGGCGAAACAACCTGCGGTTTGTGGGATTCCAGGAGGGCTGTGAGAAGGGCAACATGGAGGCCTTCCTGACCCAGTGGTTGGAGGGGTGGCTCCCTCCGGAATCCCTCTCGCGCTGCTTTGTAATTGAGCTAGCGCACCGAGCACTTGTCCAAAAGCCGCTGGTGGGAGCTCGCCCTCGACCAGTGATAGCCAAACTGCTCAATTACCAATTACCATGATCGAGACACTATCCTGCGGCAAGCGTGAGCAAAGGAGCCCCTACTATGCGAGAACCACAAAATCCTGATATTCCCGGACTACACTAGGCTGGTGCAGCAACAACCCCAGTCCTTTACCGCGGCTAAGGCGCGTCTGAGAGACCTTAATATCCAATACGCCCTGCTCTACCCAGCCCACCTTCGAGTTGTTTTCCAGTCTCGGACCCAATTCTTTAACACTCCAGAAGAGGTCTTCACTTGGACTGATGAGACAGTCCGGGTCAGGGTGCATACCCCTTTGGGCCACGACTCTGATTCATCCTCCACGGCAGGGCCCCCGAGGACTCCCCGGCAGTCGCGAAGCAGGAGCAACTGGAGATCGCGTTCTAAGAAGCGCTCTCCTCCCAGTGATGGGGCGACGGAGGCAACAAATGTTGCTGACACTCAGACTCTGGAGACATGAGGCCCTGTGATGCTCTGCGGATCTCTGGCGTAAGGCCTCAAATGGTTGCTGGAGGGGCGTGCTCACATCGTGGGCGAAGAAAACTCTTGGGATTCACCATCAGAATTTTTGCTTAACAGTAGATGTATAGCTATGGGACGTGGATTGCGGGTTGGGGGATGTCGAAGAGAGGGCGGACACAACCCCTGAGTTTAGCGGAGTTAGTTGGGTAGGGGGTAAGTTGGGATTGAGTGGGTAGTTCATGGGGATCCATTGGGATAGTGGGTCTCCAGCCTCCCGTTGGGGGTTGGAGATAATCTATACCGCGACAGATACTTCAATGTTGCTGAGGTATGGGGGGGTGGTGGGAGAGTTGGAGAGGTGGTTTGGGGCAGGGGAGGGTAGGGGGGCTGTTGGGGGAAACTGGGTGGAGGGGAGAGAGTTGGGGGGGATTGGAGGGGTGGGGGTAGCTTTCATCGGCACAGTGTCCATTCAAGTCCTATTGGAATTTTATGTGTGTGTGTGGTCCCTGACACCTAGGCCATTGACCTTTCTGCCCATAGATGGCGGTTGACATCCCCATGACAGGCCTTCCGAAGGCATCATTACGCGTTGTGAGCTGGAATGTACGGGGGATGCTTGATAAAATAAAGAGGGGCGCAGTTTTGCGGCTAGGGAAGAAAGAAAAGGCAGATGTACTACTTTTGCTGGAGACGCACCTCCTGGGCACCAAAACCCTTAGCTTGCAACGTTATGGATACCAGCAGGTGTATCATGCTGGCTTTGTGAGGGGGTCCCGGAGTCTTGATACATCGCAGGCTGTCCTATGTTCATGAGACGCAGTGGGTCGATGCGCAAGGCAGATTTGTTTTTGTTAAATGAATGGTAGGTGATGAGCCGATGGTCTTTGGTAGTGTGTATGCCCGCCCCCATTACAAGGGGCCCTCATAGAAAAGCTGTTTGGTGTATGGGCCGAGATCCCGGACGTGATGGCTGTAGTGGGCGGTGACTGGAATGATGTAATGAATGGGCGGATGGACCGTCATAGGCCAGGGGGGGAACTACTAGCGGACACACCCACTAAATTGAGCAACATGGTGAGAGGAATGGGCTGGGTTGATACATGGCGCTATCAACATACCCATAGCCGTGAATATTCCTTTGTTTCTGCAGTACATAAGTCCTTTTCCAGGATATATTACTTGTTTGTCCCCACACCTGGATAGGGAGGGTAGACTCCACATCCATGCGGCCACGCGGCCTGTCGGACAACTCCCAGACAACGGTGGACTTACATCTAGATAGGAGGCGGCAGCCATTTAGGTGGCGCCTCTCCACGTGGCATCTGCAACAAGACAGTTATCAGACGCATATGAGGGAGGCCATAGGTCATTACTGGGACGACAATGATAGGTCCGAAACTGATGAAGTGACCCTCTGGGAGGCTTTAAAACCCAAGCTCCGCGGAGTGAATATTGCCTGGTGTGCAGCGGCCCGTAGGACATGCAGGGAGGATATAGAAGAGGCAGCGGGTCAGGTTCGAGACCAGGAGGAGAAATGCCATACAGGAGGGGGTGCAGAATATGTTGGACAGTTGCTACTGACGCAGCAGTCATATACCTCTCTGCTACTAGACGAGGCTCGACAGCTGTGGCTGGCAACACAGAGTAGAATATACCAGTGGGGCGATAAGTTCAGCACAATGCTTTATAGGCTTTGCCAGGGTACCTTCCAGGGGCAGTCCCTACCGGGACTCCGTGATGAGGCAGGGGAATCCATGACGGCCCCAGCAGATCTAGCAGCCAGCTTTGCACGATACTATGCGGACCAATATACCCCGCGAGAACCTCTCCCGGCGGAAGACATCGACAAATTCCTTGCGGACCTCCTGCCACGGGCACTTTCGGATGAGGGAAGTGCTCGTCTTGAACTCCCACTGTCGGCTGAGGAGCTGGGCACGGCCCTTGGAGAACTGAATGCTGGTAAGGCCCCCGGACCCAATGGGTTCCCGCGTGAATTCTTTAAGAAATTCCATCTTCAGCTAGGGATGTACTATAAAAGGGCACTGGAGGCGGCCAGAGAATGTGGCCGACTTCCGGTGGACTGGCGACATGCTGAAATCGTGGTCTTTTGTAAACCAGGGAGGCCCCCTGAACACCATGAATCCTATAGGCCAATATCGCCCCTGAATGTTGAAGCGAAAATACTGGCGAAGGCACTAGCCAATCGTCTCCTCCCATTCATCACCGACCTTGTCCACCTGGACCTGAAGGACTGGGTTATTTAAGACCCAGCGGTGCCAGGGGACAACACCTGAAACCTTCGTGGGTAACCTGTTCCGGCGTACAAATGACAGAGACACGGGACACTTCCTTCGGCGTCAAAGATTCGAGGTTTATTTACTGCAGGGAACACAGAAGTCACGTGAAGTACACAGCATGTAAGTTCGCGGGATCTGATTCAATTTGCTACTGTGGATCGCTCCTTTTTATACAGTTTTCGCTCATAGGTTAACATGGTACACAAAGGTTTACAACTTGGTTCCCATCATTATCCCCAAGAGGGGTCGCCTTGATGTATTCAAGGTCCGGAACATAAGTACGGAAACATTTGGTGGTTCCCAACTGTAAAAACCCATCTTCCCACCATTAGTACATTCCAATCGGCAGTAAACAGATCGAAGAAGGAACAGGGACAGGTGTAGAGGAAGGCAGAAACAGTGGGGAGATCGGAAAGGGTGTAAAAGGGGTGGTATCGGGAAACACGAGCTGCAGGCATCAAAGGGACGTGCCTAATGAGATGCACGGCTAAGACAATAGACCGGCACGGCAAGATGTGCCTCGAGCGGGGCCATCTGCCTTACAGTATCATCCCCTCATCATAAAGACACTTTCAAAGGAAACGTGTCTTCCGCAAGAGTCTTGAGAATCCCAGGGTCGCGAAGCGGACAGCGTCCGTTCGCTGGCTACTTGAGGGCAAGAGACAAAATGGATGCCGTATCTAAGATGGAACCCGTGGGTACAGATAGAAACCCACGAAACAAACGAACGGTTCAGGTTAGCACAGCGAAACCGCGCACACCCACTAAACTCGTCATTTGCGGTTCATAGATACCAGACTCGACTATATTCGTGCGAGTCGAAAACACCACTTACGATCCTCACGGAACCTCAGACGCTCCTTTTGCCCTCATGTAGGCAAGCACTAGTCAGAATCATACTCGATATTCATCAGACCATCTAGATGTTGCTGCAACATAACTCTGTCCAACTGAGCTCCTTTGGTAACAGGCGGCTGTCTTATACATGTCGTAGCACAGAGGCCACATAAGGCAGGACCACACTGCACACAAAGGCAACACGTGAACAGAAACGCCACAACAACTCCGACGATCATCAGAATCTTCCAACCCCAAGTCGACATTAGGCCCCAAAACCACCCAAGTAGCGTCCAATCCCCTACGTCCACGTGTATGGACTCCGAGATCTTATGCAACTTTGAGATGGCTTGATAGACAGTCGGAGCGTTATCTGGAATGAAAATACAGCAGCTCGAATGGATCACCTTACATACTCCACCTCGATCTGCTAAGACAACGTCTAGAACCATACGGTTTTGTAACGTCATAAGCCTATCCGCCTGAAGTTCTGTGGTGATATTACCAAGGGCACTGGCAGTGATATTAGCTGTCGATTCCACCACTCGAGTCAACTGTCTCAGGTTCCTACTATTAACCATAGGTCCCCAAAACGGAAGGAAACCCTTGAAAAAGTCTCCTGCCTCTTGACCGGCAGTGTCCTCTTCGCTAATCACACCTCTCACAACTCTAGTCTTGTGATAGTCTGCATCAACAGTGAACGTCGGAGGCAACAGATTTGCGATATAACATGAGCCCACAAAGTCGGAGGGCAACCATGTATACGCGCGATCATGGCAGACAAAGTATGTACCCTTGGCAGCCAGAAACACAGGGGAAGAGAGCATCGGCAGGATATAAGTCTCGGAGCAAGCACTCTCTCCAAGACGAGCTCTCGATCTTCGGCCACGACCCAGTAAACAGAACTTACCAAGGTGGGGTACGACCCATATCGGAGGCGAGCTTCTAAGCTGTTTTTCATTAGTGAGCGCACTATACTCGACCTTACTCAGGACCCTATAGGCTTGTACCTCGTCCTCTGGGATGAGCGACGGCTCATAGATATCCCTATCTAAATCGTCTATCGCTATAGCCAAAGGCTTTTGGTACGAACCAGGACTAGAGTGGGAAGGATGTGGCTCTCGATTGGGGTAGGAATCTAGTGCACTTCGAAACATTGTTTGAAATGCTCGAGCTGAACCCTGGGAACTATAAGGAAGGACCAGATACGGAATTCCCTTATCCGTGGTATGTGGCATTAACCCACACACCCAACAATTAGTAGTGTTAACCACTAACTGGTGCTGATGAAGGAGCTGGATAAAGGAATTATTTCTGAATTCCGCACGTCTAGCCTGTTCGTGTTCGGGTAAGATATGGAAAGAATGAGGGGATGCAGTGGAGGTAGGTTTAGGTTCAGAAGTAGGAGTAGGTATGGCAGAAGGTAGGAAGTACGGTATCATGTAATACACCCCACCCGCCAATAGCGAAGAAAGAACCAGAAACAGAAGGAATACTTGAAACATAAAACTTTTGGTACGAGTGATCTGTTGTAGTTTAAATCTTTGCGCCTGAGCTTCTTCCAAATCCATCAGCTTCGAAAACGCCATCCCCTAAGACCGCCCGCAACGTTTCTTGACGCACTTCGTTCTGTGTAGCAGTAGTCAATCCTTAGGAGTTCCCAGGAACCGACGGTCTTTGACCTACTAACCAGAAAGAAGTACACACGCGGCCCTACGGTACACCTGGATGCAAGGTATCTTATTCACAAATATATACACAAAGTCTCTTAGCTGTGGAAGTAAAAACACATATATGGAACGAAACTCAATATTTACAAAAATAATCACAATTATATGGGGTTTCAGACTGATCGTGGCAAATGGGATAATGTAGATGTCGAGGGACAGAAACGAAAATTGTATTAGTCTTTGGTGCTGGACCTCAAAAAGTATCGAGTTTTCCCAGGACGTGTCTGTTCGTCAAACAAGGGATCCGATGCGGGGACAGAGTTCTGTCGATCAGTCGATTGTTTCGATCTTGAGTCTTGTGATGACAAATGTTCAACAATATCTTTCTGCTGCACTGAGGATTCTCCAGCAGGTTCAGCGTCACTAAAAGGTACGAAGGTCTGGAATTTCTCTGTTTCAGATGAAGCAATGCCCTTCCTCACCCACGAGTCCGCCGGTAAAGGTATAGGTACCTTTTTCGTATGGGTGGCGTGCACCCAGTTCTTGCGACCTTCCAAACGGACAGCAGTTCTCGTGGCAAGGAGGACTTGAAAAGGTCCAGTGAAACGGGGCTCAAGATTCTTTTTGCGAGCGAAGTTTCGCGTAACCACCCAGTCTCCGGCTGGAGCTGGTGGCCTGGACCCTCCGTCTGCGTCGGCAGTGCTTTGTAAACCTGTTGGTGAATTAACCTCAGTTTAGCAGTCAGATCATGAAGATAATCGATCAACATTGGGTACTCAAGATCAGAAAACACACTCGGTCTAGGGACCCCCCAAACATTCGCAGGACGGCCGAACACTATTTCATAGGGACTGAGCCCTACTCGGGAGTGTACGGTCGCCCTTGTTGACAACAGAGCTAAGGGCAAAGCATCAGGCCACGGAAGACCAGTCGTAGCCTGAATCTTAGCTAATTTGAGTTTAAGGGTACCATTATACCCTTCAACCAAACCTGCTGACTGGGGATGATTGGCGCTATGGAATTTTTGATTAATTCCAAGGCCCTTACACACACTCTTCATCACACTCCCTACAAACTCACTTCCGTTATCAGACCATACAATCCGGGGCATTCCATACCGAGGAAAGTATTCCTTCAGTAGGATTTTCGCAGTAGACAGGGCAGTATTGTCTTTGAGAGGGTAGGCTTCAATCCATCGGGAGAATGCGCAAACCAAAACTAAAACGTATTTCAGGTTATTGCATCTCTCCATATGGATGAAGTCTAGCTGGATCACTTCAAAGGGATATGAAGGGGGAGCAAAATGACCAGGAGGTGTAGGGGATTCCTTACCAGGATTGTACAACATACATACCATACAATTCTTAACCAATCTCTCAGCACATTTCGTAATACCATCATTCTTCCACACAGGGGACAACAACTTACAAATACCTTTCGCACTAATATGTGCTAGACCGTGTGCCATGGTCACAACAGCCAGCACATACGCATCTGGCAACATCCATCTCTTATGCTCCGACAAATCAACCCAACAACCATTCGCATCCAACTTTCCCGTACTCTCTTTCCACTTCATCTTTTCAGTCTCAGTGGCCTCATTCTGTATCGATCTCACGCTCTCGATGGTATCCTCACACATACTAGTCTCTGTAGGCCACCTAACCGAACTCGTCACATACATTCTAGTGCTAAGGTTCCGGGCAGTCTCCTTAGCAGTCTCATCCGCAAACGCATTACCACGGCCGACATCATCCGTCACCTTACGATGCGCACTACATTTAACAATTGCTACCTGCTTAGGCAACGTAAGTGCATCCAAAAGATCATTCACAAGCTGTCCATGCTGAATCTTTGTACCATGCGATGTCATAAAACCTCTCTCTCTCTACAACCGTCCAAAGCTATGGGCAACGCCAAAAGCGTATTGGCTGTCGGTAAACACATTCACTCGTTTCCCTTTCGCCAACACACACGCTCTAGTTAAGGCGATCAGCTCTGCAGCCTGGGCAGAGTTCTGATTCAATCTCGCAGCTTCCACAACAGTATTCAAAGTTACCACAGCATACGCAGTCGTCACATCACCATTCGGCAATTTAAAACATGAACCATCCACATACAAAGTTCCATCGGGATCTTCCAACGGAGTGTTTTTAAGGTCCACTCGACCTTTTGTTTCCTTCTCAGTCCTTAAGTAACAGTCATGAGCTGCTACTTCATCTGACTCCGAACTGATTGGCAATAGAGTCGCCGGGTTTAGGACATTACAACGTTTTATCTGAATATGACTTGCCAAAAGCGTCAACTCGTACCCAGACAACCTCGCACTCGTCAAGTGCTGGGTTTTCGTACGATTCAGAAGAGTGTCAACTGCATGCGGAACCATCACCGTAAGCATATTATCCATGACCAATCCTGCTGATTGTCGGATGGACACCGCAGCTGCCGCTGTTGCTCTCAAACAACTCGGCAATGCTCTAGCTACCGGGTCCAAGGTCGAGGAAAAATATGCACATGGACGTTGCTTATCACCAAAGGGTTGCGTTAAGACACTCAACGCACAACCTTCCCTCTCGTGAACGTATAATGTAAACGGCTTGCTGTAGTCAGGAGTACCTAACACAGGAGCCGAACACAATGCGTCACGCAGTTCATAAAAACTTTTCTGACATTCTTCCGTCCATGGTAAAGGAGTTGGAACATCCTTGCACGTAAGAGCCACCAATGGTTTCGCTAACAATGACAAATTTGGAATCCACTGTCTGCAGTATGACGTAATACCTAGAAAGGCACGCACATCTCTTTGGGTTGTTGGCACAGTCATTCGCGCAATCGCTGCAATTCTCTCTGGGGTCAACCTTCTTCCCTCCTTTGACAATAAGTGACCTAAATAGGTTACTTCTTGACAACAATATTGAAGTTTAGAAGGTGACACCTTGTGATGTAAGTCACAGAGATGTTGCAACAACAACACCGTGGCAATTTTACAAATGTCCTGAGTATCTGCGGCCACCAATAAGTCGTCGACGTATTGGATTAAGGCTGCACCAGCCGGCAACACAAACGCATCAAGTTGGCCCTTCAAGGCTTGACTGTATATCGATGGACTTTCACAGTAGCCCTGAGGAGCATGTTTGAACCAGAAGCTGCGACCACCAAGAGAGAAACCGAAAAGGTCTCTGCTTTCCTCAGCAATCGGTATACTGAAGAACGCATTCTTCAGATCGATCACTGAAAACCAAGATGCCGAGGCTGGAATCAGAGTCAGTAGCGCCGTGATGTCAGGCACAACAGGGAACTGAGGAATCACAATTTTATTTACCTCTCGTAAATCGATAACAAAACGATAAACGGGCGGTTTCGAAGGATCAGTACGTTTCAAAATAGGCAGTACAGGGCTATTGCACACGTTTCCCCGAGTCTCCTCAATAACATCTTTCTCGATCAGATCATAGATGATCGCCAACAGTGCCCGTTCACCGTCAAGAGATATACGATACTGGGGAATACGTGGCAGTCGCACATTAGATTTCAAGTGAACAACATAAGGGGAGATATCAAGCAGGCCCACGTCATTGGTACCTGTTGCCCACAAAGATGCAGGAAGAGAACTCAATTCCGGTGGAAGCTTATCGAGAGACAAGTACATTGGAGAGACAACTCTCTCACCCAAAGTAAGCTTTACTCCCGCAGGAGAACAGTACAAAGTCGCATACAAACGTTTTAGCAAATCCAGTCCCAAAAGATTTTCACCACAGCCAGTGGTCAAAATCAACGGAGCTTTGAGCTCACGTGGCCCAATTGTAAGTGGCAAGGGGCACGAAACCGGATTGCTAACAGGGGCGCCAGAGAATCCAACGGAAACATTTGTTAAGCCAGACAAAGGTGCGCCAGGGAGTTTCGAATGCATTATGGAACTTTTTGCTGCACCAGTGTCCAACAGAAAAGGCTCAACGACGCCCGAGGTGGCAACTGCGACGTAAGGCCCTCTCTGATCAACCGGAACTGATACTACTCCCTCTCCTTGTCTATGGCTGTCCTAGTAATTACCGTCGTCAGCATCCTGATCGACGTAATAATCGTCTACATTGTACTGCGCAGATCGTCCTTGCGATGATCCACATTGATCAAAACAATTATTGGAATTTGACGAATTGTCTGAACGATCATTTTGAGCACCACGACCCCTACCACGTGATGTCTGCTGTGAACCACCACGACCTCCTCTAGATATGTTACCACTGTTACGCTCATTGAGGGCTGGACAGTCGAATTTTAAATGACCCTCCTGTCTACAATAGGCACACTGATTGTACCCTAACGAAGATCTCTGCGAAGGGGAGTCATTTCGCGATTGCGACCTATTAGATTGCGACTGCGATCGATTACGTTGTTGCGAATCATTCTAATTCGAACGCGGAGGATACGCCTGCTGCAACAACACTTTCGTTTTAAGTTCTTTCGTTTTTTTTATTGGCACGGTCATTCTCTTCTTTCTCCCTATTCTCGTAATACTGTGCCGTAGCCAATATTTGAGCAGAAGTAGAGACAGCCCACGCACTCTCAGAATTTTTCAATTTGTTGCTCAAATCGGGCAATAAGTTAGAGACGAATTTATCCACAAACAACCGCTGACCACCCTCGGTACCCATATCCTGACCACTGTGATCGATGAATGCCTCCTCAAATCTCGTAAAGAAGTCAGAGACACTCTCGTCCTTCTTCTGTCGGCAAGCTGACAACTTGTCCCAGTTCACCCTCATAGCTGGCATAAGCGTTTTCATCAAGGTAATGATTCTCTGAGGGAGAGCAGTAATAAGCTGTTCAGGCTTAGCCCCACCAATTTGTCGTGTATCTGCCGCAGTAAGAGCAGCCCAATCGCCACCCAATTCTGCCACGTGATTTTCCTGACGAATCTTGGCCCATACCGGTTGCTGTACGACATTGCCAAACAGCATATCAATATCGGCAAGATTCATTATCGTACCGTCAACGAGCTGCGACAATTCCTTATAATACCCTGCAGGATTTTTGCGAGGGTCAGGCAAAGATTGCTTCACCTGCAAAACTTCCGATCGTTTCCATGGGAGATGTATCCATACTCTCTGGAAATGTGGCAAGATCGGAGGTTGAGCTGCAGCATTACCCGGCATCCATACTGGTGGAACTTCGCGCATGGGAAACTGACCAGACGCATCTAACTGTCTCTCAATATCCTCAACGAACAATGCTTGAGGCATCATAGAGGGGCGAAGAGCCAATAATTGCTCAACAGCACGTCGGACATTAGTACCTACTATCATTCCGCTCGAAAACTGGAGCTGTAGGTTGGTCAAAGCGGTTAATACATCGTCCGATGCATCAGCCGATATTTGGTCACGCAAAGCCTTGCACATTTCTTCAAAAACATATCTTTGTGTCGGTATATTGAATTGACCAAACGTATTCAGTACCGAACGTGGAGGATTCCTATAGGGGTGCAGCATCCATGCCATCGCCATATTGTACAGCGCAGCACGTTCCCTATTACCAGGAAGCTGACTACGTCTTTGTGGACCGTCCGAACCAGCGGACTCAGAAATAGGTCCAAGAGAATTAACAAAGTTGGCAGCAACTGAAGGGGTACGACGTCGGGTAGATGGAGAAGTATACGATAGAGTAGTAACAAGAGAAGAATCGGGAACAGAAGAAGCAGCAGGAGTAAGTAGAACGGGAGCAGTAGCGGGAGCAGGAGTATGAGGAAGTACAAGCGGAGGAGCAGTAGGAACAGCAATAGGCAAAGGAATAGGAACAGTCGGTAGAACAGGTACAGGTTGAGGAACGGGTTGAGGGGCAGGCACAGGAGCAGGTACAGGGGGAACCACAGGAGCTGCGGTACCCTGTGCGTACGGAGGTGGTGACTTCATAAGATAGGACATTAAAGGATCCTCAACTAATTCCTCTATCTTACCCGACTCTGTTGGTAAAGCGGGGTAACATTTATCTATAGACATACGCTGAAGCCTATCAAAAACTTCCTTTTCCTTTTCCTCCCTATCACGCTGAAACTGCTCTGCTTTCTTTACAATGGTAGCAACACCATCTCTGTGATTACGTTTTGTCTGTCTGATTTCTTTCTGTCTGGCTTCTTTGCGCCATAACCGAAAGGCATCAAACATGGCCGGCCTTGACTTTTTCTTAAACAATTTAGCCTCAAGATTATCTAAGATCGGGGTCTCGAAACTACCATGAGGTGGCCAACTAAGGACACCATCTTTTTTGGTATAGCGGATCCAATATTCATTAAAGGTAATCGGACCTAACCCGTGTTTGCTGTAAAGCTCATAAGTGGGAGTTCCAACCGGAGGTATCGGACACGAGTCCTCCAGTCGGGAATCCGTACCACAACGTCTAAAACAACTGAACAAAGTACTACGACCAGGCATCTTGCACACTAGCCGAGTTTCACAAACTTCAAGGGTTACGGGATTTACCAAGTCCCTGCAAAGAGCAAAAACCCTCGGTTTTTGGCGGCTGCAGTCGTCAAATATTACAACAAAGAACCAAGTACTAAGAACCACAAATGCAATGGAACCATGCAACAACTAAGCAACCACAACCAAGGATTCTGGGAGCGACCCACAAATACTTAACTCAAAGATCGATAGCGTCACCAGGAAGGCCCGTCAATCGTCTCGCTGTACCAAGGTCTACGCCGGGCGCCAAAACAGGTCTACAGTCAGGGCAGCAGTCCGTCGCAGCCGTCAGGAGGCGGGAATCTTCGCGGGAAAAGTCGTCGGGCCACTTGTTTCGACAACAGGATCGATGAAGCGGGGTGCACCTTCCCTCGGAGATTTCACACGAAGTTCCTCACGATCGTCGGGCTTGGCCCACTACCACTGATGCAGCCCCGGGTTGGGCGCCAACTGAAGGACTGGGTTATTTAAGACCCAGCGGTGCCAGGGGACAACACCTGAAACCTTCGTGGGTAACCTGTTCCGGCGTACAAATGACAGAGACACGGGACACTTCCTTCGGCGTCAAAGATTCGAGGTTTATTTACTGCAGGGAACACAGAAGTCACGTGAAGTACACAGCATGTAAGTTCGCGGGATCTGATTCAATTTGCTACTGTGGATCGCTCCTTTTTATACAGTTTTCGCTCATAGGTTAACATGGTACACAAAGGTTTACAACTTGGTTCCCATCATTATCCCCAAGAGGGGTCGCCTTGATGTATTCAAGGTCCGGAACATAAGTACGGAAACATTTGGTGGTTCCCAACTGTAAAAACCCATCTTCCCAGCATTAGTACATTCCAATCGGCAGTAAACAGATCGAAGAAGGAACAGGGACAGGTGTAGAGGAAGGCAGAAACAGTGGGGAGATCGGAAAGGGTGTAAAAGGGGTGGTATCGGGAAACACGAGCTGCAGGCATCAAAGGGACGTACCTAATGAGATAAACGGCTAAGACAATAGACCGGCACGGCAAGATGTGCCTCGAGCGGGGCCATCTGCCTTACAGTATCATCCCCCTCGTCATAAAGACACTTTCAAAGGAAACGTGTCTTCCGCAAGAGTCTTGAGAATCCCAGGGTCGCGAAGCGGACAGCGTCCGTTCGCTGGCTACTTGAGGGCAAGAGACAAAATGGATGCCGTATCTAAGATGGAACCCGTGGGTACAGATAGAAACCCACGAAACAAACGAACGGTTCAGGTTAGCACAGCGAAACCGCGCACACCCACTAAACTCGTCATTTGCGGTTCATAGATACCAGACTCGACTATATTCGTGCGAGTCGAAAACACCACTTACGATCGTCACGGAACCTCAGACCAAGCCGGGTTTATGCCCCACAGGGCAAGGAGACACAATATCAGATGCGCGCAGGTGGCAGTGGAAGCGGCCCGGGCGGCCGAGTTCCCGGTGGCACTCCTTCTGGCCAACAGATAGGGCCTTCGACTCGTTAAGTTGGGTCTACCTCCGTGCGCTCCTGTCCCACCTAAACCTCGGGCCCCATTTCCTATCCTATCTGCAGCTGCTATACACGAACCTGACGGCGTCGGTGAGAGTGGCTGGGGCGGTGTCTGATCCCTTCTCTATAGGCCGGGGCACCCGGCAGGATTGCCCCCTATCGCCATATCTGTTCGCCTGGCCATGGAGCCATTGGCGGCATGGGTACGAATAGACGCACAGATGCGAGGCATCGAGTGGGAAGCTGGACCATCTGGTAGAATCGCGCTCTATGCCGATGACGTCCTTTTCTTCCTCACAGATCTGAATAGATCAGGGCCAAGGGTCCTCGAAATAATGCGGATATTCTGAGAAGTGTCAGGCCTCCATTTAAACTTACAGCAATCCACGCTGTGGGTATTAGGATAGCGCGGGGGCCTGGGATCCTGGGCGTCAGCGTTGCAGGAGGCGGCCGGAGGCCTCAAATATCTGGGCATATTCCTGACAGACTTACATGGGGTCTCTTGGATGCGTATTATTTTGGCTGTCTGGGACCGAGTCCGATCGGACATGAAAACATGGTCCGCATGCCCGTGAACATATATGGCCGCTCGGCCATATTCAAGATGGTGGCTCTCCCGCGTCTCTTATACCAACTGCAAAATCATCCCTATCCTATCTCACCGCAGTGGTTCAAACAGGTGGATTCGGCGCTGGGCCAGTTTCTCTAGGTTGGAGGGGCGGCGAGAGTGACACTCCGCACTTATTTCCTCTCCACATATTGTGGTGGTTTGGCAACGTCAGATATTTTGTCCTACTATCAGGCGTCTCACCTATTGGTACTGAACGAATGGTGATATGGGGACCGGGGTCCCGGCCTATGCCCTTGAGAGATACATGATGGACCCGGACATGTTGTACACTATATTATACTCGGCTGCAAAGAGAAAGAGGCTCCCGGTTATTACTCAAGTGGTTTTCCGGATATGGCGTGGGGCACTACACCGTATGGGGCGGTGGAACAGACTGACGAGGGAAACCCCATTGTGGCAGAATGGGCAGTTGCCGGCACTAGCGTCCTTTACAGGGATTCCGCGGCTGGGATGCGATTGGAATATCGCATTGGGCCACGTTATGAAAGGCACGACCCTTAAATCGTTCCAAGAGCTGAGGGAAGAATATGATATGCCCCGAACCCAGTTCTTTAAATACTCGCAGTTCCGTCACGCCATAACACCCGCCTTGAACGGCCTGGACTCATTGCCTGAATTACGCCCCCTGGAGGCTAAGGTGTTTATGGGGGAATTGGAAAATAAGAAAATATCTTGTATCTACCAGACACTGGTTACACTTTGCTCCTCTTCCCTAGACCAACTGCGGACCAAATGGGAGGGAGACATAGGTGAGTTAGAGGAAGAAGACTGGAGAGAAGCCCTTGAGGCCCGAGGGGAGCGGCTTTTGCGGTACGCCTGCGATTTATTCAATTCAAATACCTGCATAGAGCTTACTACACTAGGGAACGGTTATGGAGAGCTGGCCTGATTGCATCCCCTGATTGCCTGAGGTGTGGACGAGAGGCGGGCACATTTATGCACATGGTGTGGTCATGCGATAAATTGATGAGGTTCTGGACTGGTGTGTGGGATTGCCTGTCTGAAGTGTTGGGCTGGGAACTCCCCCGCTCACCGCAGCTGGGCCTTCTTCATGTTATGGAACAAGTGGGGGGCAATATTTATAAACGGCATCTGCTGCTCCTGGGCCTCACGGTGGCCAAAAGAGATGTGGCTCGGGCCTGGAAGGACCCCAGGGCCCCCCTGGTGGGAGTGTGGAAATAGGGATTAGATTTTTAAATGGGACTGGAACGCCCGGTTTTTGAGGCCAGGGGCTGCCCCCGAAAACATTATAAAATATGGAAGAGATGGGCAGACTATAGAGGAATATGGTTGGAACCACCAGTGCAACATGATGTTGATGCAGGACAATTGAGTTTAGATCCTGGGTGAAGAGGAGTACACACTGAATGTTTCTTAATATGCTTTTTGATTTTGGACCAAGTAGACACTGTGCAAGGGGCTGGGGTGGGATCCGGGTTGGGGGAGTGGGAGGGAGATGGGAGGGAGGGACTCGGGGATGTTAATCTATTTCAAAATGTTGATTGAATTGCCTATATATGATTGTTACTCACCTGCTCGCAGCTCCTCCGGTGCCCGGAGAGCTGTGCCTTCTTTGCAATCTCTCAACAACACAATAAAATTTTGTTCTGAAAAATAAAAGAAAGAATATAAAACAGGGGAAAAAGCAACTGAAACAGGGGTCCTGCCCCGCTTCCCCGATACCTGCGCCTACTGAGCGCACATATGAATTGCGCGACGGTGCTACTATTAAGTCACCTGATCGTTTTCAGGTTCCTGAAAAACGTTCTCCTCTGTCTTTGCAGGATACATCGGTCTCGCCTAACGGTGGAGGAGAGGGCGGCAGAGGACAGGATGCAAAACAAGAGCAACCCTGCAAGACAGACGGTAAAGGCAAGCAGGATGACTCTCCACGTCAAAGACCCCAGTTTCAGAAAAAGAAAGTTGCTGCTTTAACAGCGAGATATGCCACGGTTAGTGAGAACGCAGCTTCAGAATCTGACATGGGCGCTAACGCTGCTGAACAGCGCGCCGGAAATTTTCATAGTGCGGGAGGTGCTGCGTCCACTTCTGAAGGTGACAGCAACTGACACGTTTGTTGTTGTTGAGACAGCTGACCCCAGAGTGGCTCACCCTGAAAGACTTTTTGAAATCGTCCTTTTAATTGAAGGTGACATACAGCGTACTGTAAAAGGGGTATTTTGGGAGAATCTAACTACTACCTATGACATTTTGTTGGAGGAGGTCGACTGGCCCCCGCCTTTCATTTTAGCAGCTCCACAAGGGGAGGAGGTAATCCTCCCTAGTTTCGCGCACACTGCCAAAGGAACAGGCTCGGCATTTTGCAGAAGATTGGGCTAAGGTGCTCGCACCGGCTTTGTACCGTACTCACTGTGGATGGGACACATTTTCCCCCCCAACATCCATTGCAGTCTATGCCACAGCCTCAACCCCAATACCCCATGCTGCATGAAGCGAAAGCTCCCGTGGCAGAAATCCTTGAACAATTGGAATATCAAGGTTTAATTGAAAGGTGTGGTCTCCGATAAATAACCCTCTTTTTACTGTGACCAAGCCTGATGGCTCTTACTGTTTGGTATTGGTTTACCGGCATTTGAACTCTCATTGTCGGACCTGCGCTGTACAAAATACTCACAGTTCTGCCCTTGTGGATAGTCTTGTGCGTAAAAGGTTTAAAATCACTCTTGACATATCCAATGGTTTTTTCGGCCATAACCTCTCTTAGTAGTCAATGGACAGCTTTTACCTGCGGTGGCAAACAACGCCAATTCAGAAGATTGGCTATGGGCTTTAAAAACAGTCCAGGCATCTTTGCCGTCTGCATAGTCTCTCTTTTAGAGAGGCTAGACCCAGATGCATGTTCGTATGTGGATGATATTTATTTCACAGACAAATTGTGGCCGCATCTGTGTCACGCTGACCGCATAATTTGTCAGTTTGCGGACTTCGGTTACAAATTCAACTTTGCCAAATCTCACATTGCCGAGTACACAGTGTTGTTCCTGGGCTATGAGCTCAACTATGAACGTCGAGGTTTAGCACCTCACTTCCTGGAGAAATGCGCACAGCTGTGCGCTCTTACAACGCTGAAGAAATTGCAATCTTTACTGGGCTTTTTGAATTTCGGGCGTACTTACATTCCCAAATATGCCAAGCGTATCAAGCGTCTTTATCCTTTGGTACAACCTACTTTCTCCAAATCTTGCTGGCTGCCTGCTCATTCAGCCATCGTGCAATCTTAGCAGGCTGATCTTCTAGAATCTAAATTCTTATTGGCTCGTGATAACCACACCAACCTGGTGATAAGAATCGTACCGGGACGGTGGGTTTCATGTACCTGACTTTTAATGAGGGTGACACAGTCCCTATCGCTTACAAGTCACACTTGTACCCTTCGGCTGAGCTGCGGTTTTCCACTGTGGAAAAGGTTTTGACAGCAGTGCAAATGGCGATTCTGAAAGAACGTGCGCTGTCACAGGGAAAATGCATTTTGGTTGTCATTCCGTATCCTGCCCTGGAGGCAGTGATGAAAGCCAGTCTACCAAATTCAAAAGCTTTGCACCCAAGGTGGATACAATGGGCTACGTCCTTGACATCTCCGGATGTCACATTTATTTTTGACTCCTCTTTGCAGACTCAGGAGTATTTGCAGTATGAATTTGTTCATCCAGCTCCTCTGACCATGCGCCCGCTTGAGGATTACCATTGTATCATTTACCCGGACAGTTCGGCACAACTGGCCACGGTTTCAGAGCACGCGTATTTTTCGGCCTGCACAATAGTGGTTGGTACTATGGTGAATGGTGAATTCAAGTCCAATGTTGTGCATACACAGACATTAGGGGACTGTACCGTCCAATTGACAGAGTGGTGTTCTACTGCTTATATTGGAGTACGCAGATCCTAGTGTGACTACTCTTATCGTAAGTGACTCTTACTACTCTGTTCAGTCTTACAATGACAATTTGTTCTTTTGGACTCAAAATGAATATTGTGATTCCAAAGGTAGCACAATAAAACATAAAATGATCTGGCTTTGAGTGGCTAATCTTAAAGAACGGCTGCCACTCGTGTTTGTAACTCATACACTTGGTCACCAGCATGTTGGAGTTCACGCTGTTGACAATAGTCTTGCAGATGAAGCGGCGAAGACAGCAGTAGCGACATATGTAGTTGCAGCAGTTACACGTTCCAAAATTAAGATGGATGATGACATCTTGGCAGCTATTGCCGCTACAGAGAAGGGAAATAATTACCAGAGGTTTCCCTTCAAAGTACTCTTATCACTTAAGTCCTGATAAAGTTCCTTATGTGAGAATTAACGACGTTGGTGACAGATTAATTTCCAATGCGAACCACAGGTCCACACTGATTACAGCGGCTCACGAGAGTATGGCCTCAGCCCATGTCAGCGTCTCTGCCATTGTATCACTTTTACAACAACGTTACTAGTGTTTCGGATTGTACGAACAAATTCGTGATTATGTCCTTCATTGTGACATTTGCCAGCAGATTAAACCTTCAAGTGCTGAACGCCCGCCCCAGACACAGTTGTATATATCTAAAAAACCACTTGGCTGTGTTTACTTAGATCACTATAGTCCTTTCTCCTCAGATACTGCGTATAACTACATCTTAGTTGCAGTTCCTACATCTTAGTTGCAGGGTGTGGCCCCAAAGGAGAGCTGATTCTAGAACTCTCATAAGGGAATTGCATGTCTTTGTGGGAATTTTTGCATGTGGTACCTTCCACTCGGACCAGGGTCCAGTGTTTGCCTCTAGGGCGTACAAGGATGTCATGCATTCGTTGGGGGTCGAGGTCAAATTTTCGTCTCCATACTGGCCTGAGGGCAATAGTATTGTGGAGCGGATGAACCGTGACTTAAAGCAATCCTTGACAGTTAGGGTTTTAGGTACAGGCCGGAACTTGCTAGCCCACCTCATTAGCATTCAGCTTGCACTTAATAATCTCCCTAGAAGGTCTCTGGGAGGGCGGACCCCTTACAAAATGTTTTTTGGTATTTTGGTATTAAAATGTTTGTTCTGGACCTTGAGGGTTTAGACCAGGCAGCGTCTGCCGCTCCCTTTGACGTAGATGAACATTGTGCTGTTTTCCAGAATCTACAAAAGACCCAAGACAGACTTGCAAAGGAACATTTGCTCTCCACATTTGATGCTGCGTTGCAGATTCCAGTAGTTGGCTGGCTACCCCGAGTTAGTGAACTGGTCGAGAGAAGGTCGAGAACAAGAAGGAGTTTGGCCCCTCATATTGTGCTCCAGTTCCTGTACTTGGCGTGTAGGGCACAAGAACAGTAATTTTACCTCCTGGTCATAAGGAAAACCGGTACATCTCCATTGACAATGTCAAACTACACATAGTGGCCGATACTTCTTAGTATAACACCTGCGGTCTCTTGTCCAGCGATGCTGAGAAACTCTGTTTTGGCCCCGGCACCTACCACCAGGCCTGATGTTGCTATTGAGATGAATACAGTTACGAATCCTTTATTGAGTCCACCGGCTGGTAATCCTCTTGATGATAATGAGTACACTTACCCCACAGATTTATCGATGCCCGATTTGCTGACCTGTGTGGCTAATCAGTCACGTTTTTCATTTGACACTGACTCTAACACATCAAAGCCACCCTCAAAAGTTTCAATTTTTTCAGTTTGGTTTAAAAAACATTTTTTGATTCCCTCCTGGACTTACATTTGGCTGGTGCTATTTTCGATTTTTTTATTCATGTCAATTGGATTTGTGGTATATATTTTTCGTCTTGTGAATGGACACTATGTTAAGGAAAGATCTACAATTAGAATGATTGATGGAACTTAAGCACCCCACTCCTCATCACACATCATGAAGACTTTTGCGAATATCACTGCTTGGCCTGTCTTAGATGGGATTGTATGGGATGCTGTCAAATTTCAGATTCATGGTCCCACAGAGGTTATTAATGTCCCTAATGTACTTTGTGTTTCAATGGGGCATGTGGTTAAACAAAATATACGCTCTGATGACCAAGCTGTAGAGGCTCTGTTTTCTGATTTGAAATATTATTCTGCCTTGGATGCTGAAGATTTGTATTTAGATTCTGCAAATTATGCAGATTTATTTTGTTACCAACACTATGGCAATTATTTTTTGCACAAAGCAAACACATTTAGGAATGTGGTTAATTATACACAATGGGAACATTGTACCGCTCCTGTTGAAGGCAGCTCCAAAATTCTTTTGAAAAGGTTTTCCTACTTTACTGATTTTAATCAATCCAACCCTGATGCATTTTATTTTAAGATGACTGAGACGTCCTCTTCCAAAGTTAGATATACAAAGTCATTTATTGACCAATTGGCAATAGGAGGCTATGAGCTGTGGAAAGATACGATTGATCTTAAATCTGTTTGGGATTCTAAAAATTGGCAAGTGCAAGGTACTGAGGCTTTGCATCGTGCATGTCTCATCCCGAACCATATGTTGGTAGGTCCCTTAGTGATTTACAGACTCTGCTACTAAATTCATATTTTAACATTTCCAGTTTGAATCCCCAAGGTTGGTTATTATGGCAAAAAATGCAGATTAATGCCAGCATCGTTTTCTGGGTTTGGCCCCTGGCTATACACAGGTACGAGTGGATCCCCGTTTTGAGAGTGACCATTCTGTCACTACCTATTCTGTAGGCAAGCTATGTCAGAACTGGCTCAAACACTCCACTTTAGCGTCAGTTAAGCTTAATTTGTCTAAATTGACTGACAATGTTGATTTGAATGACTTTGTGAAAGGTCATGCAGCAGGCAGACCCAAAAGATGGATTTATGCTGTTTACAACGAAGTTCGGAATCTGTCCCAAATTGAAGCTCCTTCTAGGTTAAGAGCTATTGATCAAGCTAATTTAGAAAAAGTGCTTGCAGTTGTAGATAATAGCATTAACACACTTTCTTCCCGAATTTGCACATTAGATAATATTGTTTCTTCTGTTGTTGATATTGTGCAAGATGAAGTCTCAGTTTTGTACTATGGTCAAAATCAATTGCGTTCGTTCGATTATGCAGTTTGCATGGACTTTACAAACGTTGAAGGCTGGGATAGTGACTTGGTAATATATGAACACTTCTTCACTGTTTTTACCATTTAATCTGACTCTTAAACAAGAATGAAAGATGCTCCATTTTCACTTTTGCACATTGAAAAGTTAGAACCTTTACCATTTTCTGTGGCAGAGACAAATTCTGCAGTTTGGCTTATTCATGAGTTAATAACGCTACCTTTCCCACTGTTTAAATTTGAAGCTTGCATGAAACACTATGCCATAGGCAGACATGAACTATTGGGTAGCGCATATCTCCATGAGGTTTGATCTCTTCCGGTAACCTATAGGTGTCCGAGGAAAGGTAAAGAAGTTTATTTGAAAGGTGAAGATTGCACTTCCACACCGATCACTCATTGGTCTGTAGGAATATACAATTGCACGGCTCGTGTAATTTAGAAGCACCAAATTTGGCATGTATTTTAAAAGGTACACCCGACCCAGCTATTACACCTACTTTCAGCTTGTTAGCAAATGGTAGTTATTTATTATTAAATAATGAAGATTGCTGTGGTATGCTGGCAGGGATACCGTACATAGTGACTGTTTCCCGATGTGTAGTCTGTTGTAAAAATTTACTGTTTCCTCCTCCGCATGGGAAGCTTGATATATGTATCTGGCCTTCCATTCCGACCTTGAAAGCAGAGTTCAACAAGATGAGTCAAATAAGGGCTCTTTTGTCACAAAAAGAAGTCGCCCTTACATCTGCGCATGAAACATTTGTCCTTCACATGGCTAATACTCGTACTGAGGTACATGCCTTACTCAACACAGATCTCCCCCTGAATTTTGGAGCGTTGATTAACACTATCTCTAATGCCTCTTCAACCACAGGATTGGCACACTTTTTAAAGTAGTAAGTTCTGGTCATGTGACTTCATTCCAAACTATATTTGGATTTGGTTTGATACCGATATTTTTTCATTCTATTTTCTACAGCGTCTCTGGCGGTTTACCGTTAATTCTCGCCTTGGCTGCCGGTGTACTGCTGTTAATTTGCTTGCTGCAAAATGGTTGCAAATTCTGTGCCCCACGACGGTCTGCCCCGCTGCTCCAACTTTGTAAGTGGATGCTTGAATGCTATGGATCGCTACCTCTGGCTACTTTGAGTGTGGCGTAGGGTTTATCTTTCCGGTTTTTGTACTTTACATGTGTGCAGCCAGTTTTCCACTGCCTGGATTGCGGTTTTGAGTGGGCACTGGATTTGTGTCTCCTAACCCGGATTATGATCTACTAATGAGTCCCTTAGTTGCTCATGAGCTAGACTGTTCTAGTGTCTGGATTAAAGCCTGCACAGCAGCTCATGGAGTCTTTGGCAATTGGAATATATGGACTGCAGCCCATGACTTTCTGGCACGCAGTTATCTCGAAGAACACCCGAGTTGTCCTCTGATGGTGCTAGAGGCTCCGGCTGTTGAAGAACATGTGTGTTCTTTCCATTATAACATTGAATGGCTCAAATGTTCACTGATGATAACAACGACTTCCTATTGGAGGCGGTTGCAACGTACTGTGCCTATACGCTGTTGGATTAAAGTTACGATTTTCTTTCTGCTTCATAGACACGTACTGGACTGATAAACATTTTTTTCTTTCATTTTTGTCTACGAGTTACATGTGTTTTGACACTTTTCCCCCCTTTGTTGTGTTTTGAAATTTTTATAGTTACTAATTTGGATTTTACTCCCAATTATCCAGTTTGGCGAAATTTTGAACTTGGTTCTGTCTCATTCAAACTTGAACTCTGCATTCTAAAGATTGCCCCCACTTTTTGTGCGTTCTCCCATCAAGGGAGGGTGAGTGAGGGCTGGGCCTTGTTGCGCACCTTGCTATGTTAGCATAGGCTTATTAGAAGTTTAAATGCCATTTTACCCTTTTGCTGCTTTTGCACACTACACTGCATACAGCTGTTGTTGTAAGTTAGGCTGGGTGAAATGCTTCACATGAGAATGGTGGAGAAGTGTGGCTCACTGGTTAGAGCAGGCAGACCCTGAAGCAGAGGTCAGACCCGGGACCAGGGTTCAATTACCGACGCGGCACGGTCTTGAGCTCAAATGTCCATGGACTCGATAATTCTCGCTTCGGTGCCTGACCTAATCTTGGGTTCACACTCTGCAACTCTGGGCATTAAGCTTGCTTAATCTCCACAACGGCCCCCCCGCGGCGGGATGCCTGGCTTTCACATTGGGGATGCCCTGTAGGGGCTATCTCACAGGGAAAAGCCAGGATGGGTTCCCAAGGCAAGCGCGGAGATACCCCTTCGGGGGTCGATTCTGGCGCTATATAAGAAACATAATAATAATAATAATAATAATAATGGCTTGTTTTCGGCATCCGTAGACTTATATCGCGACCCTAGTCTGCACAGTCAGTGCTAAAGCCTCCCAGGTTATCATAACAAGGTAGCTGTTGTTCGGGCTGATCGGCTCACGTTTTTGCCATGACATGACATGAAAAATGGGCCCCTTAAAAGAGCTGTCATTATAGTAGAAAAAGAAGCATTATGGCACTGAGCTACCTAGGCATGAGTGGGGACCACAAGAAGTTACAATTACCGGATACTGAACAGGGAAGAAAGACTTAACCAAAGGTTATAAAGCAATCAGATAGCAGGTGACCAACCGATAAAATGGCTTCTGGCTGAAATTACATGGTTCAGTGTATTCCACAGACATAATTAATGATGGACATTAAACCCTGTATAGCAGAACCAACACAAAAAATACTCCCTTAAGTATCGTGGGAGGCTAAGTTGAAGACAGATTCAGAGATGCACACAGAGAGAATACCCTGCATACTTACGCAGGGATGTTCAGAGGATAATGTAGAATATTAAAAGCAGATAACATTAGCAACCGACACTATGGATATCCTAGACAAATCATGGCCAGAGCTAGGAAAGAAAACAAGGCGAGGATGGGATTTCTGAAAACATAAACCCCCACGTAAGAGAGTAATCCTAGTAAGCTGTAGTGAGGGCTGGGCCTTGTTGCGCACATTGCTATGTTAGTATAGGCTTATCAGAAGTTGAAATGCCATTTAACTTTTTTGCTGCTTTTTCACACAACACTGCATATAGCTGTTGTTTTAAGTTAGGCTGCGTGAAATGCTTCACATGAGAATGGCTTGTTTTCAGCATCCCTAGATTTACATTGCGACCCTAGTCTGCACAGTCAGTGCTAAAGCCTCCAAGGTTATCATAACAAGGTAGCTGTTGTTTGGGCTGATCAGCTCAAGTTTTAGCCATAACATAAATGCAGCTGCAGCCAACGCGATTCTGGAGCCTTTAATATTGCACTGAAAGCATGATTTCAGGCACTTGGAAGAATCCCGTTTTTCCAGAGAGACCGAGAGCTTTTGCAGATCCTGATGTGATACACTCCTGTTGATCTTGGAGGTATGGGGTCCCCCACACAAGCCTAAGAGACCTTCTATATTGTATAAAACATAGTTCCTAACTAGGGAGGGTGTTATACTAGGAACTATGAGACCTGTTTTCACCATCATTGTAATATGATTTCTCCTTTTGTGTTTTATGGGATTGTAACAATGCTGATCCTATTATTTCTAATCATATGTCTGCTTATGTTAGCAAAAATACTGCATCTTAGAGCAACTTGTTACAATAAATATTTTAACCTTTCCTGTGTCTCTACTCCTGTTGTGGACTGGTATGAGAGTATAACAAAAGAGTGTTCTTGCTTCCCACCATTCCTGAGTATAACCTAAGTCGCATGTTCTGGGTTGTCTAATCATTGGTTCCTTTGCTATAGGACGAAGAGCTAATGTGGCACTGATGCTAGCTGGTTAGGGTTTATAGGTACTAAGATGAGTTTTTTGGTACACCACAATTCACTGAGGTCCTGGGTCTCTGTGCACAGTTGTGTGTAGGAGCAGAATCCCAGCAACAAAACTATCTCCCACAGAGTGCACATACCTTGAGGATCTTTCTGGACCGCAACACAGGGGGTTCTCTGCCTCCGTCAGAGTCAGTGATTAAAACCAAAGATCGTCCGGGAATATATATGCTGAACGCAACCTACGTTATCTGAACTCTCATCACCTGAGATACTTACTTGTAAGGACGCATAGATCGTTGATCGTAGTCCGGCCGTATGGATGAAAACGGGCGCCATATTGGCCGTGGTCAAAGTGTAAACGCTGGCCGCAATCTTAGAATGGAAGGGAAATGACAATACCTGCAAAAGCAAAATTGTAACAAAGAAGAAATACATAGTACTTATGCTAATGGACCACACATTATGAATGAATAACTGAACCATAATGTGTCTATAAATGTATGAAGAAATCTCAGATACCGAGTAACAAGGAAGTATCCTCACAGTAAAGTGATGGTGGAAACTAAAACACATCTTTCACACATATGAAAGACCCATATGCATACTCGGGGCCCGGAGTGACATGTGTAGAGGCTGAAAAGAAATATTATGCTGACATACGTAAGACTAATGGTAGGAGAGAGGATGTCACGTGGGTAGGGGTAACCCCACATTTGCTTTTCTGTGAGAGTAGGGGGAAGCCATGCCCAAGTACAGTGCACGTAGGGCAGTAAGTGTTAATGCATGAAAATGTCTACATAGGCAGGGGCCACTGTTGGTGATGCGCTTATACACTAGACCGTAGAAAGTTTTAGCAGCCAGAGTAATGCGTGCACAGAATTTCACCATGGAACTTAATTTGAGTGCATTTTACACAGAAAAGACTGATACGGCTGGGACAAAGTCCGTTACTTATTAAAAAGGTATGTGCATGTAAAGTATAAAGCAAATACATTTTTCCCAAAAAGCAAATAATATTGGGAGAGAGTCTGCAATGTGGCAAACAGTGTTTTTTTGAAGGGCTGGTAGGGTTAGGACAAATTTGGTTACTTGTAACAACTATTTTGTAACAATAAAACACTCCTTTACGGAAAACAAACAAGCTGTACACCGCGTCTGACATTTCATCTTTGTCTTTGATCAGGACGGGTATATTAAGTGACGGGCGCCAAAGAGCAAACACTTGAAGCATTGGAGGAGGTCCACCTAAATGTAAGTCACTGAGGTGAGGGGCGCCTACGGGTCTTTTGCAGAGCAACAAGAAAGTATCCGTACAGTAGAGTGATGGTGGAAACTAAAACACATCTTTTACACATATGAAAGACCCATGTGCGTATGTGGTGCCGGGGTGAAGTGTGTAGAGGCAGAAAATTGTATGGGGAGTGAACGCGAGACATGTTTGCATCAGTTATGGCATGCAGGGAATAAAAAAGAACAATGCATTTGTGAAATCACCCTTGTGCTCTGTTCTGAAAATAAAGATAAATACAAAGATCGAATTTCAAATAAAAGTCCAATCAGCTGAATGCGCTGAACACGTTTTATTTTGCAAATGCCATCTGCAGAGAAAACACTGCGTTCCTAACTGCAAAACAGAGGGTGTCTGGGAGAGAATGGGATCCATGTTTTCTGCAGCTGTGGCATGTGGGGTATGAAAAACAACTAAGAATTTGTGTAATCACCCATTTGCGCTGTTCTGAAAATAAAGATAAATCCAAAGATTGAATTTTAAACAAACTTCTGATCAGCTGAATGTGTTTTATTTTGCCAATGCCATTTGCTGCGCAAAAAAGCACAACATTTCCAACAGCGAAATGAGAGGTGTTGGGGAGAGAACAGGAGCTTTGTCTGTTACATGCAGGGTACTAAAACAGCAAAGAATTTGTAAAATCACCCATGTGCGCTGTTCTGAAAATAAAAATAAATACAAAGATCGAATTTTAAACAAACTTCTGATGAGCTGAATGTGCTGAACATTACATTTTATAAAAAATGTTTACATTTAAGATTTGTTCATATTTAATTTGTGTTATATTTTGCAGATTTATTGTATTTTGTTGATTTGCTGGATGTATTTTTTAATTTTTCATTTTGAATTTGCATTTACACGTTTTGTCATTTAAATACATTAATTTCTACATTTTCATGTTTTTTATAATTGCTGAACATATTTTTATATAAAAAGTACACTTTTTAAATTTATCATTATGTTTTCTAAAAAAACATGTTATTTCTTCATTGAAAATGCAAATAAAAATATATATTGTTATATTGAATTTGTTTTACATTATTACAATACATTTGAAATTATGGTCTATTTTATGTTTTTAATATTATTTAATGCATATTTTTGATCTATGTTATTTATTATTGTTCCTTTTTCTAAAAAAGTCATATACTGTTTTTATGTTTACATTTTTAAAATATATTTTCCTGTGTTTTTTAGTACATTTTAAAAGTTATTTTCTATTTTGTTTGTGTGTTTTTAATCTGTATATTTTGGAAAATTTCTAGGAATTTGTATAAAGTTTGGCTAACTGATTGTTCTATTCTTCGTTGATAGTAGCTTTGTTCATTTTGAAAGTTTCCGAGGAATTTGTATAGGGTAGTGTGGCTTTGGCCTAGTGTGACTTGGAAGGTGTTGTGCCATCATTACACTGCATTGATGGCTTTGGATTGTTGAGCTGTGGCTCTGTCTTACACATTCTACCATGGTATTTGAAACTTAGGTTGGCACCTGTGGCCAGAAAGGTGCAGTCTTCCAACCTAAGTATCTTCAAAGTAGTCTTTGATAGACTTTTTCATGTTAATTTCTTTGATAATATGGGAATTTTATGAGTATGTTGTAGTGGTTAGCTACTTCTGTGACTGGTATGCAAGCTAGAGCTATTCATTTTTAGGTCTCGCCTTTACCATTCCGCAGGAATGGGAAATGGGGAGAATTCAAGTCGGCAAAATCATCTTCAAACCAAGGGCTTTCAGCCCCGCGGTTTTCTTGCAGTTCACGTGAATCACGTGAGCAAACATGCACGAGCATTCACGGCCAGGGCTTCTCCTCCCCTAGCAGCACTCCTCCCACACCAGCAACTCCCCCCTCCCACACCAGCACCTCCCCTCTCTCTCCCCACCAGCACCTCCCCTCTCTCTCCCCGCACACACAGCCTTGCCGTAGCAGCACTCCTCCCACACCAGCAACTCCTCCCACACCAGCAACTCCCCCCTCCCACACCAGCACCTCCCCTCTCTCTCCCCGCAAACACAGCCTTGCCGTAGCAGCACTCCTCCCACACCAGCAACTCCCCCCTCCCACAGCTCCCCCCTCCCACACCAGCACCTCCCCTCTCTCTCCCCGCAAACACAGCCTTGCAGTAGCAGCACTCCTCCCACACCAGCAACTCCCCCCTCCCACACCAGCACTTCTACTCTCTCTCCCCGCAAACACAGCCTTGCCGTAGCAGCACTCAGCACTCCTCCCACAACAGCAACTTCCCCCTCCCACACCAGCACCTCCCCTCTCTCTCCCCGCAAACACGAAATAAACACCAAGCACAGCTCACCATGCCTCTCCCCTCTCCCTTGCACCCACTCTTTCAGAGACACGCTTTCCGTTCGTGCAGCAGGTGCAGTGGCACCGTGTTTCCGACACATGTTTGTGTTTCTTTTAACATTAAGTAATGGTGCCCTCGCATCTTCTTTAAATATATATTTGGAGGTGACTTGAGCTGTCACTTACAACGTCCTGCAGGGTCCTTCTGAGTAAACACCAAGCACAGCTCACCATGCCTCTCCCCCCGACACATCTTTGTCTTTATTTTAACATTAAGTAATGACGGCCTCGCATCTTCTTTAAATATATATTTGGTGGTGACATACAACGTCCTACAGGGTCCTTCTGAGTAAACACCAAGCACAGCTCACCATGCCTCTCCCCTCTCCCTTGCACCCACTCTTTCAGAGACACGCTTTCCGTTCGTGCAGCAGGTGCAGTGGCACTGTGTTTCCGACACATCTTTGTGTTTCTTTTAACATTAAGTAATGGCGCCCTCGCATCTTCTTTAAATATATATTTGGAGGTGACTTGCGCTGTCACTTACAACGTCCTGCAGGGTCCTTCTGAGTAAACACCAAGCACAGCTCACCATGCCTCTCCCCCCGACACATCTTTGTCTTTATTTTAACATTAAGTAATGGCGGCCTCGCATCTTCTTTAAATATATATTTGGTGGTGACATACAACGTCCTACAGGGTCCTTCTGAGTAAACACCAAGCACAGCTCACCATGCCTCTCCCCTCTCCCTTGCACCCACTCTTTCAGAGACACGCTTTCCGTTCGTACAGCAGGTGCAGTGGCACCGTGTTTCTGACACATCTTTGTCTTTCTTTTAACATTAAGTAATGGCGCCCTCGCATCTTCTTTAAATATATATTTGGAGGTAACTTGCGCTGTCACATACAACGTCCTGCAGGGTCCTTCTGAGTAAACACCAAGCACAGCTCACCATGCCTCTCCCCTCTCCCTTGCACCCACTCTTTCAGAGACACGCTTTCCGTTCGTGCAGCAGGTGCAGTGGCACAGGCCTCAGGAATCGATGAAAACAAATAATTTCCCTGTCTTTCACTTGATGGAACACATACACGAACAAAGATCTCTAGTTGTGTCTCTTGGTTATCCTATCCCAATCACGCCCGCCAACACACACAAACAGCCAACAGACTTTAACTCTTTTCCATTCACGCACGGAAACACGCACACGTTGACCACATTTAGACGTGCATCTTGCAAGCAAACACCCCCTGCCTTGTGTCTCATTCATTCATCTCCACGTTTCTGCCTTTCATATTCAGACGTGCACTTTTTTTTCATTTAAAGCATAACACCCTGTCTTTCAATTGCTGAAACAATTACACCAAATCATCTCTCTGTTCCATTCACCATGCAAGGCAACATGCTCAAACAGCCCACCAAAAACATCTCTCTGGTCGTGGTTCTTGCTTATCCTATTCCAATCAGGCCCGTCCACACGCACGACAGTCACAAACAGCCCTCAGACTCTATCATTTTTCCATTCACCCACGGAAACACGCACACGTTCACAACATTTAGACCTGCATCTTGGAAGCATACCGACCCTGCCTTACCTTATCCCCCCTGTTTATTAAACTTCAGTCTCATTCATTCATCTGCACGTTTCTGCCTTTCACTCGCGCAAATACGCACTAAAAGAACAAACACTCTAGACTCTTTCACATTCATGCACGACAAGTTCTTTTTTTTCTGCTTTCATTTCCCCTCTGTAAGGTGGGGAGGGGGCCAGAGCCAAACGTCTGGGGCCTAACCACCCCAGGAGACTGAATTGCTTTCATCACAGTCGTAAAGATTCTAATCTGTTGTCGGCCATCCGCTGGGAAATGCAAATGTTAACTAAAGAGACCGAAAGGCGCCTTTTTCCTGCAAACAAGAAAGCAAGGGAAGCAACTTTAGAAACAATGTGTCTAGTGGCACGTTCTTTTACACGGTCGATTAAATGCACGTAAAATGGTCTTATTGTTTATTTTTTAGTTACGTTTCATAGTGCAAAGTTACACACAAAACACGCATAGCACCATCCGTAAGGGCCTGCTTAGGCCATTCACCCACAACTAAAAAACGATAATGAGAAAACATTTTACGTGGCCGGACAAAATAAAATACCACATTCAGTATGAGCCTACAAACATTTACTAGGATTACGCAAAGCAATATTCTATTTGGATAAGAGTGTTGGAAGTGAGGCTTAAACACGGAATCACACATTTGGAAGACCTAATTTAAGATACCATAATCGTGCAAATATTGTGCCCCCACGGAACTCATTGCCGAACACACGCCAAAATGAATGACTCAAGAACTTACGGATATGCAATTAACTGATGTGCATAAGGTACACACACAGTGCATAATGCACACACTCACTGAACACTGCCCTAACTCACAGTGCACACTGCACTCAGGCACACTGCACCAAGGCCTCACTTGCACTGCATACAGCCCTCACTTACACCACACACAGCCATCACTTGGCGCACACAACCATCACTCTCAGGGCACACTGTGGACATTTTTAACACATTTGTCCCATGCCGGTATAGCCCATCGTCCCTACTCCGCTCTTCCCTTCTTTTAGTAAAACATTGCCGAACAGGGCATAACTGAATGAGTCCAGAACTATCGGATCTGCAATTAAATGATGTACAGACTGCACACACAGTGCACGCCAGGTAACACGCACAACACGCAGAAACAGTCAGTAATGCTGTAGTATGTATGAATGAGACTGTTGGTGTGCTAAATACGGCTGTTGTGGTGCAGAGTGATGCCGTGTTGTTGCTCAATGGTACAGTGGGGGTGCAGAATGATAATGTGGTCTTGCTGCGTGTTGCATTGGAGGAGCCCAGTGATGCCGTTGTTGGGAGAAGTGCTACTATTGTGGTCATGAGTTATGCTGTGGTGGTAATCATTGAACACCAACACAGCACCACTCATCACCAGCACAGCAACACTCATCACAACAACAGCATTACTAAGCACCACACTAACAACACTCAGCAACACACCAGCATCACTCTACTACACCACAACAGCATCATTCAGCAACAACACACTATCACAAAACAAACACACACCAGCACTTATCACCACCACAGCACCACTCATCACCACAACAGCATTACTCAGCAGACAAATGTCACACAAACAGAACATGTACGCTTTCAACAGGCACACACACCAACAGCTATCAATGGACGCTTTCACCAGGCGTACTCACACACCAACAGTCATCAGTGCATGCTTTCACCAGGCATACACACACACACACACAGACAGCAGTCCATGCTTTCAACAGGCATACACACCACCGGCCGTAAGTGCACGCTTTCAACACAGATTTTAACATAGCAGACACAATTACAGGTATAAAAACATGCTAATTTTCAGTTCAGTAATGCTGTAGTATGTATGAATGAGACTGTTGGTGTGCTAAATACGGCTGTGGTAGTGCAGAGTGATGCCGTGTTGTTGCTCAATGGTACAGTGGGGGTGCAGAATGATAATGTGGTCTTGCTGCGTGTTGCATTGGAGGAGCCCAGTGATGCCGTTGTTGGGAGAAGTGCTACTATTGTGGTGATGAGTTATGCTGTGGTGGTAATCATTGAACACCAACACAGCACCACTCATCACCAGCACAGCAACACTCATCACAACAACAGCATTACTAAGCACCACACTAACAACACTCAGCAGCACACCACCATCACTCTACAACACCACAACAGCATCATTCAGCAACAACACACTATCACAAAACAAAGGCACACCAGCACTTATCACCACAACAGCATTACTCAGCAGACAAACGTCACACAAACAGAACATGTACGCTTTCACCAGGCACACACACCAACAGCTATCAATGGACGCTTTCACCAGGCCTACACACACACCAACAGTCATCAGTTCATGCTTTCACCAGGCATACACACACACACACACAGACAGCAGTCCACGCTTTCAACAGGCATACACACCACCGGCCATAAGTGCATGCTTTCAACAGAGATTTTAACATAGCAAACACAATTACAGGTATAAAAACATGCTAATTTGCAGTTCAGTAATGCTGTAGTATGTATGAATGAGACTGTGGGTGTGCTAAATACGCCTGTGGTGGTGCAGAGTGATGCCGTGTTGTTGCTCGATGGTACAGTGGGGGTGCAGAATAATAAGGTGCTATTGCTGCGTGTTGCATTGCTGGAGCTCACTGATGCCGATGTTGGGAGAAGTGCTACTGTTGTGGTGCAGAGTTATGCTGTGGTGGTAATCATTGAACACCACTCTACAACGACACTGCAGCACTCATCACCACCACTCATCACCACTACAACATTACTCACCAGACAAACGTCACAGAAACAGAACATAAACAGTGCATACATACTACCTATCAAAAAATTTAATGTGAGACAACAAAGGACAATGCAGAGCGGCGAGACAAAACACGTACGGCGAAACACAAAAGAAAACGAAGCAACAGCGACATAAAAAAAAAAGTTACAGGATGTGAGCTCAGACGGAAGTAGACTACGGGACCCGCATACCAGAACGACACGCGCAAACATAACTCAATGCATGGCGAAGAGACGAACTAAATAGCAGCCATTGATAGCATGAAAAAGCACACTCAAAAGAAAGGAGCCGGACACAAGCCAAGTGCGAGCAAAGAAAGACCCAAGAACATAATTACATGCACATCACAAAAAGGAAATTCAGAGGAAAAAGTGTACAAATTAACAAAGGCACTCTTTAATATTATTTTTAAAAAAAGTAATTACCTGTCGATCGTAGCAGCTCAGTCAGTGAAATGTAGAGATTACAAAACTAACACACAAAGAGAACATAAACAGTGCATACATAATACGTTTAACTAAACCAATAAAAAACAGCAACAAAAAAACGCCAAAGCATAGCGGCGAGACAAGCCACATACGGGTCAAACACCACCCAAAGACAAGCCAAGTGCGACATAAAATAAATAAAAAACAGAGTGCGAGCTCAGGCGAAACTAAAATACAGGAACTGCATACCAGGACGACACTAGCAAACATGAGTCAATGCATGGCGAACAGACAACTTAAATACGAGCCAGTGATAGCATAAATAAGAAGAAAAGAGACACACAAGGCAAGTGCGACCTAAAATATTGCTAACTCCAGAATTACATTACATTCACAGCAATGAAAACTTATACAATTTTGAGTAACAAATAACAAAGGCACTCTTTAAATATTTTTTTTTAAAAAGGCAATTACCTGTCGATCGTAGCAGCTCAGTCACTGAAGTATACAGATCAGACAAACTACACACAAACAGACACAGTGCATACATAATACGTTGAACCAAAAAATAAAAACAGTACAAAAATTAGCACAATGCTTAGCGCCAAAAATAGCCTGATACGAGACAGACACGAGCCAAACACAAGGCTGTTGCGAATTACAAAAAAACAGGGTGCGACCTCAGGCCAAACTAGACTTCAGGACCCGCATACCAGAACGACACGCGCAAACAGAAGTCAATGCAGGGCGAAGAGACGACCGAAAATATTACAATTACATGTCGATCGTAGCAGCTCACTCAGTGAAATGTAGAGATCATAGAAACAACACACAAAGAGAACATTTAATAAATTCATTAAAAAAGTATAATAATTAACCTAAAAGATATAAAGGAAAATACCAAGTAAAACACAATACATTCAACATCTTTATAAAAATGGATATTTGAAAATAACACTATGTTGCACCAACTCGCACATACGCTAAGGGAGGAATACCAATACATAACCAAAATACATAATAAAAGGAATAAACATAACCATATACTACATAAATACATAATCAAAAGTTTGCCATTCAAGAACTTCTACTATTTCCAAAGATATTAAGCAAGTACATACAAAAATATAACAACGTTCGAAATTTAAAAAACATAACACATAAGAAAATATACATTGCTATATATAACATTTAAAACATTACAATTATTAGAAGATCTATCGTTTAAAACAGTACAAATATATAGTCTAAGTACAGACGGTATAAAATACACAAGTCGCAATACAAAAACATCAATAATACATCCTAATAAATAATTTCTTTAATAAGTATATAAACACAAGTAATAATACATTCAGCTTCATGTACTAAATGTTATAAAAATTACATCTTACCTGTCAAACGACGCAGCAACAAGAACGGAAGAAGAACACGCCTTTCCCGCACGAACATTCACACCAATCTGGAAAATTCCCCGGTGACGCACGTCAAACGCAACGCTACGTCACAAAACGTAGCGCTGCGATTGGCTAGAAATTACGTCACACTAAACATTACATCACAATAAAAAAAACCTAGAACGCTAATCTCCCTTACGTAACAAACGTAAAGGAAATACGACATTTTTACATAACAAAAAAAAACACAGTTTAAAAACATTAACTAAACACTTATAATCCCAAATGAAATACACAAATACACACACACATTACATTCAAAATATAAATTAACACATGCAAGAGACTCACATATGCAAATCACACATGCAACGCCACTCACACATGCAACGCCACTCACACATGCAACGCCACTCACACATGCAACGCCACTCACACATGCAACGCCACACACACATGCAACGCCACTCACGCATGCAACGACACTCAAACAAGCAACGCCACTCAACCACACAACGCCACTCAACTACGCAATGCCAATCAACAACGCAACGCCACTCACACATGCAACGCCACTCAACAACGCAACACCACTCAACAACGCAACGCCACTCACACATGCAACACCAATCACACATGCAACGCCACTCACACATGCAACGCCAATCACACATGAAACGCCACTCAACAACGCAACGCCACTCAACAACGCCACGCCACTCAACCATGCAACCCCACTCACACATGCAACGCCACTCACACATGCAACGCTACTCACACATGCAACGCCACTCACACATACAACACCACTCACACATGCAACGCCACTCAGCCACGCAACGCCACTCACACATGCAACGTCACTCACACATGCAACGCCACTCACACATGCAACGACACTCCACCACGCAACGCCACTCAACTACGCAACGCCACTCACACATGCAACGCCAATCACACATGCAACGCCACTGAATGATGCAACACCACTCAACAATGCAACGCCACTCAACAACCCAACGCCACTCAACGACGCAACGCCACTCAACAATGCAACGCAACTCACACATGCAACTCCACTCAACTACGCAACGCCACTCACACATGCAACGCCACTCACACATGCAATGCCACTTACACATGCAACGCAAATTACACACGCAATGCCACTCACACACGCAACGCCACTCTAACACGCAACGCCACTCAACCACACAACACCACTCACACATGCAACGCCAGTCACACATGCAACGCCACTCACACATGCAACGCCAACGACACATGCAACGCCACTCAACCACACAACGCCACTCACACATGCAACGCCACTCACACATGCAACGCCACTCACACATGCAATGCCACTCAACCACACAACGCCACTTCATCAATTAGGGGTATGTTACTATTATGATATTCTTCATATATTGTATTTATTTGTGTGAAGGGTGCTGTCACAATTTGAAGGTGCCATCCATCATCCATATTGTGTAAATCTGAGTAGATTGTTTTGTGTTGCATATATAATTATTCTCCTATCACTATTTCTATTGTTGTGCAGGAGTAAGGGTTCTGGAATGTTTATGTTTTGTTATCCTAGTATCTTCTAGGAGTAGCAGGGGTTTGTGTTGTGTTTTACTAGTGCATGCTAGTAATCTTTTTAGATTGGGGAATGGTGGCAGTTGACCTGTAATGTGCTCAGGAACGTAAGGCAGTATATTTTGAAAGTTAATTGCTGTGGTTTCCTGAGACCTAGTGCTTACTTCTCTGAGGTCTTGGAGAACATGCCTTACTTTTACCTCTGTTACATTTGGGGGTTGGCTGTGTCATCTTACATTCATTGCAATATAATATTTAGTTGCGTCCCGCCCATAAAAGCATTAGCATAATATTTGGTATATTTCTAGTTTACATTTTCCCTACTTGTGATTTATTTGCTGATGTGTATGCCATGGGAGATAATAATTCTTTGCCTTTCAGCGAATGTGATGGGAAATCGCCCCGTTTGTGACTGCAAAATTGTTCTGCCCCATGTACAAACCTTATTTTGTGAGTCGGTAACCTTTTACCGATACGCAAAATAGGGTTTGCGATTCGCTATTAGGAAGGGGCATGCCAAGGGCATCCTTCCTATATAACGACTCGCACTGTAATGTAAGAATGTTTTGCGACCGCAATTGCGGTCTCAAAACACTTGCAGTTTACCACCTCCTTCAAGTAGGTGGTAAGCCACTTGCAAACGAGAAGGGGGCCCCAGGAGACTACTTCTCCTTTGTGAGTGTGTGCGAAAATATTTTTAAAGAGCAGGCAGTGGTACCCCGGACCACTGCCTCCTCTTAAAAAATTAAACAGAAACGTATAATTTTTCTTTTTTAAATGCATCCCGTTTGCCTTTAAGGAAAACTGACTGCATTTTTAAAAAACTGCTTTATTTTTAAAAGCAGTGACAGAGATGTTGGTCTGCTGACCCCAGCCGGCCACCATCCTTGGGAGTTCTAGCCATTCCTAATGGGGTCGTAAATAGCACCTGCCTCATGATTATTAATGAGGTATTCAATTTGCCACCCCATTAGTAATAGCTAACAGTGTCTGAGACACTGTTGTAAATTATATGTTGCAGGTTGCAAATTGCGATTTGCAAATCAACGCAATTTGCGACTCACAAATTGTAAGGGTCGTACATCTGGCCCTCAATGTGTCTTTGTTGGGGTTCACGTTTATGAAGTTGGCACAGTTAGTCTAGAGGATGGCGTTTTCCTTTTACATGTTGAAGTGGAAGCTAAAGTTTGGAGATATAAATAGAAAGATAGGTATTAGCTATTTATATTACGTTACAATGAAAGCAATTTCTTTACATTACAAAGCAATTTCGAGGTTTATATTACTTGTGGTTTGTAGTTGGTTTTGTCAAGTGCTGCTGCTGGCTTTTGTTGTGTATATTGTGCATTTTCTTGCAGTTGTAGCTTTTTTGCTGCAAAATGTAGTTGTTTTTTGGTGCATTTCTTTTTTTTTAAACCTTTATTGATATATGCACAATAAACATTTTTCCATCTGCATGGCAGTTGCATTTACCAGAAGAATACAATAGATATACATCATAGTTTCCGAATGTTGCAGTAGGCAAGTAAAACAACAATACATTTTGCTGTCGACCCTTATCATCCTTCCGGCCAGGAGCACCCCCTCCGCTTCAGGACCGGTCACCACAGTGTCTGAAGGTAACTTATAGACTCTCTCCACAGTGCTTCTACATGCAGCACTTTACTCCCTCTATCCCTATCAGCGTCATGTTTGTGTCCCTTAAATTTTAAGGCTATTTGCCCTTGGTTCTTGTTGTGTCCCCCGCTGGGCGCACCTTCCCCTGCCCTAGTAGCCCTGTATGCGCTGTATAGTGCCCAGAAGTTCTTAGGCCTATTGCGAGGTGGGAGAAGATCACTATAGTTCTCCATTTGAGTGCCGCAGTATAGCATGTCATTTACCCACTGAGCAACTGTGGAAGTCAGCCCTTTCAACCAACAGATCGCCACTCTGCATTTAGCTAACAGCAGACCCATGTAGCCTAGTCTACGTACGCCTTTAGGTATTGTTTTAGGATAGCCCAGCAATGCCAATGCCGGTTCAGACAGAAGCTCCATTCCAATCACCTCCGTAAGCTCCTTAAATACTTTATCCCAGAATCTAGCAATCCTCGGGCAGGTCCATACCAGGTGCAGGAAGTCAGCCAGCCCCTTGCTGCATCGCTCACACCGCGATTCCTCTCTGAGGCCATATCTGCACAGCCTCTCTGGAGTATAATGGACCCTGTTAAGATATTTAAAGTCGATCAGATGGTGTCTACCATTCAGGGAGATGCGTTTGGTGCAGCAGTACGTCCACATTGTGTCGTCAATGTCTCTATCTAAATCCCCCTGCCAAGCTAAGCGGGCTTTAGTGAAGTAATTCTCTCTATGGGACATAGACAGTTTATATATTATGGATACTGTGTGCATCGGGTCGTCTGTTTTGATGACGCATGAGAAGGAAGTCAGTTCCGGTTGCTCCAGCTTTGCGACCTTCAAATAGGTTCCCCATAGTCTGGATCTCTAGTGAGTTGAGGGCTTTCACAGCTCCCCTATCTCTACATGGGCGTAACCAGTGGCACCAGTCTAGCGGAGCAAGCGGGGAATACAGTATGGCCCCTGCCTGCAGTGTTAGAAGATTGTGTCAGGCATGCGTAGTCACGTTGATGGAGTCAAGAATCTCAGTCCTACAGTCTGGGGGTGGGAAAAGCAGAGAAGGCAATGGGCGAGGGGAGGCTACCACACTCTCTATGCTTAAGTGTGGGGTGTCCGGTGAACCAGGCATCCAGTGGTAAGCTTGTGCACTTTGCGCCACTCTACAGGATAAGTCAAAATCAGGGGCCCATTGTCCGCCTATGTGATACGGTAAGGTGAGGATTTGCCATTTGACCCGCGGTTGCTTGCCAGCCCAAACCAATTTAATAATCAATGTTGTGAGTTTTTTTAAGAATGTGGCTGGGAGTACCAATGGAATGTTAGAGAAAAGAAACAGAAAGTGAGGGAGTACCACCATTTTTATTATAGAAATGCTGCCCATCGAGGATAAAGGTAGTCTAACCCAGCCGTCCACGTTCTCTTCCAATCTACTAATCGCTACACCGTAGTTTTCCCTAAATACGATCTCAGATCCGAGAGCACCTGGATAACGAGGTATCGAACCAAGTCTGTCGTCCACTGTAGAGGATAGTCAGGCTCAAACTGCGTCGTGGAATGGGTAAGAGGAAATAAAATAGACTTCGGCCAATTTACAGGTAATCCAAAGCCTGCCCCGAAGCAAACCACTTCGCGCAGAACAGGAGAAAGGTTGCGCTCTGGGTCATGGATATATAGGAGCATATTGTCTGCATATGTAGAGACAATACGTTCGTAACCCGGGAAGCATACCCCCCTATACCTATGGTATTCCCGAAGGGCACAGGCTAAAGGTTCTGCCACTAGAGCATAAAGTATCGGTGATAACGGAAAGCCCTGTCGTGTGCTACTAGTGATATGTATAAACAAACACAACAGGTGATGGACCGAATGTGGATCAATGTCACACACTAACCCCAGTCCAAAGATCTGGGCCCAAATCCATCGTTTTTTTGCACTCCACACCACCCTGGGTTAGACAATGGCGATATGCAAATCAGCTCTGACCCTGTGCCCCATGGGAACAGTCCAGTCCGAACTACAAAAGCCATGTCCTTCCCAGAACGGAATCAAGCATCCGAGGACCGGACCGGTTTCGAGGTAACACCTCTCATCAGCCCGGCTAGCTTGACTCCAGTGGTGTGGAGTGCCTGGGACCCACGTCTGGGCATCCCCAGCGCACTTAGGGCGGAATATGCAAACACAACAGGTGATGGACCGAATGTGGATCAATGTCACACACTCACCCCAGTCCAAAGATCTGGGCCCAAATCCATCGTTTTTTTGCACTCCACACCACCCTGGGTTAGACAATGGCGATATGCAAATCAGCTCTGACCCTGTGCCCCATGGGAACAGTCCAGTCCGAACTACAAAAGCCATGTCCTTCCCAGAACGGAATCAAGCATCCGAGGACCGGACCGGTTTCGAGGTAACACCTCTCATCAGCCCGGCTAGCTTGACTCCAGTGGTGTGGAGTGCCTGGGACCCACGTCTGGGCATCCCCAGCGCACTTAGGGCGGAATATGCAAACACAACAGGTGATGGACCGAATGTGGATCAATGTCACACACTCACCCCAGTCCAAAGATCTGGGCCCAAATCCATTGTTTTTTTGCACTCCACACCACCCTGGGTTAGACAATGGCGATATGCAAATCAGCTCTGACCCTGTGCCCCATGGGAACAGTCCAGTCCGAACTACAAAAGCCATGTCCTTCCCAGAACGGAATCAAGCATCCGAGGACCGGACCGGTTTCGAGGTAACACCTCTCATCAGCCCGGCTAGCTTGACTCCAGTGGTGTGGAGTGCCTGGGACCCACGTCTGGGCATCCCCAGCGCACTTAGGGCGGAATATGCAAACACAGCAGGTGATGGACCGAATGTGGAACAATGTCACACACTCACCCCAGTCCAAAGATCTGGGCCCAAATCCATCGTTTTTTTGCACTCCACACCACCCTGGGTTAGACAATGGCGATATGCAAATCAGCTCTGACCCTGTGCCCCATGGGAACAGTCCAGTCCAAACTACAAAAGCCATGTCCTTCCCAGAACGGAATCAAGCATCCGAGGACCGGACCGGTTTCGAGGTAACACCTCTCATCAGCCCGGCTAGCTTGACTCCAGTGGTGTGGAGTGCCTGGGACCCACGTCTGAGCATCCCCAGAGCTATTTGTGCTTTTCTTCTTTATCTACAGGATGACTATATTTCGCTCAACTATAGTTTTTCTGGCAATACTGTGGTAATTTGATATTGTGTTTGTCTATATTATCCACCTTAAAATGAGTGTGCTTCATTGCCAAGGTTGGATGGCCAGTCATTCTTTTTTTGTTTTCTCCTTGTATAGTTGCCCTTAAATTTCTTTATATCCCCTCTGTGTATTTGAATATCTGTGAAGACGATACTACAGCTCTTCAGGTAGTGCTAATAGGTTGCTTACATACATCTCATTTCATATGGAGTGCTCCACAACCCATATAGCCACTTCCTCTAAACCTGCAGACTCTTTTGGAATGCTGTTTTCTATAGTGTATAATTGTTATACCGCTCCACGACGGCCAATGCATTGGTTCTAAATGTGGCTGCCATGCTGAACTTTAAAACAATCATAGACTATTTACAATACTTTTGAAAGACCGCCACTTGCTGGTATGTTTAGTTTTGTTATTGCAAGCACATAGTACAGCATGGTTTTTCTTTTTTCTACTTGTACATTTTAATTTATCCTGCTTTGTGTGCCTCGTAAACTCTTGATAGTTCCGTTCCTCGCCATCTACCTTGCTACTGAATTGGTGCAAAATTGTACTTCCCTACATAATAGCTAGCATTCACACAACTGAAATTACTATATGAAAATGTTGGCTGATGTTGCTACAAGGCTTGCCAGGATTTCCTACAGGCTGCAGCATCCATCATGTGGACCACAGTCAAAGAGACCTCACAGTCATCCAAAAGTCCACCTGGTTGTACTCCCTAGGCAAGCAAGTAACACTCAACTCCATGGAGTTGCTGACAAGCCATTCCCACTCTCTGCACCTCAGGTCGCCACCTTCCATCTCATCTACAGGTCTCCAGGACTGTACAAGAATCTCATTGATAAATTCTCAGATCGCCTCACCATCTCATTCATCCAACTGCTCACACCACCCTGTTACATGACTTCAATCTCACAGACAACACAAGCTCATAAAAACAAAAAAACAACTTCAACCTCATTGATGCACTCAACGTTATACAGAATGTCACACAACCAACACACTCCAAAGGTCATAGCTCAATCGTATTGTCTCAACATCACTACCACCATCAAAGAAGCCACCAACAAAAGCAAAACGCTGTTCAGGACAATCAATCCCTGCATCAATCCCTCCCAGACCCACCTATCTTCACTCCACTGAAAAATGCAATGCCATTAACATCTTTGTCAGTGAAAAAAATACAGAGGATCCAACAGCACATCGAAAGCAACAGGCCTGCATTATCTCTTGCAGAGGCCAGCCGCCAACAGGGGAATCAGAGGCCGGCGCCATAACAGACGCCGAGCCCCCCTCCGGCCAGAACAGTTCGAGGAGCGTGAAAAGCGCGCGAAAGCGGGGAAGAACCCCCACGCCCCCCCGCCCGGTAGACACGGCGGCGCCACCACCCCGGCCAATGGGCCCCCAGCAACGTTCAAACGGCCCAATGGGGGGGTATGGCACGAACGGCGGCCACCGGCGCGGGGGGGATAAAAGACTGCTCCCCCCAAGAAGATTCCTATCGTAGGAGCGGGGGGAGCAGCACGACAGAAGAATCGTTGAGGAATCGTTGAGGAATCGTGGAAGGAGGACGAAAGCCGACATCGTGCTGCAAGAGAAAGGCGAGCGGCAAGAGAGTAGGACAACGCGATCCCTGAAACACAGACCCAGGACCAGGCATCGGGACCCTCCCCGGACTGCAGACCGCCGGAGGTTAAGCGAGGGAGGTGAGGCAGGAAGCGAAGGAGGAGAGCCAAGGCATCACGACGGAGGAACCGGGAGCGGACCGACTCCATTAGCACCCCCGCTCGGTCCACGAGCAGCGAGGTGAGCGTCTCGGAAGTTTTCCTCTCCACCCACCGCAGCCACCCGCATCCACCCCGCCCTAGACGTATCCCGCGCTGAAGCGGGCCACGCGAACACCGAGGGAGCAGCGGACAAATCAGAAGTTTCCCCCTCCACCCGCCGCACCCGCCCACGCAAGCCGAGCCGACCACTGTAGCGCCGGAGCGGCAATTTGAAGTTGAGAACCGGGCGGGCAGGCAGCCCCGGCCTTACCAGCGCGGTGATGAGCAACAGTCCCAGACCCAGACACTGGGCGGTTGCTACGAAGAAGCACAACTGACCTACCTTGGTGCAAAACAGGACGGTGGCAGCACCCCACCAAGCACACCGAGGACAGGGGAAGGCGGGCGTGCAGGCAGATAGTTAGCCCAGCCCCAGAAACATAAACAAAAAAAACCAAGCACAAACGCATTGGCAAAAAAAAAAAAAGACGCGAGGAGGAATTCAGATCTTGGTGCATATTGGAGGCGGCAGCACCCCGCTAGCGAATACAGGTTGGTGCATAATGGAGGCGGCAGCACCCTGCCAGCCCTTGATCACCAGCGCAAACAGTTAGCAACAAGGGCACCAGGAATGCCGTGAAGAGGCAGCAAGCAGCAGCAGGAGGACCTGGGCAAGCTGCTAAAAAGGATGCGGGCGGCATCACAGGAACACGGGAGCGACTGGATGGATCGCTTTGCAGTTGGCGACGACAGCGACGAGGGACCAAGCAAGCGACGTCAGGCGGACACCGCCCCATGGGCCAAGAGGGCCAGGAAGACGCCGGCCAAATTCGCAGAGGCGGCGCCGCACAAAAAGGTTCCCCTGAAGACAGCCCGACCACCTGGAGCTAAAACGGCGGCGGCGGGACCCAGCGCGGAACCCAGGGACGCAGCTACGAACGGTGAGCACATCAGCGAAATTGTGAAGGAATGCATTAAATCAATGACACCACTACTGCTACACAGCTTCAGCGCAGGCAGTGCAGGAACGGCCCCACAGGGGGAGGTAGCAAGACAGCCATGGCATCTCCTAGAAACAGGGCAGGCACGCACACAGGCACAGGGATGACAGGGCACAGCTGGGCTGAGGGGAGACGACAGAGCACCGCTAGCAGTCAGGGGAGACGCGAGCACGCTAGGCAGCAGCGCAACTTCCCCCCCTAGCGACCGACCCTTACACGAGGCCATCCCCCGGGCCTGCTTCCATGACCACGAGGGCAACAGGACTGGCCAGTCTCATACCACTAGCGGTAAAGGAGAGAATATGGAGGAAAGAATTTATAGACATATTTTCCCTCCTTGAAATACAAGAAGAAGGGCTTGACCTGACGACATGCGATAAAAAGGATGAGGATAGAAGGGAGAGGCGAAGGGAGAGAAAGGACAGGAATTTCGACAATTGGTTAGACGCATTCAGGATCATGGCATGCATAATAGTGGAGAAATTCCCGCGCTGCGCAGCATACCTATGGCTTTAGGAAGCCAGCATTCATAGGGCCCAGAGGCAATTTCCCGGAGACGCATGGCTCGAGTACAACAAGGGCTTTAGGCTCAAGATGCAGACACACCCTGAGATGGAGTGGAATGAAGAGGACGTATCCGGCTTCATCCATAAAATGATGGTGGCCAAAGAGGCCAGGTCATGGGCAGGAAGGAGCGAGCAGCCCTTTTGGACAGCTTTCCACAAGGGGAGGGGGAGGCCTTTTCAGAAGTCCAGACAGGCCCCCCCTTGGAAGGCAGCTCAGTCCAGCAGGGCACCAGCAATTTGCTGGAAGTTTGAGGCAAACGAATGTACTTACGGTTCGGCATGGAAGTTTCAGCACCTGTGCTCAGCATGCGGGGGTGGGCACCCAGCAGCGGCATGCAAGCGTACGAGAGACCAAAAAGGGGACAGGAAAGAGCCAAAAAAGCAATAGGGAGCCCGCAAGGGCAACCGGGGGGAAGCAAGCTGGGGCAGCCTACAAGCTAGCGCGCTCCCCCATCAACACCCACCACCTAAAATCAGCATTACTACACCCAGAAGTGGTGTCTAAGAAGTTAGAGAAAAAAAAAGCCCTAGGCAGAATAGAGGGCCCCCTCCCTCCGGAGGGGTGCAAGGGCTTGGTCATCTCCCCGTTAGGGGTCGTGACCAAGAAGGAGCAAGGGCAACTTCGGCTGATACACCATCTATCCTATCCCGAAGGTGGCTCAGTAAAGGACGGGATTCACGCCGAAGCATGCTCAGTAAGCTACTCATCCATAGACGACGCCATTGATCTAGTCAGGTCAGCCGGGCGGGGGACGCTCATGGCAAAAGCGGACATAGAGGCCGCTTTCCGGCTACTCCCCGTACACCCCAACAGCTTCCATCTGCTAGGCTTCCAGTGGAAGGAGCAAGTATATTTTGACAAGGCCATTCCAATGGGGTGCTCCATAGCCTGTGCGTATTTCGAAATGTTCAGCACCTTTGTAGAGTGGGCACTACACAACAGGCACCTGGCGGGCGGGAAACTGCATTACCTGGATGATTTCCTCTTCACTGGCCCGGCAGGATCAGCAGTATGCGAGAGCACACTAGTAGCATTCAAAGGCTTGGCAAGCGAGCTGGGCATCCCCCTGTCAGCGGAGAAGACGGCAGGCCCTTCAACAACCATGACTTTTTTGGGCATCGAGCTAGACACCCTCGCTGGGACAGCCAGACTCCCCCTGGAGAAGGTTACAGACATCAGGGCAGAAATCAAGGGACTGTGTGGGCGCGAGAAAGCCACCCTTAGAGAGATACAGAGTCTCATAGGCAAACTGAATTTTGCAGCCAGGGTAATCCCAGCAGGCAGGGCATTCGCCAGGCGACTAACACAGCTAACATGCGGAGTGACCCTCAAACACCATCATGTCAGGCTAGGAGGAGCGGTCAAGATAGACCTACTCATGTGGGACACCTTCCTGAAAGACTTCAATGGTACACTGATTTGGAGGGAGGGCTGGGTCACCAGCAAGCAGATCGCTTTATTCACTGACGCTTCAGGCAGCACTGGCTTCAGCGCGATACTGGGCAACAGGTGGTGCGCAGAGCAGTGGCCCGCTAGATGGCGCAGGGAAGGGGTGACCAGCAATATCACCTTCTTAGAACTATTCCCCATCATAGTGGCACTCACAATATGGAGGCACCCCATTCAAAACATGAAGCTGACATTGTGGTCTGACAACAAGGTGGTAGTTCAGGCAATCAACAGGGGGACAGCCAGGTGCCCAGACACTGTGAGACTAATGCGCCGACTGATTAAATTACAGTTGGAGGGCAACATAGACGTGAGGGCACGCCATGTCCCGGGAGTAGACAACGAAGCAGCAGATGCCTTATCCAGAGCGAGATGGGGGAAGTTCAGGGAGCTAGCCCCCAGCGCGGACCAGACCATGACCCCCTTCCCGGACCAACACTGGGACCTAGCGGCCGACCTGTCAGAGCTAATCAGCCAAGCGCTCGCCCCGGAGGCAGCCAAGAGGTATAAGAAGTACGCCGCCACAGTGATGAAAGTGAGCGGCATCCGGTCACTGAGTGATGCAAGGGCAATGCGCAGGGCAGCAGAGGCATTCATAGGGTGGGCCTTCAGCACCAACAAATCCAGGTCATGGGCCAGCGCCCACCTATCCACAGTAGCACATTAGAGCTGGCTGGAGATAGGACTAGACCCCATAGCCTCACACTATATCAAGACAGGTATGAAGGGCTGGCGGCGCGCTGAGGGCACAAGGAAGGACAACAGGCGCCCAATAGATTACAGCAAACTAGGCCCGCTACTGCAAGCCCGGGAGGGCACCGCCAAAGACACATTTGAGCTTCAGCTATTGAAGGCAGCATTCTCCACGGCCTTTTTCAGGGCTTTCAGAATCAGCGAGCTGGTGGCGCCAGCCAAGACTGGGGCAGCGAGCCACTGTCTCCAAGCGGGCAACGCAGTGCCAGGGCCAGGGGGGGTCAGCCTGATACTGAGACGGTGACAAACAGATCAGACTGGCAAAGGAGCAGTAGTGAAGCTACGCTGCATCAGGGACCAGACATGCTGCTCGGTCTGCTGCTTAATGGCATACATGGCCTTACGCCCAGCCGGCGCGGGCCCCCTCTTTAAGCACCAGGACGGGTCACACCTAAGCAGATTCCAGTTTAAGGCAGTACTGCGCACCGCGCTCAACAAAGCTGGGCTGCCCCCCGCGGGCTTTGGGTCCCACTCGTTTAGGATAGGGGCAGCCACAACAGCCGCGCAACGGGGAATGAGCGTGGCGGGGATTCAGGCTATAGGGAAATGGTGGTCAAGAGCGTACCGCACATACATTAGACCACAACTATTATAGAGAGGCAGGGCCGGGTGGGGGGGGGAGTGTGTAGAGGCGTGCCACCAAGAGTCAAATTGTGTGTCCTCTCCCCAGCAGGGCTAAAGCCGCGGTTGGTATGGGTGGTGGGCCACTCGTACATCAGCAGGATGCACACATGGTGGCGAGAAGGGGGCCACAAGCGGGAGGGACAGCCTGCAGCGACGTGTGTGCGTTGGTACGGTCGGCCCGGGATGAGGTGGGACCAGCTCCGGCAACCTTGACGGAATTGCGAACAGAAGCGGCCCGGCGCCCAGATCTACTGATCATCCACCTGGGGGGAAATGACCTGGCCAAGTTGGGGAGGCGAACCCTCCTCCACAACATTTAGAGGGACCTCACGGAGACCGCCAGAGCCTTCCTAGGGACCACGGTGATCTGGTCGGAAATGATCAGCCGGAGGGAATGGCGAGGAGCAGAATCCACAAAAGCGGTTGAGAACTCACGAAAGAAGCTGAACCTCACCGTGAGCAAATTCTGCAAGATCAATGGGCTGGAAGCAATCAGGCATGGGCTCATTCACGCAGGCCGCCCAGAGTACTACGCACAAGATGGGGTGCACCTGTCCGAGGCCGGTATGTGCATGTTCTCGAGCAATTTGTGGGGTGCCATGACCTTGGCAGGGTGCAGTTAAGGCCACACCAGAGGAGGGGAGCCCCGAGGAAGACGGGAGCCTCCCTGGAGGTGTGGCGAGAAACAACGGGGACAATGGTGTGCACAGAAGCACACAGGAGGGCGGTGTGCTGAGACAGGTCCACTTGCCTTAGGATGTCTCACGGCTTGGCGAGGGGACCGAAGGACAGCAGGTAGGACTGTTCACCTTTCGATGCCTCACGGCTGGGTGAGTCGGCCTACCAAGAGGTGTGTAAACGGAGATGGCGCTCACAGCCCAGCCCCCGCCAGTTGGCAGGGCACAACAGGAGTCCAACAAGGTAGCGAGTTGGGCCTAACTCCGGGACAATGGCACCACCACCCCCGCCGTCACGAGGATAACAAAGCAGACTCAACCGAAACAACTGCCAAGAATAGAGTGTACAAGTATGTCATGCCACACTGCCATTTACAGCTGAATAAAAGGTGGTACTGAGTACCCAGAAAACAATTCGTACCCCTAATAAAAACTGCGGCCAACAAATGACCACTACAAGAAGCGTGTATGTTGGCTTATTTTGGCAAACCGAAGGGGGGTAGTGTGCAGAGGGAGCACACAGGGGAGAGAGTGGGGCTGGTGCGGGAGTTATTGCAGAGGCCAGCCGCCAACGCGGGCATCAGAGGCCGGCGCCATAACAGACGCCGAGCCCCCCACCCCCCTCCGGCCAGAACAGTTCGAGGAGTGCGAAAAGTGTGCGAAAGCGGGGAAGAACCCCAACGCCCGCCCGGCAGACACGGTGGCGCCACCACCCCGGCCAATGGGCCCCAGCAACGTTCAAACTGCCCAATGGGGGGGTATGGCGCGAATGGCGGCCACCGGTGCGGGGGGGATAAAAGACCGCTCCCCCCAAGAAGATTCCTATCGTAGGAGCGGGGGGAGCAGCACGACAGAAGAATCGTTGACCCACCCACCTAGCAAGCAGCCATGTCACAGGGCTGCTGGAAGGGCAGGCGGCGAGAAACAACGGGGACAATGGTTGGCACAGAAGCACACCGGAGGGCGGTGTGCTGAGACAGGTCCACTTGCCTTAGGATGCCTCACGGCTGGGCGAGGGGACCGAAGGACAGTAGGTAGGACCGTTCACCTTTCGATGTTTCACGGCTGGGTGAGTCGGCCTACCAAGAGGGGTGTAAACGGAGACGGCGCTCACAGCCCAGCCCCCGCCAGTTGGCAGGGCACAACAGGAGTCCAACAAGGTAGCGAGTTGGGCCAAACTCCGGGACAATGGCTACACCACCCCGCCGTCACGAGGATAACAAAGCAGACTCAACCGAAAAAACTGCCAAGAATAGAGTGTACAAGTATGTCATGCCACACTGTGTTTGGTCAGAAATATAGAGCCAAGCTACTTTAAAATAACCCGGTTTAAGACTCTGATAGCAGCATATGGGGTATGGAGAATAATTAAACGGCACTTAGGGATTCAAAGAATCCTCTTATATACACCCCTTTCAGCACTGCGTATTCTCCCCCCAATTTTTCAAGATAATGTAATGATTAGATGGCGTAATCATGGAATACATTATGTGGAAGATTTGTGGTATAATGAGCATTTGATCTCTTTTTCAAATCTTCTGGATAAATATAAGTCAACGAGGAATGATTATTTCAAATATCTGCAGATTCACCGTTTTTTTTAATGCTTTATCCACAATGGAGCGCTCTGGCCTGCGGAGGATTCCTCCTATTGATAGTATGTTTACTAGAAAATTGATAGGTCATTACTATAACTTATTGATAGCCTCACTTTCAGATGATATAGATATTTATCAAAATAGATGGGCCGGTAAGGTGGGGACAGATACTATTCAATTAGAGGAATCTATCTCTCTTGCAAATAAGATTTTGATTACTGGCAGAGCACGCTCACAGCATTATATGGCTGTATTTGATTTGTATTATACGCCCTTAAAAATTTCTAAATGGGGGTCGACAGCAGGATCTTCGTTTAGTAGATGTGTATTGTTTGCAGACGATGCATTACATATGTTTTTTCTTTGTCCTCGGTTAACGTTACTTCTGTCTGCGATATAATCCTTTTTGGCAGTATTATTCGGCCCTTCAGTTACTCTTACAGGGTAATTAGTTTTAATGGGGGTCTCATCTGATTTATTACCAGAAGGGAAGAAAAGCTTATTATTTATATGTTTGGCATTGATACGTGCTTGCCTAACACAAGAATGGATTAACCCAGTTCCCCGTTCATTTGATACCTTAAGGGTCCGTCTATTAGCTATATATAATATAGAGACAGCTATATATAGAACGAAGGGTCGCAGAAAGAGAGCCTTAGGTGTAAAGATCTGGGCACCGGTACATCAGTGGATTCAAGGGGAACTGGATTAATCCTATGTATTTATCTTCTTTTTTCTCTCTTTTGTTCTGCATACCTCGATATGGAATGTATGTTGTTTTGAATCTGCTTTTATATCATGGCATTTCTTTTCTTTCTTTAAGGTTATGTATTATATGAGTTTTGTGAATTCTGTCCTGCCTGCATAAAATGGGGAAAAAATCCAATAAAAAATATTTTTAAAAAAAAATAAATGTTGCACACTCCGAGCATGAAGAAGTATCAGTGCGTTGTCTAGCCAGTGTGATTTGGAGTGAAGTCATTTGTTTTACACGTGTGCATAGCGTGTTATGTCACTGGTGTTTCGAGTTTGGTTTTGCGCAGTCATCAAAACTGTATTGCATTGTGATTTGTTGCACAAATTGCTCAAGATGTTTATATTGTACTGTCGATGAAGAGATCTTGTAATTGTATGTAATCTAAATGCAAAGCTTTTTGGATTTATGCATAAGGGTTACTGATTTATGGTAATCTAAGGTCTCAGATATTATAAATTGTCTGCAAAAATGCATGTGGCATCACAGCGGGTTGTAGGTTTAAGGCTTAATAGGTTAAAGTCCTATAAAACCCTTAATAGTCCAGCTGTATGAGAATTAATCCTGGGTTGTAGTGTTTATTCCTTTGTGTACAAGAATGGACACCCTGACTCTAAGGGTAGATTACCACTCGTCAAAAGCTTATCTTGGTGTGATTGGAAGCACTCAAAGGGATTGTGAGATCGTGAAGCATTCTAGTGGTTGGGCATGGGTGGAGCTAAGGGGTGAGGGGAAGAGGAGGAGCGAGGAGAGGAAAAGGGCAGTTAGAGTAGGGACAGGGTGGATGCTGGACATGCATAATAAAGCTCCAGTAAAACTATAACCAGTGTCTGTGGTTATTTGTAGCGCGATGCTACAACTGGCGACGAGGGTGGGATGAGATGACCTGCCATCCCCTGCAGAACAAGAAAGAAGCCCTGTCCCGGGCACCAGCAAGGACGTGGTCGCCGTCGCGAGCCATGTGCTCCATGAAGCCGCCGCCTACAGCCATAGGCCAGCGGTAAATGACCTGCTCCACGATCAGGCGATCGTGTAGAGCCCCTGCAAGAGCTGCGGGAGTGCAGCGCCGCCGTCGGACACCCGACGCGATTTTCGCGCCAAAAGTCGCGAGTGCAACCAGGAGATTGCGGTGGCCAAGAAGGAACTGAGAGCCCACCTCAGCCCTTCTGAAATGCCTTGAGGAAGCGGGGAGAGTCCGGGAGAGCAAGGGACCCCTGCAGAGGCGCCGGAGTGAAAGCCCCGATTCTGCCAACATCGGGTCTCACCCCCGATGCGTGGGGAACGGCACGCGACAAGAAGGAGAGACCGGAGCTTGTTCCTGGCCTACCTGAGGGTGAGAGCAGCCTGGATCCTGAAGCTGAGGCTGTGCAAGCGCTACTATCCGAAGGAGGAACGCTCGGTGAGTGCCCTGTGAGACCAAGTGAGCCGGCAGTGAATGAGACCTCGTGGGTGCTGAGAACTACTTTGTGGCGGCCATCTTAGAGTCAGGCAACTGGGAAGGACATCCCAGTGCAATTTTGAAGCGGCCATTTTGAAGTCAGGCATACAGCAATATCAAGAAGCATTGACAAAGAACAAACAAACAAGCATTGGCGAAGACCAAACAAGCATTGGCGAAGACCAAACAAGCATTGGCGAAGATCAAACAAGCATTGGCGAAGACAAGAGACAAGCAAACGAGCATTGTCGAAGACCAAACAAGCATTGGCGAAGACCAAACAAGCATTGGTGAAGGCAAGAGACAAGCAATCAAGCATTGGTAAATGCAGGAAAAGCATTGGCAGAGGCAACCTCCAGCTTGATGAAACAAACATTGGAAACTGAAAACAAGCATTGGCACCTGTAATGAAACAAGCATTAGCTAATGCAAGAAGTATAAAAGAAAACAAGCACGAATACAAGTGACCAGAAGGGGAATGAACAAAAGCGACTGTTAGCAACGACCACTGGCAAAGACAATAAGAAAATACAACGAGCATTGAGCAATGCAAGTGGACAAAGGAAACAAGTATCAGCAAATGTAAATCTGCTACAGTAAACAAGTGCGAGCAAAGCAAATGTGAACTAACAAACAAGCATTAGCCAACTAAAAGTGAATAGAACGGGTAAACAAGCACAAGCGAACACAAGGGTCAACCCAGACAAGCACATGCAAATGCAAGTAGATGAAAGAAGCAGATGCATAAACCTTAGCGAGTGCCCGAGATAAACCGAGATAACGTCGATCACGACCAGAAGAGGACCGAACTGCAGAAGACAGTTCAAAATAAGCGAAGAACGCATCAAATGTAACCAATGAATGCAAATGAGCAACGTGACGTGAAAGGAGTCAAGGGTCAATAAACATAGCGGACACTGGCAAGTACAAGAAACGCGCTGAAAACAAGCTCAAGTCTGCACAAACCGTGAATGCGACAAACACAAGCAGTGAGGAAGCCTTCTCTCATCAGCAAAGGGAGTGGAGGACCTGTGCTAGTCCAGAAGAGATGCATGAATGAATAAGACGCCAAATGTGTCAGGCATCATCGTGAAAGAGCCATCACTCACCTGCAGCTAGCATACGACTCTAAAGAAAGGAAGCCACGAGTCACGCACAGGTTGCTGAGTGGTGGCCCGCCTGAACTCCAGAAATCCAAGTTCACTCACTGGAGCATACTGAGCTAGCTGCAAAGTTTACTGACTTCCAAGCAGACGACCAGACTGAGGATCTCGGCTGCAGAGAATTTGCAAAGAAGACGGGGAGCAAAGTGAACAGTCCTGTGACTGTCACAAAACAGAATCTTCATCTCTCATGGCGGTGAGAAAAGCAGCACAGAGGTCCAATCCCTGCATTGGAATACCACCCCCAGTGATACAGACTGACACTCAGAGTTTGAGTCCCAAATGGAACCGGTGGTTAGAATCATTGGAGGAGTTTCTTGACGCAATCGGTGAAAGAAGAGACGAAAAATGTCTAATGTTACTTCTCCAGCTGGTGGGTCATGAAGGCCGACGCTTGATCAACACATTTTCTGAAAAGGACACAGAGACCTATGAAGGACTCCAAGAGAAACTACGTTCACATTTCCATGCACAAGCAGATGTGGATTATGATCGCATCGCCTTCAACAAAGCACAGCAGGAACCAGGAGAAACATTGCCAAGCTTCAAGGTCTGGTACAGTATTGCCATTTCAACACACTCACAAATGAGGAAGCAGTTCGGCTCCGGATAATTGAAGGATGCTCAAGTTCTAACACGAAGCACAAGATCCTTCGAGGACATTGGTCACTAAAAGAAATTATCAGGAAGGCTGATGTTGGAGTGCAGATCAAAGCAAGAGACAGATCAAACAAATTGCACCTTAATGCAAGAACCAAGTTTACCAGGAAAGAGACATCACTCATGCCTGGGAATAAAGTCCAGGAAGCAAATAAAACCAAACAGAGGGAGGATGAAAGTAGATCAGAGATACGACAATGGGAGAGACAAAAGGAGATAGAATACTCCGAGTCAACGACCTCAAGAAGTAATTCAACATCAAGGAGTCATTCAAGGCATGGCTCAAACTATTCTGAAGACGATAACGTGTCAAGTGGGACAGATCGACTGCCCAACAAACGGACAAGAAAGAGAAACTATGAAAGAATGGACCAGTCAAGTCAACAGTGGAAGTTGATACACAACCACTCCCAAGTACCGCACTGCCTAACAAACTCGGGATATGAGTATGAGGAAGCATCAAGCAGCAGAACACATCACACCTGCAGCACAGACACCACTACACAAAACAAGTGGGAAGAAGAAGCCAATAGCACAAGACTGACTGATTCACTCAGACACCGAAATAGGGATGATAAACGCCTCCATGGCAGCCGAGGTAATGGGGAAACTGAGAGGAGGTTATTACCAGCGGGCAACCTTTCCAGTGAAAGGACACCACAGACACTTCAAGAGAAGTACTCGGAGAAACATCCTAAGGATAACTCCGATGTGAAGAGCAGTCCGTCCTGGCCTAGTCATGTCAAAGATTTATCGGTCCAGACCCGCCCACTGGAACGTCCTCGGAGAAAATCGGCAAAGGAAGTCTCTGAGTTGGAAAGCATGTCGGTCTGCTCCTGGGATTTGATACAAGACTCCTCTGAGTCAGAAAGCATGTCTGTCCGATCTTTCGAGTCGACCGAGGCATGGGCCCGACAACAGTCATGGCGTCAATCACTTGAACACGTCATAGAACCAAAGGACCTTCTCCCCATCAAGGTCAATCTATCTCAAACTAATGTTTGTGAATCCTCTATCACCGCACAAGACAATCTGTCATGTCAGTCGCAGACACCTCCTGACATAAAGAATATACCATCACCACGACTGGGGTCAGCGAGGTTAACTCAAAGGATCTCTCGAATAAAAATGAATAGAAAGGACACTACGCACTGGGCAAGACAAGTCTGCCCAGTCACCCCACAGAAGAAACTTGACGCGGTAACGGAGACAGATCAACCTCAGATGGGAGGAGACCATGCACCTGCTCCGATAGCTAAAGGAGTCTACAATCCCAGTTGCGAGTGGGAGTGGGCGAACCAACCAGAGGCAGCGACCGAGTCTCCGAACCAAACCAAACTTCTCTCTCCAAACAAGGCATCACTGTCTGGAATGCCTGACGTCGAACCGCAAGACAATGCTGCCTTCGACCAGATAGGGGGAGATGTGAGATCGTGAAGCATTCTAGTGGTGGAGCTAAGGGGTGAGGGGAAGAGGAGGAACGAGGAGAGGAAAAGGGCAGTTAGAGTAGGGACAGGGTGGATGCTGGACATGCATAATAAAGCTCCAGTAAAACTATAACCAGTGTCTGTGGTTATTTGTAGCGCGATGCTACAGGGATAGCACCTCTCCTTTTGTGATAAGTTTGATTTTCCAACCTGTGTTGCGATAAGCACATAAAGGTTTACTTCTTTTGGCTAATACCATTACGTATTTGTTTCAGGTCTTGTTTTAAAATCACGTTGTGATTAGTAGTATTAGCATTATGTGTATTGTGAGCTAGGTTGAGATTACAAAGGATGCGCATTTGAATAAATCTGCGCTTCCTGCTAAAGGAGGAGAGTCTCCCTGTACACCCAGGTGTAGGTGCTTTCCCTGCTATCACTGATGAATCAGACACAAAGAAAACAAAAAATGTCAAAAATAAAAACGGAAATGGGAAAAAGAATGAGAGTGACTCTGAGAGGATGAGCTTATGGACATTTTGTTTTTTGTTTAAACAAAAATCTTTTTATTAACCATGCTCATGAGACCACACACCACCAAGAAGTAACAAAAGTCCATATTTGGATATATCACTAATGGACATATTGTTGACTGCATTGAGACCACCTCTGTATAACGAGTCTCATGTGCAAGTCCAGCTGGAAGAGAGAGAAGCAGAAGGGACGAGTGTGAGGAGAGGTGATACTGAGTCTAGCTTGTCTTCTCAAAGCGCAATATAAGTGGTGGAGATTATTACTTTCAAACTCAAAGGGGATTTGGAAACAATCGGAAAAACTGGAACTTGTGATAACATTTCAATGTGTAATAAAAATAAATTGCCATTTTGGGTGCAGAAGCAGAAAAATATGATCATCGTGCATTTGAGAAACTTGAGGAACTGGCTAAAGAAATAATAGTGGATTTAAAACAAAAGAGAATTTGTGAGTAATATAAGATAAGGTTGACATGAAAATGAATTGGAATCCCTGAACATTGCGAGAAAATCTCAGAGAATTATTAGACAGTATTACAGAATGGTAGGATGCGACAAGGTATTGCGAAGAATGGACGGAACCACCTGATAAGCCTGAGGTGTTGAAAAAGATTAGGAAAATGTGAGTGTGAGCAATTCTGAATGTGAAGTGTTTTTTGAAAAAGATGTTCTGTTAAGAGAAGTGCAAAGAGGAGCATATATGCATACACCTTAGTCAAGGAGGGATCTCTACACTTTTTATAAAGAATTTCCCAAAGCTCAGAGAGGAGTTCTAGAAGTAGTATACAGAGGTTGAAAAGATTGTGAAAACTGCGAAAGTTTTTTTAACAGATTTCGATGCTTTATTTTAAATTACTGTGCCTTAGATTTGTGGACTGAGTGTAAGGCAATAGAGCAATGGCCAGAAGAAGAACACAGAGAGAAGTCCCTCACAATAAGCCTTCTCCAGTAGTTCTGAAGAAATATATTTGGGTTATCAAGCATTTGGGAACAAAGGTTCCCCAGAAAGCAGGTAACTGGTCAAAAAGCATGAGAGCGATTCAAAATCCAGATGAGTCAGTACATGCATATTATGAGAGATTGATGAAAATTTACAGTGTAGTAGAGTTGATGACTCCACAAAAGATGGCGTGTCAGGGTTTGTTTCTGCTTTTGTGATGGGATTACAACCGGAAATTAGTTTGCCTATTCAGGCAGTGTAGGCAAGCTAAATTGTTAGATAAAATCCTTGTCTATGCAAATTATTGTTAGGAATGTAGTGATGATAAAAAAATCCACTGAGGAGAAATTGATGGTGGCTAAAACAAAGTTTTTTCAGAAAGATGGTCAAGATGGTTTGCAGCATCTGGTTTTAGTACTGGTGCTGGTGTTGGTGTGCAAGGTAGTAATGCAATGGTGTGCAATTTGTGTAAGGTGGAAATGGTGGTCCTCGTGGTAGAGGTAGAAGATTAATTAACAATTCTAACATGAATAATCTGAATAATAATGCACAGATGAGAAATGGTCCTTGCCACGTCTGTGGTAAAAATGGGCACTAGAAATGGGATTGTAGAATTAATCCAAATCGATTTAAAAATGGATCACAAATGGCTCCCCAAATGCAGCAGAATATGAATCAAGCTGCAATGAAAGGGATGACACAGTTTATTTTATCAGTCCTACTGACTTCTGGACCGACCAGACAGAATCCAAAGCAGTTCAATGGGAATTTGCCTCCAACCCCAATTTTGCAATATCCCATGCAGAATAATATGCAAGGGTTTCAGCCAAATTTCAGATTTTAGCAAACATCTTCAGTGTTTAAAAAAGATTATTTATATTGTTTTCATTTACATTTATTCAAGTATATGCAACAGCATTTATCAAATGTACATGACCAATCAAAAATTGCAGTCCCGGACAATTCAAACGACATGAATCACAAAAATTATTGAGCAGCTCTCACATAGCAACAGTACATTGCAGTTCCAAATTCCAATCCACAACCCTTGTCCTGCTAGCTCCTTCCACAGGTTTCCACAGGTCTCTGTAAATAGTCATTCAAGGAGTCCTATTATTGGGGGGGATTCGTGGTCTGGTGGGCATGCCTCCCCAGATTACTAAATAAACTGTAACTTTTTACTCCGTCCAGGTAAGCTTCATTGTTGCTCAACAGTGAGTGCCCAGTCCACCAAATCTGACTATTAGTGATTAATGATAGTTTTCAAAGTGTGCAGCTGTACTCTGAATTCCTTCAGGGACGAGTCAATTACAATAACCGTGCCTGAGGGGGCAGGAGAATTGTATGCTTGGTGCAGGTCTGTAGGTAGACTAAAATGGTCTTTTTGTGGATGGAAAAGTGAATGGCCAACCAGTATCATTTTTGATCGATACAGGTGCTACCTGCTCCACGGTATAATAAAGTCACAAGAACAAGAATGACATTGTTCCCAGTTCTCATAACAGAAGACCTACTGTAAATACAGTGGTTTGGGATTTAATAGGAAAAGAAATTGGGTTGAACAGAAGTGCCGAGCCAATGCAGTGTCTCCCCATACTCCTCAATGCAAGCTTATGCATGAAGCAAAGGAGAGGATTCCACGTGTAATAGATAAAATGATTGAGCAGGGTATTCTAAAAGCAGAACTAGGGAGCCCGTGTGACTCTCCTATCATGGGAATAAAGAAGCCTAGTAGAAAATGGAGGATAGTGCAGGACTTGCGTAACATTTATGATATAGTAATCCCATCTTGTCCCGTGGTACCGAATCCTGCAGCAGCATTGTTTCAGAATCCTGCAGAAGCTGAATGGTTCATGGCTATGGAGTTGCATGTAGCATTTTTCTCAAGTCCTCTTCAAGAGGATAGTCAATATCGGTTTGTGTTGCGATTCCAAAATAGAATTTACGTTTGCTGTGGAATCCCACAAGGATCTTCAGTAAGTCCTTCAATCTTTTCCCAAATACTGAAGTAGGATTTAGAGAGTTTAAATTTGCCCTGTGACTTAGTGCTAGTGTAATATATTGAAGACCTAATAGTTGCAGCCAAAAAAAGAGAGGGCTGTAGACTTGACGCAATTGCTTTGTTGAATAATTTTGCTGAGTATGGCCATAAGTATCTCCTGCAAAAGTACAGTACTGCCAGAAGGAAGGTGTTCCTTAGAGATACTAAATTGAGAAGTTAGTAATGAAGGTGTCCAAAGAATACATTTCTGCGATTCTGAAAATTAACACACTAATAACACAGAGATAAATAAGGGTGTTTCTAGGGATGGTTCGCTACTGTCGTCATTGGAGTCCAATCTTCTCTCTGATTTCAAAGCCTTTACAGAGGTTGACACACAGTGATGTGGGGGTCCCAGTCTCTTTGGACAAAGAATGCATGCAAGTCTCCCTGGAGCTCAGACACAGTTTGCCAAATTACGAGAAAGATGTTTATTTTGTCATGAAAGAAAAGGGTGTGTGCATTCTGTCCTTTCTCAATAAACTGGAGGAGGGAAATGGCCCATTGCATATTTTCCGCTATATTAGACCCAGTGGCCGCCACCCTCCCTGGTTCTATGAAGAGCCTCACTTTGACTTCTGTGGCAGTTGTTCAATGTGATACGATTGTAATGGGGCACACACTTGCTGTTGGTTCCACATTCCGTTTAAGATATTGCTGACTCATACATGTACTCCGCCTCTTACAAGCAGCCATTTAACTAACTATGAGCATATAATTTCCTTGGTAGGGAACATTTCAATTAAACGTGTAATACCCAGAATCCTGCAACACTTCTACCTATGCCAAAGAAGGAGCTTGATGAAGAAATTGATGAAAGTGACTAGAATTGTGTTGATGTGACAAAGTTGTACACAACAAATTGAGGGCCTTGTTATGATCTTGGCAGACAGAGTTACTCCGTCACAAATGTGACGGATATTCCGTCCACCAAATTAAAATTCCATTGTATCCTATGGACCTTGTAACTTGGCGGACGGGATATCCATAAAGTTTATGATGGAGTATCCAATCCGCCAATATTGTAATCAGGCCCTAAGACTGGATATTCAAGATGTACCACTTGATTTGGCTGATTTTATTTTATTTGTGAATGGTTCTTGTCCGAGAGACCATTATGGTACTCTTCAAGCAGCATAGGCAGTTTGCACAATAATATATATTGCAAAAGCATCATACTTGTGTGATGTAACTTCAGCACAAGTGGCATAATTGATTGCAATTACAGGAGCCTGCTGGGTGGCCAGTGGATTGAGTGTTACAACCTATAGCCAATACAGTTTTGGAGTAGTCCATGACTTTTGTCAATTGTGGTAACAAAGAGTTCTGCTGGCACACCTGTATGAAATGGGACATGAATTCTAGATTTTGTTTATATAATCTTTTTATTGATTTTTCCAAACCAGTTTCCAGAACAAAACCATAAACTGAGGTACTGCACACAACGGAGCTCTTCATCAAATACACAATGCATTTACAGTCACAGAGCATATTTAGGTAACAAATCATTATGTTTGAGGTAAGACCAACTCAATGATCAGGAATCAGCTGCCCCCCATGTGGTAGTCCAGGGGCCCCTCACACCCGCTTATACTTCCTGTCATATCCTTGCTATTTGGATACCACACTTTCCGCCATATAGCAGTTGTCTATACCCTGGGACATTCATGTATTGAGCGGGTTCCAGCTATCACCAGTGCTTGGTGATATCCCATTTTTGCAATTAGAAAATTAGAAAGCCAATCCCCACTAAGGTTCTCTGTGCTTGAGAGTCTGTCGACCCCTCCCATCACGCCCAGCAGAGCCCCCTTGGGATCCAAAGTAGTAGGAAGAAAAAAGAACAAACACCAAGATTATATGGATCTCTCACCAGTATTGTTCTATAGCCGGGCATGTTCAAACCATGTAGTAAACATTCCCCTCTGGAGCCCTGCAGCATGTGCATAAATTCTTGAATTATTGATACCCCTGGAGTTCCCTAAGAAGATTGATGTTGTTAAATGTGGCACACACAAGAAAGGAGACATCATAGTTTCAGTAGGCTATAATTTTGTGGATGAGGTTACGAAATATTGTGCTCTTCTGTCCGGCACATTTGGAACAAATGAGCAATTAGAATGTGAAATGAAAAATGTCTATAGTTTCTTGTCAGTGTCACTGCAGTCTCTTGATGATCTTAGGAAACTACAAAATGAAGTGCCAGAGGATGAAAAACAAAAGATGGGAAAAAGCAGAATGTCGAAGAGAAAGAGCTAATGTACAGAAGTTAAATTAAACATTTGTATTGCCCGATGAGATGCTGTTGCCAGCGACAATGTACTTACAAGGACCTACACATATTGAATGTGACTATATGGGTAGGACATTTAGGACGTTTTGGTTCAATCCCCATTTCGCAACTATCTGGGATAGTTTGTGTCAAAGATGTGTAACTTGCTAGCAGGTAAATATTGACATGATAAGTACTGTGACCATGAGTCACATGGCAAAATCAGAAGGTCTTTTTACAAGTTACAATGTGCAAGGGCCTTAAGTATATCCTAGTGGTTGTTTATCTGCTTGTTCAGTAGGTGGCTAGAAGCATAGCCAACCCGAAGATGCAGTTTAGTCAAGCTTTTATTAAGAGAGCTGATTCCTAGATTAGGTATGCCAATTTCTTTAGAGTCAGACAGATAAACTCATTTTAAAAATGAGGTCGTAAGACTCTTATGCATGGCAGAGAAAGTAGAGCAGAAATTCCATTGAATTGTTGTGAGGGCCAACGGCACCCTGAAAGCAAAGTTGACCAAGGTATGTGCGTTTACAACATTGAAATAGCTAGATGCCCTTCCCTTAATTCTGAGTATGAGAAGTACACCCAACAAGACTGCAATTTTATCTCCCTAAGAAGGCATGATAGGCCAAGCTTTGAGGATTCCTGGTATTCCCTCAGCTGCACTTGTGAATATTAAAAATGATATTGTTTCAGGATTACTGCAAAGGTATTGCTGATTTGGTATGCTCTATCTCTCACCAGGTGAATTTGGCACACCATCAACAAATAAGAGCTCTGCCACGACTTAGAGCCTGGTGATTGAGTTGTGGTTTAGAAATATGTTCATAGAAATTGTCTTTAGTCTGGATGGAAAGGCCTTACCAGGTGATCTTGGTGATGATTGGAGGTCAGAATTACTCATGCGTTTAGAACGCATGCCTTTTTAACGCTGTCAGTAGTACAAACGCGTCGTAATAGATGTGTTTCTTTTGCACGCAAGTCATTACAACATTTTGCCCTAGGGGGGCACTGGACTTTGGATTAGTGTAATTTACTAATCTAACTCCAGTCTGCGCATCGGTAGGGAGGGTGTTGGATTTAAAATTTAACACCTTTGCACCAATGTGCCCCCTAAAGCAAGTCGTTGTAATCACTTGCGTGCTAAACAAATGCATGTTAATTACACGCGTGTTCAATTTCCAAATCTATAAAGGCAGCGTGATTCTGGCGTCATGCTAAAGTCTGTTTTCCGTGGGTGACAAATACTGAAATTGCTTACAATAAAATTACTAACATTTTGGAAGAATTTATTATTGAAAATGTTCACCTTTTTTAGAGATTAAGAATGTTTCTAATACTTTTGAAAGGTTGTTTTTATGGAAAGAAGATGTCTCTTTAAGGAAAAGGAAGTTTTTGCTTGGCTATAAAAAAAAGAGTCTATTATCTGGTTGGGCATGATTCAAATAAAAATATATCACAAGATAATAAAGTTACAAGAGGTAGAAGGTTACATAATAAAGGGAGTTCTTTGTTTTAAGGGAGATTTGAAATGTGGATGTGGAAAGAAGGAAGAAACTCACACTGCCACGATCCTTTGCATCAAACCTTTGAATGTTTTAGTTAAAGCATTGACAAAGATGATGTCTTACCCTCTCCCTTCATCAGCACTCTCTCTGGGCACAGTCCCTTACTACTACTTACTATTGTCAGTACCTCCCTCACTCAGTTCATCTTCCCAGAAGCTCTCAAGACAGGCCAGATTCTCCCTCTCCTCGCTCCCGAAAAAAACGACACTAGACCCTGATGACCTCACCAACTACTAACCCATTGCTCACCTACCATTCATCCACAAGATCATTGACAAAGCAGTCTATGTTTGACTCCAAGATCACATCAGTGCTAAGCATCTTCTGCAAGGTTACCTGTCTGGCTTCAGATCACTGGGCAGCACAGACTACTACCGCACACATCGTAGACAATGCCCTCTTGACCACAGATGAATATGATCCATCCCTGTATCTTGATATTGCTGAACCGCTAAGCTGTCTTTGACACAGTTGACCATCCCACCCTCAGACGCAACCTGGAGTCTTGAATGGTATTCACAGGCAACCTCCTCAGACCTTTCCAATCAACACCAGTTTGTTCATATTGCACTTCCAGGTCACAAAAGATCTGCTTCACCTGTGGAGACCCCCAGGGTTCCATACTGTCTCCTGTCAATTTCAAACTTTACATGGAGCTACTTGGTGATGGACTTATGATAACAACATCAGGATTGACCAACATGCCAATGATACACAACTCTATGTGTAAGTGTCCTCTGCTTTAGACATCCAATGCCTCAAACATTGCTTGCACATCATCCACACCTGGATGTGCAGCGCCTATCTGAAGCCTCACCCAACCAAGTCAGAATTCCTGTTATTTCTCAAGAAACAGTACAAACTTGGCTTTATGACTTGAACCATCAGAGCTGTGGATTCACCCTGAATACCAACCTCTCCCTCAAAGAACACATTGTCAAAAAAATAAAAACAGCCTGTACTAGCGCTCTCTTTAAAGAATATCAAACCATTTCTTCCAGAAAGCAACTTCAGAATTGCTGCTCAAGCCCTCATACTCTTACATCTGAATGGCGGTAATGCCCTGCTACATGTCCTCTCAGACTCCATACTGGGACCTATTAAGGGTATTCTACACACCACACCACATCTCATCCAGGGCCTGGACAAATATGACCACATCACCACTTATCCTGATGGATTTCCACTGGCTCCCCTTCCCGGCCCACACCTTCTTGAAATTCAGTGGTATCATTTACAAAGCCATCACGACGAGCACCCCCACTTATCTCGTAGACAAACTCACCATCTCTGGTTGTTCTCAGCACACCCATAGCCAGGACACCTTCATACTTTAGACTAAGCATTGCAAAAAAAGAGAGATACAAGACAACAGGTCTTATCCTTGTTTGCTTCGAGTATCTGGAGCAACATACCTGTATCCATCAGGATCTCCCCAACACTGCTCCAATTTAGGAAAGAGTTAAAGACTCACCTCTTTAATTAACACTGCATCACAATTCACTTACTATGCATCACCCAGCTTCTTCTCCTTTTACTCATTGACTTTACGCCTGACCATGTACGGCGTTCGGCTCCCTTTTGGCTCTATTGGCACTATAGAAATACCATATAGATCCATACACACATATAGCTAGATCATGGTATTATGTTCATATATTATGCAAGAATTTTAACAATTTGGCACCACATCAATACAGGTAGAGATGGCAGTCTCTAAATAAACAGTCTAATTGCCCCATTAATACTAATATGCAACTCCTGTTCTCATGCCTCAGTCTAGTGAGCAAAATAATGTACAAAATGTCAACCAAGTAAGAACATAGGGTAACCAAAATGCTGATCTGCCAGCGTGTACAAGAGGCTCATGGTATGAATATGCTGCCAAATCTTCTAAAGTTAGGGCTTCTCAGGGTACCTAATTAATATTCGGGCTGACCTTATCTCAGTGCCAAGAGAAGAATTCACACTTGCCCTGAAAGTCTAGCCATTGACAACTAGACATGCAAGAGAGACCAGGGTGGTGTGGCTTGCAGGGATCCCACTACTTTTTCCTACACTACACAGAAGGCCCTGCAGACATCAAACTTTGTCTAAAACTGATAAAAACGACACCTCACTTATGTGGGTGACCCTGTCACCCGCGACAAGAAAGTTTTCAAAGCGCACCATGAAAATACCAAGGTTTTCCAATGAATTTCCTTTAATCTAGGGATTTGATCAGCTGTTGCATTTGAATTCGGGGTTGGCCATCGCCCAAGGAAACGTAATGATCTGGGAAATTTCTGAAAACTAGTCACCCAGTAGAATCCAGACCAGTATGTTTTGCAAGGAGCTCACTACTTTCTTACCCAGAATGCCCTCTAATACTCGGGATTTTTTCATACACCACAGGATTTGTTAATTGCCTGAAAGTGCTTACATTAGCTGTCACAGAAATGTAGGAAAATTGCTTTTTCTTTTACGGTTGCAGGTCATTCTGGATAATAAAACATGCTGGTATCCACACAAGACACACCACCACGAATATCCCTTGGTCTCTAGGTTTTAGAAAAGTCCATTGTTAATGGAGTTCCTGGGTGTGGCTATCCTTGGGTGAAATGCATATTGTCATAAATGTTTCTTTTTACATTCTGTATCAATCCCTGTAGACAATTCAGACCTACAGCCTCCTGAGCCGGTCTTTCAGGCAGTATCTAAATACCTTTAATCAAACACATCCTTAAGTCTGACTTGATAATCTGCTGGTGGTCCGCCTTTATTTTGCTTATACTTTGAAATCTTAGTCCAATTCATTTTCACAGGGCAGACATCCACATAAATTCAGCAACGCATCATTTGCCATATTCAGAGCCCCATTGTTCCTGGGGTTCCTGTCTCGCCCAAGCTGACTCTTTATTCAGTCGTTCTCTCACTTCACTGGGTATACCTAAACACATCAGTTGATTTACACCATTCCGGTTTAATGTCTGTACCTTAAACACACTTTATAATTCTTCCCACAACTGGACAGGTTTTTCTGTGATGTTTGGGAACTGTTTCTTCTCATTAAGTCAGAAGGGGTCCAAGGGACAGGAATGGTCAGTCTACCCCCGGGAACAGGGTAATCTCTTAAGGGGCGAATGGTGTTGGAATGGGCTGGATGGGGTCTTCATTGTCTGACTTGATATTGGGAGGTGAAGATAATGTCCTCTCCCTGAATCTGGTTTCTAGCTAATCAGTCCACTGTCCTTCTTAAGCTTTCTCGTGCTCGACTGTGCTCATCTGCATCCCAGGCCCCATCGGCAAGCTAGGGAAGAACATCCAATAAATCCTCCTTTTTGGGCTTCTCACTCCTTTTCTCTTTCTCTCGTGGTTCAATGATTTTGGGGAACAGTGGGAGCGCAAGCCTTAACACTGTCCCTAAGGTCACCTATTCAATATTCCACTCTTTCTGAATTTGTTTCACACCATGGACTGGAGATTTTTGTTAAGGTAAACAACAAGCTAGCCACAAGATCCAAAACATACATTTACAATAAAAAAGCCAAGCCTTAATTTGACGAAAACAGTGCATATTAGATGTGTTTACACATCAATTTACTACAGACAGGTGTTCCTTTGATATGAAATTATTTATCTTTATCCATTTATTTTTGCTTTATAATTTCACCATATATAGCAAGTGTGTACTTCTTTTTTCATATATATATGTCAGTCAGTCATAAGCTTTTATTCGATATGCAAGATATCTTGTAAGCACATATAAAATACAAACATTACAATTTCAAAAACAGGAGAACAATGCTACAAGAAGCCAGTAGAAAAATTATTTAAAAAGGATAAAAGGTCAATAAATTAGCTAAAAATAGATTAAACAGCTACTGACAATCTCTTACAACGAATAAGCCAAAACTGTTTTAAAAACTTTGCTATACCGCACACTATTGGGGGGGAAGTGTCCGTAGATAAAATACGTAGAGCTACTAGGTGGTTACGTGTGCCCATGTTCCGACAAAGAGGTTTTAGCCAAAAGCTCCTGGGCCTTGCATAGTCAGGGCATTCAAATAAAACATGCGCAATAGACTCAACCCTGTTCGGGCAACATGCACAATTGGGGGAAGTACGAACCAGTGATGACCATTTTGATACCACAGCACCTACGGGGAGGGATCCAACTCTGAATTTGAAATAAAGTGCTCGGTCAAAGGGGATGGTAATCAAGTCCAGGTAGGGTTCAAAGGCCACAGAGTCTTTAATTTGTAAAAAAGCAACAGTAGATTTGCAATGGTTAGAGTTGGTGATTAAACGCTCCGAAGTCCATTTCCAATAAAGGGCCTTAACGACTTCTTTTGGTGGGGCTGAACGTGATGACCAGCAGTCCCCTAGCCCGATGTTCTCCAGGAGATTTTTGGTTTCTCTTAACCATTTTATCTTGGCCCAACCCCCCAGACTCATAATTTCCCCCAAGGCATCAGCATAGGATTTTAGTTCTTCACCCCTCCAAATTCGTGTCCATAGCAGGAGCGGTCGGAGCTGGGCCTGGTCTTTGATGTTTTTACAGCCCGTGTCCAACCACACTGGTACAGATGGGGTGCTCAGTGGGACGGAGATAATGGATTTCAATAGCTTGCTCTCCGCTGTCACTAGGGCGTCCATTCGGCAGTGGCCCCACAGTTCTGCCCCATACAAGGCGGATGAGACTACTTTGGCCTTGTAGATGTCAATTACTGGGGTGAGTGATCTCCTGGGTGAGGCCCTGAACTCCCTCATAAGAGCTCCTCCTACTCTCTTATGGTTGAGAACCATTTTACCAATGTGGTTTCCCCAGGACAGCCTATCTGTAATCCGAATACCGAGGTAATCGAATTCGGCTACTTTCTCTAAGGGGATCGAGTTAAGGGTAGGAGGGCGGCCCAGTTTCTTAGGGGGATTTAGGACTAAGTATTTTGTTTTGTCCACGTTTATTATTAGCCCCTTTGCGGTACAGAACTCCTGGAACCGTGTTAGCAGTTTCTGCAGGCCTTGTGGGGTTTTTGAAATCAGGAGCGTGTCGTCCGCAAAGAGTAGGGTGGGGATGCGGACTCCTCCGAGACAGGGGGCGTCGGCTGGTTCTTGCTGAAGATGTTTTACCACCCCGTTCACATATAGTGAGAAAAGGGTGGGAGCCAAGACACAGCCCTGTCTTACGCCCCTGGAGACTGGTATCTTCTCGGTGAGCTCTCCGTTTTTACCCCAGCGGACCTGTGCATAGGTATGGGTATGGAGGCTAATGAGGAGGGATAGAATGTAAGGAGGTAATCCTAACTCATAAAGTGCCCTCCAAAGCTCTTCCCGGGGCACCAGGTCAAAGGCAGTCTTCAGGTCTATAAAGGCCAAATAAAGACTACCCTTGCCTAGTTCCACAACCTTCCACCCCAATAGTGCCAGCCTAAACACCTGCTCAATTGTCCCCATACCAGCCCGAAAACCCGCCTGGAAGTCTGATAAGATTTTGTTCTCCTCCACCCAGTGGAGAATCCTTCCAAGGATAGCTTTACCAGCTATCTTTTGGGTGGAGTCTATCAGACTTATAGGCCGATAATTCCCCGGTGATTCCCTACACCCTTTTTTGTAGATCGGGACCACCACTGCCCCTTTCCAAGATTCTGGCACTGCCCCTCCCATCATGATATCGTTTAGAAGAGCTGCTATAACCCTCGCCCACTCCGCAGGGAAAGCTCTCATAAGGTCCCCCGGAAGGCCATCCGGGCCCGCCGCCTTACGGGGCGCTACCCAGCCTATAACCCCCTCAATCTCAAGGGGAGTGAAGAGGTCATAGGCATGAGGTTCAATTTCACGTATAAGGTCGAATCCCTCATTCAGTTCCCCGTTAGGAGGGAGGTATAGGGCCCCAAAGTGTTCTACCCAGTTTTGGGGCGGGATGTTACAGGGTCTCACAAGTGCATCGGGTTTATTACGTGAGCTTATGAGATTCCAGAAGGCCCTTGAATCCCTGATTTTACTAGCCTGGAGCAGGTCGTCCCAAAATTTTTCTTCCCACTCCCTTCTAGCAAATTTAAGGGATTTGTTATAGGCCTTCCTAGCTTCCTGTATCACACTTTGGGACTTAAGTTTTACCGCCTCAACTAGCCTTGTCTTGTGGGCCCTACAAGTTTGGGTATACCAGCCCTCTCCTGTTTTTTTAGGAACTTTATTACCCCTCTTGTTTGGGTGCATAGTGAACACGTTGGTTAAGGCTTCTACCAGGGAGACGAAAAGCCCACTAGCTCTACCCACCCCTTCCAGGGAGGTTCCGAGGGTTGTTACTGCTTGGTTTAAGAGGGATTGAATTTCCCCTACCTTAGCCTCGGATAAGGCCAGTCTCGCCCATTTTATTCTCCTACCACAGGGGGAGACTTCAGACTCATCCGGGGGTACGGCTACCTGAGTAACATTGTCCCTTCTTAAACTGCACCACCACTGAGCCATGGTTAGGGAGAGTGGATTGTGGTCACTTTCGGATGATGGAACCACCTGCATGTCCCTTACCCAAGGCCATAAGAGTACGTCTATTAGTAGATAATCTAGCCTAGAGGTGTGACCTGGCCTATTGTATGTGTGGGCACCCCCCCTATCCGAGGGTGTCCTCCCATTAACTGCCCTTAAGTTGAATTCGAGGCTCAGTGAATATAACTGGAGCGCCACTTCTGTCCACCTTCTGATTGGTGGGATTTCTAGTACCGGTATCCCCATCCTGGAGTCCTCCTCATCCTGATCGAGGGAAACGTCCGAGCCCAAGGGCTCGAACGTACAGTTCATGTCACCTGCAACCAAAGTACGAGTTCTGTGGGGGGTATTATTTAGCAAGGTCTCAAGGAGAGATAATACCGGGGACTTTCTCCCACCCTTGGTTCCCCGGGCATAGACATTATAAACATTTAAGACAGTTCTTCCCCTTTGGTCTCTTAGGATTATGTTTTGGATGTCCGGAGAACCTGTAGGGAACTCCACTACCCTACAGTCTAAAGAAGCCGCAACCCAGATAAGAAGGCCGCCCGAAGGTCGCCCTCTCCCTGTTTCCGAGACTTGTGCGGGGGCGGAGTAGGAAGAAAATCCCACCCTGTGGACTGAGACCCGGCTCCAAGTTTCTTGGAAAAGGCACACGGAATGCTCATCCACCCAGGCTGTAACTTCCGGGAGGGCAAGTTTCCTTGCAATCCCTGCGACATTCCAGCTGAAAACCTTAAAGACTAGGTCCGTCACAGCTGGATTGCCGTTGGGAGCTGTACTGTCCCTATCTGTGGACCTCCTCGGAGACATCTGGAGGGGTGGGTGACCTTTTAGGGAGGCGGAGGAAAAATCTATTTCGTTTAAGGGGCTTGTTTGAGTGAGTGGTACTCCTGCTGGCTCTACTCTGCTACCAGTTTCCAGTCAATGAGGCCCCGCTGTCCACAATTGGTTCTCCCTGGTACCCCCCGAGACCCCAGCCCAGTTTTGAGTTAAAAAAGGGGGACAAAAACTTGCTTCAATTGGGCTAACAGTTTGCCTGGGGTAGAAATAAGAAAGATCTACCACCTTAACCCCCGGGGCCCCCATATTCTTAATAGGGGTACAAATCGATGGGACTACTCTTGGGTCTTGGAAGTTTATAATTATGCAATCCCCCTCCTGTGTTTTTCTCCCCTGTCCTACCCAACCCACTCTTCGGACGCTTAAAATAATACCATCCACACCCAACGGGATCGGCTTGTTTGCCTTCAGCCAATGTATACACTTATTCTTAAGTGACGAGTGATTTTCCACCTGGCCGTCCTTTAGAGGAGGCACGTTAACCATGACAGCAACATAGGGTTGGCAGTCCGGAGGAAGATTTACTGGTGGGATCCGTCGCACTGGATTACTGAGGACCGTTGGGGGGGTAATGGGGGCAGTAGGTTGGGATACAGGCCTGGGGGCTTTCCCTGTCGCTTGCCCTTGAGGTATGCTTCGCGCCCCTCGTATTTGGGAGTCTTCCGTTTTATCCCTAACTGACTGTGCCTGCTTTTGTACAGGCGGCTTAGTCTTATTTTTGTCAGGCTCTAAATTTGTTGGTGGTCCCTTGTGGTTTTGCCCTAGTTTGTGGAGGGGAGGGGATTTAAGAGCTGGACTTTGAGGCTTATTAGGGACAACTTTTTTTTGACCTACTGGTGGCTTAGGGTCTTTCTGAGCTGGAAAATCGGCCCCCTTTGCGCCCAGGTCCTTGTTTTCAGTCACTCTGGTTATATGCTTAATAGTAGTCTTGAGTGAGTGAAACCCATCAAGGGTAGATTGCTCTAATTTATCGATCCTCTCTCCTAAACCCGTGACTTGCAATAGTAGCGGTTTCAAAACACTGTATACCTTCTCAAGGATTTTTTCCACCGTCACTAAGTCAGCGGGCTTAGGGGCATTAGCAATGATATCGTCTGGGAGCAGCCCATTGGAAGAGGTCTGAACTTCCCTGTCTATATCACTTTCATTCTCTATAGGCGTACCCCTAGTGTGTCTTGCACCTACTCCGGAGCTATTTTTTGCTCTTTGGTAAAGAGCGGCTTGTCTCGCTAGCCTACCCTTTTTGCGTTTCCGTAATTTTTTGCTTAAAGGCCCATTCTCCTGCCTATTGTCAGGGGTTTGGGTGGTGGGGGACACCCTAACTGACTCCCCTTCAGATATAACTATGGAGGGAGGAAGCCGGAATGGGGACTCAGGATTACTAAGTGCTTCGTTTGGGAGATTAGGTGATAATGGAGTGGACAGCCTACTGGGATCGCCATCTTCTACACACACTACGGGGAGAAGAGCGGCCAGATTTTCCAGCCTATCTATATTTTGCTCTATGCCAGCCAACTGTGGAGGGTCTGAGAAAACACCAGGCATACACGGCGGGGATACATCCTGGACCCGGCTACTGGTCGGTGTAAGCGACTGGGCAGCAACCCCCAAAGATGAACGTCTTAAGGGGAGGTAAACCTCGGATAGACGTCGCTCCGACATGGCAATTTCCTTCTCGATCACGGCCGCCACCCTGGTGATGAACCGGTCCATAGTTCCTATGACAGGGCTCGCGGCATTTGTACCTTTTTCAAAAACGCTCCTAAGGGGTTTCCCAGATCGAGTAGACATGGTTTAGTGCGAACACACCAGGCGTTTGTACTCGCTTTTAGCGACAGCAAAGGGATGTGGCCCAGCCCAGCCTTGTCTGCCCCTGACTGCCACAGACTGCCCGCCCTTTGCTCGGGCTTCGCTCGGCGTCCCGCTCGCGTCCCGCTGAGCGACTGGCTGTTTGTAATGTAGTGGGCGTTGCAGGCGGGGGGCGTGTCTCAAGGTGGGCGCGTCCGCTCTCAGGGCAGGGGAAGCAGGGACTCCTGGTCTACTGAGTCCCTGCGAGCGCCTACTAGTTGGTCCTTCCTGGCGCCTCCCTGTCCTGGCGTGCAGCCCTCACCTCTCCCTCCTCCGAGCCTCCGAGCCGCGGAGCGGGTGCGGCGAGAGGCAGCGGCAGAACAAGCGGAACAGGCACACCCCGGTAAGAGGCCAAAATCCAGCGCAGGGTCGGCAACAAGCATCCAAGCACAGTCCAGGTGGGTCCCAGCGGCTTGTAGAAACACGCGCCTTTTCACCTGGTCAGGCGGGGGGCGTGTCTCAAGGTGGGCGCGTCCGCTCTCAGGGCAGGGGAAGCAGGGACTCCTGGTCTACTGAGTCCCTGCGAGCGCCTACTAGTTGGTCCTTCCTGGCGCCTCCCTGTCCTGGCGTGCAGCCCTCACCTCTCCCTCCTCCGAGCCTCCGAGCCGCGAAGCGGCACCCGCGGAGCGGGTGCGGCGAGAGGCAGCGGCAGAACAAGCGGAACAGGCACACCCCGGTAAGAGGCCAAAATCCAGCGCAGGGTCGGCAACAAGCATCCAAGCACAGTCCAGGTGGGTCCCAGCGGCTTGTAGAAACACGCGCCTTTTCACCTGGTCAGGCGGGGGGCGTGTCTCAAGGTGGGCGCGTCCGCTCTCAGGGCAGGGGAAGCAGGGACTCCTGGTCTACTGAGTCCCTGCGAGCGCCTACTAGTTGGTCCTTCCTGGCGCCTCCCTGTCCTGGCGTGCAGCCCTCACCTCTCCCTCCTCCGAGCCTCCGAGCCGCGGAGCGGGTGCGGCGAGAGGCAGCGGCAGAACAAGCGGAACAGGCACACCCCGGTAAGAGGCCAAAATCCAGCGCAGGGTCGGCAACAAGCATCCAAGCACAGTCCAGGTGGGTCCCAGCGGCTTGTAGAAACACGCGCCTTTTCACCTGGTCAGGCGGGGGGCGTGTCTCAAGGTGGGCGCGTCCGCTCTCAGGGCAGGGGAAGCAGGGACTCCTGGTCTACTGAGTCCCTGCGAGCGCCTACTAGTTGGTCCTTCCTGGCGCCTCCCTGTCCTGGCGTGCAGCCCTCACCTCTCCCTCCTCCGAGCCTCCGAGCCGCGAAGCGGCACCCGCGGAGCGGGTGCGGCGAGAGGCAGCGGCAGAACAAGCGGAACAAGCGGAACAGGCACACCCCGGTAAGAGGCCAAAATCCAGCGCAGGGTCGGCAACAAGCATCCAAGCACAGTCCAGGCAAGTGTGTACTTCTTTTTTCATATATATATGTATCATTTTTGATAATTCTTTTTTGCATATAAATATCAAGACACATACATTATTTTATACAAACATGCACAACCCCATATTATGAAATGAAATGAAAAACAATTTTTAACGCGCAACTAAGCCCAGATGGGCGTCAAGGCGCCTAACCAAATAATACCAGATAACAGAGACTGATCCTAATTACGGATAAGCCCTGACAAAACACCAGGTCTTGAGCGCCTTTTTAAAGGAAGACAGAGAAGGTTGCATCTTAATCTCAAGAGGTAACAAGTTCCATAGTTTGGGAGCAGCAACGGAAAAAGCTCTGTTTCCCCAACGGACGCTTTTGGTACGTGGTACAACCAACAGATTCATCTCAGAAGATCTTAAAGATCTACCAGGCTGATACCGGGTCAGCAGGGCACCAAGGGGGTCAGAAGAGCCCTCTGCCAAAGCTCGATAGACAAGACAGAGGATCTTAAACGAAATCCTGAGATGAATGGGCAACCAATGAAGGCTCCTTCTGGCCATCGTAGCAGATGAAGCTTTGGGAAGTGCTAAGACAAAGCGAGCAGCCGCATTTTGAACTACCTGTAATCGCTGAATGAGCCCCTTGTTGGAGTCTACATAGAGCGCATTACAGTAGTCCAACCTTGAACCTATCAATGCTACTGCCACCTGTTTGCGTGCTGAGGGAGAGAGATAGTGAAGGATCCTCCTGAGAATCTTTAGCACTCCCCAGCAGGTGGCCACCGTACGGTTGACCTGCAGAGTCATGGATAGGGAGGTGTCAAAGATTACCCCAAGGTTTCTTGCTGACTGGGAAGGGGATGGACAGGTTCCCAGTGAGGCCGGCCACCACTCATCCGACCAGATATCCTGGTCCTTGCCAAAGACCAGGATCTCAGTTTTGTCACCATTCAACTTCAGGGAGTTCTGAAGCATCCAATCAGAGACTGTCTGCATACAGATCCTGAAGTTGGTGGCGGATGATGATACTGAGTGGGCCAGTGACACCATAATCTGGGTGTCATCGGCGTATGACACCAGTTCCATCCCCTGAGATTTTACTAGCCTTGCAAGGGGGGCGACATAAATGTTAAATAGGGTCGGACTGAGAGCCGACCCTTGTGGCACCCCACACTGCAAGGACATAGCAGGGGAAAGGAACTCACCAAGCTTGACTCTTTGCTCCCTATGCTGTAAAAAGGAGTGCAGGAGGTTCAGAGCCATGCCGGAGATCCCTGCCTCCCTCAACCGAGATGTAAGCGTTGAGGGAGACAGGGTGTCAAATGCCGCTGTGAGGTCTAGTAGAACCAACACAGTAGTTTGGCCAGCGTCCACCTTCCTACGGATGTTATTTGCCACCATAGTCAGAGCTGTCTCCGTACTATGCGCCTTTCGGAACCCATGCTGGGAGATGTCAAGATACCCAGACGAGTCCAGGAAGGCGGTAAGATGGCCATTGAGGTGTGTCTCAAGAATCTTAGCCGGAGCGGGTAACAGTGAGATAGGTCTAAAATTTTTCAACTGTTCCGGGTCCAGCGTGGGCTTCTTGAGTAGAGGCTTCACTATCGCTTTCTTCCATATTAGGGGGAAGGTACCTTGGGTTATAGCACCATTCATAACTTCCAGGAGTGGCGGGAGCAGTATCGCTCTGCATTCCTTCAATATCCTCAAAGGACAAGGATCTAGAGGTGATGAGGATTTAATCCTATCGAGTAGAAGCTCAAGTTCTTCTCGGGTCAGTAGTGGAAAGGCCGTTAGACTAACCGGATGGTCTCTAGTCCAGGCTTGTAATTTGTTCAGGGTTTGGAGTGAGGAGTCAGCTAAGGACTTTCTCTGAGTTTCCAGCGCAAGATAGATGTCCTCAATTTTTTTATGGAAAAACTCTGATATATTGTTGCAGAGCCCCTGCGAACCCACAACTGGATCCGGGACCTGAAGGGAACAGAGGGAGTCTACAATCTTAAAGAGCTCCCTGGAGGAAGTAAGGGAGGTAGTAAGATTCGAGAAGTACTGCTGCTTTTCCCTTATACACAGTTAAAAACCTAAAGGAGGGGTTAATGAGTAGTATAAAGACTGCTGGTCGATGTAAAGAGAGGAAAACACGACGCGCATTTTGGCGTTAAGGCATTCGTCAGGTAAACCCTTCTCAACTTTTTCTAAAAGAAAATACACACAATCAGCTTGTACAACAGACTCAATCTATCATATTTCTGGCCTGGTTTTATATTTCTGATATACATTTGAGCTTATAAAGCTTCTATTATTTTCATAGCTCTGTCTATAAAGGCCTAAGAAGATCTTATACAAGTGTGTTACATATATACACGCAACATACTACGTTGTTGTCAGTCACAACCATTATTAATTACCATAGAACCACCAGTATAGATGTAGGGAAAACAACCATAGATGTATCCACATATCTAAGAATATAGCGTGTCACCCGTGATTAGCAGAAAAAGAGGAAGAATGTGATAATAGACACTAGTTCACTAAATTTTATCCAACAGATTTTTGTCAACAACCATAGTTGCCTCAGAGGGCAGATAGTTTATTATCTTATAAAAGTTTTAAATTCACCTTTCAGAGTGAATAGTGTGTTAAACTAATATTACAGTAGGGTAAATACCTATTGTACTCTTTGGACCTCAAATTCTACACTGAGGCCACGATATAGCAAGATCTTCTCCGAGGTGGCTCAAAATTCAGCAAATAGTTTTATCTAGAAGGGCACAATAATAATGGTACATTATAAATTGTGCTTTATCCCATAGATGAAGTAACCTATATTTCTAAGGTGTCTCAGTAGCCCAAATTATCTGCCACTGTTAAAAATAGAAAAAGCTGTATACCTAGTTAATTGTAGTCTAGTCATGCTAGGCTGTATAGTAGTTCTGTTTATTTCTCAAGTGCACGATCTGTAAAGGATAGTAATGGTGAGGCACTTATTGGTGACTTCCGTCAATTGAGAGAAATCCTAATTGTTATATGTATATTTTTTGTTCTCTTATGGACTTAATCTCATAACCATACTTCAAGTAATGTTTTAATGGACCGAGGAAGTCGAGAATAAAAAGATCTAAAAAGATGATAATTTAACTTTTTCAGATTTCTTAATCTCTCTAATTCCAAGGTACTGTGTTCAGGAAAGGATTTCTTCCTATCTTCGTTAATGAGTCCCACCCACTGTTTAGAAATTTGCACATGGCTTTACCATATGGGTGGTACACAGCACGATCGAGAGTCCCTTTCCGTGGGGGTTCACTGCTTTTAGATTTTTCTGCCTCTATTACTGTTCGTTTATTCCCACATGGTAAACAGGAAAGGGACGGCCAGCCTTTAGCCTGTGACTTATTCAGTGGAGTGGGGGGGGGGGGGGGGGTAGGAAATAGTAAGTAGGGTAAGGTATCCTTCAGTTATTTCTTTAACTCATCTCACTGAGGTGTGGGGGGGAAAGGTATTGTACACTCACATTAAAAGATCCCCTCACGTTCGGCTGACCTTTGGTTGTGTGCCCATAGGGCCTAGCTAAGGAGCCGGGGTGGCACTCTGGCCTACCTTTCCTGTTTCTGCACTGTTCATAGAGCATGCTTGCTCCAAACCATAGATTTCTACTTACACAATCTTTACCATTAGTCTCCTCAAATTCCCACCTACCTAACTAGTCTAAATTTCAGTTGACTTCCACTCAAAGGATACTTTCAGTTCACTTTGACACATTCCAATCAATATGAAACACTACATGCAAAGCAAACAAATACACTATATTGTATACTTGGTTAGACCTCACCTAAATTTAGTTCCATGTGCTTTAACTGTCCGGTCGTATTACCAGTTTCAGCACTGGGTCGCGCTCCACCCCAGTTACCCCTGATGCCTGGGTTCATTGTGAAAAGTCGAGTCTAGTAACTTGCCCTCACTCCCAGCAAAGACGTTTTCCGGAACATAAGGCAGCAGGTTCTGTTAAAGAAAAACAGGTTTTCGGGATGGCGCAGAGATGTCTAACACATGATTATTGCATATTATCCAGCAAGCATAACATAAGCTAAGACAAAATGACAATTCAACGGCACAGAGCTCTGCTCCCTGATCATTTGAAGCATGTAATTCGAAAATCCATACATTCTGGTGCTTCATTTATGCACTGATCAGCAGGTGCAGGGCTCTTCTCATTGCAAGAATGCGAGAGAGCCAAGCGCAAACGGCTGACTTTACTACTTCCTGTAATTCTTGCTTTGTTGTGCCAAGTTGAGAACGAGGCTACACTTGCAAGGACGGTTGAGCTAAAGTGGGCCATGTACAGCGCTGGATAACAGAATGGCCGTTTGTATAAGATACATGTAGATATGCTGCGGCTTTTTTTAGTGAGTTTGAAGCAGGTTTTAAAACGAAATTGCAATGATTTATATAGAGTGATATGTGTGCATGCTAATACAAATCGTGTGATATATGTAAGTTCTCAGACACTGATCTTGATGAACACCAAGACTCCGGTGTCTCAGATATCAGTCATATTATCTGCATTCGTGACCAGGCAAGCAATTTTACCTTTAGCTCTTAAATCCTATATGTGAACCATCCAGGGAAATCACATTGAGCACTGAGGTGGATGTCGATGCTCCGCTACGCTTTTGTACATGCTGTGAATCCCAAACCGCAGTAGCAGGTGGTAGCCTAAAATGCCCCTTCCAGGGGTGGCTCCTCCGTTATGGCGGAGGAGTGTCACCCCCCCTGCTGGAACCAGCATGCAAAGAAGTAAAATAAAATGATAATAAAACAATTCATAAAACTGCTTTATTATCATTTTATTTTACACTTAGGAGGGAGCCGCAGCCAAGTCTTGAAGAAGGAATGGGGGGCACAGGGCACTAAGTCTGCATGTCAGTTTGGCCGGCTGTCTTAGGATGGCCAAACCGACATGCGCACTTGAATGGTTGTTCAACAGAGGCACGCATGGCTGAACCATGCATGCCTCTACCACATAGCCCCAACAACGAATGCATCTAAACAAAGCATTCCGTTATCACGCATGTCTTTGCCACGGATGCCTTTACCATGCAATTTCATAGTAAAGGCATGTTTGGCAAAGGAATGCATGGTAAAGTCCAAACCCCAGCCTCTCCGCCCTGAGTTCTAAAATCCTGGCCCCTGCCCTATAACCCGACGACCTCTCCCTGAGCCCTAAAAGCGCCCCACCCCAAAAACTTTAAACTATCCTGACTCCCACTGCCCTGTGCCCTAAAAACTCTCCCCTGCCCTGAAAACTGGCCACCGAGCCTACCCTGAGCCCTAAAACTCTGCCCCCTACCTAAAAGCCTACGGCGACCGCCCTGCCCTGAGCCCTAAAAACGGATGTTTGACCGTACAATGCCTGGTATTACCACGCGTACCGTTACAACGCGTCTTTTACAACGCAAGTCGTTACCACGACTTGCGCTGTAGGGGTGCGGACTTAGGAATAGTTAAATTTACTATTTCAACACCAGCCTACGTACAGTAGGGAAGGTGTTGAAATAGTAAATCTACTATTCCTTATCCTTGAGCGCCCTCCAACGCAAGTCGTGGTTCGCCGTAACAGCACTGCGGGGTAACATCCGCGTCTTAAAGGATGTTCCCCCCTGAAAACTGCCCCTCCCTCTGCCCTTAGCCCTAAAACTCTGCCCCTACTTCAAAACCTACCCCGACCCTAGCCCCCATCCTGAGCCCTAATGCCAGCCCCTCCCTTAAATTCTACCCTACTCGCCCCTCCGCCCTGTGGCCTAAAACTGCCTCCCCCCCCCAGCCCCGGCCAAACTTGCCTTGCAGCATCCCTGTCCTTCGTGTAGTCCTCCCTTCAGGTTTCTCTCCTCGCCCGCTTAGTAAGCTAGAACGCCAACTGCCTTAACAATGCATATGCATGGTTCTGGCAAACTTGCTTAGCTTATATCAACAAAAGACCGCCTACAAAAGTGAATTAGCTATACGACAGTTTGTCACAAGTGGAAATCTACAACAATGTGAATTAATTAAATTACTCTAGTTCAAGTGGTCAAAACACTAAAAGGGGGGTAGCAGTGAAGGAAAATCTATTATTTTCTAAAAGAACTCTCACTCACCCTAGTGGTGACATGCTTCATCATGGGGTTCAGTCACAGGTAGGGCCGACTATCCCCACCTGTGTGCTTCAACGCCTGCGAGTGCAGTGGAGCAGGTGTGTGTGAAAGAGTGATCAGTGAAGGGAAGTGTATGTTGAAAGATCACAACTGTGCCTCAACACACTTTATTAAGGGCCAGTTGTTCACAATAAAAACAGTGAAGTTGCTGGGATTTTGAATTATAATACCAGCAACTTAGTGTGGATGGTCGACATGTTTCTGCTGGTGATGCTGTTTCAGCTCAGCTTTCTTCAGGACCAAGAAAAAGAAAGAAAAAGAGTCCTACGGGGGTCCAAGCACGCTAAGGCCTGCCCACACCGTTAGGATTACAAGAGAGAAGAAACAATACATTTTACTCTCCTCATCGAAATCACGGTTTTACCCGTCTTCAGAATTCCTGCTAATCGTCAGGATCAATTTCTGTGAAATGAACAGACATACATATTCTTAACATGCATCCCTTTTGAAATAAGTGACCATTTTAGAACGTTTCATTCTGTTGACTTTAGTAAATGCCCTCTATAGTGTTCCCATGTGTATTAACACTACTTTTAACCAGTATAGTTATTGTGTGAGGCATTTTGACTCCAGATTACCATATATCTATTTGAGTCATGATTACATGATCCTAGCAGTATCAAAATTAATTGAAAGAACATTAATAATATCAGCATAGCTTTTAAGAATCTGGTTCTCAAAGTCCCCTGATGGGGGCCATCAAGGCCAGGTGACAGACAGAAGAACAAAAACAGGTTTAGTCAATGAAAAATGCACTTACGGTGCTTCAAAGATTCAACAAGCTTCATAGGCTCGCAGTGTCGGGCATATTTTCACTTCCAGCTCAATCTAGTGAAACCCAAACAAAGCTAATCAGAGAAAGCGTTTGTTTTATGCCAAAGATACAAATTGGCTAGTCGAGAGGTAAACCCCTCTGAAAAACGAAGTGCATATACTGCATAGGTCGCGCTGTGTCACTTACTTCTTGCCGAAAGACTCGCCGCTCTAGACCTAGTGATCTCACCCCTGCGGCCCGGATCGTGCAACTCAGCGTTCTTTGCCGGTTTTTAACTTTCGTGTTCCGATCACAGAGCGTCATACGTCACGTGTTTGTGGCGATGTCACGTGACCACGGAACTATCGGCGCCCGTAATTCCTTACTTCCAACGTCTAGAGCGGCGAGTCTTTCGGCAAGAAGTAAGTGACACAGCGCGACCTATGCAGTATATGCACTTCGTTTTTCAGAGGGGTTTACCTCTCGACTAGCCAATTTGTATCTGGCATAAAACAAACGCTTTCTCTGATTAGCTTTGTTTGGGTTTCATTAGATTAGCTGGAAGTGAAAATATGCCCGACTCTGCGAGCCTATGAAGCTTGTTGAATCTTTGAAGCACCGTAAGTGCATTTTTCATTGACTAAACCTGTTTTTGTTCTTCTGTCTGTCACCTGGCCTTGATGGCCCCCATCAGGGGACTTTGAGAACCAGATTCTTAAAAGCTATGCTGATATTATAAATGTTCTTTCAATTAATTTTGATACTGCTAGGATCATGTAATCATGATTCAAATAGATATATGGTAATCTGGAGTCAAAATGCCTCACACAATAACTATACTGGTTAAAATTAGTGTTAATACACATGGGAACAGTATAGAGGGCATTTACTAAAGTCAACAGAATGATAAGTTCTAAAATGGTCACTTATTTCAAAAGGGATGCATGTTAAGAATATGTATGTCTGTTCATTTCACAGAAATTGATCCTGACGATTAGCAGGAATTCTGAAGACGGGTAAAACCGTGAGTTCGATGAGGAGAGTAAAATTTATTGTTTCTTCTCTCTTGTAATCCTAGCGGTGTGGGCAGGCCTTAGCGTGCTTGGACCCCCGTAGGACTCTTTTTCTTTCTTTTTCTTGGTCCTGAAGAAAGCTGAGCTGAAACAGCATCACCAGCAGAAACATGTCGACCATCCACACTAAGTTGCTGGTATTATAATTCAAAATCCCAGCAACTTCACTGTTTTTATTGTGAACAACTGGCCCTTAATAAAGTGTGTTGAGGCACAGTTGTGATCTTTTAACATACACTTCCCTTCACTGATCACTCTTTCACACACACCTGCTCCGCTGCACTCGCAGGCGTTGAAGCACACAGGTGGGGATAGTTGGCCCTACCTGTGACTGAACCCCATGATGAAGCATGTCACCACTAGGGTGAGTGAGGGTTCTTTTAGAAAATAATAGATTTTCCTTCACTGCTACCCCCCTTTTAGTTTTTTGACCACTTGAACTAGAGTAATTTAATTAATTCACATTGTTGTAGATTTCCACTTGTGACAAACTGTCGTATAGCTAATTCACTTTTGTAGGCGCTCTTTTGTTCATATAAGTTATAGAATTTGTGGTAGGAGAGTAGCCATTATTCCCTTCCTCTCTTGTTGTACATACAAACTTGTTTAGCTTGCCAGAACCAGAACGCCAGAACGCGTGCTTGAAGCTGTATTGTAAAGCCAGTTTCTCCACTTGGATATCTCCAGGCTGTTGCTTGGAGATATCAGCAGGGCGCAGGAGCACGGGCACCTAGTCCCTGCTGGAACGGGAAGCCAGCATGCTCAGCCCAATCCCGGCGCTTCTCTCATGCAATACCAGCATGAGAGCAGCATCTAAATTGGTGCAGGGGAGTGTGTGTGCCTGTGTGTGCGCCTTGTTGTGCAGCACCTGGGCATCGGGAGCTGAAGAGCGCAGCGAGGTGGCGGGCGGTAAGTTTGATTTTTTTTCTGTCCCCCTCGCTGCCTCACCACTTTTCCATGCTAGCAGCCGCCACTTCCCCTTCCTCTCAGCATCATCCGTTCATGATCCTTAAAGCCTTTCAGCATTTTCGAGCAGACACTCTTTCACAGCATGGGTGTCTAGTAGATACAAGCTACAGAGGTTGTGAGAATCCTTCTTTGTCTCCTTCCTGTTGCGTTTTGGGCATGTCACAAAAAGAGAAGTCATTTATTGGCTGAAAAGTACTTCAGACTTCTAGAGGAACTGCCCGACAAACTCAGAAAAGAGTACTGAAAATCATCTAGTAATGTTTAAAAAATGTTTTCTGATTGAAAGTCAGTACAAAAAGAATGATGGACTGGGCCCAGTATTCAAGAATCCGTGCAGTTAAGAGTGGAAAGATGAACTCAAATTCCATTTCTTGGTGCAATTCCTTGTGGGACAGTTATGGCAGCCTGCAGTCTTGAAGACAAGACACATCTCAAATGCTGCATTGTGTACTGTATGCACACACTAAGGGGTATATTCAGAAGAACGTGTGCTAGACATCACCAGAAAATGCTAACGCAACTTTACACATCGCAGCCTATTGTGGAGAAATAACCCTGTGTCAACGTGGAATTCACAACAAGGTGGTAGCATGCGATAGTCCGCCGAAACCGCTGCTAATGTTCGCAATACAACCGCCTTAATGGAGATAAAAACACAAACCTCAACGTGAAAAAACATGCAATGGGCCAAAGCGCGATGAGGAAATTTGCGATAAGCAGCAAAAGGCCAGCAATACCCACGCATAATGCGGGAGAAAGCACAAGAACAGCAAACGGAAAATGCCACTAAAAAAGGATATCAACTGCGGAGTACTGACGGAGGGAAGATTAATTGTGGTCAAGAGGGGTCAGGGGGCCTGGCGCAGCAGCTCAGAAGCCGCGCTGGGGAGACCGTGAGAGAGAACTAAGGGAAATGGGACAGCTTAATTTGCACCGGGGTAGTCCTGGAACTCTTGCTCTAAAAACAGGAAGAAACGGATATATGAGCCTTGGAGACTGTTTCTGAAAGTTGAACAAGTTTTATTAGAAGACACAGCTTCTAGAAATATTCAATAATAGCATAAAAACCACATAGCACTTGATCATGCTCCTAGCATTGTCTTGAAAGTCGCATGGACCAGTTTGGATTTACTAAGTACAGTTTACAGCTGCTATAAGAGTGAGAGACTTATACTTTAAGAATACTGGTGAGTTTGCATAGAAAGTGTTTAGCACATATTATTAGGTACACTCACCACTCACTGTATGTAAGACATCCTGAAAGTATAAGTTTAAACACCTTAAATGCAGTGGAGATAAAACACGGTCAGAGAAAACATCACATATCAAATAGTGAAATATAACTTTAAAATGCAACAAGGAAAAAGCATTTCATTACAGCAGAATATACAATAGAGGAGCAGAACCTAAGTACATGAAACAAGGGCTATCTCGAGTAACCCCTGGGAAAAACTCCTGTCCGACACCCTATGTGCAAACGAGGAGTAGTTCAACGATAATCTTGCGAACCACCCTTTTATATTGTTCAGGGGTGAGGAGCCTATGGTCACGCCATATCACGTCACCTCGAACCACATATCCTTCTATCGCCTCTCACGCCCCTGCCTGGTACCTTCCCATCATAAGTGTAAATGTGGCCCCTTCTCGTAATTGTGTGGCACGTACGCCAGCCTAGGCTGAGTTCCTGGCATCTTGACTGGAAAATCTATCATTAATCAGAAATTTGTTATTATTGCTTTGAAGGATTCTATTCATGCGTTTATGTGCCAGTCTGTGATACTGATTTGCCACATTTATCCTCATTTATCGGACAAGCTCGAGAAGTAGCTTGTGGTGGGAACTTCCCTTATCTCCGTTCACAGTTGTTAGGTGGGGTGCTCGGGTGTGTTGCAAGAAGAAGAAGGAACTTGAACTTTAATGATCGTTAACCTAACATACAGTGGGGTGGGGGCTATAAACAGGAGTGCTGAGCTTCCCAGAAGTGGAGCTGGCCTCAGCCTGGGTCAGACCTGCTTTGTGCTTCTGTTTAAGCTGAGAGAAAATGGCAGTGCTCAGGCCAATGTAACTGAGGCCTATAACTTCTAAGCAGCAGGGCCTACTTAGTGGTCATGCTGCGCAAGTGATAAGAGTGTCCTAGGATAACTATGCAGTGAAATTATCTCCCTCTGTCACTCCCCCTGGTTCATATTTGAACCAATCAAACATCATTAAACATCATACGAACTGCATACTTAGCTAAAGATGGGGGAAGAGGTCAGGGCGAGTTTATGAAGAAGTTGTCCTAAATCCTCATCTGGTCCCTCTAATCTCTTACACATGGTCTCATAGGGAGGTACTGACTTTCAGAGGGGACCTGCGCTAATTGAACGTCAGGGATGGTACGCTCTATGTTCAACACTGCTATCTCTACATCTTCCCCTTGTCCCCTGCGTATACCTGTGTAGTTCATCTCAACTTTCTTAGACCTTAATCTTCTAACATAATGCAACATAATCCGTGTTCCAAAATACACAATTACAAGCACACATAATATAGGCATTATAAATTTTAGTACTGCAGATAGCCATGAAGGCATCCAGTCCAAGAAGGACCAATTACTTAAAACATCTGCTTTTGCACTTCCATCCTCAGGCATCTGTCTCCCCAAATTGTCCAAGTCCTCAATGGCCTTTGTAAGTGTTCCGTTATCAGCATCATCATGGCCAAAATGAAGACACAGCAGGACGATTTTCCCATTATGGCGCATCCACCACTATTCATCGCAATTAACTGGTCTAGAACATAGTGTTGTTCCAGAACCATGAGTCTCAAAGGTCGTAGTTCTTCTTCCACGGCGTTGAACCCATCACAGGTGTTGTTAACAAGCTGCATCAGTTCATATCTCGTTACTTGGAGCCATTGAGCATTGGATTTGGTCTGGAACATGGGGATAACTCCCCCAAAGAAAAGTTCAGGTGGTGGGGCAGGGTGACATCACCTGCCATTGGGTGTGCATGGATGTGGGAAATGTTTGCTGCTGGGACGACGAGATGCCATTCATGCATCGTCGCGATGGAACAGAGTCCTAGCCAGTGGGGAGGCAACTGCATATACAGATTTTCTCTGCAGATCCAATAGATGCCAATGAGGATAGATGTGCCGTACTTCAGGTTCAAATTAAAAATAGTGCTGTTGCAATTAGTATTCCAACCCACAGGAACCGTTCCATTACCTAGGAAGCAAAGGAGAGGAGACTTTAGCTTGTATGCTCTTTTCTGTTTGTATGGTGTACCCTCATTGGACGTGTATCTTCTAATTTCCCTACCCCATATCTCAGCACACTCCCTCTCTATCTCCTCATTTAAATTATATTTGTGCTCTTGTCCTATAGTTGTGCTACCTAAGGAGGCTGCCTTACATATTAAGTCATGTGGACCATTCCACTTGTTATTAAAATAAATGTTGGCCTTCAGGTGTAGAATAGGTCTCCACTGACAAGGGCATGTGTCATGAGTATGGTTACATCGGTGATGTTCAGGTGAGTGGCATTTCGATGGGGGTGTTGGGAAGGTGAAGTACCCTAGTTTCTTATAGTGACGTTCCCAAACCTGCATTATGTCGGCAGGTACTTTTATATCACGGTAAACCTCCATTCTCCTTTCAATTTCCAATGGATTGGTGATGACCCTAAATGTTACATACTTGTCATCCCACTCTGTGGTATTTACAAATGCATCATCCACTTTGGCTGAGTGGAGCTGTATTTGACCCTGTATGTGGCAAAGAAACAGGTGTAAAAGACATTTGGCTACGGGTGGTGGAATCTCTTTAGGAAAGATCAATTTATCTGCGCCTACAGCGTGTGGAATGTGAGAACATACAAAGCAGGAGTCATTTGTGACCTTTCTTCCAACCTCCCTCATGTCTCTGTACCACATGTTATCTAACAATGCATTGTGTATACCATAATCCTCCCCTGACATACTGGGGCGCTGGGAATGAAAATCAGGCATAGAGTGCTGGTCGAAGGTGTAAACAACTGTCTCTTGGAGATTACTGACCCAGTCTGCCATAAGTCGGGTATGCGATGTATATCTAACTGGCACTATCTCGCGACTCATTCTATATCTAAGACTTCTTTTATTTTGGCGGGATCGTCTTGGTGTACCTGGCACAGTGGGAGTCAAGATGATATCGAGTGTCAAGTCCCTTCCTGTAGGGTCAACATGGGGTACAGAAGGTGTCAAGATAGGCACAGAGGTGTCATAGCAACTACTAGTTTGCTTGTTACCAGGAAGTGTCTTGTGCATGGGAAGCTCTGTGGTCGCAACAAAAGTAATATTACTAGTAGCTCCCCTCTCTCTCTCTGATCGCACGGCTAACCAGTGGAATACTGTTACTGAAGCTACAAACATAACAAAGAATATTATTACAATTGTACATATCTTTTTCATTGAAAGCTTGACATGGAGGGTGGTTCTGTTGCTGCGTCTCAGTTCGTAGGCCATCATACGATCTCCACATTCTTTATCTTGGATAGTTAGTTTATACATGATGTCCTTCTCTCGGTCAATGTTCAAATCTGTGATGGTGCCGGGTGAAACCATTCCTTTCTGGCTGTTCGGACAGCTGTGGGTAAAAAGTCAATTTGCAAGTGTTCGCTGAATTTGAGGTCTCTCCTCTTCCGGACTGCTTCTTTTCAAAAGATGTGTGTCCCAAAGCAGATAGGCGGAAGTTCATCGGACCCTTGTTCTTTGTCTTTGATATCTGAATGGAAAGGAACTTTGGAGCACGCATTAGTGCACATAAATGAACAACAATTCATTGCTTACAATATCAGAAGAGGGCGCAGTGTCTTGTCTTAAGTCTGGTGGAGAGAACAACCATATTCATTGATCTGTCAGTGACAAGCCGGTGAGATGTGAACAGGCTGTTAATGCGCTCACCCTAACATTGTCGCAGTTATGTCAAAAGAATGAGGTTTGAAAAATGGCTGCCACTGTCACTGCGAGTCACTGCAATGGAATCCATTAATCCTCAGTGACATATGACCTCATGAAGTAGGAAGTTAGCTGGGGCCTTTGCGTCATAATGGACACACGACCGATCTCGCTGGAATGGTCTGACACATTGGGGGCATTTGAGGTTGGAGATGACGAGGATGGAGGGGATACACATGACTAGCCACTTGTGGTACAATTATGCCCTGATTCACTCTTCCATGCACGGACACTGCCCACGGTGCACTGCGATGGGGTACGGGTAGCCCCGATCCATCGAACACACTACCCCATCCTACCTGTGTGTTCAATCTAAACTACATTCTACTGCATCATGAATGACCCAATTGTCGATAATTCAGTTATATGCCTGTTGAGAGAGTGTCGGTGGGATTTCTCAGGGGTGGAGGGTGGGACCGGGTACGAACGGTGTTCGTTTGTTTGTTCTGGTTCAACGACAAAATGGAAAATCGTTTTAACTATGTCTATATATGCTCTGAGCAAACGCATGCATGTACCACCAGGATTACTACTGAGCTCGTATATGATTATGTATGCATGTTACTGCTCTACATACTATGCTAATAAAAAGATTAAAAAAAAAAAAAATAATGGACACACGGTCCAACTTAAATCCGTTGTGAAAAAGGGCGCACCACTACCATGATGTGTCTTTATATTAGGCATCTGTCAATCATGTCTACATAGTTAATGTGGAGCTCTCTAAAAAGGACCCTGAAAGGATACAAAGAGTTGTATCTGTTCATGTGCATTGGGGATGAACCACTCTGTTTGCAGTGATGTGGACATGATATCACGAGAGACGTCCCTGTCAAAGTCTCTGTATCTCTCTAAGGTGCAGCTGTGCAATGAAACCATAGTGCTGTGCACTGTTCCCAATAACCTGCGCGCATGTGCGTGCGCTCATCTCTGTTAACTGGAGCGCGCAGTGCTATGCGTGGAGCGCGCACACACGCACACGGCACATCCCAGGAAACACCCGTTTTTCACCCCACTCTCAGTTTAAAGCAGAGGCGCGAAAAACTGATGTTTCCTGGTTGCGGGGGGGGGGGGGGGGGGGGCGGCAGAATAGACCAAGTCCAACAAAAGACGTAGGAGCAGCAGGTAAGTGTTGCGGCAGCCTGTGGGCACTTGCTTTCTTCTTTTGAATGAGCAGCCTGGCTGCGGGGCATAATGAGTGCTTCAAGTATTCATGTTAATTGCAGCGCCGTCATGAGCTGCGATTAACATGAATACTTTAAACAAAAGCACCCAATCTGCCCTAAATGTGTATATGGCTCACTCATACTTACAATGCAAATGAATACAGGGAACGGGTATGTGGAGTAGTATAGATTCCAGCCTCATTGTCTGGCTGCCGTCAGCAGCACTAGAATTCCCAGAAAAAATAAATAAAAAGATATACAGGAACCTTGGCTGAATGTATAGGTTTTGCATTCCCTCGATCGCTTCGAAAAGCACAAGTAGCCGGAAGTGAGGTCTTTGTGTTTACAGATGAATCTAATTGAATTTAATTTACTGCTAAAAAAATCTGCGATGCAGAATCTATAGTGTTGCCTGCATAAGAAGATAATTAATTGGCAGAAGGCCCGCATGAAACTGGTAGTAGATTCTCTGATTGAAACTAAGGACAAGTGTGTCACAGCACAAACCTGGAGGGATCCGTGCTTGCAGCTTGCACTTGTTGGACACTGGAAATAAATCAAATGCGCACTAATGCTGCATGGAGCAGTGCGACCCGTCACAGCAGACACAATAGCAGAGGTGGAGACTCGTTTAGGGGCCAAAGTCAGAGAGCAGGCTCCCAAAAAGAGACATATTTATAGTGGAGGAAGGCAGGGTCAGAAAATAGAACGGAAAATGGACCTGGGCACAAAATAAGACATACAGAAATACAACCATAACAAAATATGGATTCCCCCACCCCACAGCACACACACATACCTATCACCAGCCAACACTCGAAATTTCCTTACCCCAGGAAGTTAAATCTCTTTTGTATTAAAAATACCAAAGCATTTCTCTGCGCTGTGTCTGCAAGCTAGGTCGGGATCACAAATGATAGCGCTAGTATATGTTTCATACTGTCTGTGATCTCAGTTTACATTAGGGTAGATTTCTTTTTGGACATGTTAATGAGATGTAGGGTAATACAGAAGCATACTGTAGTTGTCTGCTGTGTCCTAGGTATTGCCTCTGAATGTCTCAGTCCATGATTATCTGCTACCTGTGTTTTCTAGTTACTTGTGGAATAGGTGACGTTGTTGTTCCTTACATGTTGCTGTAAAGAAGGGGAATAGCACGGAGCCCAATATAGCCCCTTGAGTGTCTGAAATCCCCTGGATTTTGACTGGTCGACTCGTGACTCTCTCATCTGATCTTTCCTTGTGCAAATGGTCTTCCCTTTTGCATGCCCACAGTCAGTTTGTTTGAAGCCAGAAATGTATTGGAGACATAAATAAGTGTATTTGCCCATGCAATATCGCTCACATTTTGAGCAATTAATTGTTTAACAGTTTTCTCCATTCACACTCTTAAGTTATTCTGGCCATTGCCTATTACAGGCTTCCTGGTTTGAAGATGCTGTGGCTCATAACGGGCCGAACTCGGTCTTTTGCTTTCTCAAATTTCACATCATCCATTTCTTAGTGACGCAAGTAATTTGATAAGGCCCCTCCATTTGAGTCCAATGTAAGCATGTTGTGTGTTCCAGAAAATCATCATCAGAAGAAAGTAAAATGTTGAAATAATTATTCAAGTTCTGCACTGTCATATTTTGCCCTCTTATTTTCTCACTTTGTAATCAGCCTAGGATAAGCAATAAACTTTGTTACATTTGTTGTACATGCACTTGTGTTAATCAATTTTCAGCACTATACTTGTATTCCATACAATGCATAATATTTATTTGTCAGTTTGATTGCAGTTCTTTTTTTACTGTCATTTTCAATGGCATACTGGTCTCCAGTATGTCATTTTGTTTATATTATAATCACTCTACTATATGTAGAGCATATTTCTGCATCCAACAAATCCAAATAGGGTTTTAAAGTTAATGAGATGCGAGGAGTTCTAAAACTAAATGTGAATTCTGTCTAGAGTCCACTGGTTTTAGGCCGAGCCTGGGCAGCTCATGCGCAGCTGTGCGAGGCATGCTGTATTGGAGTATGGAATTGAAGCTCCGCCCACTCTCCGCCCATATTTGTCATTGTCCACCTTGGTAAATTCTGGCTTCTGATTCGTTAATAGGCTTGTTAGTCCTTCCTTAGTACTGCCTTGTCTTCATTTGTAACCTCCCATAAGGACTGGCCCTTTTGCTTCAGTTGTTAAGCACACACCGTCTTTGTAGACTTGCTCAATTTCTCTTCTTAATAGAGCTGGGCTGTGGGGTGATTGTGTGATTTTGTTGAAGTTTTCTTGTTAATTGCAGCTTCAGACGGGAGCTGCGATAAACCTGAAAACTTTAACAAAGGCCTACAATCACCCGCCAGCTGCGCTTTATTAAGAAAATATATGCAGCAACTCTACAAACATGGCGTGTAAGGCACATGCCATGTTTGTAAACTTGCTGAATTTCTCGTCTTAATAGAACGCAGCTGCGGGGTGATTGACACTTTTGAAACTTTTCTGTGCTTGTCATCCAGATGTATGATACAACAAGTAACATCATACCTACAACAAGTCGGACTATTGGTGTTGTAAGTGGTTGCTAGCTGCATAAGATAAATAAGCAGCAACTATGGCTTGTGTGTAATATTGAAAAAAGCCCCGATGACACCACAACAATGTTGCTGCCCCTGAGTTTCAAAAAGAGAAGGGAAGCAAGTGCTAGTAGAGAGAATATTTCAGACAGATGGATCAGTCATTTACACACTTGCAGCTGCCATCTGCTCAGACCTGCATCTTGGCAAGATTAAAAATCTTGGCAAGGCCTAACCAGCTTCCCACCATTCTTAGTTCATTCAGGTGAGCACGGTTACATAGAGCACCCCTTTAGAAATGACAAGATGGGGAAAAAGGCTCCTTATAGAACCCCAACGATGATATGCAGAGACGCTGCTTCTGAAGCATTGCCATATCACACTAGCTGTCTTCTCTGACATATCTTTTGTCCTTTTTTCTTCCACTCCCCAGCCGCTCTCGCCGTCTCCTTCTCATTTTCCTCTTCCTCATGTCTGTCCTGCTCCATGTTTACCCACTTTCCCCGTCCTCCATCCCATTCTTCTCTCCATTTCCCTCTGGCTGCCTCTTCTTTGCTTCCTCTCATACCGGTTTTCCATTCTCGGTTCTCCCTCCCAGTTCTCCAAACCCTCTGTCTCCCTTTCTCTTTCCATCCCACTCTTACCAATTTCTCCATTACCCCTGCTCCATTTCTTGTCATTGCGCCCTGACTTTTTTTCTCCTTTAGTCCTCTCTCTCCCTTTCTCCGCCACTAAATCCTGTTTCTCACTAGTCTCCTTTTCTTTTTCCTTCTGGCTCCTATGTTGCAATTTTGAAAACACATACCCTTATCCCTGAATATTAGATGGAAGCACATTTAGAATTTGGACAAGAGTGCCTATGCAGTGTCGGTGACCTGGACATCAAAAAGCTGAGATCAGATCATACATTCAAAGATGTTCTGATCAGGGGTCCCAGAAATAAGTTTGGCCTAGGGCCCTCAAAATCCTTGTGATGTCCCTGCGCATTTGTTAAAGTTTTTATGTTAATTGCAGCACCTATCATGAGCTGTAATTAACACATAAACCTTAACAAATGCACACAATTAACCAGCTGCCATGGTTTCAAATTGCAATGTGGGACGTTTTCATAATTTCACTATAATTATTAGTGCCATTTGAACAGGGCCGGCTTTAGTGTTGGAGGCCCCTGGTGTGACAATGTTTGTTGGCACCCCAATGACCACCTCAGTTATGGATACTCTCATTACCAACATTTAACAGTTCCCCTCAAGTCCATAACCCCTCTCTCTTTCATATTTATTTTGTTTAATAGCGCCACCCATACCAGTGTAAGGTGTTAAGCAATTGCATACACATTACACAGAGACACTGAATCATGGTGTGTAAATCAATGTATAGGGAATGTTACATCACACAGGAATAGAATTTGTCGGAGGCACAAGTCATCCATACTGGTAGGCAGTATAGTTTAAAAGTTCTTGGTCTGAAGAAGCTTACACTGAGAATTTAAAATGTAACACCATAGCTTTACTGATAAGAATTGATTTCTACCCAAGTGAAAACTTTTAGTAACAATAGGATAATGAAAGGCTGGGGGGAATATTCATAATGTTCTAATCTATATCTTACAATTTCCATGCAGCTCTTTGATACTTAATAGCTCACTGTTCTATAGTAGGATTTAAATGTATAAACTGCAGGAGGAAATGGACCATCTTTTCAGTTTTTTAAGCAAAAGTTTGGAGTGATATTTGGCGCTGCACACGCTCGCAGTCTGGTTCCTGGTGCACAAAGCCATGGCTGCAGCGCACAGAGACCCTACACTGCAGCACACTGAGGAAAAAAATTAGAGGGAACATTGGTGCTGTGTATTACCAATAGTGTATGGGCATGATGGATCTTCTTGCACTGTTGAGGGTGTATTTTGGGTAAGCAGAATGGGGGGCACAGTCATTTTGTGCTGGGGATAGAGATGGTGCATATCCGGGCCTTCTGGCTGCTGCTTTCAAATTCATAATTCAGATATACAACCACCTCTAAAATCCGCACATTTTAGTCTGACAACATTGTAATACCGAGCATTGCTTACTCCCTGCATACGTCCTCTTAACATTGAAATCTACTTTATCTCTGCATTCATTTGCATTTTGCAAGCACTGGGACACATCGGTGCATATCCAAAAACGTATTCCTTATTTCTTCTTATGCCTTCTTATCCATCTGCACTTACATATTCCTTACTAACTTTTTTACCAAACTGTGTGGTCTTAGGCCACTCATTCTTCTTGCTCATTTCCAAAGACCAACGTATTATTACACAATACTTTTCCCTTTCTTATCAATCTTATTGTTCGCTGCCAATTACAGGAAGCCTTTTTCCTGTTTGGCTCTATGCCCAGAATATGCACTTGGCCAGGAAAGCTACTTATGAACATGGCCCGAAAATTAAAAAAATGTCTCTCAATTAGCTTTTCAGCACTTTTTAATATCTGAAAACATGTGCTGTCTCTAATTGCAATATGCAAAATATACATATTGTATTATAGAAATAAAGATGACTTATTTGTAATGCACATGTTCACTCAGAATTGTATATTAATGATAAATAGCAGATCCCCATTGTCCTCAACTCAAGGTATTCCTTGAATCCACCTTAGAAGGATGAAATGCTCAATAGACCTAGCAGCACGTGATCTCGTGTCTACATCTGAAAAGAAATGCGATGCAACTAGTGTTCATTCCATTCCATCATTGTATCTCTGGCTTGTGCCTGTGTCAGCTGCTGCTGAATTTTGAGACGTAGGAGTAAATCATTCTATTTAATTGCTCAGTCTTGCAATATTTGGGGAAGTGTGCAGTGTGAATTGTATTTAACCATCCACATAAAATAACTATCTATTTCTGAATGGAATTGCAAACATAGAACTGACAGTCTGCGTGCACTTGGGAACCGAAAAGGGCATTGTGCCGTTTTCATTTAAATATATTCTCATATTTAATTTGGCCATCAGATCATGTGGACTGTGGTGTATAAAGTAGATGCTCCTCAATACATTTACCTCCTGTCTCTATTCGTACTTGTTCTGTGAGAGGGACCCTTAATATCGCCCCAGAGAAATCTAGTGTGTTTGCGCTCTTGTTGGAAATGGGCAGTGCCCACTCCTTGATACAGAGGAATATGGCACCTGTGTCAATCAAAAAACTGTACGTGTTGCTGTTAATCATGACATTCACAACGGGGTCCTCTCTAATCTTTGTGAGACATGACAACAAGGGACACACTAAAATTGTCTGTGGGCTATCCTAACTTGAATTGCCTCCAGCCTTGTGCTGCTGGATGGTGCCCTGTAAAACCGAATCAATGGGGGGCAGAACTGAAGCTCCTTGTGATACAAGGGCTTGTGTCTGGGGCACCATTTTGTACACAGGCATGTGTTGCTGAGGTACCTGTTGTATCTGATGTGTTGTTACCTGTGTGTTACACCCTGGCAGATTTAAGGCACTTTGTGAAACATTAGTGACAGTAGTCACTTGACTCACTGGTGTAGCTAGCCTAACTGCATCAAGAATCTTCATTTTCTTTACTTTTTGATGTTCTGGTTTAGCAGTTGTGTTCTCAATAGCTAATTGCCTTGTTTGTGACATTAGAGATCCGATGTCTGAGACATCTGGAAACTTCTGGCGCAGTTCGTTCCATAGCGCTGATTTTATTTTATTGAAAGGATCACCATCTAATTCTGAATTAGTGGTGCAAAGCCTTGTGTTAATGTGTGAAAACATATCCTCTGCATCCTTTCCAATCAGGGATGTGAGAAGGCTTTTCATATCCCAAATAGCCAATGACACACCTGAAGTGTCATTTTCAAAGGCTTGTATCCACTTTCCCGCACCCTCTGTGAGGGGTGGGAGTTCTTTCTTCAGATTTTCTTTGTCCGTTAGGGACCAGGTTACTGAGGTAGGGGGGTAATTGACCTCTTCGGACAGCAGGGGCAGCTGGTTTGTTACCCCTGTGGGTCTTGTGTGACAATACCTGCGTGCGTATTTCTGCCAGACCCTTAGGCCTTGGCGCAAGTAGGTGTAGTTTCAATCGTCATTTCCTGCTTCTTGCAAGATACATTCTTCAGCAGTGGCCATTTCATCTTGTTCAAAGGAATCATTTCGGGGCCAAACCTTCATTTGAGGTGCATTAGCTTCTGTCCATTCTGCCAATGTATCTGAGAATGGATTGACATAAAGGTCACTCCCTTCTCCAAGTATTACTATCTCATTTGGCGTCAGACCATTGATCAATGGTGGTCTTGGCCTGTCAAGGGTCATATGGTGCAGTACACCAGATCTGGCGGTGTGCAGACGTGCTGTACCTGATGCATCATATTCCTGTTGGACGTCATCCAGTTGCCTATAGATACCTAACACTGCAAGACTTTCTATCTCTCTTCTCTGCCTTCTCCTCTTTTCTGCTTGTTCGAACATTTTGGGCAGATCCAAATTGTCTTGCTCTAGCTGTGGTCTCTCTAGCCTACGTGGTGTAACTACTGGAGGTGATGCCTGAGGCATAGGCGTAGGTGGTCGTGTCACCTGAGTGTTATAATTAATGATTGTAGACGGAGCTTGGGGCACACTTAAGTTGTTGGCTGTGAGAGAAGCTGCTATGTTGATCTGTGGTGGGGCTACACTTTGATTTTCCTGATGTAAGTCTACCCATGGCCCTTGCTGTGGCATGATAGTTGGGACCCCACCACTGTGTGGCTCTACCTCCTTCGCACTATTAGCTAATTCATTTGGTGCTGGTTGTTTCCTTGCACCCATCTGCTCAGTCATTCTATCCCCTATACTGGCTAGGTATAATGCAAGTTGCTGGAGTGCTGCTGTATTTTCTGTGGGGCTTCTTGAGTACTTTTTGTGTGACATGTCCCCTTCTTCTTTACCTGTTCTTTGGCATAGGTCACTTTCTGTCCTATTCCTGCTAATGTCTCCCTCAGTTGCTACCTCAGAGTGACATTGTTTGCTGGGTCTCTTTTCTTCACTGAACTGTAGCTGGTGTTTTTCCTTTCTATTAGGACCTGTGTTAAGGGGCTGCCACTCATTATACTGACTCTGTGTATTGTAATGCTGGCGGCTTGGGAATCGGAATGGGCCATAATGTCTAGTTCTTGTTCTTGGGGTATCGTGATTCTCAGTGAGGGATGTGGGTGCTGGGCAGTCAAGTCTGGGGAGTGTCATGTGGGAGCTGTGCTGTGAACCACCAGAGGCCTCATGGCTCTCTTTGCTTTCTTCCTGCTGGGGGCTGCAGAGTTGGACATGTGTAATTTTTATTGTCAATAGCGTGTCAATTTGACCTGGCATTCCTGATGCTGCGTCCTGCAGTACTGGGCTTTTGGAGCTTAGGGATAGCTGGCCTAATGTACTCTCTGGTGTACTATCTTGTGAATTATATGAGATGTCTGGGGCTGAGGCATCGTCATGGCCTATGGCTGCCTGGACATTTGATAAGAGTTCTATGTCAGTCTTGATACCCTGTCCTAGATCAATGTCATCTGCGTCATAGGCTGGTGGATGTGCTGTGGGTGTTGACATTATCCTTCTGTGTTGTGTGTAGGCTGGCGTATGTGTGCAACGCCACCGGGTGTTATTGTCAGCCTTACCTGCTGTAAGTATGTTATGTCAATTCCTAGGGCTGAGATTAGTGTCAAAATGACTGTACATGTCAGGGGTGAGACAGACTCAGGGGATGGTGCTGTATCCTCAGAAAGGGCAACAGCACAGCCGTTCACTATGTGTACCGTAATCTGTAGTCTTGGGTCTTGTGTGGGCTGTCTGCTCATCTCCTAGAGTTGAGTTATCTTTGAGGTGGGCAATCTGTGGCAGTGAATGTGGCAATACTAATCTCCTTTTAACATGCGGCTTTGTAAATATGCCCACATTTCTGGATAATGTGTTGTGGAAGGGTGTCTTTGTAATAGTTCTGTGAGACTTGGTGATGGCTGCTGCTGCAGCTGGTCACGCAACTCGTGGACGTGATGCTCACAGCCTAGTGGTGTGAGGGTATCCTACAACAAGCCGAAACCCACCAACCACCTCCAACCAACTCTGCAAAGAAACTGGAGCAAAATCACCACCGACCAAATCTCCGCATCACTTCTTCTAAACACCCCAGCCCACTCTTCTAACCCAAACCAAGCCGCCGCCAACCTCACCCTATGGCTATCCAACACCGCGACACCCTAGCACCACTGAAAAAACGTCAAAGCAAACCTGGCAGCAAGAAGGCCTCATGGTTCAACGATGATCTTAAGAAGTCCAAGAAAGTCTGCCGCTCCCTTGAAAAGGCCTGGAAAAAAGACCCAACCACTAGCACCAAGGACGCCTTCAAAAACGCCACCCGCACTCACCACCAACTAATCCGAAAGGCCAAGAAAACAGCATTCAAGGATCGACTCGACAACAACGCCCACAACAGCAAGGAACTTTTCAACATCGTCAAGGAATTCTCCAATCCCTCGGCCAACTCCAACGACATCACCCCCTCTCAAGCCCTCTGCGACTCCCTAGCCTCATTCTTCCACAACAAGATTGCAGACATCCACAACAGCTTCGACAACCAACCAGTAGACCAACCCACCCAACCATCTGCTGAACATTCTCCCCCCGTGAACACCCTTAACGTCTGGATCCCAATCTCCACTGAGGACACAATCCGCCTGATGAATTCCATCCACTCAGGATCTCCCACAGACCCTTGCCCTCACCACATCTTCAACAAAGCAGACTCCGTCATAGCACCGCACCTCCGAGACGTCATCAACTGCTCCTTCAACTCCGCCACCTTCCCGGAAGACTGGAAACACGCTGAACTCACCGCCCTGCTGAAAAAACCCACAGCGGACCCCACCGAACTCAAAAATTACCGCCCCATTTCGCTCCTTCCATTCCCGGCCAAAGTCATCGAGAAAGCTGTCAACAACCAGCTCGCCGCTTTCCTCGAAGCCAACAAATCCCTCGACTCCTCACAATCTGGCTTCCGAGCAAAACACAGCACTGAGACCGCCCTCATCGCAGCAACAGACGACATTCGAACTCTACTGGACAATGGAGACACAGTCGCCCTCATCCTCCTCGACCTCTCTGCAGCATTCGACACAGTCTGCCACAGCACCCTTCTACAACGCCTCAACAACATCGGAATACAAGGAAAAGCACTTGAATGGATCACCTCGTTCCTCTCCGGAAGAACTCAGAGAGTCCGCCTTCCACCATTCAAGTCCGAGGCTACTGAAGTCATCTGTGGTGTTCCACAAGGATCCTCACTCAGCCCCACCCTATTCAACGTATACATGAGCCCCCTCGCGGCCATCGCCCGCCAACACAACCTCAACATCATCTCTTACGCGGATGACACTCAACTAATCCTTTCTCTCACCAATGACCCCAGCACCGCCAAAACTAACCTACACGAAGGAATGAAAGAAGTTGCCGAATGGATGAAACAAAGCCGTCTGAAACTGAACTCAGACAAAACAGAAGTCCTCATCCTAGGTACATCCCCCTCTGCATGGGACGACTCTTGGTGGCCGGAAGCCCTTGGAAAAGCACCCATCCCGACAGACCACGCACGGAACCTAGGCGTCATCCTGGATTCTTCCCTCTCAATGAACAGACAAGTCAGCGCCGTATCCTCTTCCTGCTTCAACATTCTTCGCATGCTCAAAAAAACATTTCGCTGGATCCCTACCGAAACAAGGAAAACAGTCACCCATGCTCTGGTCACGAGCCGACTGGACTACGGAAACACCCTCTACGCAGGTACTACCGCTAAACTCCAGAAGAAACTCCAACGAATCCAAAACGCCTCAGCCAGGATCATATTGGACATCCCGCGCAACGAACACATCTCTAGTCACCTGAAAGACCTCCACTGGCTACCCGTCAATAAGAGAATCACTTTCCGACTACTAACCCACGCACACAAGTCACTCTATGACATCGGACCAGAATGCCTCAACTCACGACTGTCCTTCTACACCCCCTCCCGCCAACTGCGTTCCTCCAACCAAGCCCTCGCCACTGTACCTCGCATCAACAAGACCACCATGGGAGGCAGATCCTTCTCATACCTGGCTGCTAAAACATGGAACTCACTCCCCGCTTACCTTCGCCTAACCCAGAACCACCTAGCATTCAGAAAGCAACTTAAAACGTGGATATTTGACAAGTAATCCTCCTCCCCTCTCTAAGCGCCTTGAGACCCTCTGGGTATGTAGTGCGCTATATAAATTCTCTGACTTGACTTGACTTGAAAGGCGCTGCTCCAACCTTTCCCTTCTCTTGTGCTAATATATTCACAGAGGAACCCTTAAAACACTACACTTAATTAAATACTGGAAAGGCGCTGCTACAAACTTTCCCTTCTCTGCTTTGCAGAGGCTCCCTTAAAAACCAAAAATAAGCATTTGGAAGACGCAAGACGCACCTTCCCTTCCCTGATAATCTATTAGATTTAGTCAGAGGTCCTCCCTTTCCTTATATAGAGAGGCACTGCAATCAAAATAAATGTTGAAAGAACTGCCACATGCGTTCTTTCCTTCCCTGTATTCTATATGCAACAGGGGCTCCCTTTAACCGCTAAATAAATGCTGAATAAAAAAGCTAAATGTAAAAAATAAGCGTTACAGGATGACAGACACAATCCTTCTTTGTATTTACACGAGGCTTTAGCAATAACATGGGACTATTTATAAAAAGAGAAACACGTAAATCACAGAAATGACCTAACTGTCAGGCTCAGTCTTCCACTTAGCACACAATCCCTCCTCTGCGTAAGATCAAATGGCGAGGCTAACAGACAGGGAGCACGGAAAACCAGGCGGGAGTACCGCTGCGTCACAACAATACACACCTCTCCTCCGCACCCAAGAGATAGAACAATAGCAGCGACGGGCAGTCAAATGATATGCTTACCCATGCGCTGTGTTCCTCCCAATGGTCCGGGCAGAGAGCAGTGCAGAATCGCTCAACAGCCTCGTACTTCCTCCCTTCAGTCCAGATGCATCTTGATGCTTTCTGCTTCTGTTTAAGCTGAGAGAAAATGGCACTGCTCAGGCCAATGTAACTGAGGCCTATAACTTCTAAGCAGCAGGGCCTACTTAGTGGTCATGCTGCGCAAGTGATAAGAGTGTCCTAGGATAACTATGCAGTGAAATTATCTCCCTCTGTCAGTACCGCGGATGCACCCTGACCGACTGCAGAAGACAACATGAACCCCACAATCCCCACAGAGGAACACCCAGGAATACAGGGCCCGTGGAAGGCCAATGAGAAGAGGAAGACGGGGTACAGTCGCCAGGAAAACACGATTATCACCACGGATGAGCCAGAACACCACCATCAAGTGTGTGTCACCTTCAACGTGTCATTGGTAACAAAGAAAGATCTGCATGAGTATTTACACCACATCTTCCTTAAAGTTAAACAAAGAACTTATTTCTCAACAATGTCGTATTTATAACCCCATTGATAATTAGCTTTCACTTTCATGGTGTATGTTTTTTATCAAGCATCACTTAACCAGCTTTCCTCCTTATAAGACCCACAGTTTCCTCAACGACACTACACATGTCTAAAAAAAGATCTTCACTGTTATTATAATGCCATTAAAATAGTGACTGGTATCTCCGTTTTTTTATTTAAGACATAACTTCTGTTCAATGCTCCCGCCCTCATCTTTACGCACGCTTACCATGTCGCGATGTTTAAAAACCTTTCTTTCTCCTCATAATTCATTCGGCGTGCATTTTCCAACACGGTATTCCAGCCTTTTACTTTCAAACAAACATCATTCCGTCTAGTTTAAATCTGTACCTTCTCTTATTCTCCCCACTAGTGATCACGTGTTCAGGAGCCAACAGTAAATCCTGAGCTGGAGTTCAGCCTTACAACTGAACCGCGCTGTCCCTATGGTTTACTCTCACACTGCAATACGTTTCCCAGGATACCCTATAAACATATCCTTTAAAGTTACACACTACTTAACGATGTGGCCTAAACACTGGTAAGTAAATATTCACTAATTAGCAACAGTATTTACGAACTCATAGCAGTCTAAATTATACATTTTTAACCAAGTTCAATTTCCTTAGTTCTTCGTTTTCAATGTAGTTCTTAACCAACATATTTCCCCTTTTCATGGTTCTCCGGAATCCAAACTCCTGAGATTTTGAAAATCTTCACACATGTAACTTTTACTCCACATGTGCCTCCAAATGAATCCAATAAACCAATTATATTTTTCTTATCATTAGATCCATTTTTAAACGCATTTTTTTCTTCTTTTCATCAATTTTTCATCAATTTATTTTATCCATTTTCCATTTTGTTATTCAAGAATATTCGTGACCAGGAGATGTTTTCCATAAAACACGACTTTATTTTAGCTTCACCCAATGCATTTCGGTTAGAAACCTTCGTTAGCTTTCACTTTCATGGCGTATGTTTTTTATCAAGCATAATTGGTTTATTGGATTCATTTGGAGGCACATGTGGCTGTGCAGTTGGAGTGGGACCCTCAACAGGTCCCCCGTGTGTTTACTGATATTGCTAGCGCAAAAGGGTGGAGCGCGTTTCCAGCGTCCACGCCAGTACAGGTTTGAAGAAGTTAATCATGGATTAAAAACGAACATAAAAGGATGAAATTGGTGTGCATCTCACCACTACTAATGTATTGGTAACAAAGAGGCAAATATGGCACACCACCTCTGGCCATGTGAATGCCGTCCTAAGGCAGAGGAGGACAATGGAAGAACACAAGAGGCCCTGGAATGATGTGAATGGCAAAACCGAGTAGAAACTCGCTGCAAACACGAAAGCAGCAACACACCCTGGAGAAGGGGGGCCAGCAGAACACCAGGAGCTGAATGACATGGAGAAGATGGTGGCCACCGTCACCAGTCGGGAGACTGTGACAGGAGTCAGGGATCCGGACACCGTCCAACATGACCCGACACCACATCTGTCATCGGCCTTCGACACGGTCAACCATGTGATGCTACTCGAACGCCTTAAACTCAGGATGGGATTAGAAGGCACAGTCCTCGACTGGTTCAGATCCTACCTCCAAAACCGATCCCAGAGATTTCTAGTCAATGGCGAACTGTCCGCTCCATCCGTAGTCACGGTGGGAGTCCCTCAGGGATCAACATTGTCCCCCACCCTCTTCAATCTTTATCTGAAACCCCTTGCCGAAGTCCTGCGCAATGCAAATATCTCCTTCCATATGTACGCTGATGACACTCAGATCATAAAAATCTCATCTCTTGCAGAGATCCTCACCCTAAATGAAGCCCTGAAGCAGACCGTCAGATGGCTCTCCTCCAATCAACTAAAACTTAATGCTAAAAAAACTGAGTTCCTTCTAATCTCCCCACCCAAGAACAACCCCGACATCCAGACATGGATTAAAGCCATCACAGCCTTAAACGGTTCCCCGACCATTGTGAATTCAACCAAATCTCTGGGAATTACCTAGGATCATAACCTAAATATGCGAGATCACCTCAACACAATGGCGAAATTGGCCAGATTCCACCTGAGCTACCTATGGAAATTGAAACCCTTTCTAGACGCTCCGGACCTAAAACTCGCTGTCCAGTCATTAGTCATCTCTCGACTGAAATACGGTTGCTCCTCCCTCTCTGGCTTACCTAAGATCTCGCTGGCACCCTTAAAAGCCTGCCTCAACGCAGCCGCCAGACTACTTACAGGCTCAAAAAGGTTCGATCACATCACTCCTCACTTGAAAGCGTTAAACTGGCTGCCCTTCGAGGCGAGGATTCATCTCAAGCTGGCATGCATCACGCACAAGGCCCTTCACTCAAACTCCCCTGCGTATCTTGCACAGAAGCTTGTGTTATCTGGAGGAAACAGAAACTCAAGATCGACCAAGGCCCTCCTACTCCGGCCTGCATGCTTTAGGAAAACAAAAACCTACAATCGGGCTTTCACGGGAACTGCACCAAGAATATGGAACTCCCTCCCTCCCAACATTAGAAAAATCCCTTCCTTTGCTCGCTTCAAAAAAGAGGCCAAGGCCTTTCTCATGGGTAAATTCCTTGGCTAATCTCGTTCCCCTCAGCCACCTGAAAGACTATTGCTTTATCCTGCGCCCTTGTTCATTGTATTATATTTGTCCTGCTGTATAGCCTATCCTATCCCCCAGGTACAGTACCTGTTTGCTACCCTGTTCCCACTTTCATCCCCCTGATCTTCTGTAAGCTCTCCTATATACTAACTTTTATCGTTTTTACCTGTTTTTTGTTGTGTTATGACCTGCCGTGACCCTGTATTACTCTATTGTACCTGTAAAGCACCTGTATTACTCTATTGTACCTGTAAAGCGCTCTGATACCCTCATGTGTCATGTTCGCGCTCTATAAAACCTTAAAATAAATAAATAAATAAATAAATCATCAGGGTGTGCACCGACCAGGGAGTGGGTGGACAGGGGCAGATGGGCACAATTGCACGCAAGCACAATTAAGCAGAGCACAATGCACACCCACAATGACTCAGGATCATGTCCCTAATCCCACGGAAACAACTCAGCACACACACAAACACCAAGTAGTCCTACCTACACCATGTGCCCAAAGGGGCACCCACACAACACATCAACAAGCACACAACCAACACATGCACACATGCGAAACACAGCAAACATACATATATGTCAGCCACACTGACAATGCAAGAGACACCACATGACAAGTAGCATGGCTGCAGTCCAATCACCATGACAATGTACACGGCATGACACTGAGGTGGCTGAGTGCGGACCACAACCAGAAAGGAGAAGGTCACACTCGGACACAACCACCTCCACAAACAACCCCTGACATCAACGACACATCTGTGGACAAACCATGCCCAAGAGCCACAACTCGACAAAGAGCACAAGTTACCCAAGTCTGCGGAGGGATGTTGGTTCTCGCTGTGTTGGGACCGCCAATCTGTGGGCAATGTGGGTCATGATGCGGATGATGGTTGTCCTTTTGAGCCTGTAGTGGGCAATGACTTCCTCTGGCGTTAGGTCTGTGAGACTGGTGCGTTTTCAGTAGGTCCTCTGTCTTACTCTGCGCTGCCTCTGCGGTGGTCCGGGTGGGGGGCGGGTCTGTGTCCTGGGGTGGTGGCGGTGGGTGTTGTGGCCCTGTTGGGGCTCAGAGCTACATGATGAGTAGCTCCATGGCATTGTTTGTTCTTTTGGTGTGGCTGTGTGCGGGGCTCCGTTGCCTACTGCAGGTAGTCGTCCGGCTTTACACCTGCAGGAGGCAGGTGTTAAAAACCTGCTGCTACTGCGGCTTATCGCGTGGTTTTGACTCGCATCGCGGATCTGGCAGTTCTTTGTGAAAGTGGTGTTGTGGTTTTTTCGTGTGATTTTTGCACGGAATGCCTACTCTACATCTAATTAGGGTTAGTTGGCGGTGTCCACAGTGAGAATAAATTGTGGGGCAGTTATCGCTGGAATACTGGCAATGTCTGCAGTTTGCACCATCTTGTGAATGGGGTGTTAATCTATCCCCACATTTGATGCATTAATGTGGTGATAAATTGAAGATAAGTCCTTGTGAATATCCCCCTAAGTACAGTTGTATGGATCCAGTACACTTCTTGCGTTTCCAAAAATGAAAGGAATTTGAGTTGTTTTTATATTTAAATATAGAATTACAATTAGGAGAGTACGGAATGTTCTCTGATCAGGCCCAGAAGTATTATGTCACTTACATGTAAGTCTCAGTGGATGATGCTTTGTACTGTTAAACCCAATAAAATACAATTACAAAGAACCACACGTAATGAACATGCATGTCTGAATTTATCGGGATGGTACCCCAATCACCGATAATACCGTTTTGTTTATAAACCATGATTGAGTGTGTTGGGTACAGTTGTATCCCAGAGTTATGGCACTGCATCTAATCAGGTTAATATCTGGTTAACAGATGCCTTCAGCTTTCCTGCGAGGGTCTACACTAAAAGGAAAATGTTGAAGAAATAAAGAGACGATTCTTTAAATTAAAATTGGAGCAACTAGAACTGTAGAAAAATGTACAAGCACTGATGTGAGCGACATATGTTACAATAAACAAATCTGAACAAAAAAAATACAACAAAAAATCTGAAAAAACATGTGATCAATAATAAATTGGAGACCGTCAATACGACTCGGTTGTCAAAAGTGGATCTATGTGATATCTGAGAAAGTAAAATGGCCACAAACATTTCAGATACTCTGGAAGATGAATTTTTAAACAGTCATAAAATTCTGCCTAAACACATTTTTCGTGAAAAATGCATCACAGTGCATGAAGAGGGAACACTATATTTGTGAGCAAGAAAGTCAAAATCTTATAATCTTGAGAGCCTTGTCCATGTAAATATATATAATGGAACTAACAGGAGTGGAAAATGTGTGCCCTTGACTATTGTGTCCTGCAGGTTTTTAAGAGAGTAAAGGAGGTAGGGGTTATTTAATGGAGCAAGTACTGTTACTGTGCTTTTGGAAGCCTCCCAGGCGAATCCTCCATGTCCTTAGAAAGATCATCATACTCATGTTCCTCTTTTAGGCCACTGTTGCCTCTTTCCGCAGAGCACACTTTGATCTTTTATTTCGCTCTTTGCAAATTATTATCGGGTTCATACCCCAGATTAGAATCCATGAGATTACACCTGACAGCAATCGCAGCAGCACAGTCCCACAAAAAGAGGGGTTGGTGACCAGAGTATGTGTTGCCACAGTCTCCCATATCTGTGTCCTCTGGCTCAATGTGTCTGCAATTGCGGTATTGCATTAGATTGTTTTTAGTACTACATTGAGATGAGCAATACTGGATAATGGTGGGGAAGGTTAGACTAGAATAGAATAAAGTGTACTTTAGAAATAGTATTATTGGATAGTGGGTAGGGTGACTAGAATGTGTAAACCGAAAACGAGGATATAGAAGTAGGACTGCAGTTTTGCATTTACTGAGGGCACATAATGACTTGCATGGCTGTGCTCACCAATATAGAAAACGCAATGAGACACTTCCTCTGTGTTCAGTCGACCCTTTCTGAAGACTGGTACATGTGCTAAATTTACTTAGATATGTTGGGACAGAAATTGTATAACCAAGACTGTCCTGGTAGATCCCAGGATGCCTGGTCATCTTCACTGTGGGCAATGAAGTAATGAGTGCGGGTAAAGCGTTGAGTGTATGATGTGCATGCCAAGGGACTTTGCTGATTGTTCTGTTCTGCACTGGTCATGCCCATTGCTTGGCTTACGGTGGGTTTACAGTTTGGAGGTATCTCGATTGATTATGGAGCTTTGATGCACTTCTATGAGCTTTAAGCGTGCTGGCTCAAGCTCCTCAAAGAAGCCTTGTACAGACCAGTACCAACAAGCGAAGTGGTCGTCCAAGAAGCAGAGACAGACTTGGATGTGAACACCACCTTTCCACAGATGGAAGAGATGGTCACTGCTATCGATCTCTCAAGAATGGAAAAGCTTCTGCCAACACAACCTGAATGGAGAAATGTTCAAGGCAGACTCTGAAACATCAGCCAAGATTCTCCTACCACTGTTTACATCAATTTGGGAGGGAATGATTGTACCAGACGACTTGAACAAAGACATCATCATCAAGAGTCCAAAGAAGGGAGCAATAACTAAGCGTTAAAACTTGCGTGGAATTGCTCTTCTAAGCTGACGGTGGTGTATCAATCACGTACACTGTTCTTTGACTCTCCTGAGGACGTCTTTCAATGGACGGATGAGACAATTAGGGTACGTTCACATACACCGCCAAGTCTGGAATCCGACTCGTCAGTGAGCGACTCCTCCCTCAAGCCTCCTCAACTTTAAGTCAAGGGGAATAGGCGCGCAAGATCCAGACGACGCTCGCAGTCCCCCAGCGACGCCAGCAGATCATCATCGGTGCCCCATTCGGGGAGGCCAGCGTCATAACCATCGTTGAATTTTCCCAGTGGACGAATATACATACTCATGCACTCAGGTTGTCCGAGCATAGGTTGGGCCAATATCTCCAGTTGGGCTCTTTGGGTCTCGGGGTTATCCCGTGAATTATGGATGGGCTTTTGGGGATCCATTAGTGGAGGTGGGCCGGGGACTCCAGTTGAGGTCACCATGCCGCCTTCACCGCAACAGATACTTCAGCGGTTTTGAGGTATTGGGGCGGGGGGTTGGGGTTAATGGGGATGTTCTTGTTCACAGTTTGCTGGCTTTTTACCAATGACTTTTGATTCTTTGCTTGTGTTTTGGGGAATTGTTTTGATTTCACTGCACTGTCATATTGCTTCTGCATTTCGCTGCATGCTTCCATGTCACTACAGGTCCTGCTCACTACACCTCTTACCACTCTCGCATCCGTTTTGGGAGATTGTTTTGATTATACTGCACATATTGCTGCTATGTGCCGCCGTGTGTTTACATGTCTCCGCAGGTCCTGCCCAGTATATATATTGTTTTTCTGAATGCCCACTCCTGTAGTTAGCCCACAGCCTAAAGCCGGGTCCCTTTGGATCGTGAGTTGGAATGTCAGGGAGGGCGCTAGATAAAGTCAAGAGGGGGTCGATACTCCACCAGGCTAAGCGTTATCAGGCTGACATTCTTATACTGCAGGAGACACACCTACTGGGGACCAAGGCCCTTTGCTTGCAGAGATATGGGTTTTCCCAAGTTTTCCACTCTGGGTTCACGAGGGGTTCTCGGGGGTGGCACTTCTCATCCATCGTAGGGTTCCATATGTTCACCTTAAGACATGGGCAGACACTCACCGGGAGGTACGTTTTTATTCAAGGATCTATCTATGAGGAATGGGTGGTGCTGGGTAGCATCTACGCCCCTCCCCCCATGTTCTGGACATTAGCCGAACGCATTATGACTTTGTGGGCGGATGTTCCGGATGTGGTGGCGGTGGTGGGTGGCGATTGGAATGATGTGATGCATGATGGATGGGGTTCGAGATAGATGGAGCCGAGGGGGAACACCACCTGCGGGCCTACCAACTAAATTGTCCTCTTTGGTGTCGGGTCTGGGCTGGGTGGACTCCTGGCGACAACAGCATGTGGAGGAGCAGGGATACACTTATTTCTCAGCGGTTCATGAATCGTTTTCACGGCTAGACTATGTCTTCGTACCGGCTGCAGCAGTTGGGAGAGTGTCGGATGCGGAGATACCTCCCCAGGGGTCTGTCAGACCATTCCCCGGTCGACCTTCGGTTACGGCTCGGCCCTGCAAGGCCCCCTTTGGATTGGCGTCTTTCCCCCTGGCATCTGCAGGATGACCAGTACAGGGTTCACTTGGGGCAGGCCATTGCACACTATTTAGACATCAATGTGGGCTCGATGACGACCGCTGCACCATTATGGGAAGCGTTGAAGTCGACCATTCGGGGTGTGGACATTTCCTATTACTCCGCGGCACGGCGCTCCAAAAAAGAGTCCCTGGTGCGCTCGGAGGCTCATCTTTTTGGAATTGGAACGCGCAGGTAGAGAGGAGGGTGGGGCTCTGGTGCGTCAACAGCTGCTGGTAGCAAGGCAATCACATGCGGACCTGTTGCTGAAGGAGGCCCGATTGGTGTGGCTGGCGTCCCTCAGTAGGATCTATCAGTATCAGTAGTGCGATAAGTCCAGTAAATTGCTCCATCGAGTATGTCAGGGGGTGGTGAGTTCCCTGGTTCAGCCTGGGCTTCTGGGGCCAGATGGTGGGAATTTGGGTGACCCCTCAGTTCTTGCTAAGAGCTTCACGCATTATTATGCCGATTTGAATGCCCCACGGGAGTCCCTGTCAGAGGACATGGTCCACCTCTATATCTCGGATCTTCCACCCTGGTCTCTCTCTGTTGAGGCTCGAGAGGCCTTAGATCTTCCGCTTACGGTGGAGGAACTGAGTACGGCATTAGGTGACCTGAGCTCCGGGAAGGCCCCAGGGCCCAACGGATTCCCCTGTGAGCTCTTTAAGAGATACTTCTCTCAACTTGGACCCCATCTCTTGCAGGTGGTGGAGGAGGCAAGTGAGCAAGGGTGAAGAGATAGAAAGAGATTTGCAGCACACCCTATTATTTACAAACACAGCCAATGTATTTGCCTTAGAATTAAACGATCAATATTCTGTCTACTTGTTTCCTTAACACGACCGGACCACTCCAAAGAAATAGGTTCTACTCATAAAGCAGAGTCCACATCAAACAATGTATCTTCAAATGATGTAAGTCTTTGATTTTGATTTTTTTGATGTTACATCCAGACAAAACTGCCAACACGTGTTTTGTCCCCCAATGGACGTTTTCAAGGAAAAAGACGAAGTGAAAGTAGACCAAATCTGGTACGCCAGAGCCAAAATTTCGAACTGCTGATAACTTTTTCTTTAATATGATAGTGACTAATAAAAACTCTCCACTCGCAAAATATGTTAATTGGCTTATGTTTATACGCGATCCTTTGTAACAAACTCCCATTCAGAGTGACTCTTAAAAACATAAATATGTTGAATCACTTCTACCACTGGTATAGAGAATCAAATTGGGCACTTGATATCATCCAAAATGTGTGTACTTGCCCAGTGCTTCACCACCTTCAAGTAACATATATGGTGGCAGGCAATTTACTCGCTGCTGCTATATTCAAATGGACTTTACCTCAAACCTGTCCTCCAAAACTTCCTGCTCTAGCTAGGTTCGCACATAGCTAGAGCAGGACGTTTTGGAGGACAGGGGATTTCGGCTGTCTTGGATCTTTCCAGTTGGGACTTATCATGGTTCCATATGCTGTTTGACTCTATCCCCAGTGGAGTGTATCATACATGAGTTTGAGGTAAAGTCCATTATATGGCAGTTCGGGCTGGACTGTTCCCATGAGGCACAGGGTCAGACTGATTTGCAAATGGCCATGTCTGAACTGGGGTGGCAGAGTGGGCTAAAGAACGGTGATGGATTAAACCCAGATCTGTTGACTAGGTGTGAGTGTTTGATTGGTTCAGACGCCCCGTCCATTACCACCCCCTTTTGTACCGCTTTGTTCGCCATAAGTTGGCAGGGTATACTCAGACGTGAGTCCCTTGCTCACTTTGCCACTGGATTCAAGCAAGCCTGGCTGAAGACAGCTGTAATGCCAGAAACCGGTCCTAGGAAGTTTGTTTCCGGTCCAGGGAAGGCATGGCTTGGCAGTTCGGGCTGGACTGTTCCCGTGAGGCACAGGGTCAGACTGATTTGCATATGGCCATGTCTGAACGGGGATGGCAGAGTGGGCTAAAGAATGGTGATGGATTAAACCCAGATCTGTTGACTGGGTGTGAGTGTTTGATTGGTTCAGACGCTCCGTCCATCACCACCCCCTTTTGTACCGCTTTGTTAGCCATAAGTTGACAGGGTATGCTCAGACGTGAGTCCCTTGCTCACTTTGCCACTGGATTTAAGGAAGCCTGGCTGAAGACGGCTGTAACGCCAGAAACCGGTCCTAGGAAGCTTGTTTCCGAGCCAGGGAAGGCATGGCTTGGCAGTTCAGGCTGGACTGTTCCCATGAGGCACAGGCTCAGACTGATTTGCATATGTCTGAACTGGGGTGGCAGAATGGGCTAAAGAACGGTGATGGATTAAACCCAGATCTGTTGACTGGGTGTAAGTGTTTGATTGGTTCAGACGCTCCGTCCATCACCACCCCCTTTTGTACCGCTTTGTTCGCCATAAGTTGACCGGGTATGCTCAGACGTCAGTCCCTTACTCACTTTGCCACTAGATTCAAGCAAGCCTGGCTGAAGACGGCGTAATGCCAGAAACCGGTCCTAGGAAGCTTGTTTCTGGTCAAGGGAAGGCATGGCTTGGCAGTTCGGGCTGGACTGTTCCCATGAGGCACAGGGTCAGACTGATTTGCATATGGCCATGTCTGAACTGGGGTGGCAGAGTGGGCTAAAGAACGGTGATGGATTAAACCCAGATCTGTAGACTGGGTGTGAGTGTTTGATTGGTTCAGACGCTCCGTCTATCACCAACCCCTTTTGTAACGCTTTCTTCACCATAAGTTGGCAGGGTATGCTCAGACGTGAGTCCCTTGCTCACTTTGCCACTGGATTCAAGCAAGCCTGGCTGAAGACGGCTGTAATGCCAGAAACCGGTCCTAGGAAGCTTGTTTCCGGTCCAGGGAAGGCATGGCTTGGCAGTTCGGGCTGGACTGTTCCCATGAGGCACAGGGTCAGACTGATTTGTATATGGCCATGTCTGAACTGGGGTGGCAGAGTGGGCTAAAGAACGGTGATGGATTAAACCCAGATCTGTTGACTGGGTGTGAGTGTTTGATTGGTTCAGATGCTCCGTCCATCACCACCCCCTTTTGTACCGCAAAGACCCTTATATATCATATTAAAGAAAAAGTTATCAGCAGTTCCAAATTTTGGCTCCGGTGTACCAGATTTGGTCTACTTTCACTTCATCTTTTGCCTTGACAAAGTCCATGGGAGGACGAAACACGTGTTGGATGTTTTGTCTGGATGTAACATCAAAAAAATAAAAATAAAAGACTTACATCATTTGAAGATACATTGTTTGATGTGGACTCTGCTTTATGAGTAGAACCTATTCCTTTGGATTGGTCCGGTCGTGTTAAGGAAACAAGCAGACAGAATATTGATGGTTTAATTCTAAGGCAAATACATTGGCGGTGTTTGTAAATAATAGGGTGTGCTGCAAATCTCTTTATTAGTTTGTGTATACAACCGTTTGGTACATCAAAGGCACTTTTTTGGGTAGTAGGTGCCAGAAAGATTGTAAAAGCACCCCCATAACAGTTGCAATTTCTCATGTCTCAAGAAATTATTTCACACTAAAAACAGTGCTCTAAATGTTGTTCTGTTGATGTGCGACTCCATCTCTGTAAAAGAGAACAATACTACCTTCATTTTTGCCAAAGTGAGCGTGGGTGAGTGCCGCGAGACTCGAGACACGCAGAGGTGGTCGTTTTTCAAAAGCCAGCCCGCCCTCCGGACCAGCATTCTTCATACCACCCTCTTTCTCTGCTGAATATCGAAGCCAAGATCTTGGCCAAGGCGCTGGCCACTCGTCTTTGCTCCCATATCACTTCACTGGTCTGTATGGACCAGGCGGCCTTCATGTCCCAACGGGCTACACGACACAACATTTGGCGGGCACACATTGCCATAGACACGATTCGGAGACTGGATGTCCCAGCCTCACTCTTGCTGGTGGATATGGATAGGGCCTTCGAGTCCCTTAGTTGATCGTATCTTTTTGCGCTCCTAGACAATTTGAATCTGGGTCCACGCTTTTTAGCCTATTTAAAACTTATTTATACACAACTCACGGCATTGGTCCGTATCGCAGGAGCTGTATCCTTCACTTTTCTGATTGGGCGGGGCATCGGGCAAGGGTGCCCGCTGTCACCCTTTCTGTTCGCCCTTACGATGGAGCCATTGGCGGCTTGGGTGCATATAGATGCACAAGTGGCGGGCTTCGATTGGGCGCCGGGACTATCGGACCATATTGTGCTCTACGCGGACGATGTTCTTTTCATTCAGACTGATATTAACAGAACGGGCCCCAGATTGCTGCATATCTTGGAAATATTTGGAGAGACTTCCGGCCTGTTCATGAACGTGGGTAAGTCCGTATTGTGGACACTGGGGCATCCAGTGGAACTGGGCACCAGGCCTCTGTGGTGCAGTCACCACAGTCAGCATTAAATATTTGGGTGTCTTTTTATCTGGTTCGGCAGGCGAGTCTTGGGACCGAAATGTGGCACCGATCTGAGTATGGGTGCGGGACGAATTGCATACCTGGTCTTGCATGCCCCTTCCTCTTCCAGGTGGGTCGGCCATCTTTAAAATGGTTTTGTTGCCGCGGTTGTTGTATCAGCTGCAAAATCATCCCTTCCTGTTAAGCCTTCTTGGTTCCGCCAGGTTTATTTGGTTCTCGGACAGTTTCTTTGGGCTGGGAATACAGCTAGGGTGACGCTCGGAACGTGTTTCCAGTCCACATATTGTGGCAGACTGGCCACCTCAGACATTCAATACTATTATGTGGCCTCGCAACTATTGATATTGAATGAATGGTGGTATGGGGATCGCTCGGATCCGACATATGCAGTTGAACGGTGCCAGATGGGATCCTATTCTCTACACACAGTTTTGTACTCGGCCTCTATTCGCAAGACTCTGCCGTCTGCCACAAGCATAGTTTTCCAGTTGTGGAGGCGGGCCCTGTGTGGGATGGGCTGGTAGAGCAGGCTGACATGGGACACTCCCCTGTGGTCTAATGGCAGACTGCAGCAACTTGCTGGTCTGCGGGGCTTCCGTGACTGGGACAATATCAGGATCTCTACCCTGGGAGATGTTATGCTTGGCACAGTTCTCAAATCTTTTCAGGACCTTCAGCTGGAATATCAGATGCTGAAAACACAATTTTTACCTGCAGTTCAGACATACCATTCTCCCTAGTGTTGCGGAGTTGAAGTCTCTTCCCGAGTTTAGGCCCATTGAATCCAAAGTATTTATGGGGGGACCTGCACGACCATAATATCTCTAAGATATACCAAACCCTAGTGACAAATAGTCCCACAACACTAGATAAACTTAGGGGGAGGTGAGAAGATGACCTAGGTCCCATGGAGGAGGAGGAGGACTGGACGGAAGCGCTAGCGTTCCCTCGAGGAGCGGCGATAGCTATGCGTCTCTCGTTTATCCAATTTAACTATTGCCACCGGGTGTATTATACTCGCGTCCGGCTGTGGAGTGCTGGTTTGATAGAGACCCTGGTGTGCCTGCGTTACGGTTCGGAGTATGGTACTCTCTTCCACGCAATCTGGCAATGCACGGTGAAAGAAAGGTTCTGGCGGAGAGTTTTGGCCTGCCATGCGGAGGCGTTGGGGTGGGAGCAGCCTTACTCCCCAAAATTGGTACTGTTACATGTAATAGCGGGGGTGGGGGAATATTTATAGACATCATTTGATGATGCTGGCCTTTATGCTGGCTAAACGGGACATTGCACATAGGTGGAAGGCTGGGGCTCCACCTCCACTTTCGGCATAGAAAAATCGATTGGACTTTTATATGGGCTTGGAGGTTCCCATTTTTCAGGCACGTGGGTGCCCGATGAAACATTACAAGATCTGGAAGAGGTGGGGGGTACATCGCGGCTTGGATCTGGAGCCCCCTGTTGTGAGAGATGTGGCACTTGAGGGATGAGCTGGGCGGGAGTTGTGGTTCTGGGCTTGTTGGGTCCTACAAATAGTATTCTTCATGTGCGGGCGACTGTGTGCAAACATTGGTGGTGTGCAAAGACAGTGCGTGGGTGGGACTATGTTTTCTTATAATTTCAGGTTTTTTTTTGTATCATGTTTATGTTAAACGTTAACGTAATATGCTGTGTGTAATAAGTGGCAGGTTGTCTCTGGGCTACAGAGCTCTGCATTGTTTGTGACAATTGACGAAATAAAAATTGTTGTAAAAAAAAAACTTGCGTGGAATCACCCATCCGTAAATCCTAAGTAAAATGTTGGCAAAAATCATTATACTGAGCATTTCTCATGCCATGGACAAGCATTTAAGGAAAACACAGACTGGGTTTTGCAAGAGCAGAGGGTGTGTTTATCATCTACGCAACATCATAGAGCAGTGCACAGAACTATACATCAACTTCTTTGATTTTGACAAAGCCTTTGACAGTATCCTCCATGGCAGCCTCTGACATAGCCCGAGAGCCTATGTCATACCGCAGCAGATAATTTTCCTCATCAAGAGCTTCTATGATAATTTTACCTGCAAGGTGGGAGATAGTGAGTATACCTTTGGAGTCAATATCGGTGTGAGACAGGGATGCATGACATCAATGTTGCTTTTCAACCGACTCAGCGACTGGGTGATGCGACACACAGCTGAAGATCAAGCCAGAGGCATCAGGGGGACGTTATTCCCTACACTGGAGGACCTTGACTATGGCGATGGCTTAGCCTTGCTCTCTTTCACACACACTAGAATATGCAGGAAAAGCCGTCTTGCCTAAACATCAAGCGGACCTGAAGATCGAAACGAAAAAATCTGAGATCACGCCACTCAAAAGCCAAAACCCTTCATCAATCTTGATGGATGGAGAGGCGCTAGCCATGATTAAAGAGTTCACCTACCTAGGCAGTACTGATGGAGGGGTAGGAAGTAACATCAAGAACAGACTGAACAAGGGCAGGATTGCCTTCACTAAACCGAGGCTTTATCAGAGCTGCACTCTGTTCACACTCTTGCCTGGATGATGATGAAAAGCAACATTACCAAACTGTCAGCCTTCCACAACCATAACTTTAGAAGAGTCATGTTCTGCCAGCAAACCATCTCTAACCAGAAACTGCTCACCAGATGCAAGCAACAGAGCAGGGACACCATCACTAAGAGAAAAATATGTAGATGGATAGGATACACCATCAGAAGAGAACGAAACTCCATCACAAGAACAGCTTTGCACTGGACCCCAGAAAGATAACGGAAGAGAGACTGTCAAAGAACACCTGGAGGTGAACTTTAGCAACAGAAATGAAGACCCTAAATAGTGCTTCATTCGAGCCGGTGATTTCCGGTGTTCAGCACCAGCACTTAATTGTCAACACCGGCACTTAAGACAGTTTGCCGCATGGTGGTGCTGTCTGTCCAATTTAGAGATGTTGTTTCGACAACAGGAGCAAAAACCCGTCAACCGTGTTGGGATTGGGGTATAAAGAGATAAGAACATATGGTATCCCAACTGGTATTATTTTAAAGGCAATTAGTGAGGATATGTGTACAACATTATCCACAAGGAAGCAAGGAGACTCTATACGATGATAGCATGTGCTCCTGGCATAATTTATGTAAACATTAGGGAAAGAGGCAAAGAAAAACAATTCGCAGTTGTAACAGCGCTATAGTACATAAATAATATAATTAGCAACAATCCAAATTGCACGTGGGGCTCGTGGTGTGTGAGTGAAAACCAAGGTAGCGACGCAGGTGACAATGTGATCAGCGTGGGCGGCGCAAAGTGACTGGTGCAAGAATATACAGTGAATAATTAGCACAATGTGGTTCCAGGTAACTTCAAGAGTTTGTTTCTATTTAGGTTCAATGTACTGTTCGTGAACCACTTTGTGTGATGCGCCTATGATCGCGCTGGAAGGTCGACGGCGTTTCGATCCATATTAATCGGGATCATCATCAGGACTGGGTTGGGTCGAAGGCAATGCTGAAAAGTAGGTAACGGGTACTAATCGTCGTGGTCCAGAACGTAACAAATTGTAACATAGGATCCAGTAGCAGCCGGGAATCTGCTGATGTGGGGAAGCAGGGTCCGTGGAGGAATGGAAGATCAGGTTGTCAGGGGCTGCGTACAAAACGCGCATCACGAGGGGGCCCGGGAAGGAGAAAAACCTTTGAGACCGATCCGGCAGTGATCGGTGTGTGGAGACTGAATCTCTGTCAAGCGAGCAGTCTTGCAAGAAGTTCGAGGGAGGTTGGCCATTAGAATTCTTTTTTTTTTTCAATTTTGGGTGAAGATTTGTGCTGTGTAATGCGCCAGGTACAGAGCGGACAAACACCTCCGCAGTTATGGGGAGAAGCCAGTATGATAAATTTTTTTAAAGAAAGGCAAACCCCCTAATGAACCTCGATCTTATAGGCTGATCAGCCTAATGAATAGCGATGCAAAGATTTACTCAAAAATGTTAGCCAATCGCCTTAGTACTGTTATAGGAACGGTGATTTCACCCCGTCAGCATGGGTTTATCCCTGACAGGGGTACTGCGGAACATATCAGGAGAGTATGCACCCTGTTTGATGGCACCTCAGTCACACAAGACCCTATGGCGCTTATACTGCTTGACATGCAGAAGGCGTTCAATAGGGTCTCGTGGGGCTTCCTCTGGTCAGTACTGGAGAATTTAGACATTGGCAAGGGGTGCATAAGAGCTATACAGGCGTTGTATAGGAATCCGAAGATTTGACTCCGGGTGAAGGAAGGACAGAGTGATTCAATTGATATCAAGCGAGGTACTAGGCAGGGGTGCCCTTCTCCCCTCCTTTTTGCTTTCTAAATTGACCCCTTTATCAGGAGAATAGAGATGAACAGGTATTCTCTCAATACAGCTTAATGGCTTTGAAACAAAGATCTTGGGTTATGCAGATGACCTGGCAATTACGGCCGCTAACCCCTCTGTAGCTTTAGACAAAATAGAATATGAGGCAGAATGCTTTGGGGCAGTTTCTGGTTATATACTCAACCACGGAAAGACACAAATCATGGTTAATGAGAAGACCAACTTGGTAGATCCAAGAGTGACCCATTCAGCCACTTATCTAGGAGTTGTTATAACATTGGACTTAACCAAAGTCCTTGAAAAGAATCTTGCACCAGTGATCCAGAAATCAAAGAGGGATCTTGAGAGGATGAATAATTTACATATTTTGATTGTGGGAAGATGTAATATTATTAAAATTATCTTCCTCCCTAAAGTTTTATATTTGTTTAGAACAATACCCTTGAAGTTTGATAATATTTAGTTTAAAGAAATGGAAAGAATGATAAATAGGTTCATCTGGGCACAGGGGAAGACGAGAAGGGCACTTAAATTTATGTCCCTCCCTAGGGAGAAAGGGGGTTGGACAGTACCCGACTTAGGAGCGTATTATTGGGCCGCGGTAATGCAATATATGCGTGGGTTACTGGGCGGCAAGATTACCATTATGTGGAGGGATGATGATGCGATACCGGATGTATATGAGCTACTTTTAAATGGTGAAGGTCATAACAGGCTTTTGAGGTTTAGCGAGGCAAGCTGCTATAAAAAAGTTAAATTTAAGGCTCTGGGAGCAGCAATATCGGTTTGGTCCGCTGTTAGGAAAAAGTTGGGATTGGGCAGAATGAACCATTATACTCCTCTATTTAGGAATCCATCCTTATCCGAGGTCTTTCACGACGGTGTATTGAGGCGGTGGAACGGTCTGTGTGTTAAAACAATTGGTGACATTACTGATTCCGATGGCATAATTACATTTGAAAGAGCCCAAATCCTGTTCAATTTGGAGCGCAGTGATTTAAAAAATGTTTTACAGATCCGGTCGGCCCTTGCAAGGAAAAGAGGGGGATTAAGAGCATTCGCTAGAGACACAGTTATGGAAAGGGTGCAAATTCCTAAAGGGTGTTTTATCACTCAGATTTATAGTGAGCTAAACCAACATCAAAAAGATGATCTGGAAAAATATTCTGAGAAATGGCGGGAGAAGTTGAGCATTGAAGGAAGTGAGTTCATAGCCTCACTTAAGTTAGGATGTACGGTTTTGAAGGTAGCCAACCTACAAGCTCAACATTTTAAAACTATCTTTGAACTTTACCACACCCCTGCAAGAATAGCTCAATGGGGTGGGACTATGGGCATTTGTTGCCCGCGCTGTCGCAGCGCGGAGGCTCATACTGTTCATATGTTCGCCTCATGCCCTATGTGGGATCCTCTGAAAAGGGTAATAGAGCACTTTATGGGACAAACTTTGAGGATCCAAATAATATTAACTAATGAGCTAGTGGTTTTAGGTGTGGGCAGGGATGGAGTTATGTTATGTTAGCGCATATTTATACAGCGCACAGCTACTCCCTGGAGTGTCCCGGCGCTGAAAACAGCCATACATCACGTAACATAGAGCAAAGCAGACCACTATCGAACGGCTCACAACTGGAAGACCCACGTTTTAAGACTTTTCCTAAAGGTCAGGAGATCAGGGCTCTCTCTAATAGAGAGAGGGAGGCAATTCCACTGCCGTGAGGCAACTGCATGAAAAGATCTGCCTCCAGTCCGAGACAGTCGCACCCTGGGAGTAACAATCAAAGGTTGGGATGAAGATCTCAGGGTGCGCTGAGGGAAATAAGGCTGAAATCTGTCCCTAAGAGAAGGGCTCCAATCTTATGCAAGGCTTTAAAAACTAGAATAAGGGCTTTAAACTGAATTATTTTCAGTACCGGAAGTCAATGAAGTGAAGACAGGAGCTGGGTGGTATGAGTTATAGAGCCTGTCAAAAAGATGGCACTAGCTGCTGCGTTCTGGATCACTTGTAGCCGGCCCAGAAGATATTCAGGGAGGCGGAGATACAAGGAATTAACGTAGTCCAGTCTAGACATTATTAAAGCCTGAACCACTGTCTTCCTGTAAGGGATGGAGAGCAAAGGGAGAAAGATTTGCAACATTCTCAATAGCCCGAAGCATACCCCGGCTACCGAATGTACATGAGCCTTCATAGAAAAACTTGAGTCCAGCTTCATTCCCAAATTCTTCACCATGGAAACGGACGACACAGGGGGGGACATATCCTGGGGCCACCATTCAAGCCAAGTATCAGGTGGCCAAGGCCCAAAGAAGATAATCTCAGACTTCTCGGAGTTACATTTAAGATGGTTATGACTTAACCAAGAGAAGACTTTAGAGAGACAGGTGTTGATTAAGTTGCCATCAAACTCAACTAATTATTCGCAGGTGAATAACAGCTGGGTGTCATCAGCGTATGACACTATTTTGGCTCCAAATTTCTCAGCGAGGGGGTTCAGGGGGGCCATGTACAAGTTAAATAATGTAGGGCTCAAAATAGAGCCATGAGGCACCCCCACTTTCAGAAGAGGAATCGCTGCCTAGAAAGGAGGAGACCAGATGGTTTGAGTGTGGTTGGCAAGAAAGGACGCAAATCAACTCAACACCGTGCCTCTAATACCGCTGTTGCTAAGTCTTCGCAGTAATCTCGAATGAGGCACGGTGTTGAAAGCTGCAGAGAGGTCCAGTAAAACCAGGATGGCTTTACCTCCTCTATCCAATGTAGCTTTAATACTTTCTGCAACTTCCAATAGGGCAGTTTCAGTACTGAAATTGGCTCTAAAGCCTGACTGGCTAGAATGCAGCAAATCATTGGTCTCCACATAATTCGTAAGGACCTGATTTACAAATTTTTCCAAAACTTTCGAAAAGAAAGGCAAGAGAGAAATAGGCGAGGAGGAGCCAAGATGGCGACCGGAGCGGACCTGTAGGCTCCCGGCTCCGCCAGCCTTTGTCCGCCGCACCGACATCCTGGCATATATCCTGGTGAAATTTAATACCGGATCGCGTGCGGCGCGGCGCTGATTCCAGCGGTGTTTTCCCTGAGTCTCTCCCTGCCCGGCGGCCGGAGATAGCTCCGAGACGACTTTCAGCCCTGGACCCCGCCTGCACACTCGCTCTTTGCCGTGCCCCGGAGGACTGATGGTGGCCAGCCTACCTTATCGGCGCTGAAGACCTGAGCACCGGTGGGAACCTCGTGTGGCCCTGTCCGTGTGGCGCCGCTTGAGGAGACTTGAAAGATGCGGTGAGAAGTGAGCGCTTGCTCCAATGCGGCACTAATCCGAAACGGATCCTCTGTTTGGGACAGATCGTATGCGGAGAGGGTCGCTCGGCCATGTTTGCTTGCCCACGGTTGCCTGACCCCATGCCTCACTACCCTGCTCCGGTATGGGACGCCTCTCCGCGATGTGACACTCACTGACATTGTCTTTGGTGCTACTGAAGTCCTGCATTGACGCTCGCCTGTGCCGCATTTATCCTGGCGATTACCCTGGATTTGCGCCATAATGGCTTTGTCTGGTGCTCCGTGTTTTGGGGGAGAGCGCCCGTCCCTGCCAGTGGACTGTGCTGCCCCGCCTGAGATGGGGTCCGATTTTCAGGCGCCTTCCTTTGGAAGTGAGAGACATGGGCTTCAGCCCACACTTTCTTTCGGTACCATCCTGAATGCCCTGCGCGACTTCCGTGCCGATATGCACCAAGGCTACCAGGTGCTTGGAGGGAAGCTGAACGATATGGCGTCGGCGCTGCGGCAGGGATGCAACGCTCTGATCCAGCAAACCCTCCATTCGTCTCTGCCTGCGTCCCATGGGGATACAGTGCTACCTTCTGCCCGCCGGACAGATTTGCCCGCCTCCAATTCTATGGACGCCCGAGACCGTCAGCCTGACAACGATATCTGGGATACTTTGTCTCCCCTTTCACTGGAGAGTGCTACATTGTTGGATTTTACATCGCGAGTGCCTTGGAACCTATCCACAACATTGCTGACCCTAACGATAGCTCCTGGGTTATATCCTCCGACTTTGTTATCGAAGAACTCACACATTCTGCAAGTCTCTGAGGAACCCCCTATTGTAGCCGGTGGATTTTCTGGTGACTTTCGACGGCCATTTTATGTTTCTAAGACACTTTCATTCTCTCTGCGGCCATATTGTTTCTTTGTTTTACAGTGGGCGGGTTTTTTCCGGGGAGCGTATTTGGGGATGTATCCACGATCGGGCCAGGGCTAGGCTGCATCTTTGTTAACAGCTTCTTTGTTGGTTTAGCCGGGGTTGGGACGTTTTTTTTTCTGCATCCAGTTTACTCTAACGCTGCTTTCCTCTTTGCTCTCTCTGGGGCGGGCTGTTTCCCTTTCTCTGACGGTTGTGGCTCTTCACGGGGGGCGGATGAGTGGGGCCACCTTAGATCGGGCCAGGGCTGGGAGATCTCTTTAGTGTGCTGTACGCATTGCCAGGCGGGGACTGGGATGGGACTACTTATTGTCTGATTTATTCGCACATTTTGAATTGACTTTCCCCACCTCCAGCTTTGCTTGCTACTTCTGTTGTGTTGCTGATACTTGTGGTTGGGGATGCTTACGGGGCTGGTGGTGACCGGGAGTATGTTGAACTTCCTCCTCCTACCTCTTCTGAGAGTCGGAGATTGAGATGGTCTTCTCACTCTCTATACTCTCTTTCCCGCTTGGGGTTCTTTGGGGCGACAGGCATGCCTATTGGGGGGGGGGGTGGGCCGTGGCCTTCCGCTGGTATGCAGGGTGGGAGGATGGGATGTGTTTCGTGTTTTTCTTTGTCTCTATGGCCCTCTTTCTTTTTCTTCTCTTCTTCTGTTTCTTTCTCTTCTGTATTTCTTTGTTTCTTCTGGGGTCGGGGTTCAGTGTTCTTAGGGAGTTTATTGTGTTGTTACATTCTCTACATAGCGTTTGGTCTTAGTTCCTTGATGGTGGCCTTTTGTTTCCTGACAAATGCCTTCCTCTATTATGCCTCCTTCAGGGTGCTCCTTGAACGATGATGGCTATCCTGGTCAGTGATTAGCTTTTACTCTTTTTGTGGTTTCCACATTGTACTCGACAAAATCATAAAATTAAACCTTTTCCTATCCTCATATTATGGTTCTATGTTCTACACGATACTCTTCGCTCATGGACTGCTTTAACGGCGTTCTGTCCTATTGGTTCTTTCGTATCCTTTCCCCATATGTCATAGCGGCCGGCCCGAGGGGTTGTAGGCAGACGCTGTGTATTGTGCATTTTACAAATAAAGGTTTTCAAAAAAAAAAAAAAAAAAAGAGAGAAATAGGCCTGTAATTACAGGCTACCTCAGGGTCAGCCAACGGTTTCTTAAGTAACGGGAGTATTTTAGCATGTTTCCACATTTGTGGCATCACCCCTTCCCGTAAAGCGGTGTTCAAAATAGAATTCACACAGGGGTTGATCACATCTGCCAATGAGGACAGAACCTTCGCTGGACAGGGATCAGTGGGCGAACCAGATTTCAAAGTTTTCATGAACACCAAAGATTGTTCTAGAGTAATCTCTGGGAACTCCCTAAGGGAGGCACTAGGGCTGGGGCAAACAGCTAGGTGGGAACCCTCAACATCCTCCAAGCCCACTAACTGAACTTCAAATGAATCCTAAATCAATTTAATATTTTCATAAAAGAAAAGGGCCATTTTTTCAGTCCAGTCGCTTGTAGGCACAAACGGTTGGCTTATAGACGCAGGGGAGGAGAAGCTTTTTACAACATTAAAATGAGTTTTGCTTTTATTAGCCGCCAAATCTATTTTTGTTGACAGAAAGAGTTTCTTTCCCTCGCATACTTTCTTGTAATGAGTTTTCAGGGCAAGTTTGTAGATCAGTTTATCTGAGAGATAGTAATTACTCCGCCACTCTCTTTCGAGATGTTTACAGGGCCTTTTACTATACCTTAAGGCCTCAGAGAACCAAGGGGCTGAAACTCGAGTGGATTTAACAGATCTTGCAGAGGGAGGGGCCAATTCAGTGGCTTGTTGCTGTAACCAACCCTCTAAAGTCATCACATCTTGTTCCAGATCACCACTTAAGGGAATCGGCTGCTGTCGCAACGCGCAGTGAATGGCCTCAGGTGTCATCAGGGGAAATGGCCTAACCCAGTGACTAACCCTGGCTGTATCCAGGAGTTGGGGCCTTGCAGCATCTCTACAAATTTTAAAATTGATCAAATGATGGTCAGACCAGGTTAAGGCTAGAAGGGCATCCATATAAATCTGATTGGAAGAAAACACCTGGTCCAATATATGCCCTTTATAATGCGTAGGTAAACATACGAAAGGGGTCAAATAAAGAATATCAAAGGATTACTGCAATCTAAAAGGGTCAGGCTCCAAAGATTCAGCCATATGGATGTTGAAATCACCCAAAACCGTACAATGGCTATATTTAGCTGAAATGGGGGAAATGGAATGGCTAATAGAATCCAAGAAGTTTTCGCCAAACCAGGTGGACTGTAGAGTACTACTCCTGCCATAGATTGATGGGCCGAGAATGTCAGGAGAAAACCCAGGCTCTCCGCCCCCTCTATCTCCACATTTGCTAAAGGAATACAGATGAAGGAGCTCACCACCTCTCCCCGCAGGGCGATCCTTCCTCAGAATCTGATAGCCCTGAGGAATCGCATTGGCAATGGTAGGATTTGAAGCGTCCGTTAGCTAAGTTTCTGTGAGAAACAGCAAGTCGGGGGAGGAGTCGGCTAAAAGGTCGTAAATTTTTAGTTCATGTTTTTTTAAGGAGCAGACATTCAATAAAGAATCATTCCAAAATGCATCTGGAACATCATGTCCCCTAATCGAGGTGATCATATCCCTATTGACTTTGTGCTCTCTAGGAGGAGGCCAGCTGACCAATCACAATCTTTACTCCTCAAGGAGAAATTGTTCCCCAGAATAACTGAGTGGGGTCTACACACCAAACCCTTGTCAAGATCTAACAGGTAGTCCCTACCATAGGCAATTACCTGGGGCTTTTCCAGAGCAAAACTGGCAGCATGGCCAGACCCTTCCGGGACGCAGACGGGCTTGTCTTAGGTGCGCGCACTCGTGCAGTGTCACGTTTTGAAGGGGCCAGCTTCAACCACTAGACCACGCCTAAGTGAGGAAAATGGCGGCTAGCGGTCACAGAGCTCAAAAAGACCGGTTCAATTCCCCTTCCCTCCAAATTCAAATTCCCAAGTTAAAATTCCCACACAGCAAAAGTAATCAGAACAGAGCAAATTAAAACAAATAAAAGTGCAAAGTGCACTCGTTTTTAGCTGCAAGTGAGGCGAGATGGCAGGCAATGCAAGTAGCTCACCGTGAATGTATATTTCTTGCCATGGCGGTTGTTAGGATCTGCGTGGCATCCGCATGGACGGACCCCAATCCTCCCACTTTTCAACAATGGATGTCATGGCTCTTAGACATATGTAGTCTGGAAAAGGGCCTATACGAGAAGAAAGGCTGGAAAGCTATGTAATTAGGGAAACTCATCTGGGCCACAGTAAAAGATTGGAAGTCTAGACTGGAGCGACCCCAGTTATAATCCTTGGTCTCGAATATTGAAAAATAGCATCTGTTTTAGTTTCGATAGCTCTCCTATCTTTTATCTATTGGGGGGTGGGGCGGGTATGTGGCATGTAATAGATTTAATGAATATTTTTTGTCTGTCTGTTCTGTTGAAGATATAGTCACTGGACTGCTTGGTTAATTCCTTTTTTTCGCAGTATTTTACCTTGTAATACTTGTGCCTGTCTCTCTCTTCTCTTTCTTTTTGATTTTTCTCTTTGGTGTCAAGCAAACTTGTATTATATTGTATGGATTTTTTGTAATGATGAATGAAAACTGATGGTGATTCAATAAAAATTTTAAAAAATGTATTAAAAGGATATGCCCTCTTTGTTCAGGCAATGGCATTTTTTTGATGACATCTGCTTGCAATTAAAAAAGTAGAAATCACTGCAATGCTTGCCAAGGCTAGACCAATTGGCTTTGCTAATGCTTGTTTTAATCTGGTCTCCGCTATGAATTAAATGTAATTCCAAATGTAGATAATTCCAAAGTGTTCCCCAGGCCACTGATAAAGTTTTATCACCTAGAAGTTGTGACAAAACCATCTGCTAGCCATCAGATTTGCACCTGCAGACCAACAGGCCTGGTTGAAGCCTACCATGAAATGGAATCTGTTCACTACACTGTTCCTTTAGCCGAAAATAATTGATACACAAAAGTCAACCGTCAAAACCAAAATATGGTCTTAATTGTTAGCCAGTTAAGGCAGTGTAGAATCAGGGACATGCGATCAAATTTACAAATTCTTCCATCAACAGGAGTTGCATGATTCTGCAGTTTTTACAATCAGTTCATAGTTTTCACTGTTGTACCGTCAAAAAGCAAGTCACTTGACTTTAATCAGTTTATGAAGCAATACCTGGTCTAGCAATTGCTACTGTCACATGCAGTGCATAACTTATGCTGGTGATTACGGGTAATTGCACCGGCCTTCGTTTTGGGGAATATGGACTTTTCAGGGGTGTAACCTCAGTGTGGTGTTTTGTGTGTTACACCCCCTAATAAATGTACTATTTAATAAATAGTTGTGTGCAAGAACTTTCAGTTGGGTATGGTAAGGTGTCTGTTGGATTTCACCTGGTATTTTTAAATACTCAGACAAAAACACACACTTGTATTTTTGTATCTGATTTGAAGATCTTAAAACATGGTTATTTTACAAAATACTACATTTTAAGTACCTCTCACAATCCGCACTCATTTTACTTTCCACTGGGCGTAACGTCGCCATCATGCGCTGCTTCTCAAATCATGATTAACATAATATGCCAAAATGAGTGTTGGAAAATCTGAAGCTCACCCTCCCAGTTTTAATGACCAATCTATGCCCCTGGGCCTTTTATTTAATTATTAGACTTTGACCCAGAGCAAGTGAGAGAAATGGAGAAGGACGAGAAATGCAGGCAAACTGTGACAAAGGGAAAAGACAAGAAGTAAAAAAGAATGTGCAAGAGTGAGAAAAAGAGGTAGGAAGTTTAGGCTGATGGAAGAAAGCAGAAAGAGGTGGAATCAGGACTAGGCAGACTTGATATTAAGCATTCGGCAGTTCTGGTGGTTGCCACCTATGAAACGTGTGACCTTGCCCTTTTTTAGGTCTCGCCTCTCAATGCGCATGCACATTGAGCGGAGCGAGACTATAGGGGCTTAAACAGACCTTACCTAGACTGGCGATTTGATGCTGTGCCAGTGCGCTTTTAGGTCAATGCGCAAGCGCATTGACCTAAAATGCGCGTGCACAGCATCAAATCGCCAGCCATCTGTGGCCCAGCTTGGTGCCGCTCCACCCCCTGCTTTATAAAAAAAGAGGAAGGAACCCACACTTCATTGTATTTCACACCATTCAGTTTTGGATGAAAGGATAAACAAAATTTAATATGTTTATCATGGCGATTATTTACGCCGTTTTATTCATCAATTTTGTAAAAAAAGCAACTTTTGGTGGATATTATTTATGTCAAGAGAAATACCACTGCTATTCACGTACTGACCAAAAAAGTTGTGATGCCTAATCTTTACAACACTAAACATGAATCAAAATACATATACAATATGGAGACATATAACTAGTATAAATAATTTACAAAAAAATGATAACATTTCAAAAAAAGGGAAAGATGTCAAAGTATTTTTCAGTAACATCATTATAAGCATTTAAGCAAACATACACTTAATCACAAAAACAATATTTGACCACAACGCAGCCTTCCACTGAGTCTGCGTGAAAACAAATAACCTCTCGGTAGAAATGTTTTTAGGCTTTGAATTCCTAAGTATTTTATCTGTATTTCAAAACAGCATCAAAGGCTTTCACGGCCGGCCGGCCGGCCGGCCGTGCTTTCAGTTTCACGGCCGCCAGGCCGTGTCTCCTTATTGAACTTGTTTAACTTTTTTTCCTTCCGAACTGGCCTCCACGTTGTTTAACAATGCGTGAGACACCTCCAGTTACTTGCTTCGTAGTAACTACGTCACAGGGTTTCCTCTTTCACTCACTCTGGGCCCGGGGATCTTCTCTCCTGAATGGAATCAACTGCCACATGGATTTAACTGCCATTCAATGTACGTTCATCCAATATTGTTTATTTAGTAGAAGCCTGCATCCGAACATGCACTATAATTTTCTGACCGATTTTCTGTTTTGGACGTTCCTCGTTTTCAACCGAACACTTGTTTAAATTTTCTGTTTCGGACGGATCTCATTTTCTACTGTATTCTTCACAAAAGTATGTACTTCAAAATTGCACTGTGCCTTACCCTTTCATCCAACACCATGTGTTCCATTGCTGAGGCCTTGAGCAGCTCATCGCCATTAATTGTAATAATTTCCGCTCACACGCTAGTCTAAGTTAAGCTTTGTATTGCATGTAATGCCTGAGCTGAACACTGAGAGCAGCACATAAGCAACTCTCTCCAGTGCCGTACACAAGTATAATGTCCACATTTTAACATAACATCGTAATACCATTTGGCAAGTACAACAAGGTATAGTTAAGGAAAAGCACATGGGACAATAAGTGCGACAACACCCCCGCCCACCCATTTTTTCGTTGTGCTAAAGTGCACCAGTTTTAAATAATTTGTCGATCCACCCCATACAGAGCCCACGACAGACGCCGTGAAACCACAAGCCGTGCCTGTGCATCCCCAATTCCTCTCCCAGCAGCTGTTTAAACTATAAGGACAAGGCACTGGGAACATTCCTCCCCCTTCTAAACTTTTTAAGCAGCTTTCCCACTCACTAGCATTCATGCAGCATTACTTAAATCAGCACATTTACCTTTTATTTTGTCAGCAGGTTAATTGTTGCATTTCCAAAATCCAGAAAAAACAGTATGAGAGCGAGCGAGTTAGGTTCAGGTATTTGGCAGTTGATACTTCTTTCATTTAATTTCCATTCCCAATGTAAATACTTGGGTCTTATTTATAAGAATATGAAACCTATGGTCCTTCTCTTCCTTCTTTGATTCTCTACGGATCCACTTGCCAAACAGTATATATTCTTAGGCATTTCCAAACAGATTTTAGTCTCCTCCATGCATCGGACAATTGTCTTCTTTGAGCCTGCGCTATAATTGCTTTTTTACGTTTTTTTGCAACGTTTGTTTTATTACTTTTTGTACACTGCATATACGTGGCTGTTTATACATATATGACCTGAATTTTAAAATAATCTCACAGTGTATTTTATTAAATGATTTCACTGACACGCATATCTTTGTAGATTCCTGTAAACTATTTTTTAAAGGCTTTTTGAAAAGTGGAAAAAAACTCTTCCCCCCTTCCATCTTCCCTCTCTCCTCAACATCCCCTCCTCCCTCTCTTCTCACTCTCCTCTCACTCTCTCCCCTTTATCCCCTCTCCCCTCTCTCTCCACTCCCTCTACACCCTCACACTCTTCCCTCATTCCTCACCTCTACCCTCTATCCTCACTCCCATCTTCTCCCACTCCCCTCACTCTCACCTCTCTATACTCACTCTCTCCCCTTTCTCCACTCCTCTCTCTACTCTCCTCTCTGTATCCTCTCCCCCTCTCTCATCACTCTCCCCTCTCTCTTCTCACTCTCCCCTCTCTCTCCTCACTCTCCCCCTTTCTCCCCTCCCTCTACCCTCTCCTCACTCTCCCCTGTCCTCACTATCCCCTCTCCTCACTATCTATTTGAATAACCAGCACTAAGTCCTTTAAGACGAACGCACATTTGTCATACCATTCCTAGCAGCCATTTTCTAAAATGATTTGAAAAAAAGTCACACTATTCCAAGAGCTACTTTTGCGACCTTCCTCCCAGTTAATTAATACGTCCGGAAGTGGATGATACTTTCTTTTTTACAATCAAGATCAAATACAAAACATGTGCACTGCTGGCATTTCATGCTGCTGAGGTCTCACCCTCACTCAGCCTCACACCCTCACCCTCACCCTCACACACCCTCACCCTCACACACCCTCACTCACCCTCACCCTCACACACTCACACACCCACTCACCCTCACCCTCACACCCCCTCACCCTCACACCCCTCACCCTCACACCACTCAGTGCTACAACACATATTGTGTTACAATAGGTGTCACATTTGCGAAAGATAAAACTTTTGGCATTGTAAATAACAAAGCTATTAATTTCGCTATTTTAAAAACAAGCACATAAATAAAAAATGTGTCCTTTACAATACCAATAGCTCAAACTTTCCTAATGCGAGACCTATTGCATTGCTGTGCTTCTCTCCCCTGCTGCACTCTCCTGCTCTCTAGAGATGTGGCCTAACGACCAGAGCTGCCATCTAAGTCACGTAAATACAAAACATGTTGCATTCCAAATGCTGTAGGTGTCACATTCGCGAAAGTTATAACTATTGGCATTGTAAATGACAAAGCTATCAATTTAGCTATTTTAAAAACCAACAAATAAATAAAATATTTGTCATTTACAAGACCAATAGCTGCAACTTTTCTAATGCGAGACCTATTGCATTTCCAATGCTTGTTATTTTTAACTGATGAAGCACTGCTTACAGAAATGTCTAGAAGATGGTATTGCTTTCCATCTAAGGCATGTGTAATGAGTTCAGTTTGTGGTGTTTAAGTGTTATGCTCATCCCCTCTTCCCAGTTGCCTCTAGAGCAGGGATACTCAAAGTACAGCCCAGGCGCCGCATGCGGCCCTTCGGACTTTTGATTGTGGCCCCCTGGTGACCAGCAACTCTGGGCTGCTGTTCACTTGACAAATCAGGAACCTTCAGTAAGCCGTGAAACGGGCATAAATAAAGGTTTTCTGGTTTCGGATTTTGCAATTCAGTCACCAGATGAGTATCTCTTTCCCTCTCACGATTTACATTAGAAGCTAATCCTTTAACTTTAGTTCTTGGTGCATGAGAATAGAGCGTTAGTGGCAGACAGTAGTCGGGTGGCTCAGTTTGTTTTCCACACCATGCATCTGCTTCACGTTCCCTATGCCCACCTTTCATTATCCTGACTTTCACCCTGCTGGCATAGGTGTGGCCCTCGGGCATCCCACAGACAGTACTTTGTGGCCCCTGGGGAAATGTTAGCGAATACCATGATTGAAGGAGCCACTGTGTCCAGGCATTTGGCCCTGGTGAATGTGGCTCTTAGAAAGTCTTCAAGACATCTGATTGAAGACTATGGGGCAAATTTACAATGGCCCTGTGGCACGTTTACGCAGCGGAGCATCACTTTTGAGTCTCAGTATGCCGGTCCATATTTATAAGGCCATGGGAAGCCTCCCTGTGTGGCTTGTCATGGCCTTGTAAATATGGAATAAGGCAATGCCTTACTCTGAATAGAAGGGGCATTGCATGGGTATTGCCGTGGGTGTTCCCACACAACACCCATGGTTTTTCACACTGCCCCAGACTTCCAAAGCAGGCATAATGAGCAGAAATGATTCATTTTCTCCTCGTTTTTTCCTCTTTCCACTTTAGAACGAGGAAAATGTCTCCTTTGATTGAACAATCATGCCAACCATAGTGCAAGGATATCTGCATTGGCGCACAGCTACAGTTTGCGCTCCGGCAAAAAGGACATGAATGCGCCGTATCTTGTAGATGCAGCACATTCCTGCCCTTTTCTTTTGGCAGTGCAGCTAGAAGGCCTGCTGCTCTAAGCTATAATATTGTCAATATGCCCCATAGAGACTCTGGCCACACTGGCTAAGCAGCGGCATAGCAAGGGTGCTGTGGATCCGGTTGCACACCATTAGCTTGGTGGTGAAAAACAGCAGTAATAGGGATGCAGTGGGCCCCTTAGACCTCTGGGCTTTGGTGCCACTGTTCCTGCTACACCATTGATAACTATGCCCCTGTGGCTATGTAACCTTTATTATCAATAATGTCAAAGTACCATTGAGTTGGGTAACAATAAACATCTGTTATTCAGCACCAAGATACCTAAGGGTGAACGTGTGCTTTACAAATACACAGGTTATGTGTTATGTTGGTAAAGGCAGCCGACAAATGTACCAGATATACGATCGGGATGGTCGATCACGACAAAGGGTGGAGATGCACCCAACATGCAAGAGTCAAGTAGAGTAGCTAAAGCAGGTAATAAGTCTACACTCCTTGATTCTGGGATGCAGTCCCCTGTAATGGTCAACAGGAAGTTAATTTTTTTCCTGCATTTCATTCAAATAATCTGTTTATTTGTACACAACATAAGCCAATTTAGTGAATTGTCCAAGGAATCACATACAAAAAAATTAAAACCTACTACAAAGTTTCCGCTTAGGCAAATTTTAAATTATGCCAGTGTAATTTACGGAATTTCGCATTACACTTGTTACACAAAATTCCTATACCATTGCACCACATTGCATAACTACACCACTTTCTGCAGCAAAAATATAATGGGGGAACAACACCAAAAGCCAGAACACAGGCAGCTGTGGTCGTAGCAATACTGTTTTTTTTTTTTGCATTTTTTTCTGTGCCCTAGTGTCAAAAAAATGACATTGACACAAGGGTGCATTTTGTGCTAAAACATAGCACTAAATGACAGATTTGTGCAAAATTTTCCTGAAATTTCACGTAATTACACAAATGTAGATTATGCAAATCGCATACACCATATGGCTATACAAAATTCACATGCACTTTTAAAGTCACATTCATCAATGAATTACTTTCAAACGGAGGCGGCCTAACTTCCCATTGTTTAAATATCATGAGAAGTGCAACCTAACGTTGGGGGCGACATCCCCGATAAAAATCAGCAGCGAGTCAATTTATCACGTCCAATGCTTTTTAGGTCTCGCCTGTCGATGCGCATGCGCATCGAGCAAGGCGAGAGTATTGCGACTTATCCACTCTTTATCCACACTGCAAGGAATCGTGGCGATTCCTTGCAGTGCCCGTGACTTTTAAGGTCAATGCGCATGCGCATTGAGCTTATGCGCATGCGCATTGACCTTAAAAGCGCGTGCGCGTGCACGTCCGTCTTTGTTTACCCGCTCCGCCCCCTCCCCTTCCCGCCGTGTCGCATTTCTCCTCCCCCTCCCCTCTCTTCCTTCCGTCTAACGCCGTCTAACTTCCTTCCGCGTAACACCGCCGCAACGGTCACATCACTCGTCTTTTCAAACACTAAGGCTAACCCTTTCCTTCATCCTCAGGAATAGCCTTGTGCATGCACAACTGCGCCTAGATTCTCATCGGCACACAAAATAACCGGACCTCCCTAAGAGCCGCCAAGAATAACCCCGGCGATCTGCTCTGATTGTCTCCCTCCTCCAAGCCCCCCCCCTCCCCCTCCCCCTCCCCCGGTAAGACTCCACGCGGTTTGCGTCCCTCGCGCAGCTCACCCGCTCCGCCCCCTCCCCTTCCCGCCGTGTCGCATTTCTCCTCCCCCTCCCCTCTCTTCCTTCCGTCTTGTTTTCTTATGGAGGACAATCAGGAAACTCGAAGTTATCTGGTGAGTCTGCGTAACACCGCCGCAACGGTCACATCACTCGTCTTTTCAAACACTAAGGCTAACCCTTTCCTTCATCCTCAGGAATAGCCTTGTGCATGCACAACTGCGCCTAGATTCTCATCGGCACACAAAATAACCGGACCTCCCTAAGAGCCGCCAAGAATAACCCCGGCGATCTGCTCTGATTGTCTCCCTCCTCCAAGCCCCCCCCCCTCCCCCGGTAAGACTCCACGCGGTTTGCGTCCCTCGCGCAGCTCACCATCACTGGGTAGAATCACTGCATCCTATGCTTAAGGCACAATACCGTTAATTGCGGCAACATTGACCGCTGTATATGGTTGCCCGTATGTTTAATCTCACCACCATTAGCTTGCGATTGTGACTTCTGAAACTTAAATCACAGAATTGTTACCTTGCAGGTAGATTGAACGTTGTGTGTATTTGTTTGTTGGTTAACCTCACCACCGTTAACTTCCAATTGTGACCATCATTACAAAAATGCTGCCACCGCCATGGTTCCACCGCCACTGTCACTCGGCTCGCATTATGACTAATTGTTCGTCCGCTCTTGAAACCTGGTTTTACCACCTGGAAATGTATTGTACATAGATGCCTGTACCGGTTCTTTAATATGTGCTTGAAATTCTCCATCTGCATGACAACTCTTTTACCAACCCACACAGCGCCGGCCCTAAGGTTCAACACATCATTAGCCCACCACTTTTAGATTAAATGTACACTCGTGGTTACCACCTTGCGACTTTTCCAACAACCTTCCACCTCACAAATAACGTGTTCATTGCATCATCCCTCTTTCTCCCGTAAACACGGCACAAAGGATTAAATTCACCGCTATTACTCACCTTCCAAACAGACCATAAGCAGTTAGTCCGGTTGACCATCTTGACTGCTGTGCTCTCCTGCTATGATTCAGACACTAGTACTCTCATCCCTTGAACCAAATTAACACCAGTTGTCTCTACAATAGTATGCTATAGCTGACCTCACTCACCCACACCCCTTCCTACCAATGTATCTTGACTAACTATTTACAGCTGTTGGCTGGAGACTGTCATGTCTGGGTTCATTATGTCAGTCAGTCAGTCAGTCAAAAAGGCTTTATTTCGACATATAACAATATCTTAAAAAGCGTACATACAATTAAAATTCATTTCAATGCATTTAAAGGTAAAAACTACAAATTTTTACTGTAAATAAATTTCCTAAAATAAGCATGGATTTTAAGCAGACCATAATAAAAGACGTAATTAAACAATTTGTCTGAGTCTTTTTGACCGAATTCGCCATGCCCACCCAAGGTACTTCGAGGTGGCACATGCGTAAAAGGTACGAGTGTCTGAGAGAAGAATCCTTAGAGCCACATTACAATGCCTAGTGCCCAGTGTGCGACACATGGGTTTTAGCCATTTTGACCGTGGGACTTTATATGCAGGACACTCAAATAAAAGGTGGGGGACAGATTCTTGGCGCTGTGGGCAGAAGGGACACCACGGAGCAGTCTGGTATGGAATTTTCCAATGACTAGTAAATTCCATTACGGGGAGAAGACCAGTTCTAAATTTAAAATACAGGGACCTTTCCCAAGGGGCTGAGATAATGTCCAAATACAGTTCTCTAAAGGGGATATCTTTGGACTCCATGAAGTTTCTGGTCGACTTGCAAATCGAGGTGGAAGTATTCCTTCTATTTGTCACCCAGTTCCAATAAAGCTGTTTTATCGTTGATTTGGGCGGGGCTGTCTGTTGGTACCATGCTTCTTCCAGCCCCAGATTGGTGAGTAATGCTTTGATATCCGTTAGCCACTTTATTTTCGCCCAACCTGTCGATCTTAATATCTCCCGCAGTCCATCCGCATAGCTTGAGAGTTCGGGGACTCTCCAGATGCGGGCCCACAGAAGCAAAGGGCGTAACTTTGCTAGATCTTCAATCGCCCGACAGCCCATGTCCAATTGGAGAGGCAAGATGGGGACAGAAGGGCCGAGGGACATCAGGCTTCTCAAGAAGATGTTCTCAGCTCGAGTAAGGTCTTTCAAGTTCGACATTCCCCACAGTTCCGCCCCGTACAAAGCGGCACTTACTCCTCTAGCCGAGTAGATGTCCAAAACTGCAGCTATGGGTTTGGTTGAGGCTGCTCTCTGCTCTTTCAGCAGGATCCCGGTTACTCTTTTTAGGTTTAGCAGCATTTTAGTCAGATGCTGGTCCCATTTCATGGAATCCACCAGCCTGATACCCAGATAATCGAAGGTCTTAGTCCTGTCCAGTGCCACGGAGCCCAATGTTGGCGGAGGGCCAAGTTTTTGCGGAGGGTTCAAGATGAGATACTTTGTTTTGTCTGTATTTATACAGAGTCCTCTTTGTTTACAAAAATCGTCAAAGCCCAAAAGAAGCTGTTGTAGGCCCATTGGCGATTTTGACAAGAGCAAAGTATCATCCGCAAAAAGCAGGGTGGGAATAGAACGACCTGCCAGGCGGGGGGCATCTGCTGGTATCCTTGACAAGTGGTCCACCACCCCATTAACATAGAGCGAAAAGAGTGTTGGGGCAAGAACACACCCTTGCCGCACTCCTCTATTCACATCTATTCTTCGGGTCTTTTGACCATTAGGACCCCAGCGGATTTGGGCGTAGTTGTTTTCGTGAAACTTCATGATCAAGTGAAGCAGGTAAGGTGGCAGGCCAAGATCGCTAAGGACCTTCCATAAGTTATTTCTGGGGACCAAATCGAAGGCCGTCCGGAGGTCGATAAAAGCAAGATATAATGTGCCCTTCCCAATCGTAACGACCTTCCAGTGAATCATAAATAGCCTTAACGATTGTTCAATTGTTCCTGTGCCAGTTCGGAACCCTGCCTGGAGATCCGAGAGTATCCTGTTTTCATCTGCCCATTGCTGTATTCTAGTTAGGAGGACCTTGCCTGCTACTTTTTGTGAGCAGTCTATCAGGCTAATTGGCCTGTAGTTCGCTGGGTCTTCTCTTGAACCTTTTTTGTGCAGGGGGACCACTTCGGCGGCCATCCAGGAGGCAGGCAGAGGAGCACCCGCCATGGCAGCGTTCAATACAGATGAAATCAACGTACTCCAATCGTCTAGGTCAACACGGAGCAGGTCACCCGGAAGACCATCGGGGCCAGCCGCCTTGCGCGGGACGAGAGATTTTATTGCACCTTCCGCTTCTTTCTTAGTAAACAGACTTTCCTCAGGTCTCTCCTCCACTCTAGAGGGCTGTGGTAATGCGAGATCCATCGTTTCAGCTGCGGTTGCTGTATACAATTTCGAAAAATGTGTGTACCATAGGTCCTCGGTTATGTTACAGGTGATGACTGTATCAAGGGGTCTGTTTTTCTTGCGTACTAAGTCCCAGAAACCTTTTGCGTTTTTTCCGGCGCTGGCAATTCGGAGATCCTGCCAAAATTTATCTTCCCAGTCTCTCCTTGCTGTTTTAAGCTCCGTTTTATAGCTCTTCCGTTTGGTGGCTATTAGGGTAGCATCTCCACTTTTTACAGCCGATATCAGAGCTCTCTTCCTAGCACGACACTCCTTCGAGTACCATCCTGGTTTGCCCTGCCGGTTATCACGGTTAGTGTTTCCCTTTTTTACTTTAGCCTTGAAAAGGTCCCCAATTGACAGCGAGACCTCACAGAACAACGCTGTAATCTGATTTGGGCAAATAGGCTCACTTTCTAAAATGGCACAGGCTGTAGAAGTAACAGCTCTGATACATGCCAATTTCTCCTCATCTATTGCCACTTTGTCCCATTTCAGACGTCTTAAGCAGTTTGATGGAACCACCCCTCCCAATGGCCCTATCGCTAGTGTATCATGGTTTCCACTTGCTGGGGTAAACTCTTTCCACCAGTTTGATAGGGTCAAAGAAAGAGCATTATGGTCACTATCCAGGGAGGGTAGGACTGTCATATCCTTCATATGTGCCCACAAAGAAAAGTTTAAAAGGATATAATCAATCCGGGATGAATGACCGACCCTATTATATGTGTGAGCCCCCGCTAAGTCTGATGGTGTCCTCCCATTGGCTGCTCTTAAGCCGTGCTCCAGAGTGAGGGAATTTAGCTGGATGATTCTGGGGGTCCAACTGTTTATGATGGGAAGATCAAGTGACGGGACACCTCTCCTAGAATCTTCATCGTGTAAATCCAGGGATTCATCGGGCAACAAAGGCTCGAATGTACAATTGAAGTCCCCCATAACCAAAATTAAAGAATCGCTACTACACTCACCCAGGGCTACCTCCAGGTCCGAGAGCGTTGGTGACAAGGCTCTCCCAGAGGCCCCTCGTGTGTAGATGTTAATAATCTCCAGTTTTTCAGCTCTCCTCGGACAAGTTACAGTGAGACGCATCAAATCTGGAGATTTTTGGGGGTGATGGCGTACCCTCCATCCCAAAGAGATGTCTACCCAAACTAAGAGACCTCCATAGGGGCGACCTCTTCCCGAAGTTGGGATTTCTGCCGAGACAAAGAAGGTGGCATGACCCACTCGGTACCTTGGTTCTACGCACCACGTCTCTTGGAATGCACAGACTGAGTGGGGTTCGATGAGCGCCACCCAGTCCGGGACATCTAGCTTGCTGTTTAAGCCTGCCACATTCCAACTAATGGTTTTCAGGAATGCATGATGCTGGGGCTCATTGCAACTGCCATTCCCACCCTGTGGACCTGGAGTTTGAGTTCCAACCACTAACTCAATTTTATCTGACCCGTCGCCTAAAAGAACGGGCAGAATTGAGGTAGGCGGGGATTGGGGCACAACATTATTGGACAAGGGTACCTCCCCAACTATGCATATTGTATTGACCCTGGGGGGGGAGACATTGATTGCCACTAAATTATCAAGTCACCAGCCCCAACCCTGTGGAGTGGCTGATTGAGTAGGAGTCCATACCCTTGCTCTGGGGTCCAAGGTTGGATAATGAGGGAACCATGCTCCTCTGCCCCCATCTTGAAGGGATTTATTAGGCCCCAATAAAGGAGGGGGGTGATAGAAGTACCCCAAATCCCTAGTTTGTATGTCGCAGAAATTGTGATACGACTGCTGGCTACAGATCATACCAGCTGCTCTGGGATCATTGAAGTTGATCAACACACAGTCCCCGGTAATAACCTTACGTCTGTTGCCAATCCAACCCACGCGTCGGACGAAGGCTATTCTACCATCTATGTGCCCTGGGAGGGGTCTATTAGCTTTTAGCCAGGAGAGCGTCTTGTGTTTAAGGTCAGAATAGGACTCACAAGAACCCTCTTCAAGCTCGGGGACCCCTGTTAAAATTACCACATAAGGCTTACAGCCAGGGGGAAGGCTAGCATTTGGCGTGTGCCGTTTTACCCTGTCTTTAGCCGGAGATTTTACCGTGGTTTTTGCTGGAGGTTTGGGCACGGCCTGTGTAACAGGAGTTGGAGAAGATGGGGTTGTAACACCCTTACTTGCGGTCACTGTGTTTCCAGATACCTTAGTGTTAGGGACTATAGGCTTGGGATTTGCAGCAAATTTGACCTTAGGTGCCTTGGGAGCCTGGGTACTAGATTTGTTCATTGGACGAGCCAAACTAGACTCAGGAGTAGAAGTAGGTGGGGGGGGTATGGTTCCAGTGTTGGATTGCTGCGATTGGGGAACCTTTGCCATGGTGAGCGTTTTTTGGCAAGATGTGGGCTCAGGGAGGGCTGTGGAAATAGAAGGAACTAATGGGACAGCACCACTTCTTAGCCCTCCATTTTCTTCAACCTGGGACTTAGCGTGAAATTTGACTAACGATTTCACTGCATAAAAGTTGTCCAGCATTGACTGCTCAAGTGAGGCTAGTTTGCGAGTGAGGCCGTCAATCTTATCTACGAGAGGCATCACCACAGACTTAATGATGCTCTCGACTTGAGGGAAAATGCTAGTATCTATAGGAGCCATTTGACCAGGAATGCCCTCCAATGCAGGATCTCCGGTGTGGGATGCGTGAGGTTTTGAGTAAGGAACCTGATTCGAAATGGTGCCCCCTTTTGATACAATGTTCCTACTTACTTTACTGTGGGGTTTTAGAGAGCCTCCCCTACGGGGGCTAGCGGGACGCTTTCTCTTCTTTTGTTGGACTGTGCCTAGGGCTGGGTTCCCTGCAGGTGCAGTTTGGGGGGCTACTACTCTAAGAGTGTTAATATCGGTATGTCCTGCAGTGGATGGGGAATTCGCAGCTTCACTAATAGGCACAGGGGGGCTAGGGACATCAAGGATTTCGGGATTGCAATCTAGAGTCTGACCCCCTGGTGATGGGATACTAGCAACGGAGGAAATGGAGTGTGTCGGGTCAAGTACAATACTTGGTGCTGTGGTAGTTACCCTTTCTAAACTAGCCCTAATCCGACTCACTCTCTCGTCGATAGTTGGGGAATCAATTATCAACAAAGGAGTTAGGGGAATATGACCAGGGCTATCAGCTAGGGCAATGGCGCCCAGAGATGAGCGCTTGTTAGACATACTCAAAGAATCCCGGGATAACCTTCGTTCTGCCAAGATTATCTCCTTCTCAACTGTGGAAACTGCTCGGGTTATGAACTGGTCCATAGTACCTAAAACAACGTCTCCTGCAGATTTCTTTGTCTTACAGGATCGAGTACCTGAAGCCATTGTCCTGGTTGCTGGATATCCGCTTTACGGAGCCAAGGGATGTAGCCCAGCCCGGCCTCCTCCGGCCCCGGACGGCCACAGACGGTCCCGCCCTTGTCCCGGGCTTCTCCCGGCGCGCTCCCGCACGCTCCCGCGCAGCGGGGGCGACTCTCTCCTTTTGAGTTTACAACTGTTAGTACGTGAGGTGATAGGCGGGGGGCGTGGCCAGCGGGGAGAGCAGCCCAGGTGTTGCAGGTTGGGCGCGCAGGGGATCCTGGATGCTGGAGTCCCTGCCTGTGCTCGCAGCCCCGCTGGTCGACTCGCCTTTCCCCGCGCTCCTCCTCAGCAACCAGCAGTCACCAGCAGCAGATGGCGCGCTGCGGGACCCGCGGAGCGGGTCCGGCGAGGTGTTGGTCGGGAGGTGATGAGGGTCCGTTTCCCACAAAGGACAGCAGAGAGTCCACACTCCTTCGAAATCCGGGTGAGATTGAGAAAAAGGAACAGCTTCCAAGGGTCCTCATTATGATATTCCGAGCGTTAAAACATACACTGCCAAACGCGCCTTCACATCCTCACCCCCTCATCCTCACACACCCTCACTCACCCTCACCCTCACTCACCCTCAACCCCTCACCCTCACTCACCCTCACCCACCCTCACCCACACTCACCCTCACTCACCCTCACTCGCCCTCAACCCTCACTCACCCTCACCCACACTCACCCTCACTCACCCTCACCCTCACTCACCCTCAATGCCTCACCCTCACTCACCCTCAACCCCTCACTCACCCTCAACCCCTCACCCTCACTCACCCTCACCCACCCTCACCCACCCTCACCCACACTCACCCTCACTCACCCTCACTCACCCTCACTCACCCTCAACCCTCACTCACCCTCAACCCTCACTCACCCACACTCACCCTCACTCACCCTCACCCTCACTCACCCTCCATGCCTCACCCTCACTCACCCTCAACCCCTCACCCTCACTCACCCTCAACCCCTCACCCTCACTCACCCTCACTCACCCTCACTTACCCTCAACCCTTCACCCTCAACCCCTCACTCACCCTCACTCTCACTCACCCTCACTCACCCTCACTCACCCTCACTCTCACTCACCCTCAACCCCTCACTCACCCTCACCCACCCTCACCCTCACTCACCCTCAACCCCTCACCCTAACTCACACTCACCCTCACTCACCCACTCTCACTCACCCTCACTCTCACTCACCCTCACTCTCACTCTCACTCACCCTCACTCTCACTCACCCTCACTCTCACTCACCCTCACTCTCCCTCACCCTCACTCACCCTCACTCACCCTCACTCACCCTCACCCTCACTCACCCTCACTCTCACTCACCCTCAACCCCTCACTCACCCTCACCCTCACTCTCACTCACCCTCACTCTCACTCACCCTCACTCACCCTCAACCCCTCACCCTCACACAGTGCAATAGGTCTCGGAGCATTTGAGTTAGAGCTTTTAGAATTGTTTATGGCTTTTTTTATTTGTAATTCTTTAGCATTGGCTACAGGAAACAAAAATGCTAAAGATTTACAAAAAAACCCATAAACAATTCTAAAAGCACTAACTCTAATGCTGCGAGACCTATTGCATTTCCAATGCTTGTTCATTTTGTGGTGAAACTCTTGGCTGCGGGAAGGAGGTGTGTTACGGCATGAAATGTACCCGATTTCGGGGCAAAATCTATTGGTAAATGGCGCAAATCGTCTGTTTTTGTGTGAAACACACATGGGGCCTTATTTATGAAGGACTTGCGCCGCCGGTGCGTCACTTTTAACATGGGAAAAAGTGACGCACCGGCGGCGCAAGTCCTTCATAAATAAGGCCCATGGGGGTTATTTAGCAGCCCTTTGCGCCACCCGGACGTCACTTTTCCCAGTGGCGCAAGGGGCTTGTAAATAGGCCCCAAGGTCTTTAAACTGAAGCACCGGCGTAGCGCCGCAAAGGATCTACTATCCCTGGAAATGTACCTTGATTTCAGAGTGAACTCCAATCCAATGCCTAAACACCTGCCCACTCCCCACCCAACACACCTCTCACCCACCTCCCCCGGATGCTAAGGGCTGCAGTGAGTGTTTTCACGGGAGATGCCCCTTCATTTGAGGTGAACCCCATCTCACACCAGTTGGGTAAGTGACGCAGCAAGCCTGTTAGCGCGTGAAAAGCAAGCACCTTAATTTCGAGATGCCCTCGCCCACCCCCCTAGTTAAAGGGCAGCAATGGAGCCCCCCCCCCCCCCCCCCCCTCCACCTCCCACCCCCTATCTACCGCGGGGGAGTCGGGAGAATGGGCAGTAATTCTTCACACCACCCCAGAACTCGTGGGCGAGTGAGAGCCCCAGCGGAGCCCTCGGGAGAGCGGCGTCGCCCAGTCTGGGCCGGGGTGACTCGTCGCGGGCTGCCCCCGCCGAGGCTCCCATGCCAGCCGAGCCGGCAAAGGGGAACAAATCGTGAACAAAAGCAGCGCCGCCTTCAATGCGGCCGCGTCGTTAGGGCAACCCCCAACTATTCGTGCCACAATGAGCCGCACTTCAAAGCGTCCCCGTCCAGCGGTGACTCTCCTCCCTTCCTTCTGCCGACGCCCCCACCCCTTTTCCCTGCCCTCCATTTGGGGGGAAATTCATCGGCGATGTGTGTTTTTTTTCGCCCTGTTAATTTTTAAACAATCGGGCCGCTCTCGTACCAAGTAAACAACTCCTTCAGACGAGTCGCTTCGGTTTCAAGTGGGGGAAAAGGCATCGGGATTTAATGGGGTTTAGTAAAGTCAGCTCCGCGCCCCTACCACGCACCCAAAAATGGGACACAGGCCAAAAAAAATGAGCTGCCCTGATGAAGTGAAAATAGACTGAACTAACTTGCCATGAAACGAAAGGTCAGCGCAAACGTGTCTTAATAGAGTGTCGCGAATCGGGTGCGCCCTGTGAATGCAGCCGGCCTGTGCAGCGCCCATTGCCATGGCAATGCCAGCAACCCGTGAGGGCGCACCATGCGGGCAGGGGCCGGCCTGCCAGGGACAGTGCTTTGAAGTCCTTGCAGGTCGGGTAGGGGCGCTGTGAACTCTGTCGTGGATGGCTTGTGGGCGGAGTCTGCCCTGTTTGTGTTTATACACAAGGAAATGCTGTGTGGGAAGACTTTAAAGGTGAGGGAGCCCGTAGGAGTAAGTTGTGAGGTCACCTGTGTGTGCGTTTTTTGTGAGGCGCACCATTTGTATGGTTTTGTAGCGCTTTCTGAGACTTTGTGCGCCTTCTGTTAATAGTGAGGGATCTGCAGGCCTAAATGCACCCAAGATAAATGGGTCGATTGCTTCCAGGCTGAGAAGCAAAGGAAAAAAAACAGCCATAAAGAGGATGCAGTGGCCGCTTACAGTGCGACTTGGCGCCACTGCACCTGCCGCACTAATGATAGCCCTTCCCCTGCATGCACGCAGTGCTGAGATTCGCAGTCATTAAAATCAAGGGGCCTCATTTATGAAAGACTTGCGCCACCGGTGCGTCACTTTTTCCCATGTTAAAAGTGACGCACCAGCGGCGCAAGTCCTTCATAAATAAGGCCCAAGGTGACTTGTGATCATTGTGCTGGGTGCAGTGGCTTCCAAAGGCTTGCTCCTCCTCACACTGGGTCTAGAAAGGCATAACTAGGGTGCAATGTGCCCTTCACACCCCTGAGCCTCGGTGTGCTTCACACAAGGGTGCCTTGGTCTTGATGAAATCCAAGGAAATTGACCGCTCTGCGTCTTGCCGATTCGACTCCCCCAAAGTCTTCCATAATCCCGGTATAGCTGGCACTTCACACACTGGGAGCCTCATTTATGAAAAGAGTTGCATCGCTGCAGTAAAACAGCCATGCAACAATTTTCATAACACCATTCTTGCAACACCATGGATGAAATACGGTGCATTTACGCTCCATGGTGCAAGGATTTACCCCATGTGAAAAGCTCTGCATCACTGCTTATGCCTGCTTCCAGCAGGCTTATGGATTTGACATAGTGATGCCCTAGAAGTGGCGCAGTGAAATCTAATAGATTTCGCAGGGTCACTTCTACCTACGTGGCTTTGCTCAGACTGAACGCGCACCCTGCATACATTACACCCGTCACTGGTATAATGTAGCGCTGGGGTTTACAGAGTGACGCATCTGTCTAATACCACACTTTGTAAATATGGAGCAGTGTGGCACATTTTTTACTACGCTGCATCACAAAAAAGTGACGCAGCAGCAACATAAGGGCCTGATATATAAGGCCCTGCATATTGAAAAGTAGACGCAACTAGGGTGCCATGTGCCCTACACACCTCTGAGCCTTCGGGTCACTGGACTTGCTGATCTAATGACACCTGTGCACTTCACACTAGGGTGCCTTGGCCTCGATAAAATCCAAGAAAATTGGCCCCTCTGCCCCCTGGTCCCCCGCCACCCTCTCGCCAGTCTAAGACTTCCATAATCGGGGTATAGCTGGCCCTTCTCACACTGCGCCTGCTGCACTGACCGCATCAGCCCCCTTGTTTAGGGATGAGTGCTGCTTCGAAGTAGCGGTGTATTGGGATGTTGACAGGCAGTGCTGGGGGGGCCGTGGGTGTTATGATCGCACCCAGGAATGTCTCGACTAACCCCCAGATTCATCAAGAACACATTTTGCGATTCCTTAATAGCGAAAAATATCGATTCGCTATTAAAGAATAGCAAAATGCTATTCATCAAGAAATCCATTCAAAATTAGTGATTTCTAATAATTCCTTAATTGCGAGTCGCAAATTACGAGTCGCAATTAAGGAATATCTCCCCATTCATTCCTATGGGCCTAGAGGCCCATAGGAATGAATGGGAAGACTATCTCCATTTGCTAATCGCAATTAGCGATTCGCAAATTGAGATTGCGATTTCAAGGGTGCAGGGGTGTCCAAAGCACACCCTGTTGCACCCCTGAAATTGATGTGTGCACATATGTTGCGCACACACATGCCCTTAGGGCATGTGTGTGCGCAACATGAAACTTTTAAAAATGCACTTTAGTGCATTTTTCAAAGTTTTTGCTATTTACCACGTAGTTAGACTTTGCGGTAAATAGCGGCCCCAGATTGCGAATTCACAATTTTTATATGGTTTATTAATTGCATTTAAGGAATCTCAAATTGAGATTCCTTAAATGCAATTCATCGTAATTTAGCAATTCCTAGAATTGCGATTTTTGCATTTGGGATGATGAATCCCAAATGCAAAAATAGCGCTCGCAAAGGGCCAGATTCTCAGAATCTGGCACTTTGCGAGCCGATTTCAGCTTGATGAATCTACCTGTAAGAGCCCTGTAGGTGTCTGCTGTGATGGTAAAAAAAGGCAGCTCTGTATGTGGAACTGGAAGTGTGTGTTGTGCTTGTAGATGGAGGTGTGGGTTGTAAATAAAGAAGGTGCAGGTTGTGATTCAGAGACAGGGGTGCAGTCTGTTGAGCTGTATGCATGTTTTGGAATAATAGACGGCTCAGTGTAAAGCCGCTGTTGTTTGTTGGGCTGGTGTGCTGCGATTGTAGACAGCTTAGTATGGGGTTTGTGTCGTGTTGTTACACATGGCAATGTTGGGGGTGTGATCGAGGGTTTGTTGTGCTTGGTAGAAAGGGCCGTGCGTCTGCTCATGTGGGTTGGGATGTGTTTGTGTGTTTTTGACACTGCAATGTTGTTTGTGGGACTGGATGTTTGTTATGATAGTATACTGGTCCGTGCAGTGTAGGCTGTGCCTTGAGGTCCAGGTGCACAGGACTTGTGTTTCTGCGGATCTGGAGAATGATTGGGTACTGCTCTGCTCTGTTGAGTGTGGAGCGGCTGCGCTGTGTATGTAGGTGGTGTATGTAATGCGTGCCGATGTCTTGTTCGGGAGGACAGAGTGACTGTGATGCTGTGGGGGTTCACTTTAAAATGAGGGTACACTGGCTGCATTGTGGTGGCTGCTTCAGCATGTGATAATCAATTGCAGCCCCCTGCTGGGAGGAATAAATAGGGGGGGAAAAGGTGCCTCTAGGCGCTTGATATGGCAGGCTGTCACTATCAGGCAGTGGGAAGCAGGGTTGCCTATAGGTATTATGGAATGCTTGTGTTGAGTGCTTCGGGGACAACATGACAATAAACCTTGCTGATGAAGCCCTCGCCGGAACTCAGTGCAGGATTCATCGGACCATGATATATTAGCTATTGCAATGTGGGTTTGTTACCTGATCACATTTGCCTGAAAATGAGTGCAACTCGGTGCTTGGGCAGAGGGCTACTCATAAAGGGGCATTTTTATCAAAAAGTAAGCAGCGCAGCTAGTCACCTTGGTGTGCTGCGTTACAGGGAAAAGGGCAGGAAAGTGCTGTATTTGGCGCATTCCTGCATCTTTTCCAGTGCTGGTGCATAATGCAGGCACCCTGGTACCATGGCGCAAGGGTGCATCCTAGCATGCAGGATTGTTTTTCTACTGAATGGGGCCCTTGCCTGCAGGATTGTTTTTGTCCATGAAGGTGCACCTCCCTGCAAGATTTCTTTTTTTTTGTTGCAGGAAGGGGTATTTGCCTGCACAAAAACAGTCTCCTGAAGCATTTTCCCCATTCTGCAGCACATGTAGAAAGAGGAAGTAACGAGGAGAAATAAAGATATTTCTCTTCCTTACACCTCGATGTCGACCGAGTGCATGCATGAGAGATATTTTAATCAGAGGCACCTGAATTATCACCTTTATACTACTACCAGCATAACAGGACAGTAGAATTTGAACATTTTCTATACATGAAAAAGGATCGATATCCAGCAGATGTATGAGGCCTTTTAATTAGAAGGATTGCCTTTCGCCGGTATGCACCCAATGTCAAAACTCTGATGGATATATAGACTATGGACTCAAGAATTCCGGTAATTCAATTGGCACTAGCAGCAATCCTCTAGCTGACTTTAACAAATACCTGGAAGGATGATATATGGACCAGAGTGATTTAGAGAACATAAGAGTTCCTACCTGATACTGCTAACATAACCAAGTGTTGAGAAGCCTGAAGAAGGAGGTTGGATCTTTGTAAACCCTCCGAAACGCGTCGCTTTTTCTTGGCCTATGAATATATGTTGTGTTTATGTCAACTGATAGAACTTAACCCCTCCCATGCTCATGACTGAGCCGCTCCATCATGAGCATCGGCTGAGCTGTGCTCATGACGGAGCGGTTCCGTCATGGCCCTGCCGCCGCGCCTGCGCGGCGCTGATTTTGCGCCTTTATGAGTATATATATAAATCTCTTATGGGGTAACCCAGTATCCCTCAGAACCTGGGCAGTGTATTTTCAATATAAACAATGGTTCTGTCGGGTATGAACCTAGTTGCCTTAAATCATGTGTGAATCCAAAGTATCTTACAACCTGTACATCATCATATTCTGCTTCAAATGAGATTATTTACATAAAGTCAACCAGTACATACAAATCCAAACCAGCAAGATAGGGTCATGAAGGTTTTAATCATTCATTCAGAAGTCATTTTTTCAGTCAAGACCCAGTATGAATGCATAAAAAGAAATCAATCTTCACATATTACTTTGCAATAAACGGCGCAGCATAAGAAAGTGAGTTAATTGTGACAATTTGTGCATAAGTGGTACAAAGAGAAGTGATTTATATACAAGTGAGTGAAGAGTAGGGGGAGAAGGAAGGCAATTTCATTTGATAGGCCAGTTCTTTCGAAGTTCAGTGATATTGTAGTCCAGTATGCTAAATTATTTAGCTTTTGTATCCTGGATTCAGTCCACTGGTCCTATAGTCTAGTATCGTCGACGTTTCGACCCTATTGATGCCTGATTTGTGGGTCAGTGCAAGTCTTCCTCAGGACAGGAGCGTGGGAAGGGTGTGGGCGCCTGTTGATAAGACGGAAAGACCGTCAGGGTTTGGATTTGTAATTGGTATTTGTTAAGAATATGTACATTTAAAATCGCAGGATGCGAAAAGGTGATAAGCGACTCACCTATTAATCCATTGATTGATTAATATTAAGGACATCTCTGTCAAGTAGTCATCACATCAGGAAGTTAATCTGTGGGTTATAATATAGATTACAGGACAAGTCTTTTACCTAACATTCAAGGGTCAGTAAGTGGCTTTTAGCTTCACTTCTCACACACTCACCCCGCTGATATGTTTCCGAGGAATCAGGCTCGCTTTACTTTGTGTGATTCAACACGCGATTAGTCACTTTGAATTACTGAGAGGGAGCCGGTCGCTTGATTATTTGGCCATCTGCAAACAAGATGGGTAACCGTTACTATAATGTTTTAATATTAACATTTCTTAGTGCAGGCGTATAATGGACTGGTATCTTTAAAATTGGGCTTTCTTTGTTCCATATAGACTTACCGAATCCTTCTCGGTGTCTATTGCCGTGTAGATCATTACTAATCATAGATCTGCCGTGTTGGACTCAGCGATCTGAAATAAACATAAAATGCAGGCTGCCGTCAGTAAATGTGCCTCCCATTGTCACCCGTATCCGAGGAACAAACCGCTTGTCTCGGAAGCGTTAAAAACACACACCCTGCACTCACCATTTCTGGCAGTTTCTCTGATCGCTCAGGAGCCTGCTCGTGATCACCGTCCAGCGAGGTATCTGGCAGCAATGAAGCACCGGGTAATTCAAGAGCCGGTATATACCAGCTGGTATGTCTCGAGGATGCAGCCCGGTTGCTAGGAGATTTGACGCCACGTATCAAGACAAGCGTCTGATGACATGACGTCATAGCTGATTTCGCGCCTGCGCAGCGCGTTCTATTAAGCGGGCGGGGCCATGACGGAACCGCTCCGTCATGAGCACAGCGCAACCGCGGCTCGTGACGGAGCGGCTCCGTCACGAGCATGCAAGCGCTGCTCGGGCCCCCCCCCCCCAGCGCTGCGGCGGAATTGCCGCCGCAGCGACGGGGTTAAAGAACTTGTTCCTGAAGCTATATTTGGGATGTTATTGTGTCTTCAAGCAAATGAACCTATAACCTAGGGTTACTAATGAAAGAAAAAAATATATATATTTTATATTTCTTGTTTTGTTTTTTAAAACTCGCATCATGATGTATTATTTCAATTGTGTAACAGATGTTTTTATGAGTATATACAATAAACAAGAAAAAAAAGTGTGTCTTTATGAGTATATAGTCATTGGACCAAACTGAATAAAATCATAAATGATTATATATATATATATATATATATATATATATATATATATATCACGCTCCTTGCTTGTTCCAGTTATTGAAAGGCACACGAACACACACAAGGCTTCAAGCATAAGCCTTTAATCACTGGTACAGAAGCGTCTGGCTGCCCACCTTTCACAGTCAGAGTCCCACTGCCTGACGCGTTTCGAAATAACTTCTTCCTCAGAGGCTTGTGTGGAAAATGAAAAGAGCACCAGCTGGTTCAAACACTCCCTTTTTCTTCTGCATGATAGCACGCCCCCTGATTGGGCTGTTCTGAATGAATCCTGCGCTGTGCATTGAGGGAAATGTAGTGCCATGTTATTAAGGTGCTCTGTGCAAAATGTTCTGTTGGATAAAAGACCTTCAGATAGGTCCCGGCAGCTGGCGCTTCCTGATCCAACAGAACATTTTGCACAGAGCACCTTAATAACATGGCACTACATTTCCCTCAATGCACAGCGCAGGATTCATTCAGAACAGCCCAATCAGGGGGCGTGCTATCATGCAGAAGAAAAAGGGAGTGTTTGAACCAGCTGGTGCTCTTTTCATTTTCCACACAAGCCTCTGAGGAAGAAGTTATTTCGAAACGCGTCAGGCAGTGGGACTCTGACTGTGAAAGGTGGGCAGCCAGACGCTTCTGTACCAGTGATTAAAGGCTTATGCTTGAAGCCTTGTGTGTGTTCGTGTGCCTTTCAATAACTGGAACAAGCAAGGAGCGTGATATATATATATATATATATATATATTTCTTTTTCTAAATCTTGAGTGGGAGTTGACTTCCTGGTAACTAAGATATGGACCCTAGTTAATTTTGAATGGTATGTGAGGTGTGAATGTTTGAATGGTATGCAAATTTAATACCCCAAAGGGAGTTGTTGTTAGACATAACCGTCTTTTTGGTGTCCCATCCTTTTGGATTGTTGGACCCCTCTCTTTTTCTTTTGAGGCATTCCCAAGTCTACCAGTAATGGTAAATCTGGGAATTCATAAAAAATCAATAGGTTTTGCTTGGGAACATGCAAGTAATACCCATGGAACGCCAATCTTAGGGCAGGGTAACGCAAGGCAGCAATTTGCACTGCGTTTAATCACTCAATCATTCATTTGTAGAGTGTACTAATCACCTGTGAGGGTCTCAAGGCGCTGTAGGGGGGCAGCTACTGCTCAAACAGCCCGGTCTTGAGAAGTCTCCTGAAGGTCACCAGGTCCTGGGTCTGTCGAAGCTGTGTGGGTAAGGTGTTCCATGTTTTGGCAGCGAGGTAGGAGAAGGATCTGTCGCAGGTGGAGGTCCTGTGGATGCGTGAGACGGTGGTGAGGTTGGCAGAGCGAAGCTTGCGGTTCAGGGTGTAGAAGGTGAGACGTTTGTAGAGGTATGCTGGTCCGGCGTAGTAGAGTGCTTTCTGAGCGTGGGTGCGGAGCTTGAAGCTGATCCTCTGGTTGACTGGGAGCCAGCGCAGGTCTTTCCGGTGGGCGGTGATGTGGGTGTAGCGGGGTATGTCGAGGATGAGGCATGCATTGGAGTCTTTTCTGGAGTTTAGCTGTGGTTCCTACGTTGTGTTGCTCTGGATGTATCAAGCCGTGCCAAATTGCCATGCGTGACTTAATAAATAGCATTTTATGGTTGCATCGCGCATGCACTACGTTGCGTGATGCAAAAGCTATGCAAGGACGCCCGCCCCCAATGTTTAATTTTTGCCTATTTGTTCAATCGCAAGCTTACGCTGCTGCGTTTTTGTGAGGCCATTTCACCATTTTTTTTATTGAATGTGCCTTGCACATCGTTGAAAGAAATCGTACCACATACATCATCTTGAACCTATTGTGTTTGCCACTGCTTGTTCATATTCCATTAAAATGTGAATATCCCTGTACACCATATGTTGCTATGCATAGTGAAACAAACATATACATTGCAATTGCATCGCAAGATCCTCTATATAAAACCATATGTATGGAATAATTCCGACATGTGTATGTATGGATTCGAAGTACACAACTGCGAGTGTAGGGGTGTATGAATGAATGTGCAGACTGGCATCACACACTCCAGTTATGTGTGCATGTGTAAATACACTCCGTGGAATATTACACCCGAACATGTGAATGCACTGGAATTACGCAACTGTGTGCATAAATGTATAGTACACACCCAAGTGTATGTACGCATGAATAAATCAATGTGCAAACTGGAATAATCCACTCCTGAGTATGAGTATGGAAGCACACAGAATTACACACCGAGTGTGTATGTATGCTGGCATTAAAACACACAATGTAATTAGTACACATACTGGCAATACACCTTTCTGGATGAGCTTGAATGCCGTACTAAGACCCTCACCGGAAACGGATAGGCCTACGTGTCTGCCTGCATGCTATATTAATACAATTCAATTAAAAAATATCTTTATTTCGGTAAGATTTTACCATAAAAGACGTTTAAAACATACATTTTAAAACTGATGTTTGATAAAGAGTTATACAGTGAAATATAAAATTTATAAAATCAAGCTTTTACACAATCCCATGTTGCACAGGGATGACATGAGTACAGAGAGGTCAGTTACCAGCCCTAAGGCATTTCCTTCTGATGGGCCAGAGAGCGCCCAGGTACTTAGCCACCGCAAACACAATGTAATCGGTCAAATCAGTTTTCAGGACTCTGAAAGCGGCCATGCACTTCACAAAGCCCAGATTCCTGCATAGAGGAACAATCCAGTACTTGCGGATCTCTCGGTAGGCGGGACAAAAAAAGAGAATGTGAAGTTCAGTTTCATCCGAGATTCTACATGCTGGGCAGGTACTGTTTGCGTCATCACTCCATTTAGTTGTGAATGATCTGATAGGGAAGGACCCATGTCTCCACTGTAGGTATAATTTCCTAAGTAGAGGAGGGTAAACTTTATCCAGAATCGGTTAAAAGTTGTAAATGGCCTTGAAGGACATGAAAGAGTCTGTCAGAGTCCCAAGTTTAGGTTGATTGAAAAGCAGGGATAATTTACTGTCACGGTGTGTCTTGGCTAGGTCTTTTTTGGAAATGAGTTGGCAAGTAGGCAAAGGATCGGACCACATTTTAGAAAGTCCCAAACCCTCCAGTTCCAATTTAATGAAATTGAGCCATTTGATTTTTCCAGCACCCGGCATAGCAAGGACCTCCTGAAGTCCCTGTCTGTAACTGGCCAATTCTGGGGTTGTCCATAGTCTGCGCCAGAAGGCCAGCGGGCGGAAAGCCAGGTCATCATCTAGCGGGCATAAACCTAGATCCATCCTGAGGGGGACAAGGGGAGTGCTAGGTGGTAATCCAACAAGATTTCGGATGAATTTATTTTCCACTTTCAAGAGGTCTGATGTTCCAACGTGGCCCCAAAGTTCAGACCCGTAGATGGCAGCCCCCGTGGCCTGGGATTTGTAGATCTGCATCGGAGGACCAATGGGCCTGATTGTGGATTTATTGTTCGCCAAAAGCTTCATGATGCCCAGGTGCGTATTCCAGGTTAGTTTATCATTTAACATAATGCCCAGATATTCAAAGGTTTTCACTCTCTCAAGCCTGTTGTGTGCAATGCAGGGGCTAAATGGAATTTCTGTGGGGGATTGAGGACCAAGAATTTAGTTTTGATGGCGTTAATTTCCAATCCATGGGCCTCACAGAAATCCACGAAGCCATCAAGGATGCGCTGGATACCCGTTGCCGACTTTAATAGCAACAGAGTATCGTTGGCAAACATGATGGCCGGCACCCTTTCGGCGGCGAGTTTTGGGGCATCAGAGTTGGGTACCCCCTCTAAGTGAGAGATAACCCCTTTGACATAGAGGCAAAACAGGGTCGGTGCAAGCACACAACCCTGTCTTACCCCCCTGCCCACGGGGAACCTCTCGGACAGTGCACCCATCCTGCCACATCTCACCTGCGCGAAATTGGCGCTGTGAAGGCGAACTAGCATTTTCAACAAGCCTTCAGGAACCTCCAGTTTGGCCAGGACCTCCCACAGCTTGGTCCGGGGGACCAGGTCGAACGCCGCCCTCAGGTCCACAAATACAGTATAGAGGCTGCCACCCTCCAACTGCACCGTTTTCCAATAGATGAGGACAAGCCGAAAGACCTGGTCAATGGTAGAGACCTTCTCCCTGAAACCTGCCTGGAAAGGGCTCAGGACATTAAAATCCCTGATCCACTCGTGTAGGTGATTTAACAGTAGCTTTGCAAAGAGTTTTTGGGACACGTCAATCAAGCTTATTGGCCTGTAGTTGGCCGGGAGCAGAGGAGATCCCTTCTTAAAAATTGGGACTATCTCCGCCCCCTGCCAGGTCGGGGGGATTGGCATGCCTTTCAGGATCGGGTTAAATAGCACCCTAAGATAAGGAGCCCATATCTTTGGTTCGTGTTTGTAAAGGTCGCCTGGGAGCCTGCGCAGGCCCGGCGCCTTTCCAGCAGCCAAGGACGTAATTGCCATGGTGATCTCCTCCAAGCTAAATCCATCCATGTCGGTTACACAGTCATTGGAGGAGTATGACACTTCTACGGGTAAGGTCGTCGCCTGATCGCTACTATGTGATTTATATAGATTTTTAAAATGTTCCTCCCAGACAGAGGGTGCTATATTGGCCTCCACTGCTACAAGTGGTTCAGCTGAGCCGTGTTTGACGATCTGCCAGAAAGTCCGTGCGTCTCGACATGCAAGGGCAGCTGTCATTTTGGTCCAATTCCCCTCATCTCAATCTACTTTGGCAGCACGGAGGGCTAATTTATAGGCTAATCGTTTCTCCCTGATTACACTTGTAGTGTCTCGCGCTTTGAGTGATTTCAGTAGCGCAGCTTTTGCTGCCCCGCAGGAAGCGTTGAACCAAGTGTCTCTTTTCTGCTTAGACTTACTTGACCTGGCCACTGGGTTCAGCACCTCTGCAAGGTTAGTGCATAACTCGGAGTGAATGGTACCAAGTTCGATCATTTGTGCCGGCTTATATAAGGGGGGATTGGATACCCCAGGATTACCTGTGGGATCGAATTCAGATTCACTGGCTGAGTGGTGCATGCAGCGCTCAACTTTTTCCAAGGCGGGACGACTAGTGCATAAAGTCTCCCGATGTTACTTTGGTTTTCCAGCAGTTTAGCCCATTTAATTCTGCGCCTATTGCTAGATAGTGCAAGGTCTACCTGTAGTGCGGAATTATCGTCAACCTTGACTATTTGTGGCCCCTGTAGCTCAAATTTTAGTGAAAGCAAATTGTGGTCACTATCGAGTCTGGGAATTACGCCAAAATCTTTCACTTTCCCCCAGTCCCTGGTTGAGACCATTATGTAGTCAATTCGTGACTCATAGCCCAATCTATTAAAAGTATGTTTAGGCGGGATGTCACCTTTAATCCGTCCGTTGCAAGCCCTCAGGGAGTGACTAAGCGTGAGGGACATTATTTGGGTGGCAAGTGGAGTCCAAGCCCTGACCAATCGGTCTGTCAGGGTGGGGATGTTCCACAATTCGTCCCCTTCACTAGATATACCCACCAGGTGCTCGGGAAGCGGTTCATACTGATGATTAAAGTCTCCACCTACAATTAGTGGGGAGCAGAGATTAAGTGAGTCGAGAAACTGCGCTAGGTCCTCGACTGGTCCCGAGGTGGCTGCAACCCCCACTGGTCTTGAGTATATATTGATCAGTGTTACTTTTCCTCCACCTGGCCATTCAAGAGAGACACACTGGAAGTCCAAGGAGTTGGTTTCCAGGTGTATGGCCCTGCAACCTAAGTGGGACCCAACCCAGGTCGAAAGTCCTCCTGATGGGCGGCCCTTTCCTCCCCATTTTGCTTGGATGTCAAAGGTAGCAAAACCCGGCCGAGAATATTTTTCTCTTGCCCATGTCTCTTGAAAAAGGCATATATCGTACCCTTCAGTGAGTTCCCCCAATCAGGCGTGTCTACTTTGTTGGCTAACCCAGCGACATTCCAGGAGAGAATGGAAATTACTCCCGGAGCCTCTGGTGTGTTATTGGTAGCTGGTGGCTGAGAACATTCATGTAGGGAGAGTATGCCTTGTTGTTTAGGTGGAGGAGTGTCCGATAGGACACTATTCAGTTTTGGGCTATACGATATAGGAGGGCTATCTTTGTCAATTGTATGGGATTCAGTTTTTGCTAACTTTGGTGGCGTGGTGTCACGCCTACCTGGCCCTGCTGTAAATTTGTGAGCCTCCGACTGGTTTGGTGGTGGAGGAGGAGTTAGACAACCCGTGTGTACATTTAGTGTAGTGAGAGTTAATGATTGATCCATTAAATGGAACTGGCAGCTTATTGGGACGGGTGTTGAGGGTGCGGTGATTGGCAGATGTGGACGTCAATCCACTTCCTCAAGACACCTGTATCTATTGGAAATCGGTACCCCATTCCAGCCGCCAAGTGTGTCCGCCCAGTGGTGACTTTGCCCTCCCCATGTGCCATTCCTCTCCGGAAACCTTCTCCAGTTCCTCCCCTGGTTTGAATGGGGACGGGGTGGGTAAAAATAGGTGAGGGGTCTTGCTGCTATTGTTGAATTTGTGCTATGATTATTCCAGGAGTAGATGGCATGCGCAGTATTTGGATCCTCAAAGGAGACAATCACGCAATCGCCACTGCTGGACTTTTGCGTGGTGCCTACCCATGGTACCCTACGGACCATGAGGATTTTACTCCTTAGGTGGTTGGGTATTGGCTTATTGACGTTGAACCAGTGGATCACCTTGTTCTTTAAGGAAGCAAAGTTTTCCTGCTGGTTATACGTCAATTCTGTAACCCCTGTCAGCACTACAACATAGGAGCTAACCTCTGGGGGAAGATCTACATAGCCCCTTGAGCGTATGTAGTTAGTACTGGCTCTCTGTGATGAGAGATGGTTAGAATTATGGCCATTTTGCCTCGAATTTAGCTGACCTATCGAGGATGATACCATTTGACCTGGCGTGGCTGATGGGGATGGCGGTGGATTTTCAGCCGCCGGTTGGTTGGTGGTCATCGTTACCCTATTAGTTGGAACATTAGTATTTACCTTGCGCCGAGGTTTTGGAATAGGTTTGGCCTTTAAAATAGCAGTGGGAGTGGCAGATGAAGGTACAGTAGGTGAGGGAAGCGGGATAGCATTGGTAGATCCCAGGGACTTAGCCTTCGCGGGGGCCAGCGAGTTAACAACAGCTGGGATTGCAGGAATGGGTGGTGCTGTGAGGGGCGAAGTTCCGTGCGGGCAAGTGGATTTATGTTCTGCATGGTAATAGTTGCCAAATTTAAAATGCTTTTTTCGATTTCCAGGAGCTGTGTTTCTATATGTGTGAATCTCACTTCAAGGGGGGAGAGAAGTTTTTTAAGTGTTTCCCAGACAATTGTTAGAAACTCAACGTCCTTCCCTCTGATGGTACAGAGCGGAGCTCCGGTGGTGTCACTTTCTATTGTGAGATCATTATTTTCTTGGATGACTACCGAGTATGGGGGAATATTTTCTGGGCTCGTTACAGAGGAGTGAGTAGTGGTCACTGGGGAGGGAACTGGGGGAGCCTGAGGTGGTGCCTTAGTTAGAAGCTGGGCCTTTGCTATTTTGGCCTTTTTCCTTGAATATGCCGAGGTGTTTTTGCGCTTCCTTTTGTTATGTAGTCCATTTTGTGGCGTGGGGGAATTACCTCCTTTTGGTGGCATTGCGTTGTTGATTATCGCTGTAGAGGATAGGCCTACCTCGGCTTCCTTCTTTTGCTCAGCAGTTTCACCCAGATGAAGTTGTGGGGAGTGTGTGGGTTTTGGTGTGGATCCCCCCTGCAATGAAGGTATACTAGCCGTTTGTGGCTGATGGATGTCAACGTGTGTGACAATCAGGGTGGGAGCAGTGCCATGTGGGCGCTCAGGTGTTTTAATACACATCTTAAAATGCATACTACGGGTATGTGGTTATATGTTAAACGCACACTATTCGGTGTGTGTTGTATGGTAATACAGACTCCGGAAGCTCGCAGTCCCACCGGATAGGTTATGTTATTGCACGTGATAGAACTGCGCTTCCCGGGTGTGTTTGCACACCCCCTCCTTTCTGGGTTTGTGTATCTATGCTGGAAACTCACATTCTAGGGTGTGTTTACATGTTGTGTTGAAGCACGTTTTAGAACTGCGCTTCCTGGGGGTGTTCGCACTCTCCATTAATACACACACAGGAAACGTCCCCTCCTGTCTGTGTTTGTTTATCCATGCTGGAAACTCACAATCTAGGGTGTGTTTGTTTGTATGTATGTTGTATTCATGCACTATTAGAACTGCGACTCCCGGGGGTGTTTGCACCTTCCATTAATACAAACAATTGAAAAGCTCCCCTCCTGTTTATGTGTTGTATGTGAACCCACGCTGAAACTCACAATCTAGGGTGCGTTGGCGTGTTGTGTTGATGCTTGTATTAGAACTGCGCCTCCCAGTGGGTTTTCACGTCCCATTAATAAACACATTGGACACACCCCCTCCTGTCTGTGTTTGTGTGTTGTATGTGGACACGACCCATGCTAGAAACTCACAATCTAGGGTAGGTTTGTGTGTTTTGTTAATGCACATATCAGAACTGCGCCTCCCGGGTGTGTTTGCACATCCCACTTATGCACACACTGGAAACTGCAGTCCTCTTCCAGACCTCTTCTGACCGATTTGCGCGACATCTCTTCTCCAGCACCCGCTTTCAACTTCCCGAAGTCCAAATTCACGCAGTCTATAGCACACGGGGCTGGCGCAGTAAGGAAGAGAGGGCGAGGGACAGGGCAATGCGCCCTAAATAGGCCAACCGCCCATTCCCCCCCCCCCGCCCCCATTACCGGCCCTGGCAGGAAGTTACGTCTGAGTTGACCCAGAAGTACTTCTCCTCGATCGCAGTGACCAGTCACTCTTCCAGGAGCCACGAGCCTCAACAACTAAGCCCATTAGCCCCTTATTGGAAGTATACGGGATGAAGGTCCCTATATGGAGCCGAACTCTGGGGTTTTGAAGACCATAGAAAACTAACGCTAGCTGAAAATGAATTTCTTCGAAAAGCTACTAGCGTCCCTATAAGTACCCCGTTAAAACGGCTAATGTGGGACCTTGGAAAAAAGGCGGTCCAGGATCTTGCCTTTTTGTGTCCAGTTCTTTACTGGCGCCGTTTATGGACAACAGAAGAACTACAGCATTATGCCCATGGTCTAAAAGAGATAATGGTTAAGGACATGTGCCAAAGAATTCATCGGCTCAAGAACATCAAGTCGATACTCTTCAAATTAGGAATGACTGACTTATGGGAGGACCCGGAAAACGCTAATTTTCCCTCTAAAAAATTCCTAAAAGAAAAATATTGGGAGATGGTGATCCCTGAATTAAGGTCAGAGGGTCTCTCCGCTCATCTAACTAGTCGTTTCATGGACATTAAAGCCCTACCAAAACTGGAACAATATTGGGATATTATTGGTAAACAACAGGATCGCAAGCTCTATTTCCAGCTTAGGGTAGGATCACTCCCAGTAAGATCTTTTACGGTTAAATGGACAGATAAAAGTGGAATCGACAGATGTCCCAATTGCGGGGAGGAACAAGAGTCAATAAGCCACATTTTTTTTGTTGTCCCCTGTACACTGCCCCCAGAACGATGTGGATCAAGCCTTTATGTAAACTGATAGGGATACACAGACCTGCTGAGGCTCTGAGAATTTTAACTTCAGACCGACGCCTACAATTGCTGTTGCCGTGGCTAAATTCTTGAAATGGGCTTGGGTAATCCGCACAAAATACATAGCAGTAAATATGTGAAGATTATGCTGTATTTGTCCATGCATTCATGGGTTAACCCTTGTGAATCTTTGTGCAATATTCCTCTGGATTAATGTATGTTGATGAAATTGTTTTTATCCCACTTTTAAATTGTAATTCGACAGACTACTCTAGTTTAATACTTTTAAAAAATATTTATTGTATGGATTTTTAACGTCTTTTTACCATTATTCGTGTAATATATGTATGTATACTTTTATGACTTAATTGTCGAATAAAGTTTGTGAAAGTTTGAGACTGGGATCCCGGGGGGGGCGTATTCTAATGGCGCACTGCCTTGTATGCGCTTTCCCAAACTCACAATCTAGGGTGTTTGCGTGTTGTGTTAATGCACGTATTAGAAATGCGCATCACGGTGTGTTTTCACATCCCATTTATGCACACTGGAAATGCCCCCTCCTGTTTGTGTTTGGCAAAGCGCAAGTTGTAGCAAAGCGCGCCATTAGGGCCCGGCCCCCGGGATACACGCCACGCCCAAAATCAGCTCGGCCGGGGTAGCCCAATGGCGTCAGGGCCTAGGAGGAGGAAGTACTTCCAGGTCAAGGCCCGGTGGCGTGTTTCCAGCCTGGGGCTCGGCGCGGGAGAGAGGGAGGAGCAATGTCCTATTTAGGCCTCTGAGTCTCAAGGTTAGCCCTCTCTTTTCCGTGCCGGGTCCCAGGAGTGTGTGCTGCTGCTGCGGTTTCTGACTGTCCAGCGAGAGTTCGGTGGAGAGGCAGACTCGCTGCGTCAATTGGAGTGATGCATCGCGTTTGGAATTCGGGCGGACGGGCTGTGCCGTTGCGGACGTCCTTGTTAGGCGGGTCCCCCTTGTGGACGGAGGTACAGTGTCGGCGACTTGGGCGGGTTTCGGGCAGCCTGTCTGGTCAGCCCGTTGGTGGTTTTCCGGTGTTCTTGGGGGGTAGACAGTCAAAATATCGAGTTGTTAATGTCGAAGTACCATATTATCGAGTCCTAAAAGTCGATGGTAAGAAATATCGACAACCAAAATATCGTTGTAGAAAATATCGATTTATGTGTGTGTCAATAATATCGAAGACATGAATTTCGAAATCAGTAATATCGAAGATTAAAATATCGATATGCAAAAATATCGATATGTAAAAGTGATGTTTTAAAGTATGTTAAGTAATGATATAGTCAAATGTTGTCTATATATAAGGTAATTTATACATATAATTTCAATAATTTTAGTTATAAGTGTAGGAGCGGAATGTAGAGTTTATAGGGGATAAGGGTGGGTAGTGTTTTAAAAAAGTATAGTGTAATTATGTAATAATAAATTTCGAATTTTAAGTAAAATTTTACATTTTCGAAATTTGAATTAAATATTTGTAAAAGGCGAAATTTTATATAAATTTATGGAGTATTTTTAATTTCATTGTAGTTTGCTTTTGTGTATGTAGTAAACAATTTTGTAAATATATATTTATATTTAAATATTTACGAAATAATTGTATAATAATTTTAGGAGCGGGATGTAGAGTTTATAGGGGATAAGGGTGGGTAGTGTTTTAAAAAAGTATAGTGTAATTATACAATTAAAAATTTCGAATTTTCATTTAAATTTCTAAATTTCGATAATTGAAATAAATATTTGAACTAGTCGAAATTTTATCGAAATTGAGGGAATATATTAAAAAATATATATTTTTCTTTTGTGTATGTTCTAAAAAGTATTGTAAATATAAAATATTTATTATATATTTTTTAAATATTTCTAATATAATTTTAGGAGCAGGATGTAGAGTTTATAGGGGATAAGGGTGGGTAGTGTTTTATAAAATATAGTGCAATTATAGAAATTAACATTTCGCATTTTCATTTAAATTTCGAAATTTCAAAATTTGATATAAATATTTGAACAAGTCGAAATTATATCGATTTTTATGGAGTATAGTGCAACATTTTTTCGTTTGCTTTTGTGTATGTACTAAAAAGAATGGTAAATATAAAATTTTTATATATTTTTAATAAATATTAGTCTAATTATTTTAAGAGTGGGATGTAGAGTTTAAAGGGGATAAGGGTGGGTAGTGTATAAAAAAAGTATACTGTAATCATAGAAGAATACATTTCGTATTTTATTAAATTATTTCTACATTTCGAATTTTAAAATACATATTTGTTAAATGCGAAATTTCACACACAATTATGTTATATTTTTTTAATTTTGGGATTTTGTGTATGTAGTGAAAAGTATTATAAATATATATTTTCGTAGATATTTAAAAAAGAAATGTATTATAATTTTAGTAGCGGGATGTCGAGTTTATAGTGGATAAGGGTGGCTAGTGTTTTAAAAGGGAAATTTGTAGGGTTCTGGGTCAGTTTTTTGTTTGTGGGCAAAGGGGTATTTTTAGGGTTCAGGGGCAGTTTTTAGTTTTTGGGTAAAGGGGTATTTTTAGGTTTCAGGGTCAGTTTTTAGTTTGTGGGTAAAGGGGTATTTTTAGGTTTCAGAGTCAGTTTTTAGATTTTGGGTAAAGGGGTATTTTTAGGTTTCAGGGTCAGTTTTTAGTTTGTGGGTAAAGGGGTATTTTTTGGTTTCAGAGTCAGTTTATAGTTTGTGGGTAAAGGGGTATTTTTAGGTTTCAGGGTAAGTTTTTAGTTTGTGGGTAAAGGGTTTTTTTTAGGGTTCAGGGTCAGTTTTAAGTTTGTGGGTAAAGGGGTATTTTTAGGTTTCAGGGTCAGTTTTTAGTTTGTGGGTAAAGGGGTATTTTTAGGTTTCAGGGTCAGTTTTTAGTTTGTGGGTAAAGGGGTATTTTTTGGTTTCAGAGTCAGTTTATAGTTTGTGGGTAAAGGGGTATTTTTAGGTTTCAGGGTAAGTTTTTAGTTTGTGGGTAAAGGGGTTTTTTTAGGGTTCAGGGTCAGTTTTTAGTTTGTGGGTAAAGGGGTATTTTTAGGTTTCAGGGTCAGTTTTTAGTCTGTGGGTAAAGGGGTATTTTTATGTTTCAGGGTCAGTTTTTAGTTTGTGGGTAAAGGGGTTTTGTTAGAGTTCAGGGTCCGTTTTTAGTTTGTGGGTTAAGGGGTATTTTTAGGTTTCAGGGTCAGTTTTTAGTTTGTGGGTAAAGGGGTTTTTTAGGGTTCAGGGTCAGTTTTTAGTTTGTGGGTAAAGGGGTATTTTTAGGTTTCAGGGTCAGTTTTTAGTTTGTGGGTAAAGGGGTATTTTTAGGTTTCAGGGTCAGTTTTTAGTTTGTGGGTAAAGGGGTATTTTTAGGTTTCAGGGTCAGTTTTTAGTTTGTGGGTGAAGGGGTTTTGTAAGGTTTCAGGGTCAGTTTTTAGTTTGTGGGTAAAGGGGTATTTTTAGGTTTCAGGGTCAGTTTTTAGTTTGTGGGTAAAGGGGTATTTTGGGGTTCTGGGTCAGTTTTTAGTTATAGGGGTACAGGGGACAGGGAAAAAATAAATTATGATTACATTTAAATTAAATTAATTAAATGAAATTACATTAAATTATATTACATTAATTTTTCTTTTACATTTAATTTACGATAGTAATTTATTATGAATTAATGTCCTGCACTTACTCAAATTAATTGGTGATTGGAGTTGGAATAGTAAATTAAATAGGTTCTGTGTACTGCACTTACCCTAATTAAATGGTGATTGCAGTTGTAATTGTAAATTATTAAAGTTTTTTGACAAGCAATTACCTAAAGTAAATGGTGATTGGAGTCGGAATATTAAAATTATTAATTCTGTGTCCTTCAAATATTGATATTATATGTATATGGGTGTATGAATAATAACAGTTATAGGTTCTGTGTATAGTATGTACTCTAATTACATGTGTTATATAGAAATAGATAGAACATTACAGTTATAATACATTTGCAAAAAGACATAAAAATGATTTTGTAATAGGTAATAGAAAATAATGACACAATTTTTGTTGACAATAATTTTTTTTATTCAACAATTGAAAATTACGATCACATATACATTTTATCAAGCTATGTTTGGTATAAATATTTAAAAAAAGAAGGACAATGTTCTTTTAATAATCACATTTTTGAGTACTTTTCTTGAAAAGTACTTTTAATTTGTAGAGAAAAAATGGTTAGTTAACATAATGCAATGTATGATATTATACATACATAATAAAAATATTGTTTCTTAATAAAACAAACATGTGTAATGAAAAACATAAATCACAAAATTTCAATAAATATTAACATATTAACACTTTTAAATGTATAATATAATATAAAGATCTTGATTAGAACATTTACATCATCATCAATGATTGTTTTAACAATACAATATTGTTATGTATAATTATTATTATTAATAAATACGTTTTAATAATAATAATTTTCACATATTAGTCATATTGTAAACAAGTAAATCAGAAAAACAAATACAATATTACACATTTAGTTATATAATAATTGTAATAAATATTACATTAAATATTTCAACATTTTCATACTTAATGTAATAAATATTAGAAGTATGTAAAATATAATTAATATACAGTAAAAAAGATTTTCATTTCACAATGTACTATACAATTTTTTGTACATTACACATAATTTCGAACATATATATAACAATAATGGACATTTATAGTAGTACTTTTCACAGTTACATATAATTTGGTTCTTTTATTTTGTAACCACTCTTTGTCTTTTTGCGTTATTTTGGGAAAGGGAAAGTCGCGGTTGGAAGCAGGTTCACGTTTGAGTAGGTACGATTCTACTTTTATCTTTTTAAAGTATTGTAACTAAAAATTAAAGGTAGTCCTTTGTTATTTTGGGGTTGGTAATTAAAGTATGACTATTTACATATAATGGAGTGGACTCAATACGTATTTCCGTTCACGAGTTTTTGGGCCATTTGAAATAGTTGGAGTTAATGAGTATGTGGTATGATTTAATTAAAATTTAAAATAATAGGAATGTTATGTTTATATATTATGGTATACTCGTTAGTGTTATGTCGGTGGGATTGTTTAGAATTTTTTTGTCTCGTATTTTGAAACAGCTATTAACGTTTCCGATTACTCTTTTTTTTGGGAAAGGAAGTGTGTTTCAGTTGTTAGAACGGAGATGTATAACATTCTTCCTTTATATTTTGAGTTCTCTGAAATATTTATCACAGTTTAAGAGAACAGTCGTCATTTTCAATGGCATTTAAAGAGTCGTTTTATTTGGATGATGGATAGTTTTAGCACAGTTAATAGAAAAATAATTAATGATTTGTTGGATTAAGTCTTTGAGATTTACACATTGTATTGTCGGTAAAGGATTAATCTTTATGATGTTCTATTTAAAGGTAAGTTATTCATTTTTATTATTTTGTTTGGATGGAAACAGTATTTTAAATTTTTTTTTGATATAATGATATATTTATTTAGTCTTTTTATAATAGTGTAAAAAGATAAATTAGACTAAATAAATATAGATTTATTATATTAGAATTTGTGTGTTATCAGATTAAGGATATTGTTTGATGTTTATCCATTGATTTACTTATTGCAATTAGTTCAATGTTTTGGCTATCATTTTTAGATATTCCAGTCCTCTTGTTGTAGGATATAGTTGGACTTGCTGTTGAAGATATAGATACATTTGAGCAGTTTGTCTAGAGATTTTTGGTTTTAGTTGTATGACATATTGCTCCATACGTAGTTCCTGAAAGCTTTGCTCTTTTTGTATAGCTGTGACTAGCTTGTGTAATGTGGGTGTTGTATGTCCAGTAGAAGAGAGGAAGGCATTGTGCCAACCTTCAACAGCATTGTTCGTTTTTGCCTCTTGGTTCAGCGTTGGTAGATATAATTCCACCAGGGAATTAAAAATTTAGGCTGGCGTCTGTGGCCTGACCTATGTAGTCTTCCTACCCAGTTGTCCTCAAAGTAATCTAAAAGTGGGGCGAGTCTTTGCTCATTTTGGGTGTAGAAAGGACTTTCAATTAATAGATTGTAATGTTCTGCCACATCAGTTACTGGTACATATGCCAGAGCAATGAGATTTGGTATGCAAAAGTTATATTTGTTGCATACTCAACACTAAGGGCAGATTTTTGTAAATGTCTCCAGAGACATTGATTGAAATGAAAATAACATCCTTGAATGGATGTGTGTGGGTAACTTTTCAAAATAGAATTAATCATAGCTTGTTCGAAGTCTATGATTTTCATTGGGAAGTAGTCAGAAGTTTGTTCTTTTATTTTTTGCAAAATTTCTGAGTAAGTTGTGGCTTGTTTGTTCGGTAATAAACAGTATATGAAGGGGATACAGGTATTATGATATTGCCCATGAATTGTGTATAATTGGTAGAAAGGTTTTGGGCATATAGAAAAAGTTCCATCCATCATCCAAGTAGCACTTTCTGTTAATTTTTTAATATTGTTATTAGTTGCAAACATGATTATTCTTTTTTCCTTGCTATGATTATCATAAAAAATAAATGGCTCGTCATTATGAGTGATTACAAGCTCAGGCGGAATTATGACTTCCTCAAAAGTTCTAGGAGTTGGTATATTGGGTCTACTTGCTTTCTTTGTCCTTGCTATTGTTCTTTTAATGGAAGCAATAGATGGTAGCTGACCTCTTGCTTCTCTGGGAACTTTAGGTAGTAATTCTTTCAGAATTACGTTGGTAGGTAGTTCTGATCTGGTACTTAATTCTTTGATATTCTCGAGAGTGGATCTCACTTCAATTTCCGAGATGTTTGGTGGGTGATTATGTTCAGTGGTATTAATAACACTAGTTTCCCTTGTTGTAGCACGGCCATAGCATTTATTGGAGTAATATTTCGTACACTTCCAATTCACTTTAAGGTCTTTTTGTTTCTCCTGAGTATAAATGTAGCCCATATAGCATAACAAAAATTCGCCTTTCTGAGATGTAATAAATCTTGCATCATCAGTCATTCTTGAGTTCTGGTATCTAGAAAAGTTAATATACAAATATTAACAAATTATGAAATGTATAAAAGATTTTAAATAAAGCAAGTACTCTTCTAGTAATTTACTTACCAGCAGTAATGTTCTATGAATCGAAAGTAGGTGCTTGTTCAGTCCGATGTTGTGGTCCTATTGCCACGGTCTGTTGAAAAACAATTAAGTATGTTATAGGAAAAGATACAATTTTTATTTTGGTTACATTTTTGGTAGTTTATAACGTCTCTAAAAATACTTTAGTTTATTTGGATTTTAAAAGATACATTTCCAAGATAATATTAAGAGAAGCATAAAAAGAGTCATTTTTTGTTCGAGTATATGCTATAGAGTTTATAAAGATTTGTTATGTTTTATTTCTGAACTTACCAAGAGAATTAGAGTAGTAGCAGAATGTTTGTTGTTTGATGTGAATTATCTGTTTTCTGTAGCTTTGAGGTCTGTTTAGAGAGAAAGTTTATGAAAATTACCAATGCGTTTATATGTTCCATAAACAATACACACTTGTTATAAAGCATTGTTACTTATTTGCTGAAAAGAACATGGGATGACACATGTATTATGATTTAAAGCAAAAGAAACATATTTAAGAACAGGAATAAATAATTTTTTACACAGCATTGTAACGTTTTCCCCCAAAACATTCTGCCTTCACAATATGTATTAAGAGTTACAGGCTAAGAAACAAAGTAGAGAGTTTGAAATTAGGACACTAATAGTCAAATAACGTTAAGTAAATACAAAAAATATGTAGATACCTTTTTAAAATTTAAAGTGTCCAGTATCTTGAAGTTGAAGTATAACTTGATTTGTTTGTAGAGTCTGTTTAAAGGCAAAGTACATAAAGAAACAACAATTTAGGTTACAAATCTTGGTCTATAAGTAATAGTAAAAAAACATTAGAATTTATTAACAGAGCTATATGATTACTTACTTGTAGTTTCAGGACGAATTTTCTTGCACAGAAGAATATAGATGGTGCTCCCAAAATTGGCAGTATGTGGTCACGAAGAATATTCCCTGCAAGTTTTATGGCTGTTTGTGACTGGTTTATATAGTCTATGTGTAATTAAGTTTGCTATCTGATTGGTCAGATATGTAAAGACGAGTTACTATTGGTTAGTTTGAATTTTTTTTAACTTAAACATTTAAGATATATCTTCTTATATTGTTTATCTAGAGGAACTGAAATGATATATTTATGTAATAAAAAACTCTTGTAATAAATATAGAATATGTACAATGAGTACTAAGTTTAAAAAAAGTATGTTTACAAAGAGTTTATATCCAAATATCGTTAGTGCGCGAAAACACAATTTTTTTCAGTAAATGTTACTTAATAATTTGAAAATAAATTAGTGAAGTCTTTTAAAATGTGTGTATTACTAAGAGAATAGATTTATTGGTGTTATATATTAAAAATTGAGTATTATTTTGCAATCAATATTTTTATATAGACGAAAATAGTGCTATCGAAATTTTAGTATTCGATATTATTGTAGTGTGCTATATGTAGTATTGAGTGTCGATATTATGGTAGTCGAAAATAATGTTAACGATATTTGTGTAGACGATATTTTTGTGCATCGATATAGTTTGATCGATATTTTAGTCGTTTTCATGTTAAGTATAGGGTGTCGATATTAGTGATATCGATGTTTGAGACTCGATGTTATAGTAGGTCGATTTTTGTGAAATCGAAATTCTGTCAGTGATTCTTCTTGGGGATCGGGAGCGCCATCGGCCCCATGAAGGCTGCCCGCAACTGGTATTGGGTCTTGGCCCAGGTTTCCTCTGCAAGCGGGGACTGGCGCAGTTAGGATTAGTCGCACAGTGGGGAGCGGGTTAGTTTAAAGTTCCTGCATTATCATGTGAGACCGCGCTAGGCGTTTGGGGGCACTGCATGCACTCGTTATAAGGGCTTTGAAATCCATTCAGAGATTGCATTATTGGACTGTGGCGCGAGAATTAGAAAATAGCGTATGCCACAAGGTTAGACAGGGTGAGCGTTCACTACGCACGGCTGCTCCGCTTGTTCCTTGGCAAAGGTAGAGGACCCCGACATGGAGTGGGATCAGACTGAAGTCAAAGTGTGGTTAAAGTATAAACAATAAGGCACAAATGAAGCAGCCCTTTCGGACATCACAGGGAGGGGCAGGCGAGAAAAAAGTGACCTGATGGGCGTTTTACAGAAAAGTGTGTACATAACCAGCAGGGGCATGTAATTTCAAACATGCGTGTGCGTCTTGCGGACACCCCTCTACCCCCGAGTTTAAGTGTAACAAAAAATCAAAACCCAGGGGCAGGGACCACAAGCCACCACAACAATAGGTTACCCACCCCAGTAAAAATAGGGAAGCTGATTTTCTGGCTGAATCAGTATCCTGACAGGAATGTAGCCAGAACGATTTTTCAAGGGTTTGCCTGGGATTTTCGCATTCCAGCTCAGGGAGTGCCCCTGGTGGCACATTGTAACAATCTATTATCAGCACGCATGCATGCCTCAGTTGTGTCCCTGAAGGTTGGTAAGGAGAGGGCACTGGGAAGGATAGCAGGCCCATTCTCTGCTCCACCGTTGCCCGGTTAGGTTTGCTTACCGCTGAGAGTGGTCCCCAAAAAGGAGCCAGGCCAGTTCAGGATGATTCATAACTTATCAGCACTGAAGGGAGCCTCGGTGAATGACGCCATATAGGGACCGGATCCCCCAGCATGCTCCACGCCCTCCCATCACCCACCCAATAATTAAAACTTGAGATTTAGGTGGGTGTAAAGAACGGCCATGTTTAATATCAACACAACATAAACATGACGATGCATAATTATCAAAACGTTATTAAACCTTGCAAATCGGAACACAAAATTAAACTGTACATTATCATTATTAATATTCACACAGAATGTCATTATCCCCCCAGCACCAAGAGGCCCTCTGGCTAGGCTCTCCCCAGGAAGCGATGCCCACGCGAGGTGCAACCCACCTGCGTCACAGAGTGATGGGCCCCAGCCCTCGTAACCTTGTCCGCCATTTCCAGGGCACCACCACTCCTCCACCAGGTTGCCCAGGGACCCAGGAGGCTCGTACCTGTCGCCCTAGCCTCCCCAACCGGTGGTCTCCATCCCCCTGTGGAGAGCTTACCCTCTCTCCCCTCAGTGCTGGCCTAAGGGAATGCTCAAGGTGGACTCCCGTCTATGCCATCTATCAAGATCAGTGTTCCAATGTCTCTTTTCCGCCACAAGGGCGACTAGGGGCCATAGGTCCGTCGCCCTTCCCCCCTTCCAGCAGATGCAGCACAAAAGACCAGATTCCATTAATCCATGCGTCCATGCCAATGTCCGACAAGTGCACTCCATCCTGGTGAAACATAGCCGGGCCAGAAATCATCTTATAGGGTAAGTGCAGCAAGCGGCCCTTCGCTGAGCACAACTTTGCCAACTCACCATTCAGACGGCTCACTGATATGTTCAAAACCCTAGCCCTGATGCCATTGCCCCAACATTTCCTTGGAATCATACATGACCATGCAATCCTGGCCTGTGGGAAGGTGTGACCAAGCCAAGAAAATTCCGCGAGGAGCGCCTCCTTGACTGCCAAGCGTCCACGGTCCACCATGTCGTTGCCGCCCAGATGGATTATGATTAGGTCCGGGGACTTCTGTCCCTCGCGTTCTTTAATCTCCTCCACGAGCCGCCGCAGATGCCGGATGCGCATTCCTCCCACACCGTGCCATAGAAATTCAGCCCCGACCAAACTCGGTGGTTTCCTCAGACGGCGCCGTCGCAGATGCTCAGCCGCCCGCCGCACGAATTGAGTGACCCAACACCCACACCACCATTCCCGGCATACTAATCAGAGAGGAAATAGAAAAGTTAAGCAAAATCGTGGCAAAAACTTTTTGTCAAAGCAATTCAGGGCGAATGTAACGCTTAAAACAATCGGACGACCAGCGGCCCACCTTTTTCACAGCCACAGATGACAACCCTGCTCCTGCCGTCAAAGTTGCTGACCCTATTCTGAAGGAATGGGAAGAGTAACCTGCGCCCCCTAGACCCAGATGTGTTAAGGCCTTCTGCAACACCGCCTTGAATTGGAACTGCGATACGCACTCCCCACTCTCATGGATGAACAAGGATGCCCACCCCCCACTAGGGCGTAAGGTAGATACTCCTGCATGCAGGCAACCGGGCATACCGGGGCTCCCAGAGCGGGGCGCAGGTGAATCACCGCCCCCTTACCCGCCTGGTCGGTCTTGGATTTCGTAAGGATCACCACCAGGTCACCATGCTCAATCCTCGTATCCCTAAACTGAATCCCCCCATCCTGATTGTTATGGGAAGACCCTACAATCTCGCCCAGGCGGAAGGCACCATAAAATGCCAAGGACAACACTGCTGCAAAGAGCCTGCCTCATATGCTGAGGTGCAGAGCCGAGGCAATACCCCCAGGATGTCCCCCAAAGTCCTCACATCTAAAGGGCGTCTGCAATCCCGCCTGGGCCCCTCCAGCCTGGCCCAACCCGATAAAGCCTTCTTAACTACAAAAGATGACCCAGGATCATGCGAACCAGCCAATCTAGCGAAGAACCCCACCGCTGAAATATGAGCCCTAGCATAAGAGAGAGACCTGCCCTGATCCCTGATTTGCTGCAAGAAAGAATACATGGCTTGATCGGAGAACCAGTATGTGATGCCCGCCTCCTGGACCAGAGACCTGTAAGTCAAAAAACACTGTTGATACCCAACCCGAGTGCGGTCACTCAGTGAGGCACTTACCAGCCCCGCTAGAGCGGGGCTCCAATCTTCCACAGTGATGGGGGAAACACTGTCATCTCGTCCTCCGCTTCCGGGTGGAACTTCCTGAACTCCTGTAACTTGGAACGAGACAAAGCATCAGCAGCGTGGTTGTCAACGCCCGGAATGTGCGCAGCCCTGAACGTCAAATTCAACCTCAGACTCTCGAACACCAGCCGCTTCAGCAATCTCAACACGTGTGCACATGTAGCCCCCTGCCTGTTGATAGCTTCCACCACAGCCATGTTGTCTGACCAAAAGATCACCCATCTGTTCCTGAAGTGCTCCGCCCAAATGCTCACTGCTACCAGGATCGGGAACAATTCTAAGAATGCAATGTTTCTAGTCAGACCACTCTCATGCCACTCGCGTGGCCACTCAGCCCCACACCAACGCGGGCCCAGGATTGCCCCAAAACCAATGCTCCCAGCCGCATCCGTGAACAATCCCAGTTCTTTGCTAGAGACCGCCGGTGCCGGCCAGACAACAGAACCATTAAAGTTTGTCAGGAAACTCAGCCACACCTTCAAGTCATTCTTCACCTCCGCCCTGAGGCGAACCCTGTGGTGCTTTTGGGACAGGCCTACCATAGCTCTTGCAATTGACCTCGAGAAAGGGCGACCCATAGGAATGATTCTCAGGGCGAAATTCAGCTGGCCAACTAGTACCTGTAACTGATGTAGAGTCACCTTAGCAGAAGACAATGCCGCCTCAATGGCCCTAGAAAAGGCCTGAACCTTATCAAGGGGCAACCTGCACTCACCCGCCATTGTGTCAATCTCTATACCTAAGAATGACATACATGTCGCCGGGCCCACCGTCTTACCAGGGGCCAGGGGTATCTTAAACTCCTGAAACATGACCACTAACTGTTCCAAAGCATGTTCACAGTCTGCAGAAGCCGCTGGCCCCATCACCATAAAGTCATCCAAGTAATGCACGACCCCCTTGTAACCCGACCTATATGAAAATAGCCAGTGGAGCATTGAACTAAACGTCTCAAAATATCTGCAAGATACAGCACACCCCATAGGCATACACCGGTCATAATAAAACTTGCCATCCAACTGGAAACCTAATAGGTGATAGTCCTCCGGGTGTACCGGCAAAAGGCGAAAGGCAGATTCTATGTCTGTTTTTGCCATGATGGCTCCCGGGCCTAGGTCCCTCAATTTCTGTAAAGCGGCATCAAATGAGGCATAAGTCACTGAACACAGGGCAGGGTCAATTGCATCGTTCACTGAGGCCCCTCTAGGCGCCGACAGATTATGTATCATCCTAAACTGACCAGGGTCTTTCTTGGGGACCACCCCTAAAGGAGAACACACATAACCAGGCAGGGGAGGAGTCAAAAAGGGGCCCGCTACCCGCCCCAACCCCAGTTCTTTGTCAATTTTGGATTTGACCACTGCTGGCTGGGCCCGTGCCGAAAGCAAATTATTGCAATAATCAACAGGGGGAACGTCTTGCGCTGGAATGCGAAAACCTTCAGAAAAACCAAGGTACAATAACTCGGCTGCTGACCGGTCAGGATACTGATTCAGCCAATAAATCAGTCTCCCAATGTCTACGGGAGTGGGCAACTCAAGGCTGTGGGGGCTTGATATCCTTACCCCCTCCTCCCTTCTCTTTGGATTTTTTAATGCACTTGAACTCTGGGTGGGAGTGATGCCCACAGTAGGAGCACACATGCTTGAACTTGCACTTATCCGTGGGCCAGGTGCATGTCTTCCTATTAAAGGCCCAGCAGGTTCCTCTTTTCTCACCGCCCCCCCCCTGCGAAGTCCGAAAGGGCTGTCTAGCTGATTGAAACCCCCCTGACTTGCCGCCATTCACACTTTCCAGCCAAACATTGACCTCCACTTGGTCCCACCCCATGTCAGGATCCTGCACTTTTTCCCATCTAAAGTCCCTATCATAGTCTAACCAAGCAGAACCACCATGAGTTGCGTGTGCCTTCAAAATCTTATGCTGATAATAAACCAAGGATGCAGCTAGCTCTGGTTTCTTTTCAATCATCACTGTCATGAACACCTGAAAACCAAAAAGCCAGTTTGTAATGGACTCCTCTACTCTCGGTCTCCTATCCTTGGAAGCACTGTCCTTACCATCTTTATCCTTGTACTCTACCTCCCACCTTTTGGGTCGAATGAGAGAAAACAGATCCACATATTCCCCTTTCCAGATCTTCTCCTTAATTTCAAGTGACACATGAGTAGCCAAGCGGCCAGGTTTGGACAGCACATAACCCTGCCCACCCTCGGTTTTTGGCCCACTGGCAGGTAAAACACTCGGGCCCTCAGGCTTACCTCCTGAAGACGCGGGACCGACCGTCCCTGATGCGGTGGTCTGTTGACCTAACTGCCTATTGGCTCCCCGCTCCTTGACCAGTAACGCTAGTTGGGCCCTAATCTCGCTAAGGGTGGGATCATCAGATGCACTTGGCGCCCATGGCGCGACTGCTGCAGTGGCAGCCACTGCCCCTGAAACGGGGGTGGGGGCTACCGCCACCGGCGTCGTCCCCACCCCCCCAACTTCCTGTACCTTGGGACCTGTTGACAATGCTTTAAGGGCCCCCAATATTTCTGTGAGCGGCCCCGAAGCTGCACCCCCTGGAAGAGGAGTTACTGGTGCTGCAGGTTGGGGCGCCAATGGGACCGCTGGTAGGGGCGCTACTGGTGCTACCGTGCCAGGTGGATGCACCCCTCCCCCGTGACCGGGACCGGCGCAAGGGCCGCTAATGCTCCCCGAATCTCCTCCAAAATCGCCCCCGTCCTGTCCTCCGGTGGGCCGACAGGGGCGGGCGTCAACGGACTACCCTGGGGGCTGCCCGGTGCTGCTGGCGGTAATTCAGGCTGCCTAGGGGGCGGTACGATCAAAATATCGGGTTCGAGCGGGACCACCTTAGGGGTAGCATGTACAATAACCTCTGAGCACACCCACAGTTCACTCATATAATTCAAACGTATATATGGCAAGCAACTCCAATCCTCAGGAGTCGGATCAATGAATATAGTTTCCAAGGTCAATGCAAAAAAAGTCCACTTTCAGTATAAGAAGTCCTTGTAATTTATTTCCAATGTTGATTACACCAGCCAACACGTGTTTCGTCGTGCATTAAATAATACCTCGACTTCTTCAGGGCTCTGTATTTGTCAGTATTCTCTCACTCTAATATGGTCCTCACAGTGTGAACTACTAATCAATCTTCGTATTCTCATCACATTTCATCCAGCATTTTGCCAACAATGTTTATCTCTCCATTCACCTATATTTTCCACCAGTAAATATCGTCTGGTGTGTTCTACTAAGTAATATCTTTGACTTCACTTGTCCTCTGTATTCCACGGTAAATATTCAAATATATTGTACACAGGGTCGTTGTCTTCTCTTGGTCCAGTATACGGCTATCAAATTTTGGTTTCTTCAAATATCACGACTACCTGTGTTAAGCGTACTCGCAGCATATCTTCTATCGTCCGACTTTTCCAAGCATTGGCGTCTAGTGAAGTTAAAGATATTACTTAGTAGAACACACCAGACGATATTTACTGGTGGAAAATATAGGTGAATGGAGAGATAAACATTGTTGGCAAAATGCTGGATGAAATGTGATGAGAATACGAAGATTGATTAGTAGTTCACGCTGTGAGGACCATATTAGAGTGAGAGAATACTGACAAATACAGAGCCCTGAAGAAGTCGAGGTATTATTTAATGCACGACGAAACACGTGTTGGCTGGTGTAATCAACATTGGAAATAAATTACAAGGACTTCTTATACTGAAAGTGGACTTTTTTTGCATTGACCTTGGAAACTATATTCATTGATCCGACTCCTGAGGATTGGAGTTGCTTGCCATATATACGTTTGAATTATATGAGTGAACTGTGGGTGTGCTCAGAGGTTATTGTACATATTGCCGCTTCATATGAAGCCATTGATGTAGGATACGCATCATTCCTCTAGAAGCACCTTCTGATTATTGTTAATGATTATAATCTTGTACCCTGAAGTTATGGTAGTGCGCCCACAATAGGTTGGTATCCCCACTAAATAGACCTTAGGGGTAGCCTTCGCCCGTCCGCCCGCTTTCTTGTTCTTGCCCCGCCCGCCTTGCTTCTGTACTCTGGGTTTTTTATTCAAAGGGGGGAAAGCGGCCCTGGGGGGGGGACCCGGCCTCCGCGGGCGCTCAACGACCGCCTCAGGCTCCGCCTCGGGTTCAGGAAGCTCCCCGTCCCCCTCCCCCTCACTGCTGTCCTCGCCGCCATCAAATTTCGCTAGCAACGCTTTGAGCAGCTGCGCTACCTCAGGGTCTTTACCCTTTCGCTTCTGATTCAAGCCTTTGGGTGGCATAGTGCCCTCGGAGTCTGCGCGCGGGAAAATTTAAAACGCGGAACCTCTCGCTCGCAGAATACCCTACGCAGCGCCGCTCCAGCCAACCCCCTCCCGCCTTCGCAGCTCGCGCCCAGGCGGCAGGCAAGGGGAGTCACAGCTCAGCGGATACCAACACACAAACGCCGCAGCCTGAGCAGGCCCCAGGGACGCCCACGGAACGTCTAAGAAGCAGGGCGAACCCTGAAGCCCACCCACGCCCGCAGCCTCGTGAGCCACAACCCCTTACCTGTCGCACTGGTCGCTGCTGCTCAACTCCGCTCCGACCACGATTCTGCTCGGTCCTGCCCGCACTCCTCCACGCCTTCACGAACAGCCGCCGCAACTCCTTCGATACCACGAGGGAAGTGAGGGTCAGCGCCAACTATGGGGCAGGGGAAGCTACAAGATCGGGGACCGGCCAACACTCAGTTTAAAGAAAACAGGCTACCGAGCCTGGGGGTAAGGGGGGCAGTAGGTGCGAGCAGGTCACGACGCAGGCGAGGAAAGAGGCCGACCGAGTTGCGAGTGTGACCTAAATAGGTCACGGCCTCTGACCCCGCCCGCGCCGAAAATGCGTCACCGCAGACCCGGAAGGACTTCCTCCACCCGGTCGCCTCCCATAGGGTGGACGACCGGCTACACTCAGCGAATGGGGTGCGTGGGCCGGGGGGCCGGCCCCTAAAGGCGGGCTCGTCTAGCCTCGCCCTTGGTAGATCTGTCACTGTGCTCAGTAACTTATTCCTCCTTTGACACAGCATTACAGAAGCTGTGTGATTTAGGGCCCAACGCCTTCATGGCAAAAACAGACATGGAGTCAGCCTTCCGGCTCATGCCTGTACACCCTGATGATTACCATTTGCTAGGTTTTCAGCTGGAACATCAGTTCTACTATGATAAATGTATGCCGATAGGCTGTGCAGTGTCTTGCAAGTACTATGAGATGTTCAGCTCCATGCTCCAATGGCTCTTTACCGTTAGGACAGGTCGCGGGGACATTGTCCACTACTTGGATGATTTCATGGTCATGAGTCCCCCGGCATCCGATGAATGTGGTCAGGCGCTGGGGGAACTAGTGGAGATGTTGCAGGAGTTTGGGGTGCCATTGGCTCCAGGTAAGACTCTAGGTCCCGCAAGGTGCATGTCCTTCCTCGGCATCGAAATAGACACTGTGGTAGGGGAATGCAGGTTGCCACCAGACAAGGTGCAGGCGTTTTCACAGCCAATTGAGGCAGCCTTGGCTGGACAGAAAGTGACATTGCACCAGCTCCAAGTGCTGGTGGGTCAGCTGAATTTTGCATTGCGCATCATCCCGACAGGGCGCCCCTTCTCAAGGTCAATAGCTAGGGCTATGGCAGGGTTGACTGAGAAGCACCATCATGTGTGACTGCGAGCCGAGGTTCGAGAGGACCTAAAGGTGTGGCACAGCTTATTGAGTGAGTTTAACAGTAGAGAAGTATGGCCAGCACCGACCATTTCTAACACAGAATTGGGTTTACTCATGGACTCAGCAGGTAGTGTAGAGTTTGGAGCCATATTGGGGTCACACTGGTGCAGGGAGGACTGGCCAGCAGCTTGGCGTGAGAGCGGTCTAACCAGAAACATAGCCTTTTTGAAGCGGTTTCCTATTGCCGTATCAGTGACAGTGTGGGCAAAATTTTTTTAAAACAAATCAGTAGTCTTCTGGTCTGACAATATGGCAGTGGTGGAGGCCATCAACAGGCAAGGGGCGTCCTGCAGACACTTACTAAGACTGTTGAAGCATTTAGTGTTAGCTTGCTTGAAGCTGAATCTGCTGTTTAGGGCGGCGCATATTCCAGTTGTAGAGAATCAGGCTGCTGACGTTTTGTCTCGCTCCAAGTTGCAGGATTTCTGGAGTTTCCACCCACAGGCAGAAGATCAGATGACAGTGTTCCCGACATTTCTGTGGAGGATTGTTGCCCAGCTTTAGCAGGGCTGGTGGGTGCCTCATTGAGCGAGCATACCTGGAGAACTTACCGGCAGCATTTTAAGGCTTACAGAATGTTTGTGCAGCGCGTAGGACTAGAGGGCCTGTTTAGTCCAGAAGCCATAGGCGGTTTTTTGCTGGAGTTAAAGGATCAGGGCAGGCCAGCTTCCTATGCTAGGGCACATATTACCAGAAAAAACAGGGATGGCTGGGCCCAATGGGAAGGAGGGTAGGCAGGGCCACACTAATATGAAATAGAAATGTTTGCCTATGCCTCCGAACTAGTTGAAGTACACACTGGTTCATGTACAAGTAAACCACAATTTATTAGTTTACCCAAAACAGTTTATGTTTTCAATTTGTATTCAATTTACAAGCAAAAAGGAAAAATTCAGAAAACACAGAACTAAGACCACTATCGACCTCAAGTCTTAGCCATATACAGTTTCAAAAACACTTTAAACATATATACAGTGAACCAAACATATATTTGACATTTTCAAAAGTGATTTTTTACCAAAAAACAAATATATCCATGAATCTATTAAAAAAGATGGACACAACTAAAGTTGTACATTTGTGAATGAAAAAAGAACTATTGCGAACATTTACACAACACGGGGAGAAAAAAGAACACAGTGTATTCAAAAGCAATTCAACTCCCACGACCTGAACAAGAGACAATCAATTAAATTTCAGGAATATTGCCCATTTCTGCGTCAATCACAATGGCCAACCTTCCCCGTTTTTTGACGCCTTTTTTGACGTCTCTTGTTCAGGTCGTGGGAGTTGAATTGCTTTTGAATACACTGTGTTCTTTTTTCTCCCCGTGTTGTGTAAATGTTCGCAATAGTTCTTTTTTCATTCACAAATGTACAACTTTAGATAGTTGTGTCCATCTTTTTTAATAGATTCATGGATATATTTGTTTTTTGGTAAAAAATCACTTTTGAAAATGTCAAATATATGTTTGGTTCACTGTATATATGTTTAAAGTGTTTTTGAAACTGTATATGGCTAAGACTTGAGGTCGATAGTGGTCTTAGTTCTGTGTTTTCTGAATTTTTCCTTTTTGCTTGTAAATTGAATACAAATTGAAAACATAAACTGTTTTGGGTAAACTAATAAATTGTGGTTTACTTGTACATGAACCAGTGTGTACTTCAACTAGTTCGGAGGCATAGGCAAACAGGGCACATATTACAGCAGTGAGTTTCTTTGCTAAATTAGCAGGCAGTCGCGATCCATGCGCTACATTTTTAGTCAAGAAGGCGCTTTCTGGTTGGGCCAGACCTGAAGAGGTAAAGAAGGCCCACAGAAGGCCACTAGATGTTAACACACTGGGGGACACATTAGGGAACTTGCGAGCAGTATGCTGCTCAAATTATGAGAGCGTCTTATTTAGTGCCACCTACTCCTTAGCCTTCTATGGGGCTTTCCGACTAGGGGAGTTAGTGGGATCCTCCATGACTGACCAGGCAGGGGGTTACAGTGTCATGACACAAAAATAGTGCAGGGAGCGCTGGTTGGTTCTGCGCAGGTCTAAAACAGATCCTTTGGGAAAAGGGTACCCCATTCGCCTTAACCCAGCACTCAGTCATCAATATGCCCAGTGACCAGGATGGGAGCATATTTACAGATTCCCCCAGCGGAGAAGGGGCGGGCCCTGTTCATACACGAGCAGGGGGATGGTTTGTCCCAGTACCAATTCCGGGCATTGTTCAAGCAGGCCATGACTAGGTTAGGATTGGAAACTAAGGGCTACTCCTCCCACTCATTCAGGATTGGAGCAGCAACCCTGGCGGCGGGCGCGGGCTTACCAGTTGAGGCAGTGAAAAGGGTAGGGTGTTGGTCTTCAGCTTCTTTCAAACGCTATGTGCGGCCCAAAATATTATAGGTTGAAGCATGGATACACTGTCTGGATCACTCCAACTTTTCCATTTCTCTCCGTCATTAGTATGCCCGCAAAGGTGGTATGGGTGTTGGGACACTTGTTTGTGCGGAGCGCCATGGTCCGGTTACAACAGCAGGGAGTGTCGAAACCGCCGGGCTTAAAAGCGAGGCATCAGGGGCCTGCGGATCAGACAACTGCGGAAGCTGGTAGAGGAGACAAGAGCGCACAAGAGACAGCAGTCCCCGGATCTGATCATTTTGTGTTTGGATGGCAACGACATGCTGGATCTTGAGCGGCTGGCAGTCAGAGAAACATTGCTGACCGAGTTTGCCTGGTTGGGTCGAGTTTTTCCACAGGCAAGGATAGCCTGGTCCTGCATGATACCACGCCGGACTTGGGCATGGGTATGATCGCGAGCATTGAACGTTTCGGTAAGACGCCACAATGGGGAATTGGCTAGGCTGTGCTCAGGCCAGGGCCGCCTGTGCTACATTCCACACCGACTGATCACTGGGGATATGATGTTTCTGTGATTCTTGATGATATGTACCTTATTTTAATTAGGAGAATGAATTTGTTATTTTTTATGTTATGTGCCTTATTTTAATTAGGATGCACTGTACAAGATTATGTTGAATGATTACTTCTAGGTTTGTTTTTACTGTTGTTTTTAATATCACAAAATCACTCAGATTGTATGAAATAAGAATAAAATTGTACGTTTTTACCAGAAATTATTTGCATTAGTTTATATTACTGTCACTCTGTGTCCACAATAGATATTGGCATAATTACGAACATATCTGCTGAATTGATTTCATGCGTGGTGCATTAGCGTTACATCAGATACTTGTTGCCAGTTGTTGTAAATCCCATGAGAAAGATAGACCCTGTGAGAAAGATAGACCCCGGTCCCATTAGATCTTACAGTACTCAGAGGTACAAATAATACTTCCACTGCACAATAGGCTCTCAGGCCTGTAAAAGTGGGACACCCCTGATTTTCTCATCATGATGGCGTACATTTATCGACATGGGAACAGACTTGTGGATCAGAGGAATCTGGTCTTTTGTACAGAACTTATTCGATAGAGGGAGGGTAAAGGACCTGTGGGCCCTGGTCACCCTTGTGGTGGTAAAGAGGCCACAGAGCATTGACTCGCAAGGTTTTAAAGGGAGTCCTCCTTACATACTCCCTAGGCCAGCACTGAGGGGAGAGAAGGTAAGTTCTCCGCTGGGAGACTGGGGACACCGGCTGGGTAGGCAAGGGCGCCAGGTCACGAATTAGGGCAGGGGGGCAGCGGCCCCTGGTTATCCCCTTATAACCTCCTTGGCAGCCTGGTGGTAGAGGGGTGGGCACCAGAAACTGGCAGACAAGGTCCAGAGGGCGGGCCTACCTCTCAAGGACGCAGGTGGGTAGCGCCTTGCGGGGTTCTAAATTTGGGAGAGCCGAGCCAGAGGACCCCTCGATGCTGGGAGCAAGTAATATGTGAATTGTTGAAGATATGATTAAGATTTGATTGTAGATATTAAAATTGTCAATATTTGATTTATGAAACTATGATGCAATATGTGTTATTAATATGCATTATTATTTGGCATGTTTATATGGGTTATGAAAATTAAACATGGCCGTTTATACCCACATTCTAAACGTATTAAGTGGTGTTTGTGGGTAACTAGGGAGCGAGGCGGGGGATCATACTAGGGGGTCCTGGTCCTATGCCTGTTGGATGTGGATCCATGCTGGAATCTCAAAATCTAGGGTGTATTTGAATGTTGTGTTAATGCACATATTAGAACTGCGCCTCCAGCGTGTGTTTGGACGTTCCATTAACACACACACGCTGTAGACTCAGGCTGGATTAACAAACACTGGACCCCCTGTATTTACCGCACGGACGGGTGGTTGTTTGGCCCTTGAGATGAGTCAACGTTAAAAAGATGCGTCATGTTTTGTCCTCTCCTTCTCAGGAAGATGGCGGCCGTACAGCGCCTCTTTGAAGAGGGCCAGCCCAGTGTCAATAAGTGGCTTTCTTTGAGCCGCATTCAGGATTGCCAAAGAAATCCTAACGCGCCATGAAGGCCGTCCGAGCGCCAGGCCTTCCGTTCTGGGCCAAATTACTTTGAAGTGGTGTAGGGCGCGCACCGGTCAATTTTACCTCTATAGGAAGGGGGGGTTGACAGAGGAAGGGTGGTGGCGCGTCAGGCTCAGAACAGAAACTTAGGGGGGGGGGCTTGTTTTATACACTCAATACACGGCCCGGCTCATTGTGGAGCAGCTTTTATCTTTTATATTTCCCAGGCATGATTCATGCCTGGCTGCCTCCGCGCTGCCCTCCCTTTCACAGGAAACTTCATTAGGGAGCTCCAAGTTTTCCCATTCATCGCAGCCCTCGCGGAGAAGTGTGTGTTTTTTTCTTTTTTTTGTTTTATCCTCCAGTTCCTCGCTGCTGGTTGCTGTCTCTGCGCGACGCAGCTCTTGGCCACCTGTTTTACGTTAGCCGCAGACCTTTACACATCCCAGCTTCGGCTGCTGGTGATCTGACCACTGAACACAGAAGACAACTCGGCGCTGGCGGCTGATGACCTGTGGGAGCCGACCCACCCCTGCGCAGCGTCCATAGTTGTGGCAGGCACTGCGCCTCGGACCCTCGCCTCCAGCTCCAAGCATTGACAATGCACAGCCCGGACTGCCCTGCTGTCTCGAGTGCGTATGCGGGCGCCGGCACTTTACAAACAGCTCCCCTTTAGAGGGCTTGTTATATCTTAAGTTAAGTGTTCTCGTGTTTTAGCGTCCCCCTATTTGTAAAGGAGCATAAACATACCACCCCTCCCCCCCCCGCGCACAAGGAATCACTTTTAGGCGCTTGAATAATAAGCTTTTGTTATTACCCATCTCTGATCGGCTTGGGAAGGGTCCAGTCTGGCACTCGCACGTGACCGGTCAACCAGAGGTTGCTCTTTTATTTATTTTATCGATGCCACTTTAGGAAGTTAGACTTCAGTCGGTGTACCCAGCTGATACATATATTTCCTTTCTTGTTGAGAGCCTTGCACAAGAAAGGGGTTTGATTGTTGGGACCGAATAGAGCTCCATAACAACAACGTTCAAATAAAGCCCCCCACCCGATTCTGTGTGTGGGGGGGAACCTTCAGGGACCCTCACGCGTACGTACAGGCCTCTTTACAGTTCAGTCCTCAGAATACCAAGTGCGACGAGGGGACTGCGTGAAGGGAAGTACGTCATTATAAGGGAACGATGTCACAGTTTATAATCTCACCTCACTGCCTGTTAGTGATGCGCGTTGGTATCCATTACATTAAGCACAAGAACATGACTAACATTAAAAAGACGAGAGCACTTGGTACGTATTTCGAGAATATTGTCCATAAGCATTTACGTGGAGGGCGGGGGGTTATAATGCGTAACGAGGATGTCTATAAAAAAAAAGAAACAGAATAGTCTAATTGCACAAAACTGTCAATATCACGAGTCTCCTAAAAGGCGGTGCCTTATTTTACAATTACATCGTTTTTATTTTAACGATTTTCCAATACAATCAACCTTTTTTGGGCTTATGGCGAATACGTTTTTGTTTAATCGTACAACAAATGAAATATTCTTATAACACACGTGAACTGTCGTCTAACATCGGTGCAGTGTAGGGACCAGGCCAGAAACAATGCCTGCACCAGTGGCTATAAAAACAACATGCGTCCTGAAACTCGAGTCACCGGCCTGACTTATTGGTATTAATCCTTTTATTTTAAAAAAAATGTTTTAAACCTTCGTTACGTGTAAACCCGTATGGCCTAATTCTGGCTTGTAAAACATTCAAACCTTATTGTTACTAGAGATAAAACAGGCAGGAAGTAAAATATACGACAAGGCAGAGATAATAAAATGTTGAACGATGTCCATGCCTTACTGGTAAGAAAACGTTACCCGCTGCATTAATTATTGCCAGAAACGTAAGTAATTTACAGGAGTCTTTTTTTATTCAGATGTTTTGGATCAAGTAAAACAAACGATGTATATTTTAGTAGACACTGCAAGTTGACATTCATCTCTCTGCTCAGGTCAAGCTGTGCACCGCCTTGAGCACTGCCTGCTACAAGCGTTACATACAGTTCATACGGACCCCAAACCCTTTAAATATGAATATTTACAAAATATATCGATTTTTAGATAAAAAAAATGCAGCATTCAAACACTAAGGTATATTTCCCTTTCATCCGATGCTGTCCATTCAGGAAAAATGATGTGTATTGGGGAGGCTTTTTTTCTGTAAACAGCAAACAGTAAAATGTCACCAAAATGAATTGCTACAATTCTTTGGTGTGCCTGCAGCAGTTTTGTGTGTTTTTTTAAAAAAGAAATAAATTAATTCTATTGTACAAAATAAAATTCATATGCAAGACATTAACAATGACAGGACTACAGCAGTCACTTGCACACACATTTCTACAAATCTCGGGGGAGGGTCTCTTTCTGTTGAGGCCTGGGTATCCCTGGGGGTGCATTAGGAGTCCTTAGCATGAGTGCAGGATGTGTCTGCTGAACAAGCAGCATGCATACGAGATGTGCTTCCCAAACCACAAATAAATTGACTGAGAGTTATCTCCCACCCACCACCCTTTCTGGGTGCCCCCTTTCCTTTCAAAGCGCTAACAGCCAGGCCAGAGGTCAGGTCCCCATCAATGTTTCCCACTAAAGATGAACCATCATAATGTGTAGAGCCCTTGACATGCGCCCCCTCCCCCATGTGATGATCCTTACAAAGCCTTGATGGAAATCAAAGCCCCTCCCAGACCCGAGGGTGAACAGTGAATCAACCCTCTCAATATGTTTTTGGGACTGGATGAGCCAGCCTGGCCGCCTGGGACTCCTTTCGTTTAAGGTCACTAGGGTGCCACACCTGGATAAACACAGTATTCTTATCACACAACAAACAGGTGTTTGAAATAAAAAGTATTTTTTTAACATAAAGGCCACACCTGCTGCGGACAGCCTCCGTGAACATTAAGATTCTGGCTGTAGTTTTATTTCGATAACAATATAAAAATGTGCTCCACTCAAGTACTGCATCTTTTTTAAACAATTTTACTTAGAATAAAAATGGGAAACGATTGCAAATGCTACACCCGATTCAGATCAAGATCATACAAAAAGGACAACTCTTCGTCTAGAATGTAGCCACAAGTTTGCAGTCTCTCGATGCATGATCTATCCTGTGGGGGGTGTTAATGTCCTGTCATTCGAAAGTTCAGGATCAAAATGCAAAAGCATCAAGCTGGGGTTAAGAGGTCACCGGAGAACATTTTATGCGCCTCTCTCCCCTCCAGCACCCCTCTTCCAGATCAGTTGGCTGCAACAAGGCCCAGGTGCGAACTTTGTGCGTTTACCTCCCTGAACACCAAATATGAAACAGTGTAAACAGAAAAGTTCAGGGGGTCATTCTGGTGTTCCCAAATGTAGCCCAGGGTAACAAGTGTCGTTGGGCAGAATAAATATTGCTGGGCCGGCCCTGCCCCCCTCCCCCCTCGAGGTTATCCCCGTCCAAGGACAGGTGAAAGAGTTTCACGAGCCAGTCTCCTAGCGCATAGTCCTGGGGTCAGAGTTCATGTACAGGTCTTCCTCCTCGGAGTCTGTCGTCTCCGCGTTGCTGGAGGGGGAGTGCAGGTGGTTGGGTGCCCCGCCCGCCTGGCACACGTACCACTCGTTGAGGTTTGCCACCGGGGGTGACATGTTGGCAGAGCGCCCCCTGGCGGAGTCCTGGTCGGGGGAGAGAGGAGGGCCCGCACACTGGTACCCGGAAGTGGGGGAAAGGGGCGGGGACTTGCAGTGTACTTTCATGTGCTTCCGCAGTGAGCTGGGGTGCGTGTAGGACTTGTCACAGCCCCTGACTTTGCAGTAGTAAGGCTTGTCACTGGTGTGGACGTGAGAATGTTTTTTCCTGTCGCTGCTGTTGGCAAACTTCCGGTCGCAGCCGTCGAATTCGCACTGGAACGGCTTCTCGCCTAGAATAAACACACAAAAACGAATTAATAGGGGTTATTAAGTAGTCTGAAAGTCCAGCGAGTGCGCAAACATCAAGATACCCTCTAACAAATATTTAACTAATAATTAGGTTCCGATTGTGGACATATTTCAAAGGCCGAGTTAAAAATTGACTAAATGGATGCATATGAGTTTTGGAAATTCCAGAAATTAATAAGGAGAAAACATTTTGTAACTACCATTGGATCCTAAATCCATCTAGTGGTTCAACCGGGGGAAAGAGGACTCATTGCTTTAAACTTAAAATGCATATTTGTGGTGTTTCCACCGCACACAACTTACACATCTCATTGTCTAATGCCCCCCAAAAAAATTCACCATTGGGGTCATTCAGTAGGGACATTTGCACCCGGTGAACTGTAGTTTTTAATAGTGAACCGGCCCCTAAAAGAAACAAAAAAACATATTTACACACCCTCCTTTCTCCACGCACTCACATGACCGGACTCACTAAAACGTGCCATGAGGGCTTGAAGGTGGGACCTACTTTAATTTCATAAATGGCCTTGCAAGAGTTAAATTCAAAAACACGTGTTTCTCCATTTACATGTAAAACACGCAAAACGACGCGCATTACAATAACGTGCAGATTTACAAATGTGCTGTGGACAGGCACGTCTTAAGCATTAAAATAAAGGGTAATGCGCGCACCGCGCAGTGCCTGCGGCAGTGGCGGCCGACAAACCGCATGCAGATCACACGAACCCCCACACAAACATGGCTTGCGAGAGTGATTTCCCCAGGGTCATTAAACGTCAGTGTTCACTTGGTTTGTTTACAAACACGATCGGTGATAGACTTCAGGCCCTCAGCCATGCCAGGATCCTGACACGCACTAGGCGCTGAGGAAAGGCCCTCGCGCCACCCTGGCATCCCGGCGCTAGACGGACCGGGCGCAGCCCGTGTGTTACTCACAGGTGAGCGTGGCTGAGGAAGGACCCCTCGGGCACACGTTAAACACCATAATATCCTGTAACCCCTGTGTATTCGTCACGAGATCCGACAATTTACATAACGCCCTGGGCGCATCCTGTCATCCATCGCTTCGTTTTCGCTTACTTACGAACTCCGCAATACCATTACATTTAAACAGCAAATCTCCTTTGCCCCCTCCACAATGAGTTTTTTTTTTGCTGCACAAATAAGTATTCCGCGTGAGTCATCCCAGTCTTGCTACGGAAGTCCCTCTGGTGTCACGTGTTGTGCGTACAGTACACGTTAATTCACAATGAACACGCCAGGGGGTGACGTGGCCGTGCACGCGCCTCGTGTTTAGTACGACGTTTGTAAGATACGAGCTCTGGTGGGGAGAGTGGTTTCCCTCTGCACTAAAGACGTTCTGTGCAACCGAATGCGTTTTTGATACCCTCCGAGGGCGCAAAGAGCCAGTAAGTGAAAACTCACATTCAGAACGAAACATCTGTAAGTAAATCGGACTGTAGGCATGAATGAACGAGGGCCCGGTATCCTTTCAACAAAGCGCAGACACACCTGCCCCAAGTGTCACTTGACAATGACCGAGACTGCACTAGAGTGTAAAAAGGGCATGTTGATTCAGCGCAGATAAAGAACGCATGGTGAAGTCCGGAGCACTTTTATGCTTCTTTGAGCTGCTCCCAAGAACTTGAAAACGCACCCTGAAGCGTTTTCGCAAACAGTACTATCGAACCCCCCCCCCCCCCCCCCCCCGGCAAGACTCTTATCGCCAAGAGTGAAAGCTGCAAGTAACTGACCTGCCCCGCGGTCACTAGGTCAAGCCAGTCTTACACATGCAGACAAAATACAGATCAGTACAGCGCCACCGGAAGCTTCGGAGCGCTTACCTCATAAGTGAAACTAAGATCATAAACATTAAAGAATCATACACTAAAACGTAACTGCGTACTAAGCTTTACAAAATACAATGTGAAGCCTTCCCGTGAGCAGAGCATCTGTATCTGCACAGCCCTTGTTACCTCACACCGTAGCCTCTCCACCCTCCCAGGAAAGACGGGCGAACTAATCGGATGAAGTCCTAAGGATGCGTCACCTGCGCCCGGAGATGGGGGCTGGGGAGTGTTTGCGCCATCCAGTGCAGGAAATGGCCGCCGCTGTGCGTGGACTGTTTACCTCTCCCATGGGCACTGTCTGGAGCTGTGCACCGAGCTCTCACCCTGCTCGCGGCACAACAGGGAGCAACGGGCCGAGCTCCCTCACAAATCAATTCACCCTACAACATGCGCATTTCAGGAACGCTCGGTGCACCTTCATAAACACAAAGCACACTCTTCAACTGCAACGGGTGTGTGTACTTTAATATTTTTACAGGCTCGGCTACATCCAGCAGTGAACATGCACACGAATGTTGACGCTGTCAAAATCCGATGAATGAAGGCACCTTAATATATAAACACGTATTTGGCAACCATAAGTTTAAAATGTAAGCACTGTGCCAAAGGTTATGAGCATCTGCACTGGAGTTAGAAAAAGCAAAGCCAGGTTTTCTATCAATCTTCAACTTTTTGGAGAATATATATTGAGAGAGAGAAAAAAAATCCACTGATGTACATTATAAGCACATTGAAAATCACCATGGCCATACAGAGTAAAGAGGTTGGCCATAGAACTTGAGATCACTTGTGATATTATCCTTTCAACATAAGGCATTGGGTGTCTTACCCCTGATACACATCGCACCTCACTTCTCATAAACAAACCTCTTGCATCCTCGGTGTCTTGCAATTTCAAATGGAATTGTTCGTACAGTTACAGACATAAATGTAACTCTAATCCGTGAAACAATAAAAAAATAATCCAGGTCGCGATTTGTTGCAAAAATACATTAGAATCGGTTTAATATAGGTGTTTGAAAAAGTGATGTTTCGTGATGTTTCAGATTGCATAGATAAGAGTTTATCTTTTCTGTAATGGCATATATGGTGCCCAAAAAAATCCTCTTTGCTGAACACAGATCAATGTATAAAAATAGATTGGAAGAATGTAGAGACAGTTGTCGTTTTCTAAACTGCAATTGTAATGATGCTCTGTAACCACATTGGCTCCTGACATTCGTAGGTCACAACTCAGCAGCTAAGTCATTCCCTTATTACAGATGACTAGAGAAGTCAGACTAATTAAAAAAAGGATGTGCATTATATATATATATATATATATATATATATATATATATATATATATATATATATATATATATACATACATACACACACACGTATAGCCACATTACATGATTTTAAAAAAAAATCAATACAGTAAACATATAGGGAATCAATAAATAGAATTTAGCCTAAAACCCACCTACACCTGCATGGTGAGATGTATTTGATAAAACCTACACAATTCTACTCTTGTAACCAATTCATGTGTATTTCAAAAACACCAATAAGCAGGTTGTATGGGGTCCGTCCGTCCTCATACATACACATGCTTCTCAAGCGTAGAGCTCGTCTTTCAGCCACCACGTGGGCTGTAGTAACCGGCGAGCTCTCAGGGGGTGGTGTTTGTTTACATGTGTGATTTGTGGCGGCGTGAGCCGGTAGGTCTTTACCACTGTCTCGGGGATTCATTTTTTTAAAAAAATTTTTTTTAAAAAGGCTATTTACAAAAAGCGTCTTCTCACACCAGAGCCTCGGTTCAGTGTAGAGAGTTCAAGTTTCTCTAGGGGCTGACAGGTTCTTAATGAAACACTGCTCCGACGTCGCACATCGTCACCTATAAGCTTGCCTCAACGCAAAGGAGCTTTGATGTGGTACTCAAGAAAGCACTACCTTTTCTCCTACTCTGTGTTGCAAGGGATGGCGACCCTTGGGTCTGTTATATGTCCCTCTGGTGAACTTTTTCCGTTTCCTCGTTGCTACAAAGTCACGTGGAACTGTAGCCATAACCCACCTGCATGCACCGTGCACAAAGTTAAAGTAACGTTTAAGTAGCACTACATACGTTGTCTCTAGTCGCTAGACATCCCAAAAACACACGGCACACAAGAGAAAGAAAACAAGTCAAACACCAGCCCTAGAAGACAGGACAGAAGTAGGTCCAACATTTACATAGCACTTCACAACTGACGTCTCTAGGCACTAGTTTCACAAACTTAAAGCATTTTCGGGAAATAATACGAGTCAGACACTTACGTCAGTAAACACATCATAGGGAATGAGGAAGCAGAAACCCACCTGTGTGCGTCCTCTTGTGGATCTTGAGGTTCTCGGAGCGGGCGAAGACCTTGCCACAGCCGGGGAAGGGGCAGGGGAAGGGCTTCTCGCCCGTGTGCACCCGAATGTGGTTGATGAGCTTGTACTTGGCCTTGAAGGGCTTGCCCTCCCGCGGGCACTCCTCCCAGAAGCAGACGTGGCTGCTCTGCTCGGGGCCCCCCACGTGCTCGGCAGAGACGTGGCCCACCAGCTCGTGCATGCTGCTGAACGTCTTCCCGCACGGGGGCGGCCCGGGCACCGGCGGCCGCGGCTCCGGCTCGATCCACTTGCACACCAGCTCCTGCTTGACGGGCTGCCGCATGTAGCGCAGGAAGGCAGCGGCCGCCGCGGCCCCGGGGTGCCCGGCCAGGCCCAGGGCGCCGTAGCCGTGCAGGCCGTAGGGGTCCCCGCGAGGGGCGCCGTAGAGCTCCCCGGGGAAGAGGCCGCCCTCGGGCAGCCCGTAGGTGCCGGCGGCCGAGATGAACATGCCGTGGTGCTGCAGGCGGGGCGGCGAGGCGCCCCCCGGTGGCGGCTCCCCCAGCGCCCCCTGCATGGCGGCCGCCAGCTCCCGGCGGAGCAGGAACTCGCGGCCGCCCGGGTAGGCGAAGGCGGCCGCCGCCTCCGGGAGCTGCTGCGCCTGGGAGGGACTGAGCTTCAGCGCCATGTGCTCGGCCGCGAAGTGCTCCCCCGGAGCCGCCTCCGAGGGCCGGTAATGCGGGTGCCCCGGGTACCCGGCCAGCGCCGGGTGCTGCTGCTGCTGGGCGGCCGCCAGGTCGGCCAATCTGAAGGCGGGGTGCCTGCGGCTCAGAGGGGGCTCCATGGGCCCATGTGGGCCGGCCGCCCGTGTCAGTGTCGCCCCGTCCGGCCGTTCGCTCGGATGAAGCCCTCTCCGGAACTTCTTTTGTCTGGGCTCCAACTCCAGAGAACCCCCTGCCTGCGGCCCCGCTCCCCCCGAGCCTGCTATTGGCTGAGAGCAGCGCGCGGCGGGGGCGCGAACTCCGACCACGGGGCGCCCGTCGGGGATTGGCCGGTGAGGCATTGACTGGCAGGGTCGAGAGGCGCGATGATTGGCTGGGTGTCAAGGAGCGGGTGGCATGGCAGGGGGCGGGGCGTGGTCCGGTCCCTTGAGCTGCCGCTTCCACCGCTTCCGCCTTGGCAAAAGTTTTTTTCCTCTCACAACTTTCCCGGCGCAGGGGCGGGGCTCGGGGGGGGGGGGGGGGGGGGGGGGGGAGTCCACCTATCACAGCTCGGACCGCAGGAAGCCGGCACTCTGGGCAAGCAGGAGTTTTATATTAACACCTTTTTAAATGTCTGGTGGGAAAAAAGAGCGACACCCTATGTGGTTTTCAATCTGTGGCTGTATTGTACATCAGAGGAGAATCTTTCGACTTCCACCAGTAGTTTCTAGCAGTGATTCTCACGATATCCAAAAGCCTCCCCTAAACACTTCAAGCCAGCCAAAACTCCCTTAGAAACATTGAAAAGTACTCATTTGGCAAAAATAGAATGCTTATAACACTTTACCATTACATTTTTTCGGCTGAAAACCACTCGCGGACACGCATTATGTACTCTGTTTTGTGAACAGTCCTCAACTTCTAAAATGTTTGAGGTATATATATTTTTTCAAAGTGTATTTTTCTTCTAATCTGCAAATTCTGATAAGTGTGAACTGCTTTGAAATGTATGTAATACTGTCACGTATTTCATTTCGTAATGGATATCTGGCTTAAATAAATAAAAGGTGTAGGAGGCATGGGAAAAAACAGCTTTCGTTCGGTAATAAAAAATGCCACCTGTGGTGTAATGCACACACTCTTCGTGCGTAAACAATGAGTGAGTTTGATGCTCACATATCGATCAATGAAAGTTTAAAAAGGTACTGCTGTAAAGGTAGAAATTGAGACGTCTATCCTGCAGATATTTTAGGACAAAAAAACTATAAACAGAGATGGTGTTGTACATAAAGTTACAGGGATGAAACATAACTCGACTCTCCTTGGCATAAGTTGGCCTTTTATTTAGTGTCCCGTTTTAATTGGCACGCTTCTTACAAATATTGGCTACATTTCCCAGGACTGCGTACTTTTGAATCGAATAAAACGAAGTAATTGGTTACTTACAGACGCACCGTCAATGAAACGACAAACCAATGGTGTGTGCTGATCTCAGCTGTCACTTGCACACAGCCATATGTGGACAATTCGGAGATGATTCGAAAAGGCTAGTGTACAACTTTTTTTTAAATGGCTGAACTGAGAACAAATGCTTGTGTAATTTGTTTTCGCGAACAAGAATGCAAACGAGGTGCTTATCTTGAACGCATTCTATATTCAATGTGTTCTGTCTTTCCTTTTGTGTGCATGTGTTCTTTGTTCTCGATCCGTCCCACAGAAACAGCTAATCGGAATTAGCGGCTTTTTATTGAGCCCACTTAAGAAGGAGTAGGGAAAAAATCCAGTTAATTGTTTAGGTGGGCATGTTTCATTCGGCATTGCAAAGTGTGAGATATTAGTATTTATTACCTTAAGTAATGACCGGGCTGTGGCGACACTTTAACAATTAATATTCGCATTGCATAGTTACAGTTGGCTATTAAAAAGCGACTTTTTTTCTAATTCGTTCCTGCAAAGTAGTGGTTTGTCGTTAGAATCAATAATACGGAATTGGTGGAACATGTTCGAAAACATTATGTTGCGCCCAATAAACTACAAATGAACTGCAAAATATGCACCGAAATCCGATGACTTATACAGTATATGTTTTGTTGTTTCGTGTTTGCCCTTTCAACACCTGTAAAATGAAAAGGCATGCACTAAATTGTGACCTGTAACGTACATTTGTTTTTGTTTTATCGTTTAAGTAACAATACTTTATTAGCACAAGGGAAAAAGGCACAATTTGACGTGGAAAGTGTAGCCTACAGCTGCACCCGTTTAAAATGCTACTCCTTGTGCACAGAGGGAAAATCGAAAATTTAGCGCCATGTGCTTTTATCGACTCGATTTTGACGAAAATCGGAGGTGCATTCGACAGTATATTATCCAATTAAAACCGTCAAACGAAACACTAAATATTGAGATATACCCTACTGGTCTGAAAGTTCCACTCAGGTAAAGTATGTGCGTGGTACCTAACCTGGAATATTTTGAAGATAGCGTTCATTGCATATTAGATGAAAGTGCGTTCTTCGGAAGTACTGCGCGTTTTTTGTCGACATCGACACTAAAACATCTCTTCTCCGAGTTACAATTATCGGTGGTAATAATAGAAGGCCAGTACACGTACTTTTAACAAAAAAAAGTGATTAAACATATACGAGTGCCCACATCAATGTATTATGTTTGCTTGAAAAATGCTTTATAAGTTTAATTCAGTGGAATGTGAATGTGGTCCAGGCCCAGTGTAAATGTGTAAGTTAACAAGGACTCCCTGATAATAGATCAAACTCCTGGGTCAGGGTAAAACAATTTATGACAAGTATCTAGCCCAGGCAATATGTAGCAATAGGCAGTGTAAGCAAAACAAGAAATACAAATAAACACTTTAAATTACAAAAATAGTAAATTTAATAAGTTCGGTAAAAAATGATTAAAATAGTTCTTGATATTTCTTAAAAAACAGATATCTCTGTCCATAAGATCAAAGCTGTATGGTATATATATATCATGTTATACAGATTGATATAGCAAATTGACGGTTTTCTTCAACGCGTTTCGACAAAAGCCAGTGTATCCAGCGAAATAGACAATTATTGCTAAAATTGTACCTGCCTTTCAACATGCACCTACCTTTCACCCAATACGCCCTACTTTGTTTATTTCGAATGCAAAATGGTCACATTTAATTGTGTCTATGATAACCTTTCAAACTCGCCAGGAGTAGGAGGCGTTATATAAATATAATTGCAAATCAATACAATTCAAACACATTATTGGCACAAGTATGCATATAATGCATGGTTTCACACCAGGCTGAAGAACCCTATGTAGTCACACACGGTGACCACATGGAGGTTACAAGACGTCGGTTCCTGCTTGGCCGCTCCTAAATGTGCTAAATTGCCACACTGATGCCCATCCGCCATTTTGTGTCCACGTGCCAGGCCGGGTTATGTGTACTAAGTCGTTGAACAGAAATGGTTTTGCCGCGGACAGTAATTCACCTAGTCCATATTACCTGTTTTATTAATGTAAATTGATGCATGTGTACACCCCCCCCCCCCCTTAAACCCCATCTCTACTCAAGCCGAGATGTTTTTAAAAGTAATGTGCAGAACTGAATACACACTGCATTTGATTGGCAAGTTGATAACCAGACATTTCGAGGGAAATGGAAAAAAACATCAAATCAAACAACAACAGGGTGTTGGCTAATTACTTGTTTATGTTGGTTTATTGTTTTTTTAGGCGATGGAGGTCACTCTTATCCTGGGTCTTGAATGTCTGGATGTGACGTGCAATGAGAATAAAGGGCCGAGTTTCATTGCAGACAGACCTGTCCGGTTACATAGGTGGGTGTTGTTGTTTTGGAATTACTGTTGGGCAGCGTCGGTGTTACTGGCACCTGCTGAGCTGAAGCCAAGGCCCTGTGTAAATTCAATTTGACCAGATGCATGTAGTTTCATTTAAGTCCAGTGTTTTTTATTTTGTTTTGTTTAATTCGGTTGTGGACATTTCTCCAAACAGTACTCGCCAGTTTAAAAAAGGAAACTTTTCTGAATTAAAAATGACAAATCATTGAAACACCATGAGAGGGCGGTTCCAAGCGCCAGATGGCCATAACAGACTTTTTCTTTTCTGTTTTTTTTTTTTGCAGTTTATTGCTTGTTAAGAAATGCCTACCAATTGTGAATAGGCAACATTAAATTTTGTTTATACTACGAATGCCTGTACTTAAAACAAGGATAACAAAATTATGGAATGAATATTCGACGCCCAACTACCAATGACAGGTAAGGTCTATCCATGGACGGAAATACGGGTGAACTAATGAAAGCACAATTCAATGGCATTTGTTGTATGCCTACTAGTAAGGGTAGAGTACACGACTGAATCAACCTTTCATCTTTCTGAGGTTGATAAAATGGTTTCGGTCCATGGGAGTCTTGTTATTTGAAGCAAAATTACATCCACAGCGGTAGCAAATATTTGAAACAAAAATGCTATTACGCTACTGATGAACAAACATGCACAGACACACACACTCTTTCTCTCTTTCATCCACACCTTAAACCGTGTGTTCTCCAAGGTAACTTGGGCAAACAATACATATATTTCCACAACTTTGTGCCCATTAAAAAGGTAGCCCCTCGAAAGAAAAATGCAATTTTTGTATCTTTTTTTATTTATTTAAATAGACAACAATCAGTTGGGCTTCTTACCTGCAAACCCCTCACGAACAGACCCACCTCTGCCCCCGCTATCACTACACACATAGACACGTGCATGCCTGAAAGTGACTTTATAACCGAAGAACAGCGATGGGCAAATATTTGTTATCACACGCTGGTTGTCTGACTGCTCAATCTTTCTATATTGGCTCACACAAACTCTGATGTGTGTGTTTTTAGTGTCTCTCTTTTGTGATGCGGTCCCCTGGGCGCAGCTCTCCTTTTCAGTACCGGGATCTGAAAGGAGCGGTTGCAATAAATCAAATGATGACACATTGATGGCTTTACTTATAAAAGCAATATGGTTAACATATGGCAGTTCAATTTGTGACTGACAGCAGAAACGGCATTACGCAACCCTATCGAAATATGTCCCATGTTAAAGTAGGCGGATCAGATGTTATTAGTGAATTAGGCAAAAACACACACAAAGTGGAAAAAACACATGTTAATGGCTGACTATCAGAACAAATACATTTGTAAGTGTGCATGTGTCCTTATATTCTCAAGTGTGCAGACAATTTAAGTCACACCAGATTAAGACTTCACTGCTGCAGGAAATGTTCGATTACCATAGCGCATGTGAAAGCCGTGTATTTGTTTAAACATATAGGTGCACTTTTAAACAGGAAATAAAGAACAGGCGGGCACGCGTCCAAGTGCAGTGTGCGTCATACACACACAGCTGTGGTGGTTACAACAAACCTTGCGGGTTTAAAACACTAGTGGCCATCTGGTCACTGAAGCAAGGCAGACGTCAATAAAATGTTCCACCCGTGGCCGCGATGCTGGTGAGCGCGCCGCGTTGCACGTGCGTAAAGCTCGCACAAAGAACCCCTGTGCCCAGATATGCTTTACACGGCCCGACTCCTGTGGTCTTCCACGGGTCAGAGGTCGGGGGCCTAGGAGTGGCCACGGCCGCTGGAATCAAAGGTGGCCTGCAACCCAACACCCCGCTGACGGCCCAGGCGGATTTATGAGCGCCTGTGAGTCAGGAGTTGGCAAAGACGAGACACCCTCGCATTGACCCACAGACTCAGGCTCCGAAGCGCGGCGGTTCTTTTTGCAGAACAAGGTAGGGAGAGCCGGGTGCTTTTAAGAGATCGCGCGAGGTGCAGGAACCCTCCCCAAACATATATGTGTGTGGAGTGTATATATGTGTGTGTGTGTATATATATATATATATATATATATATATATATATATATATATATATATATATATACACACACACATATATATACACATATATATCTGTGTATATATATATATATATAGACACAGATGCGTTTATATATGTGTGTGTGCGTATACACACACATATATATATATATATACACACACACACACATATATATATTCACACATATATGTATGTATATATAGACACATGAGTGTATATATATATATAATCACACACATATATGTGTATACACACACATATATACACCCATCTGTGTCTATATATCTAGACAGAGGAAGCTTGAACTAAATGACTATATATATATATATATATATATATATATATATATATATATATAGTAGTATTAACTTTATTTCGGCTAATATAGTCATAAAAGCAGGAAGTACAGAAAAAAGTGAAAAACATTAGCAGGCAAATATTACAGTGCCCTTTGCCAACAATTAGTCACATGAACACATTACAATTAATATGGTGGGACAGAGTAACAATTATATATACACACACATCGAGATCTACAGCCACATAAATATAATGTCTATTGCGAGGTAGATAGATTTACACATCCACGTGGACTCACTCACACTTCAAGTGCACAACACAGTTTTGCATATGGGCACAGATCTTGACTTTGCTTTCTGTGCTACTCCCTCAAATTCTGGCGTCAAAGTGAACAGTCAGTCAAGACGTCATAACAGTCCACGAACTTTGTGTGCTAATGGCCGTACAGTGTATATATATATATATATATATATAGTCGTCTTGACCATGACAGCACACGTCTAACCCTGGCTGCCATGCACCTAGTGTTTGGACCTTCGAACTAAGGGTACATACCGTGCTTCCTGAAATTAAAAATAATGAAACGAGGCAGTACGCACTGTATAGGTGCGCCAGAAGGGGTAGGTCCACGGACTTTGTGCGGGTTGCATTCTGCCGGCTGGAATGTTCAGAAAGATGCCCGAGTCGCCCGGTGAGGTTGCTGCGCGTCCTGCGGCCCGTGCGCCTGGAAGCCGTGAAGAGCGCGGCACCTGGGCGCTAGGCTGACCCGCCGGGGCTCGCCACGACCCTTTCTTCGCTCCCAGGAATGAGCCGAGCTCTGCATTCCTGGCAGTGCCTCTGAAAAGCCTCCGCGGTTCCTTTCTTCCCTCTGCTAGGCGGCAGGACTGAGGCCGCGGCGGAGCCCCTTCCGAGGGGCCGGCAGACGTGACTTTGAACTTGGCTCGGCTCCCCCGCTCCCTGCAGAGAGAGCAGGGACGGGCCCCGGAAGAAAGTCTCAGAATCCCAGCCGGCGGGGTCCCGGGTCCATGAAAGGCTTCCCTCGGCCCCCACTGCAACCTGCCAGCCGGGGCTGCACCGAGGGCCTGTGGGAACCGGAGCAGAAGAAAAGGGAGGCGGGAGGGAGGGCCGTCTCTGCAGCCCTGCAAGCGCCGAGGAGCGGCCTTCAGGCGAGGAGGCGCTGGCTGGCACTTCTCTAGCTTTCCTCGGAAGTGTCGGGTGAACGCCTGCGCATTGGAACTCAAGATTGTACCTGCATTGATGAATTTTAACACCACACTTAACACACTGACCATGATTGTGTGAAAGTGTGCGTTAGTGTATGATGGTGTATGATGTCATGGTCAAGACAACAGGGTGTGTGTGCGTTTCTGCGTATGTGTGTACATATATATATAATATATATATGTCACACACATATATATTACACACACATATATATACATCCCTCTCACACACACACACACACACACATATATATACATACATCACACACAAACACATATATATATATGTATATTTATATATACCTACTTAGCATCATATTGAAATATGCACACCTGACACCGTGTGTTGGGTGCAGTATACGTATGAAGACACTGTATTGGTGTGTTCTACTGTGTGTACACTTTTTAATATACATATTATATGCATGCAGGATCATTGTGTTAATTATAATGGCGCACTGGTGGACCGTATGTACGTGTGCGTTGAGCTGTGTGTGTGTTGAGGTGTGCAATAAGCCACGCATACCATTCCCAGGTAAAGCATGCATGGAAATTGGAACTATGTAGAGAGCGCCGGGGGTCCTGTTTGGAATATATCTTTTTGTAGTTTCACTGAAGCGAGCAGTGATTGTGCGTGGTAGTCTCAGCGCGTGGTTATATCTTCCTACATGGAGAACGCTGGTATATCAAATTACAGCCATTTAAATAGCTGCAGCTTGTTTCAATCACACTTTGGCAAACTGTCAAGTGCAAGCTGTAAATGTCCATACATTTGTGTCAAGTTTGGCGTAATCTAAAACGGGAAACAGTTTATTTCAGTGTGGAATTAAATATTAATAGCAGGAAGAGTGGTTCCCTATTTTGTTTTATTTGTTGTCTCCGATAAAATATTGAGTTTCAAATGTTAATTGCATATTGGAAAGCTCGGTTCAGAAGACGTCAGAGAACATCATTATCGTGAAGTAGCGTCCCTATTTCCAACAATTTTGCCTTGATCCTTCCGGAAATAATTGCCTTCTTAAACCCGCTTTCCTCAACGGAATTTGTTAATTTTATTCTTCGATTTGTTCGCCACAACACAGCCCGCTTGCCTCCTTTCACTTTCAAATCCACTGCTTTAGTTGCTGAAAATATGTATTTTATTGACCTTTCAAAAGCATTCCAAGGGCTAGTGAACTTTTACAAATTATGGGCGTTATTTTGTTGTTGTACTACAGTTTCAACCTTGTGGGCCATGTTCGAGAGAAAAAAAAGAACTCGTTTGTCGAAAGCACGTCAATAAAAATAGGAGCAGACCTCCTCCGACGAACCCTCCCAGGCGTGTGATTTGAACAACCTGCTCTCAGGGTTGCAAAACCCTGACCCGTACCCTCACGGTGACAGGGGGGTAAAAATATTATTGCGCCATTAAATTAAAAAAAAGCAAAAAAATAACATCCAATTCTATCCCCCTTTATGCATGTCTAAATTATTGCTTGTTATTTATTTATCATTTATTTCACAGGGTGCATTTATTTACGCAAATACACTTTCCCAGCCCACCCTTCCTAAAAGATGCGAGGGCTCTGCTGTTTTGCACGCTGCCCCCTCCCCCTCGTGTTTCTACAGCGAAGGCTGGCTGCGCGCGCAGTTCTGAGAACGCCGGGCGCGCTGGGCTCGCGCAGGGGCCGGCCGGGACGCACGGGCACCGAGCCGACCAATGGGAGCGCGCTCTGAGAGCGTCCGCCGCAGCTGTTAAAGGGGGCGTAGGGAGGGAGGCAGCCAGAACAGCCGAGGGGGGGACGGAGACAGCAACGACAGAGGCCACGCGAGCGACGCACACGCACCGCCACTACTCAACGAAAGTAAATAGTCCGAGGCAGGGGCCCGCGCGCACTCGGACCCGCAGCCCGTTTGGCTGTTATTGTGTATGTTTCAGCTCTGACCGCCTCGCCTCCCCCCGTTACCTTCTTCACGCCCCTCTCCTGCCCTACACAGATCCCAGCGCCGCGGTGAGAGAGGCAGCGGCGCCGGCAGACTACCCGGACCGGCGCACGCCCCGCTGCGGACTCCCTCCTAGTCCCGCGCCAGAGGTAGCGCTCACTCAGCATGAGCCCGGGCGCGCGGCGGAGCCGGCCGCGGGTCTGCTAGAGTCCGAGTCCGCCCGCGGGACCGCAGCCTCCCGCCGCCGCCTAGCCGTCATGCTGCTGGACGCCGGGCCGCAGTTCCCCGGCCTGGGAGTGGGCTCCTTCGCCCGGCACCACGCCGCAGCCGCCGCGGCCGCCGCCGCAGCAGAGATGCAGGAGCGGGAGCTGAGCCTGGGCGGCTTCGTGGACTCTGCGCACATGGGCGCCTTCAAGCTGAACGCGGGCGGCGGGGGTGGCGCCCACGACCTCTCCCCGGGCCAGAGCTCGGCCTTCAGCGCGCAGGGGGCCGCGGCCGGCGGATACCCAGGCCCGGCCGGGGCCGGCTACTCCGCCTCCAGCTTCAACTCCACGCGGGACTTCCTCTTCCGCAGCCGGGGCTTCGGGGACACGGGGTCCCCCGGCGCAGGTTCCGGTGGCGGCCACCACCACCAGCACCACGGGCTCTTCGCCGGCCAGAGCGCCCTGCACCACCCGCACTCGGCAGAGGCGCCCGGCCACCTGCTGTTCCCGGCCATCCACCCCGAGCAGCAGGGGGTGTCCATGCACCACCACCCGCACCACCGCCTGGGGCTCCCCGGGGACCTGTACGGCCGCTCCGCGGAGCAGTACCACCCGCGCCAGGTGGCCAGCCCCCGCGGAGATCCCTACCAGCTGCACAACCAGTACGGACCCATGAACATGGGCATGAACATGGCCGCGCACCACCATCACCACCACCCGGGCGCCTTTTTCCGCTACATGCGGCAGCAGTGCATCAAGCAGGAGCTCATCTGCAAGTGGGTGGACCCCGAGCAGCTGGCCAGCGCCAAGAAGAGCTGCAACAAGACTTTCAGCACCATGCACGAGCTGGTGACCCACGTCTCGGTGGAGCACGTGGGGGGCCCCGAGCAGAGCAACCACGTCTGCTTCTGGGAGGAGTGCCCGCGGGAGGGCAAGCCCTTCAAGGCCAAGTACAAGCTGGTCAACCACATCCGGGTGCACACGGGCGAGAAGCCCTTCCCCTGCCCCTTCCCCGGCTGTGGCAAGGTCTTCGCCCGCTCCGAGAACCTCAAGATCCACAAGAGGACGCACACAGGTATACCAATGCCTCCCTTTACTGTTGCCTGTAATTTTTTAAAAAATGTATTCTTTGATCAGTTTACTTGAGTTTAAATATAGTCCATGCAGCAGGGACTCGCAGTTTTAACCTGTTTGTTTTTGGTCTACAATGTAAGTGTTTTGTGTTTTCTGCCCTTCAGTTTAATGTGAAACCATGCCTTTTTGAAAACGAGCCATCCGCGTGTTTATCTTACAGAAGGTCATCTTGGCATAGGATGTGTTATAGTAGCAATTAGGCAGTCTGCTTTATTTTTCACCTTTTCATGAGTGTTGTCGCATACCGACGACTGGCTCGTTTTAAAACAAAAAAATGGTTTTAAGATTTACGTGTTTATGATATTCGTGTGGTAAGGGGGAAACTATGATATTCGTGTGGTAAGGGGGAAACTGATCTGGAGAAAGGATGCCTTTTTCACCGCTGCTTAAATTTCAGTATAAATACAATCTTCAGCGTATTGCTTTATTTTGCTTTACTGATTTATAGTTAGAAACTGGCTTTTTTTTGTCTTGCGCACAGTCCTAAAGTCTGCTGATCACGTATTTTTTTGTTGGTAAAACCCTGCTCCACTTTACGCCGCGCTCTTGGTACTAGTTGTTGATGCATTTTTCTTTGAAAGCACAATCGGCTACCTTTACTTTGAAAAACATCTCACAGTGGGTGATATAGCTTCCTGTTGCTGAAGAATAAAATAATTTGTATGTATATATATATATATATATATATATATATATATATATATATATATATATATATATATATTGCATTGCTGAGTACGCTTCTTTAAGAAATAACTTTATATTTAGTATGCCATGGGCTCTCGAGTCCGTATTGGCCAACCGAGGCCTTTAACGCTGTTAAAAAAAAATGAAGCGCCGCATTTGCAGGGGATCCCGCGTCTGACTCGCTGTTTGAACAGCTGCCTTTAAAAAACAATTTGGGTGCTAATGGCACGTAATGCTAAGCGGCTTCCCTCCCTACCGGGCGGATGTTTGAGCAATGGCACCTCTGAATTACCCTTTGGGAAACAGGGTGGGGTCGATCGCTCCTCCAGAGGGCCCCCCGGACGGGAGATGGGCCGCTGGTGATTTCCAAACAGCGGTCTTGAGTGTTTCAATGACTTGTGCATGAACAGTTAGCGACTCATCGGCCGCGCCGTTCTCTCCTAATGACCAGCTGCTGCTGCTTTTAACATCTGAAAAGTTTGTGGTGCGACCAGGCCTCGGTTTCTGAACTGCTGTGAATTGTGTGTTTTTTTCCCGCTGTGTTCTTGTGTGGTTTCGGTTTGAAGGCTTCGGCCATCTTGCTGCGGATCCTTGACACCCCTCCTTTTCTTGTCGTCCTGCTCAGGGGAGAAGCCCTTCCAGTGCGAGTTCGAGGGCTGCGACCGACGCTTCGCCAACAGCAGCGACCGCAAGAAGCATATGCACGTGCACACCTCGGACAAGCCCTACCTGTGCAAGATGTGCGACAAGTCGTACACGCACCCCAGCTCCCTGCGGAAACACATGAAGGTGCGGGCCTCTGACTGCTGGGGGGAGCTGCTGTGCGGCCGATGAGGGGGGTATGACTCCTGCCTGGGGCAGTGGGGTCTCGCATGGCAAAGGGGTATAACTCCCTCCTGGGGTGGTGGGGTGTGCTGTTATGGGATGGGCATGCAGGCCTTGGATTTGAGGGGAGGTATGACCCCTACCTGGAGCAGTGAGGGCAGGGGGTGGGAGTTCTCATGGCATCGGAAGGACACTGTAGGCCTTGGATGTGAAGGGGACTCTTGGGTTGGGAGGGGTGTGTGGTCGGGCACTAGGGCTCCTGTTTGAGGTAGGGGAGCCACGGGAGGTCTCAGCTGTTAGGGGCATATTAATCGGGCGGGGGTCTGTTCCCTTGGAGGTCGGGCGCCATGGCTACCACTTTGGGTTAGGAGGCCTACCAGGGGATCTCGACGGCTGTGGAGGTTTGGGTGAGGGGGTATCCACTAAGGCTCTTGCATATTTGAGCAAGTAGTGAGTTTAAACCACAACCGGTAGCAATAAATACTGTGTAAAATATTATTTCCTAAAGAATAGTATGCATGTAACTTAATCGTCTCAGTCCTTTTGAACTTTGAGGATAAATGTACATATTGGGTAACGCAGTATAACCATGTCCGGCCTAAATTTGTTAGTTCTGGCCTACCAGGTAACGAAAAGTATTACTGCCAGGAGTCTGTAGCCACAGCTTACTGGCGGTCACGTCTACCAAAGGTTATGTGGGTGATCTTTTAATGCCCCGCTGTGTTCCTGTTGTTCGGTAGCGGTTTTTTTTGTTTTTTGTTAAAGCGATTATTTGAATGTGCCATGTATTGAAGGCTAGAGTTGATTAACTAAACGTTATTACTTTTAAGCATATGCCACCGGGTTGCTGTTGGTCTTCCTAGGATTGAGGGCGGGACTCAAAGAAGGGTATAACAAGGGGGTTGGGTCCCTGTGCAGCGGACACAGCCCGTTGCAAATAGGTTTACTGTCACCTAAATCTTTTTCGGACAACTGATTGGCGTTGGGAGTGTGACTGGTGCCGTTATCTTTTCCTGTATGTGGTGCGTTGGTGGTTGGCCTCACCCTGCCTCTTCTCTTCCAGGTGCACGAGTCCTCCCCGGGCGGCTCCGAGTCCTCGCCGGCCGCCAGTTCCGGCTACGAATCGTCCACACCCCCGGGCCTGGTGTCCCCCAGCACAGACACCCAGAACCCCAACGCCCTGTCCCCCACCGCCGTGTCTGCGGTGCACAACGTGGCGGCCAGCGGGGCTAATGCGGGGCACGGGGGCCTCTCCTCCAACTTCAACGAGTGGTACGTCTAGGGCGAATGGAGGGGCGCCTAAACCCGGTCCAGGACTCAGGCAGGTGGCCCCCTGATTAGCCCCCACTTGATTAGCCTTTCTCCCCTTCCTTGTCCAGCTGCCGCGAGCCCATGGGGTGGCGAACTGCACGGATTGGGACCGTTCCCTTCTAATGAAGACGCCCACCGGGACACCATCGGGTGACTCATGGGCCCAGGGGCTCCTCTCAATAACGCTTTTACCCCCAAGCAGCGGAAATTGGAATAAAGCGATTCTAGGCACGCTGACACGACCCTCTCCCTTCTTCCGTGCCCACCGCGAACTGTGTACATAGATGGACTCTTTTAATCGGTGGAAGCCACTTCTCATTGGACTGTTTGTTGTAGAGGTTCCTAGCTACGGATATTTCTTTGAAAAAGAGTGGTGGGCGCATTTATTCGCGGTAATCCGTGACAGCAGGATTACAATGTTTCCTCTTATGTTGTGATTGAATATTGTGTTCCTTTTTTATTTTTTACAAAAGGCAACTTGAATGTAACCCTACATGCAAGTATGGAATGGAAAAGAAGTGCCAAAGTATACGTTTTCTTTACCCCCAAATTACAACTCCCACGGTTGTATTACAAACGCCTGTGAATGTATTTTTTTTCTATTTAGCTGGGTTTCCATGTGGTGTTTTTTGTGCATTTTGCAAGTTCAGTTTGTTCCTGTTACAAAAAATTGTGGGGAGAAAAATATATAAACGTTGTGCCGTTCGCGCTTTTACCTGTAAGGACATTCCTTCCTCCTGTAAATATCCGTTACCATATTTATCCATTTGTAATTAAATTATGGTATTAACTTGCTACAGAGGAAACAACTATTTATAAAAGAATGTTTCTTAACTATAAATATGTACAATTGTGAGCATAAAATGTCGGAGATGTCTTTTTTTATTTGGCGGTCGAAGTGGTTTGATATTTCTCGTGATGTCTTGAGAGTATTGCATCCAGAAAATATAATAAAATGTGTTGCAACTGCAAGCACTCTTCCATTTTGTATCACTTGGAATGTCCAATCCATAGGCTATTGTTTACTTATATTTTTGGCACCATAGTTATGTTTCAGGGACTTGTACTGATCGATGGATTAGACCATCACTTCTTATTTTGTACACACGTTAAACCTAGCCGTACCTCTTAGCTGGGGCTAGCTTGTATGCGTGGCATTGTGCGATTTTTTTTTTTTTTTATTAACATTTTTTTTTGTATTTTGGCAGTGTAAGCCCGTCTAATACCAATAACTTTAAAAAAAATGTTTAATTCCCGTTCTTATTTTTAAGTACTATGCCGAACAAGTTAATACCGGTGCACATGTTTATCGACCTAGGGAGGCTGAAGGATGTGTGGCTCCTTTCTAGGTTAAAATGTATGACCGGTCCTTGCAAGTGTAGACAGCTTAATGTGTTCAAACCCCCTCCCAACCTCACGTGTTGGAGTCCCAGGGTACCCCAGCGGGTTGAAAGCCCATCTCTTATACTTATCAGGGGTTACCATCCTGGCAAGTTAGATTGTGCCTTCCATGCGAAGTGTGGTACGTTGAGTACTTGTAAATGCAACATGGGCTGTGCCCGAGCGTGGTAAAGGCGATCTACCAAAAACGTTTGTCGACACTTTTTGCCGAAACTTGTTCACCCAAACCTTCCGAGCACAGCTCTGCAGTCAGTGCCTGCAGAAGATGTTCTACTCTTTCCGACTAATATGGGACTTTGAGCTGGTTCACTTTTAGACTCGGCATAAACAATCCCACACATCGGCCCCTTACTTTATAACCTACTGCCTTCCTTCCATATAATTTTTGGTTTGGCAGGTTTTGTCTCTGCCGACCCCTTTCTTTGTGACTTGTATTTTTCTGAAGGCCTGCGTTAGATGGTCGAATTAACTCCTACCACTCCGTGCAGTGCTGTAAAGCAAAATTGAGGGGGGCTGAAACCCCCATGTTAACTACATAGGCTATAGAGTGATTGTGGAGCCCTGAGGGAGTGCCACCGACTGTGGCATGCATACGCGATTAGTTGCGTTTTCATTGCCGCTATACGAGTTTTACACCCGACAACTTAAACGAGGAAACTCCAAATGTCCTCTCTGGGAAATTTAGGCTGCTTTTGTCGGGTGTTCTTGAAGACGTGTAGTGTTTTGGTGGTTAATGTCTTCAGACCCAGGTGGAGGGTTGTATGCAGAGGTGGTGTAATGTGTGTGTGTGTGTCTGTCTATACGTGTGTCTATACGTGTGTATGTATTTTTTTTTGCTTTTGACTGAAGCTGGGATTTTCTAGGTGGCTGCATGTTACTGGGAGCACTCAACACTTATTCCGCCTTGGTTTTCAAAATTGATACCAAAAAATCTCCCTGCTCAGTCCATTCTAGGTGGGAGATCCATCAATTCACATAGAGCCCCATTTTTTTTTATATCATTTATTTACTCTTTGGCTCGGGAGCCGACTTCAAAATAAAGGTCTCTCAGGGTCGGAGTGTTCTGATGCCTGGGAAAAGCCACTGATGTCTGGCTGCCTGGTCAGGTAAACCGCCAATGGTTTATGAAGAACCGTGTGTATGGGTGGGGTGTGTGTATATGTATATATATTCGTGTCGTCACCCCCTCCCTCGCCCCCCAGGACGTATGCACCCCTATGTTCAGGCGGTGGGGGGTCGGTATCGCAAACCCTCTAGTGCTCTAGTCCGGCTACATACCACCACCTTACCTGGAGATCAAAAGTCTAATTTCTCAGCGGGTAAAGGGGCGCCCAAGGTAGGTATTTGCACTGAGGCGCGATGTCCTCCCATTTCATAATGCACTCGAGATTTTTAGCTACCTTACTTGCTTATTTCTAGAATGAGTTGAAGGGGGTATTGACCGGTTACTCACAGGTAATATTCATTACTCCGAGTCGTAGCCGTCCCAGTCCTAACTACATAACCTGGACTGGGACGGGGAGGGCTGACGAGGAGGTAATGACCGGTTACTCACCGGTAATATTTATTACTCCGAGTCGTAGCCCTCCCGTCCCAGTCCAGGTTATGTAGTTTGGACTGGGACGGGGAGGGCTGACGAGGAGGTAATGGACTGGCGATTTCATTGCCTTTTTTTTTTTTTTTTTTTTTTTTTTTTTTGGTCCAGCACCCGAATACTTTGCACCGTGAGGGGAAATTTATTTAAAAAGGCTGTTTTTACATGATAAATTAATCGTGGACCGCGAAGGTGCGGCTTGAATATGCTCTACGACGCGCATCTGCACTGAATTACTTGGGGAGAGTATAGAAAAGTTTGCGGTCCTTCTTTGTTCTAGGAAGGTAGGAGTGGTGTGGCACAGCCATCACACTTGCGTAATGTATAACCCGTAGAGAGTAGAGACCCTCGCCGGGAACAGGCGCATCCCCTGTCCTTGCCCTGCACGGATGACCTTGGGCGCTGGCACCGAGGCCATGCCTCCTGCATCAGTCCTCCTTGGATACAGCCCCCCGCTTCTGGGACGGGAAACCGCCATTGTGCACGGACGACTACACCAGGGTCTCACCTTTCAAACAGGCGAGTTATGCCGCGGATTTACTTTGTGTGGTTATTACCCCTTCTTCCCCTAACGCTTGAGGCACTTGCGCGGTTTTACCAGAGGACGCGTCTCTGTTGTGTGCTTAAGTTTTCTTCTCGGGCTCTGCCGCTTACTGTGGCAGCGCTGACTGGCGGTGTGAGGAACGCTGGCTCAGTTAATGTGTGTGTGTATATATATATATATATATATATATATATATATATACTTTTGGCGCTTTTTATGTATACACCTGCACACGACCCTGTTTTCGGATCCCGGTAGCTCTAGGGTTGTTACTCTTGGACTAGGGTGCCATTGGTTTTTCAATACATGGCGGCGTTTGGGCGCTGTTAAATACGATAGCTCTTGGCGCAGTATTGTACCCGTTGTAGCGAATGAAGCTACAGTCTTTTTTATTTTTACACGGTGGCTCTAAGCATGTAATGCGGGTTTAAACAAGTGGTTGCACTTGGGCTGTATGTTGGGGGTACCGTGTTGAGCCTGGGGCTGCTACTGGGGCCGAATGTTGTGCTATTTTAACATGGATGGTATTTGCGTTCTATTTGCTACTGATGTAATGCATTGGCTGCTCTTGGCGCTGGATTGCTCTCCGTTTTAAGACCGCGTTTACTAGGTGCTACGCTACTATTTGGAGCCAGGGGCAGCGATTGGCGCCGCGTTGGGTGCTGTATAATTCAGTGTCTACTCTTGGCACCGCTTCTAATGAAGATGGCGTGACCTGTTTTTGATGAAGATGATCTGACCTGTGGGGGGAAAAGGAAAGGTCGGCCTCCCGCAGTGCCCCGCCCCCTGCTCCGATATTGATCCAGCAGAAAGACCGGATCATGTGCCTCGAACTGGGCGCCCAGATTTTAATTGCTTGTGACTTCCTTTAGTATAGTAGCATGTGCGGCTCCCCTCGGCGAAGCAGCGCACTACTGCTGTGAGCTTTTAAATAATGCATTTCTATTTTTGTTTACACGAGTTGAAACGGTTAGGTTCCTAAATGTTAATAGTCCCATCCTTCCCCGTGCGAGGGGACGTATGTACACAGTCTGAATGCATTAGTAAGATGTGTATGGGGTGAAGTTCGGCCCAGGTGTTTCTAAATCCGGCGTTCGACGGCATGGTTTGCGCTAGTTTTGTTCAGAATGTTTACCCACAACTTTGCATAAAGGTCGTCAACAGTTAAGTGTAGCCAGCGTTTTCTAACTATATTTGTAGGCTACGTGCGATTTTATGGAGAACTGCTGGTAATCACTGTCTCCACGCGTTAAGGTTATTTTTCGGCGGTTATACGACTTAATGTGTGGAAGGAGGGAGCCCCCTGCTAAGACTTGGGTATGTAATCATGGAGTCTACTAATGCTGCCTTCTTTACCACAATGTTCCAGAATTCTGGATGTTCTACTTTGAAGTTCACACGTAGTCATTTTTCGATGTACTGTGTAAACTGACCCGGTCTCTGCGGAGTCTGATGTCGGCACAAAGCCAGTGGATCTTGAAATGGGTTTTGACCTACTGAATGTGCTCTGTCAAAGACGGCTAGCCCGAAGGCTAGCTCAGTGAGCTGAACACTCACGGCCACCAAATGTTAGGTCCTTGATCTCATCCCAAGCCTTTCACCCTTCCGTGGTAGGAACCACCATCAAATGGCCAATGTTTGTCTTAAATTGTAGTGCATTAGAAAAGGATAAAGTACGGTATGCAGTGCTAGGATGACAAGCTGATGGGAATCTGGTTTAATGCATAACTATGTATGGTGAACTACTAAATATGTTCTATGAAAATAGAACTATAGGGTTATTATACCTAGCTTCACTTATACCTACCGTAGCATTATAGATCATATCTTCGAGGTCCATTGGTTTGGAGCCAAGAATAGCTTTCAGTGGTTCAGCAAGGACTTATATTTTTGTAGCGAATATTCGGACACACCTGGTTAGTGTTTCCACAAAGTGTGGTTGTGCACAAAGGCGGCCGCTGCACAGATACAGATACAGACACAGACCTGTTGTGTTGACAGCGAACTGGTGACTCTCTTCTGGAAATCTGGAGTACGTCTGGGCCAGAGGCCCACCAGTCGCTGCACGTGAAACATTAACCCCACCCTCGGACACGTTGTGCTCATGTTTTATGTGGATTGAACCAATGTGAGGCGTTACAATCTGGTTGGCAGTTTCACAATAACATTTAATAAGAAATACGGTAATCTCGTGTCTTGCTAGACAACATAGCAGCCCGCTTGGAAAAGGTTTGTTAGGCCAGAGCTGCCCACTTTGGAGCTGTGCAGCCAGGCTCGACATGGATGCTCAACATCCTGTGATTCTGGGCCAGTCACTTAATCTCCCTGTGTCTAACAAAAATGAATGCATCCTTCTGTAGCGTAAGGGGTGCTCATGTAAAGCGCTCCAATACCTTAGGGTCGAGTTCGTGCTATATAAAACTGAAAAGAAAGCCAACCATGTAATGCGGGCAGTGGGCTGTTCTGCCTTCAGAAAGAGGGTCCATTTCCCCAGACTCGCTGTACTGGCCTCTAACTGAAGCGCAACCCCAAATTTGCAATATCTGGTGCCAAGGACTTGTTACACAGTGGTGTATAGTATATTATAATAAGTGTTCTCTGGCCCCAGTCACGTGGAAACGGATCCGGTTTGACAAGGAATGAAACCGAGCTGTTATAAGTATGTAAAGCTCGGAGTATTACGGACTTCGTTTTGGGAGGGAGCGGTATCTCCCCCCCCCACCCCCCCACCCCCCTCCTTGGGAAAAATACATGTGGGAATGCCATCTATGGTTTAAGTGCTTTGGAAAAACACGTGTGGCCTTCAGCCCGGTATTCCAGTCTAAGGAGGAGGCTTCCCGTTCAGAAAATTGTATGTAGAACGACGTGCTTAGCTTTTTAAAGCCAGCAAATAGGTATTTGTTAAATGCTATTTTCCAAAAGAACAAGAACTTTCAATCAAGGCAAAAGTCATTTTGTAAGTTTGTCTAAAAAAAAAAACCTTTTCAAAAAGCAGGTGGCTTTACTTTTATTCTCAAAATGAGTAGCCAGAGTGCTTTGAAAGAAAGCTGGAATTATAGCGCTGTGTGTTCGCTCCAACAGCATCACTGTATAAAGACCGGGTATTATTGATGTTGCTGATAGACCTCCGACGTGTTCTGCAGTATAAGATGCGTGATACATCTAGAGTCCTGATGACTGCACAGAGCACCCTTTATTGTTTGTGAATACATTATGGCTTAATTCTTTCTGGTTTTATGATCGGAGAACAGTCTGGGTGCAGGTTCCGGCCTCACCTTGTCATAGGCAGACAAAAGCCGGCTATATCCGCGTTGGCTTGGGCCATTTGGCTTGCTGCTGCTTTCCTCCGGACTAGATCACAAGTTCGAATACAATGGGGCCAACTCGGCCCTTAATTCCCCTGAGGTTAGCACAGTAAATAATAGTAATTTGGGAAATCTTACTACCTGTCGCAGCCAGCAACTGGACAAAGCAGGGATCTAGCAGATCATTCGATGCACCCTGAGTAATATTTATAGCCCATCAACCCTCTAATCCAAACAGAAGTGCATAAACTCAACATCATAAACAAACACCATGTCAGTGAGCATTAATGTGACCTAATAACGTTATTTAGAGCAGTGTGCTAATACATTACCATCACGCATGACGAGTGCAAAAAGGTCAAATTTCAATTTATCATCACATTACAGGGAAACTGACATTCTAAAAACCTTGTTTAACGCTTACAGTTGGTCTGTTCAAATGAAGATTCAGAAAAACATTACTGCTAACAGTCGTCTGCATCTTGAGCACAATTTTACTTTACAAGCTTAACCACTTGCATTTTGGTTAAATTCTATGTTTTCTTATTATGCGTGCTCTAAAGGACAAGGAAACCTATTCAATTGGCCAGGGGCCTTGGGTAGTTAAGAGTTTTAAACACAGTGGTCCCTAAACATGGACAATAATCGTAAGGCAAGATGAATATAGACTCCGAATCAGTACTATATTTAAAGCTGGACAGCATTACTTTTAATTTGTAAAATTAACACGAACACAAAGTGGGACACAAGCCTGCATCTTACTGAACATGTATAAAGAGCATAAACAGAAACAAGCATTGGAAATGCAATAGGTCTCGCATTAGAAAAGTTGGAGCTATTGGTCTTGTAAATGACAAATATTTTATTTATTTGTTAGTTTTTAAAATAGCTAAATTGATATCTTTGTCATTTACAATGCCAATAGTTATAACTTTCGCGAATGTGACACCTATAGCATTTGGAATGCAACATGTTTTGTATTTACGTGACTTAGATGGCAGCTCTGGTCGTTGGGCCACATCTCTAGAGAGCAGGAGAGTGCAGCAGGGGAGAGAAGCACAGCAAGGGGTGTTGGAGGATAGGGGGGGCAGCTGGGGTTCTTGGTGCTGGCTTCACTGGCCCGGGACCGTGGGGGTCGGTCCTAGGCTAGCTTGTGGGTTGGTGATGGGCGGAGTAGGGGCAAGGGGTCTTGTGCTGCACGCAGGCAAGGACATCGCGGGGTGGCAAGTAATTGTGAAAGTTACCGTTTAAAGGGAAGGACGAGGCGGATATTACATGTGTAGCAACATCATATTGTTGGAGGTCACTGGTTGGTGAAGAGGCACGCAAGGTATACTGGAGGGATTAGGCATATATTTGTGAGTACGGAGCTGGTGGGGGCTCCCAGCAGAGGCGACCAGTAAATGGAGCGATTAAGGCATAGAATGTTATTAAGAGCGGTCCCAATGAAATGTACGGGTGGTTGGGCTCGGGGTGATAGCAGGGTGCAAAAGAGAAACTGTGGTAGAAGGAAAGGGCGCCAAAGGGATTGGGGGGATGGGGCACCAACGCAGGCAGCCACAGAAGACCCGGCGTAAGGGGTAAGTGGTAGGAAAAGGGGGTCGGCAGAGTAAAGGAATTGGTAAGACAAGGAAAATAGGGAGGGCGCATCAGCTGCGGGGTGCGAAGGTTAGGGGCTCTGCTGGGAGGGAGGGGGGGCTCAGGGAGGGACGAAGGGGTGGGGGGCAGGACAGGCAGCGATCCAGAAGGAATGGAGGAAGCTCGGGCATAGAGGGGTCCAGCGGGCATAGAGGGGCCCAGCGAGGCTACCAAAGAGCAGAGGCATGCCTGGCATACACAGGCCGGCAGAGAGTGACTGACGAGAGCACAAGCAGTGGGCCGGAAAGTGAAGGGTGCGGGGCGTCGGAGAACCTCGAGGAGGGAAGGCAGATAAGGGGAGGGGGGAGGAAAAATGCGACACGGCGGGCAGGGCAGGGGCGGAGCGGGGAGAGGGAACAGACGGAGGGAAGCCAGATAAGGGGAGGGGGGAGGAGAAATGCGACACGGCGGGCAGGGGATGGGGCGGAGCGGGGGCCTGGAGTGCGAGGGGTTTTAACATATGGCTGGGGAGTTGCAAAGACCGTAAGACGGCGGGCAGGGGAGGGGGCGGAGCGGGGAGAGGGGCGACACGGCAGGCAGGGGAGGAGAGTAGGAGGAGGAGGGGGGAGGAGAGTAGGGGAGGCACGGCCTAGCGGCCGTGCAATCAAGAAGTGAGGGGGCGGAGCTGGGGGAGGCAGTGAGAGAGAGAGTAGGCAAGGCAGGCGGCTGGGGGCATGTGCACGCGCTTTTAAGCTCAATGCGCATGCGCATTGAGCTTAAATTTCTCGTGCACTGCAAGGAATCACCACGATTCCTTGCAAGTTGGTTAAAGAGTGGATAAGCCCCCATAGTCTCGCAAGCTCGATGCGCATGCGCATCGACAGGCGAGACCTAAAAACGGGGAGTGGGATGCAGGTTTATGTCCTACTTTATTGTTCTTGTGTTGCTTTTGCAAATTAAAAGCAATTCTGTCCGGCTGGACAGCTTTAAATAAAGTATTGATTCTGAGTCTATATTAATCTTTCCCTACGATTATTGTCCATGTTTAGGGACCACTGTGTTAAAAAAACACCTGATTTCTTTTTAAACATTTCTGAAAAATACCATAGCACAAAACCATATAATCGGCTGTATAATGTATTGTATGCTAATTGCATCGGCTGCGCAGGAGTGTCGCCCCACTGTTTTAAAGCAGTGCAATGAAAAAATTAAATTATAACGGAACATTTGCATTTTATTTTTAGTGTTGCAGTGCAGTTAAGTTAGGCTGGGCTCCTCTGACTTGGAGAGAGGAGGAGTGGTTGCTGGTGCCCAAGACGGTTTGGCTGACATTTGTGGCGGCCAAACAGTCATGGGCACTTTGTTTGTTCTTCACGAGCTGTATTGCACAGCCTGGGTGGAGAACCTGCCCAGTCCATCCCTGAGTGCTGAACCATGGCGCTCAGACCAATCACGACGCTGCTGTAAGGCAGCATTGTGATTGGTCAGGGGAGTGTGGGCAGAGGAATGGGTGCGACTGCGTCCACCAGGAAAGTTCTTCTCCCCTCCTCATGACTAATTGTGCACATTGTTGTAGGAAGGGGGTGGCTGGGCATCGGAAGCCACTCCAGGCTTCGCCTCTTGTAAGTCGTAGGCCTCTCTAGGGATAGCATCGGACAATCTGCATCTGTATAGACACTCGTATTGTATATCTGTACGTATACATTGCATGTTTGCACAGAAAGGGGTGGTTTAAAGCTCTTTGTTTCACTGAAACTCACGAAATATATTTCACAAGTACCACTCAAATATGGATTTTATCATAATGACAACCCAATAACTGCAGGGCTATACCTCTGCCAGGGCCATTCGGGTTATGCGGCACTGAAGGACCACAGTGTGTGACCACTTTCTTTAAACTATCTGGTAAATTTTCTAGCAGTATTGCTATACAAACAAATGTTTGTTGAAACCTGTGAATAATGTGGTAAGTGGGATGAATTCATAATAATATAGTAAACAATGCAGCCACAACAGCACTCCATTTTTCATGCCCTGATCATTATTTGCATTGTCAACAATCTGTTTATGGTAGCGAAACAAAACTTAAACATTCCAGTCCATCAGTGTCCATAGTTATCTGCATCTTGAAGGGGAAACTCCTCGACAATCTCCTTTCTCCACACAGCATCAGTTGTTGAACAATGACATTGGATGCTTTTTTTTTTTTTTTTGCTTTCTCTACTCTTAAATACAGCAGCATGGCCCAGTATTTCATTAACAATTAATTTACAAGAAGCCTACACATGTTTGGGACAACACCATTTTCAACTGACTGTTCCAAGCTGAACGTGATATCAGAACACACAATGGTTAATGCACAACATGATCCGAAGATATCCTCCTGGGGCTCTCCCCACAGTCACGCAAACGCATGAACGTATGATTACCCCAAAAGGCCTGGAAAGCTTTTGGACAATACTGCGTTATCCATTATGTGTCATATCTAGCCGTCGAATTACATAACTTTTTGTATATAATGTTTGACATTAAACGTCAGTGCTACACATAAAGCTTGGAAGTGCAAGAATTATAATAACCACCCCACCACAATTGGAACTTGGGGTTTGAGAATCTTCTCCAGCCGTGCTTATTCAATAAAGATATTTAAAAAAAAAAAACACCAAAAAAAACAGTAACCCATGTAACTTGAACATCTCAGCAACCGTATCCAAAATGTTTTACCATATTTATAGTATTCAAGTTATTTTGAGTGTTGAAGCCATTACTTGGTCCATAAGGCACTGTCTGGAGATGGTGCCTCAGACCACCAACCTCCAACATCTATTCACTGGTTATCTGTCAACTCGCTCTCTGAGGTCTACTATGCAGGTTTTGGTCACGGTCTCTAAGATCAATAGGACCCGGATTCCCCCCCCCCCCCCCCCGAATGTCCCTGCCCTACAACCCCAAGACCCACATACATATCAATGACAGAGATTTGTGTGGGTTTAAAACGACCATGTTTAATCAACATACCACATAAACATGACAAGAAGTTAAATTGCATATTTAGCGTAACCTAGAAAACTATTTAATAATTGACAATCCAAATTATCACCAACCCCCCAGCACTAGGGGGGGGGGGGGGGGGGAAGAGTCAACCTGCGCAAGGTGCACCCCACCTGTGCCCTAGAATGGTGGGCCCCACCCCCAAGTCTTGTCTGCCATTCAGGGGCCCACCCCCGACCTGGCTACCCAGGAGGCTCGGAACCTTTCGCCCTAGCCTCCCCAGCCGGTGGTCAACTTTCTCCCAGCGGAGAGCTTACCCCCCCCCATCTCCATGCTGGCCTAGGGCGGACTCCCATCCATTGTGTGAGTAAATGTCAATGTTCGCAGTTCTCTTTACTGGAACTCCACCCTCAAACCACTAATCTCAGGGGTGGGTGGAAGTTTAAAGTTACGCTAGGGATAGGGTGGAGGCGCAGGTCACGGGCGAGCCAGCAGTCCGGCGGGAGAAGGGGGACAAAGACTGAGGTCACTGACCCCAGCCCCTAAATAGGCCTCGGTCTCCGCCCCCCTCCACCCCCAACGGAAGTACGTCACGCCGTGACCCGGAAGGACTTGGGCGACCCGAGGCCTTGCGGCGATCCGCCCGCCCAATGACTGCTGAGGGGTGGGGTGGGAACCGGGGGGCCGGGCCTCCAACCGCCAACATCTATTCACTGGTTATCTGCCAACTCTCTCTCTGAGGTCTACTATGCAGGGTTTGGTCACTGTCTCTAAGATCAAAAGACAATGATGGGGAGGCAAGGATTTCTTCCATCAGGCCTCAAGGTTCTCAAACTCCATCCCGTTACAGCTCAGACAGATCTCTAACTGGAGGCTATTCAGGAAGGAAATGAAGACCTGCTTTTTACCCAATGAAATATCGGTTTAGCGCTTGCTTAGTTACCTCACATAACGCCAAGACGCCTCGGCAATAGTGTGCTTTAGAAATACCATCAGTCAGTCATTACTCTATGTAGACTTCAAATTCCTAATAATCTTGCCATGTTGAAATGTGACTCCTGATTGGACACCTATACTCCCCCATAACACGACTGTTGCTTTTATTTTTTTGGGGAGGGGGGGGGGAAGAGAGTTGCAGACTTATTACTTACAATTGGGTATTTCTTGCAGTTTATAAGAGTACAATCAAAAAACAACTTCTATCTAGCGCTATTCGCCTGCTGGGCCCAGAGGTGACACTAGGACGCCCATGGGTACCAGAGCGTTGCCTCCCGCCCTGCCTGGCAAGGTTGTGCCTCATCGCTAATTTTGCCTTGCTGGTGCCCTCTGCCGGAAGCTGTCCCTTTTCTTCAAGGGTGAAGTAATAACTCCCTTCAGTTGACCAAGTGGGAACTGGAGGGGGCGGCGTCCCGTGGAATCTCGAAGCCTCAAGTTTAAGGCCTGTCCCAGGTGACCCTCCCCCATCCCCCTCCCTCCCAGGCGTCCTTGTTAGGAGGGGGCGCCGCGGCTGCTGAGAGGAGTGGGCGCTTCTTCCCGCTTCCATCCCGGAAGAACGGGGAGCCTTCCTCCGGTAGGAAGAAGTCTAGTGAACGAAGGTAAGATCTCCAGCTGAGCTCTTACAAGCCTTCCTACATAGTAGTGGAAGGCGACAAGTGCCACTACTTCAATAAAACACCCGCGTCCCACACAACAAACGGGCGTGAGAACGACCTCTTTTCGCTGCCACCACAACAGCGGGGTCTTTACGTGGCCTTACAGTAACCCCTTTCTTTCTTTTAACGCGCCCACGCGTAAAACGCGTTTTTAAAAATGTATTTTCTTAGGCCAGGCAGGCCAGTCCAATGTTTACATTGCAGATACGGCCCAGAAGGCCTTCCGACATAGTCAACACCTGGGTGTCGACCTCAACAAGGATGACTAAGTGTAACAGAATGTAGTGGCGACCAATAAGAATGGGGTCGGCAGACGGCAGGAGAGAGGTGGGCTTTCTAGGGACAGAGTATAGGTAAGATGGCCCAAGTTCCTCGAACCACACGAGAAACCGCTAGCTCCAAGGAAAATATAAAGCATAATTTAGTACAATAAAAGAGGCCAGGTCTGCCGTGCCCACCAGGGGGAGAACCGGAATCGTGCACATGTTTACATAAGGTAAAGTTAGTTTAAACTCCGTTTTTGTTCGCTTTAACTCACTTCGATTCTACCAAGAGAGCGCCCCATGAATTCACAATCAAACGACCTGCCCTCTTATAACGCGTATAAATGGGCCTGGCTGAGACTACTGCCTTCAATCGCCAAAGCAGAAACCCTGCTTCAAGGCGGACAGCGCCGCCTGCTGGAGCCGCACTCTTCTTAAAAATGACTACTTATTTTGAACTTACCCCCTCCTGGCCCTGACGTTTTTTGCCATTTCGGTGCGTCTATAATAACGGTGGCTATTATGAACCTATAGGTTGGCGGCTATGTTAGGGGTGAAGGGCCAGACTTGTCACACTTAAGGTAAATAAGTCCGACTGGAAAGGTCTGAAACATTAGGGAGTTAACACTTCACTACCCGCCCATCCCTGCCAAAACAATTCTCTCTCTGGTCTCTCGATCAACAATCATTTTCATGTCTGCAGGAGACGGGAAATACACCGTACTCGCATTTATGCATATCCCCTTTTTCAGATAACTATAACATGTTTTGTTTTGGAGAATTCGCGGTACAAAATCCTTTCGCGGTCCTACGTTGCGGACACTGTCAACTGGAGCCTCTGCCCACGTGGAAAATTCCAGATTTTATTACGCTTCTCATTCAACGGTAATTTGAAGTACACGGTTCCTCCCATCACATCCTGGAATTGGTAGCAGATAGGAAAGGAGCTCTTACAAGAATACATAACACTAGTTTTCTTTTTTGAATCTTTCGATTGATCGAGGACATTGGGGCACATTTAACTCTAAAGTACTCAAAGCCCCGGGAGGGGGGGTGGGGGCATTTGGGAAATTGGTTAAAACCATATACATGCAATCCCTCACTGCAGACCACGACCCGCTAGATTGGATATATATCTTCTGAAGGGTTTATTGTTTTGAGGTTTTTCGGTCTTTCACTACATACAAAAAACATAACTTGCATTTAATTTATTCTTCATATAAGCTAAGTTAAATAGTGGGAAAGGCACCATTGTACATTATGAAACCTTTACTAAACCACTGTGCCCGCCTCCTTGGCTGTGTGTGTGTACGATAAAATGGGTAACCCTATCAACCCCCGACGACTTCGAGCGAACGTTTTTCCCTGTTCGGAGACATTTACACGATCATACCACGATATTTCAGGGTTATTTCTGATGATTATACGATATTGGCCTGTATGAATTCGACACATTCAGGGCACAAGTCCTAAGAAACGAAGTGGGGAGACGCTGAGGACACGACAGGAAGTGAGGTCACGAAAGGTGGCTTGCACCATCAGACTCATTGCCTCCCCTCACTCACCCCTTAGCAAATGGAGCCACACATTCACTCTTTGGCCACTCTGGGGCAAGATTTCGCCCCAGAGAGGCCAAAGAGTAAATGTGTGGCGCCATTTGCTCTTCCTGCTCTAGTTATTGAGCTCCCGGTAAAATAAGTGGGGGGACGCTGTCTACCCGCATGGCTGCCTGAGTCGAGCCCTGGACACATTACTGCGATAAAGAGCCAAAGGATTGGCATAAGTTCCAGACCAGGACAGATTGTTTTTCTGCAATCTCTGTCCACTATAAAAGGTTTGTGGATAGTACAGTGACAGTGAGGACTTCACTGACTCTTAAGGGTCAATCATTTTCATTTGTTTAGTCATGAAGATGGTCTTACAACAGCATACAGACCGAAACGTCAACAATTGCACTTTTTTCTGTTTAAGTACAACATAAATTGAATTCTTCTGTATCAATCAATTGATTCACCGGATTTGTATTTGAAAAACGTGTACACAATTGGAACTGTGAAGCCTATAACACATGGATCGTATAATATCTTCTTGTTCCATTGTGTTTTAAATGAACCAGTACCCTTTCTCTATTTTTGTTTATGATAAAAATGTGCTTTTTAACATACACCCATGTGTTTGAATATATAATTTACAGTGAAATCGTTTTTTGACATAATCTAATATTTTTACATTTCCATTTGAAAAACTAGAATTGTTCATAAACTGTGTTTATAGTAGTAGTATAAGCTTTATTCGAGAACTTCTCATAAAAGCACAACATATAATCAAGTACAATACAGATAAAAACAGTTAATTCATTCATCATATACATATACATATTCTAAAAGCAGTTGTACGAGCTCATACAATACTAAGTAATAAGAAAGAATTACACACATATAAAACCAGATTGCATTAAAATTACATTAAAAAACCCTACCTATCAACCTCCGCCGGATTGACCAAGCCCACCCCAAATATTTGGCCACTCCAAGAACAATCGGCTCATCAGTGGATGTACATAGGATTCTCATAGCCACTACACTGCGTCGTGTCCCAAGATTTTTGCAAACTGGGGTTAGCCATACCCTCCTTGGTAACGAATAAGCATCACAGACAAATAAGAAATGGCCTAGACTTTCAGAAGCAGCATTGCACGCTGGGCAACATGTAGAGGTCGAACTCTGCCATCCTGCAGTTAATATTTTTAAGGGAAGTAATCCAGACCTTAACTGGAAGAATAACTTCCTATCCATTGGGGCAGTAATACTGTCCCAATAGTTTTCTAAGATAGGACAGATTTTGACTTCCAGAAAGCGGCCAGCCATAGAATCAGATCTCGTGCCCCTCAAAAGGCTGCTATCTACCCAATCCCAGTATTGGGACTTGATGGCTTCTTTACTTGGAAAGACTTCCCCCTGGGGATTGGTCCAAAGATTAAAAAGGCCCAGTTTAATTAACATGGCCCTTAAATTTTTTAGCCAGTTGATCTTCTGGAAATTGTCTTCCTTGATTATTGCCAGGAATCCATCTGCGTAATGCTTAATCTCTGGAGTTGTCCAAAGACGTCTCCAGTAAAGAATGGGGCGCAATCGCGCTCTATCACTGATTGATCGTCTGCCTAGGTCAAGGAGCAGTGGAATTAGGGGGGTGCTCTGGGGTACACCCGTAATTCCTCTAAGAAACCTATTTTCTGATGTCTGTAAGGTAGATAACTTTCCCCAGGCCCACAACTCTGCACCATATAGGGCCGCACCTAGAGCCTTTGCATCATACACAATAAGGACAGGCTCAATAGGTTTGGTTTTAGATTTTCTATGTTCCCCCCGCAGTGCCCCTGAGATTTGCTGATGTTTTAGTGCCGTTTTTTCCAGATGATGTGACCAGCCTAGACCATCTGCTATTTGGACCCCTAGGTATGTGAATTCCCTAACCACCTCTAGCTTGGTGTTATTCAAAAATACCCTAGGGTGGGCTTTATGGCGTGGGGAAAAGACCATTAACTTAGTCTTGCCCACATTTACTTCAAGGCCGTGCTCTTTACAAAAATCATCAAATATATTTAGGGCACGCTGTAGACCTGCAGGAGTCTTTGACATAATTAGTGTATCGTCAGCGAACATCAGGATCGGGACCCTGACGCCCGCTAACGAAGGTGCATCTACACTAACATCTAACATCCTCACCACAATCCCATTAATAAATAGTTAGAAGAGTAGGGGTGCCATTGCACAACCTTGACGGACCCCCCTTTCTACCGGGAAGTCCGATGATGACTCGCCATTCCCACCCCACTGGACCCTGGCAAAATTACATTCATGCAATCGCATGATTAGGGTAAGGAGTTCAGCTGGGATGGCTAGTTTGTGTAAGACCATCCATAGCTTACACCTTGGGACCAAATCAAAGGCTGCCCGCAAGTCGACAAATGCAACATACAGGCAGCCTTTGCCAAGCAATACCGCCCTGCAGTGGAAAATGGTGAAGCGAAAAACTTGGTCGATTGTACTGGTGGCCCGCATTAATCCTGCTTGGTAGGGGGAAAGAGCATTATTATCGTCCACCCAGTCCATAAGCTGATTTACAACCATTTTTCCCATAACTTTTTGTATGGTTGCAATCAAGCTTATTGGCCTGTAGTTAGCTGGGAGAGACCGATCTCCTTTTTTGTAGATGGGTATGATAATGGCACCTTGCCACAGCTCAGGGACCACCCCTCCCTTGGCAATGGTGTTACCCAATAGTAAGACATACCTCGCCCACCTTTTCATGTCATGTTTAAAGACATCCGAGGGTATCCCGTCTAACCCTGGTGCCCTCCCCCCTTGAACAGAGCAAATTGCTAGTTCAACTTCCTTAAGGGAAAACAGGTTATCAGTAGCAAAAACTGGCGATAACACCTTCCCTATCCCGTCCTCCCTTACTTCTGCATATTGTGGTCTAAAGTACTCAACCCAGGCTTCTTCAGCTACGTTATTGTCAGGCCTATCAGGGGTACCGCCTCTACCCCACTTTATAATCTTCCAAAAAAGCCTGGAGTCCTTACTACTGGAAGCCTCCTTTAGCTCTACCCAGTGCTCTTCATCCCATTTTCTCTTTGCCTGCAAGATGCTTATATTGTAGGATTTTCTGGCTGCACTAATTGCAGCCCTATCTCTTTTTCTAATAGCATGGCCCAGTGCCAATCGAGCTGACCTACACTGGCGGTTAAACCACCTGGCCGCTTTAGGAAGTTTTTTACCTTTAATACTTTGTGGTTGCATAAAGTGTGGTCCTAAGAGGCAAAAAAACTTATTGTGAATATCTGTAATTTCCCTGGAACCAGGGACTGTAGGTTTTGCCGCTTCCATAGAAGTAAGAGCCTTATCAACCTCCTCATTGATAGTGGTCATGGATTCTTCATTTGCTAATACACTTGGCCATTTCAGCCTTCGCATGTCGTTGGCCATTACTGGAAATTGGTCATTTCTTACGTGCATGTTTTGGGGCCCAACACTCCACCATTTATGGGTCACACAAAGGGGATTGTGATCACTTTCCAATCTACCCTTAATGACCATATCAAGAACCCCCTGCCAGAGTGAAAGACTACATATAACATAATCTATTCTGCTCCTACTATGACCATTGTCAAAAGTGCAAACACCCTCTTTGTCCCCTGGTGTCCTCCCGTTCAGGGCTCTTAGCCCGTGCTCCAAACACATAGCATTTAGTAGCAATATGTCCTTCGTCCACCGCTTGACAGGATCTATACTCAAAAATGGTACTCCCCAAAGCGTATCCTCATCCTGACCTAGGGGATCATTTGTGCTGTCAAGTGGTTCGAAGGTCCTATTTAAGTCCCCAGCTACTACTACTCTGTTACCTAGGGACTTAGTTTCCAAGAAGGCGAACAAGGCCTCTAGAGTGGGAGAACTCCCCGAATTGGTACATCTTGCATAGATGTTGTACAGATCAATCACATCCCACTTTTCTGAAGACAGTCTTAACATTTGTATGTCACTAAGACCCACATCCAACACTTTAATAGAAATATCCAAGTCCTGCTTTATCCATACAGTAAGCCCTCCCATTGGCCGGCCCCTAACCCCTCTAGAGGCTGGGATTGAAAAGTTTAAATACCCACGGAGGAAAACAGGGTCACAGGCCCATGTTTCTTGAAAACAACACACGTCGAACCCATTAATAAAGTCTAACCAGGTTTGTGATTCTAACTTACTACCCAGCCCAGCAATATTCCAGGATAGGAACTTCCCAGAACTAAACCCATCCTCACACACTGCATTTGCTATAGGACATGGTTGAGGATTCATTGAGCTTTCATCATTCCCGACAAGTCTCTCGATGTTCCTCGTGCTACCCCCATCCATATCATTATCGACATTTGCAGTTGGTGTAGGTTACTCCCCCTTTCCATCGTCAACACTTACTTCCCCACATCCTTCCTCCACATTCGCGATCTCATCGCCAATATTTATGACATCTAGCGTCACACCAGCATTTGAATCAAATTTATTACAATCCCCGTGTTGATTCCTGCTATTTCCTCCCTCACTAGTATTCATGTGATCAAGGGTTTGTCAACATCCCCAACCTAGATCTTGCCATCCAACCGGAAGATTATAGTTCGGGCCAGTAAGATGGTTTTGGCACTGTAGCAGTGGGACAGGTGGGGAAATCCTTGACCATGGAAGGTTAGAAGGACAGTTTTGCTCATTAAAGCATACCAGTCAGAACACTAATAGGACGTGGGTATAAAAAAGTAAGATCAACAATGTCGATTCCTCCATTGTTTGTGCCCCACCCCAGTCTTGTTATCCATCCTGCCACCTTTGGATCTTGAAAGTTAACCACAATGCAGTCCCCCCCCAAACTTTTGGGAGTACAGCCTATCCAGTCTATTCTCCTCACCCCCAATATTAATCCATCAACTTCCACTGGTAGAGGCCGGTTTACCCTTAACCAGTGCATAACCTTATTTTTAAGCATCTGGAAGGTTTCTCTCTGTCCCATTGAAAGTGGTGGGACATTTGTGAGGACAGCTACATAGGGAAAGGAATCTGGGGAAAGGTTCATTGGGGGTTTCTTTTGAGGTGGCTTTGTCAAGGGTGTTAATGACGGTTTGGAAGCTATAGGAGCAGGGCGAGATTCAGGTTTATTTGCTAGGGTCTGGTTACTAGTTAATGGGGCAGTTGGTGGGGCAGTACCTGTTCTAGAACACGCACTGCCCCCTGCCCCCACAGTAAGCGAGGGTTTTAAACTAGGCGGCTGTGGTTGCGCCGCAATCTGAGCTAAGGTTACAATATTAGGGCAATTTTTGGCAGGACCCGGTGGTGCTAAATCGAGAGGCTTGGGTAGTCTCTTCCCAGCCGCACTGCCTGACTTAGGTGGCACTGGAGAATTAATTTGTTGCCTTCGTCCCTTGTCCTGCGGTACACATTGAGTATTATTCTGGAGCTTGCTACTTTCATCTAGCCTTACTGGAGTTTTTATCAGTGCCTTTGTTGAAGAAAAAATATCTAGTGTTACCTGCTCAAAATGATCTAGCCGATCGGATAGCTTACCAATTCGTTCCTCTATTGGAAGCAAAATTGACCGTAGCAACCTTTCTAGGTCAGGAAACAGGTTGCAAAGAGGTGGCAGTGTGCCGGCCGTTGCCAAGCCAGTCACGGAAGAATTAATAATAATGCTAGGATCTGGGCTGTCTAATAACACAACATCCCCCTCTTGTATAATTTCCCTACTACAGCTTGCTTCAGTGACAGCCTTACTGGGGCACGTACTTCTACTTACTTTCCTAAGTTTGTGTGGGGGTTTAGCTAGATAACATTTTCTAGGTGCAGTACTCCTTTTTAGGTCTCGGCTAAAGACGCGCGTAAGCGCGTCTCCGCCGAGATCTTATGTCACCGAGCGTGCTTCCCAGGAGACAGTCCTGGCCGCGCGCATTTCTTGTTGAGGCGATTGCCGCGGGCCGCGCGCTCAGCCACTGTCTCCTGAGAAGCTTCAAACACGCCTGCGCATACACGCATACACACACGCATGCACACAGACACACACATCCCCACCAATACGGGAGCCGCCCGCTCGCCCCCACCCCGCCCCCCCGCCGACAGATGCGCACCTTTTAAAAACTCTCCAGCAACGGGCCCCTTATGCCGTTACTACTCCGGTGATCAACCATTTTTCAGCGCTCGCTATGCCACCCCACTCTTCACATCGCTGATGTTCCTCAATTGCCCACTATCCCGGCACTCTCGCCCCCCCTTCGCATGCCTCCCAGTGCCTCGTCCGCTCTCTCCTTTGCCCACGATATTGCACCCACCCCTCCCCCACCTCGCCTCACACTCTACGCCGCACCTCTTCTGACAATTCCCCCAGCGCCCACGCACGCACATACATAGACACACACCCCCGGACACACACACACACACACATACACGCGCGCACAAGCACACACACACGTGCACCAAGGCCCCCCATCGCACACATACATATACACACACAAGCGCACCCCCCCCCCACCCCCCCCCCCTCTACAAGTAAGGGCACTTACCGCCACTCCGGAGATCTGCAGCCTCAACCACTGCTCCTCGGGCCAGACACTCGTGGGTGCGGGCTTCGCGCACAAGGCGGAAGTCCCGCCCCCGCCATAGCTTTCGTTTTCAGGAGTGCGCGCGCCGTAGCGAACAATGGTAAGACTTTCATTCTCAGCCAGCCCATCATAGGAGGGTCACGCAGAAGGGGGCATGCTTTGTGCTTCCTCCACAGCCCCGCAGAGGAAATAAACACGGGGCCAGCCGCGTAGCTGGGGGGGGGCGGGCTCATCGTCTCGTCATTTAATGGTACAAGTATCTTATTCAGGACTCGAGGTGGTGATTCCATGGCGCCGCGCGGCTGTGAGTCAGACAGCATGACGCAGGGCTGGGCCCAACTGATACAATTGGACAGTGGCGCAGCGGAGAACGTCACGTCCTGCTGCCATCCTGCTGCCATCTGGCGCAGCGGGAAGTTCAAGCGAAAAAGCCAGCACAGTGTGGGCTCATTGGTTTGCAGGTAGCGCCGCGCTCGGCTTTCTCAGCATTGCTGTCTGCTCGTAGGGGCCCCCATGCTGTGGGGCTTATGATGGGCGCCACAAGTGAATGCGATTTTGCCATACCCTGCTGAGGAAGAGTGCAGTGGAGTGATCGGACATCGTGGAGTCTTCCGTGTGACACCCACTGAACGGTAAGATTGGTGCAGCAGCCAGTGCCAGGCCCGATAGAACTTAAATCAGGGACAGACTGTCAGCCGGAACTAAGGCTACCCACCTCTTAAAATGAAATGATTACCGCGAAGGGGGGGAGGGCGGAGTGGATCATGGTCTGAGCCTGGCATCAGGGAGAGGGGGGCGGGGGGAGTGTATCAAGGCCTGAGCCTGGCATCAGTGCTGCAGAGTCCCCAACCGGCCAGTCAGGCTGCATGCATCCCTGCACTTATATGATTTCTCTCTCGCTCACGTACTCGCAGCAGCTTGCCCCTCCCGCCTCTTGTTCCTTAAGAAGACTCAGTGCTTGACCTTTGTGCCGACAACCACCTTGGTTCACTGTGAGCACAAAATATGCTGGTTTCTCAGGCACAACGGTAAGGCCCCCACTCGGGTTCTTCTGCCACGCCCGGGGGTCTGTTTCGAACTTTTAGCGCTGCAGTCCTTGCCGCTCCTGTGTCCCCACGTAACCCCATGCTTAAACCAACACTAATAACAGGAGCACGGTTTGTACGTTCTAAAAACTGCAATGTTAGTTACACTGTACTTTTAGAGTCCTGGAACGGAGCGAGCCCGCAGTGTCATGTACTAATTCGTTTTAATTGGGCCGCGCCGGTGACTCTGCTCAGTGGTGTGTAGGTCTCTGTGAAAGCTGTGGTGTGTTGTGATCTGTGCAAAGAAGGGGGCGGGGGCAATAATTATTATTTTTGGTATCACTAAATTGATGGGTAGTTTATGAAATACTGCCGCTGGCTGTGTACCTCAGCTGCTTAGTGCTATTTGTTGCCCAGTCAATGTCTGTGCCTGTCTGCAGCAGAGTCCACGAGTCAGCGGTTGACTCTTAATTTTAAATGTGCTTTCAATACCTGCAGCCTGGATGTCCCCTTATGAGCGTGGGAGACACAGTAGGGCAGAGAAGCGCCTCAGAACTCAAGGAGGGCTGGAGGTTCTGGGTGGTAGTGGTGTGTTAGAAGCTGCCCATCTAGCACATTCACACATGTATCATGACCCTACATGTGTGTCAGCAGCCTGGGTGATCCCTTAGAGTTGTGAGAGGCATGGTAGCGCAGAGGGAGCACCTCAGAACTTAGGGAGGACAGGAGGGGACGTGGATCATTGGTGTTAGGTGCTTAGAAGCACAGTGACTCACACATTTACACCTGTAGTACAAGGCTGGGTGTCTGCTATGGAATGTGAGAGACATAGTAGGGCGATTAGAGTGCCCCAGAACTCAGGGAGGCCGTGGCTGGAGATCCTGGGGGTCATGGGCATGAGGTGCTTAAAAGCAGCGCGCCTCGCACATTCACACTGAAGTGCTCTGAAGTGCTCTTCCATTTCTGGTGCTTTTTAACAGTTTTAAGATCTTAGAGTTTCTCATTCCTCAGATGGTTGTAATTCCTGATATTTATATGCTTCCCTCGTCCTTATTACTTGATTTTGCTCGCGAGAAGGTGTCACTCATATTTGTTGAAATGTCACTCATAATTGCACTGAAATTATGAAAATGTCACACATAGCAATCTGAAACCTTGGCAGCTATGCACATTGGCACTTGAGGGAGACTAGCATGATGTGCCTGTGACTTGGCCCTCATATTTAACTCAACACTTCTTGTCGCTTGATTCTAGGAAGCACTTACCGAACTGCAGAGTTAAGCAGGCTCATTCAACCCTCTCAAGCTTTCTGGTTCCGAGTAGGAGTATCTAATCAAGTCCAGATGTTTTCCTTTCAATTCTGAGATTTGCAGATCTGAATTTATAAAGGGGTACAGAGGATTGCAAGTCGCAGAATCCAAAGCAAAAAACCTGGACAAGCTACTCGTATAACTGTGTATCCTTCCTCCTAGTGAGTGCAGAGTAGTGAGTGCAGAGTGCAGAGTAGTTAGTGCAGAGTGCAGAGTAGTGAGTGCAGAGTGCAGAGTAGTGAGTGCAGAGTGCAGAGTAGTGAGTGCAGAGTGCAGAGTAGTGAGTGCTGAGTGCAGAGTAGTGCGTGCTGAGTGCAGAGTAGTGAGTGCATAATAGTGAGTAGTGAGTGCAGAGTAGTGAGTGCAGAGTAGTGAGTGCAGAGTAGTGAGTGCAGAGTAGTGAGTGCAGAGTAGTGAGTGCAGAGTAGTGAGTGCAGAGGAGTGAGTGCAGAGGAGTGAGTGCAGAGGAGTGAGTGCAGAGGAGTGAGTGCAGAGGAGTGAGTGCAGAGGAGTGAGTGCAGAGGAGTGAGTGCAGAGGAGTGAGTGCCGAGGAGTGAGTGCCGAGGAGTGAGTGCCGAGGAGTGAGTGCCGAGGAGTGAGTGCCGAGGAGTGAGTGCCGAGGAGTGAGTGCCGAGGAGTGAGTGCCGAGGAGTGAGTGCAGAAGAGTGAGTGCAGAAGAGTGAGTGCCGAAGAGTGAGTGCAAAGTGAGTGTGCAGAGTAGTGAGTGCAGAGTAGTGAGTGCGCAGAGTAGTGAGTGCAGAGTGAGTGTGCAGAGCAGTGAGTGTGCAGAGCATTGTGTGCTGTTGAGTGCAGAGTGCTGTGTATTGGCAATGTTAATGACAATGCCATTTATTTGTGATTTAAAGAAAAAAAAAATGTCATGAGCAATGCCAATAGCTCTACCATTAATGATGCCGAGACCATTGCATTGCAAATGCTTGTTCTTTTTGATCCTGATTTGGTTTGGGGCAGAGAAACCGGGGCAAGTAATTCTGATGTACATATTATGGGGTCAGTATGGCTCACACAAGAAGATATTGATTCAACTACAATACCCTGGTTCTCCTCATTAGTCATAACATCATGACCTATTTCAGCTACAACAGGCAGGTTTAATGATGATAAGGGCGTTACTATTGCAGGATAGATTTGTACTGAGCGCTTGTCTACAGGATTTTTGAGAAGTTCGATAGATAATCTACGCTCAGCACGCCTCTCTGCAAGCGTTATCTCTTTGTCGATGTCCTGGGTGGGCCGGTTAAAGTATTTATCTAAAGGTCCAATAACTACAGACCCAGCCTCAACCGGTGAGGTCATCGGAGTGATACTACTTGGAGATACAGGCATACTTTGTGGTCACCAACCCTTTTACAGAACTTAGAATTTAGCACTTATTTGTCGCAACACTTTTCTAGTTACAATGTATTCCGTTAGGGGAAATGTCAGAGGGCTGGCCCAGCCCGGCCTCCCTCGGCCCCGGACGGCCACAGACGGTCCCACCCTTGTCCCGGGCTTCTCCCAGGGCACTCCCGCGCAGCGGTAAAGACAACTCCTAATAAAAGGAAGGAGGTGCTTAAGGGGCGGGGCAAACAGGGAGAGCGTCCAGGTGCAGGTGATGATAGCAGCGCAGGGACTCCTGGGCAATGGAGTCCCTGTCCCTCACCTGGCGCTGCAGCCCTGCTCTTCCCAGTTCTAGCCTGCAGGGTCCAAAGTTCGAGTCTTCAGCAAAACGAGGCGCCCAGGCACACGGGCGAAGCGGGACCCGCGCAGCGGGTACCGCGAGGTCTTAACAAAAAGCACTCAGTCCTGGAAGCAAAAACGGCACACAGAGGGCTCTCCCGCTCGATAATCAGCAAGTGTCTCCCCCTCGATAATCAGCAAGTGTCTCCCTGTCCTGTGTTTATATGAATTGCCCAATTCTAGACAAAAGAAATTAATCTGAAAGAAAGCTAGATAAACCTGTACTATATAAAATAAATTAATCTGCAAGAAAGCAATATAAACTTGCATTGAGTAAAGAACATAAACTAATGAGAACTAAGTATTAGAACAAATCCCTTGAAGGCACATTTACCAGTTCTCATTGGATAGCATTGCTATTGAAAGTTGGGGTGTCAGTCACAAAATTGTTTTCTACATACTTTTTTCATGGAATACATAGGTGACACATTACATGGAAGCATAATTGTTGTATTGTTTTTGGTGATTAGGCTCAGGCACTTTTTTTCTCCTGGAGCAAACTAATCTTTCTACTGAAAAAAATAGGGGCAAAATACTATAATTGAATGTCATAGCATAGGAACATATGAAAAGTGTTATAAAATATTTTAGAGCATGATGTATGAAAGTTTAATGAATCACAAAAATTCAGAAACTAGTTTACAACCATTAATTAGGCCTTTGATCTATCGTATGTCAGTAAACATTGGTTTATTAACCCCTTCGCTGCGGCGGCTATTCCGCCGCAGCGCTAAAGGGGCGGGGCGGCCGCATGGTGGTGACGGAGCCGCTCCGTCACCAGCCACGGTTGAGCTATGCTGGTGACAGACCGGTTCCGTCATGACCCGCCCGCTCATTAGAATGCCCGCGCAGGCGCGAAATCAACGCCGCGCAGGCGCGGTGGCTGGGCCATGACGGAACCGCTCCGTCATCAGCACAGCTCAACTGTAGCTGGTGACGGAGCGGTTCCGTCATCAGCAGGGGAGGGGTTAAAACAGAATAGCTGGCCAAAAAATTACCGATTTCTAATTTTGCTTTTTTTTGTAATTTCCAAATAATGAATAGTAATTGTTGAATCACAAATTGAATGTACTTAACATTTACAAATTGTGAATAGTCACAAAAAGAGCAAATAGCACATGCCATTTAACATCAACTTGAATAAGGTGGTAATTAGTTACAAGGTATAAGAGCTCACCGAAAATGCATTATAAACTGTCACAATGCCATCACTGTATGCTGTGGTGAAGAGGATGCACATTTTAGGAGCCCAGCAGAGGAGATGGGGAAGAAGGGGGATTTTTTGATAGAGGGTGACTTTGTTCGAACCAGAAGGCAAGGAGGTTTTCAGTAGATACAGATTTAATATGGAAGTTATTTTTTTTTATTTCATTTCTGAGTTAGAGCCAGTTTTAGAAAGGTCCACCGAGCTTAGTGTGGCAATCAGAACACACATTCAGGCTCTGTGCAGCCTTCACCCCCTTGCATCTGGGAGTTACCAGCTCAAAGAAACAGTTGCCAGAAGAATGTCACAGAGTCCTCTGTCGAGAATTTTCCGGACCTTTCTAGATGCTACACTTAAAATTGCATGTATATATTGTATTTCCTAACATACCAGCCGGGGCGGCTCCTCCACTAGGGTGGAGGAGCTTTGCCCCACTGATTTCTCGCAGTGAGAGAAGAAGAAACATAAAATGGTTATAACTACCATTTTATGTTTCTGCTTCTAGCACTGCGAGAAAGCCGAAGGGTTTGGTTGCAGGCAGGCAGGTGGGCAGGGCTACTCATTGAGCAGGGCTGCGCTGGGGAGAAGTGGTGTGCAATGCAGCCTAAATGGAGAACATGGTGGGGCAATTAGCCCCTGGCTGGGCAGCGTCCCGAACAATCACAATGCTTCTTGCAGCGTTGTGATTCGTTTAGGGGTGGCTGCCTGCTTCCGGTTCCTACCAGGGTTAGCAGACGTGACATCACATGCCAGGTAATCCCTGCCTTGTGTCACAGGAAGTGACACAAAACAAGCTTTTACCTGGTGTAATCACAGGAAGTGACATCACCTTCCCTTTGATCACATGCCTTGTGATGTCACAGGAAGTGATATCACAAGGCATTTGACCTGGGGGCATCACAGAAAGTGACCTCATGTGACCTTTGTACCCTATAAAATCAAAGGAAGCAACATTACTTGTCTTTTGGTTTGATACTTTCACAGGAAGTGATGCATCCAACTTTTGGTCACTTATACACAGAAGGAGTTTGGAATTGGAAATGGCTGGTTGTGTGGTACGAATAAGTGAGTAATTAAAATATATGAATTGACAAATTTAAATATGCTTCTAGAGAGAGATAAGTACATGCATATTCTTACAGATGACAGTGCATATTTGAATCACAAAAATTCAGAAACTAGTTTACAACCATTAATTAGGCCTTTGATCTATCGTATGTCAGTAAACATTGGTTTATTAACCCCTTCGCTGCGGCGGCTATTCCGCCGCAGCGCTAAAGGGGCGGGGCGGCCGCATGGTGGTGACGGAGCCGCTCCGTCACCAGCCTCGGTTGAGCTATGCTGGTGACAGACCGGTTCCGTCATGACCCGCCCGCTCATTAGAATGCCCGCGCAGGCGCGAAATCAACGCCGCGCAGGCGCGGTGGCTGGGCCATGACGGAACCGCTCCGTCATCAGCACAGCTCAACTGTAGCTGGTGACGGAGCGGTTCCGTCATCAGCAGGGGAGGGGTTAAAACAGAATAGCTGGCCAAAAAATTACCGATTTCTAATTTTGCTTTTTTTTGTAATTTCCAAATAATGAATAGTAATTGTTGAATCACAAATTGAATGTACTTAACATTTACAAATTGTGAATAGTCACAAAAAGAGCAAATAGCACATGCCATTTAACATCAACTTGAATAAGGTGGTAATTAGTTACAAGGTATAAGAGCTCGCCGAAAATGCATTATAAACTGTCACAATGCCATCACTGTATGCTGTGGTGAAGAGGATGCACATTTTAGGAGCCCAGCAGAGGAGATGGGGAAGAAGGGGGATTTTTTGATAGAGGGTGACTTTGTTCGAACCAGAAGGCAAGGAGGTTTTCAGTAGATACAGATTTAATATGGAAGTTATTTTTTTTAATTTCATTTCTGAGTTAGAGCCAGTTTTAGAAAGGTCCACCGAGCTTAGTGTGGCAATCAGAACACACATTCAGGCTCTGTGCAGCCTTCACCCCCTTGCATCTGGGAGTTACCAGCTCAAAGAAACAGTTGCCAGAAGAATGTCACAGAGTCCTCTGTCGAGAATTTTCCGGACCTTTCTAGATGCTACACTTAAAATTGCATGTATATATTGTATTTCCTAACATACCAGCCGGGGCGGCTCCTCCACTAGGGTGGAGGAGCTTTGCCCCACTGATTTCTCGCAGTGAGAGAAGAAGAAACATAAAATGGTTATAACTACCATTTTATGTTTCTGCTTCTCGCACTGCGAGAAAGCAGAAGGGTTTGGTTGCAGGCAGGCAGGTGGGCAGGGCTACTCATTGAGCAGGGCTGGGCTGGGGAGAAGTGGTGTGCAATGCAGCCTAAATGGAGAACATGGTGGGGCAATTAGCCCCTGGCTGGGCAGCGTCCCGAACAATCACAATGCTTCTTGCAGCGTTGTGATTCGTTTAGGGGTGGCTGCCTGCTTCCGGTTCCTACCAGTGTTAGCAGACGTGACATCACATGCCAGGTAATCCCTGCCTTGTGTCACAGGAAGTGACACAAAACAAGCTTTTACCTGGTGTAATCACAGGAAGTGACATCACCTTCCCTTTGATCACATGCCTTGTGATGTCACAGGAAGTGATATCACAAGGCATTTGACCTGGGGGCATCACAGAAAGTGACCTCATGTGACCTTTGTACCCTATAAAATCAAAGGAAGCAACATTACTTGTCTTTTGGTTTGATACTTTCACAGGAAGTGATGCATCCAACTTTTGGTTACTTATACACAGAAGGAGTTTGGAATTGGAAATGGCTGGTTGTGTGGTACGAATAAGTGAGTAATTAAAATATATGAATTGACAAATTTAAATATGCTTCTAGAGAGAGATAAGTACATGCATATTCTTACAGATGACAGTGCATATTCATTAAAACCTTTGATACCAACACCTTACTTTTGGACAAGAACATAAATAGAATGAAATTAGAATCAATCCCACATACAAACTTGAAACAACATTTGGGTTACTTAAAGGGAGGTTCAAATGTCGCCATAAAGTAGAGGTACGATGGCCCAAAAACCTGTTGCAAAACAACTGCCACATGTGCAATGATGCACAACATAGCATTCAGAAAAGATATGCCATCAAAAAAATTATTTTTAGAAGATGAGGATGAAAATATGGTTTGACCCCATGGCATGATACTTTCAGGGCGGTTGAGTCAGGGCATGCAGGACAGGTGGGACCAACAATTACTTTGTGGTAATACAAATAAATACATCTTTGCAATTTTAAATGTTTAATTATTGTTATATTTACATTATAATCACAAACCGAAAATTTATTTTAGCAACCATTATTTGAAGAAACCTTTACTAATCGACTATTCATTTGTACTTGATGTTCCAGATACAACTCTAAGCGCACTTTCACTACGAGTAGTTCTACTAGTTCAAGGCTCAGATATAACAGACTACTAACAGTAGAACTATCTTTGTTTCCAGTTGACCTATATTGAACCTGTGATATACTTCAGCTGTTTGAATTAACTCCAGGGTACATGTGATTGATTCCAGAATTCTGGCTGTATCACTACTTTGACACAGCATTTCTGCCTGCATATTGTAATTGTAATTCCATTTATATAGCGATTATTACCCCGAGTAGTCGGAGCACTTTTCTGCAATTAGACTCTACTCCGGAACCCAAAAAGGATTAGTGGTGAACTAGTATAGGGAGATACGAAATCAATTTGAGTAGTGGACATGTGAGTCTGTTATTTGGATTGAAAAAGGATAGTGGAGGGAAGGGATTGCATTTATATAGCACTTGCTACCCCTGATTAGGTGTCGAAGTGCTTTTTGGAGAGTAGCACACTACTCCGGAACTCAAACAGGATTAGTGGGTAATTAGTATAGGGGAGTATGAAACTACTTTGAGTGCTGGACATGTGAGTCTGTTAGTTGGATTGAAAAGGATAGTGGAGGGATAGAAGAGGGAAGGGTCAAGAAAGTGGTTTTGGAGCTCATAGCAGTAGGAAGAGGTTTGGGATGAGTAAATGGGAGGTGGAGGGGAAGAGTCCTAGGGAAAGTTTAGAAAGGCTTGTCTTGGGAGATCTTAATAGTAAGAGTTTGAGATTATGTAAGGAGGGGTAGAGATGGGAAGAGTCTAGAAAGGGTTATTTTGGGGGTCATAGTAGTAGAATGGGTTTGGGATGAGTCAGAGTGGAAGTAGAGGATATATTGAGAGAGGTAAAGGGTGAGATACCGGGTAGTGCATTGGAGATGCTGAAATTAAAAGTAAATCAGTAAATATGAAGATACATAAGTACATGAAGGTGTGTGTGCGAGACTGCCGAAACGCGTCATGGTTTATTTTGTTAAATAAATCTTTTAGTGTTCTACACCCACGAAGTCCGAGACTGTTTCTGGAGGAGGACGAAGCGGGATTGCACTTTATATAATCTCCAAGCGCATGCAAAAATCAGCACACATAGGCACTCACAGGGATTAGAGCAGGGGTCTCCAACCTTTTCTGTAGTGAGAGCTACTTCTGGTCAATCAAACTCATCGTGAGCTACTAAAGGCCCAGAAACTTGCGCATTTTTCCGAGAGAACCCCCACACCCAGCTGTAAGGATACTACAGTGTTTGAAATACAGCTGGCTGCGCAACCGCTTAATGTACTGTGTTTATTGATGAGGGCAGGAAGTTTATATTTGTACTGACATTGCCTAGCCAAGTGACTTCATATTGGTTGTAACACTTTCAGACAGTTCAGGCTTTTAGATAACATTTTGCATGGCGACATTTAGAGCCCAAAAATCCAATCCAAAAAGCACATACACAAGGCCCAGAATGCAATGTTCTCCTGAGCAGAAAGCCAAGATTGGATGAGAGTTTCATGTGACGTGTCCACTGGCATCTCTGGAAATGGAAGATGGACATTTATTTTTATTATTTACATGTTGCTCTTTCAGCCTTCTTTTGTGTGTTACTTAACTTATATTATTTGTGATTCAAAACGTTCCTAATTTTAAAAAAAGTATCCCTCTTCAAAACTGCGTTTTGTGCATGATCACACTTGGCCAGCTACCCTCACTGCAGAGAATGGGCACGTTCTTGTGAACTTGACCGGACAAACTGCCACCATGTGTAACCCACCTTGACAGCCATCTGATTTGACAGCGAGAACACTGTTCATCTGCTGTGTCAACTCAAGATGTTTTATTTGTAATATAATAGTGGGGCAGTGAGCCTTTGGACCTCATACCTCTGCTGCTAACAGTAAGGGTGTAGGACAGGTAATGCATATGATGTGCATTGCACACCCTGTCAGCACACACACTTGGTTTTTAATCTGTTTTTTTATGGTTTCATGGGCCCTGGACTGCAATGAGTATCCAAGGGGGCACGCATCTGTGCACCCTTCTGTCGCACTGCTAGATCCAGGAACATATAATCTTTCAACTCATTCTTCTTTTCTTAGACAATCATCCTTAAACAATCCTAAAATGCAAAAACTAGTCCCATCCCTCCAGCTTAATCTCGCATGTGCTTAAAAGGAAACCCAAAACCTGTTCTCTCAGCTATTACTGCGTCCCGCTTTAAAAACCATGTACTAAATACTCTTTCACAGATAACAGTCACTTTTCTTGCCTCGTAATCTCTGAACAAATGGATAAAGTAAAACACATAAATCACTTACAAAGCCGCAACCGGCAACCTCATCATCATGTGCACTTCCATTCCCTGCTGCCAGCATTACGTTTTGTTCAAACCACTACTGTGCGTTATTTTAAAGCACGTAGACGCCAAAAAAACAGGTGTAATTCGAACCCCGTGACTAGATCAGCTACAGAAGTTTAAACATTTAGGAGACAGCTTTGAAAATTATTTACGTGCACTGCAAACACTTCAAGAAACAGCTTCATAATCATTGCGTGAAAACGAAAAAGTAATCATCCCCAGTTTTCACCCATAATTCTCATAAGCAATAAGCGAGCGCTCCTTTACCCATCTCCAATACTATTTCCTCCCAAAACTAACAGGCCAAGGTAAGGGCTCGCTACGGGTGTGGAGCTGATCAGGCCTGCGCAGGGCGCCTTCGAACTGGTGCTCCGGTCAAACTGGTGGCAGGTTGAACAAGGCAGCTGGCACATGTCCCGGTAGCAGTTTAATACTGCTTGCGCCACCTGCACGCTTTCCAGCACCGGCCGCTCCGCTCTGCCATGCCTGCTGCTGTGCACTGGCACTCCATGCGCATGTAGAAAAGCGCGGTGCCATGGTTTGAAAGGCAGGTGGTGGGCTGGCTGTGGCGAAGAGGCAACCGAACAACGTGATCCTCTTTAGCCCGCCCCTCACCAGCTAAACTCAATTTGAGCAGCTGGTTTGGGAGAGGGCGGGCAACGTCGCCATAAAAAAAGGCCTAAATATTATAACGATGTTGATGGGCTACAAAATTTTGACGCTACCAGCGCGAGCTACTTATGGGGCCTTGGCGAGCTACCAGTAGCTCGCGATCGACCGGTTGGAGACTCCTGGATTAGAGGCACCTTTTATCAGCAGGCGCGTTTCAGCAACAGCTTTCCTCAGTGCTAAAAGGTGATAATACCAAATGCACGGCGTTACGTTTGAAATAGAGTAATGTCTCTCCTGATTGGCACTTATTTTTTGTCAAATCTGTTTTTATTGTTATTTTGGAGTTACTCCTTACAGTACAAACATTGCTCATAAAGCTTAATGGCAGATACATAGCAGTCACAAGTGCATCAACACAATATCATACAATGGTGCAGGTATGCAAGCTACGTTCTGAATAATACATGAGGCGTTCGTCTAAGATGGTCTTAACTGTAACTCGCCCACCCGTATGCAGGCACCTAGGTTGTCCAAAGAGCCGGAGAGCTAGCCGCTCAATAGTCCATGCATCACAGGGCTGACCATTCATCTTGGGCATGCAAACAGATAAAGTACATATGAAACAGTAAAAAACATTAACTGTGGCAGCAGAAACCTCACAGAAACTCACACTCCCCTTCTGTCCCCCACCCTCAGTTCCCGCCCATCGCCGCGCGTGCCTCTTGTCTATGACTACTCTGACTAGGCTGGCTTTGCGCCTCGGTGAAGCAGGGGTTAAACATCACAAACTATCCCTGACAGGAGGCATCGACTTGTGGCATGTACCTATCCTCGCATGTGATTTCCATCCCCTCCACATCTCACGTGTCTCCTTCTCTGCCTGCCTGCTGTATTATACTGAGCATGTTCTCCCAGTGTGCCGCAATAGGTTCCTTCCGGAGCTCCATCGTTTCCTCTCTGCATATGGCTGTCCACTCTGCCCTGGCCCACGCCTGGAATGAGGAGCTCCATGCCTGCGTACATGTAAGGAAGCGCTTTGCTACCAGCAGCCTAAGATCTAAAAAGCGGGATGTTACCTTGTCTTTGGGGGATCTCTTAAAATGGTGCAGGATATACTCTGGCCAGTCAAAGGGTATGGTTCGGTCCGTGCAGTTCCGTAACCGCTCGCTAATTGTTCGCCAGTAGGCACCCAGCCCGGGACAGCTCCAAAGCATGTGTATGAATCCCGCCCCCTGTTCATTACACCTGGGGCAGAGTGCATCTACATGGGAAAAGTATTTGTTGATCAGCTCAGGCGTGAGGTAGGCCCTATGAACTATGTAAAGCTGTATCTGGCGAAATCGCATGTTTCTGGGGACTCGGACCGGACTTTTAAGCACCTTTTCCCATACCTTATCCATTAGCGACCGCCCCAAATCCCACTTGCCACTAAGGGGGTCTAAGCTGATTGCCACATGTTCCTGTAAGGACTCTGAAAACCAACGGACCAAATGTCTGCCCCGTCCAATGACGTGGAGATATTTTATGATCAAATGTTGCCGGGGCTCCATAGCCATGTCTCCCTATCTGGCCATCAGTTGTGCTGTCAGGGACCGGTGCATCAAGAAACCCCCAGGGGGAGCCCCTCCTCTGTGACCAGCGTCTCATATACCATGAGCTTCCCCTCCCTGTACAAGTCGCCGAGTGCGTGAATGTCGGCCTCCCGCCACTCCGCAACCATAGGGAACGTGAGCCCCCCCTCCCCACTAGGCGAGCCCTCCAATGGTATAGCAGGCGCGTATGGGATCGTGCCCCGGGTAAGGTATACGGCTCGCCGGTAGCACTTGTATGCCACCTCCAAGAGGAGTGGGCTCGGGCATTCGGTTTTTGCCATGGGATGGAAGAGTTTGGTGATATGCTGATACGCTCTAGGGAGTACTGCGGCATTGCTGTGGCTGTGTCTTCCCTATCCCCTATCTGCCAGCCAACGAGCAACCCACTGGAGATGCGCGGCTAGGTAGTAGTGCTCAAAACAAGGGGCAGCCAAGCCCCCCCGGTCTGTCGGCAAGAATAACTTCGCTAGCGCCAGCCTGTGCATAGAGGTGCCCCAGATGAAGTTCGCATTAGCTTATTGAGCATAGTGAAAAAGGAAGCCAGAATAAATAACGGTAAGTTGACAAAGTAGTACAGGAGGCGGGGAAGCATGCCCATTTTGGCAAGCGCCACTCTGCCCGTGGCAGTCAGCGGGAGCGTGCTCCAAAAGCGTATCTGCGACCTGATGGCCGCAACCGCCCTCCCAAGGTTCCCATCAAACAAGTCGGATGGGCTAGGATATATCTGTATCCCCAGATAGCGGAAGGTGTACTCCTTCCATTGGACTCTCGTACCCTCGAGGTGATATCCCGGGTCTTCGGTTCCTTCCCTGAAGGCATAAAGGCAGGATTTGCCCGCGTTCACTTGGAGACCCGAGACAGCAGCAAATGTATGTAGCAGCTGTGCGGGTAAGTGTCCCACATCTCGCACGAACACCAACAGGTCGTCGGCATAGAGCGATACCTGGTGGTCTGCGTCTCCCATCGGGATACCATCGCCAAGGGTCGTGCGTATAGCTGCAGCTAGGGGCTCGATCCCCAGTGCAAACAGTAGCGGGGACAGAGGGCACCCCGGGCTTCCGGCTCTGAGACATAGGGGCCTAAGCGCACGCGGACTACGGGGCTCCTGTATAGCAAGCCGACCATGTGTAGGAACCCCATGTCCAGCCCGTATCGCGTCAACACTGCTGACAGGTAACCCCCATTCTAGGCAGTCAGACTCGTTCTCCAGGTCTAGCACCAGGCACCCTGACCTGGGCTATTCCCGCACGGCCTCAGCCGCCACCCTAAAGTATCTCCTGAGATTCAAGGAGGTAGATCTCGCCGGAACAAACCCGTTCTGGTCCTTGTGAACTAAGTGGGGGACCACCTGCGCCATTCTTTCCGCTAGCACCTTGGCAAAGACCTTATAGTCCATGTTGAGCATCGCTTGAGGCCTATATGTGCCCTGGGCTGTAGGGTCTCTATCCGGTTTGGGCAGGGAAACCAGGAACGCCTCCAGCATGGAGGGTGGAAGAAACACTTCCTCTACCGCTGTGGTGTATAACTTGTGGAGCCAGGGTTTCCCGGTATGCTTTACAATATTCGGCGGGCAGGCCGCCGGTCCCGGGGTCTTCCCAGACACCATGGACTGGATTGCATCCCCAGCTTTTTCCAACCAGATAGGTGCATTGAGCGTCCCCTTCTGCTCCTCGGAGGCTGTGGGCAGCCGGACAGAGTCCAATAACTCCTCCAATATTTGCCTAGGGCCGATACCCTGGGCTCTGTACAACTGCATATAGTGGTCCGTAAAGGCACAGTGGATTTCGCGCTGCGTATACACCATCTATCCCCCTGTTGTGTGGAGAGCTCCTATTGGGGCCCTCCTGTTTTATCAACCAGGCCAGCAGTCGGCCCGCCCTATCTGCCTTGGCGTGTGTTCTGGCCGTGTGTGCAGCATAATTGTGGCACCGCAACTTCTCCAGGAGCTCTGCCTGCCGAGTCCGAAGGTCCCCCAGCTTATGGGTGTGTCTATCCCCCCCCCCCCTCTCCTTCCCGCTCATAGCACAGGAGCTCATCCTCCAGGCATGCCAGTGTGGTGGAAAGTGTCCTGCGTATGTTCCATGCGGCTCCCATGCAGTGCCCCCGGACAGCCACCTTGTGTGCATCCCATTCTACCATGGCATTGCTTGCTGTCCCCTCATTAACATCAAAATACTCGAGGATGGCTGTGCCCAGAGATGATCGAAATTCGGAGTCCTCTAACGCAGTAGGTTGTAGCCTCCATGTGGGGACAGGTGGGCAGGGCTCCTCCCAGCTGATCTGGAGCCACAGGGGATTATGATCGGAGTGTGTCCTCCCCAAGTATTCCGCTTGTGTAATAAGTGGGAGCAGAGACTGGGAACCCAATATGCTGTCCAGTCGGACATGTAAGTCGTGGACTGCGGAGTAGTAAGAGTAGAGTTTGTCTTCTGGGTGTAATGTGCTCCATAGGTCCTGCAATGCCCAGTGTGAGAGCCAGTCCCTGAATGTCTGCGCATTGGATGCTACCGTTGCCGCTCGGAGGGGAGAGAATGACCTGTCCAGGTGTACGTCCAGTACCATGTTGAAATTCCCACCAAGCAACTGGGGGAGCCCAATATAAGGATGGAGGACCTGGGGCATCTGCGCTAGGAAGGATTGCTGATCTACATTTGGGGCATACAGTGATCCTAGTAATACCTCCTGGCCATTCAGTTTCCCCCGTACCAGGGAATACTGACCCTCACGGTCCACTTGTATTTCCTCCCATACAAAAGGGACGCCCGTCCAAACCCAGACCAAGGTGCCGCGCACTTGCGCCGAAAAGACCGTGCCATAAAGTTGCCCCCTCCAGCGTCTGCGTAGTTTGTCAAGCTCTGTTTGGGTCATGTGGGTTTCCTGTAGGAGGACAATCCCCACAGCATGTCGTTGCAGGTAGGAGAAGACGGAATAGCACTTCGATTGTGTGTGCATGCCATGTATGCATGCCATGTGTTCAACGCGCAGCGGGCGTGCCGGTGGCCCGTCTGCGCCCGTCCCCGCCCGGGACCAGGGGCCACCCCCCTTGCCCCAACTCCAAAATCAGCCATTTACTCACGGAGAGAGCTGTTATCCCTAAGACCCATGGGGAACCAGCACTGCCATCTCCTGAACCCGGAGTACCTCATGCCCCAATGCAACGATTGTAAATTTTCCTTTTACCACTCAGCGTCAGGAATAACCGGAGAGAACGGTTGGTTTGAAAAGGGAATCATTAAGACTAATGGTGATGCTATTAGACACTTCACATTCATTTCCATAAACTGCAGATCTCTTCCGAAACATAAGGAGGATATTTTTAACTTCATAATGGATCTCAAACTGGACGCTCTGTTTCTGACTGAAACTTGGCTAAATGCCAGTTCAGATCCTGATATCGCTATAGCCCTACCGTCGAATTATACCCTAGTCAGAAGAGATAGGGTGAACCAAAGTGGGGGAGGCATAGGAATCATTTTCAAAAGAGAATACTCTTGTAAATGGGAAGATCTAATGCTGGCCAATTGTGAAGACGGCCTTTTTAAACTTGCTCTCTCACCACAAATCACTTTTACGGGAATCTTGATATATCTCCCTCCTGGAGCCGCTGGAGAATGGGTGGCAGCTTTCCCTGAATATATCACCCCGTTGCTATTAGAAGCATCCATCTTCACGATTTTAGGAGATTTTAATCTGCACTTCGAGGACCCATTGTTCTTAACTTCCTAGCTGATTTAGAAGCCCTCAACGTACATCTATGTAATACAGGCCCCACTCATACAGCAGGCCATCAATTAGATCCGATCTTCGCCAACTTTGATGGCCTTACATGTGAGCCTGCATTACCTTTACCATGGTCCGACCATCATCTAATCAGATTTAAGATCAGGCTACCAGATAACAAAGCTGTGAAGAGGCCCGAGAACTCTTACTTCAGAAACTGGAAAAAACTGAATATAGAGGACTTGAATTCCCAGCTAACAAATTCCAGGCCAAATCTAAACCTAGATGACCTTAAAGTAAGGGATCAGGATAAAATTACACACTGGTTAGCCAAAGCTGTAGAGACAGTTATTCCACTTACTAGGAATAAACGGAAATCTGGTAGACCCCCTGTCCCGTGGTTCTCCGAAAGGCTAAAAACAGAAAAAAGCAAATGTAAAAAGCTTGAGAGACAATGGAGAAAAGGCTATGATGTGGCCAGCAAGGAAATTTACAAACAAGCCTTGAACGCCTACCATCTGTTATGCAAAATAACAAAATGAGATTTTACCAAAAGTACCATTTTAGAGGCACAAAACAACTCCGGAACCGTATTCAAGATTCTAAAGGACTTAGCGGGTGCTGCACATCAACCCAAACCCCCAACGCTGTCCACATCGCAATGCAATGGCCTCGCGAAATATTTCAATGATAAAATAGCCAACATTTACTCAACCCTCAGTGGAGATGAGGTCCCTAACCCTTTTCCTACTATAACCCCGAGATCTAGGGAGCTGGTAGACACTCCTGGGAATCTACTGACAACCTGGCAACCCTTAGACCAGCAAACTTTTGTAGAAACTCTTAACAGTATTAAGTCAGGCTCCCCGAACGATCCCATACCAGTAGGCATTTTTAAACAATTAGATCCCGACATATTAAATGCCATTAGATTACTGCTAAATGCTTCATTAGGAGAAGCGGTAATGCCAGCCGAATGGAAGCATGCGATGGTCGTACCGCTACTGAAAAAAGCAAATAGCGACCCAGAGATCTTCTATAATTTTAGACCGGTATCACTTTTCCCCTTATTCTCGAAAATTTTAGAAAAACATGTAAATAAGCAGTTGGCAGACTACATCACCACCAACAAGCTACTACATCCCTCTCAGTCGGGTTTTAGAGCCGGGCATTCGACTGAATACACCTTACTAGGAGTTACGGAAGTCATCCGTCAAAAGCTGGACAATGGGGGCACGGTGGCACTCATTCTTTTAGATTTGAGTGCCGCCTTTGACACTATATCCCATGAAACGTTACTTGAAACCCTAGAGGGAATAGGGGTAAGTGGCGCAGCACTGAAGTGGCTAGAAAACTTCTTAGCAGACCGATCTTATCAGGTTCTCTCCAAAAGCAACACCTCCAATATTTTAACTTCCCCATATGGAGTCCCACAGGGGTCAATCCTGAGCCCGCTGTTATTTAATATTTATATCACTCCTCTAGCAAGTATAGCGGAAAGATTTGGTCTTACAATCTTTTCGAATGCTGACGATACACAGCTGGTGTTTACCTTGTCATCAACTGATAAAAAGAGCCCCTCCTCCCTCCGCTCCGGATTACCGAGCATGGCAAAATGGATGCACTCCAAGAAATTAAAATTAAATGGAGACAAAACCGAACTGCTAATATTCGGTGAACAAAAAGACCTATGGGGACCAGTCCACTGGCCTACTGTAATGGGTCCTCTCCCGACGGCAGTTACGTCAGCCCGAAATTTAGGAGTAATAATTGATGACAAATTGACAATGCGCGCTCAGGCCGCTAAAACAACCTCAGTCTGCTTCGCCATTCTTAAATGGCTGAGAACAATTTTGTGGCAACTCCCTGAAGGGGCGCAAAGAACGGTAGTTCAGGCCTTGATTGGTTCAAGGCTGGATTATGGTAACATTCTGTTTCTAGGTGCCAACAAAGAAATCACACGCCTATTACAGGTCGCCCAAAATGCGGCAGCCAGGTTACTTCTCCATTTACCTGGGCGGTCGCATGTCTCGGAACATTTACGTGAACTACATTGGCTCAAGATGGGCAACAGAGCTAAATTTAAAGCTTTATGTTACATGTTCAAAATAAACACAGGGGAAGCACCAGCATACCTTTGTAAACTGGTTCGTAAATACATCCCGACTCGTAATCTCCGATCAATTTATCAGGAGAGGTTTTTTGTCCCAAGATTTAAACAAGCACAACTAGGAGGACGCTCCTTTGGATACTTGGCGCCAGTGCTGTGGAACTCTATTCCGCTCACACTTCGCCTACAGCCCAACTACATAAAATTTAGGAAAGGTATCAAGACATGGCTTTTCAACCTAGAATAAAAACTAGAAGTTTGTGTCCCCCTGGTAATTTATGGATCCAAGGCGCCGGGAAACCCTCAGGGTAGCTGTTGCGCCATACAAGTGGAATAAATAAATAAATAAATGTATGTTCCAAGTCGCGACATTAGTATGCGTCATGTGTCTGGGAGAGTTGTTGCAGCGCAAGGGAGAAGCGTCGCTTCAGGGGGCCGGAGCCGAGACCCAGGGGGAGCTTATCAATGTGCTGCAACTTAAACATATTAACATCCTCAAACAATGCAACTGATAGGGCGAATCTCCGAAAGGGCATACGTCCAAACTTCGAGTGAAACACTTATGAGAAAGAACTAGCCCAATGTGGTGGCTAGTGGGGTGTGTGTTATGTCAGCAACTAGATTGCTCTACGCCCCTATCTCAAGCCACCTGTGCTCACTAGAGGTGTGCAATAATCCGTAGGCTGGTCAATAATGCAGGAGCGGTGCGGGCCATAACTACATGCTCCGACGACCTCAACCTCCGCTCAGCGCCTCTCATCTCCTATCGAGCAGGGCATCACAATGGGTGAGTAGAGCGCCGCAAGCACATAGCACATTTCAACATCTTGTGTGCGAACATATGAGAGGAGAGGGGAAAACAGCACGCAATCTACTCATGCTTGTGAGTTACGGAGAAGTACAGCTCAGCACCCCTCGATCACATGATCTGGTCGGCTGTCTGAGGCGTCACCACTGGCATGCTCAAATCGATGATCCACTGGTTCCCTGGGTCACTGCATCTGTGGGCCTCCACACGGCTATGGCTATTCACTGTCCCAAGGGTCGCCACCGCCTCCAGAGCTTCCTGACACTCAGTCTTATCCTCTCCGGACTAGGTGCAATGGGGTCCGCCCAGTGTCCTGGCGGGCCCCCTCCCCCGACGCCTTCTTGATCTCCTCTCTTGCCAGCCACCATCCTCCGGGCTTGAAGCTTTTGGTACTTTGCACTGCCCAGTCTCCTCTAGCCAGTCCCAAACGTCCGAAGGGGCATCAAAGAAAAGGGTCCCCTCCTTCGAGGCCACCTTAAGGCGGGACGGGAACAGCAGGGAATAGGGCAACTCCAGGTCTCGCAGTTGATGCTTCACCGCCTTGTAGGTGCTCCTCCGTTTTCTGGTTTCGCGGAGTACCACATCTCTGTCCCGATAGTTGAGGAGTCTGAAAAGGAAGGTGCGGGGGTGAGCCCCTGGCCTTGGCTTCTGTGCTGGCACTCTATGCGCTCTCTCAACCACAACTGCGGTGATAGCACCCCTGGGGGGAGGAGGTCCCGCAACCATTTCTTGGCGTACTGCTCCGGATTTCTGCCCTCCTCGCCTTCCAGAAGGCCCACCACGCGGACATTGTTGCGCCGAGAGCGCCCTTACGCATCCTCTATACGATCTTCTAGTGCGTGGACGCGGTCAATCATATCTTGGAGCGCTATAGTGTGATTTTGCACCACGGGTTGGATCTCCTTGCGTGTCTGGCTTTGCATAGCAACAGATTCCGTTAGTTTACGATGATCAGCGTGGAGAAGAGTAAAATCCGATGTGAGTTTGTCAATCCTCGACTCTAAGGATTCCTTTGTTTGCTCCAAGGTGGTGCCAATCCGTTCCACCGCTGCTAGCACAGTGTCCATTTTGGCCGCGAGCGCTGCTGCTTGGGGCTCCATGCTTCCAGTCTGGCGCCCCGGCGTAGGTCTCAAACTGTCAGCCCTCGTCTGCCTGTTTTGCGCTTTGTCCCGCAGCCGACCCATGACTAGCTGCTGTGCCGAGGGCATCCGCAGGCGGTCGCTAATTCGTACGTGCCTGCTCGGCTACGAGCCACCAGAGCCCCGGCCCCCCTTGTCCTTGTGTCAAGAAGGAGATTTGCTGTGACACTCTTGTGGCAACGCTGTCAGCTTAAAAAAAGGAGTCGGGAAGGGGGGACTCTTCCTGGATGATCACCTTCACTGTCAGGGAGACGGCCGCACTGTGCTGTCCACTGGCTCTGGGGGTTGTTTAGGTCGCTGCACGCTTCCCCTGCGAGACACCAGGGTATGCCCAGTCTTACTTCACCGGGTGTCACACTTCCCGCCCCCGTGCCTCCGTCAAACACTGCTGAGCTCCATCAGGCGCCTTCGGCCTGTTATTGTGGCTTCTGCGCAGCAGGACAGACGCAGCGCCCCCAAGTCACTACCGGCCACACAGGGTGTCTCCCATGCACAGGGCAGCTCCGACGCCCGGGGTGCACCACCTCCCATCCAAAATTGTGCTGCTCCCAAAATGGCGCCCAGGCCCCAGCGCCTCTGGCCACCACCACACAGTCTCTACCAGTGGGCTCCCCTGGATACTTCCAGCTATATCACAGCAGTGTCGCGGGTCCCCCGCTAAGTGGCTACGCTTAGCTTTGTCACCAGGCGCAGTACGATTCCCCACTCACTGGTAGCCTCATGCCGCCATCTCCTGTGCCATGCTCCGCGCCACACTCACACGGCCTCCTCTGTCGTGCCCCCGCCCTTATCTCCTGTCGGGCACATGGCGCGAGCGCCGTCTCGCCCCCTGTCAATTGTGTCAGCCCCACAAATCGCAAACCCGCTTCAGCTCCAGGGGGCCACCGCTGTATATAGTCCGCCCGGGGCCACAACTGTACCACCGTTCAGTACAGGGCCCGGGCCTCCTTGGGTGCACTGTCTGTGTATCTTCACTTGCAGGAATAACTGATGCCTCTGGGGTCCCCCTCCAGGCGCTCTGCCTCTGCCTGCACCCCTTGTGCCACTTACGTCCTCACCCCCCGCCAACAGGTAGATGATGGCCGTCTCCTTTTGTTGTGGGCGATCGCAGCAGTATCCTGGGCGCCTCCCTGAAAGACTCGGTGCCGCCGCGGCCTCCCTTCCACCCCAGGCCGCTCTCCTCACCTTGTGTGACGCCATAGGCGGCGAGCCGCGGTTCGCAGTTACCTCCGGGCCTTAGTGCGCAGGCGGTGCAGGGCCTGGGCCCCCGCTCTTCCATCGTAGCTTTCCGGGGCGGCCTGCTCCCCCGCAAGCACCGGGCGCTATGTCCTGACTCAGGTCCTGCCGCACCAGCCTCAGTTGTGCCGCTGGCTCCCGGACCTCCGCTGTTGTCTGTGAGGGCCCCGCATGGGCCGCAGGTCCAGAGCTCTTCTCAGGCGCCCGCTGTTCACTCGCCCGCCTCCTACCTCGGGCCGCGCTGCTCCACACTGACAGCCAGCGATTGCGGGGCGGTGATTGCAGCCCTCTTATGCGCAGCACATGGTCGGCCTCACCGGGACATCGCACACCACCGGGGCAGCACAGGGGCGGATTGCAGCGCCGCTGGCAGTGTCCCAGCGTCCATGCAGGCCCCTCTAATAGCCGTTAGGGCCCGGAGAAATTTTCGCTTCCTCACCTCTGGCGCGGCTCCGCTTCAGTCGGGCCCCTGCTCCCTTCTCTGCTTCTTCCTGACGACAACCGCCGGGCCCTGCAGACTCCTCGCAGTTTTTCCTCACCACTCCCGCTCGTTAAAAACACAGGAGACACCTCGTAAGGATAATAACCAGGATAACTAGGGGTCGAGTATCGGACCGTTAGCAGAACGCGTCCACCATATTGGCTGGCTCGCCACGCCCTCCCCCCCCTCTCCTGATTGACACTTGATAAATTGTGGTGAGTGAGGTAGGACTCCAAGTATTCACTGGATCCAGCCGCTACACTTGCAAGGTAAATGTCCAATGTTATCTTATTGCCATATTGACTTGCAAGTAATTTCATATTGAATAATCATTTAAAAGTTTCTCCCGAAGGCAAGCCACGCATCATTATAGTCCATTCCATTGTTTTTCAACCATGCGTCTGCTAATAAAAGGTGCCTGTAAACCCTGTGAGTGGCTATGTGTGTGTGTGTATATATATATATATATATATATATATATATATATATATATATCCCAAAAGTCGCTCCTTTCCAACTGCTTTTGGCCCCGTGGGAGGTGGCGTATACTCCGGCCGAGCATGCCGGTTAATCAAATCAGGAAAAGTTCCAAATCCATGCGCTCTCAGCCACAAAGTCACGCGAGGCAATCCATAATCCAAGGGTGTTTATTCACCTACTGCAACATGTTTCGCTTGCAAACAAGCCGTGTTCACGTAAGTGATTGTGTGAGGAAGCCATACTGATAAAGCTTGTGTGCAAGTACAGGTCATGAAAATAAACAAAGGACTCACATTACGAGTTGTAGAATGAAAAGCATGGCAGACATTGAAATGTGTCTATAGACGGCCTAATACATAGCAAATGCTCGTAATTGGTTCTATTAGTGCTGCCGAATATCTTGGGCTCATACAGAATGTGAAATACATGGGTGTGCTCATCATGAGTGAAATGAGATAAGTATAGAACATTCGAAAAACATTCCAAACCAAATTGATGAATCTGGCCAAAATATCGCTGAGCTGCGGACAGCACGCTGGCAGTCTAACAAGTAAATACCATTAGATACCCAGAGTGCAAAATGAAGCTAATAATAAAATTAATATTATCTCTAAGCGCGACATAATATCTGCTGGCAGCCCAAACAACAACATTGACATTCTGCGAGGCGTCAGATTGTATAACATGATAAAGTGCAAAACTCGCATCAGTGCAGCAAGCATGGGCCATGAAACTGTAAACAAATATCAGTTAGACGTGAAATACATGGCTAGGTCTGCTATTGGATCAAAGTTAAAAATCCCAACTGGGATAAGTCAATGGTACAGTACTGGTAGTTAACACGTGAAATACGAGGGTGTCCAACCAAATGGAAAATAACCATACCATGACCAGAAGCCTCGCTCCACATGCCAAACGTCCAAAATTATAACAGGACAACAAAACCCTGGGCAGCAGTAGGAAACATGAAGTCCAACAGCCTATGATACTGTTTTGAAAGTCAATGGTACTTGCTGTAGGTGCCCATCAGTGAAGGCGTGCTCAGTGAGAGGATGATGTGAAGATGGTGCAAAAGGGTAGGTTGCCTGTGAAAGTGAGTGTGGTGATTGGGCCCCTTTCCTTCCTCCTGTGAGAAAAAACATACATGTATTAAAACCAGATTAGTTACATTTGTAAGTAAAAACATAGTTCATCAAAATAAACATTCTCTCATGCACTGAACTCCTTGGAAGAGGAAAGAGCGGGTGTGCAACATTGGCTATGTCCACCACCCGCTAAGAAACTAGGACTTGGGCAGTAAGACTCTGAGGTAGGATGATAAACTCACTAGTCCTCTCTCAAATGAATGGCTAGTTCCTCGTCTTGATTGAGGCCCCCTGGGTCCTTTGACTGAAAATCAACAATGTACCTTCACTCCTTCTGTCACAGTTTCAACACCCTGTTACCTCCCCTGGCGTTTCTGTTGATGTGTTCTAGAATGAAGAATCTGAGGAGGGAGGTGTTGGAAAAGTGTTTGTCTCTAAAATGTCTGGCCACAGGGTACTTTTCATCATTATGGGTGATGGCCCGACAGTTTTCAAGGATGCGTTTTTTGGCCCGTAGGATGGTACTTCCCATGTACCAAAGCTTACAGCAGCATTCAATCACGTAAATCACGTAGGTGGAACTGCACGTGAGTAATTATTTGATCTCTTTTTTGATACCATTGTACTCAATCAGCTTAGTAAAAGTACTGTTTCTGCACGCTTTGCAATGGCCACAAGGAAAAAATCCCCTGAGGCCATGCTCGTTACCAGTGGTGTAAGTGGTATTGTCGCTCCGTACTAGCATGTCCCTGATGTTTTCCTCCCTTTCCTGTACGTGATACTGGGTCTATTGGAGATGCCCTCCCCGATGATGTTGTCACATTTCAGAATATCCCAGTTCTTAGATAGTACCTTTTGAATGTGTTTGGATTCGGCATTGTACGTCAGAATGAGGCGAGTACTCTCTTCCGTGTCGGCTTCAATTGCCTTGTCCACCAACGTTTGGGATCTGGGAATACTATCTGCTCTTTTCTTAGCCTTATTGAGCACCCAGTTTGGATAGCCTCTGATTTTAAAACGTTTTACCATTTCTGAGCATTCATGTTGGTATGCCTCCTCTGTATTGCAGTTTCTTTTTGCCCTCAGCAGCTCTCCAAAGGGGTAACTCCATTTGAGAGTTTCTGGATGGCTACTGAGGGCATGGAGAATACTGTTGCCCGCAGTGGTCTCCCTGAACAAGGAGGTATGTAATTGATGATCTTTTATGTCAAGTTTGACATCAAGATATTCCGCTGTGGTTTTACTGATATGGCCGGTGAGTTTGATGTTATAGGTGTTGATGTTCAATGTCTCAATGAACTGTTTGGCTTCAGACTCAGTGCCCTTCCAAATGATGAAAAGATCGTCAATATATCGCCACCAGGTGGTGATGTGGGCAAAGTGCCCTGCACAGGCGGGGTCAGCAAAATTCTTCTGCTCCCAGCACTCCATGAAGAGGTTTGCGAAGCTGGGAGCAAAACACAAACCCATAGCGGTACCGACCAACTTCCTGTACTGGACCCCATCAAATAAAAAGATGTTGTTCTCGAGACAGACCTCCATCATTTTTAACAGCATTTTGTTATGTTCCCTGAAGTGAAGAGGACGGGAATTAAGGAAATGTTCACAGGCTGCTAGACCCTGGCTGTGGTAAATTGTGGTGTACAGTGACTGCACATCCAGTGTTATGAGAAGACAGTCCTCATACCACTGTATGTCCTGTACCTTTGCAAGGAAATCTTTGGTATCCTTGATGTGTAACTAGGTAGACCACTAACCCATTCACGGAGGTGGTGGTCTACGTATTTGGAAACGTGTTCCTACACACTGCCCCTGGAGGACACAATAGGCCGTCTGGGTGGATTATCCTGGTTCTTATGGAGATTGGGCTGCAAATAAAGCATAGGAAGGACAGGATGGTCATTTTTAAGGTACCTGAACTCCTCCCATTCCAGGATGCCCCTGTGCTTCCATGTGTTAAGTTGTTCCCATAGGTCAGTAATGCTGTTGTTATACACATCCCAAGTATTGGGAATGTAAAAATTGGAGTCATTGAGTCGCCTGAGGGCTTCTGCGACATATTTGTCCCTCTGCATTACGACAACATTGCCCCCTTTATCCGCGGGACGGATGACAATGGTGTTGTCATCCATCAGGGATTTGAGAGCCTGTCTTTGTGTGTATGAGAGATTGTTCTCAGTAAATCTGTAATCTCTTTTCCTATGCCTGTGATTACATAAGGCTTTGCTGACACTCTCTTGAAACGTGTCAATGGCATCGTGGGCGAGTGTAGGAAGAAAAGTTGACTTAGGTTTGAAACCCGAGGCAGCGCTGCTATCAGTAACGAAATCAGCGCTGTGAAGGGTCTGGGTATCTCTAGTGACTGCATTACCTCCCCGATGCGGTGTACCTGAATATCATTGGTGGGATCAGCAAGGTCACCCGCTTCTTGTTCTAACTGCAAGATGTCTATGCGGGTGTCCATCTCTCTTATGGTTTTTCTGGGTCCCCCTAATCTTTTCAATTTGTGCCACTTTTTTAACTTTAATTTACGAACAAATTTAAATAAGTCTATTCTGGACTCACTGTAATTAAAGGGCATGGATGGACAAAAAGAGAGCCCCAGACATAGTCATCTTTTCAACGTCACTCATCTCCCTTTTAGACAGATTTAGGACTGTTTTGTTTACCATTGTGGGGTCCATTAATGTCCTCTCCTGGAGCGTGTCCTGCTGTTTACCAAGCGGCCCCTTGCTCTGCCTTTTTTTCTACCTCTGCTGTAATCTTTTTCCTCGGTTTCTACATTTCCCTGACCTCTTGCACGACCTCGTCCCCTCTTTCCCTTCATTGTTGCTGCTGGAGCCTCCCTGATCGTCCGTTGCTGACCCTGCCAGGGAAATGTCTTATTCTCCAGTATTAGGGGTGTCTTTCATAGGTTCACATTTTTGAATATTCCCCGTTTTCGAAGTGGGAGTCCCACAGTACATTAAATAGCAGTAATATATGCATATATAGATGCAAAAATTACATAATCATACATATATACATCTAGAACAATTAGATATAAAGATATCATAAAGTTAAGAAAGTACCATAGAACAGAATAGGCCCATAGCAGCCTAAGGGAGAATTCACTTTAGTAACATATCAGTGTCATTTTAATGGTCCACATTCCAGCCAATCAGGCTGCAGCACTCTCTAGAACCTTCTCCTCAGAAGCTCATGTCCTCAGATTTTCTACCGCACATCGTGTGAAGGGAGTCTCCCTGAGCTCTGCTCAGTTTTTCTACTTTCATAGCTCATTTCTACTTGACAAATGTCTTCCTCAAGGAAATCTTTATTTAGACAATGTTCATCCTGTGGCAAACTGAGACTGTTTCATGAAGATCCACACAGTAAATGCATTTACTGTCGCCACCTGGACCATGAAGTCAAGAACTGTAAGTACTGCCGTACTTTTTCTGCTAAAACTTTAAGAGACAGAGAGGCTCGTCTCCTTCTGTGGCTACAGAAGTTGAAGACATCTGAGTCAGTGGTCTCGGAGGTTGAGAGTGTCTCTTCATTTCATTCCAAGGCCTCTCAGAAGCGTGGGTCAGAGACGGAGATGCCCTCTCCATTCCTCAAGAAAAGAAGACTTGCTGAAGTCTCTAAGAATGTCTCCCCACAGGACTTGCTTCCAACGCCTACGGGACCTGGTTCTCTGGCGTCACAGTCCAAAGCCGTGCCATCATCTTCAAAAACGGGCACTGGCTCGTCGACTAGTCCGTCGACGACATCGACGACTAAATCAGTTGATGCTGTCTCTACGTCGACAACGACATGTTCAATGTCTTCAAGGACTACGTCGACGGCGTCCACCTCGTCGACGACGACCCATTACTTCTATCATTAAGATCTCGTTGACGACTGCCAAGACCTCATCGTCGCCGAAAAAGCTTCTGTCCACGCGTGCATCTTTGTCGATGCGTCCGTCTTCGTCGACGAAAGCAACACCATTGTCGACGGGACCCAGCCCATCGACGGGAACCTCTTCGTCGACGGTGACTACGCCGTCGATGGTTGCATCCTCGTCGACGGTCCCACCTTCGTCGACGGTCCCACCTTCGTCGACATCCTCATCGACGGTGACATCTGCGTCGACGCTACCCTCTTCGTCGACGGCGTCGTCAACGGCGAAAAAACCTTCGTCGCCGAAGAATAAAGGGAAGTCACATCCGTCAATGGCTACAGATTCTTCATCGGCAGACCCAGCGCTGACAATTCAGCCTCCTTCTGAATCTTCTGCCACTTAGTTGACGAGCTCGTCAACTTCACACCATACACTGGCCACAGCCACCACCTTCACAGTGGTCAATGCTTCAATGGTTAAAAGACGGGTACCTCTTCTGCATTTAAGTCCTGTAAAGAGTGGCTCTGCTCTTCCTGAACAATTGTTTCAGTCCGCGGAGGAGGACTCTAATGATGGCTCATATGTCGATGATGTTTTTCGACCTGCGTCTAGCCCCTCTGAACTTAGATCAAGTGCCAGGACTATGACGAGGAGGAGGAAGAGGAAACCGAAGATGGGGCAGATCTTTTCCCCATAGAGCACTCTGAAACACCCATTACGGAACAGATGACACAAATACCACTGTCTTTAGTGTCTAATTTGCAGCACATGCTGGATGATTATAATCGCAGGTTTCCGCCATCTAGGCCTGCTTCTCCAGCTCCGCAACCTCCTCCACAAACACAAGTTTCTATACCTACAGTAACACACAGATCACCAGTACGCCTTCAGCAGGATACTGATAATGAGGAACAGGACCCTCAAAACACAGATCAAGATGACGACGACAACGACCTCACTGAATGGGATGACTACAGGGCTCAAATACCTTCTACTCCACCAACATCGCCAAGAGCTTTGCCTCCAGTGGACATGGCAGCTTTCACAACTTGGTGGTCCGTGCTTCCAAAAGGTTTCACCTGACTTTAGAGGTCTAGCAGACAGACTGTTTTTTATATGATTTCAAGGATCTTCCTCAGAGGCAAGCCCACACCATCCCGATCATCGATCACATTTGGGAGGAAGGTCTCAAATTAATGGAGCGGCCTAATTCGATCCCGGCCGTTTTACCTAGACTTGATAAAAAGTATAAAGCGCCTGCAAATTCTCCAGCATGCCTCGTTTCTCAGCCGAAGGCGGATTCCGTCATCACACAGGTGGCTCACAAAAGGTCTCGCAATCCTGCCACACCTCTCACATCTCCCCCTGATCAAGAAGGACGCAAATTGGATTCCATCGGGAAAAAGTTTACCACAATGGCGGCCACAACAGTTAGGGTGGCTAATTCCCTAGCAATTCTTGGACGGTATAACCGCCAGATCGATTGCCGTATCTCGTAGGCCCAGGCCTGGGCCACACCCAGGGGCTTGCTCGGGGTCAATGACCACAGCGCCACCTGGCCCACAGCTTTCGAGGTGGCGCTGCTCTCCGCTTCGTGCACACCTCTTGTTCCGACAGTACTCCGAGGTTCGTGCTTCCGGCACCCACCGACCTCTTTACCAGCAGCAGCCTGCTCTGCCTGTGCACTGCACAGCTAGAGCCACCCCTGGCCCCACTCACCAAGCCAAGGCCTCACTTCGGGTTCCGGCGTTCAGATGACCAAGCTCGGGGCAGCGCTATCGTCCTCTCGGATTCCTGGGGGTGAGTAATGTCTTCCGCAACGACGTCCCTTCGTGGATGTTACGGATTTGCATATAAATTTACCGGATTATGGGTATATGTGGTGGAGCGACCTTAAAACGTGTCTGAAATTTTGCCCCTGCAGGCAACGCCACCGCAAAGTAACCTTCATATTAACTGTTGGAACCGGAGATCTCTGGTTTGCACAGGTATGCACTTCTGACAAGCAAGGACCCTCAGCTCCACGTCAGGGCAAGGGAACTACTCCTTCGAATAACCCCTGCTCACCCACTAGGTAGTGTGGCGTGAGCAGACAAGGCTAATCCTCAGGGCGATAGTAAGTTAAGCATTCATGATCACACACAGTAAACCCACTGACCCACCACAAATGGACACCAGTCGTATGGTTGTATCAAAAATACGTATACTTTATATAAAAGATAGATTCAAGCAGGATTATCACAAGACCAAATAACGTTTAGTAAGTTGATGTCACCAAATTACAATAAGAAAACTTAGTCTTTCAATGTTCGTGGTTTAGCAAGGTACGATGACAGGGAAATAAGAACGTTGTGGACCCTGGATCCGATATGAACTCGAGACGGAGTTCAAGTGTACCTTGCTGGTGGAAGTCCGAGGCGTTTCAGGCGCGGTACTTGTGAGGGCGGACCCCGAACGAGGCTGACGGTTCTCCAGAGGATCTCTCCGGCTCAGTCCCCCTCGAGGAGCGAGGTGGAGGAGCTGGACTGTGGAGGGTTGCGGCGATCCGGGATCGTTGCAGCTCACGGGGCGAGGCGCCGTTCAAGCCTGCGGGACGTACTACTTCTTAGCACGCCGGGTCGTACTCATGGATCTGTGAGGGGCGCCGAGTTCTCGGGCAGACGGGTGCCGCACCAGGCTTCCGGTACCACGGTACGGGGAGGCCTTTCTTGAGGTGCGGCACGACCCTTGGTATGCACGAGCTCAAAGCGAGACAGTCGGGTACGTTACGACCTACGGACCGTCCGAGGCTATGAAATGCTCTCCGTGCAGATTCCGGCTGGAGAAGATGAGAGGTACACAGCGCCCTCCGTAAGCGGCAAGGTGACAGGAGAGCAGGCGGCCCAGGACTGAAGCGGAGAGCGACTCAGGGATGAGCGGGGCTCTCTACGGCGGGGCGACCAAGCCCGGAGCTGTCACGACCTGGGAGGGGGCGAAGGCACCCGAGTCACAACTCTGGCAAGGGAATAAGAACTGAGGCCCAACAGCAGACGGGCACAAGCAGATAGAACCCAATGGTCCTGGGGTTCCGTTCAGGGGCAAGCTCTCGATCAAGCCCTTGGAGATCGTTTCAGGCACAAGTCTACAAAGTCCTCTCTGGTCCTTTCCTCTCCGTTCTCAGCAAGGCACCACTGCAGGCCAGTCCAACAGGATACAGACTGGTTTCCGTCCTTCAGCTTCTCTTGGTCCTTCTAGTCAGGCAGAGGTTCGTCGTGGTCAAACCTGGATCTGATTTGTAAGGAGCGGGGCTCTATATTTATACTGCATTTCTTTTGTCTTTGCAGGCCAGGGGGCCTGAGTCTGGTTCAACCCGGTTCTGAAGTACTTTGTTGAGAGGACGCTGCCGTCTTCTTTCAGGGTGCAGGGCAGAGTCATCAGGCGCTCCGCAGGAGGTGGAGCCAGCATTGTGGTGGTGGAGCACAACCCTATTCAGAGTCAAGGACTACTTCGCCCACCCATCCTGGTGTAAGCACCCCATTCACCACCTGGAGCACCTGACTATCCCCGAGAATCTCCCAGCCTTGTCACTCACACAAACCCAGACAGCAGATACATATCCTGGCAGAGGCGGGCTGAACAGTTAGGCGAGCAAAGGCTAACTTTCTAAAAGTAGCATTTGCAAACATAGAATATTAAAATAAACCTTACTAAAGGAAGTATTTTATTATTCTGAGTTCAGGCATACTAAACTCAACCTGCTACCGTGTTCTCTGAGCCTGCCGGGACTATAGCGTGTAATAGCTCCGACAGCTCATCTGGCTTAAGAGAACAGGGTAGCCCTTCCATAGTGAAGAACGAGGAAGGGCGGTAATTCACTACTAGGACATGCCACACTCTAGGCTTGTCCTACCTTACGCTTACAATGCACTCTGCCTGTGGGCCTACCAGAGGGGTGACTGATATGAGAGTGAGGGAAGGTTCTGGGACTGCCAAGTGTGGGCACTTGCACAGTCAGCGTGACAGGACGAGACTGTACGCGGGGTCAGCAATGGCGGACCCGAGACATATCTTACGAGGCCGCTTCTGTGGGTGCCGCAACCAGCGCTGCAGGCCCACTAGCGGCAGTTGTATCTACAAGCCCCGTACGCCTTGTGCACTTTACTGGGGACTGACAGTAAACCAAATAATCCAATTGTGGAAATCAATTACACATACACTTTACATTGGGAGCACATGCACTGCGGCACGGATCGGCCGTGGCGCAGTGCCCTGAGCATCGAACACCAGCAAAACATCTGAGGCACATAAGCAAAAAGTGGAAGGGAAACTCACGCCAAGGTGCCAGGTCTAACACGTGTCCCCTCAAGCTGAAAGGTGAGGAGAACTACCCTACCCCAGGGAGTTCCCCATAACTAAGGCGGAAAAACCTCGACAGACCGTCAGCATTGGCGTGCTCTATGCCAGGGCGGTGTTCCACCGTAAAGTCCATACTCTGTAGAGAAATGGACCACCTCAACAGTTTCGGGTTCTCACCCCTCATTTGCATCAACCATCTGAGGGGCCTGTGGTCCGTCTGAACTCGGAAGTGAGACCCAAACAAGTCGGGTCTTAGCTTCTTCAGGGCCCAGACCACAGCAAAAGCTTCTCGCTCAATCGCACTCCACTTCTGTACCCATGGAAGTACCCTTCGACTGATGAAGGCCACAGGGTGATCCCAGCCCTCCTCAGTCGTCTGTGAAAGGACAGCCCCTATCCCATGCTCTGAAGCGTCTGTCTGCACTAAGAACTCTTTGGAGAAATTAGGAGCCAGGAGCACGGGCGCCGTGCACATGGCCTTCTTCAGGGTGTTGAATGCTACCTGACAGGCGTCGATCCAGATCACTTTCCGGGGCTGCTTCTTCAAAGTCAGCTCAGTCAAGGGGGCAACGATGGTGCTGTATCCCTTGTCGAACCTCCTGTAGTACCCGGTGAGTCCGAGGAAGGCCCTCACCTCCGTTTGGGTCTTGGGGGCTTCCCAAGCCAGGATGGTCTGAATTTTGGGTTGAAGGGGCGCCACCTGGCTGCTCCCAAACTGGTGTCCCAAATACACCACCGAACCCTGCCCGATATGGCACGTGCTTGCCTTGATCGTGAGGCCTGCCTTGGGCAGAGCCGCCAACACTTCCCAAAGGTGCCGCAAGTGTTCCTTCCATGTTCCACTGAACACTGCGATGTCGTCCAGTTAGGCGGCACTGAACGCCTCCAGTCTGACCAACACCTGGTTGACCAACCTCTGGAAGGTGGCAGGGGCGTTTTTCATCCCGAAGGGCATGACCCGGAATTGGTAGTGCCCATCTGGGGTTGAAAACGCTGACCTCTCTTTGGCCCCTTCAGTTGAGGCAATCTGCCAGTACCCAGATGTTAAGTCAAACGTACTGAGGTACCGAGCAGCTCCCAACCGATCGATGAGCTCATCAGCTCTGGGGATGGGGTGCGCGTCAGTCTTCGTGACTGAATTGAGTCCTCGATAATCCACACAGAACCGGAGTTCGGGTGTGGCTCCCGGCGCGGCAGCCTTCGGGACCAAGACCACTGGGCCGGCCCAAGGACTGCTGGAGGACTCAATCACCCCAAGAGCAAACATCTTTGAGACTTTCTCCTTGATGCAGGCTCGTACCCTGTCAGTCACGCGGTAAGCCTTATGCTTCACCGGTAAGCTGTCTCCCGTGTCCACATCATGGACGCACCAATCTGTGACACCAGGAACCAGGGAGAACAAGTCAGAGAATTGCCCCAGCAGCTGGCGGCAATCACTCTGCTGCTCAGGGGTCAGGGAGGGTGAGAAGTTAACTCCATCCACTGACCCATCTCGCTCGGAGGCCATCAAGAGGTCCGGAAGAGGTTCGGTCTCCTCCTCCATTCCGTCATCGGTTGCCAACAGCATGCCCACTTCGGACCTCTCCAAGTGTGGCTTAAGGCGGTTAACATGTAGGACCCTCAAAGGGTTCCTGGGAGTTTGCAAGTTCACCAGGTAGGTGACAGGACTCTTGCGCTCCACAACCTCAAATGGACCCATCCACTTATCCTGAAGTTCACAGGGCTCCACTGGGGCCAAGACCCACACCTTTTATCCAGGCTGAAGCTCTACCAGAGTGGCATTCTGGTCGTACCACTGCTTCATCTCCTCCTGGCTGGCCTCAGCATGTTGCCTGAATCGCCTAGTCTGGTTTCTGAAGGCCAGCATGTAGCTATATACATTCTGGGGAGGTTTCCTGGGAGATTGCTCCCAGCCTTCCCTAACCAGACTCAGAGGTCCTCGGACCGGGTGACCGTACAGAAGCTCGAAAGGACTGAACCCGAGCGACTTCTGTGGCACCTCTCGGTACTCAAACAGTAGACATGGTAAGAGAACGTCTCACTTACGCCTCATTGGTCCTTCTAGGCCCATAATCATGCTTTTCAGGGTTCGGTTGAATCTCTCAACCAAACCGTTTTCTTGGGGGTGGTGAATGTGTACGTTACGCCATACTCTTGCCAAAGGGACTTCATATATTTCGATATGAAGTTGGTGCCCCTGTCAGACACCTTCTCTAGAGGGAATCCTACTCGTGAGAAAATTCCCATCAGCGCTCGTCCCACCACAGGGGCCGTCACTGTCCTCAGAGGGATGGCTTCAGGGTACCAGGTGGCGTGGTCCACCAAGACCAGGATGAACCTGTTGCTCATGGCTGTCTTGGGGTCCAGAGGCCCCACAATGTCAATTCCCACTCGCTTAAATGGGGTACTGATGACGGGGAATGGTTAGAGGAGAGCCTTGTTCTTCCCTTCACACTTACCACTTGCCTGGCAAGTCTGGCAAGTCCTGCAGTGAGCGTATGAGCTCCGGTGCATCTGGGGCCAGTAAAAGTGGGTGACAAGCCTGTCATAGGTCTTGTCCATCCCCAGATGTCCTGCTAAAGGCACATCGTGAGCCAAACCCAGTAGGAAGGGTCTGAACTTCTGGGGTACCACCAGCACACGGGCTGACCCAGGTTCAGCAGCCTTAGGCTCTGAATACAGGGGATCGTTCTCCCAGTAGACCAAGTGTTTTCCGGGCCGAACGCCATTGGCCTGGTCTGCAGCCTGCTGCCGCATACCTGCGAGAGAAGGGCACGTTTTCTGCTCCTCACAGAATTCCTCCCTGGAGGGACCCCCTTCTTGCTGCAAATGGGTCAGCTCAGGCAAGTCTCCCAGTTTGGCGATCTGTTCCCCGGTAGGCTCTAGGGCATCCCCCTCGAGGTCTGCCTCCTCCTGGGCCGTGGGAACTTCGGGGAAAGGCTGTCCGCGCCCCCTGTGCCTCCTCTCTAAGGCCGGTTCCTGGGCCTCTCCTTCAGGCTCCAGGACCTTTTCGACACCCCTACTGGCTGCCATGGACTGCGTGGTCACGCACGCCCAGTCGAGTAGACCCACCATCCGCAGATGAGCCGTTTTATCCACCTTTCCCCAAGGGGAGTTCTCCAAATCGTTCCCTAGCAGACAATCTACAGGCATGGAGGTCCTCACAACAACTTGAAGAATACCTGAGACCCCCCCCCCACTGAAAGGGAACCTGAGCCATCGGACACTGGCTCTCAGAATTGTCAGCTTTGACAACCTTACAGTAGGCGTGCAGTACTACCTGCTCTTGAGACACCAGGTGCTGCCTCACTGCAGTCACGCTGGCTCCTGTATCTCGAAGAGACTCCGCCTTCTTACCGTTGATGGTTATTACCTGCCCATATTTCTTAGTGTTACTGGGTAGGTAGTTCTCGGGGACCATCTCACTATCTCCTAGCAAAACTAGGGTCATCTGAACGAGATCCCCACCCATTGGGACGGCTACCTCCTCCCCAAAGTTAACATTAGCTAGTTGCCGGGGTGGAGCACCAGTGGGTGCGGGTTTTGCAAACAAGCGACACTTAGGGTCAGAGGCAACGTGACCCAGGTCGCCACACCTAAAACAGGTGATGGGCCCTCTTTGAACAGGTTTACCTGTCGGGCCCCGGTTGATTTCGGGGGTGGAGGAGGCTGAGAACCTTTCCCTTGGTTCCCTTGGGGAGTACTTTGGGGACCTTTGTAGAATCCTTTCTGTTTTCCTTGTCCCCCCCACTATTCTGCTGGGGACCCTGCCCACCTTTGGCTGAGTCTCCCACTGGACCCTTGTGGACCCTGGTGCTGATCCAGCGGTCCGCTTCCTCAGCAAGCTTCCTCGGGTTGGTCAGCTTGCTATCGATCAGGTGCTGGCGTAACTCAGGAAAACAATTACCCGACAAGTGCTCCCATGCCATCAAATCAAGCAGCCCTTGAAAATCATTTACCTTACTGCCCTTCACCCAACCATCCAGCGCTCTGCAGAAAAAGGTCACATACTCCACATACGTACCCCCTTGAATCTTCACACACTTTCTAAACCGCTGTCGGTACATTTCAGGCGTTAACCCAAATCGATTCATCGGGGCATCTTTCATGTGTGGATAGGAGATGGATTCTTCAGAAGGAAGATCTAGCAGGGTATCCCGCCCCTCGGTCAGGAACCGTCCCCACAACACCGCTCCCCAGTCTTTCTCAGGGACCCGGTGGGAAGACATGGCTGCCTCGTAGGCTCGAAACCACTGCCCTATGTCATCTCCCTTAAAATATTCCTTCACCACATCTTTCGGTACTTAGACCCTTGACTCTATCTGGGCTGGCGTTGTGCTGCCACCAGGAGCTGCGTCCATGCTCTTTGCTTTCAGCTCCAATTCTTTCAGGCGTATCTCATGCTCCAGCTTGAGTCTTTTCTCCTCCATGGCCATCTGACCTTTCAATCTGGCCATCTCCATTTCATGCGCTCTGGTTGCGGCCCTGTCTGCCAGCTCGTCTGGCGACGGGCCTCCCTGCACTTCGACGAGGCTATCGGGTGGATCCATTACCACCTGATTTTCGGGCTCTCTGGACTCTTTCCAGGCTCTCAGTGCCGTGATGCGCTGGGCTCGGGTTTTGCAGTTTGCTTGAGAAACTCTGAACTTTTCGCATAGGGCTCTCAAGTGCTCGGCTTTGCACTTTTCCAGCCCTTCCCAGTCAACATCGTCGATTCCAGAGATAACAGAGAGTGCTCTTGAGGGAAGTGAACCAGGCATGGTTTTGGAGATTGGAGATCTCTCGGCAAGAATGTAATCTGGTCGCGTTATTGGTCTGCTCTCACCACGTGGTGATCAGTAATTCACTGTATATGAATCATAAATACAAATCCGAAAATCCAACCGCTGCCGCCAATGTTGGAACCGGAGGTCTCTAGTTGGCACAGGTATGCACTTGTGACAAGCAAGGACCCTCAGCTCCACGTCAGGGCAAGGGAACAACTCCTTCGAATAACCCCTGCTCACCCTCTAGGTAGTGTAGCGCGAGCAGACAAGGCTAATGCTCAGGGCGATAGTAAGTTAAGCATTCATGATCATACACAGTAAACCCACTGGCCCACCATAAATGGACACCAGTCGTATGGTTGTATCAAAAATATGTATACTTTATATAAAAGATAAATTCAAGCAGGATTATCACAAGACCAAATAACGTTTAGTAAGTTGAGGTCACCAGATTACAATAGGCAAATTTAGTCTTTCAATGTTCGTTGTTTAGCAAGGTACGATGACAGGGAAATAAGAACGTTGTGGACCCTGAATCCGATATGAACTCGAGACGGAGTTCAAGTGTACCTTGCTGGTGGAAGTCCGAGGCGTTTCAGACGCGGCTACTTGTGAGGGCGGACCCCGAACGAGGCCGACGGTTCTCCAGAGGATCTCTCCGGCTCAGTCCCCCTTGAGGAGCGAGGTGGAGGAGCTAGACTGTGGAGGGTTGCGGCGATCCGGGATCGATGCAGCTCACGGGGCGAGGCGCCGTTCAGGCCTGCGGGACGTACTACTTCTTAGCACGCCGGGTCGTACTCATGGATCTGTGAGAGGCGCCGAGTTCTCGGGCAGGCGGGTGCAGCACCAGGCTTCCGGTACCACGGTACGGGGAGGCCTTTCTTGAGATGCGGCACGAGCCTTGGTATGCAGGAGCACAAAGCGAGACAGTCGGGTACGTTACGACGTATGGACCGTCCAAGGCTATGAAATGCTCTCCGTGCAGATTCCGGCTGGAGAAGATGAGAGGTACACAGCGCGCTCCGTAAGCGGCAAGGTGACAGGAGAGCAGGCGACCCGGCACTGAAGCGGAGAGCGACTCAGGGATGAGTGGGGCTCTCTACGGCGGGGCGACCAAGCTCCGAGCTGTCACGACCTGGGAGGGGGCGAAGGCACCCGAGTCACAACTCTGGCGAGGGAATAAGAACTGAGGCCCAACAGCAGACAGGCACAAACAGATAGAACCCAATGGTCCTGGGGTTCCGTTCAGGGGCCAAGCTCTCGATCAAGCCCTTGGAGATCGTTTCAGGCACAAGTCTACAAAGTCCTCTCTGGTCCTTTACTCTCCGTTCTCAGCAAGGCACCACTGCAGGCCAGTCCAACAGGATACAGACTGGTTTCCGTCCTTTAGCTTCTCTTGGTCCTTCAAGTCAGGCAGAGGTTCGTCGTGGTCAAAACAGGATCTGATTTGTAAGGAGCGGGGCTCCTATATTTATACCGCATTTCTTTTGTCTTTGCAGGCCTGGGGGCCTGAGCCTGGTTCAACCCGGTTCTGAAGTACTTTGTTGAGAGGACGCTGCCGTCTTCTTTCAGGGTGCAGGGCAGAGTCATCAGACGCTCCGCAGGAGGTGGAGCCAGCATTGTGGTGGTGGAGCACAACCCTATTCAGAGTCAAGGACTACTCCGCCCACCCATCCTGTTGTAAGCACCCCATTCACCACCTGGAGCACCCGATTATCCCCGGGAATCTCCCAGCCCTGTCACTCACACAAACCCAGACAGCAGATACACATCCTGGCAGAGGCGGGCTGAACAGTTAGGCGAGCAAAGGCTAACTTTCTAAAAGTAGCATTTGCAAACACAGAATATTAAAAAAAAACCTTACTAAAGGAAGTATTTTATTATTCTGAGTTCAGGCATACTAAACTCGACCTGCTACTGTGTTCCCTGAGCCTGCCGGGACTATAGCATGTAATAGCTCCAACAGCTCATCTGGCCTAAGAGAACAGGTAGCCCTTCAATAGTGAAGAACGAGGAAGGGCGGTAATTCACTACTAGGACATGCCACACTCTAGGCTTGTCCTACCTTACGCTTACGCCTACCAGAGGGGTGACTGATATGAAGGTGATTGAAGGTTCTGGGACTGGCAAGTGTGGGCACTTGCACAGTCAGCTTGACAGTACGAGACTGTACGCGGGGTCAGCAATGGCGGACTGGAGACATATCTTACGAGGCCGCTTCTGTGGGTGGCGCAACCAGCGCTGCAGGCCCACTAGCGGCAGTTGTATCTACAAGCCCCGGCACGCCTTGTGCACTTTATTGGGGACTGACAGTAAACCAAATAATCCAATCGTGGAAATCAATTACACATACACTTTACATTGGGAGCACTTGCACTGCGCCACGGATCGGCCGTGGAGCAGTGCCCTGAGCATTGAACACCAGCAAAACATCTGAGGCACATCTGCAAAAAGTGGAAGGGAAACTCACGCCAAGGTGCCAGGTCTAACATTAACAAATACTTGAGTGAGTGCTCTGTCTTGGGTTACTCCATTGGTAGAATGAGAAGACTCTTTTTAAATAACTATGATGGATGGGTTTCTTAGGGCATTGAATCCCATGTTTGGACATTGATATGTTTAATTGAGGGAAATGAACTCCTAGATATTAAACTAGTGATATTGCTGCAGTTACTCAGCGGGCTAATGATGTTCATGTCTCCGTGATTTACCACAGTGTCAAAGAAGAAATCAAGGAAGCCCTCTGTCAAGTGGTTTCCTCTACATTGTTCTGTAAAATGCACTATTTGGCCTTCATTTTTCCAAAATGTTCTTGGGTAGAGTATTCCGTAAACACCAATAAGGAGGGTTCGGCTTGGATGCTAACCTCGCTCTCTTGGTGCCCTCTAGGGTAAGTATGCAGATATTTTCGATGGGTGATTTTCGATGGGTGATTTTGTGTGGAGAAGTGTGGCTCCGGGGTTAGAGGCGGCAGACCCGGAAGCTGAGATCGGCCCCGGACCAGGGTTCAATTCCCCGCCCCGACGGGGGTTGGGCTCAATAATTCCACGGACTCGATAATTCTCGCTCCGGTGCCTACTCGACTCACGGGTTCACACTCTGCGACTGGGCAATAGCTTGCTTAATCTCCACAACGGCCCCTCGCGGCGGGATGCCTTGCTTTCACCTTGTGGATACCCTGCTGGGGTATCTCACAGGGGAATACCAGGACGGGTTCCCTAAGCAAGCGCATAGATGCCTGCGATGTGGGCGATTTGCGCTATATAAATACATGTACATTTACATTTACATTTCCAGCCCGGGCCTGTTGACAGCACCATAACTACTATGCAAGATATTGGGCTGTATCTAAAGAGACTCAGAAACTATAGCACTGAGCAATTTCGAAAATCAGTAACCTGTAATCCGAACATTTCCCAGGTAAAATAAAAGAAATTAATCTTTAAGGAGATAGCAAATAAAGGGGCGTGGCTTGGATGCCGAGGAGGTAGGCAGCGTGAGCCCGGAGCTCCGTGCCCGATCCCGGAAAATATCCTGAATATCTGATCGGACCCCGGTGTAACCAGTATCATCCGGTACTGGAAGGCACTGCGGAGGGCCCGGGGCCCACGGAAGACGACACCGAGCCATTCCGCAGCGATATTTCGGCTTTGAAAGTTGGACCCAGGCGAGAAGTCGCGGACCCCAAAATGGCGGCGAGGGCATGAGACCCTGAAGCGACGGAGACATCTGCCTGGAGACCTGCAAAGGACTGCTCCCTGGCGACTCAAGGGTGTTGACGGCTGCATCGCGCCTCTCCCCCCAGGTGCTGAGTGGACCTTGGACGTGCCCTCGGGCGGAGACTGGGGACCCCCCCTGGTAGGGGCGACGACAGTGCGATAGTGACCCAGCAACAAGAACCCTGGGCCCCTGGCACGACTGGCGCCGGCCGGGCTGCGGTCATTCAGTGTTTCCTGCTTTTTTTTTGTGATAACTTCAGGCCCGGGAGCCCTGCCGGAGGGCGATACCCAACGGCACACGGAGGACGGCCAGGAAAGTACCCGGAGGCCACCGAACGAGACGGCCCAGATGGGGAAGACGAAAGGGAAGGGAGATGGCGCGACTGATACTGAGGCCGCGGAGGGAGCGGAGCGAGACCAAGCGGCATTGCAGCGGATGCAGGATCGTATCCTGGAGGCCATTGCCACCACAAAGGACGCCCTGCAGCAGGATATAGCTCAGGTGGCGACGGGTTTGGGCCTCCTGAAGGCCGACCATGACAAGCTTAAGGACAGGGTGAAGTCCGTGGAGACCACGGTTAAAGAATTAGCCCCGGGCCAAGCCACAATGAAGGCCCAGATGGCGGACGTGATGGACCGTCTGAAGGTGTTAGAAAGGAGGGCCGAAGATGCGGAAAACCGAAACAGGCGCAACAACGTTCGCCTAGTGGGCCTGCCGGAAAAAATCGAAGGCGACGACATGGTGGGCTACCTTGATAATTGGTTGCGGACGGAGGTGGCACCGGAAGGATTGTCCCCCTTCTTCTCCCTGGAGCGGGCACATAGAGTTCCAGCGCGCCCACCAGCCTTGGGCCTTCCTCCTCGCCCAGTGGTGTTTAAGTTGCTTCACTACCGGGACAGAGACTGGCTCCTACAGAGGGCGAGAGAAGCGGGGCCATTTCAAGTGGATAACAATAGAGTCACCATGTTACCGGACTATACATTTGAGACGCAGCGACTCCGGGCAAACTTTCTGTCCCTCAAACGGGAGCTCCGCCTGGAAGGCATCAAGTACTCCCTGTTCCCTGCCAAGCTAAGAGTGGTGGTGGATGAGAAAACATTATTCTTCACGACCTCCGCAGACGCTTGGGACTGGTGGGACACTTATAAAGCGGGCACGGATGGTGCTAAGGCCAGGGAGGAGGAGGCTAAGGTGGCGCAACCGGTCAGGCAATCCCAACGGATCAGGAGGAACCGCAAGAGGACTGGAAAACCATCGGTGTCGCAGACGGAGGCGGAGAGGCAGGCGGCACTGCAGGCGGTAGTGGACTTATCTAGGACCGCCAGGAGTCGGTCCGGGAAGGGCACGGCACGGGCTCAGAGACGGGACAGTCGGAATTTGGTGGAGCCCGGGGCCCTATCGTGACGCCGCAGACTTCGGGGAAGATACTGGAGGCGTGTTGAACTGAACTGGTGGAGTGAACTCGTTGTTTGGACACCGGGGCACTGGGCCCGCAGCAATGGACCGTTATTGATTGAGGTTTTGGGGGGCTGTAAGGTGGGGATTGTGGGATGGAGTGCACGGGGCTGACTTGTTTTGGGGTTTACATTGCATTGAGCCACGCCTTACTGGCCCCTAAGGTCACCGCAGTGGGGACTGCGATTGTTACCGCCTTTCCTTGAGGGGTGGTCGGGAGTGTTGGTTTGGATGGGGGTACTTCCAGTTGCGGGGGGTCCTGTCCTGGGGGGGTGGGAGAAGCGAGCAGTTGGGGTTGCTCGGGGGGTAGTTGTTGTTGGAGGGGTTCGGCTTCCTGTTTGGAGTGGGTGGGTGGGCGGACCCGTGGTCGCGGGACTTTTGCGGACAATGTTCTTTGCTCTTTGGTCCGGTTGTGTAGGGGGGGATGGCTAGTACCGGGGCCCTGAAATGTGTGACCTGGAATGTGCGGGGTATGCAGTCCATGACGCGCAGACATAAGGTCCAGGCGTACCTCAAGCGTAGGGGGGTTCATATAGCATTCCTGCAGGAGACGCATCTTAACAAGCAGGAGGGGGCTGCTCTGCAGAGGCGCTGGAGGGGGCAGTTATTCTACACGACATTTTCAGCTTTTGCAAGGGGGGCACTGATTTGGATACGGGCGGGGTCCCCTTCCAGGTCTCGAAGTCAGTGGTGGACCCGGAGGGCAGATATGTGGCGGTGGAGGGGAGGCTGAGAGGCAGGGCGATATCTCTCTGTAATGTGTATGCTCCTAATGTAGACCTCCCCGCCTTCTTGTCTACTATCTCGGGCAAATTGGCGGGTTATTTGGCAGGGCCGGTCCTCTTGGGGGGGGACTTCAACTCGGTTGAGGATGTGTTACTAGATAGGTCCCATCCCCCGCTGCGCGCGTCCCCAGTGCATAGGGTCGCTAAGCGTAGGTTGGAATGGCAGGAAAGCTGGGCCCTCACGGATGCATGGAGGGCGTTGCACCCCACCACTAGGGACTATTCCTTTCACTCGCACCTACATGACCTGCATGTGAGGTTGGATGCGTTTCTTTGTTCGGCGTGTGTGCTCCCCGCGGTGGGAGGGGCGGAATACTTGGCCAGGACGCTATCGGACCACAACCCTTTGTTGATGTCTCTGGAATGGATGGTGACTGTTAACTGCGTGCCAACATGGCGCCTGCAACCTGACACCCTGGATGACTTGTTGTTCAGGGAGGCCCTGGGTGAGCGCATTGAGAGATATTTTGAGGAGAACAGTGGCTCGGCCTCCACTAGGGCGGTCGAATGGGATGCGTTTAAGGTGGTAGTGCGGGGACACTGCATTGGCCACACGGCAGGGGCTCGGAAAACACTGCTGGATGACTTAGATAAGGCTGAGACGAGGCTGAGGGACTTGGAGAAGAGGCGCCCGAATCACCCTGCGCTGCAGGAGGGGCTTAGCGGGGCACGGGAGGGGCTGGCGGTAGAACTAGAGCGGCTGCGCAGCTTTGATCACAAGGAGTACATGGCGAGGGCGCATGCGGAAGGTGATAAGGCGGGGTCGATGCTGGCTTGGCTTGCTAACCCCATCCGGAGGGGTGTGCCGATCATGGGGATCCAGGAGCCAGGGGAGGAGCCCTGCCACACTCAACCCGGGATCCTGAATAAGTTTCGTGCTTATTATGAGGGGCTCTATGAGAGTGGTGGAACGGGAGGGGCGGACGAGCTTGAAGAGTTCCTGGACGGGTTACAGTTGCCGCGAGTGGAGGACTCGGAGGCGGAAGAGCTAGGTCGGCCCATCTCTCTTGGGGAAATAGGTTGTGCTGTAAAGCAGATGGCTAGAAATAAAACCCCGGGACTCGACGGACTGCCTATTGAATTTTATGGTAAATACCTAGAGCACCTTGCCCCACGGCTGCGCGAGGTGTACAACGAGGCACAGGCGAGGGGCCGACTCCCGGGCTCCATGTGCGAGGCCCTCATGATCCCGCTCCTGAAACCGGGCAGAGAGAGTGCGGCTCTGTCCTCGTATCGTCCGTTGTCTATGTTGACGACGGACTACAAGATCCTCAGTAAAATTCTGGCCAACAGACTGCTGGTACACATGACAAGCCTGGTTCACGGTGACCAGTGTGGTTTCATACCGACACGCAACACCACTCAACATTCGTAGGCTCAAGAGACTGATGGGAGCGGACTGGCCTGACGCCGTCTCCCCGTCTGTCCTCTCCATTGATATTGAGAAGGCATTTGACAGCCTTGAATGGGGATACTTGTTTGAGGTGATGCGTCGCTTCGGCCTTGGGGACGGATATATAAAATGGACCAAGGTCCTGTACACCGAGGCGGTAGCGAGGGTTCGGGTGGGCACACTGATCTCGGGACAATACCCGATTAAACGTGGCACTAGACAGGGTTGTTCCCTATCCCCGCTCCTTTTCGCGTTGGCGATGGAACCCTTCGCGGCGGAAGCCAGACTGGGCCGCCACTACGCAGGCTTATCTTTTAGGGGGAGACCGCAATTCATATCACTGTACGCGGATGACCTGCTGATGTTTTTGGCCGATGCGGGCCCCGAACTTCAGGGAGCGCGGCAGCTACTGGGGCAGTTCGGCCGGTTGTCGGGCCTGAGGGTCAACTGGCCTAAGTCCTGTCTGTTCCCCCTGAGGCCGGGTGAACCGTGCCCACTCACTGCTCAGGAACTCCGGTGGGAACCGCGCTGCCTGCATTATTTGGGGGTCTATGTATATCACACCCCGTCCGACCTACTGGATGGCAATATTACTCGCTGCATCAACGCTCTGCGGGGGTCCATGGACTTCTGGGCAACTCTGCCGTTGTCCCTGGCGGGTAGAATCTCCCTGCTTAAGATGATAGCCCTGCCCAGGCTTTTGTACTACTTTAGGACGCTCCCGGTATGGGTCCCGAGCTCTGTTTTCAGACGCCTGAGGTCATTGGTCATAGCCTTTCTGTGGGGCACGGGAAGGAGGCGCATAGCGCTCGACACCCTGTTGCGCCCCAAAGATGATGGAGGGATGGCGGTGCCGGATTTTGAAGGATACTACTTAGCCGCGCAACTGCAAACCTTTACTCAGGAGGTGGCGAGGGTATATAGAGGCCCCGAAGACGCGAGAGTGGAAGGTACCCCGCGACATGTTCTGGCATATATTACGCTGCACCAGAGGCTCCGGGTGGGAGACCTGACGGTCGAGGAGCAGACGTTCCGTCTTTGCTGGGACCGGGCCCGTAAGCGGGCGGGGGTCCGCTTTATGTATGCCCCCGAAATTCCGCAGGGGATGGTCACCGCCCTTCCACATGGAGGCGACTGGTCGCGCTTAATAGGATGGGAGGAGGCGGGAATACAAATGCTGGGTGACCTTTACGAAGATGGGGTGTTGCTGCCGTTCCAGGGCCTGCAGGAGCGATTTGACCTTCCGAGGGGCGACTACTTGCTGCACGCAGCAGTCACAGGCGCCATGCAAGCTCACTGGGGGGAAGGGCTGCAGGAACCGGGCACCTCGATGGCCTGCCAGTACACCATGATGGCGGCGGGAACCTTTAAGGCGGTCACATGCCTGTACGCTAGGATGCAGCGGGAGGCCTTGCAGCCTCTGGCGGCCCTGAAGGCCAAGTGGGAGAAGGACCTTCAGGTGGAGATTCCGGACACGACCTGGGGCCAGTTGCTAAGGCGGGCACGGAAGAGCTCGAGAAACGCCAGGTTCCAATTGATTCATTTCTATATCGTCCATAGGGCATACCTCACCCCCGGGAAAATACAACAGTATTTTGGGGCGACCGACGCTGCTTGCCCCAGATGTAATGCAATTGGGGCGGATTTGTGCCATATGCTGTGGGATTGCCCCTCTCTGGGAGACTATTGGCAGGAAGTTGGGCGGGCCCTTAACGTCGCGACGGATAGGGATATCCAGTTTACCAAAGCGGTTGGTGTTCTTCATTGGTTCCCGCACACGCCTAGGAACAAGATGACTAGTACATTTATAGACTTGGGGTTCATTCTGGCCAAGCGGGAGATCACAAGGAACTGGAAGTCCAAAGTGGGGCCCACGTATAAAAGATGGTATGGGGAATGCCTGAGATGGGCCGCGTGTGAAAGTACCTTACGGTACCAGATGGCCTGGAGGTTGAATGACGAGAAAGCTCTGGAAAGGGCGACTGCATGGGAAGTGATGGTGCAGGCGCTCCGGGATGTGGACGATGAAGGGCAGGATGGCGAGAGCGAACTGGGCGGGGCGGACCCCGTCACTATACAGGAGAACACACCTTAGTGAAAGATTACTTCCTCCTGCATCACACCGGACACTTTTACACTGTTAGTCCAGCGCAGAGCGACCACGGGGGAGGGTGGGTAGGAGGCTGTTTTGGAGGGATGTTGGGGTACCGAAATTTGGGGAGGGGGAGGGGTGAAAACCACAAAAGCAACCCAGGGTTATTTGCCTAAGAAAGCGATCAGACACTGTAAGGAGCTGCGAGAAATGAGCAGGGATGAGGTCACCCGCAACACGGCTGAGGTGACCCCCCGGTTGAAGATCGATTGGGTCGTACTGAGTCTGTACATGCTGTATGATAACTGATGATTGTATTGTCTGTACATTTATATTGGTGATGCAATAAAAATGATGTTAAAAAAAAAAAAAGGAGATAGCAAATAAAACTCAATAAATGTGAGTTACACCAGACATTTAAAGACAATGTAGTGGGTAACTTCTCTTCCCGACATGTTCACACAGAAAACAAGCACTGGCGTTGCCAATAGGTCTCGCAGTAGGAAAGTTTGAGCTATTGGTCTTGTAAATGACAATTTTTTTTATTTATGTGTTGGTTTTGAAAATAGCTAAATTAATCGCTTTGTCATTTACAATGCCAATAGTTATAACTTTCGCAAATGAGTGTATGTGTTTTGTTATGCTACTACACTGACTGAGATCAATTCGCATGTGTTCGAGAGCAGGATTAACTGCCTCTAGCAGAAATTAATTTATTTTACACTGATGTGTAAACGTTGCATTGAATTCCACTCAGTGCCTCATTGTCTGTTTTCCGTGTTGGTGAGCGGTGCCACTAATTCACAAACTCGATGCAATTTTTTGTCCTACTTCTATGCTTGCAAAATGTCCCAGTTGTTGGTTTTCGAAATCTGGTCAGTCTGGTGCAGGTGGATGTTGGCTAAAATGCAAGTACTGGGTGATGTACATGGCGAGTCCATGCTGCCGCTGAGAGAGGGGAGAATTGTATCTAGTGTGCTCCACCCAGATCCGCTAGACCAGAGCGCCCTGGGCGAGCTATTAATTAAACCATACTCATTTGGCTCAACTATTCTAGTACACATCCGACGCCTCTGTCCCTGTGCCGTAACTTGTGTTAGTTACATTTGGAGGCCCTTTCAGTGCTGCTGCTGATGTGCTCATGCACTGCACCACCTAGCAGCATTGATATTCCACAGAGCCTCATTACGTGCCTTCAGATTCTGTGATCGTGCACTTCGCGTTTCGGTGCCAAAGCGTACGGGGATGATCACACAGGCATCACTGCGCAAGGCAATTAAAGTTGTGCTACTCGCCTCACCTTCAGACGATATGGGATGGCGCCAACACCGTTTTTAATTGGTGTACAGCAGTATGAAAGGGCAACAAGGAAATGCACAGTGCGCTGGAGTTAACAGCGAGGAGAGTGCTCATTAATTATTGTAATTAATATCCAGCACAGCATGCGAAGTGTTGAATACCAGAATCCAACTTGTAAAAGCGCTGGATTACTGGGCTGTGCTTACCATGCCGAGAGGAGGCAGCCGCGTGCCAACTTCAATTGATTTTAGACTACTAATACCGATTTACGCTGCGCCAACTATTCGCTCGACATGCTGTGTCTCAGGCATCAACCTCAAAGCATCCAACTGGAACAAAACGTAAAATCCTGCACGTACAATATTGTATGTCTTTGTATTTGTTTATAGCCATTGTCACACACTTTGCTGAAGTAATGGTAATTGTATTAGAAAAAAAGCTTAGCAGTTGTGAAAGAACTCCACAGGATTGTTAGCATTTCACACTTCTAAAACTAGCAACGTTTGAGTGTAATGTGGTACTTTAGCCTTTTAGAGTACGTTGCAGCTCCCGTCATCCTCCGCGAATCTAGATGTAACCAGTAGGGGTGGTAGCAGGGGCCGTTGGTGGCAAATCACACTGGAGCGGAGCAAAGACATGCATATAACATATACATATACGTTCATAAAACATACACATAATACACGTAAATATACACATTAAAAAAATCAATCACCATTGGAGAGGAGACACAGGGGCCGAGGATAGACAGACAGGAGTGAGAGGGTTGAGGCAGAGGGAGGGACATGACTGAAAGATAAGAGGGCGGAGTAGAAAGACAGTGGGTGAGGGGGGAGGGGGGAGGCAGGAGCGTTGCAGGGGGCGAGAGGAGGCTGCGTGTGAAAGAAAAGGGTCACTAGGAAGACAGTGGGTCAGGGGGGAGGCAGGAGCTTTGCAGGGGGCGAGAGGAGGCTGCGGGTGAAAGAAAAGGGTCACTTTGCAGAGAAGAATGTAGAAAGACGCTAGGAGAGGGGTAGAGAGAATGAAAGACGCAGTCATGAAAATAATGGTGCGAGGGACAATCGGCCTGGAAACTGAAAGTACGGCCGGCAGAGAAGAATGTCGAAAGACGCAGTCATGAAAATAATGGTGCGAGGGCGGCAGAGAAGAATGTAGAAAGACGCTAGGAGAGGGGTAGAGAGGATGAGGCGGACGGGGAGGGATATGACAGCATGAAGCGAAGAAAGGGGAGGAGAAGTGCAGATAAACAGGCACAGGGGAGGAGAAGCCGCAGAGCGCACGCTGGGCGAAGCTCTGATGTGCTGTGAGCGGCCGGGAAACTGAAAGTACGGCCGGCCATGAATAATTAGGGGAGGAGAAGCCCTTGCCGGGAAACTGAAAGTAGGCCGTGAATGCGCGTGCTTGTTTGGTCACGCGATTCACGTGAACTTAAACAAAACCGCACAAACGAAAAACCCTTGGTTTCACAAGCGTTTTGAGGACATGAATTCTCGCTACGCTCAATGCGCTTGCGCGCATTGATAGGTCGCGGGACCTAAAAACGTAGTCTAGTGCAGGACGAATTCACAGATACACAGGGGCATATTTACAACGAAGTGGCGGGGCGTGGGATTAGCCTCCTTGTCTTAACTCTCCGCCACCTCTGAAACGCGGGGCAGCACCATATTTATGACAATATGGTGCAGCCCTGCGTTTCCCCCTGCGCTGGCGCTAAATTTAGCAGCCTAGCGCCATAGCGCCAACGCAGGCACCCTTGCACCATAGTGCAAGGGAGTCTGCGTTGAGGGAAAGATTGTTTATGTGCAGTAAGGTCTCCCTTCCTGCTCATAAACAATCTTTCAATGCCGTTTGTAACTTTTATGTGTGCTGCTTAATGCAGCGCATATAGAAGTTGCAAAACATAATTTTTTTATTGTTTATGTGCAGAAAGGGACATCTTCCTGCACATATACAATCAATTTTGTTTTGCTGTTTCTGTGTGTGCTGCACAACGCAGTACACATAGAATCAGAAAAAAACTAGGAGAAATTATGTATTTCTCCTTGTTTCGCATGTTTAAGACGTAGTTTTCCCTAGTCTTAATTTTGGCACTGCCTCCTATTTACGCAACCCTTGTAAATAGGAGGCAGCGTCAAAATCAACGGGTGTTGCGGTTGAACGCCCAAAGCATCACCCATTGCCCTTACCTTTCACGCTATACTTAGCGTGAAAGGGCGCCTTATTTACAAGGTAGCGTTAAGCCACCGCTACCTTCTAAATAAGGCGAAGCCCCTATTGCCACCACATCGTCACTAAAAGTATACCCCTCAGTGTCCATGGCATGACACTGTGATATACCTGGCACAAAATTAAGATGCCACAATAAAATATCATAGTCTGTCACTACACTAAAAATCAACTGAACCCACCATTTATACAAGATGTTTATTTGCCAAATAAATTCTCAAATGACAGACATCCTCTTCCTAGCTATGGAACTGTTTCAGAGAAATTTTGAAAAAATGATATGGGGCGGCATCGGCTCATCCACACAGCATGAATTTTTTATCAGCTTGAATATTAAATTATTGTATGAATTACATCTCGTGTCAGGCTCCTGATATGTTACTGTAATATGCTCAGACCCAGCAAAGTGATTTGTCTTTTGCTTGTTGATGTTTTCTGGCAAGTTCCAATTCTATTTCAGATTGGAAATTCAAGTCAGTCTACGTGAGGCCTCAAACACAACCGACCAAAACCTCTTTTGTGCTGCTGCCCCTCTTTCTCAAAATCTGTCTAACCGTGCTACCCAGGAAATGATAGGGAAAACCTGTTCTTTTAAATGGTGCTGCAGCTTTTCACCTTGACAGAGGACCCCTACTCCATCCCCTGTACATGTTTTTTTTAAACTTTTAAAACTTTATTTGGGTAAAACAAACATTACAGGTTAAGCATTTGGAAGACACAGTAGTATAGAATAGCATTAGCATGAGTACATGAGGTTACAGTACACATATTGTAGTTTGCAGAACAATCCGAAATGTTGTGCATACAAAATCACTGCGTCATGCTAATTTAGGAGTCCACATCGTCATTTTCAACCTTGACTCAAGGGCATGTCCAGGTCTGCTCTTGCGTGATCTGGGGAGGGAGAGTTACTGTCTGATCGTTGTTGGTACGCTACCAGGGGGCAGGCGCGCAACACCCATTAGGCTCACCGGGCTTCAGCCCCCCCCCCCCCCCCCGTCGCCTCCTCTGCCCGGGCTAAGATTACACGCACTGAAATGGTGCAAGAAGGCTGCGCATACGATCCGAGAATGTGATTTTTTAAATGCTTTCTGAGAGGCCCAGCAGCCCGAGCCAGACAGCCAGCCTCTGAACAGTTTCAGCGTGTGAACCCCCCTGCCCTGGCCTCTTGTGTTTCCTTTAGAGTGGCGCAGAGGTGAAATCCTTGCCTGAAGGCAGGGATTTCACCTAAGCACTTGATGGGTTGTGAGCATGGGGTGTGAAGATGTGCACAGCAGGGGAAAGGCATGGCCAGTTAAGGTGATGCTTTTCCTTTGTAAAGGAATTTCTGCTGGTATCTTAGCCCAGGGTGTGCTGTCTGTGCACTTGTATAGATGTGTATTCCATACAAGTGCACAGACAGCAAACCCTATGACGCCAGCAGGACTTCATTTACAAAGGAAAAGCTTCACCTGCACTGGCCATCCCTTTCCCCCTGCTGTCTGTGCATTTGACCCACATTGATCTACACAGTGAGACCTTCGGGAGGGGCTGGATGCCAGGACACAGTGCTGCTGATCAGCCAGACTCCACAGTATAGTATCAGAAGAGCAGGCAGCAGTTTTTTGTGTAAGTTCCAGTAACTTTAATGCATTTTTCAGCACAGCATTACCTACTGCCTGCATATCTAGGTTACTGTGAATGTTGTTCTTGACTTACATACATAGAAACGTCAAAGAGGACAGTCCCCTCCAAATATGCAAATGTAGTGTGTTTGTAGTGTTCATTTTTTTTTGGGGTGCTAGTGGGTAATTTTAGAGTTCAGGGTGGGTTACGGGTGGGTTACGGATTGGGGTGCCAGGGGGTAATTTTAGGGTTCTGAGCGGGTATGGGTTTTGGGGTTCCAGGGGGCAATTTTAGGGTTCAGGGTAGGTATGGGTTTTGGGGTGCCAGGGGACATTTTAGGGTTCAGTGTGGGTATGTGTTTTGGTGTGCCAGGGGTAATTTTAGGGTTCAGGGCAGGTGTGGGTTTTGGGGTGTCAGGGGGCAATTTTAGGGTTCAGGTGGGTATGGGTTATGGGGTGCCAGGGGGGAATTTATGGTTCAGGGTGGGTATGGGTTATGGGGTGCCGGGGGGAGTTTATGGTTCAGCATGGGTATGGGTTTTGGGGTGCCAGGGGTAATTTTAAGGTACAGGGTGGGTGTGAGTTTTGGGGTGCCATGGGATTAATTTTAGGGTTCAGTGTGGGTATGTGTTTTATAGTGCCAGGGGGAATTTTAGGGTTTAGGGCAGGTGTGGGTTTTGTGATGTCAGGAGGCTACTGTAGGGTTCAGGGTGGGTATGGGTTATGGGGTGCCAGGGGACATTTTAGGGTTCAGCGTGGGTATGTGTTTTGGTGTGCCAGGGGTAATTTTAGGGTTCAGGGCAGGTGTGGGTTTTGGGGTGTCAGGGGGCAATTTTAGGGTTCAGGGTGTGTATGGGTTATGGGGTGCCAGTGGGGAATTTATGGTTCAGGGAGGGTGTGGGTTATGGGTTGCCGGGGGGCATTTAAGGTTCAGCATGGGTATGGGGTTTGGGGTGCCAGGGGTAGGTGCCATGGGATTAATTTTAGGGTTCAGCGTGGGTATGTGTTTTATAGGGCCAGGGGTAATTTTAGGGTTCAGGGCAGGTGTGGGTTTTGAGGTGTCAGGGGCAATTTTAGGGTTCAGGGTGGGTATGGGTTATGGGGTGCCAGGGGGGAATTTATGGTTCAGGGTGGGTATGGGTTATGGGGTGCCGGGGGGGATTTATGGTTCAGCATGGGTATGGGTTTTGGGGTGCCAGGGGTGATTTTAGGGTTTAGGGCAGGTGTGGGTTTTGGGATGTCAGGGGGCTATTTTAGGGTTCACGGTGGGTATGGGGTGCCAGGGGACATTTTAGGGTTCAGCGTGGGTATGTGTTTTGGTGTGCCAGGGGTAATTTTAGGGTTCAGGGCAGGTGTGGGTTTTGGGGTGTCAGGGGCAATTTTAGGGTTCAGGGTGGGTATGGATTATGGGGTGCCAGCAGGGAATTTATGGTTCAGGGTGGGTATGGGTTATGGGGTGCCAGATGGGAATTTATGGTTCAGCACGGGTATGGGTTTTGGGGGTTTGGGGTAATTTTAAGGTTCAGGGTGGGTTTGGATTTTGGGGGGCAAGGGGGAATTTATGGTTCAGCATGGGTATGGTTTCTGGGGTGCCAGGGGTAATTTAAGGTTCAGGGCGGGTATGGGTTCTGGGGCTCCAGGGGGGTGATTTGAGGGTTCAGGGTGGTATTGGGTTTTGGGGTGCCAGGGGGTAATTTTAGGGTGTGGGGTGGGTATGGGTTTTGGGGTGCCGGGGACGGATAATTTTAGGGATAGGATGGGTATGGGTTTTGGGGTGCCAGGGTAATTATAGATTTCAGGGCGGGTATGGGTTTTAGGGTGTGAGGGGGTTAATTTTAGGGTTCAGCGTGGGTATGTGTTTTGGTGTGCCAGGGGTAATTTTAAGATTCAGGGTGAGTATGGGTTTTGGGGGGCAATGCATCAAACTAACAAAAATGTGTGCTTTAATTGTTGTCCAGTTTCAAATGCAGAATTCACCACATTTTTTTCTCAGCTTGACCTGAGCATTAACCGATCCTGATTATCTGCCATTTTAGCTCCGCCCCATTGATTTACATTAGCCACGCCCCTCCATCTGCCATGTTTACCCCCCCCCCGAAATTAAGACCTAGTTGCGCCCCTGCCAGGGGGGCCCATATGTCATATGGTCGACTGGCTGGGGGCATGAGGTTCAAATATACGGTTAAATGAGTCTGGCAATATGCTGCGTTTGCCAACCAGGTCTTAGGAGTTGGTGCAGGTTTCCGACCCTAATAGATCGCCACCCGGCGCCGAGCGAGTATTAGCAGCATAGCGGACAAACGTCTACTGGCATCTGGAATATCTTTGACATAGCCAAACAGAAAGGTCATGGGGTCTGGAGCTAGGGTGTCCGAGGTGATGTCGCTTATGATGCAGCATACGTCATGCCAGAAGGCCGTAACCTCAGGGCACGTCCAGTCTAAGTGTATAAATGTGGCGACGGGGGCAGCACATCTCATGCAGTTAGAGTCTGCAATCATTCCCATTTTATGAAGTACACTGGGTGAGCGGTAGAACTCAAAATGTATGAGGCGTAAACGGTAATTCGGAACTTAAAATGTATGAGGCGTAAACAGTAATTCGGCGAAAGTTTTCGGGACTGATTGCAGCAATACATCCATTGTGCAGGCTTGGGAACATTCCGAGGTCAGACATCCAGGCTAGTCGCGTCCGCTCAGTGCCGACTGGGGAAGCTCCGACGCCGACCGTCAGCGCATAGAGTCTAGTGATCAGTTTACGTGGAGAAGCGGTAGTGTGAAAATATTCTAGCACAGGTAATAGGACCGGGGGACGGGAAATGAGGCATTAGTATCTTTACAAGTGGAGCGGATTTGAAAGTACAGCAGGTTATCTAGGCAAGTAGTATTCTGCAGAAGACAAAGGAATTGATCCTTAGGGTACAAAGCTGCATTTGTGGTAATGCCAAGTGAGGCAGCGCCATACCGGATGTCTGGAGTGGAGGGAATGATGGGTTGTTCGGCTATGTCATAGCGGGGGCATAGAGTGTTGGGAGTCTAGTGTGTTTGCGAATTCCCTCCCAGGCCCAGCGCAAACATTCAACTGTGTCAATTTCGCCCTTAGGGGCCGTATAGGGAAAGAATATAGCAATCTGTATAGGCCACGGAGCCGCAAGGTCGGTTTCTACCACGACGCGCGGTTAAATGGCGTGGGGTGTAGCCAAAAGTGAAGAAAACTAGCCTTAGATGAGTAAGCATAAATTTTAAAGTCGGGAGCCCCCAGCCCTCCGCGTGTGAAGGGTAGCATTAGGGTATCCTATGCAATACGCGGTTGGCGGCGCACCCAATAAAGTGTAACCATGTTGAATCGTAATCGCCGGAAAAGTTGGGCTGAAAGTGGCAGCGGAATATTTAAAAATAGATATAAGAACTTGGGCAGGACTACCATCTTAGCAATGGCAGCTCTACCGGCAGGGGATAGCGGTAGGGTTTTCCAGATAACAATTCTGGACTGAAGCCAATCAATGGCTCTGCTATAGTTCTCTTTCCACAGTTCGTCAACATTCCTATTGAGCCACATTCCCAGATATTTAATTGAGCCGGAGGCCCATGTCATCGGATATTCTGTATCGAAGGGGCGGGCTGTGTCAAATAACAGAAATAAAATTGATTTCCCCCAGTTTATCTGCACCCTGAGTAAACGCCGAATAGGATCACCTCTCTGGTCATAGGGTTTAGGTTCTCTTGGGGCTCTTGAATAAAAAGAGCGACATCATCCGCATACATTGATATGAATAAGCTGTGTGATGAGAAGCCAATGCCCCTTTGTCTGTGATGTTGCTTTAGCCGCGCCGCCAATGGCTCCATAGCTATGGCGAAAAGCATGGAAGACCGAGGGCAACCCTGCCTGGTGCCACGGGAGATGTGTATTGGTTCAGTGATTTGGCAGTTGATACGGATATGTGCCGCAGGTTGTATATATAGTAACTTTATTTTGTTAATGAAAAGGGGGCTAAGTCCCAGACGGGCTAGCAAGGTCAAGATTAAGTGCCACTCTAGCGAGTCAGATGCCTTAGCTGCATCCAACAGGGCAGCCACTGCGGGCAGGTTCGGGTTGATTTGATGTATGATGGAGAAGATGGTACGTACGTTATGAGAGATGGCACGGCCCGGTATAAAACCGGATTGATCCGGGGAGCAATAGCGACGTGAGGGGAAGGATGCGGTTGGCAAGGAGTTTCGCATAGATTTTACTATCCGTATTGATTAATGAAAGCGGGCGATACGAGTCCCAGGAGTCAGTGGCTTCGCCAGGTTTAAGCAGAAGAGTGATTAGCGCCTTGTGGAGCGTGGTGGGAAAGTGACCTCTCTCGACCGACTAATTATATATTGCGGCTAGATGGGGAATGAGGACAGTAGCGTATTCCTTATAAAAGGTCGCCGTTACCCCGTCCGCCCCGGACGCCTTCTCGCTAGGAAGGCTAGAAATCACCTGGGCGATTTCCTCAATAGTGAAGGGCTCATCCAGGTACTCTCGATGCACATTACAGAGACATAATAGCTCAATAGTGTCAAAATATTGTGTGAAAACGTCCGGAGGAGTTTCGATGCCGACAGTATATAAACTGGGGTAGAATTGGGAGATTCTGTTGAGTATACCCTGTTGGGCGACGATTCTGGTACAATTTTCTTCCCGTAACTCTGTGATGCAGGTTGAGGCGTGAGGCTTTCACAATAGGTGAGCAAGGGTTTTACCAGGGCAGGACCCTCCCCCTGACAGTGAGCTTGGGCTTCACGCCTAAGTGTGCAACCGCGCGCTCAGCTTCATACTGGTATTCAGACATTTTTAGGTGTATGTCTGCCAGGAGGGAGGGGGATAGTGCGCTGCTGTGGGTCAGATCAAGTTGTTTAATTTCTGATTCTAATCGCTCCAGAGTGCCGCGAAGAGATTTACGGACCCCAGATTGTCTGGCAATACACTCGCCTTTGATCACTACTTTAAATGTTTCCCATAAAATGGAGGGGGAGTCCACCGAGCCCGTATTCAATTTGAATAATTCGACCATGGGCGCTTGGAGTTCCTCACGAAACACTCTGTCACAAAGCGCGTATGGGTAGAGGCACCATGCGAACATGTTTCTACATGTGCTTGGTAGTCAAATGATGAGGAGCACGAGTGAGTGGTCTAATAATGTGCACGCAAGATGAAAAGATGACGTGGACCAGCCAAGCACATCTTGGGTGACAAGCCACAGGTCGTGCGGGACTAGGAGTTGTGTGAGTTGGAAATACAAGTACCCTCGTGCTAGTCAGCGTGGTGATGTCTCCACCCGTCTGTTAGGAAATTATCACGGATTATGGAGTTCAGCGTGACAGTGGCCTAGGGATGAAGTGTGCGGGAGCCAGAACGGTTGAGAGCGCTGTGCGGGGCAATATTGAAGTCCCCGCCCCACAACAGTGGGAGCGGGCCAAGAGAGGAGATGAGCTTCTAGACATGGGCAAGAAATTCCGGGTTGTCAGTGTTTGGACCGTAAACGGTGGCTAGAATCACGGGTTGGGTATAAAAAATGCCTGTGAGAATCACATAGCGGCCTTCAGGGTCAGTAATGCTGTGAGTGGCTCTCCATGGCAATCCCCTCCTGATCAAGATTGTGACCGACCCCCTAGCGTAATTAGAGTAAGAAGAGGAATACTTATTGCCCCAATGTTTAGAGTTGAGCCTAGCTGTGTCTCGTGAAATACGCATTTTGGAAATCGTTCATGCCTCTAATATTCCAAGTCACAAGTTGTAGCTCAGCCATGAAGTCGGTGTATGGTAGTAATGTGTGGCTCCGTGCAAGCAATTATGTGGGTACAATATGTTGTTGCAGAGCAAGTTACAATATGTGTGGTTACCAATGTGCTTCCAAAGAAAAAAGAGCAGGGAGAAGTGTAGTCATGTAGCATATTACATAACAATGAAGAAAGAACATCACACAATCCTACCCCCACCCTCCCCACTCCCCCTCCAACCCCCCAACATGGTTAAGACATTACCCGCCCACCCTCCCAGGAACCCCAACTTGGCAAAAAAAATCTGACATTGGGATTCATCCACTGAGGGGTACGCGGTCTCATCCAGACAACCCCCAGGCCAAAAGACCGGGTGGCCGAGCTTAATAGTACAAACAAGGGGAGAAATTAAGAAACCTAACTGCATGATTATGGGGGTAATTTGAGTCACTGCATGTGAAATTTAGCATTGACATCTAAGGGTATGGGCAGCAGATATTAATATAACTCCACACTGAGTGAGTTACAAAGCTAGAGGAAACTCAACCATTGTCACTGGTTCGGCCCTCGTCGACGGGTGATTGTCGGTCATTTGAGCGCGGCTTCTGTAGTTGTTTAGCGAACGTCAGGGCAGCCTTCGGATTGGTGAAGTAGCGAGGCTTTTTTCCAAGATTAATGCGCAGCTTGGCGGGGTACATGAGAGTGTAGGGAACATGTATTTGCTGGCGGGCATGCTTAGCTGGGAGAAAGTTGCTGCGGGCTGATTGCACTGTGATGCTAAAATCCGGGTAGAAAGAAAGGGTGTTGCCCTGATGCCGGACCTCTCCCATTTCTCTCGCCTTGATCGAGGCGGGAGGTGTGGTTGTCCATTTTAGCGTCAATGGTTTTGAGACTTGATTTAACTTCTAAGAGCAAAGAACATATGCTGTCATCTTGGGGCTCTTGGTTTTCAGTCTGCGTGGCACATTGTCCGGCTTCCTGAGATGTTTTGTCCAATCTAGCAGCTCCGCAGGTCCCGAAGGTGAATCTAGTAAGTTTTGTGCCAGCCTTCCCCATCTTGGCAAATGCAACTGTGAGGCCAGTCCTATGGCTGGAGTCTTACAAGTAAATTTGGTGTGTGTAATATTAGTGGATGGGTGGTAGAGGCACTAGTAAGGACCAAAGTAGGTCGATAGCGCACCCAGTCCAGGGTGAACAAGGTGGATCTCACGCCTCGCTTTCCTCTGAGGGTAGACCATGTAAAGGAGGAGGCGATGCATGCCGTTCGATCCAGGGGAACTGAAGCAGTGACTCCCCCAGCGCCCCAGCACAGAAGGCACAGATAGGAAGGGTTCAGTACTGCATGGGGTAGTGTAACAGTGTGCAGCTAGGTCAGAGTCAAGCGCCACGCAGCCTCACCAGAGTCGGCATCAGGCAAGGAAGGGCAGAAACCGGTGGCAAGGTGGGGGGAAATCAATGGTGATGGGGACACTTGCAGGTCATATATGTAGCTTGATGGTATAGCCCACTGGTGCGTAGAGTCTATTTAAATCTGTGCTAGGCCCCAACCACCTCCGCTCCCCGCTGGCAACCCTGATAAGTTTGGAAGCGAGGGACCGTGCCCTGGGTCAACGCAGTGTTCCCCCAGCCAGGGGCATACAGGGCTGAAGGCAGGATAAGGTGGAGCCCACGCTCTTCCTCGCGGGAGTCTCGTAGTCCACCAGGCTGCCCTGCCCAGTCCAACAGCCACACATAAGTGAATAAAGCAAAGTAGGGGAGCACGGCCCCATGGCAGACAGGCCCTCAGTCGATAGTCAGTAGGATAGCCGCGGGGGCACCGGTGAAGCGAATCCAGCGTGGGCCTCAATTGAAGCCTAAAGGGTAGGAGCTCTGGGCGCGCGGAGCCGCCGCCAGCCGAGACTGGGCTCCACCTCCTCCGCTCCTTACCGGGTGTTATATCTAAGCACCAACTTCCGTGCTCAGGGCCGGCACCTCTCACCGCCCACCAAGGCACTTAGTATGGATGGCAAGGTCCATTGCGCAAGGCCGTGCAGTCGAGCGGGGTCCCCCAGCTACGAGCAGCAGGATACAGCAGGCTCTGCAGCCGCACCTCGCGGGGGCCACGCAACCCCCAGGCACCCCTGGCTAGCCCAGCAACAGCGGTCACAGCAGGTCCAGGGTGCACAACCTCGCCACGCGACACGCGCCGCAGCAGACACTCCGCGCAGGCCAGGCAGGAGGGCAGACTGAAGCGGAGTGAAATGGCGGACTGCCAAGTCCCAGGATGAGGAGTGTTCAGCACACCAATGAGCCCAAGACGCAAGGAAATCAGCTTGCTGGAGTCCCCAGGTGTCACGGTAGCAGGGAGCAATTGTCGGGTAGGTGGAATTCCCTTTGCCAAGGAAGGATGCTGTAGGATTAGTCACTCTGCCGGCAGAGCTCGCCTAAGGTGCAGCCATCTTGCCGCTGGCGAAACCACGCCCCCCCCATCCCCTGTACATGTTAGATTGTTAGATGTGCTACTGACTGCCTCAGCTCAGTTTTGTGTGCATAAACTGCAGAGGACAATTTGTAATGGCTGTGTCACTTGTCATTGTTGAGTAGTGTTTGTCCTGTTGCTGCCTGACAATTCTGTGGTTATTGGTACTTCGCTGAGGTCCCCCAAGACCCACTAAGATAAGTGAGGTGCAATTGTGTCAAAGGAAGTGATGTCATACGAGTGACACCACACCAGCAACATAGTCTGTGATCACCCACCAAGGAATATGTTTGACATCTCACAAACTCATAAACCGTTTTTTGCATAAGTCCCTTGTTTGCTGAATCTTAGCATCATAACTCTTCAAGTGTTTGTGTGCGAATAAAGTTTAGAGGGTTATGCACTAACTGCTGAGGTCTCTTTGTAAATTGCAAGTCATAGGTTCAGATGTATAACCTTCAACTCACTATCAAAACTAAGAAAAGTGCCCCTTGTGCATCAAATAAATCTAATAATTAATTTAACATTTCAAGTTAGACAATTCACAAACACAGGAAATAAATATTTTGATTATTCAATACTTGAATGTAGAACAAAGTTTTAGTATACAAGTATCCTATTCATGTCCCCTTTAGGGTGGGACAATTTAGCTCCATTACCACTTCTTTATAAAAAACAGAAATTCAAAAATGCAACACATATGGACAAAGTTACAAAATATGTATATATAGATAAAGGAAGCAAGCACAATGTCTAAATGATATAATATCCTGTAAGTTGTAACCTACAACTCAGACATGCAATAACATCTTATCTGACCAACATATATGAAATCCCAGAATTCAACCCTATGAAAGCTCACCTTGGCCCTTTTGTCCAATGGGAAGATCTCTCATACATAAAGCACATGCAATAGTCTCACCTGATACATTTTCACTGTAGCTAAGGGGATTATCTCAGAGCCATGGAGAATGGCAGGAGGCCCTTATGGCTCCAACAGAACTAGCCATTGTGGCTAGGTTCAGGCTTTAACAGTTCAAATTCTTAAATTGAGAGTATTATACTAGGAAACGTCTGTAGAAGATAGGATGTTAGGTGTTTCTAACTTGCTTGTGATGTGGTGCAGCCCATGGAGGTTTCATGTACTCTGTGGTGATTTGTTGCACTTCAGACATTTTGGGATGAGGTGGCCCTCACGAAATTACACACATGCGAATTGTCTTTTCCGCTCGCTGGACCCTCCTGAATATAGTGAAAAAGTTGCAGGCAGATTGATACATAAAATGGTTTATTGGACTTGGTTTGGTCATTGCCAAAATGGATGTTGCGCAAACTTGAAGACCCTCTTGGGCACCGAGCTTGTTTGAATGGAAGGTGGACCTGGAGGAGTGCTATAGAGTATTAGAGTAACTAAGGTTATGAGAAAAGTGGATGTCTCTAGAAGCGTGATTGGGTGTCAACAGACTGGCAAAATTACTATGAACCTGAGGGGGTCACAGGGTAGCTCTGGTTAATAATTGTACATCTGAACAATGTTTGTAAACACGTTGTGCAGACACAATGAACTTGATTTTAACATGTTATATATATAGTCTTGTTGTATTTTCCCATAAGTTACATTCATTATAGCATGTGCTTTTGTAAAGTTTGTCAGCTAGCTGGCATGAACCGTTTACTAGGAATTCTACTTTTTGGTAGATAGATCACAACTCATAGTTTTCAAATAGTACTATTAGCAGCACAACAATCCAAATAAACCTAGTGTTAGTGAAATCATGTATTGAATCTAACCTGAGTAACTAACATACAATAATTGTTAATAATTTGTGTAGTTATTGTGTTGAAGATTTCTATGGCTTAGTTCTATGTTTTACTATCTTTCTACATGTATTATTTAACACATTAAGAAAATATTGTTATTAGTAGCTAAAGAATAACTTCGACTTGACATTTTAACTTTATTTTGCAATTTAACTGTATTTAGTTTCATCTTTAACACCTCCCCATGATTGCCCGAGCAAACATTCAAATGGATCCCCTCCGAATCCAGAAAAACATTCAAATACACCGTCATCATCAGCAGACTAGACTATGGCAAAGCCCTCTATGCCGGAATAAACAAAAAACTCCTCTGCAAGCTCCAAAGCATCCAGAACCCCACAGCCAGACTAATTCTTGACATCCCCAGGCACAACCCCATCACCTCCACAATCTGTACTGGCTCCCCGTCGAAAGAAGAATAACTTTCAAGCTGCTCACATATGCATACAAGGCCCTCCACAACATCGGACCACAGTACCTCAACAACCGTCTCTCCTTCCACGCCACTGAGAGAAACCTCAGTTCAGCCAACCTCGCCCTGGCCACCATTCCACTTTTCTAAAGAAACAGAGCGGGGGCGGGGTCCTTCTCCTACCTCTCAGTCAAGACCTGGAATGACCTCCCCTCCTACTATGGCAAAGCCCCACACTGCTCCAGTTCAGGAAAGACCTCAATACTTGGCTCTTCAGATGAGCCCAACGGAACTGCATGCATCCCACTCCTCTCCAGCGCTTTGAGAACCTAACAGGTGAGTAGTGCACTTTATAAACCCCTGATTGATTGAAGGTATCTCGCAGAGCACGGGTACTCAAAGTACGGCCTGTGGGCCGGCAGCAGCCCGGCGAGCCTTCCTTGGCGGCCCATGGACCATGCAGACATAGTACCTTTTTTTTTTTTTTTTTTTTAAAGAGTGTCAGCAAACACCGCTGGTTGCAGCAGTGCAGGCTCCGAGAGACTCTGCTCTTTGGGGGCCGGGCGATTCCAGCGATAATCAGAGTGGAGATGCAGGGGCGCTAAGAAGAGGTGAAATACAACAAAGCCTCATTAACAAGTGAATGGTCTTTTAAAGACGTGTGAACTACTCGGGTGCGGCTGTGTGTGCGCCCAGGAAGCTGTCTCAGCCCGGCTGACACACACAAAGGGGGGGGGCCCTTTGAACTCAGTGGGCGGTGCACGCCTGTATGTGGCACATATATTTTCTGAAGGGTTTTGGCCTGGCACGCAGGCTTCTGGTGGTCACATACATAAGCTTGCTTGCCCCTGGCTGACCACCGGGCTGTCCTTCACAATCTACTCTTACTAACAGTGCCAAAGCTTCACTTTACAGCCAACGCATGGCTGGAGCCGGGCCTTGGAAAGCATCTGACCAGGAGCCCCTTTGGCTCTGTGACTCAGGGGCCACCCCTGCGGTTGCGGGAAGCAGTCCTCCCACTGCGCTTCTTTCTCTGCTCTCTTGTAATCCGGGAATTGTTGCACAACTATAGTGACCAGGACTCAAAGACAAACACTGTGACTTATTGAACCGAGCGTGAACTCGGAGATCACTCTGCGCAGCTCGTGCTCCCCTGAGTAGCATTTGTTTTATCGACACTGAAGGGATGAAAGACTGAGTCGGCCCAGCCTTACTTGGAATCTCTGCCCTTCGGATTACACCTGATCTCTGCCGCGGCGGTCCTGCCAGCTCTCGTGCACCCTCTACATTAGGGTGTCATTAATAACATGCTGCAGATTTTGGGAAGGCTGGAGAAGGTGGTTCGATGTGTGCAGCAAAGAGCTCTTGCTTTTCGAGATATTTCTAATAGAATTATTATACCTCGCCTAGACAGAGATAGGGAGACTGAGCGGGTGAGAGAGAGAGAGGGAGGAAGGAAGGAGAGGGAGGGAGACAGAGAGAGGGAGACATAGGGAGGGAGAGGGAGACAGCAGAGGGAGGGAGAGGGAGACAGACAAAGAAAGATAGAGGGACGGAGACAGAGGGAGGGAGACTGATGGGGGAGACAGAGACAGGCAGAGGGAGGGAGGGAGACAGAGGGAGGGAGGGCGACAGAGGAAGACGGACAGAGGGAGACAGAGAGAGAGAGAGAGGCAGGGAGAGGGAGACAGACAGAGGGAGAGAGAGAGGGAGACAGGGGGACAGACAGAGGGAGGAGGGCAACAGACAGAGGGAGGTAGACAGACAGACAGACAGAGAGAGACAGACGGAGACAGACAGGGGGAGACACAGAGAGAGAGGGAGGGACACAGAGAGAGGGAGGAGACAGAGAGAGAGAGGGAGGGAGACCGAGGGAGTGAGACAGAGAGAGAGAGAGGCAGAGAGAGAGAGCGAGGGAGACAGAGAGAGGGAGGGAGAGGTAGAGAGAGGGAGGGAGACAGAGAGAGAGAGATAGGGAGAAGAGAGAGAGAGATGTGTGTATGCCGGGTCTGGTGGCTCAGTGGACGAAGGCGTCCGCTGCAGGGGCCTGTGTTCAACCTCATGGTCACAGTTTATTTTGCTTAAGCCCCGCCCCACTCTCTCACTGACTCCGCCCCACGGGTGCAGCCCTCGGCCACAAACCACACTGTAAGTTTGGCCCCTAAAAGAAAGTTTGTGAGTACCCATGTCGTAGAGTCAAGCTGACATAGGAAGCCAACATGCTATTGATTTCTGATATTGCTACGTTCTCTCTGTATCGGTAAAGGTTTGGAGATAAAGGGCACTTGCTTTATCTATCCCAAAGATTTTATCAGGATTTTCATCTTAATCAAGATTAGTTGTGTTTCCAAGAGTTCAAATATGTTCTCACGCTTGTCCACTTGTGGATACCTCAAACAATTATCATGTGGGGCATATTCTAAAGTTTTATCTTGAATGAACTACCCCATTTAGGCCCCAGTAATGGATTTACTTCTGGCAATAAGACACAAATAGAAACAATGGTCTCATCTATCTTTCTCACTTACAAAACCCTGACAGATGTTAGACCTTGCCCAATGGTTCCAAAGCAGCAGCATCAGTGGCCTTCCAGAAGCATGTGTCCATATTGGATGGATTGCTTTGTGGGCTTCTCCTCATACCTTTTGCAGGTACTGCTTCCAAGGCAACTCTTCTAGTCAGGAAATTTCAGCCAACCTATTTGCTTCAGTGATGCTCCTACCTATGCATAAATATCCCTCCAGGATGTCAATGATGGGGTTCTGTCAAAATATTGAATAAAGAATATTGTGGGACAAGAATATTGTTGCCATGTTATTGTAATGTCAAGAATATTATGGACTTGTAGAATCTCTGATCGAGCCCTGATGGTTTTGGAGCTGGAACTTGGGCATGTGTCTCCTACATCCAAGTGCTGGTGACTGAATCTCTCACATTATCTTACTCTGGAGAATAAACTGAAACTTATTGGCCATCTACGCCAATTCCTATTGGATAATGAATCGTCTATGACTTCTGTGCAGATGTTATGGGCAGCAGGGAAGGCCACCTTGAGAGGTGTGCTCATGTGTGATTCGGCGATCCGTAAGTGAGGGACTCGAGATACGCAAATTCGATTAGAAAGGGTGGTTCTTGATCTCACCGAGTCTTACGTATGGCACCCCACACCGGTGGTTGAAGCAAACAAAATATGATCTCAATACACATCTTACCTCGCAAACAGAATGTGCCCTGCTTCGTCTGAAGTGGCATCACTATGAGCAATATTTACAACAAGGGGTGGTGAGGGACAGAGTCTCTGAATTAAGCAGAAAGCTCTCACCCAGTCAAGAGATCAGGGCTAGATCCAACACCGTTTTTTAGCTCACTGCACCATCCCAGTTTCAGAACCTGGCTGTATGCAAATTAGTCTGTTCCTGTCCCAGTGCATGATGGGAACAGGGCAAACCAAACTACAAAAGCCAATTCTTACACTGGGAAGGAAACAAGCTCCCGGGGACCGGTTTCTGGCATTACAGCCGTCTTCGGCCCGGTTTGCTTGAATCCTGATGGTGCAATGAGCAAGGGTCTCACATCTGGTCTGCTTAATTCAGACACTCTGTTCATCACCACCCCCTTTTCTAAATCGTTTTTGGCCACTATAGGTGTGGCAGGGTATACTCAGACATGAGTCCCTTTCTCACTGCTCCATCAGGATTCAAGCAAGCCGGGCCGAAGACGGCTGAAATGCCAGAAACCGGTCCCCGGTAGCTTGTCTCCTTTCTGGTGAAGAATTGGCTTGGTAGTTTAGTCTGCCCTGTTCCCATGATGCACTGGGCCAGGGACAGACTGATTTGCATATAGCCAGGTTCTGAGCTGGGATGGGGCAGTGAGATAAATAACGGTGATGGATCAAGCCCTGATCTTTGGACTGGGTAAGAGTGGTCTGCTTAATTCAGACACTCTGTTCATCACCACCCCCTTTTCTAAATCATCACTATGAGCAAGGCAGGCAGGCTTCTTGTGCAATTACACCAATGGAAGCCCAATTCTGCCATTCATGCAATCAGTAGCAGTACTCAAGGATTACCCACACATCCAATGGAGATTATGGAAACTGTCACACATTTCTTCTCTGTGGTTTATAGCATGGAGGCTCCTGTTGAAAATTCATCTGAACTAGATTTCCTGCTGCATAGTCACATCCCCTCCTTGTCTGAGAATGATAGGCAGCTCCTTCAGGGGGATATCACAGAGGAGGAGATTTCAGAGGCTGTCAAGAGCATGCCAACAAAGTCCTCGGAGATGATGGTTTACCGATTGATTTTTACACGATTAACAGAGAGTTGATGATCCCGTTTCTTTAAAGACTTTTTAAGAAATTAGAGGGTGATGCTGTCATTCAGCTGGAGTTGAATAGAGCTCTCATCAGCCTTTTCTTGAAACCCAATAGGGTACCTATTAATTGTGCAAATTACCACCCTATATTGCTCATTAATGCGGACATGAAGTGGTCCTAGCAACCTGCCTCAAGAAATTCCTTACTAGTTTGATACATAGCTCTCCTGTTGGATTTGTGCTGGGCGTTTTTCCAGTAATCTTATGCGTTTTTTGTCCAATGTTATATGGCAAGTATGAAATGATTCAGATGGTAAGCTGATGCTGCTATCATTGGACGGAGAGAAGGCTTTTGACTGGGTTGAATGGGGGTATCTTCTCCGCACTTGAAGTTAGGCAGTAAAAGGTCCAGTTTTTTGACTTACATCCAGTGGCTGCAACAATCGCGGTATTTCAACAGCGGTTAAGAAGTTTACAACATTCTATGCATAGAACCAAAAATTAATAATCCTGTTCGGTTTCTTAGGTAATGGATGTAAGTTTATTGGTTCCACAACCAGCCGGCACGTGTTTCGTTGCGTGGGAACAAAATCACTGCGACTCCTCAGAGCTGGGAAAGAAGCACAAAAGTACAAATATAGAACACTTGGTCATATTCAGTGCATGTACATCCGATTTTACATTTACATGCACTAGCTACAGTAATGGGTATGTCCAGTGATCAAGGTGTCAAAACAGAAAGATCCCACAAACCGTGGTTGGAAGGTTCCATCAACCATGAAGATAGTGGCGGTATGGAGAACATATAATTTTAGTGGTGAACATAAGCTTATATCAAAAGATCACATTCTCCATATAAAACACATTGGTCAGGAATAAAACTGTGGGATGTTGGAAAGTTTTATATTCTGACAGATAAAAAGCTTCACTATAAAATAGAAAAAAGGACCACCACAAAAAGGCCTAGTACGGCGGCGTGACATGCACCGTTTGAAGTCACTCTCATGTCTGTTGTGTGAAGTGAAAGCATCACTCGGAAAGAAATTATTTGCACACTAAGAAACTCTCATACCTTATGACACAACCTAAAATCCTATAGGTCTGAAGTGATGTGTCTACACATTCTGTTAGCTGCAGTGGGGAAGATAAATTAAGGGGGCAGGGGTTATTTAGGAGGGAAGGAAAGAAGGGAGAAGATGAACCAGGGAAAACATCTGTTGGTGTTTACCCCTAGTCACCGTGTATCTGTAGATCCACAGATATCATTAGACTACTGACTTGATGTCTAGCATACTGTATGCAGACATACACAAGAAAAGTAACCTCTCACCGTATGAACTTGGTAGTCCCACACGTCCAAGCCGGGTACGTGTATCATAGGAAAGTAGAAAAAACAGCTTTTAGCGTCTAGGGAGGTTCCAGGTGTGGTGGTACCTTCCTGTACAGAATGTAAAAAAAAAAAGGGGGGGGCATGTGTGTGTCAGAAGGAACCTCTGTTCATCGGTTCTCTTTAAGTAACGCCTTGTTTTGTACCTGGCGTTATATCATCTTAAAATCACCACTTACCGTAAATATGAGTGACAACCGAAGTGGGGTTCATTATATCTTCTAGTAGTGGTCTCCCAACGAGAATCTGAGTTCATGAGCAAACGGGTTGAGAATGTTCAACCGGCCGTGCTAGGAAGAAAAAATGCAAGTGCCTCAAACTTACAGTATGTTATAAGTCCTGAAGTCTGGTGAGAACAGACGGTTGATCAACAATCTCTAGAGTTATAATGTAGATCCAAATACCTTAATGAGTGTGCTCATCAAGCCTCTAACCGGGAGGGGATACACCTACAGGCTCCGGTTCACGCGGGTACGTCGTAAATCCGGAAGTGTCTGCAGGGGCAAAGCCAAAAGTGAATCGGCATTATTAGCGGTCCCTGTGAGTGTTACCATTAAGGTTACAGATCAGGAAATGTTCCTGTCTCACATCATAAGTGAACTCACTGTAAACACAGTATCCCTCCTCCTTTGGTTCCCGGTCGCCGTGTTCCAAATAAGGACACGTGACCGGAAGGAGACTGGGATTAAATACCCTCGTTCGCTGAAAGACTAGAACGTAAATGGCAATACCGGAATCGGCCATTAATACATTCTTGCGGCACCTCGTATCGAGTCCCGTGGGTGCCGGCAATAAAATTCATGTGCGAAATCAACCTGAAAGAAAACAACTCTGTTCCATAATGTTTTAGGTGAGAGGTTGTTGAGGAACTAAATCTATCCTCATCTCATGAGACTTGCTGTCATGCGGAAAGTAAATTTAGATCAGCGGGAACAAAACTACTAAGGCTGTGAATCCCACTAGTCAGTGAATCGCGAGCAATTTTACAGTATTCAGCCGCACCAAATGTGTCATAGAGGACACAAAGAGCACCCACCTCCAAGTGACTTTGTGACTCGAATACAGTATTGCAGAGAATTATTCCTGTACATAGTTGAACTTCAGGAAGTATATGGCATCACGTGGTGAATTACATCTATTTCTATATACAGAGTAAGGTTATGGAAAACAGTCATAAGCAAGATTGTGCATAATTATTAAGAACAGTTAGTAACTTGGACTTATTTGGAGAAAGATGATTGTGATAAACGGTCATCAATGAAGTCTCAGGTTATACCTATCTTGTATCGAACAACGAACACTTACACGCCCAAGGCAACCCCTGATAACATGTAACTAGGTCAATTAGTCTCCTAGGAAGAATTGTAACTCCGGGTCATAATTGAGCCTGTGTTCAATGCAATGTAAACGCATTATCCACATTGCTTCCTTTCGCCTCAGTGTAAGTTTGCGATTTCCACCTCTGATATTTAGTGGAATAACATCAATGCCAAAGAAGCGAACTTTAACATCGTCCTTCATAGGCTGGCATTCTGCAACATGCAGTGCCACTGGATATTTGGGGTCTCTTTTTTGTATAGCCCTCATGTGTTCTGCCATCCTGTCTTTGAGAGACCTAATGGTGCTACCCACATAATATTTGCCACATTGGCATTCTATGATGTAGACAACAAATTTGGTCACACAGGTAATGTTCTGCTTGATGTTATAGGTTTCCTTGTCAAATCCTGTAAATGTTTTAGTCCCATGTTTCCCCCACCTGCACATTGAGAAAAAAAATCTGCACCTAAAAAAAACGGTGCTGTGTCTTGTCATCCAGTTATTGACAGTGGTGTTGCGGGGGACAGTGGGACTGAGTCTATTTCTCAATGTTTGTCCTTTCCTGTATGTGATTGCTGGCTTATCTGGAATCCATTCTTTCACTGTGGAGTCTGTTTTTAAAAGATTCCAGTGTTTGTTAAAACTTTTTCTCACAGTGTTATGTAATGCGCTGTAATCTGTTATAAGTCTCACAATGTTTTTAGAGGACTTAGGCTCAGTTTGTTTCTTGAGACTGTCTGGTCTCTTAGTTTTCCTTACTCTCTTTCTTGGTCTATTTATGGTTACCTCAGAATACCCTCTTCTTGAGAACCTATCACTCATGTTCAAGATGCAATTGATGAATTCTGTTTGTTCACTACAATTCTGTCTTGCTCAGAGAATTAAATTAGGTAAGAAGTTCACACCGCGTTTCGGTGCTTAAGGTATAATCACACCTTCTTCAGGACAGGCGATTAAAAACCCAATGTGTTCTTCTTTCTAAAAAGAAATACATGTCATTAATTTATTATTCTTAAAGAGATTATTCTAGTTATGGGCACATCTAGCTTATGTCACTATCTAGGCTGTTCATTGAAAATTTATAAAACCAACCTACTTCAATTATTGGAGTACGATTCCTGTTGTTGATAATCAGGACCCCCCTGTCTTCAATAATAATAATAAAATAAATTAATGACATATATTTCTTTTTAGAAAGAAGAACACATTGGGTTTTTAATCGTCTGTCCTTAAGCACCGAAACGCGTCGACAAAGGACTTATTTTATTGTATGTGTATATTGAATATGTTTGTGAACTTCTTGCCTAATTTAATATTTAAGTTTGAATCTTTATCAACAGTGACTCTGAGCTAGAATACCGTAACCCTGAATTGTTAGAGAAAGGTGTTAATATTGTACCAGAGCACTGTACGTATATATTTCAAAAATGTTTTAATGATTAATGAATTTGTTTTAATAAAATAAATCTTGATAGATTTTAATTCAAACCTAGTGTGGAGTTGTAATAATAACATTTAGTGTCACGGTCTAAAAACAAAAATTATTTGACAGATATGTAGGCCTGTTGGTCACTAACATAAAAGCCTAATAACACAGAAAGGAAACGTTTTTAAAAACTACTCTGTACCCAGTCCTTTCTGGTCTCTGGGAAACTCTCTCTTTTTTAAGACTGTATGAGTGGGCATACCTTTAGCCAGGTTCTCAAAAAGTTCAGCAGCTGCCTTGGCTCTATCCATTGGTAAGTAAAGATATGGTGTATTCAGTTAATGTTCTAAGTTAGGGGAATTTAGAAAATTGAACAACGTGGAGGCGCCCTGTCTGAATCCAGTAATACAAATACAACAAGTGGGGTTTTTAGTGTTTCAGAAAAGGTTGGGCGCACTGCCTAGTGTGAACGTTAATGTGTACTGATTGCTAAGTTAAGGCGTGGTGCGGAAAGGCGAGCGAATAAGACCCCTTAACCGCTCTAAAATAGGTCAGTCACCTAACCTACGGGACAATGTAGAACAGCAATGCCCTCGCACACAACAATCGCGGTATTTCAACAGTGGTTAAGAAGTTTACAACATTCGGGGGGCATGGCTAGCAAGCCATGATGGCGGACAGAGTCTGCTAGAGCTCCGGTGCCGCCAGGAAGGGGAACTCCTGAAAGACGCTCCTGGGGGGGCAGAATAACGCCTCAGAGGAGGGACGCTAGCTCCATAGAGCCCCCTGACGACTCGGCGAAACTCTGGAGGTCCTGGGAGCCGGGACTACTGAGCGATTGGGACAGGAGAGCCTGAGGCCTATTTCCACGCTTGGAGCCGGGACCTCGAGTGGCGGGCGCGCCCGGACCGCTGGGCGCCGCCCACCGATATCGCCTGAAACTGCCACAGAGGAATTGCCCGAGACACAGCCCTACTCAGGGTCGGACACGGAGACAGGTATGGCAGGGACCACCCATGTACGAGAGGAGGGACCGACACGGTCTGCAGGCGAACTTTGTTTCTTGGGGAAAAAACAAAATCTGTGCTGCCGAGGCGGGACTTGATCGGGCACGGCCTGACTGCCGTGCTAGCTCTGCGGCCTCGACGGTCTATCTAGTGCAGCATCGGAGGGGTGGGGGTACAGGGGTGCAGCGGTGGGGGTGAGCCTGCTTCTTCCTCCTTCCTTCTCCCCCCTCTCTCTCCCCCCCTGGGGTGAAGGTCGCTGCGGGCCGCTGTGACTGGTAGCACGGGACCGCGTGGAGGACCCAGAAGCACTGGAAATAGCCGTTCCTGCCCTCCGCCAAGTGCAGACCGCCTAAATCACCGCTGAGCTGCATTGCAGGGGAAGGAGGAGAGGCGGCCGGACACACACTGTGGGTGAACCCTCCCCCATGATTATTCGGGGCGAAAGACAATAGATGCCAGCAGCGGCCCGCCAAGAGTTGACCTGGGCGGACCCTACTCTGTAGGACACCTACCCACCGACGACGTCTGGAGACACAACATTGAGGCGAAGACCTAAGAGGGAAAGGCATTGCTGTTGGGGGCGCCCTGTCCCGGGTCCCGCTCCCGGACACAGATCGTACCCGGAGAAGGCAACCATGGTCCGTAAAGGGGCAAAAGCACTAGATGGCAAAGATGGAACATCGGCAGGACACACCCTAGAGACCAGTCCGGAAGGATCTACACAATCAATGATGAACTCTGCCCTACCTAGTGACCAGCAAATGGACAAACTAGACCTGATTCTGCAAGAAATAAGAGACTCCAGAACCGCAATGGAAGCACAGATGGGAACCCTTACCACTAATCTCTCGCTATTAAAAGCTGATCATGACAAACTGGCGGACAGAGTCAAAGACCAGGGTGCAACACTGACGGACCTCACCCCGACGGTGGCGGAACATACCACCTACATACAGCAAATACAACAGCAAGTGAAGTCCCTAATGGAAGGCGTGGAGGATGCGGAAGGCCGCAATCGACACAACAATATCCGCGTCATTGGGCTTCCGGAACGGAGCGAGGGAACCCATGCAACGGAATTCATGGAACAATGGTTCCGGAATCACGTGACCACGGAAGACCTGTCACCGTTCTTCTGTGTGGAGAGAGCTCACGGGATCCCCACTGGACGGCCGAGACCAGGACAACTGCCACGACCACTGATTGTCAAAATCCTCAACTACCGGGACAGAGATATACTGCTTCAAAAGGCCCGGGAGAAGTCCCTCATTGAATATGAAAACAGGCGTATCTCGCTATACCGGACTACACCAACCTAGTGCAAAAGCAACGGTCCTCCTACTTCGAGATAAAAAAGAGGCTCCAAAATGCCATCCTCCGCTATGCCCTACTGTTTCCAGCCCGCCTCAAGGTGATACATGACAGTAAAACTAACTTTTTTGAGAGCCCCACTGATGTGGAGGAATGGCTAGAGGTAGCGGACATTGAGGAGAATCCAGGACCGACTCAGGGATCGTCGGCCAGCGGCTCCAAGGACGGCTCAGACCATACAGGAGATACTTCCAACACGCAGACTACGAGACCGAAACGACGAAAGCCTACTAAATCCCAACAGAAAGAAGGTCAGAAAGACGCAGTCGCAATGGTGGGCTCCTTTCGAGAAGAACAAGAGATCATCAATACAGACACTGAAGACAGTATATTGCACTCGGACCCGGAACACAGCATGGTATTGTTTCCGACTGTAACGCCACGAGCAGCAGATGAACTTCTGGACAATGCCCAGGAGTAACGGCCTAAACGGACGGGGCCTGAGGCCCTAGGACCTACTAATATCCTTTCTTGGTTGTACATTGATCGAAAAGCTGGGTGAGGAGAGTGGGGGAGGAGGGAACCTGAAGCAGGAGAAACTGACTTTGTTAAAATGTCTGTATGCTGAGGTCCGGTTTAAATATGTTTTGTTTACAACATGGTAGTTGTGATTGGTGGACCTCACAACCTACATTCCTGCAGAGAGGTGAGACACAGTGATACGGTGGTGGGAAAAACCCCCCCGGAGGATACCAGCAATAGATACTATTAGAAATAACTTCCCTGCCGGCACCGTTGAGCCGGCAGCGCATAAATGTGAGACTTTGTAGACACGGCACATGCTTAGTCGACCCCCCAAAGGCGTATGCACCGAAAATTGTTTAGTTATGTTTTGCATTTTCTGGTTCGGCACAGCAACGTTCCTATGCTGCGCCTATAGAGTTCGAGTTTTGGGAGGGATCGAAGACGTCTCCTGGCTAGCACTGACGATACCAATACCACAACACATGGCACTGCCGGTTATGGCATCTGTACTCAAGTATGGCTGATACAAAGAGAAAATATAGGCTGGCTACCTGGAATGTACGTGGGCTAGGAGCAGTACAAAACGACATAGAATACATGCTTTTTTACTTCGCCAACAGGCCCACATAGTATTTCTACAGGAATCCCACTTAACACAGTCTGAGGCACACTCATTACGGAAAAAGTGGAGGGGAACTATTTTCTCTACAACGTACTCTGCCTTTTCCAGGGGGGCCACCATATGGGTGCGACACAGCACCCCTTTTGTAGAACTTGAGAGGAAGGTAGATGAACAAGGGCGATATATATTGGTGAAGGGCACACTGGACGGTACACCACGGGTCCTGGGCAGCATCTATGCCCTGAACTTTGACCAGGACAAATTCCTAGCAAGCGTAGGCCGGGTTTTAGCTGACTGGATAGACATCCCCTGGATTTTGAGTGGGGATTGGAACATGATTCTAGATATCGAACTGGACAGGCCTCAACCCCTCCTCCAGACGACGAGCGTACACAAGATGGCAGACTCCTTTAGAACCTGGCTCCAGGGATGGGGACTGACAGACGTATGGCGCACCCTGCATCCAACACACAAGGAATATTCTTATCACTCCCCAGTTATGCCCTGCATACCCGCCTAGATAGATTCTTGTGTACCAACTACCTGCTGACCAAATGTACGTCCTCAGACTACCTAGCTAAAACCTTCTCGGACCACAGACCACTGACACTCGACCTACATTGGGGGAGGGTGCCATCACCGGTACCCACCTGGAGACTTAACCCACTGCTACTAGAGGACGGCCCATTCCGCAAAACACCTATCGGATACACTAAATAACTACTTCAGTGAGAACTGGGACACTGCGTCCTCAAACCTACTGGTGTGGGACGCCATGAAGGCTGTGATAAGGGGGATGCTATCAGCCAGCTGGTGGGAGCCAGACAGGAAATTCACAGGAAACTCTGTGAGGTCGAAGACCGCCTGAAAGATCTAGAGACGGCGGCAGGAGTAGACTCCGGGCGCAGGGAAGACTTACAGTTATGCAATATAGAACACGCGGAACTCCTGGAAACACTGAGAGTCATTGATCACAAGGATTATCTGAGACGCCAGCAGACGGAAGCAGACAGATCTGGGGCCCTACTAGCTCGCCTGGTCCGAGACAACCCCGAACTCCCAGTGATCACGAAAATTAGGTACGGGGCGGGCAGGGAGATGTCCACGGAGTCGGATATTAATACTGCATTTAGGGTCCACTTGGAGAGGCTATATGCCCCTCTCCCTGAGGGTGGTAGAGGCGAAATGATAGAATTTCTAAGAGACCTACCGTCCCCAACCCTGACCCGGGAAGAACAGACTGAGATGGACGGACGCATTACACAGCAGGAAATCAAAATAGCCATTGGCTCCCTTAACCGGGGCAAAACCCCTGGCATGGACGGCCTGCCTGTCGAATTTTATCAGACTTACTCTGCAATGCTAGTACCCATTTTAGAGAAAGTTTATAAGACAGCTTACGAGGTGGGTCACCTGCCTGCCACGACAATGCAAGCCTCAGTGATATGCATACCAAAACCCGGCAGGGATGCCCTTGACCTGAATAACTACAGGCCCCTCTCAATGCTCTCCACAGAGTATAAAATACTTAGCAAAGCTATCGCTATGCGACTACAGACCCGCCTCCCTGCCCTAATACACCCAGACCAATGCGTCTTCCTCCCAGAGAGGAGTACTTCCCAGAATACGAGGAGGCTCCACGCTCTCATGTCAGCCACGCCAATGGGCCTTCCTCAGGCCGGTTGCATCGCCTTGGATCTCCGACAGGCATTCGACTCCCTGACATGGGATTTTATGTTCGAGGTCATAAGGGGTTTCGGCTTCCCGGACTCCCTAATCAAATGGATTTGTCTACTATATACAAACCCGACAGCTAGAGCAGGCAGATTCAGGTATATCTCGGATAGCTACGATATTTACAGAGGCACCCGGCAAGGCTGCCCACTATCACCTTTGCTGTTTGTACTGACACTCGAGCCCCTGGCGATCGCGATCCGGACCCGAGCGGGCGAGGTGGGTATCTCCATTGACGGAACGCATAATTTGATATCAATATACGCTGACGATATCTTAGTGTATCTACGAGATCTGAACGGGAACCACTCAAACCTGGCGACCATCTTTAACCGATTCGAGACCTATCTGGCCTGGCCATTAGCCCGACAAAATCCCTAGGCTTCTATTTCCGCAAAAGGCAACAACCCTCCCACATACAATTTGGTGACTATCGGATCCAAATAGAGCCGACTACATTTAAGTACCTAGGCATTAACGTTTATAGAAGACAGGAAGACCAGATTGAGGGTAACCTGCGGAGGGCCATTAATGGTCTCTGAAGTAGTGTAAACTTTTGGACATCCCTGCCACTATCTGTCATGGGTAGGATAGCAGTTTCAAAGATGGTCATGCTCCCCCGTATTCTGTACTACTTTGTAAACCTGCCGGTCCTCCTCCCGCAGCACATATTCGCCACACTGAACACGATCCTGATTACTCTCATATGGGGCCCTGGGAGACGGCGAATAAGCCTCAAGAAACTACAACTGAGCACTAAACAGGGAGGCCTAGGTGTACCAGACCTACGGGGCTACTATTACGCAAGCCAGTTGCAATGGCTGTCAAGATGGGTGGCGGGTAAGAATTTACACGAGATTGATTTCACTCAGGACCAACTAACACGTGGAGAACTGCACTCCCTTCTGTTACCCAGAGCCAGGATCCTTTGAGATTGCCACCCCCTGCTGCATACTGCCTTAACGTGCTGGCGAAAGGCGTTGGCATACATGGCAGGAACTACACCCTATGCAGATAACATCCCCCTGTTAGGGCTCCCAACACCGCAAGGGTGTCTGACACGACGCAGGTTACAGCCTTGGGCAGAGGCGGGAGTGGATAGAGTGGGAGACCTGTTTGGAGACGGCACACTACTGGACCACGCCTCCTTCGCGCAGGCAACAGGAGCCCCAATGCGATTGTACTTCCTACATGCCTCAGTGACACACTACGTGCGACGCACATGGGCCCCACAGCGTAGCAAACAAGAACAACATGAACTAGTGCATCTCCTCCATTATATGGGGTCAGGAGGACACTTAGTAAAATGGCTCTACGTGGGCATTAGGGAACACGCTGCTATGTCTCTCACTACACTCAGGGACACCTGGACGGACGGGGCCTGGAAGACTGTCCTAGAACATCATAGGAGGGTGTCCAGAAACGTCAAATTCAAATTCATACAGGCTATGATACTGCACTGGGCATATCTCACCCCCCCCCCCCCCCAAGACTCCAGAGGATGTTCCCTACTTCCTCCCATAGTTGTCCCCGGTGTCAGGGGGATGAGGCCGACCTCCTCCATATGCTGTTGACATGCCCGAGGATACGCAGCTATATGGGGACAGTCTGCCATAGACTACACACTATCACAACTCTACAGATCCCGGAGGGGGCTCTGCCTTGTCTGATAGGGCACAGGAAAAGACCCAAGACCTAAAAAGCACAGCTGAAGTTTTTAGACCTGGCACTCTTGTTGGCAATCAGAGTCACTACCATGAGGTGGAAATCGGCCAGACCCCCAAGTGTAGAGGTGTGGTGGTCTGATTTGCTAAAATGGGGTAGGGCAGAAAGTGTAATCCTGCGTAGAGAAGAGGAGAAAGGGCTCCGGAGGCATCCGATTGCTCAGGAATGGGAGCGGATGCTGGAGGAGATAGAGGATGGGGACCTAGAGTTCTCACAAGAGAATACCCCATGACCAGACATACGTGGTGGAGAGCGAAGGAAATACAGAGTAAGGACATAACCGCCGAATGTACAGGTTAGCCAGCCACCTGCAAATACAGTTCTAGACAGGATACGGTCAACATGCCAAGGAATACAGTGCCTAAACGATGGAGAAGCTGGGAGACGGGGAGAGTGGGAGGGTGTTGGGTGGGACAGAGTTAAGTTAAAAGGCAACAAGGTAATGCAAATGTAACAAGATTATTGATGCAAGAACCCTAAGTCAAATTGAATTTAATGTACAATTGGGAAAGATTGCAGGTCAATTAGCCGAAAGTTAGAGTGAGAAAAGACTGATGAACGATAATGTGAATAAATGTAAAATGTAATAATTGATACAGTCACGAATAAATAGTTTTAAAAAAAAAGAAGTTTACAACATTCTATGCATAGAACCAAACATTAAGACAATTGCAATCCTGTTTGGTTTCTTAGGTAATGGATGTAGGTTTATTGGTTCCACAACCAGCCGACACGTGTTTCGTCGCGTGGGAACAAAATCACTGCGACTCCTCAGGGCTGGGAAAGAAGCACAAAAATACAGATATGGAACACTTGGTCATATTCAGTGCATGTACATACGATTTTACATTTACATGCACTAGCTACAGTAATGGGTATGTCCAGTGATCAAGGTGTCAAAACAGAAACATCCCACAAACCGTGGTTGGAAGGTTCCATCAACCGTGAAGATAGTGGCGGTATGGAGAAAAAATAATCTATGGGTGAACATAAGCTTATATCAAAAGATCACATTCTCCATATAAAACACATTGGTCAGGAACAAAACTGTGGGATGTTGGAAAGTTTTATTTTCTGACAGATAAAAAGCTTCACTGTAAAACAGAAAAAAGGACTACCACAAAAAGGCCTACTACGGCGGCGTGACACGCACCATTCGAAGTCACTCTCATGTCTGTTGTGTGAAGTGAACGCATGCGTGCCCAATCTTAGCCATAACTCGGAAAGAAATGATTTGCACACTAAGAAACTTTCATACCTTATGACACGACCTAAAATCCTATAGGTCTGAAGTGATGTGTCTACACAGTCTTTTAGCTGCAGTGGGGAAGATAAATTAAGGGGGCGGGGGTTATTTAGGAGGGAAGGAAAGAAGGGAGAAGATGAACCAGGGAAAACATCTGTTGGTGTTTACCCCTAGTCACCGTGTATCTGTAGATCCACAGATATCATTAGACTACTGACTTGATGTCTAGCATACTGTATGCAGACATACACAAGAAAAGTAACCTCTCACCGTATCAACTTGGTAGTCCTACACGTCCCAGCCGGGTACGTGTATTATAGGAAAGGAGAAAAACAGCTTTTAGCGTCTAGGGAGGTTCCAGGTGTGGTGGTACCTTCCTGTACAGAATGTAAAAAAAAAAGGGGGGGGCATGTGTGTGTCAGAAGGAACCTCTGTTCATCGGTTCTCTTTAAGTATCGCCTTGTTTTGTACCTGGCGTTATATCATCTTAAAATCACCACTCACAATAAATATGAGTGACAACCGAAGTGGGGTTAATTATATCTTCTAGTAGTGGCCTCCCAACGAGAATCGGAGTTCATGAGCAAACGGGTTGAGAATGTTCAATCGGCCGTGCTAGGAGGAAAAAATGCAAGTGCCTCAAACTTACAGTATGTTATAAGTCCTGAAGTCTGGTGAGAACAGACAGTTGATCAACAATCTCTAGAGTTATAATGTAGATCCAAATACCTTAATGAGTGTGCTCATCAAGCCTCTAACTGGGAGGGGATACACCCACAGGCTCCGGTTCACGCGGGTACGTCGTAAATCCGGAAGTGTCTGCAGGGGCAAAGCCGAAAGGGAATCGGCATTATTAGCGGTCCCTGTGAGTGTTACCATTAAGGTTACAGATCAGGAAACTTTCCTGTCTCACATCGTAAGTGAACTCACCGTAAACACAGTATCCCTCCTCCTTTGGTTCCCGGTCGCCGTGTTCCAAATACGGACACGTGACCGGAAGGAGACTGGGATTAAATACCCTTGTTCGCTGAATGACTAGAACGTAAATGGCAATGCCGGAATCGGCCATTAATACATTCTTGCGGCACCTCGTATCGAGTCCCGTGGGTGCCGGCAATAAAATTCATGTGCGAAATCAACCCGAAAGAAAACAACTCTGGCCTTTTTGTGGTGGTCCTTTTTTCTATTTTATAGTGAAGCTTTTTATCTGTCAGAATATAAAACTTTCCAACATCCCACGGTTTTATTCCTGACCAATGTGTTTTATATGGAGAATGTGATCTTTTGATATAAGCTTATGTTCACCACTAAAATTATATGTTCTCCATACCGCCACTATCTTCACGGTTGATGGAACCTTCCAACCACGGTTTGTGGGATCTTTCTGTTTTTACACCTTGATTACTGGATACCCATTATTGTAGCTAGTGCATGTAAATGTAAAATCGTATGTACATGCAACATCCAAGTGTTCCATATCTGTACTTTTGTGCTTGTTTCCCAGCCCTGAGGAGTCGCAGTGATTTTGTTCCCACGCGACGAAACACGTGTCGGCTGGTTGTGGAACCAATAAACCTACATCCATTACCTAAGAAACCGAACAGGATTGCAATTGTCTTAATTTTTGGTTTTTGGTTCTATGCATAGAATGTTGTAAACTTCTTAACCACTGTTGAAATACCGCGATTGTTGTGTGCGAGGGCATTGCTGTTCTACATTGTCCCGTAGGTTAGGTGACTGACCTACTTTAGAGCGGTTAAGGGGTCTTAAGTTCAAGTTCAAGTTCAGGAATTTGTATAGCGCACTACTCACCCAGAGGGTCTCAAGGCGCTTGTGGGATGGGGGGCATTGTTTATCGAATAGCCAGGTTTTAAGTTCCTTTCTGAAGGAAATGTGGTTCTGTGTGAGGCGGAGGTGAGTGGGGAGATAATTCCAGGTCTTGGCCGCCAGGTAGGAGAAAGATCTTCCTCCCATGGTGGATCTGTGGATGCGCGGAACTGCGGCGAGGGCTTGATTGGAGGATCTTAGTTGGCGGGTGGGTGTGTCGAAGGACAGTCGTGTGTTGAGGCAATCGGGCCCTAGTTTGTAGAGGGCCTTGTGTGCGTGAGTGAGGAGACGGAGCGTTATTCTCTTGTTGACGGGAAGCCAGTGGAGATCTTTCAGGTGGCCGGTGATGTGAGCTTGGCGAGGGATGTCCAATATGAGTCTGGCTGATGCATTTTGGATGCGTTGGAGTTTTTTCTGTAATGAAGGTGTTACCATAGTCCAGTCGGCTAGTGACCAGTGCGTGGGTGACAGTCTTTCTTGTTTCTGTGGGGATCCAACGGAAGATTTTTTTGAGCATATGGAGTACATTGAAGCAAGAGGATGAGACGGCGTTGACTTGTCTGGTCATCGAGAGGGAGGAGTCTAGGATGAAGCCTAGGTTACGTGCGTGGTCTGTGGGTATGGGTGCTGTGCCCAGGGCCGATGGCCACCATGAGTCATCCCAGGCAGAGGGGGATGACCCTAGGATGAGAACTTCCGTTTTGTCTGAGTTAAGTTTTAGGCGGCTGTTTTTCATCCATTCGGCTACTTCTTTCATGCCTTCATGAAGATTGGTTTTGGCGGTGTTTGGGTCTTTGGTGAGGGAGAGGATCAGCTGGGTGTCGTCAGCGTAGGAGATGATGTTGAGGTTGTGTTGTCGCGCGATGGATGCGAGGGGGCTCATGTAAACGTTGAAGAGGGTGGGACTGAGTGATGATCCTTGTGGTACTCCGCAGATGACTTCGGTGGCCTCTGATTTGAATGGGGGGAGTCAGACTCTCTGGGTTCTCCCAGCGAGGAATGAGATGATCCAGTCCAAGGCTTTTCCTTGTATTCCGACGTTGCTGAGGCGTTGTATGAGGGTGCTATGACAGACTGTGTCGAAGGCGGCGGAGAGGTCGAGTAGGATGAGGGCAACTGTTTCTCCGTTGTCCAGTAGCGATCGGATGTCGTCTGTCGCTGCAATGAGGGCGGTTTCAGTGCTGTGTTTGGCTCGAAAGCCGGACTGTGAGGAGTTGAGGGAGTTGTTGGATTCAAGGAAGGCGGTGAGCTGGCTATTGACGGCTTTCTCAATGACTTTGGCAGGGAATGGGAGGAGGGAAATGGGGCGGTAGTTCTTAAGTTCAGAGGGGTCTGCTGTGGGTTTCTTCAGGAGAGCGCTGAGTTCGGCATGTTTCCAGCTTTCTGGGAAGGTAGCGGAGTTGAAGGAGCAGTTGATGACATCACGGAGGTTTAGAGCGGTTAAGGGGTCTTATCTGCTCGCCTTTCTGCACCACGCCTTAACTTAGCAATCAGTACACATTAACATTCACACTAGGCAGTGCGCCCAACTTTTCTGAAACACTAAAACCCCCACTTGTTGTATTTACATCCAGTGGCTATATTCAACCCCCTCGAGTGTGGAGGTCATTTATTGAAGCCCATCCTTGCGAGTTATGAAACAGGGTTGCCTGCTGTAGCCCGTGTTATTCTATTTAGCTCTTGAACCATTGGTGGTGGCCATCCATCAGTGCCCCCTTATACAGGAAGTGGAAACGCCTGTTGGTGCATGCAAGATCTTGCTATATGCAGATGATATATTATTAGGCTTTCCTGTTTTCAGTTTCTATTTTTGGTAAATTCTGGTGGGGTTTTTTCAGTGTTTTCAATATCTTAAAAAACAGTTGTTATCAGTGGTTACACATTTCCGCGCCACTAAAAGCAGCAGAAAAAGTGTTTTTCTGTTTTTTATGGAACGTTTTGCTTTTATTATTGCTTGCTTATTGCACTGAAAGAACATGGTATATAGACAGTGTACTTATAGTGTATATGAGGTCCAAATAGATTTTTGCAAATTAATCTTATTGTAGTACACAATACAATACTTCTTCAGTGAGTCTTTGGGTCATGTGCGCTCGCCCTTTCCTTCCTATGTAAACTTCTGTGAAAAGGCCCTCTCAGCATTCATAGCCCCTTGGGCTGAGAACCATCAGCTAAGGGACACAGTTGGAATGACTCTTTCTTTGATGCCACATAAAGCACAAAATTATAAATATTTGTGTTTTATTTCCTGTGCATAAGAAAAATGTGCACCAGAACAGACTAAAAAGTCAATAGCATCCCTCATTAACTCTGAAGATTGTAAAGATGCTTTCAGCATACCATCTAACAAGTGCCAAGGATCTCTTACAGGGAATCACTTCAGCTCGGTATAAATTTTGACAGGTCAATACACAAGTTTTTTATATACGTAACTGAATCACTGCAAATACAAACAATATCACTCCAATCTTTGTTGAACTTGGAAATAACCTTTTTTGCAGAGCATTACAAGTGACAATGCGTTCCATGTTTTCCAAAAGCCTGGTGTCATGTTTTCACCACTAGCCCAGATGCTTGGTGATAAATATACTTGTCAGTATGCCTTGCATTGAATGTTTAAAGCCTGAGGTGTTGGCAATTCACCTACTATCAATACTGACCCACTAGAAACTATTGTCTGATGTGTTAAGGGTTTTTACCCATTCTCTGTGGGTAAATGTGATGACACATATTAGGAAAGATTTTTATGAAACCAGCCATTTTACCTATAAGTGAAAGAATCAAATGCAGCCAAAATATCAAATATGAGTTCGATATTTCCTGATTCTCTATAGTTTATAAAATGATTAAACTAGACCTAAAACATGTAACTAAACTCTGCATCTTTAGAACAAAGGCCACAAAACCGAAAAAAGTAAAAGGAAGAAGAAACAGTATTTAAGTGGCATCCCTAAAGAACAAAACTAAAGCAGAATAATGTTAGCCAGTATTTCTTACTGCGAGCGTGTATAACAAAGTTACATTGTATTGACCCCTTCAGGAAGAAAAAAATGTCACTTTCACTCTCTTTTTCCTTTCTTTGAATGGCATTTAGTTTGTGATTGTCCAGGTGTTTTTTCAGTGTTTATATGTTTTCACCGGTGAGAGCTATTTTTCTTTCAGTGGGGTTTTATCAGTTATTATAGGTTTAAAACTAAAACCCCACAGCCTATATATTATTGACTTTGAGTAGGCCAGACTCCTCTGTTCCCAAACTCATGTCTCTAATTGAGGCTTTTTCAGTCTTCCCCGAGTATAAGATAAGTTGGTCCAAGTGTGAGGTGCTACCACTCACGAATACGGACTCCACAGGATGCTTTTGGCTTCATGAGGGCTCAGATTTGAAGTATTTGGGATTGCTGACCCGCGTAATGCTGACACCTGGGGAAGTCCGGCCCCTCTCTATAACTGGGGTTCCAGAGTTAGCTGGTTAGCCCACCCAGTGGACCTTGTGGCTACCTTCCATAATGGAAGTGAGAAAAGTGTGTGGCTAGGCACCACCATATAACAAACGTGGGAGACTGTCATGTCCCAGGACCCAAACCTCCACTGCGTATACCGGATCATCAAATCCCTCAAACCATTAGTCATTAAACGCTCTGTAGTATTGCAGCGGATCTGGGGTGTCAATGCCCTCCTTCAAAAGTGGATCAGCAACTTTTTGCGAGGTCAATACGGGGCATCCCTCCATTCCACAGGAGCTTATGCAGTAGAGCATTACCCCTAGCGAAGAAGTTTCTCTTCATCAGTAAGGAGAAGTTCTGGAGTTGATATAGAAGTCGGGTAGTATTTTGAAGATGGCCAAACGGCCAAGTAAGTATAGGGGAGGGATCTCCAGAGTTTCATATCACGTGCAGGCTCTCTAGCTGGAAGTTGAGATTATGCTTATATGCCAAAGCCCTGTCCTCAGTAATGGCAACCCGAGGTATTTGAATCCCTTGTAATGAATCTGCTTTTCGCAAAAAGGACAGACCCTAACTTCTACACCCGCTTAGGCCGAGGCAAGAAAACCAATCCAAATGTATGGAATATAAGTTATAACACATATAAGTTTATTAAAACAATACTTCTAAAGGTAGACCTATTATATCAGTCATGGCAGACTCCCAAGTTTCTAAAGGACAATTGAAATAAACGGTCAAAATAGAATGCAGTATGTCAAAGAATAGCATAGAATCGAAATAGAATAAAACTGGTTAGGAACACCTCTCCGACTGACTCTTCTGCAACATCCTTGCCAACTCAAGCTGAGAGAAGCCAGTTTCTACAGCCCAGGCAGGAGTTTCAGTCAGGACTGAAGTTCCAGAGCTAATATGTGTTCAATTACTTCCTCAGGGCTGTATATATAAAAGTTCCTGATCCCGAGTCCAAAAGTACGTGACTTTTGGACTCGGGAATCAGGAACTTTTGAACTGAGGTCACGTACTCGTTGACCCGATGGAAGGCAGGAGATAATATAACATAGAACTTTGAGGGTACTACCTTGGTATTTTCATTATTATGGAGCATGGATATTGACAATTTGGATTGCTTTCAGTGATTTAACCAGAGAATGGATACCATTATATCATCAGAGTCGTTAAAGAGACAGGTGCTGTGGAGCATCAGGATTATTGATTTATTGCATATTCCATTATATATATACAGCCCTGAGGAAGTCATTGAACACATATTAGTGTATGACGAAACACGTGTTGGCTGCGCGCTTTTTTCATGTTTAATGAAGAAGACTCATCTTGTATCTGGAATATAGACTGAAATAAAGGAATAAAAGAATGTGAAGAAAGGACCATTTCAATTGATTTGATGATTTATGGTCATTTTGAATTTTGAATATTTGAGATTCCTGGTGGAGCATGATTATTGCTGTGCCCCCGTTATATAATTTTTGGGAACTGTATCTAATCTACTGAATGTTACACTTAATTAATGTGTGGTTATTAATAGGTGCTCAGGGAGGATTTAATTTTGCCACAAATAGACTACGCACTGTTGTACCCGGCACGACTTAGAGTTCCGCATCAGGGCAAACAGATATTATTTACAAAACCGCAACAAGTGGAGGAATTCCTCAAGCAAGTAAAACGCACAAACCGGTCGTATGGTGCTGAAGCTGCGTCACAGCAATCTCTATCAACAGGAGCGGAAGATGACTCGCAGTGAGATCCGGTCTCTCTGCTTGGACACGTTTATAATTTTGCTTTGGTGGTACAATTGCACCGAAGTAAGACCTGAAAATCTTAACAGTAAAAGGAATGACATAGTAGGGTAAATAAGATACTATCCCAGCCACTGGGCACCCCAGACTTCCAAGGGGCCCGGATACACTGTCCGCAGTGGGGCTCCCTGGGAGGAGGGTTAACATGTGGCCACCTTGTAATGTCCCCCAAAGGGTATACCCCACGATATGTTTGTTGCGGGACATGAAGGGTGTTCATGGACCAGGTTTGGCTACGGGCTGAGTTGGGGATGTGGGGGGTGGTGGGAGGGAGAATAATACTGGCAAGTTGGAACTGTTTCACTGGGAGTAGGGAGGGGCAAGGTGGTTGGGGTCGGAATGACGAAGGGGAGGGGGAGGGGTAGGGAGGTTGTTTGGTTGGAATATTGTTTAACATGTCAAAAACATGCAGTTTTGGATAGCGCAGACGCCATATATGCCGCAGGTCGCGGCAGAACTCTGGGTGGCACATCCCGTACCCATAGATGGCGTAACATTTGAATCTGTGGGGACTAGAGAAAAGATGCTGACAACCCTTACATGCACGATTTCAGCATGGCAGCACAAAGGGCGAATAATGAACGCACCCATGCTCTATTCTCCATTGCTGCCTCTTACTTATCACCCGAGCATGCCGCTCCTGCAGGAAGTCATTTTCCATAATTTTAAAAAACATACACACATCTGCACCTGGGGGGAGTTGTACCACAATGGCCAGTTTCGAACCCTGGAACAGATGTTCCAAAACACACAACAGACCCCAATGGATACCTTTTTGTATATCCGGCTTAGACAGGGGATACGGGCATTGACACCGGATTTCCCAGCTGAACCACAAGCCTTGACACCGTTATAGTTGATGCTACAGTGCGGGACAGCTAGACGTCTAGTGTCTTTAATATACCGTACAGTGCATACACAAAGGGTAGTCCCGGACACTGTAACCCGCACGAAGTGGGGGGCGGAGGTGGGCTTTGTCCTGACTGATGAACATTGGGAATTTTGTTGTATGCAAACCGAACAGGTATCAGCCAGCAGCAGGCTTCGTATAGTTAATTATACGTTTCTACACAGATTGTATGAAATACCTGCCAGAATGCACAGACTTGGTCTGAGGGACTCTGACAGATGTGACAGGTGCTGGGCTGAAGGTGCAGACTTTCTCCATCTGGCGTGGGAATATCCAGGAGTGCATGATTACTGGGAACAGGTCTTCCAGGCTTTAGTGGAGATGATACACATGCAAGTTGACCTTACCCCATTGATGGCACTATTAGGTTATGTTAAACATGTGCGTGCGGAGCACCGTAAGTTTGTGGCTATGGCATTGCTTATGGCTAATAGGAGAGTGGCATGCCGCTGGGGAAGAGGGTGAGCGCCCAAGTTCAAGACCTGGATTGATGATTTGTTAACTTGCCAAGAAAGGCTCATAACATATGCTGAAATGTTGACTGTGGCCTCCAGGCCCAGGGACATATGGGCTCGCTGACTTGCTACCTGATTGCACACCCATGAGACCCCACTAAACAGCCTTGACTATACCAATACAACGGTGAAGCAGGAGGCTGCGGAATTGAGGGGTGGAGATACGAATGTCAGCCACAAGAGGATGGGTTAAGAATGAACTGCTTTATGTATGACTACAGAAACTGTAATCAATTGGTTGCAGAGTACTGGGAGACAATTGGGCTGAAGGAATAGGGGTGTCACAGCATATTGATTATATGAATAATTCGTGAGGGGCTGCAGGGTGCCCATAGGGCGGATATTGTTGCATGTATACAGTGCTTGTATTGTTCTGACAAAGAGGGGAATCTAATCCCATGTACCAAGAAAATAATGGATTTACCGCTGTACCAATTACTTGTACCGCAAACTGTGATGATAGTCTTGTGATTGCACTATGATTAAAATAATAATAAAAAGAGTTAAAAAAAAAGAATGAAAAAACACGAGTGAAAAACATGTCCTCCCCACTTTGCAGCTACGTGCGAGCACAGAACATGGCGTCAGTTATGCAAACACTGCCATGCACAGACAGGAGCATAAAGCAGAGGAAAATTAGAAAGCAAGATGACATGAGGCCATGTCAAAGCCAATAGCAAATACTGCCATGAAGCAAGATAAAGTCAGAGAGCAAGATTGACATGAGGCCATGTCAAAGCCAATAATAAGAGCTCATATCGAAATGTACTGTTCTACTCCGTAACAGCTCCCACTAAGCAGGCATATTTAGAGCCGTTCTACATTAAGGCTAGAATAAAATAACACGCTAAAGTCAATTGAAAGATGGTGGTAGTTGACGGTCATAATGGGGTACTCAACCAAAAAAGTTGCACAATCACTACATTCCATTCAATCCCACGACCATCGACTATCACCATCAGCATATATCAAGAAATTGAATAAAAAGGATTTATAAGGGTCCTTCCCTTGACCAATGACTACTATAACATATTGGTCTAAAACCAACTACCTGGGGACGTAGCCTAGATAAGAGATTAGGCACACACTGAATACAGCAACATAATGATACTAGAATACATATCGCTAATGCTATACCACCTAGCAAAGTTTACCAAAATCTGGCAACCACCCAAACAACCAATCCCACCACCCCTTTTCGATATCTTGCTTGACATCTTTAGCCAACTTGTGTAAAGCATCAATGTGGGACTGAATTAAATTAGAATGATCTGAAAGGTTAAAGCAACACATTCCCTCAAAATCTGAACATCCATGATCATGTTTTAAAAGCAAATAGTCAATGTTCTGTTCTGCAATATTGCTTTCCGTGCCCCTCGCACGTGTAATAAAAATTCTGTTAAAGCAATCGATGTATGATGAGTATTTTTTACCATAAGACATGCTAATTCACTAACAGCTTTAGAGTTATAAATTGCTAGGCCTTGAATACCTACCATTGAAGCCGCCAAACTAATGTATTTGGATTTCGATAATAAATGCAATTCAGAGTTACAATGTTCATAAGCTGAACAGCTTCTCTTATAGTTCAAGCATGAGGTGATGGATCTAACGGAAACATCATCAGACTTAATCTAGTAAAAGCACCTGTGATATTTGCTAGAATATATGTATAAGTCACATTCCCACAGGAAAATAACCACCCTACAGGCAACTTGACATGCCTGAAATGACTGGCAGCAGATACTATATTATTGCACACCACATTGTTTTGCACATTTGCACAAACATTGTAGTGTCTATATTGACATAAAACATTTTTCTGCCAAGACATAACGGATGAATTTCTGTCAAGTCGAATTTGAACACATTTACCAATAATAGTTGGGTCGCAAGTTAAATTATAACAAACGTCGCCTTCAGTAACGTTGAAAGTTATGCCCTGTGTCATGTTTTTCCAATCATTATCAGTAGCTTCTCGACAAAAGCGGCAGAATTCGTAAAGCGATAATTGAGATCTCACATCATGTTCCTCTACAGCCCTGTCTGCATTCGTGACATTAAAAGTCTGCAGCAACACGTCAATAGGGGTAGGCACAGTTAGAAAGCATGTGGAAACGACGTCCAAAGTACTCTTCATGTTTGACATGCAGAAGTATGACCTGTTGAGCACAGTTTGTGCCAGGTATGACCAAATATTATCCCTCTGAGTCAGCATTGCTGTCAGTCTCTGCGTGGTCGGTTGGCCACTTCGCGATAAGGGTCTCCTTGTCCCCCCCACCCCATGCGTACACGGCCAAAAGGAGTCCAGCGAGCACAAGCAGAGCACAAACACGCCATACAGTGATCTAAAAGAACGGAAACAAAACAGGTATTACACATTCTCGCAAATAACATTTATCAGCAGGCACATGTTCCCATTTTTCCTTCCCTGGCTTCATAATGACTAGAACATTGTCCTTTCCAGTTGCAATGACTTATGTCTGTTCGGGGGGTCTATTTGGAGACTCTACCCACACTTTGGCTCCTGGGTTTTTATCAGTTGAGCCAAACCCTCCTTTCCCACGTACGGTGAGGAGGGCTGGGGCAGTCCCCTTCTTAACTACCCCTCTGTATACTGGCATGATCACCATTTGAGCAACTCTGTCTCCAGATTGTATCATCAGATCAGTATCTCCACTATTAAGTAGGATTACTTTAATTTCACCTTGATAATCTGCATAAATTACACCTCCCAGCACTTGGATGCCCTTTAGAGCCAATCCAGATCGAGGGGCAATTAAACCAAAGTGCTCTAGGGGTATCTGAATTTCCACTCCTGTCTCAATGAGTGTAATGTCTCTTGGTTTCAGTATGTACAGTTTCAAAGCATGCAGGTCAAGACCTGCAGCCTCCGGTGTCACTCTGTACGGCGCAAAAGCTCTAGGAACTGCCTCCCAATAAAGGATGACGTTGGTAGCCACATGAGGCTGAATCTGCAAAGCTGGATTTAACATTTGCATTAAAGACGTTTCTGCATTTGGGGGGGGCGTGGCTAGTAAGCCAAAATGGCGGACACAAATCTGTAAGCTCCGTTCATCATCCCCTAAAACTCTGATAAATGTATCCTGCAGGAGCGCCATCTCAACGAATGCTGATTGGGACCGAACACCGAAAACTCTGCTGCACCTGCTGAGCCTACTACTAGGCTAATTGACCCATGGACTCCGTGAATCTGTAGGCAGCGAACGTCTAGCCCTGCCCGTAATGAGGCCACACGCGGGAGCCTGCTACCGGAAGATGGACGCCCGCACCTGAGTGGCTGCGACTGGAGGTTTGGGGGGCCTCCGCCCGGACCTGACGCCGCATGGAGGGAGCGCTGATACAGGCAGGGGACCCGGTACTTGACCGCGCCGCCTCCCGGAGCTCCACGGCCCTATCCGCTGTGTGACCGCGCGCGGGTGACTGGCTTTAGAAGATGGCCATCCGCCTTACTGCCTGAGACTGGTGCTGTCGGGAACCTTCGCTGGGACCTGGCGCCGTGTGGAAGGAGCGCCGCTACAAACAGGAAGACCCGGTGCTTGGCTGCGCCACCTCCCTGGAGTTCTACAGCCTTATACACGGTGGGGCTGAGTGTGGGTGCCTAGTGCTGGGGGATGGCCGCCCGCGCCTGAGGGCCTGCACCCGATGCTGTGGGGGGCCTCTGCCCAGACCTGCCGCCGCGGGGTAAGAACACTGCCACAAGCGGGAGACCTGACTTTGAGCCGCGCCGCTCTCAGAAACTGTATGTCCCTGTCTAGCGCACACGGGAGACCGCATTTGGAAGAGGACCATACGTGCCTAAGTGTCGGTGCCCGGAGCTGTGGGGGACTTTTACCCAGACCTGGCATTGCGCGCCGGGACTGCCGCCACAAGGGAGAGATCCGAAATTGAGCTAAACCACCCCCTGGAGCCACAGCTGATGCGATAAACGAGGTGACAACTGGGCCCCCAAGGTATGTTTGCCAAAACAGGGCGGCGGTGCTAGTAGCAGATGAGAGGGGTGGAAAACAACACTAACACTGTGCAAAGACTGCTGCTGGGGACACTGAGGTGCATAATCACCTCCCGTGCCCGCAGCCCCTGACTCCCGGAATACTGATTACAGTTGCGACACCACATAGGGGCCTGTACGCTGAGACCGCATGGAGTCGGCAGCCGGTTGGGAGGGAGGCTGCCTAAGCCAGAGGAAGCGTCAGACGCGAGCCTGGAACCTGTGTGGGGCCCTATGGCATAGCGGATATAACACACGCGCTAGGCACCCCATCGAAATTGAGTGACACAGGCCTTAGTGAATAGTGGCACTCAGATTGGAACTTGCTGTAGTGAGATGCGTGTGGCTGTAGAGCAACCGAACTACAAGGCCCGGGCCCCTGGGGAGGCGGCGGAGCATCGAGGCTGCGATGAGAGCAGTCCCACGTCGAAGAGGCCCGCCATGCACCTACAATAAGACCTAACGGCACTGTGTACCAGTAAGCAGGCTGAGATCAACACACCAGCAGCGCCTATGGAGAGATAACAGAACAGACTCAATAGGACATGAGCGGCCAGCTGAGATTATAACCCCCTCAGCCAGACTCTGAGAGCTGGTCCAACGTTGGGCAGGTGCAGGGTGGAAGCACCGACGGTGTGCGAGCGCTGCAATCTCCCACTCCCGCACACGTAGACCCCTGTGGCATGCAGAGACAGTATCCACGTGGGCATCCACCGCCGTAGAGCATAGCCTTGACCACACCGCAGTGTGGTTGTGGCAATAGACAACGTCTTGACTCCCCTAGAATTTAATTGCAAATGCCCACGGCGCAGCAGCTTGTAATGGGCCGGATGAGAGCTAAATTACAGCAAGGGCCTCTACGCACGGGCAGTTTGGATCCTGCCAATATGAGCGCTGTAGAAGGGATGGAGCCAGCGACCACCGTCGTGGAGGCCAAAATGGACTCAGTACTCGCAACAGTGGAAAGGATTGGGACTGCGTTAGACCACACGAGGACATCCCTAGAGACCCGGATAGATAAAGTCACCTTGGACTTCACCTTACTACATGTGGATCACCGCAAGTTGACCGACAAGGTTGTGACACAAGGCTAAACGCTGAAGGAACTCCAACCTATAACGCAAAACCACACAGCTGCGCTGCAGGATTTGATAGACCGTGTTCATGACCTGGAAGACAGAGCGGAAGATTCGGAGGGACGTCCCGCCGTAACAACGTCCGCGTAGTGGGCCTGCCGGAAGGCGAAGAAGGGAGAAACCCGGAACAATTCATAGAGCGATGGCTACAAGATCTTTTACCTCAAGGAACCTTGTCAATGCAATTTGCAGTTGAGAGAGCCCAGAGCATACCGGCACAAAGACCCCAACCAGGAGCCAGACCTCGCCCTTTCATTTTCAAACTGCTAAACTACAGAGACAGAGATGCGGTGCTCCCTGAAACACACAAGATGTTTGGCCTCACAGTGAGCGGCAGGCAGGTTATGCTCTTCCCAGACTACACCGCTTTAGTGTAGAGACGCAGGAGTAACTATATGGAGGTGAAACGGCAACTCAGAACTCTAGAATTGCAATATTCGCTGCTGTTCCCAGCCCGACTGCGAGTGGTTACGAAAGAAGGGACTCGCTTCTTTGATTCCCCCGAAGACGCGTGGGACTGACTGGAGGAGTCGGGGTTGTGGACAGGCGTGAGACCCCCGGGCCCGGAAGTAGACAACACAGCGGGCAGACGACCCAGGAGACGAGGAAGGCAAGGACCCTTACGGAATGCTAAGCCGGGGACTGCAGCACCGAGGAAGGAAAGACAGGGTGCCTTGGCAGCGGTCACAACTATTGGATCCACTCATCCTAAAGAAAGACCGGACTTCTACATACGGGAAATGTTGGTGGCCAGCAGATCCCCGTCACCTTCAACGGAGATGTCCGACAAGCTCAACTTGCCGACGATTACTCCACAGACTGCTGATGGTATCATATGAGGCGGAACTACCGAGATAGGCGCTGACATAAGCAGCATACGCAAGTAGAACTCTGTTTATTGACCCCTATGATATTGCTAGCTGAAATGTGAGGAGTAGGACCCACTGGGTTAAATGCAACACATACTTCACATTGAGCTGGTAAGGTACTAACATGCCTACCGCTAGCCACCACACACATAACATTGGATGGCAAGCTCACACACGACCCTAACAACCGGGGCAATATACTACCGGTCCTACGAGATGATTTCCGCGATCAATAGATGGTACACTGCGCAATCTGGAATTAAGGGGGTGGTCATAACTCAACACCACTAGTACACGCACCCTAAAAGGCAACACACTGACCTAGTTTGTACTACTCATTTGTTGCAGAGGTTTGGACAGACATTGCGCAATGTCTGCCCAAGATGTTATGTTGTTTTCAGTTTGTTTATTGTTGATTTTATTGCAGCATAACGACGCGTTCACTCATGAAACTCGCTGACATAATAACATGGAACATACATGGCATGTACACACCTGCGCGCCGCTATTCTGTATTTGCGTACCTCCAGAGACACTCGGCTGCAATCGCTCTACTGCAGGAAACGCACATGACCCAGCCAGAACTGGACAGACTGCGCAAACTTTGGAGGGGACAAATATATGGCACGACATACTTGCCGCATGCGAGGGGCACATTAATTTGGGTAAGAGCGGACACCCCGTTCAGCTGCACAGAGACGGTGATAGATCCCGCAGGCAGGTACACCTTAGTGAAAGGGACACTCAATGGGCAGTAGGTACTCCTAGGCTCCATATATGCCCCGAACACAGACCAACCCTTGATTCTGGCGCAAGTGTTTGCAACACTGACCCCTAACGCTTGGCTTCCTCTGGCTACTAGGCAGGGATTTCAACTCGGTACTTGATATACACATGGATAAATCCTTCCCACCCCTCCAGACGACGGCAGCTGTGTCGAAGTCGCGGGCGCTTTCAGACTGGCTGTCCCATTGGGCACTACTGGACCTGTGGCCAATCCTACATCCCACTGACCGCATCTACTCCTACTACTCAGCGGTACATGACTTGCATATGTGGCTGGATAGAGTAGTGGGTTCCCAGTTGCTGGCTCCTCTGGTTGAGACAGAGGACTACCTGGGGCAGACACATTCTGACCATAACCCCATGATGCTTCGGTTGAACTGGGAACCTGACCACCCCCCTGTACCCACCTGGCACCTACAGCCAACTGCGCTGGAGAATTCAGAGTTCCAAGCATCCCTGGAGACAATCGTTCTTGAATACTTTGCCCTCAACGAGGGGTCAGAGAGCTCCACACTGGTGGAATGGGATGCCCACAAAATTGCTGTTAGAGGCCACTGCCTTGGTGCCACATGGATTATACGCAAACAGTTATCTTTGTCGCTCACTCGCCTGGAATCACAACTACTGCAGTATGAACGTGACGGGGAGGGTGGCGGTGGACAATCCAGCCAGCTTGAAAGTCTTAGAGCACAACACGCGGAGCTCATAGTAAAGCTGAGGTGCCACAACAATACTGCCCGCACCCACGCCAAAGCTGATAGAGCAGGTCGCCTGCTAGCCTGGCTACTGAAGCAGGAAAGCAGACATACCCTAATCAGTGCCATACGCACACCAGAGGGGGCCCTCGTCTACACACAGAGGGAGAAACATAAAGTAATGTTGGATCATTACTCACCGTTCCACCAATCCAAAGGACGATGCTAAAGCCTCGATCTGGAGAGGTTCCTAGAACCTGTTCACCTACCCACAGCCTCAGGAGCACATTAAGAGGCACTTAATGGTCCCCTCACCCTAGAGGAAATAGGTGAAGCGATAGGGTCAATGGCGTCCGGGAAAACGCCAGGCCGGCTGAATACTACAAAGCCTACATGGAGCCTCTGGCGCAGCGACTCGCATATCCTGTATGCTACAGCCCTCGAGGAAAAAGCATTTCCCCCGTCGATGCGAGAGGCTACCAGGTGTCTCTGCTAAAACCTGGTAGAGACCCTGACAACTTAGGATCATACAGGCCACTGGCACTCCTAAATGTGGACTACAAAATACTTGCCAAAGTGCTGGTGGAGCGATTCGCGCCGGTGGTTCCCGAGCTGGTTCATGCCGATTAGAATGGGTTGTGCCCAAGCGTAGCACATCGTTGAATTTACGGAGGTTCTTCATGGTAGCTTTGGACAGTGTGAGGGGGTGGCCCAGGGCGGGATGCCTGATGCTGGACCTTGAGAAGGCCTTTGAATGCTTGGAGTGGAGCTATCTAGCAGCAGTGCTGCTACGGTATGATCTGGGTTGGGATTTCCTCCAGATGGTTGACCTGTTATACAAAAACGCCACAGTTAGAGTATGGTTGGGACCATACATCTCAGACGCCATACCTATTCGCAGAAGCGCTAGACAGGGGTGCCCGCTATCGCCTCTCCTGTTCGCACTCGCTATCGAACCCCTGGCAGCGGCCCTGCGTGCGACGCTAGGTGATAGAATACCTTTAGGGGATGCGACACACCAGGTGTCGCTATACGCAGACGACCTCCTAGTATTTGTGAGAGATGTGGAAAACATATCGGCCCAATTGGAGCATACACTGCTTGACGTCGCCACTCTCTCAGGCCTTCGAGTGAATGCAAACAAGTCCTGCCTTTACGCATTCGAGGGAGACACACAAGATCCGGTTATATCTCAGGGGGCACGAGGGTGCAGTGGAAAGCTGACACTTTCCGCTATCTCGGTATTCAGATATACCGCCAACCAGCTGACCTCTTTGTTGGTAATCTGGGACGAGCAGTGACAGCCATCAAATCGCAAGTAAACTTTTGGAGAACGCTACAGCTGTCAGTCACTGGCAGGGTGGCACTATCCAAAATGATGATATTTCCTCGTCTCCTGTACTTTTTTACTAACATGCCTATTTATGTTCCGCCGGCTTTCTTCTCCACACTTACTAAACTGCTCAGGGATTTCCTATCGGGCAATGCCGCCATAGGATAGCATTTGCAGAGTTATACTTGCCCACCGATCAAGTGGGACTAGCGCGCCTTGTTTTGAGCACTATTATTTGGCTGCACAGTAGCAGTGGATAGCCCGCTGGCTTGCCGATAGGGGTCGCGAAGACACTGCAACCTTAGCCCCCCCTCTCTTTGGATTATATCACCAATCTTTTCCACCCAGCCTCTGAAGCCCCAATGCCTACCTCTCTCCTCCTGGCGGTAGCTTACAGGTGCTATCGCCGCTACCTACACCTCACCAAAACACTAGTCCCTTACGCACCGGCTATACCACTAGTAGGCTCCCCCAACGGGCCTGTGGTGCTCACATCTCTTGAACTAGTGGACTGGCACGAAGCTGATACACAGTCATTGGGAGACTTATACCGGGATGGCACGCTTATACAATATGAGTCCCTAGTCAATGAGGTGGGGCTGCCGCCGGGACAATTTCTAAGACACCGCTCGCTGATTGCGACACTAACCTCTAGATGGGGAGACCTGCAAGGGAAACAAGTCAGCACCTAACCATACAGTACCTTCATGTCATGGGGCGTGGTAGACACTTGGTCCTTTGGTTTGCAGCATCTCTTCGCACACACGCAGCGATAACGTTAGACCCACTGCGCCGCAAATGGGAAGCATATCTGGAGCGGCAGTTAGAAGACAGAGAATGGGAAAAGATACTAAAGAGTCCAACGCGAATTCCTAGGAACATGAGGTTCCGACAAATACAACTATTTATAGTCCACAGAGCATGCCTCACACCTCAAAAGATAAATAAGTACTTTCACCGCACAGATGTGATGTGCCCACGGTGCGAGGAGGTGGGGGTTGGACTGGTGCACATGCTATGGGGATGTCACAAGTTACTCATCGATTGGCAAGCTGTAGGCGAAGCGCTACATACCTGCATGGGCCGCAACATACCCTTTGAATGGCCTGTTTACCTATTACACCACTTCCGCAGGTCTCCGACCACAAAACTTTCCTCTCGTTTCTTGGACCTATGTTTAGTGGTAGCTAAGCGGCTTCTAACCAAGATATGGAAGGCGCAAGAACCACCACACATACGGGCATGGAGGTACTCACTACTAGCATGGGCCAAAGCAGAAGGAATCACCATTTTGCAGGAAGAGACGTTAGGGCTACGGAAGACACCTATAGCAGCGCAATGGGAGGGACTCCTTCAGGCCCTGATACGAATTGGGGAGACGACCCTGAGAGGCGGCCAGGAAGTGGGGAAGACGCTCAAATAGGGGGGTTCGGATGCCCTGCAGCAAACATTGGCAATGGCATGCAAGTGCACACAAATCAGCTGGCACTCGGGGTGCCCTGGGACATGGGCGGGGGGGGGGGGGGGGGGGGAGGATGATCTGAGGTGCTGGGGAAGGGGATACCGCCACGGGGGAGGAAGGGGGGGTGAAGAGGCATGGGGAAGAACATACACTGGAAGTTGGTACAAGTTGCTGTTGTTAGTTTTGAGCTTTTGTTGTTTGTTTTTACTTACAACGTCTGTACACTTGCCCGAACTGTATGATCCCCAAAGACTTTGCACAAAAGGCAAATAGAGCCACATCAATAATGTATAATGGCTGTTATCCTTGTTGAACATGCACTGTCTGTAGCTGAGCCTGTAGCAACATCAAAATGTTTATCTGCCATATATCGCTGTTCAACCGTAATGTATCTTCGATGTGGACAAATGGTCACTGTATGGTCAACTTTATATGATATATGTTATCTTTCATGATGATGCAATCTTTAAAAACAAATAAAACCAGATTTAAATAAAAAAAGTGTTTCTGCATTTGCTAAAGGTCTGTTATTCAGAATTTGCAAGGCTTCACTCAAATGATGTCACCAACATTTCAAGGTACCATCAGACAACTTTCTCAATTGATCTTTCAACAGACCATTCATCCTCAGCCTCTGGGTAATATGGGATGTGAAAAATCCACTCAATATTGTGCGGTACACAATAGTCCTGCACTAATCTACCTTTGCAATGAGATCCGTTGTCACTTTGAATCTGTAATAGAATTCCATAACACAAAATCAGCAAGTCTAACATTTTCAATGAATTCAACTGGGTAGCACGTTTGCATGGAAAAGCTATCAAATATCCAGAGTATGTGTCCACATCCGTGCATACATATTGACATCCTCGACTAGTTGGCAGGGACCCAATATAGTCAGTTTGTCAAATCTGTGCTGGAAATTTTCCTCTACCTAGTTGACCACTCACTATCTGTGGGACTGATCTATGTTGGGCATGCTGACAAACAGGACACTGCAAAATCACCTTTTTAGTCAGGTCTAGGGAAATGTATATCCCTCTATTTTCTGCCCACTTGCTAGTAATCTACTCTCCAAAGTGTCCGCACTTCTGATGTGCCCACTTCGCAATCCCAACCAGATAAGAATCCTGTGTTGCCACTTCTGCCTCTGAAATCTTAGCTTTTTCATCTGTGAGGGAATTAAACCAGCTGTAAAGTGAGTCGGTGGAACAAAGAGCATCTAACTGTAGTTTGTGTCAACATGGTCCAGATCTCTTGTCACAATTCCTTATCCCTCACCTCTTCTGCATTTATCATCCAACTATGAGCATGCTATGTGGGAAGTCCAGTCGCTATGCCCATTGGCCGTGGACCACGAATCAGTGTAAATATGACATTTTCATTGCAGTTCTTGTTTCAAAGTTTGATACACAGTGTAAAGTTCTGCAAAGTGGCTACCCTTTCCTTCTCCAGTAGTAGTCAACAATTTCTGGGTCACAGGATTGTATGACGCCACTTTCCAGTGCCTCTTAGCTCCTATATACCTGGCTGAACCATCAGTAAAACACACATGCTTCTTGTCCTCCACAGACAATTCACCAAATTCCTTACCCCACTTTACAGGAGATTCCTGTATCTCAGGTACATCATGCAACACCTCTGTCTCTTCCATTGGCGCCTGCGCCCCCTTCTCATGGAACACTGCGGTACCTTTGGGACCCACTCGGGCCCTATCCTGTGTATATACCACTTCCATTTTATTACGCTGGCTTCCTGTGCATGTCCTATTCTATGAGCCTTATGGGAACTCATCACCCACTGCATTATCGGAATCTCAGGTCTCAAAATCACATCGTGCCCTAGGGTCAATTGCTCAGTATCCACTAGAGCCCAATATCATGCAAGTAACTGTTTTTCAAAGGGAGTGTACCGCTCTCCAGCATCTTTGTCCAGAACCCTAAAAGTACTTTATTTCTTCCCTGCTTCTGCCACAAACTCCAATTAGCGTACGGTCCTTGCACTGTCACATTTAGATCAACATCTCCCTCTTGTACTTGCCATAAATCTAAAGCATGCCTCTTTTGCTAATTCAAATGCGGTTTGCTGCTGCGCTCTCCACTCAAATGCATTTTTCTTTCGCGTAACTTTGTACAAAGGGGTCAAAATCTGACTCAAGTGAGGAATGTGTTGTCTCCAAAAACCAAACAAACCAATGAACCTCTCAGCTTCCTTTCTGTTTCGTGGAACTGCAAATTCTCTAATCTTTCGTCTCACTTGGGGCACCACCTCTCTGTGTCCCTGATGCCACTGGATACCCAAAAACTTCACACTCTGAGAGATTCCTTGTAATTTGTTGGGATTGATCTCCCATCCCTTGCTCTGCACATGCACCACAATCCTGTCTAACTGAGTTTGCACTTGTTCTTGTGTCTCTCCCTGTATCATTACATGATCAATGTAATGACAAAGATGTATTCCAGAAATAACTGATACTTCATCTAAATGCTCTGCCACCAGCCGGTGACAGATCGTGGGACTATGCAAGTACCCTTGAGGTAATGTAGTGTAGTTCCTATGTCCTTAATAGGCTCTGCGCAATGGAATAATATACACTATAGATTTGACATAGGACTGAGGTCAGTATGTCTCTATCGAGTACATTAAACTTAATTACTTGTGTGTGCCAGCTAACTCAGAGGTCACTAGAAACGTTCTCGAATGAGCAAGAAGGGATTAGTCTCTGACAACCATATAAACATGACAACTTTGTTTCCCTTAGAGTCGGAACAATATCTTCTGAGTCGTGGAAACAATAGATAACCGTTTTACTCAGTCAATCGTGCATACTTCGTTTCTACAGAGTTTTGCACTGAAATAGAGAGACAGGCGTTTCAATAAAAAGGGTTTATTGAACAGTCTTCTTTCTCATGCAAGAGATATGAACTTCTACAATCGTAAGACAGAATGCGAAGTATAATGCGTACAGCGTTAACAGTAATATAAAATAATACTGTAATAGCATGGTCTGTAGCTATGACATATATAAAAATACTTACATAAATACCACAGGCTAAAATACTAAACTGGTGCTTCTAAAATATTCCTACCTCAGTGTACCTAACCTAAGTCTAGTACGAGGGAAGAGGTAGGTGGTGTCTTAGCATAAGTTTAGTTTTGCCAAGGATTGCCAAAGGTTTCTCTAGGTTCTAATCAGCTCCATACCTTAGAATGAGAGAGATTGGTATCTCTTTCCCAGGACTCAATTCTCTAACACCCCGCAAGGGGAGTCAGAAACATTGGAGCTGGATTCTCGGCGAGGAGGATGACAGCGTCTGTTCAGTGCGTCATTTGAGGAGATGACTTACTTCGGGACTTGCTGTGGCAAGCCGCGTTGTGCAAGTAGGTAGTCGAACTGCACCGTGCCTTGCCTTAGCAAGTGAAGGTATATTTATACCTTGAAGGTGTTTAGGAATGCCAGTATTGACGTAAAAGACGGGCATATGAACTTCATGAATTAACCCATAAGGAATAGATGTTCATGCATAATAAATGAGTTCTTGGAGAAATTAATATCCAGGCAAGGGGAAGTCCCTAAAGCTCACGAGTCTGGTTTTCCAAGAATTCGTTGTGACGTAGATGAACGGATGTAAGTAGCCATGCCTTTATTTGGGTAGCATGGACTATGCCTAAATAGGGACTGGATTTCTATGCCTATATAAGGGCAATGTGAATTGTACCTATATAAGGGCATGAATCGGGAAATTCATACGGAATCTAAATTGAAACACAACACCCACTCCACTTTCTTATGTACGACGTTACTAAATTCTAAACATGTTACACATATCTAAACTATATCTACACATGAATTGCTAAAACATGTCAAAAATACATTTGTAAATTGCATTAGAACTAGTTGTAAGCATAGAAAATGCATTGGTGCTGTACACATTAAAGCAAGTTGGCATTTCAGATGCAAATTGAATGAATCATGAAAATATACATTTATGAAATGGCTCGTAAATACAGAAGAAAATAGGGCCGAAACCATTTCATGTCAGATTGCATAAAACTGTTTGTGGCCAAGGTCACATATTGTCTCTGGAAGTATTCAAAGAATTCTTGTTCTCTATGAATAGTTATACTATAAGCAGATTACTTGTGCAAAAAATGAAAAATACAAATTTGGAGGAAAAAAATGTAATCATAGGAAAAAGTTATTTGTTTTGTAAAAATTGAAGGTCAAATTTAAAGTCTCTCAGAACACTGTGCCAAAATCAAAAGTCAATGTTAGGGCTTGGAGAAAACATGAAATCTTCTATATCTGTAGACAAAAAGTCATTTATCATTGTAAGCAAAAGTTGGATTACTTTGTTTAGAAGATTAACCACACATAGATGTGAAGCATCTCCTTCAGCATTGGTCGCATCAGCAATGTTTGTATCGGATGTTACCTGCGCGCTTGTTGTTTCCTTTCGTACCTCAGCAGTTGCAGTTTGCGTCTGTGAGATCTCAATGAATGCCGTCATCAAAATTGGGAGCCGCTGGGGACAACACAGAGCATGGGCCGTTACCGGTTCCAGCAAAGTATCAACATCTGTTGGCATGAGTGAAGGGAGTGTTGTAGATGTCTAGAACGCATTCTTCTCCGCATAGCAGGCAGCGTAGAACAGTTAAGATGCAATCTTGCCAGATTGGTCTGAATCACAGAAACCATGTGGTATTTACTTCTCATAGACGAGGTAAACTCAGAATTTGAACGATGCGCTCACGACATTTCATCTCCAATAGAACTCGCTCTATGGTGCTTGGAGTGGCGTTGGTGATTCGACTTGCCATATCGCAGCAGCCGGAGCAAAAATAGTATCCCTGCAACGAGTCCGAAAAGGAGGGGCAGTCCGCCAAACACAGAGTGCACGAAGTTGGGAATTATTCTGAGGACTGCTTGAAAAGGTGCTAACAGTCCTGAACATATGTTCTTAAATAGATGTACAATACCGCTCGTATCAGACATGTTTAAGATACGACCTAACATTTATGAGTAATGTATAGGGCAGTTTGTATTCAAAAGGGCATGAATCTCGGCAGAAGTCCTTGCGACTTGTAGATCATAAGTCTCTTTGACCGAGGTCAGTGGCATAGTTTTTTGCATTCTGCTTAGAGTATCAATTCATATAGAAGAGATGTTCAGTGAAGGTCATAGAGGTGACTCCCTGACTGTCTTGGTTTGTGGAAACAATACTTGCATGCAGCAAGTGACCCTGGAGGACACAGTTACTAGCTATGGAATACCTGGCAACATGCCACAGCAGCTGGGATCATTCAACATGAGGTAACTTCCATTTGAAAGCTGTCCAAAAATTGGATCAATCACCGCAGCTGGTGAAACTTGCAGGTGACAGGATAAGTTGTTAGAGGAACCATCGCAGGCCCTGTGTAAATTAATACCCTGGCCACGGAGAGAACCGCTTAGTGCGTTTTCACAGTTTGATCCGCTAAGAAACGCTTCACGTCCCCCACTCCAACATCTGTGTGTGTATGGTAAATTCCAGGATGTCTTGATGTATTCTTTACCCAACCTTTCATATTTGTCTGCTGGTATGTGTTTTAGGCAATACTGAAAATGAAAAATTGTAACCGGCAGAGTGATTTATTTATTTATTTATTTATTTATTGCATTTATAATGCGCGCAGATACCCACAAAGGGTTTCCCGGTGCCAGGACTAAGAGACCGACAACACAGAAAGCAGCACTATCAAAGCCCACAATTATTTATTGAAAAGCCAGGTTTTAATGCTTTTCTTAAAGATGGCAAAGTTTTCCTCCTTTCGTAAAGTTGAAGGAAGGGAATTCTAAAGGACTGGTCCCAGATGGGAAAAGGATTTCCTTCCCACTCGGGCCAGTTTAAATCTAGGAACCACGAAATTTGCTCCATTTGAAGAACGGAGATTGCGAGTAGGAGCATAGGGCCTAACTAGTTTTTGCAGATATTTTGGTGCGGTTCCTGCCTTGATTTTAAACATAAAAGTCAAAGCTTTGAACCGAACCCGGTTCTCAACCCTGAGCCAGTGCAGGTCCTTGAGGTGCTTCGAAATCCTTGCTGTCCTGGGGATTTTGCACAGCAACCTGGCTGCGGAGTTCTGGACGAGCTGAAGCCGCCTGGTCACGGCTAAGTTGGAACCCAGGTATAAGATGTTACCGTAGTCAAGCCTAGATGTAATAAGTGCATTGACTACGGTCTTCTGGGTATCCACAGGCAGCATCCAGATAATCTTCCGCAGCCACTTGAGGATAGTGAAGCAAGTGCCAGCCACTTTATTGACCTGCTGTTTCATCGATAGTGACTCATCGATGCATACCCCTAAATTTCTGACCTGGGTAGCCGGGATTGGAAAAGCGCCCAAGGATGGCGGCCAATGGATATCCTGCCACAGATCTCTGTTTTTACCTAGGAGAAGGATCTCCGTCTTCTCCCCGTTGAGTTTCAGCTGGTTCATTGACATCCAGCTGAAGATCTCATGAAGACCTAGTTTCAGCGCAGAGGGAGATGAGGGCTCTGAGTTGGTAAGAGAAAAAATGATCTGTGAATCATCCGCGTAGGTCATAAGTTCTAGACCTACTCGCTCTGCTAGATCAGCGAGAGGGCGGAGATACAGGTTAAAAAATAGCGGACTCAATATTGAGCCCTGAGGCACACCATGGGAAGAAACAAAGGTGTCAGACTGAGACTGAGAGGACGAGATCTGAAACGTCGGGTTGCTTAAATAGGACCTGATCCAGTCCAGTGCTGTCCCTCCGACACCATCCTCACTCAGCCTGGTAAGCAGTCTGTTGTGTGAGATGGTGTCGAAGGCCGCGCTTAGATCAAGCAGGACAAGCGCAACCGTTTGCCCATCGTCCAAGAGCCCCCTGATCTTCTCGGTGACCCCCAGGAGGGCAGACTCGGTGGAATAGCCTGCCCTGAAACCTGACTGGGAGAAATGGAGTAAGTTGTTATTCTCCGTGTATGTTGAAAGTACACCGTGAATGTGCTTCTCCAAGATTTTTGAGAAAGCAGGCAACAGGGAGATAGGGCGATAGTTGGCCAACACCTCAGGGTCCGCAGACGGCTTTTTCAACAGAGGGCTGACCATGGCATGCTTCCAGGACGAAGGGACTGTGGCCAGATGAATAGAGGCATTTAATGTCTCGGAAATGATCCTCAGAGCGGAGTCGTCAAGTTGGCTCAGAATGCTAATGGGGAGCGGGTCACAGGGAGAGCCTGACTTAATAGAAGTAGCCAAGGATTTCAGAGTGTCCGAGGAAATGGATGGCCAAGAGTCAAGCCGGCATTCTATTGAGTTTGCTGGAGACGGGACTTCTCTGCCATCCCTCACCGGGGGATTGATGTTGGCAATAATAGTCTCAATCTTTTCCACAAAATAGGTGGCAAGATCTTGACATTTTTGAGTGGTAAGGGGGCGTGCGGCCGCCATAGAATTGGCTCCAGCCAATTCTTTGACTGTATTGAAAAGAGTCCGTGCTTTATTAGCAGCCGTATTAATAGTCTCTGTTGCATAACAGGCTTTGGCTCTTGTGCAGGCTGAGTGATAAAGATTTCTGGCCTTACGGTATGTTTCTTTTTTTAAAGGATCATATTGCTTGCGCCATTTCCTCTCAAGTGCCTTACACTTTGTTTTTTCTATTTTAAGTTCTTCAGTATACCAGGGAGCCGGTGGGCGGTGAACATTCCCTCTGCACCTGGCAGCAGGCAGACAAATATCAACTGCTCTCTCCAGCCAAATGTGAGTTTCCTGCGCATTTTTTTCCATATCACCACCCAAAACAGGGGGGGATATCTTTAATGCATTCTGCAGGTCAGTCAGGTCCAGCAATTTCCAATTTCTCATAAGAGTCGGAGGCCGGGTGGAGCGTGACTGCTTAAGTTCTCTAAGGGTGATACTAAAAAGAGTTAAAAAATGGTCAGACCAGCAGATAGGGTCAGTTTTTAGCCATTTTAACTCCTGTATGTTGGATATAATAGGGTCCAACAAATGTCCAGCTTTGTGAGTAGGGCCCTCATTACACAGTGTCATATTCAAAGTAGTAAAATCCTCCAAGAGGTTGGCAGCTATGCTATTTGATTTGTCCTCCAAATGGAGATTAAAATCCCCCAGTATAGTCAGGTTTTGGGCATTAAGAAAGTAAGGCGAGATGAGATTAACCAAATTCACAGCCCAAACGCTACTATTTCCAGGCGGGCGATAAATCAAAAAACCAGAAAACATAAAATTTGGATTCAATGAAATTTTAAAGAATGCAGCTTCGCATCCGGGAATGTTGACCATTTCAAAGTCACAGTTAAAGTCCCTATTAAAAATCACAGCAATTCCCCCGCCTACCTGTCTTTCTCTATCTACTCTAACGATAGCATAGTTAGAGGGCAAGGCGGCGGCTACATCGGGACCTACACTGTCATGCAGCCAGGTCTCCGTTAAAAATACTGCACTTGGCTTTTCTTCAACTAAGAGATGGTAAATGTCTGCTTTATGTTGGGGCAGAGATCTACAATTAACAGTGTAAAAATTGAAGGTACCGGGGTTTTGAAGAGGGGATTGAGTAGGTGACTTACGATTGTGTAAGCCCTCTGGATAGGGCTGAACATTAGATAGGGCAAAAGCACAGTGAGGACATGTTTGTGTACCCGTTAAGGAAGGAATTAGGACGGAACATTTACGGTTGCTACTGGGGCGCATAGCCCTTAACTGAACAGCAAACAACATACCAGAAGCAGCTTTTCCAGCCCCGTGACCCGGCCTGGCCCGGACGGTGGCGCAGTCAAAGGCGCCTACCCTGCGCGCCATCACTGCGCGCTGGGGCCGCCGAGTGGCTAAATACCCTCCAGGAAGCGGAGGTCTAGAGCGCTAACCGCTCGACGCTCCGTGAGGTGCCGCCCCTGTCCCGCCCTTGACAACCGCGATTGGCTGGAGTGCCGGTTGCCTTTGAACTAGGCGGAAACAGTCCTCGGGTGAAAGTTAAGGAACGCTGGTGAGTGCGAGTAAGTGCTCAAATTTGTCAGAGTGATAATTAAAACAACATACAATCACTACATCAGTTAGAATTGATTATTAAAATTGGAGCTTCAGCTCTAGTGCACAGCGCAAAATGCGTTAAAACAATTAACAGCCTCTGAACACGAGCTGCTTTCAAAGTGTATAGTGCTCGGCGCCCAGCGGGGAGTAGCTGCCACCAACTCTTACCGTTCCATGTATTATCCATTCTGTAGCTGTTTTTTGTGCCACTGTGAATGGTAATCTTTCCAGTTTTTCAATGCTCAGCGCTGTATAGTATGCTCCTCTTTGTGCCAGTTTGAGATGTTTATCAGTGAGCTTGAATTCTGAAAACAGTGACTTAGTATTGATTAAACGCCAAGGCACATAGCCTGAACGCAGGTTTTGTAGCGTCAAACCCAATAGCATGATAGAACGTAACTGAGACTGACCATGTTGCAACATGACCAAGTCTTGTTCCATGATGTCTATGGCAGAGGATACTATGCTGCCCAATGAATATACCCTGGACGACAAAGTCGTTAACCCATTGTCAACTACAGAGAGAGATTTCTCTAAATTAATACGATCAATTTCTCGTATTCGTTCTGCAGTCTCTGCTTGAGTAATCTTCCATATTTCATTATATGCAGCATATATACCGGCATATATGAAACGTTGACGCAGTTTTCTTGGTCCTAGCAAGAATTCCCTAAGGTCTGCACTATCTTTAAGTAACGATAAGTGTTGTTTTACATCCTGTAGTGTAGCTTCCTGTAGCCAATCAAGGCACAGCTTCACTGTATGTTGTTATTACCCCAGGATGCTGTCTTTGAACAAATCTTGGGTCCAGCCTATTGACTTTGAAGCCTTTAGTTTTGTTCAGGAATCGATCTTGACAGTTATTTGTGTCTATAGGCCAGAGCAACCATTTGTTCCAATCTGGATCTGATCTGTTGTGATGCAAAATATTATGTACGTCGACCTCCCCCCGTCTAGAGCTAATACTCGCAGGTATTGGTATTGTCGCTGTGTTCATGTCCTTGATCTTGGCTAACCCAAGGCAAGACGTTTGTTGGACAGTGTCATTCAAAAACGTCATTTGCTCAGGGATTATACATGCTCTAAATATAGCTTCTATCTCCTGTACTTGCCAATCTTTAGAACCCCAGACAGTTTTTGTCTCAATGTTGTCTTTCCAAAAGTAGAAACCCTATCTAGACAGTTGGGCATAAAAGGCTGCAGAATAAATCGGTTTTGTATTGGTCAACATAATTTTCATTCCTGTTCTGTTTACATTTCTAAAGTAGAATGTTTCTGCATTTGATACATTGAACCCTGAAAAATATGGAAACTTATTTGCAAACGTTTTTGAGCTACCCTTTGGAGGCGTAGGACAATGTTCCCATTGGTTATACATATATACATTTCTAGGCATTGTTGATTTGTGCAAGAATTGATAACCATAATGGTTATAACAATACATTTGTTTATAGTCTGATGAACCTTCTAAATATTCATGATTTGTGAATACTGCTGACATTTCTAGATCAGACATCATATTATTATCAGTCTCGAAATCCCAATCACTTAATGAAATCTTGAATTGGTGTAGAATCTTCAACAGCTCCGACGGGACAATAATGTCATATTCTGTTTTGTCCCAAGCTATACCATCAGGTATAGGAACGGCTGTGATGTTCACTGCTGACAAGTCTCTTTGTTCGCGATGAGATGATTTGTGTGGTTTGAGGAGAAATTTGACTTTCTGACTTGCTGTGTCCATTCTTACATATCTTCCATTCATCAGCCTACCCAGAATTATTACTAGAGTTAACCAATGTAGAAGAAAAAATATTCCCAACACAATCCATAATTCATTCCATGATGAAACCAGATAAGTTTTTCCCAGGTGATGAAAAAAGTCTGTTGCTTGTTCTTTGAAAGTTCTTTTTGCTAGCGTTGTTTCAGGTTCGCTGGGATCCTCAGAAAACATGTAAAAGTTAATAAAATAGCCAGAGGCAGTTCTGTCAATGGTTGGAATTGAAATCACTGGAACCAACCCGATCACTTGTTACTTCATTGTAGACAGGTGTTTCAGGATGAACTGTTATTTGGGTCTCAAGAGGAACGAGTTCGATAGCTTTGTTGTAGTACAAAGCTTTATTTCGATAAAGAGATATCTTAAAAGCACATAACAATAAAAATACAATTCATGTTATTAATAAAACACTTAATAAATAATTAAAAAGACGAGATAAAACAGTATTAAACCATTTACAGCTTTGAGTTAATTGAGAAAAAAAAACGAGGGATTGCCTAAGAAATAATTCATCACATAGCTTTAAATCTGATCACCCATGCCCAGCTAATAAATTTGGCTACCCCACACGCCAGTATTGTATTAGGCTTAGATTGTAAAATTCTTAACGTTGGGTCATAGCCTCTGGTCTCAAGTAGGCGACAGACAGGTTTTAGCCATTTGGATCTGGGCTTATTGTAGGCACTGCAAACAAAAAAGACATGTGGGATGGTTTCCAGTTTAGTGCTGCAGTGTGGGCAGGTGGCAAGCGTTGTCATATGGATACTTCGTTACATATATTGCGTTAAGTTAGCATGAGTGTATTACATGTTTAAACAGCCGTTTTTTCTTCGGCTTCAGTTTTGCACACGACACCTACTTGTTGTTGTCGCTTTCAACCTAGAAGCGGTGATGTGATTTATTTGAGAATAATATGTTATCACTATGCTATCAGCTTTGCCTGGTACACTTGGTACAACTGTCTGCACACTGAGAGCTGCACACTCTAAGAATAACCTAACACAAGGTTGTTGGGAAGCCTGATCCTCGCACCACATTAGACATAACACTAATAATGTTGATGCCAACATTTTGGGCTCTATGCGGGTTTAAGATAGAGTTACACGGAATGAACGTAGACACTTGGTGCTGCGCATGAAGAGAGCTGGTAGCTGTTGATGTGATCTACTCCTACTGACATTTAGAGGTATGGGTCCGCCCTGCTAAAGCCCGAATGAGACCTTCTTAGATATAAAATAATATGCTAAATAGGATGCGCGAAATATAGGTGATATAGATTTCTATAGATTTTGCATTGTAACATGCTATCACCTTTTGCTTACTATGGATTAGTGACTATGCTGCTAACTCTGATTTTTATAATCTGCATTTTGGTATTATACAAGATACTGCGTTTGAGAACCTTGCATTGAATAATAAATATTTCAAACTTGCACGTGTGTTCTTTGACTCTCAGTTTTGGTTTGAAATGATTATATAACGAAAGAGTGTTCATGTGTTCCACGATTCCTGAGGTATTCTAAAGTTCATGTTCTGGTTTGTCTAAGACATGGATCATTCCATAATGAGCCATGAGACACTGTAGCTAGCTAGGTAAGGGGATTTCTGACACTGAGATGAGTTTTGGATCATCCTAACTCACTGAGGTTCTAGATCTCTATGCACAGTTCTGTGGGAGAACGGAAACCCTGCTACATGGCGCCCGTACGTTGTTGGCCTTATATCATGACACTCGAGTAGTATATCATTCAAACCTTGACACCTTCATTCCCGTTTCCGGTAAACGGTGGTGTCGGAAAAACCTACCTATTTTTTAAATGGGTCTTTTCAAGCTTGAATTCTTCTAAAAACGGTTTCTTTGAATTACTACCCAGTTGTGCTACAAAGTGTTCTTTGTCTTTTTTCTCTTCCTGTGCTACCATGGCCGTGGACATACCGCAGCATAGCCGCGTCGCGGTTCGCGACCACTTGCGGGCATATAATGTCCCTGTGGAAGGCTTGGCTGTGGTTCTAGTGGTGAGTGCGGAACATGCGTACCCGTATGAATTGTTTTATTCCTGGGTGACATTTCCGGCAGTGGACGCTAATTCGGGTGTCTTCCATTCATACACTGCCTCGGCTGTACCAGCGGCTTATGCTCCGTACAGGGCACTGGAAGTACCTATCGATGCTTGGCAGCACGGAGTTTGGTTTGGTGGCGCCCTACCCCATTCTTTAACGGCTTCTAGGTTAGGTCCTTTATCCATTCCGGGCACAAATTGGCCCGCTTTGGGTGGATTTACTCCTCACCCTAATCGCGCTACTTGTAGTGTAGCTGACCTGCGGCGTCTTCATGACGTCGCGGTTGGAGTGATTAGGGCGCTTGTTCATTACGTTGGTCGTAATGTTCATGGCGCAGCATCCGCAGGTGCGCAGCTTCGAGCAGAACAGGCTGGTTTGAAAATCAGTCCTGTCTTGGTGAATTCCGTTATGGGCAAGAAGCCCCAGGATAAGGATGATTTTCCTTACTGGCTTGCCGAGAAATTCGACCAGCTGGAGGCTGTGTTTCCTAATACGACTCCGGGTGAAAAACACCGGATTCTTACGCTTAGTTTACCGAAAGATTTAGCCCCTGAACTTGCTGACTGTGAAACATGGGGTAAGACTTTTGCATACTCTCGGCCATCAGCGCGTGGGGGTCCACGCTGTTGGTAATTCGCTTGCTGATGAGGCAGCGAAGTCTGCGGTATCGAAATACTTAGTTGCAGCAGTCACGAGGTCCAAAAGCAAAATAGATGATGACATCTTGGCGGCTGTTGCTGCCACGGAGAAGGGAGGTAAATATCCTGTGGGGTTCCCTTCGAAGTACACATACCACTTAAGTCCCGATAAGGTTCCTTATGTGAAAATTCCTGAAGTTGGCGAACGTCTAGTTCCCAACTCGGATCGCAGAGCTTCTCTGATTACAGCGGCTCATGAAGGTGTGGCGTCTGCGCATGCGGGCGTCTCAGCCACTGTAACTCAGCTACAACAAAGGTTCTGGTGGCGGGGACTGTACAAACAGACGCGCGATTATGTCCTTATGTGTGACATTTGTCAGCAGATTAAGCCTTCTACTGCTGCGCGTCCGCCTCAGACACAGTTGTACATCTCTAATAAACCGCTTGGTTGCGTTTATTTGGATCACTGCGGTCCTTTTTCCTCTGATACTGCGTATAAATACATCTTAGTAGCAGTTGACTCATGCACACGCTTTGTGTGGGTATGGCCGCATCGAAGCGCTGATTCGCGGACTGTCATTAAGGATTTGCGTGTCTTTGTGGGAATCTTTGCCTGTGGTACTTTCCATTCGGACCAGGGTCCGGCTTTCGCCTCTAAGGCGTATAAGGATGCTATGGTTTCGTTGGGAGTCCAAGTCAAGTTTTCAAGTCCCTACAGGCCTGAGGGCAATAGTGTAGTAGAACGAATGAACCGCGACTTAAAGCAATCTTTGACAGCCCGAGTTATAGGCACTGGTAGAAACTGGCTGACCCACCTCTATGGCGTGCAGCGTGCGCTTAATAATCTCCCTAGAAGGTCTCTGGGTGGGCGGACCCCATACGAAATGGTCTTTGGTATCAAGATGTACGTTCATGACCTCGATGGTGCAGACTGCCAGGCCCATGCCGCGGCCTTTGACGTAGATGAACATTGCAATGTTTTACAGAATCTACAAAAGACCAGAGACAGTCTTGCTAAGGAACACTTGCCCTCCACGTCGGATGATGCGTTGCAGATCCCGGTAGTTGGCTGGCTACCCCAAGTTGGAGAACTGGTTCGAGAGAAGATCGATAACAAGAAAGAGTTTGGTCCCTCATATCGAGCACCGGTTCGAGTTCTTGGAGTGAAGGGCACAAGAACAGTCATTTTACCACCACTTCCAGGTCGTAAAGAAAACAGATTTATTTCTATTGACAATGTCAAGACACACAGGGTGGCCGATTCTTCATAGCATGACACCGGCTGTATCCTGTCCTTCCATGGTGAGGCACTCTGTGCTGGCTATTACATCTGGTGCAGAACAGGAGGTGTCCCTCGAGATGCCTGCTATATCCAGTCCTTTATTAAATACTATTCCTGTTACTAACATTGATGAATTGACCTATGCAGATCCTGCTAATTTATCTATGTCCGATTTACAAGCCCGTTTGGCTAACCAGTCCAGATTCTCTTTTGACTCTGATTCGGAACTTTCAAAGAAACCATCGACTATTGCAAAATATGCCACGTTGTTTAAAAAACATTTTCTAATTCCACCTTGGACATACGTTTGGCTGATACTATTTTCATTTTATCTTTTTATGTCAATTGGTTTTGTGTTGTATTTTTTCCGCCTGATCGATGGCCATTATGTGAAAGAAAGAACAGGAATTCGGTACCTTAATGGAACATTGGCCCCTCTTTCCTCCTCACATTCAGCACACAGACTAAAAAGAGACTTAAATACAGTAGAGATTACTGCTTGGCCTGTCCTTGATGGGATTGTGTGGGATGCGGTTAGGTTTCAGATACATGGCCCCACAGAAGTTATTAATGTTCCTAATGTGCTTGGAGTAAACATGGGAGATGTGATTAAGCAAGATATTCGTTCTGATGATTGGGATCTTCAGGCCGTAGAAGAATTGTTCTCTGATTTGAAATATTATGCGGCCTTTGATGCTGAGGAGTTGTACTTAGATTCTGTCAATTATGGTGATTTGTTTTGTTATCAACATTATGGGAATCACTTCTTGCACAAAACAAGTTCCAGGAGGGTTCCTGTGAACTACACACAGTGGGAACATTGTCCTGCTCCTTTACAGGGGAGCTCAAGTACATTTCTGAGGAAATTCTCTTATTTTACAGATTTTAATCAATCAAATCCTGAGTCGTTTTATTTTAAAGTGAAACAGAAATTCATGTCCAAAGTTAGACTTACCGATACAAAATTGCTGTATTCGAAGTCCTTTCTAGACAAGTTAGCTATAGATGGCTATGAGTTATGGAAGGAGGCTATTGACCTTAAATCGGTTTGGGGTACCAAAGATTGGCAGGTACAAGGCACTGAGGCTTTGCATCGTGCATGTCTCATCCCGAATCACATGTTGTTTTTAAATTCTACTATTTCCCAAACAACATGCTTTGGATTGGCTACATCTAAAAAATTAAATACACCTACTATCCCTGATTTGGAAGAATATTCAGGTTGGAGTAATTTCACTACATTGTCCATCAGTGGGATACGAGCACTTTTGCACAATTCCTCCTTTAATATTTCCAGTTTTGATCCAGAGGGGTGGCTTTTGTGGCAAAGAAGCTCTGATTCTTGCCAACGTCGTTTTTTGGGTTTGTCTGAAGGTTTTACACACATCAGGCCAGATCCCAGGTTTGAGACAGATCACACTGTTACTACTTATTCAGTAGGCAAATTGTGTCAGAACTGGTTACAACATTCCACTTTGGCTGCAGTTAAACTGCATCTGTCCCAGTTGAATGAGAACATAGAGCTAAATGATTTTATAAAAGGCCCGGCTAGGGGTAGATCTAAACGCTGGCTTTATGCTGTGTACAATGAAATTTGGAAATTTTCACAGATTGAGGCTGCTAAACGCCTGAGAGCTATTGATCAAGCAAATTTGGAAAAAGTGCTTGCAGTGGTCGATAACAGTATTAACATGCTTTCTTCCAGGATTTACACGTTGGATAATATTGTTTCTTCTGTTGTTGATATTGTACATGATGAAGTGTCCACGTTATACCATGGTCAAAATCAGTTACGTTCTGTAATGCAGTTTGCATGGACCCTACAGACACTTAAGGCTGGTCGAGTTCCCTGGAACTCGTTGAACGTTTCGTCCCTTTTCGCCCCTTTTAATCTGACTGAAAAGCAACGCATGCTTTCTATGCGTGATGCGTCATTTTCTATGTTACATATTGAAAAGCTAGAATCCTTACCTTTCTCTGTTGCTGAAACCACTACTGCCACATGGCTTATTCATGGATTAATTACATTACCATTTCCCTTATACAAATTTACTAATTGTATGCGGTATATTGCTATAGGATGATATGAACCACTAGGCAATGCATTCCTACATGAGGCATGGTCATTACCATACACATACAGATGTCTGAAGGATGGAAAAGAAGTGAATCTTAATGGTGAGGAATGCACACAGTCACCTGACCATTCATTAATATGCAGACACATTCAGTTACACGGTTCTTGTAATCAGGACCGCCCAAATTTAGCATGTGTTTTAAAAGGCACGCCAGTTCCAGCAGTAGTTCCCACGTTTACATTATTGACTAATGGTAGTTATTTGCTTTTAAACAACGAGTTATGTTGTGGGTTATTAATTGGTGTGGCTTATGTGGTAACTGTATCAGAGCGTGTGGTGTGTTGCAAGAATGTTCTATACCCACCCACGCATGGGTCTTCAGATGTCTCCATCTGGCCACGGATTCCAACATTGGAAGCGAAGTTCAATGGTTTAAGCAGAATAAGGGCCCTTTTGTCTCAAAAACAAGTGACCCTGAGTTCGGCCCGGGAAAATTATGTCCTTCACATAGCTAACACACGCACAGAGGTGCAGGCGCTTTTAAATACTGATTTGCCGTTTCATTTCTGTGAGCTGGTGCATCAGATCTTTAATGCATCTTCCACGACTGGGCTTGCACATTTTTTTAAATTGGTTAGCAGTGGCCTCGTGACTACATTTGAAAAAGTTTTTGGTATCATTCCCACGTTTTTCCACTCTATTTTTTCGAGTTTGTTTGGTGGACTACCTGTGTTACTGGCTGTAGCCGCTGGCATTTTGTTGGTGTTTTTCTTCATAAAACATGGATGCCCATCCTGCGCAAGAAGCCGTTCAACACCTCCTGACACTGTGCCGTAATCGGATGCTCAATTACTATGGAACATTGGCGCTTGCAGCATTAAGCACGGCTTATAGATTGTCATTTCGGTTCACCGACTTCACGTGTGTCCAACCTGTGTTTCACTGCCTGAGCTGCGAGTTCGATTGGGCCATTGATTTGTGCCTATGCTTGAGGTCTGCTCCTGATGTCGATTTTGATCAGCTAATGCGTCCCGTGGTGGCTCACGAGCTGATTTGTTCTGGCGACAGAGTTATGGCCTTGGCAGCGATAAATGGAGTGCTGGGCCAATGGGAGATCTCTGCAGCGGCGCATGCCTTTCTGACACACAGCGTTCTGGTGAACCCACCGAGTTGTCCTCTGACGTTACAGGAGGATCCGATGCTGGAGGAGCACGTATGTTCTTTCCCATTGCTGAATTGGATTGCTGAACTATTTTCGGATGATGGCAGTGATTTCATACTGGAGGCTGTTGCAACTTACTTTGCATATACTGTCCAATCGTGAGATGCCTGGGAGGATTGCTTTGTTATGGAATATGACTTTCCCCTTGCTGGATTGGAGGGATGAACTGTACTCAAATGATGGAGAGTTCAATCATGTGATGTCGCTGAAAATAACGTCAATGTGGCACATGACTTTGGATATCGGATAAGTGCCTTGTTTTTTCTCTTACAGACATTTGGATTAATGCGACCTGGTCCTACATTTTATAATTTTGAGACCTGGCGGATAACTTTTGGTTCGAAAGTTTTATTTTTAATTTTAGATTTGAGGCCACATTAGGCATTCATACATATTCATTCATACATATTTTTTAGCTTATTTTAGCTCAAGATTATTGAACTTTGCTTTCATTTTATGTATCTGATTTAGTATTGCCTTTTCCCTTATGTTTGACGGTGCTCGGATCAATGGGGGGGGTGTCATATGGATACTTCGTTACATATATTGCGTTAAGTTAGCATGAGTGTATTACATGTTTAAACAGCCGTTTTTTCTTCGGCTTCAGTTTTGCACACAACACCTACTTGTTGTTGTCGCTTTCAACCTAGAAGCGGTGATGTGATTTATTTGAGAATAATATGTTATCACTATGCTATCAGCTTTGCCTGGTACACTTGGTACAACTGTCTGCACACTGAGAGCTGCACACTCTAAGAATAACCTAACACAAGGTTGTTGGGAAGCCTGATCCTCGCACCACATTAGACATAACACTAATAATGTTGATGCCAACATTTTGGGCTCTACGCGGGTTTAAGATAGAGTTACACGGAATGAACGTAGACACTTGGTGCTGCGCATGAAGAGAGCTGGTAGCTGTTGATGTGATCTACTCCTACTGACATTTAGAGGTATGGGTCCGCCCTGCTAAAGCCCGAATGAGACCTTCTTAGATATAAAATAATATGCTAAATAGGGTGCGCGAAATATAGGTGATATAGATTTCTATAGATTTTGCATTGTAACATGCTATCACCTTTTGCTTACTATGGATTAGTGACTATGCTGCTAACTCTGATTTTTTTAATCTGCATTTTGGTATTATACAAGATACTGCGTTTGAGAACCTTGCATTGAATAATAAATATTTCAAACTTGCACGTGTGTTCTTTGACTCTCAGTTTTGGTTTGAAATGATTATATAACGAAAGAGTGTTCATGTGTTCCACGATTCCTGAGGTATTCTAAAGTTCATGTTCTGGTTTGTCTAAGACATGGATCATTCCATAATGAGCCATGAGACACTGTAGCTAGCTAGGTAAGGGGATTTCTGACACTGAGATGAGTTTTGGATCATCCTAACTCACTGAGGTTCTAGATCTCTATGCACAGTTCTGTGGGAGAACGGAAACCCTGCTACAGCGTCTGGTAGGGGGGTTTCCACTTAGAGGTGCGTTCACGGACTGGTAGGGTTCCCATTCTAAACTGAACATATAAGGCCCTATCTTTGGGTTTTCTAATGAAGTCCATGTAGGGTTCAAGCAAGGGTACGGTCTTATGCAGTCGACACTCGTCAGTGAGTCTACCCAAGTTATACACTCTAGATTCTTGGGTGTCGACCTACAGCCAGTAAGCCCGCTTGACTTCCAGTTTGGATATTGAAGCACCGGAATCCCACGCGACCCATAGGCTAATGGCCGTAAGAAATTCCTTCATTTTGGAGAGCCAGACAATTTTGTGAGACCCCTGCAAGTTCATGACTTCTTTAAGGCCGTCAGCGTAGCTCCCTAGCTCTGGTGTGCGCCACAGGCGAGCCCAATAGAGAAGCGGACGCAGAATTATAAGATCTTTGATAGATCTGCGTCCAAGATCGTATTGAATGGGCTTGCTAGGGGTACTCCTGGAGATAGACAAAAGCTCCTTGTAGAATTTGTTTTCGCCATTACGAGGGAGTCAACATTATTAAAACCCCAGAGCTCTGCCCCGTACAGTGCACTGCCTACTGCGTTAGCAGAATAGATCTCTAAGGCAGGAGCTATGGGTCTTGATACTGAGGATCTATGCTCCCTGCTTATGGCGCTCACAACCCGTTTATGGTTTAAAGCCATTTTTTCGATGTGAGGGTTCCACTTGAGTTGGTCGGATATCCTAATCCCAAGATAGTCGAACATTTTAACCCGCTCTAGTGGCTCTTCATTAAGAGTGAGCGTGCGATTGGCTTTCCTACTGGGATTAAAATAGAGGAGCTTGGTTTTAGAAGTGTTAATAACCAAGCCCCTTAAATTACAAAAGACACAAAACCGATCCAGCAATTTTTGGAGCCCCATGGGCGTTTTAGAGACTAGTAGCGTATCATCGGCAAAGAGCATGGCGGGAACTTTCACACCAGCCAAACTAGGGGTGTCAGCATCAATATCAGATAAATAGGAAACCACCCCATTAACAAATAAGGAAAAGAGGGTCGGCACCAAAACACATCCTTGGCAGACACCTCTGTTCACCGGGATTTTTTCAGTTATCTGCTCCTTCGTGCCTCACCAAATGCGTGCATATGTTCCTTCATGCATGCGGGCCAACAGGTGCAGAATGGGCAGAGGGAACCCCATCTCATGAAGAACCGCCCACAGGCACCCTCGGGAGACCAGGTCGAACGCGGTCTTCAGATCGAAGAAGGCCAAGTACAAACCACCCTTGCTAATCGAGACTGTCTTCCAATGAAGTAGTAACAACCTAAAAGCTTGATCTACAGTGCTTGTACAGGCCCTGAAACCCGCCTGGAAGGGGGAGATAATATTATTCTCCTCTGCCCAAGAGAGGATTCCTTCCAGAAGGACTCTGCCAACCACCTTCTGACCAGCATCGATCAAGCTGATCGGACGATAGTTGACAGGGTCACCTCTTGGCCCCTTCTTATAAATAGGAATCACTTCTTCCCCCCTCCATGAGCTTGGGACTAATGACCCAAGGAGGAGGGCATTAGTCAAGAGGGAGAAGATCGCCAGGGATGCCATCCTGGCCCGGTGCCTTGCCTTGGACAATTTTACTAATCGCAGACTCTACCTCACTCTGCCCTATAGGATCAATAGATGGGGGTGTATCGTATTGGGGTAATGTACATTCTGCTGTAACTTCGATGTTCTCAGGAACCCCTACCCCTGCGTACAGTTTCCTAAAGTGATCAAATCATTCCCTGTCCGTAATATGGTTAGGTAATGGATCTGTACCATCATCATTGTTTTTTCTTACTAGAGCCCAGAATCGTTCCCCGTTCCTGTTCTGACTGGCCAGTTTTAACTCTTCCCAGTGGGAATCATCCCAAGCTCTCTTTGCCACTAATAGTGCACGCCTGTACACGGCTCGGGCTGAGCGAACCTCAGTTGGATCTCGGGTTTTGATGGCACAAATCAATTTAGACTTAGCCACTCTGCATTCATGGTTATACCACCTGGCTGTGGGCTTCCTATGCTTCAACTGGCTTGCCCCACATCCATCAAGGAAGAGAGCGGCCATCCTGTCTATTGTCTCCTCATAGACCATGTTGACCTGGACAGAACCGGGATCATCAGTACAGAGTGCAGAAAGCTTCTCGGTCTGATCTCTTACAATTTCCCCCAGGGCATTTGTCTTTTGCTCATTGATGGCAAATTTATGCCATTTGATGAACCTTTTGCAATTCGAGGGTACTATTTCTCTAGTCGCCATTGTTAATCTATTGCTGGACAGGGGGTTCCCCACGGTTATCAGGTTGCACAGGCTAAGGGATAGAGGGTTATGGTCACTATGGATAGATGGAATAACTGCCATATCTGACACATATCTCCACAGTCTCTTATCTACCAGAACGTAGTCAAATCTGCTGGGGCAACTAACCCTATTATAGGTACACGCACCGGAGAAGTCAGACGGCGTGCACCCATTCACTGCTACCAGAGCATGCTCCAACACCAAGGCATTCATTTGGATAATAACAGGTGTCCACTTTTTAATCGGCGCAGTCGTCAATTGCGGGATTCCCCATCTCGCATCTTCCTCCAGTAAACCTACCGTGCCGTCGGCAGCCAACGGCTCAAATGTGCAGTTGAAGTCGCCAGCAATTAACAGCAAAGTATCTGGGGAGCAGTTACAAAGTGAGTCTGCAAGTAAGGCAATAGTTGGAGATTTACCACCCCCTGGTATACCTCTAGCATAGATGTTAAAAACTTCCAGGATCACTGGGGCTTGGGGAACCCGAATCATTAACCTCATCATGTCGTGGGAGATGTTAGGGGAGTAGGAGATCTTACAGTTTAACGAAATTTTAACCCAGACGAGCAAGCCACCAGACGGGTGACCCCGTCTAGAGGAAGTAGCTGGGACATGGAAGGTGGAATAGCCAGGCTTGTACACTGGTTCCAAACACCATGTTTACACAGGTCATACCTTCCTATTAGTTCATTCCAATCGGGAAGAGCTGTTTTATTCCCAAGACCTGCGACATTCCAAGAAACAACGCTCAAATCTCTACTCTTGCCATTGATGTATAGTGTAACAGGTTCAATCCCATGACCATCGGTGGAAATCAGGATGTTGGGGTTAGCGGAAACTATAAGCTCCTCAAGCCCAGCATTACCAATATCCAGCGAGGTAAAATGGTCCACCTTGATTCTTCTCTCACATGAGGTACGGTCGGTACCCTGGGCCTTGTGGTTATCTTCCCCGATTACCAGAAAAGAGGGCACTGGGAGTGGGTTGCCACAGTCTACATTTAACCTCTGTGGACTGCTAGTTTGGTTTTCTGCAGTCTTAGTTGAAACTATAGAAGGCCGAGAAAATCCTGGAGATTCCATGAGTCAATCGACAGCCTCCAGTGTGCTGTACCGATTGTAACAAGGGATGGGGGGTTGGGTAAACTGGGGGCCATACCATTCATCGCTACACTGACTACCGCCATGGTTAAGCCACCCTCCTCTGCGCTGTATCAAATTCCATCCCTCTACTCCCCCGCCACCTGGGATGAAGCAGTTCAAGTCCCTACCCACCTCATGCCTCCTCCCTCCCCAGGTATGGTTGGTATCCCTCAACCAACTGCCGTTATCCAGCTGCTCCCCGGGCATGTAAAAATAGGACAATGGTCTGGCCACAATCGCAGTACCGTTGGTTCCGGGTTTCCCCATGCAAATGTGCTCCACAGTACGAGGATCCTCAAAGGTCACTACAACACAATCCCCCTGCAATACTTTCCTATTAGGTGGGAGGGCCCACCCAGGGGGCTCTCTCAAACATCAAGATATTACTGCGGGTGTTGGGTGGTAATGGGTGGATGTTTGCTAGCCAATGGCATACCTTATTTTTAAGCGCCCGGAAAGGTTCTAAAGATGTCAGAACCAATTTCGGTACCCCTGTCAAAACGATTACAAAGCGACAGGCTTCTGGTGGTAAATTGATATTTTGACGCTTCTGGCTCTTAGCAGGATGGGATGAGTCCGATTTTGGAGTGGGGGCAGCGTGACTATTCATCTTAGTTTGGTTAGTGGGCTCAGTTAATGCGTGGGGCTGGACACCCCCTTTTTTGGACTCAGGATTGGGGCAGGTCGGCAGTGGAGTCTTAGGTGTGTTATTCTTTGCTACTGCTGTTCGTTTGTTAACTTGTTGGGGGTTACTAGCTGGGGCAATTGCATGGGTTGCCATATTAGCACGGTGTGTTGCCTGGGGTCTTAGGTCTTTATGTAATTCCTGAAGCAATTTTTCTATTCCATGAAGCCTAGCTTCTAGGGGAGCAAGTAGGGTTTTAATAACATTAGTCAGGGCGTGGGCTAAGGGCTCATCTCCTCCAGCTGAGCCTCCTAGTCTATCAGCTCCCCACCTGTCAATTATAGGGCTATCTTCAAGGATAACAGCCATGATGTTATCCAGGATGGTGTCATCGAGTATACTCAATGGTAATCGTAAGGCCTCGTGTCGGGTCTCCTCAATCCAAGTGTTGCTCCCATTAGGTACTCTATTAAGTTCCCTCACCTCTTCTATGCTGTTTCTCTCACTAGTGGGAATGCCAGTGCTTCCGAGTTTTACTCCACTGGCATTCTTGGTGTTGGGGATAATGGTCTTGGGCTGCCTACATTTAGGGATAGCCCCCTTCCGCTTCCCCCTCTTTCGAATAGTGGAGTTATCGTTTTTGGGGTCAGCCAAAGTGGCTGATGGGCTAGAGTCAGATTGGGTTTGGGACAGGGACTGGGCGTCAGGAGGTGTAAGGTCCAGTGCTGCTGCTGACTGGCTACAGGTAACATTATGGAGCTCAGCATGGATCAGTGCAGAATTAGTAATGCTTAAGGAGGTGTTGGGGGTACGCACAGAACAAATATGGCCCAAGGATGACCTTTTTGCTGCTACTAGTTCTTGGGAAACCCTTCTTTCCATCAATACAATTCCTTGGTCTATTAAAGAGTTAGTGCGGACGATAAAATCGTCAAGAGTTCCAGTCAGTTTTTTCCTAGCGCCCACCGCAGCCATACTTCTAGTTTCCCGGCATTCCATAGGCTATACCGGATACTGAAAGCGGTAAATCTAAAGACGGGCAAAAAAAAAGAAGTCCCACTTTCAATACCCTACTGCGTTAGTAATAAACACTGATAAGAGCCCATGCAAAAGCCACTATAGGAGCATAGATTAGGCATGAGCGAATTTTGCGGATCTCGCGTTCGCGAATTTTGCGGATTTGCGGATTCGCAATCCGCAAAATCCGCGAATTCCCGCGAATTTGCGGATTTTTTTTTTTGTGTTCGCCCGTGTTTCTGCCAGTTCGCGAGGGTTTTGTACACTTTCGCAAATTGCGAACTTACCGGTCGGGTCGCAAGTTTCGCGAACTTGTTGTTTCTACGTGTCCAGCCTGTTTGGGACACTCTTCTTCATCACTGCCACTCTCTGTCACCACTGCCACTCTCTGACTACTCATGCCACCCTCTGTTTCATCACCACACCCTCTGGTTGTCCAGTGTACATTATTTTCGGCAAAGCAAAGCACACCTTCCCTGCCTCAAGTGACCTGAATTAATTTGGGGCTGATTAATGTGTCACAGAATATTTTTTTAGCTGGCACCTGCTTCCTTAGTGCGCCCTGATTAGTGATCTTTTGCACTTGCTAAGTGCTTTCATTGTTGCAAAATTAGTTACAACACCTGCCCTGCCCCAACTGACAATAATGAATTAGGGGCTGATTAATGGATTTTAACTTCCAGCCTGGCTCCTGCTTGTCTCCCTTAGCTGTAATTCAGGACCTTTGTGGCATATGTGTAACTATTCTGAGGTTCAGAGCAGGGTCACATAATAGTTTCAACTGGCAACTGAACTCTGGAGGGGCCCCTCAGGAAGCACTACAGGAAATGGCTACTAATGATGAGCCTGAACTTTTGAACCTGGTAAGTAGTTACTTTCAGTTTTGCTAAAATCGTATTTCTGCAATTTTGCACTTATTCGCGGGGCGCGAACTCACGCGAGCAGTGCGAGCAAAATCCGCTGCTCGCGGATTTGCGGATTTTGCGGGAGATTCGCAAATCTCGCGGATTGCGGATTTCCCGAAAATCCGCGAGCGGAACGGATTTTCCGCCCATGCCTAGCATAGATGTAACCAATGGGGGCTTACAGTTCTGATGAATGAAACTCGCTTTTCGGCCAGGGGCTATGGCCCAGTCCAGTCTCTTTCAGGCCTCTGAGGGCCACAGAGGGCCTGCCCGCCCTTTGCCCGGGCTTCGCCCGGCGTCCCGCGAGGCGGTGCTGTCGCTGTTTATATGCGCCTCCTGGCACCTTTCCCGGTGTCAGTGCCACTGTAGATTCTTCAATGGTGATGAGTCTCTCAGTTTGAATCTCTTGGATTGTAGCTAGCAGAATGCTTCTGCTACATTGTCGGAGTCCACTTGGCCTACAGTTTAGTATTGGCCACATAGTGTGGTTTGATCAGGTCGATGCGCATAAACCTGTTCTCCTTTTTTCCAGCAAGGGACGGCAGTATCACTGTTCTTGTTCTGTGGATTGCTAGGACAGGTACTGGTTGTCTGTAAGAAGAGCCAAATTCCTTCTTGTCCGCGATCTTTTCTCTGACTAGATCACCAAGCTTTGGGATCCAGACAGACCTTGCTGGAACGGGTGGTTTTTCCTAAGTGGTGGTTGGCTCCTGGAACATGTTGCTTTGTTTAGTTCTTATTTCATTTAAGTCCTGTAAAACAGCCAAACGATCTTTGATATCAAATTTCTTAATTTCCACCACTGATGTGTGACAATCAAGGTCCGGGACCAACATTCTTGTCCCAAATAGGACCTCATATGGAGTGAAACCCCTAGAGAATTTCTTGGCAAGTTGTTAAGACTACGTTGGACACTTATTAGATGTTTACCCCACCCATCACCCGAACCTAATACCCTAGCTGTTAAAGATTGCTTTATGTCCCGTTTTTTTCTTTCCACAACAGAATTTCCCTCAGGATGGAATGGACAAGAGAACCGCAATGCTACGCCAAAACTGGCCATGGCTTCTTTGGAAGCTCGAGAGCTAAACGCAAGGCCCTGGTCAGAGTGTAGCGTGCCAATTGCGCATGTGCTGATAAAGACTTGCAAATCTTTTATAACAGTTCGAGCGTCAGCCGAGCGCTGAGGCCACATCCAAAGGAACCTTAATTCTAGTGTTTATGAGACTGCACTCGTCCAGAGGGACACCTGCACGTAGATAGTCTAATGCTGTCTAACAATGGTGCCTGCATTGGGCTGGCTACGCTGTAGTCGGGTATCTGGCGGCGTTCTGTGCTGCGATCTCTATTGCAGTTTATGCAGTTGATCATGAAGATGTGAATATGTGCATTCATCCCTGGCCACCAGTACATCTCTTTTAATGTTAATATTGTTTTAGAGACCCCCTGATGTATCAGACACTCTCACAGATTTGCTTCATAAATCAAAGCTATCCTACGTTCCATGTTTGGAATTACCCTATGCCCCACTCCAGGGATTCGAGCAAATGGAACGCTGTTCGCATCAATTATATAAGAGTATTTGAGTGGAAACTTTTTAGGTAATGCTGCACCGCTGCCTTTGCATGTCACATTGACAGCCAGCATTATTTCACTGTCTATTTTCGTTTTTGAACGAGTGATTGCAGCTACGGAAGCAGATTGCACAGCCCCCTTCACGGCTTCATCAGCCAATGAATTTCCTTCAATGTGAACGCCATCACGTTGATGACTCAGCGTGTGTATCATGTGAGTGTTTTGTAGTCTGTTTCTCAACTGAACTACTTATTCCCAAAGCGTTTTATGCTTGATTGGGCCACCTTTTGCATCTTTGAAACCTTTTTGAAGCCAGTTCTGCAAATATTCATTGTAAGATTGAACACAGTAAAAGGAATCGCACAATATGAGTGTGGGGAATTTGCGATCCCTATTTTCAGGTGCCATTTTGAATGCTTGTAGTTCAGCTCGCTGAGCTGTACAATCTCCTAGAGATTGAGTTTTTGTGACCATAGGTCTGAATTTGCCATTGCGCATACGACCTTTAACGATCGCACATGCAGCACTATAAGCTTGTTAATCTCCCGTAGCGGGTTGTGCTGATCCGTCAGTATAAATTATACATTCATAATGCTCTAGACGCAGAACTTCAGTAGGCAGAGGACATTCGTATTCGTATTGCAGGTACACTTGTGTTTTCAAATAAGGATCAAAAACCTATTCAACATCAGTTGCAGTAAGAGAATTAACCCATTGTATCCACCTCGAATGTAAAGCTTTAGCATTTGGAATGCTCACTTTTATCACTGCCTCTAAGGCAGGTACAGGTGTTACGACCATAATGCATTTCCCCTGTGCTAGGGTTCTTTCTTTTGCTACAGCGGTTTGAACTGCTGTCAGAATTTTTTTCTGTAGAAGTGAATTTCATTTCTGCTTGTGTATACAAATGTGATTTGTATGCAATTGGTGCTTTTTCACCTTCATTAAAGGTTAAGTAGGTAATTCAGCATTGACCCAGAATGATTTAAATCACTAAGTTGCGTACGTTTACAAGGGTTTCTAAATGTTTAGTTGCTAACATGTCTGTTTGGAGTGAACGCAAAATTTCTGTGTGTTTTTGTGTCCAATGTACTGTTTTAAAATCAGGTTTGATTAATTCGTAGAGAGGTTTAACCCTTTCTGCGTAGTTTAGAATGTAAATTCTTTCAAAATTCAGGAAACCTAGAATCAACTGTAAGTTTTTCAGCATTTTAGGAGGTTGGAGCAGCGCACACTTTTCTAAAAAGTTGTCTGCCAGGCTTTTGCCTTCACTTGATAGTTCATATCCTAGAAAAAGGACGATGAGATCGGCAATTCTTGATTTTTTTAAACTGAATTTGTACCCTTCAGTGGTAAAGCCAAGTATAATGGTGTTCACCCTGTTCGGGGACCTATTCAGGTCATCGTCTGTCAGATAGATATCATCGACATATGACAATCCCTTGTCATCATAAATTTGTAGTAACTCTGTTACCCTTGCTGAGAATAACCCTGGACTATTCTTGAATCCTTGAGGGAGACAATAGAATTGACGCTTTGTCCCCATTATTGAGAAAGCGGTTAAATACCTGCTTTCAGGTGCAATGTTTTGACAATAGAAACCATTTGAAATATCTAATGTGGTTTTATATTTTATGCGCACAATGTTATTCATTAATGCAAGTGTCTGTAATCCAAAACTAGACGATATGTACTGTTTGGTTTGGAAACAGGAAACAAAGGATTGTTCATTGATGAGGTGCAAGTTTCTATCACCCCTTGGTATTCAAGTTGATATAAGATCTCCCTGACCTGTTCTTTAGCTTCTTGCTTGACTGGATACTGCCTTTGTTCAGTTGGTTGATTTTTTTTTTTGTCAAAGGATTTTTTATTAATTTTTGGTAACAAAAATATAAAGACATGCGACAATCCCGCACACAACCAAACGCAGGGAGCAGCTACGAAAGGCAGGCGATATAAACACCTAGCCCAAGGGAGGTAACAGGGACCTAGGCCATAAGAAGGCCATAAGCTAAAGGGTGCATTGGACGCTTAGCAGGGGCCACGTCTCTTTCAGGTAAGCGGCTAGAACATGGTCGCGGGAGGAGTGGTGACATTTCAAGGGCAGAAATCAGTGGTACCCGGTGGGACCGCAACCCGTGGTGGCTAGAGCGCTGCCTCAATAACTTGTCGGAATGTCACAAGAACAAGAATAAAAAAAAAACCCTCCCCAACCCTATACCCCTCCCCGCAATGTCCGCGCACAAATAATCATCCGAAGGACCAACATTCACACTTGAAATAGATGGAGGGCTCGTATGTTGGGTGGACAAACTGCTGAGGGGAGACCCTTGGAGAGAAATCGAACTAGGGGCCCCCAGCGGGATGCGAAGTTCTTAAAATCATCCAAGAAGATGTCAGCCATTCTTTCCATACTCAACAGTTTCCACAACCTCGCATGCCATAAAGAAATTGCAGGGGCTTCCTTCTTCTTCCAAGCCGCGGCCAGGGTTAGCTTGGCCACTCCCGCACACAGCCACAGTATCTTTTTGTCCGCTCTGGTCTGAAGAGTGAGATCCGGGTCTCGAAGTCCCATACAGAATATGGGCCATCGAGTCCGAGACCGGGTAACCTAACATCTCCTTGATATGGGACAGGATCACTTCCCAGTAGGGAGGAATAACGGGGCAGTCCCACCAAATGTGACGAAAGTCTCCCAGCAGGCCGCACCCCCTCCGACACCACCTATCAGAGGAGCCAGGAAATATCTGCCGCAATTTAGCCAGATAAAGGTACCAGTCCATCATTGTTGTGAGGTGCGCCTCACGGAGCTCCACCGAGTGGTTATGTTTGGCTATGTCGACCCACAAGCGGGACCACTCCGCATCAGATATATCACGGCCGAGTAACTCTTTCCACAGGCCCATATAGCGAGGCCGGGGGGCTCTGGCCGTTGAAAGAAGGTGGCTATAGATGAACGAAATGACACCCCGCATGGCGGAGGTCCTAGAGAGGAATGCCTCGAAGGGTGTGGGCGGTCTAGTAGCTGCGTCTCTTACCGTAGGGGACAGCGCCCAGTGGAGGAGCTGGGCATGGCGGTATCGCTCGGTCGGTTGGATCCCATAGTCCCGCATACAGTTATCAAAAGTAAGCGGCGCAAAGCCGTGGAATAAGTGCATGAGTGCTAGGCAGCCCCCTTCTCTCCAGGCATCAAAGGGACCCTCACGCGTCGCTGGCGGGAAGGCTGGATAAAAGTGTATCGGCGTAAAGGGAGACAGGAACGTCGTCCACCGTTCGTCACCAGAGACAGAGTCCCAGACCTTAAGGGTAGTGCTAGTGGGGGTTCTAATGTAGGCGTTTTTAGGTCTGTCGCTTTTGGGTTTCCAGACTAAGTCCCAGATCGTTCTCCCCGCTACGCTCCTATCCATATGTAGCCAGTGTTTCTCCGACATAGGCTGGGACCATTCCACCAACACTCGGAGTTGCGCTGCCTTATAGTATAACTGCATATCGGGCAAGCCTACCCCCCCTCCTTCCTCGGACAGCGCAGCGTAGCGAAGGAGAACCGAGCACGGCCCCTTTGCCAAATGAAGCGCAGCATCAACGTTTTAACACGCCAGAAGAAGTCTCCCTCTGGTACAATGGGGAGCACCTGAAAGAGGTATAGAAGCTAAGGGAGGAGAGACATTTTGACCGCATGGATTCTCCCTAACCATGATATGAACATCGGTTTCCATTGGGCTAAGTCAACCTGAATTTTTGCCAGCAACGGAGGAAAGTTGGCAGAGTAAAACCTCTCGAGTGTGGGAGTCAAGTGAATCTCCAGGTATTGAATGGAGGAGCGGGTCCAGGGCAGGGGCGTGAGCGGCTGGAGGCGAATCACCTCTGCTGGCGAGAGCGTAAAATTAAGGACGTAGGACTTATCATAGTTGATCTTGAATCCCGCCACCACCTCGAAGCGTGATAAAGCCTCTTGGACATAAGGAAGAGAGTGCGCGGGATCCGAGATAGAGAGGAGGACGTCGTCGGTGAATAAGATAATCTTGTGCTGTTCCCCTGTGAAGGGCAGTCCCCGAATATTCGGGTCCTCTCTCACTGCCAGAGCCAATGGTTCTATACTCAGGGCAAAAAGAAGGGGCGACAGGGGGCAGCCCTGTTTGGTGCCCCGGGAATGCGAAAAGAAGGCTGATAGATGACAGCTGACCGTCACTCTAGACCGGGGGCTGCTATAGTTCGCTCTAAGCATCGTAAAACTTTAGCAGAGAAGCCGAACGCCGTCAAGGTCTGAAACAGGAACCCCCAATTCACTTGGTCAAAGGCCTTCTCAGCATCAAGTCCCACCAGGACCGCCGGGATTTTAAACCTGTTGACCTTCTCGATCAGGTGGATCACCCTTCTGGTATTGTCATGGGTCTGACGTCCCTTAATAAAACCGGATTGGTTGGGGTGAATGAGGGCCGGCATAAAGTCATTGAGCCTATTTTCAATGATGGATGAATATAACTTAGCGTCCAGGTTAAGTAGGGCTATCGGTCTGTACGAGGAGCATTTTGACAGGTCCTTCCCTGGTTTGGGAATGACCGATATGATAGCTTCGGCCATAGAGCTAGAAGTCATCCCATCCTCCACCATGGTGTTAAATAGGCGGACCAGAAAGTCACTGAGTTCAGATGCAAAGGTTTTATAAAAAATAGCCATACCCATCTGCTCCGGGGGCCTTATGGGGCTTCAGGGTATTGATGGCAGCCAGCACCTCTTCCCTGGTGAAGGGGCAGTGAGGAGCTCATTCCACGCTGCCGACACTTGGGGAAGCGGAAGCATGCTTAGGTAGTCTTTCTGTGCTCCGCAGTCTAGGGCCTCCCCCGTGTATAAAGCTGCGTAGAAGTCACCAAAGAGGCCAGCCTTGGCTCCATCCTGGTGAGTCAGGGCTCCAGCCGCATCCCGGATTCCACCGATATATTCCTTCTCTCGCTTATCACGGAACTGCCGGGCCAGATGCTTCCCAACTTTATTCCCCTGCGAGTAGGAGAGGCGCCGTAGTTTCAGCAGCGTGTATTCCGCTCTATTATTGTAGTGGGCCCTAAGCTTGCCCCTGACAGCTGGCAGTTGTCTCAGTGTCTGCCTGGTGGGGTTCCGTTTGTGTTCCTGCTCAAGAGCGAGGAGCTCTCCCTCCAACCCCTACCTGTCCCTCCGCCGCAGCCGGTTGAGGGCAGCGTTGAGAGCCAAACAGGTACCGCGGATAGACCCCTTGAAGGCGTCCCAAGTGGTAAAGACGGATGTATCACCGGTGTCATTAAAGTTGAAAAATTCGCGAATAGCCTTCCGTAGGTCCTTACAAGAGGGTTCATCCTGGGTCAGGGAGGCCGGAAAGTACCAGTTCAGTTCAAGAGGCTTTATTCGAGAATTCTCATAAAAGCATGTACATACATAAATAATTTAAAACATTATTAAATTCATACCTCATGAAATATACAGGCAGTTAAAAATCCAGAAGAGATAGATAAAAAACAATACCCAATACATTGGTGTAAAACAATTCTAGAATTCTTATGGTTAGATGTATCCTAAAAAATAGAACTCTGTCTAATGGACCATGCCCACCCCAAGAATTTGGCTGTTGCTAAACTTAGTTGGAAACAGGAGCTAGTGCAAATAATTCTCATAGCTACAGAGCTGCTGTGAGTGCCTAAGTTTTTGCAGGCAGGTGCTAGCCAAATGCGCTGAGGGGCCGCATAGGCTTTGCAGGAAAACAAGAAGTGCCCAATAGATTCCTTTGTAGCACCACAGGCAGGGCAGGAAGTGTTGGACAAGCCCCTCCACCTCCCTGTGAATGACCGTAAAGGGAGGGCACCTATCCTCAATTGAAAGAAGAGTTTCCTGTCCCTTGGCTTAGTTATAGTATCCCAGAACAGTTCTAGTGTAGGGAGGGGCTTGACTTCCAGGAAACGACCCGTCACAGAATCAGCATCCGATTTTCTCCATGCCTGCTCAAGCACATAGGCCCAATACAACTCCCTAATTGCTTGTGTGCTTGGGAAGGATGTTTCTGCAGGGGTATCCCATAACGGCTTCAGACCAAGCACGCATAGCAATGTTCTAAGTTTACTCAGCCATTGGATCTTATGAAAGACATCAGCAATGATCACTGCTACAAAGCCCGCTACATAGTGCTTTAGGGCCCGATGTAGGTGGCAAATTCCGGTCGGAAACGGCCGAAATCGGCCGTTTCCGACCGGTATTTGGCACTTTGAGATGTAGGGGGCCAGTATTTACCTATTCGGTATATTTACCGAATCGGTAAATTTACAGAATCTGTAAAATACTGAATCAGTATTTTTAACGATTCGGTATCTTCCAGATGTAGGTGGGACTCTTCTGAGTCCCACAGGCCTTTCAGATTCGGTATTTTAACACCCAATCCAATTGGGTGTTAAAATACCGAATCCAGGTGTGCATGCACATGTGTGCATGCACACCTATGCCATGTGCCAGACAGACATGCCCTTAGGGCATGTCTGTGTGCCACATGGCACACAAGCCAGTATTGGGGGTGCTAGAGGGTGTCAAAGTGACACCCCCTGCACCCTTGCTGGAATCGGTATTTACCGATTCGGTAAATACCGAATCGGGAATGCCCATTGATTCCTATGGGCTTCAATGCCCATAGGAATCAATGGGCATTACCGATTCGGTATTTACCGAATCGGTAAATACCGATTCCTTCCGATTCGGTAATATTTAAAATAAAATTACCTACATCTGCCCTTCTCTTTTTTACCACTTCTTAAATACCGATTCGGTATGAATCGGTATTTATGAAGTGGTAAAAAAGATTTACCTACATCGGGCCCCTAGTTCTGGCGTAGTCCAAAGCCGCCTCCAGTATAAATATAGCATTGAGAGCCAAACAGGTGCCGCGGATAGACGCCTTGAAGGCGTCCCAAGTGGTAAAGACGGATGTATCACCGGTGTCATTAAAGTTGAAAAATTCGTGAATAGCCTTCCGTAGGTCCTTACAAAAGGGTTCATCCCGGGTCAGGGAGGCCGGAAAGTACCACTTATGCTGTGTATTGTCCCCCGCTTCCCAATAAAGGCAGATAGCGAGCAAGCTATGATCAGAGACCGATAGAGGAAATATCCTGGCCTCCTGCAGGGACCCCTGCAGAGACTGACTAAGAAAAATATGGTCCAGGCGGGAATATGAGCGGTGAACATGGGAGGAAAAAGTGTTGTCCCTAGATTGTGGGTAAAGAAAGCGCCACCCGTCTACAAGCCCCACGTCATCCATCGTTTGTTGCGTCTCAGCGGAGAATTGGCCAGCCTCTGATCTCTGGTGGTGAGAGCAATCTACGTCCTTATGCCAAACCAGATTAAAGTCTCCCATCACAATCAAAGGACCCTCGACAAAGTCCATCACGTTTCGCAGCAGTCCCTGCATAATCCCATTTTGGCCAACGTTGTGGGCATAGAGGACCAAAAAAGTGCACAATCTACCCCGCAGCACGCCCTTAACCGCAAGCCAGCGGCCCTCTTTCTCGCTACTCCCATGAGTTGGAAATGCAGGACCGAGCGGAACTAAGTGCCACCCCCCTATGCTTTGTGGGTGCTGAGGACAAAGGGGAAATTGTTTGTGTTTAAGGCGGGATTCGTCCGATCTGGCCAAGTAAGTCTCCTGAAGGCCAACCACATCTAGCTGATGGTCAATTATATATTTTCCAAACTTTCTGGCGCTTCTGGGGGGAGTTCAAACCTTTCACATTCCATGTTCCAAAAGTGATGGGTATGCTCAGACGTGAGTCCCATGCTCTCCACACCACTGGATTCAAGCAAGCCGGGCTGAAGACGGCTGGAATGCCAGAAGCTTGTTTCCGGTCGAGGGAAGGCATGGCTTGGCAGTTCGGGCTGGACTGTTCCCATGAGGCACAGGGTCAGACTGATTTGCATATGGCCATGTCTGAACTGGGGTGGTGTGGAGTGCAAAAAAATGATGGATTTAGGCCCAGATCTCTGTACTGGGGTGAATGTATGACATTGTTCTGCATTCTGTCCATCAACTGTGGTTTTTCCAAAAGTGAGCGGCATCATGGACCATGTAACCGACCTTGCTCAACAAGCGGACTCATGCCAGCTGCCTCGTATTTCCCAAGTATTAAACACATACAAGGGGAAAGGGCCAAATTATTTATACTCCAATACCCCAGACCCCCTAGAAGGACTATGATCACAAAAACAATGGGTATAAAGAGTTCATCAACATAAGCAAAGGGAAATTCCCAATTTGGAAAAAACTGCCCTCACTCACATACCGAAGTATGTGACATGCTTCATCATAGGGCCTGCTACAAACGCCCTGGTGTAGCCACATCCAGGGCGGAGCATTAGGGAGGGGAAAAAATAATAAATTTCCATGTTACAAGACGTACAACACAATACGTAAATACGTACAACGAGTAACATACATAAGTGATACCGTGTGTAGAGGAACACCTCGTGGATCAAATGTGCGACACAAATAAGTGCAGTAAGGACGTGTGTTTAAACTGATTAGGGGGTGCCAAAAGAAAGAATTACTTTATTAGAACCAATTATTGTACCCTTATCAGGATTAAAAGAAAAGAAAGGATGGGAAAATGTCTTGTTGAGAAAATAAGGTTTCTCAAGACTTCCCTCCTACCACTGCTCGAGTCAACATGTTTCGACCATTGATTTGTGCCCCGAAAGGTCACCCTGGTCTTCTTCAGGACTGTCGCAGTAGGATCCACCGGTTACCCGTGTCTTAATTAGATCCTTGGGTAGCCCAGCTAGGTGTAGGTCACTAGGATCCGTACTCTGCTGGGTATGTCTCTAAATCAGTGGAGGAAATGTCCCCATACAAATCATGGGATAACATTCACTAGAGAAGAGTAAAGAGAAAAGAAAATAGGTGAGAGTGAGTACTCATCCCCCACAACACAAGGTTTAGTCTAAGGAAATCTCTCTTTCGTCCTGAGTATTAGTGATATGCTCAGGCTAGTCTCCACAATATTGCAATTTATAACTGGGTTCCTCACATACTGATTAGAACATTCATACAAGAGAGGTGGTCATATTCAACCACTCACAGCATATACATCGATAATAAATTACGAGGTATAATACTTCGCAAGAATTAGTGACACATTCACACCACCATAACCCAGCACCGATACTCCCTGCATCCACAACCGACCTATCCAAAAGCTCCCTATAATTAGAGCAGGTCTTAGGACTTATTCAAAGACAAAAATAAAGATTAAACAAAAGATTAGAGTTCCCATATGCGATAATTCGCTTCCATAGGTGAACTCACCGAGTTTATAAAAGTCAGAAACTCGAACTGATGGCCGCCCGGGGTTTTTTTTGCCCATGAACACAATCTGCACGATGTAAAAAGACAGCGAGAGTCAGATGACTGACAATATTTAAATGCTCCTTTGTAACGGCATTGTAAAGTTTTAGTAAGATGCCGTGACAGAAAACATCCCATCCGCTGGTCTTACCGTTCAGTCCGGCAGCACCCGCAAACACATACTCGGGCACCGAACCACCGCGTAGTTGGAAGAAGCGGTGTTCCTAGCTCTGTTTATCAAATGCGCACCGTCGCTGTGAGATGACGTCGTTACATTGGCGACGTCACGGTGTCAACGTTATGTTGATGAACTCTTTATACCCATTGTTTTTGTGATCGTATTTCCCAAGCCCAATCAGACCCGTCACACTCCCCTCCAATCCGACAGAGTAAACAACCCACATCAGCGCTCCCTCGGGACATCACCCCTCTTGCCGCTACCAGCCACCATCCCCACCCCCCCTCCCAGTTCCCCCAGCTCTCCACACTCCTCACTCAACAGCCAACAGACACCCCTCGCAGACCGACCCCAGCTACCACCACTGCCCTCCCACCTCCACCCCCGCTCCTAATTCATCCCCCCTCCCCCTCCCACCCCCAACTCCCAGAGAAGTCAAGCTTGAACAGGCAGTGCCAGATAGGGCAACAGAAGGGCCCCAAACAAAGGTCTCTGTAGACGCCCTCAAGGAGTGGGGTTCGTGGCCATAGTCAGTATCCCACCAGTTCTCTGGGCCGGGGTGTCTCCTCAAAGAGAACATAGATTACCCTCGGTACCTGGTAGGGATGTGTTCCTCCGACGCCATTGAATCTTCCTGTCTGGGCTGCACACTGCTGATGAGCTGTCCCGTGATGACGCCTTCGTCACCATCGCCACAGAGGCCACCGCTGTTCCTCTCTCGTGGAGGCTGGCAATGGGATCCGGCCTCCTCGCCGCAGCTGGCGGACCCACCCTCTGCCAAGATGAGGAGCGCCGCTGCCGCCTCGATGGGAGCTTCTTTCTACGGGAGCCGGAGTAGTGTCGACCAGTCCCAGGAGCTCCCTGGCCGCCTGCAAAGATCTGACCTGAACTAGCCTGTTCTGCCACCAAAAGATAAGGCGAAAGGGGTGGCCCCATGAGTAGGCGAACATTCTGATCTCTCAAATATGTAGTTACTGGACGAAACTCTTTTGCAGCGTCGAGGCCGCCAGGTCCTGGAACAACTGGGGATGATGGTCACGAAATTGCAGTGGATTATTTCCTGTCGCTTTCTTCAGTTGAAAATCGTGGACACAGACCAGAATATCAGGGGGTGGTGCCCCCGCGTCCTTGGCAGACGGACTCAGTGGACCCTGTCCATTCGTATCTCCCGGAGATCGTCTTCACCCAAGATCTGCAGGAAGAGGGCCTCCACGTAGCCCTTCAGATCTCCAGCTTCACCGTCCCAGGGCACCGCCCGGATCCTGATGTCATTTCGGCGTGACCTGTTCTTTAAGTCTTCGGCGTGAGCTTGGAGGTCCAGATTCTGCTCCATGAGCCGAAGCACGTCCTGTTGGAGCTGGTGCACGTCTCCTGCCAGCCCCAAGTCATGATCCTCCAAGGTCGCCACCCGCTCCCCTATGCCATCCACCTCTCTCCTCACCTCGCGTAGGTCCGACGCAAGCTGTGAGCGGAGCTCCGAGATGTCTTCTTTTATAGCCGTACAAAGTTCTACCATGAAGACCTTGGTGGCGGGTGCCTCGTCTCCCTTCAGGGGCGATTTGCTGGTTCCCGGGGCGGCGGCGCAGGCTGGTTACCCTTCGATTGGCCATCCTTGCCTGGCTTGTCCTTGAGGGGTCTGGTGGCCATTGTGTCGGACCCAGAGGTCACGAACGGTCCGGGGGGTCTGGCCCAAACACCCCCTCCAACTCAGCTCGGCCGGGCCACCAGACGGGCCACCGCATGCTCTCCCCGTCTGTATCGGCCCCACCACTCCGACGCCGCGCCCGGGGCCCCCCACCAGGTAATCCTCCTCACCGGCCCACCAGTTCTTGCTATACAGAATATCAGTCCCTCCTCACGCTGTTCCAGCCAGATCGTCAGAGCTCAGATCCGTCGAGAACCACATCTCAGCCCCGATCCGATGACCCCGCCGGGGCGAGTGTACAGTCAAGAGCGGGGTGCCTCAGGCACGGGCCAATAGTCCACCAACGCTCTCTTGCCGCCTGTAGTGCTACCGGGCCCTGCTACTCCGGTATAGATGCTCCAGCGCTCAGGGCTAGGTCTCCAAAAGTTCTCGCAGCCACCAACCGTGGGCGCTCCCGCGCTAGATAACCGCAGTAGGCCACGGGGCACCACCGGGGGGGCTCTCCCCGCCAATGCCGGACAATGGGGCCCCCACAAGGCTGCAGGCGCAGAGCCAAGGCCCCTCAGTGAGCTATGTCTCTTGAATCCCGGGCCTCACGGCCTCCTTCGGTCGACTCACTGCCCAGTCTTTCGCGCGGTGGCAGCTAGGGGGGACCCAGAATCAGCCCTCGCCGATCCACGTGGGCCGGGGATCTCGCCGTATCCGGTCACCACACCACCAGCCGCAGGTCTGTCACCGCTGATGGGCCCGCTCCGACCCCCTTGCGTATCGTGGGGAGCCTGCCCACATGCCGCCGTCCACTCCCTGCGAGCCGAATCCCCTGTCTCTCCCACTGCTTCCGCACCTTGATACGTGTCCACAGTCCGCCGCTGCGCTCCTGCGGGCCTTCGGGACCACTCGAGCAACCGGCCGCTGCAGGCCCAGAAGCCACGGCCCCGGGTGGTGAGGGGCGCCCAGCCATTGCTGCGCTCCGCGGGTTGCGAAACTCGAGGACTGGTGCGGCACTCTCGATGTAGGCCAGATGTCCCCAGCCTCAGGTGGCACCCCTTCCTTGCCGCCTCACCGCTCCTCAGTGCGCTCCGTCCCGCTGCGTCAGTGGCGCCTTCCTCTCTCGTCTCCGGGGATCAGGCCTCAGCTGAAGCTGCCGCCGCGTCTTCTGGTCTGGGCCACCTCGCAACCCGGCCCGCCGACTTGCAGACCGCACCCGGACCCAGCTCCGGCCCTGAGTCTAGCCGGAATCAGACCCGCGGTGACCAAAAAAGCACCACCGGACGTCTCCTTGTCTCCAGAACACCCAGGTAGGTCAGAAGTTCGGGTGGAAGCGCTCCCCAGAGAGCTGCTGGTCAAAGCTAGTGAAATTGGCGCCGAAGGGACTCAGAGACACGTCTCACTCCGTCGCCATCTTGCCACGCCCCCTTGGTTGATTTTTTAACTGGATTTTATGGTGAGGTGAATCCTCATCCCACCCTACAGGATTTTTGTATAATGCTGGGGCTTGGGTGACTGCCCTTTTCCTGGCGAAAGTATATTTTAAATGTACTGGAATATGGTTAGGGAAGGCTGGCATAATGATGTCTTCTCCATTTGGGCACTCCCTGACAAATTCTGGTGGCCAGTCCCGTTCAGCTAGCAGTATATCATAACCCTTTGAAAGTCGCTCCCAAAAGAGTGCTTTCACTTTTCTTGGTGTGTCTCCCTCCATCCGGAGTGTTATTTCATATAACCTATGTGGAGAGATAACCCTGGTGTCTGCAGTTTTAACTTGAATGTCTTCATTCAGGTCCACTGTCTCCAGAAGTCCCTTCAGGTTCTGGCAAGCTATTGTTACTTCTTCTGCGCTGTCCAACATTGTCTAAGCCCATTCTCCGTTCTTGAGCTGTGTCCTCAAGATCCTCTGCATGTCTGATTTTTAGACCTGCTACCTTCTTCTTGGTGAATTGAGGTTTTTGTTTGCTTTTCTGAACGTGTTGATCGTCTTTGGACTTCACACGTTCTTCTTTTTTATCTGATCGTCCTCTTCCTTCGGATGTCTCTGACGATATCTGAAAGGTACGAGAGGAAGGTGTATCAGTATCTTGATACCTGTCAGGTATTCTCAAATTATCCCTATTCCTGAGGTTGTGCCTCCTTTCAGAGGGCTCCTTTTGAGGAGACCTACCTCGGGGTTGAATATCTTTTTCTTTTAAATGCTTGTTATTTTCCCACTTCTTTTTAGAAGAGGTAGGAGTGTTTTTAGTAAAGACCTTTTCAGGACTTTCAGACAGTTGTGGTTTCACTGGTTTCCCACACAAACTGTCTCTACCTAATTCTTCATAGGATTTTTCAATTATTCTGGCTAGTTCTTGTGGTTGGTCTGTTACATCAAATTCCCTTAATTTCTGGTGGATTGTCACTGATCTGCTTCTCCTTTAATATTAGATAATATTATTGTTGAGACCTGTGTGAAATTCTTCAGTAATTTCATACCTAGATTCAGAGCAGGCTCTGCCCCGTATTCGTTTTGAATCGGTTTCAGGACATTAGGTAGTACCGCCATCGACGGAACACCATGGGCTAGATGTAGGTAAATCTATTTTACCACTTCTAAAATACCGAATTTTACCGATTCGGTATTTAAGAAGTGGTAAAATAGAAGGGGGCACATGTAGGTATTTCAGAATCGGTAAATACCGAATCTGTAAGATTCGGTATTTACCGATTCGGTAAATACAGAATCGGTATCCCTCATTGATTCCTATGGGCCTTGAAGCCCATAGCAATCAATGGTGAATACCGAATCGGTATTTACCGATTCGGTAAATTCCGATTTTTGCAAGGGTGCAGGGGGTGTCACTTTGACACCCTCTGGCACCCCAATTCCAGACTTGTGTGCCATGTGGCACACAGACATGCCCTAAGGGTATGTCTGTGTGTCACATTGCACAGGTGTGCATGCACAGATGTGCATGCACACCTGGATTCGGTATTTTACCACCCAATTGGATTGGGGGGTAAAATACCGAATCTCAAAGGCCTGCGGCACTCAAAGATGTGCTACCTACATGTGCTTTTACAGAATCGGTATTTTTACTGAGTCTGTATTTAACGATTCGGTAATTTTACCGAATCTGTAAATACAGATTCGGTAAAATACCGATTCTGTAAAGCATGCTCCTACATTAGAAAACCCTAATACCGGTCGGAAACGGCCGAAATCGGCCGTTTCCGATCGGTATTAGGGCTCCTACATCGGGCCCCATGTGTTTTAGTGTAGATAGCAGCGAAGACTGTGCCCCAAGTGGTGCAGTCTTCCAGATGTGGCGTTATCCCCATTGGTAAATAGATTGTTAGAATTCTATTTTTCTCATAAGGGCTGGTATTAGAAAATACCGCTTTCTATTTGAGTAATTGTTTGAGCTATCCAGAACGGAATTCGTTCACGTTTTGCGGGTAGTTTACCCATGACTCTGTTCTTAAAGTCTGTGGTGTGATTTTTAGTGTATTCCCCTGGCAAGAGGTTTGTTGTGGAATAACTAATGATGGTTGGACTGTAGGAGTCTGCATGACATATTAAACCGATTGTCTATGAATTCTGATTAGCTCTTTGATTTGAGTAAGTAATTCTATGTCTGACGTTACTTCAATGTCAGGATGAGGTGTATAACTGGCTAAAATCACCCATGTTGCTCCTGCTCTACCTAGTGGACTGAGCCGGGTAATGTGATTTAAATGTTTTAGGGCGCCTTTAAACCAGACCTCGTGCTCCTGGTATGTGAGTGGAATTGCAGTATTCTCAATAGGAATATATTCCTCTGGTGGATCAACTTCTTTGTAGAAGTGAAACATTTTAGTTACTGGATGTGATTCTGGGAATACTATCCATGAATAGAATACCTCTGTCTGGTGATATTCATGTGCCTCTATCACAAAAACTGCTCTACCACCCCTTGGTGTTAGACCATGTTTTATAAGTCTTAGAGTGATGGCTCTCCTTATATTTGGAGGAATTTTTATAGCATTCACATTGGTTTCATTAAAACCTGTATAGTTTAAAGCTACTTCGGCTTGGTCAGCCGCAGCTCCAGCGGTTTTGGTGTTATTGGCGTCGGCGGCCATTATTTCATGAAAGTTTGCAGAGCAAGATTTAAGGGAACAAAGATAAGGTGCACAATATTTTGGAACACTGTATACTTCAACGTTGAACAAACCAAAAAGCTAATACATAGGATTCTCGTCCTACTCGGCTATGGCGGATATTATCCCTACCCACTCCAGACGTCTATTGAAGTATTATGAGTAGGGCGTTGGTTTAAATTGATGACTGCAATTTGCATAATTCTGTACAACATGCTATATAAAACAATAAAGTACTTTTAAAACTCACAAAAAAAAAATTATGAGTAGGGGTCTCTGAGAAAAGCACAACTGAGTTACTTCAGTATCTAGCATTAAATTAGTGCCTTACCAAACTGTTGGGTGCCATGTAGTGTAGTTCCTATATCCCTAATAGGCTCTGTGCATTGGAATAATATACACTATAGATTTGACATAGGACTAAGGTCAGTATGTCTCTATCGAGTCCATTAAACTTAATTACTTGTGTGTGCCAGCTAACTCAGAGGTCACTAGAAACTTTCTCGAATGAACAATAAGGGATTAGTCTCTGACAATTGCAGAAACATGACAACGTTATTTCTCTTAGAGTTGGAACAATATCTTCAGAGTCGTGAAAACAATAGACAACCGTTTTACTCAGTCAATCATGCATGCTTCGTTTCTACAAAGTTTTGCACAGAAATAGAGAGACGGGGGTTCAATAAAAAGGGGTTATCGAACAGTCTTCTTTATCATGCAAGAGATATGAACTGCTACAATCGTAAGACAGAATGCGAAGTATAATGCGTACAGCATTAACATTAATATAAAATAATACTGTAATAGCATGGTCTGTAGCTATGACATATATAAAAATACATACCTAAATAACACAGGCTAAAATACTCAACTGGTGCTTTTAAAATAATCCTACCCCAGTGTACCTAACCTAAATCTAGTACGAGGGAAGAAGTAGGTGGTGTCTTAGCATAAGTTTAATTTTGCCAAGGATTGCCAAAGGTTTCTCTAGGTTCTAATCAGCTCCATACCTTAGAATGAGAGAGGTTGGTATCTCTTTCCCAGGACTCGATTCTCTAAGACCCTGCAAGGGGAGTCAGAAACACTGGATCTGGATTCTCTGCGAGAAGGATGACAGCGTCTGGTCAGTGCCTCAGTTGGGGAGATGACTTCCTTCGGGACTTGCAGTGGCAAGCCGCATCGTGTAAGTAGGTAGTCGAACCACACTGTGCCTTACCATAGCAAGTGAAGGTATATTTATACCTTGAAGGTGTTCAGGAATGCCAGTATTGACGTAAAAGTCGGGCATATCAACGTCATGAATAAACCCTTGAGGAATAGATGTTCATGCATAATAAATTAGTTCTTAGAGAAATCAATATCCAGGCAAGGGAAGTCCCTAAAGCTTAAGAGTCTGGTTTTCCGGGGGGGCGTGGCTTGGACGCCGATCGGGATGGCGGCGTGAGCTCGTAGCTCCGCGTGGAATCACGCTAATTCTCCTGATTCCTGCACCCCGAGTGACCCGTGGTCGATAATTCTGCCCTGCGAAGTGTAGGGGGGCCACTGGGCATCGGTGGCTGGCTGCTGGGGGTTCGCTGGCCCCGGGGAAACCTCGATGAACGACAACCGAGGTGTCGCCGAGAGTGTGAGGAAAATGGCGGCGGGGCGGACCGACGGCTCCGGACGACGACATTGAGCAGTCTTGGCACCGACTGGAGGGGGGACCCACTGCTGTGAGATCGGCGCTGTGGGGACTGTGGAGACGGTCCCGAAGATTGGGGGACCGGGAACCCGACGCGGCTCGGGCATCGGGGACGATTACTTGCTGCTGTCCTTCCTCCTTCCCCTCCTCCCCCCGGATTTGAGGAGTGCGAACCGGATGGTGCCAACCCATTTGGTCCTTGGAGTGGCGGGCATCAGAGGGGGCACTTGATCCTGTACATTATTGGGACGCCTGCCCTCCACACGGCAACTGCCGGGACTAGGTGAATCTTTTTGCCTGTGACGCAGTTACCTAAGATGGCAGCTTCGGGAGGAACGGCGGCCTTGGAGCTGGGACAGGAGGACTTGGCTGCACTGTCCCAGGTGGGCGAGACCACCCCGCAGACGGACCAGGAGCAGCGGCTGAATCGGCGCCTGGATGCCATACTGGACGCTATCGCCTCGACCAAGGAGGCGTTGCGGCAGGACATTGCACAAGTCGCCACGGGGCTGGGGCTATTGCGAGCAGACCATGCGAAGTTGGCAGATAAGGTCAAGGACCATGATCAGCTCCTATCGGACCTGAAACCGTTGGTGGTGACCGCGGAACACAAGATCACGGATATCCTAGCCCGGTTGGATTCGCTGGAGCGAAGAGCGGAGGATGCCGAAGGTCGCAATAGGCGGAACAACGTGCGGGTAGTAGGCCTGCCGGAACGAATTGAGGGGGAGGATGCGGTGACCTACATGGAGAACTGGTTTCGAACTGTGGTGGCACCGGAGGGGCTTACTCCTTTCTTAACCCTGGAACGAGCCCACAGGGTGCCGGCCCGCCCGCCAACGCTGGGCCGCCCTCCCCGACCGATGGTGGTGCGGCTCCTCCATTATAAAGACCGGGACCTCCTCATCCAGAGGGCTTGGGCGTCGGGCCCGTTTGAGGTGGAGAACAGCAGGGTTACAATTTTCCCGGACTACACCCAGGCGGTCCAGAAGAATAGGGCATCGTTTCTGGCGGTGAAGAAGGAACTGCGGAAAGAGGGCATCCAGTGCTCCTTGCTCTTCCCGGCCAAGCTGCGGGTCATCCTGGATGAGACCACGCACTTCTTTCAGTCCCCGGACGAGGCTTGGCAGTGGCTGGAATCGTACAGGGCCGGGACGGATAGGTCACACAGGAGTAGACGGGATCGGCCTAAAACTCCTCAGGTCAGACAATCTCAACGGATCCGGTCCCGCAACAGGCGCCAGCGGGAGAAACGGGAGGCCCAAATGGCTGCGGACAAGAGAGAGGCTCTGGCGGCGACGACGGCCATTACGGGGTCACAGCAGGGTAGTGAACTGGCGGAGACGGACTCTGGCGACGAAGGTGGCAGGACTGGGGAGGACCTTTCGGAAGCGGAGAGTTCGAAGGGGCCGGTGGTCACCCCCCAGACATCTGATGGAATTTTCTGTGGCTGATGTATCATTGGAACTTGGACACGGTTTTTGGTAGGGTGGTATCCTGTTGGAGATGGGTGGGTTGCCGGGCAGGGTGCCGCTTGGGCATGACGGGATGGGGAGCGCGGGGCGTGGGCTCCGCTCGCTGGGGTCGGCGATAAATCACCCCCCCAGGGCCCTTAAGGCCTTCTGTGGTGGCGACCGCAGGTTAGACGGATGTGTGTTTGGTTTGAGGTTTGGACCGGGGCTGACGTTGGGTTTGTAGGCTCTGTCCTGGGGAGTGGGGTTCGGGGTGTTTTCTTTTCCAATGTTTGTTTCGGGGGGGGAAACTGCTATGGTGTGTGCACGGACTGGCACTGTTTGACTTGGAATGTTCACTATCAGTATGGGGACATTACCTAACCTAAAATGCCTGACGTGGAATGTCCGAGGGCTGCGAACTATGGTCAAGCGCCACAAGGTACATGCGTATTTGGTACGAAGTGGGGTCCAGGTTGCCATGCTGCAGGAGACCCACTTGACGAAGCAGGAATGTGCAGCACTGCAAAAAAGGTGGCGGGCCAGGTGTTTGGTACCACTTACTCAGCTTATGCCCGGGGGGTACTGATATGGGTGAGAGCGGGGATACCGTTTCAGGTGCTGAACCAAGTGGTGGACCCTGAGGGCAGGTTTGTGGCGGTGGAGGGGCGTTGTATGGCCGGGATGTAACTCTCTGTTGTGTGTATGCGCCAAATGTTGATCAGGCCCGATTCTTCGATGGCCTTTCCGGGTCCTTGGCCTCCTTTCTAGCGGGCCCGGTGATATTGGGAGGGGATTTTAATTCAATTACAGATGTGGTCCTGGACAGGTCTCACCCTCCCCTTGTTGATTCCCCGGTACGCAAGTTGGCCATGCATAGGAAGGATTGGCAGGATAGATGGGGGTTGCTGGATGTGTGGCGGGAACAACACAGGGATGTCAGGGATTACTCCTTTTTCTCAGCCCTCCATGCGCTACATGTGAGAATTGATTCGGTGCTCTGTAGCGGGCCCCTGGCCCCATTGATCTCTCATACGGAATACCTAGCCAGAACTATATCGGATCATAATCCCCTATTGATACATGTCCAGTGGCAACGGGAGCGCTCGGCGATTCCAACATGGCGGCTCCAGCCAGACACGTTGGAGGACTCAGTGTTTAGTGATGCGGTCCAGCAGGGCATTGACCATTATTTCGATGAGAATGAGGGTTCCGCTACGTGTAGGTCCACTGAGTGGGATGCAATGAAAGTGGTGGTGAGAGGGGTGTGCCTGGGCAGGTTTTCGAACGCGCGTACGACTGTGTTGAATGCACTTGCTAAAGCGGAAGTGAAACTGAGAGACCTGGAGCGGCGCAGGCCGACCCGACCGGACTTGCAGGCCCGGTTGCTGGAAGCGAAGGAGGCGGTCGCTACCGAAACAGAACGGTTGAGGAGCTACGATTATCGGCTATACGCCATTAAAGCACATGCTGAACGGGATAAGGTGGGCACGCTCCTGGCCAGACTTGCTAATCCTGATATTAGGGGTTGCCCGGTCCTTATCGTCGGTAACGCATTGGGGGAAAAGGTTTATTCTCAGGCAGCCGTACTGGAGTGCTTTCGCGTGTATTATGAGGAATTGTATCGGAGTCAGTTGGGGGTAGAGGCCCACGATATTGCGGAGTATCTGGGGGCGAGGCAGCTTCCGGTCCTTGACGAAGAGGACGCGGTGGATCTGGGCGGGCCGATCACACTGGCTGAGATAAGGGCGGCCATCAAGCATATGGCGCGGAATAAAACGCCCGGTGTGGATGGGTTGCCGATAGAGTTCTACCAGAAGTTTGTGGATAGTTTGGCGCCCAGACTGCTGGTGGTGTACACGGAGGCTTTTGAGTCGGGGGGTTTGCCCGGATCCATGAGGGAAGCATTGATAGTGCCTCTGCTTAAGCCCGGCAGGGATGCAGCGGATGTAAGGTCCTATCGTCCATTGTCCATGCTGACGGTGGACTACAAAATACTGAGCCGGATCTTGGCCACCAGGCTGGCTCCGCATATGACTGGCCTGGTGCACAGGAATCAGGCAGGGTTTATCCCCACGAGGAATACGGCGTTGAATATTCGTCGCCTGGTGGGGATAATGGACGCTGTGACAGATGAGAACGGGGCCCCGGCGGTATTGTCGGTGGACATTGAAAAGGCTTTCGACAGCTTGGAGTGGGTTTTTCTAGATGGAGTGTTAGAGAGGTTTGGTGTTGGTGAGGGGGTCCGCAGATGGACGAAGGTGCTGTATTCCTCAGCGACGGCACGAGTGCGCCTGGGTGGATTGGTGTCCGCGGCTTACCCGGTCGGTAGAGGCACGCGGCAGGGGTGCTCCCTTTCCCCCCTTCTGTTCGCCCTGGCGATGGAGCCCTTGGCGGCCCATGCTAGGTCGGGAGACAGGTACGAGGGGATAGACAGCGGCGGGCAGCTACACCACATCTCGCTGTATGCCGATGATTTGTTGCTGTATTTGGGCGACACGGAGCGGGCGTTGGAAGGAGCAATGGACTTGTTGTCGGAGTTTGGCCGGTTGTCGGGCCTCAAGGTCAATTGGGCGAAGACCTGTGTGTTCCCGCTACGAGCGGAGTCGCCCTGCCCTGCACGTGATTTGGGGGTGGTTTGGGAGTTATCTTGCTTCACTTATTTGGGAGTCCGTATCTACCACGTGACCACGGACCTATTAGAGGGCAATATCGGACGGTGTGTACGGGCGCTGAGAGGTAGTATGGCTTTTTGGGCAACCCTTCCACTGACAGTACTAGGTAGGGTTGCTCTTTTGAAAATGGTGGCGCTCCCCCGGCTTCTGTACTTCTTTCGAACGCTGCCCATTTGGATTCCTCAGAGGATCTTTCGGGACCTGAGGACAATGGTTATTGGTTTCCTGTGGGGACATGGCCGCCGTAGAGTGGCACTGAGCACGTTGCTACGCCCTAAGATTGAGGGGGGGATGGCCTTCCCTGATTTTGAACTGTATTACTTGGCGGCGCAGCTCCAGGTTCTTACGCAACACGTGGCTCGGGTGTTTTGGGGACCGGAGTGTGATCGTGAGCGGGGGATACAGCGCCATGTGCTGGCCTATATCGTTATGCAGCAGAGACCTGAGTTGCGCGGCCTCACTATGGAAGAGCGGACGCTTAGGTTATGCTGGCAGAGGAGTCTCAGGAGGGCGAAGGCGGCCAACCCGTATGCGCCTGAGATACCGATTGGCATGCTGACAGCCCTACCGCATGGGGGCGATTGGTCCCCAATGCTGGAATGGGAGGAGGCGGGACTTCAAGTGGTGGGGGACCTGTATGTTGATGGGGCCTTCGGAGTACTACAAGAACAGTTTGGGCTACCTGACGGGGGGTTCCTCTTACATGCGGCGGTGGTGGCGGCTATTCAGAAGCACTGGAAGGGAGGGTTCATCGAGCCGGGCACGACCATGGCGTGCCAGTACGTAGTAATGGCAGCGGGCACCTTTAAGGCAGTGACCTGCCTCCATAATAGGATGTTGCACGAGGGACTGGAACCGCTCCTGGGGCTCAAGGCGAAGTGGGAGGAAAGTGTGGGTAGGCCCATTCCGGACGCGACGTGGAGCCATATTTTACGGCGTACGTGGAAGGGCACGAGGAATGCGCGTTTCCAGCAAGTGCACTTCTTTGTGTTACATAGGGCCTATCTGACTCCGGAAAAGATAAAACGGTACTTCCAGGTGCTGGACGCGCGGTGCCCGAGGTGCTTGTCACCGGAGGCGGACATGGATCACCTGTTCTGGAGTTGTCCGAATCTGGAGGCCTACTGGGCTGAGGTGGGGGACCTCCTGAACGAAGTGACTGACAGGGAGGTGGACTTTGATATGGCGGCGTGTCTGCTGCTCTGGTTCCCGCACACTAAACACACTAAGGTGACGAGCAAATTCATTGACCTGAGGTTGATACTAGCACAAAGAGAGATTTCGTGGCATTGGAAATCTAAGGGAGGGCCGTCAGTAAGGAGGTGGAGGAATGAGTTGCTGCGGTGGTCAGAGTGTGAGAGTGTGCTCCGAATGAAGCAGGCTGTCAAGCTTGATAATGAGAAAGCCTTGGATACAGCGCGTGCGTGGGAATTGGTGGTGCAGGCCTTGCGCGATTCGTTGGTGGAGGATGAGGACTGAGTGGATAGGTCCTAAGGACGCTGCGAGGCATACTAGTTCGGGGTTGCAATTGATGCTGTAGTGGGACCCATACTACAATCGGGAACAAGACACACACCATTAGCGGTTTCCGGGGAGTGGGCATTAGGGGGTTGTTCGAGGGTGTTCGGGGTGGGTTAGGAGCCAGAAGATAGCTTGCCGCGGTGGTGTTTCCGGGACTGGGAATGGGCCTGTGGGGCATAGGTTGCTAGCGGGAGGTGGCAGTGGGGCACGGAGTAGACGTGGTGGGCCTCACGGAGCACGGGGGTGGAACGGTAGCGGCTTGGTAGCATTGACATGCTCTTGTAGGATGGCTGATGTTGTTATAGGTTGGGGTTGGGGGGGTAAAAGCAGATACGTAAAGCGTTTCTTTTCGACCATTGTCCCATAGGGACGCTCACCATGATGTCTTCCTGTTCTTTGGGACACTGCGCCGCCCGGCCTCCGGGATGCGGGCTGAATGGCTGTGTATGGTATACATTATTACGATTGATGCGGGGGGACACCATGAGTGGACTGGTTGAGCAATTGTAAGCTGTGGTTTCTAATTCTGCAATAAAAACATATTTAAAAAAAAAAAAAAAAGAGTCTGGTTTTCCAAGAATTCGTTGTGACGTACATGAACGGATGTAAGTAGCCATGCCTGTATTTGGATAGCATGGGCTATACCTAAATAAGGACTGGATTTCTATGCCTATATAAGGGCAATGTGAACTGTACCTATATAAGGGCATGAATCGGGAAATTCATACGGAACCTAAATCGAAACACAACAGTAAATTCTTAAATATCATTTGTCTACCATTCCATGAGAAACTAAATTGCTCTTGGCATTCAGGGGCTATTGGTATTGAAAAGAAAGCATTGGCAATATCAGCAGTCGCATACCAGGTCACAGGGTGCTTTTGTATTTTCTCAATTAAGGTAACTGTATCTGGGACAGCGGCAGTCAAAGGAGGTGTATGCTTGTTCAATTCACGATAATCAACTGTCATGCGCCAAGAATGATCACTTTTGCGCACAGCCACACAGGAGTATTCCAAGCAGTAGTGATTGGGGTCACCACCCATGCCTCTATCAAGTCCTGAATAGTTGCACTGATCTCTTCATGCCCACCTGGAATTCTGTACTGTTTCAAATGAATTACCTTTGTAGCCTGAGGCAACTTCACGAGGGGAATTTTCAAATGACCCACTCTCACAGCGCTAACTGAAATGTACTTCTTTGATCCAAATTGATAGTACCCTTCCTCCAAATACAAAGTCATTCCCTTCAAAATATCAATTCCAATAATATATTAAAAAAGGGGCACAATCAATACAGTATTCTCTTTTTGGTATTCTCAGTATTTTCATGTGGACCTTTGTAGTATGGTTTAAGGCCTGCTTTTGCGTACATGTTATGTTGGCTTGGCTTATTAGAAGTTTAAATGACATTTTACCTTTTGCCGCTTTTGCACACAACACTGCATCGCTGTTTTTGTACGGTAGCCTTCACGAAGGTCTACACATGAGAAAAGGTTTGTTTTCGACATCTCTAGACTTACATCGTGCCCCTAGTCTGAACAGTGAATGCTGAGCCGTCAAGATTATAAAAACATGTTAGCTGTTTTTCGACATGTCCGTGTAACACTTTCTAGACACAACAGTTTGGCAGCTGTGAGCCAAGTAAGATTCTGGTGTCCTTATTATCACACACTCGCCATGGTTTCCCACACTTGGAAGATTTCCGTTTCCAGGGATGCAGAGAGCTTATGCTGAGCCAGATGTAATTTACTCTTACTGATCGAAAAAAGGTAATGGGTCCCCAAAAACAAGCCTAAGAGACCTTCTATAGTTTATAATACATAGTTCCTATATAGGGAGGGTGTTAAAACTAGGCGCTATAGGACCTGTTGTCACCATCGTTGTAATATGATTTCTCCTTTTGTATTTTATGGAATTGTAACCATGCTGACCATATTATTTTATGGTTTAACTATTTTTATTGAGACCATATTATTTTTAATCATATCTCTGCTTATGTTGGCTAAGATACTGCACAAGAGATCACGTCATTAAAATAAATATTTTAACCTTACAGTGTCTCTTATCTACTCCTGTTGTGGACTGGTATGAGAGTATAACAAAAGAAGTGTTCTCACTTCCCACCATTCCTGAGATGGTCCTAAGTCGCACGTTCTAGGTTGTCTAATCATTGGTTACTTTGCTATCGGACGAAGAGCTAATGTGACACTGATGCTAGCTGGTTGGGGTTTTTCTAGGTACTGAGGTGAGTTTCTGGTACACCACAATTCACTGATGTCCTAGGTCTCTCTGCACAGTTCTGTGTATGAGCAGGATCCATGCAACTTGGCGCCGCCAACGAGTGTGGTCTTATTGTGAGACACTTGAGTAGTGCTTATATCAGTCTACAACCCCCTCACTATTGTTTCCGGTTGACGGTAGTGACGGATAAAACTTACCTATAATTACATAGCTCTGTTCATGCTTGATATTTTAAAACGCTTTTCTATTGAATTACTACCTAGTTGTGCCTTTTTCTATTGCATTGTACTTATCTATCACCTTGTCAATATGGCTGTGGTTGATATCCCAGCACAAAGTCGCTTGGCTGTGTGGAATCACTTTCAGGATTACCTAATTTCATTAGAGGGGCGGGCAGTTGTTTTTGTTGTATCAGCTGACACAGTGTACCGGTTTGAGTTGTTCTACTTATGGGTTACGTTTCCTGCGGTGGATGCTGTGTCTAGTGTATTTCACACTTACACCCCTGCTGACGTGCCTGAAGCGTACGCTCCATATAGGACAGTGGAAGTTCCGATTTCTGCTTGGCAGCATGCCGCTTGGTTCAATGCCACCCTCCCAACGTAATAAAGGGGTTCAGACAAGGGCCGTTATCAATCCCTGGCGCTACTTGGCCTGTTTCAGCTGCTTACACCCCGCATCCTCAAGCGGGGCAGTTAACAGCTCTGCAACTAAGACCCCTTTATGCTTCTGCTGTGTCAGTTATTAGGGGTCTGGTTCATTACATTACCCGCAACCTCCCGGAAGGGGCCCCGGGTGGTGCAGTGCATCCAGTTGGAGGAGGCGGGCTGAAGCGAAGTCCCGTCATGGTTAATGTGGTCATGGGCAAGCGTCCCCAGGAAAAGGATGAGATGCCTTTTTGGCTTGACAAGAAATTCGACCAACTGAAAGCAGTATTCCCAAATACTACTCCTGTGGAGAAACACAGGATCCTTACCATCAGTTTGCAGAAAGACTTAGTGCTAGACATAAATGACTGTACAACTTGGGGTGTGATTTTTGCGGCTGCCTATACTAGGTGCTTCGGCACCCCGTCAATTGCTGTCCTGCCCTCCGTAATTAAGCGTGTTCAGGATGAACACGGGCCGGAGGCAGCTGTGAAGTTGGGAAAGTGACTCGCGGGAGCGTTTGACATAGTACGCGATCTCGTACTTGCGAATGTCAAGGGGGATGCAGTAGGTTTCCAGGTGGCTAATGCTTTGCGCGATGTCCCCGACGCCGACAAACCATGTCAGTTACCAAAAATTATTACGGAGCTTATAAGACCGTTGGCCTAATAGTTTGGCTGTTAAGCCTTTTGTTAAAAAACAAACACAGCAGCAAACTCAAACGTCTTCGTCTGATAAAGATGACCGCCCAAAAGTTCAGAAACAAAATAGGAGTAAGAACAAAAAACAGGGGAAACAGCAACAGAAACAGGGGTCCCGTCCTGCTTCACCTACACCTGCCTCTACTGAGCGTACATATGAGTTGCGTGACCACCGTACAATTAAGTCCCCTGAAAGATTTCAGGTTACTGAACAACGTTCTCCTCGCTCTTTGTAGGAAACATCGGTCTCACCAACCGGCGGAGGAGGTGGCGGCAGAGGTCAAGGTGCACAACAGAGCCAGGAGCAGCCTCACAAGGCAGACGGAAAAGGCAAGCAAGACGAGTCGCAGCGACAAAGACCCCAGTTTCAAAAGAAGAAAGTTACTGCGGTAACAGCGAGATATGCCACAGATAGTGAGAACGCAGGTTCGGAATCAGACATGGGCGCTGACGCTGTTGGACAGCGCGGCGGAGATTACCATAGTGTGAGACCCCCTGCGTCCACTACTGAAGGTGACAGCGACTGACACCTTCGTTGTAGTTGAGACAGCTGACACTAGAGTGCCCCCCCCTGACAGACTTTATGATATAGTCCTAATAATTGAAGGTGACATTGAAAGTACCATAAAAGGGATATTTTGGGAAAATCTAACTACTACCCCCGCTGGCCCCCACCTTTTGTCTTATCTGCTCCCCAAGGGGAGGAGGTGATCCTCCCTAGTTTCGCGCACACAGTGCCAAAAGAGCAGGCGCTGCATTTTGCAGAAGATTGGGCTAAGGCGCTTGCCCCGGCATTGTCTCGTAGTCACTGTGGGTGGGACAAATTTTCCCCTCGACATAAGATCCCTTTGCGGTCGATGCCACAGCCTCAAACCTAGTTCCCCATGCGGCGAGAAGCAAAAGCTTCCGTTGCGGAAATCCTTGAACAATTGGAATATCAAGCTGTAATTGAAACGTCTGTGTCTCCGATGAATAACCCACTTTTTACTGTGACCAAGCCAGATGGTTCGTACCGTTTGGTATTGGATTACCGCCACTTAAACTCATATTGTCGTACGTGCTTGGTACAGAATATTCACAGTTCTGCTCTAGTGGATAGTCTTGTACATAAAAGGTTCAAAACCACACTTGCATATCCAATGGTGTTTTTGCCCACAATCTGTCCCCTTTTAGTAGTCAATGGACAGCATTTACAAGTGGTGGAAAACAGCGTCACTTTCGCAGTTTGGTTATGGGCTACAAGAATAGTCCAGGCGTCTTAGCCGCCCGCGTTGTCTCTCTCTTGGAGGGGATCGACAAAGATGCATGTTCGTATGTGGATGACATCTATCTCGCAGACGACGAATTATGCCCGCATCTGTGCCTAGTAGACCGCATAATTTGCAATTTTGCGGATTTTGGATACAAATTTAACTTTGCAAAATCTCACATTGCAGAGTACACAGTGTTGTTCCTGGGCTACGAGCTCAACAATGAAGGTCGAGGTTTAGCTCCTCACTTCCTGGAGAAATGCGCACTTTTGTGAGCACCGACAACACTGAAGAAACTACAATCTTTACTGGGCTTTTTGAATTTCGGGCGTAACAACATTTCCGAATATGCCCAGTGTATCAAGCCTCTTTACGCTTTGATACAACTTTCTTTTTCCTAATCGTGCTGGCTGCCTGAGCATTCAGCCTTCTTGCATTCTTTGCAGGCTGATCTGCTTGCATCTAAATTCTTGCTAACCCGTGATAACCACACCAACCTGGTAATAAGAATTGTGCCAGGGGCGGTGGGTTTCACGTACCTCACTTTTAATGAGGGCGACACTGTCCCTATCGCTTACAAGTCACACTTGTATACTTCGGCTGAGTTGCGGTTTTCGACTGTGGAAAAAGTTTTGACAGCAATGCAAATGGCAATTCTTAAGGAACCTGCACTGTCGCAGGGAAAACGCATTTTGGTTGCTACTCCGTATCCTGCCTTGGAGTCAGTGACGAAAGCCAGTGTACCTAATTCCAAAGCTTTGCACCCTCAGTGGATACAATGGGCCACGTCCTTGACATCTCCGGATGTCAGGTTCATTTTTGATTCCTCACTGCAGACTCAAGAGTTCTTGCAGTATGAATTTGTTCATCCTGCTCCTCTGTCTATGCGCAACTTGAGGCTACGGGTTCAAAGCACGCATATTCTTCGGCCTGCGCAATTGTGGTTGGTACTATGGTGGATGGTGAATTCAAGTCTGATGTAGTGCATACACAGACATTAGGGGACTGTACCTCCCAATTGGCAGAGCTTCGTGCTCTGATGCTTGCATTGGAGTACGCAGATCCCAGTGTGACTACTCTGTTGGGGGAGCGAGAACAGAGCTGGTGAGCAGAACGCCATCGGGCGGTGCCGTGAGGGAAACGGCGTTGAGCCTTGCAGAGGAGGAGCGCCGGGAGAATCACTCCCGTAGAAAACCACATTGCCCAGCAGCCTTAGGGGCGCCAGTGACGCGAGGCCAGCGCACGGAGGCGCTTGAAAAGCCGACGCGCCCAGGAGCCCCTGGGGAGCGAGAACAGAGCTGGTGAGCAGAACGCCATCGGGCGGTGCCGTGAGGGAAACTGCGTTGAGCCTTGCAGAGGAGGAGCGCCGGGAGAATCACTCCCGTAGAAAACCACATTGCCCAGCAGCCTTAGGGGCGCCCGTGACGCGAGGCCAGCGCACGGAGGCGCTTGAAAAGCCGACGCGCCCAGGAGCCCCTGGGGAGCGAGAACAGAGTTGGTGAGCAGAACGCCTTCGGGCGGTGCCGTGAGGGAAACGGCGTTGAGCCTTGCAGAGGAGGAGCGCCGGGAGAATCACTCCCGTAGAAAACCACATTGCCCAGCAGCCTTAGGGGTGCCCGTGACGCGAGGCCAGCGCACGGAGGCGCTTGAAAAGCCGACGCGCCCAGGAGTCCCTGGGGAGCGAGAACAGAGCTGGTGAGCAGAACGCCATCGGGCGGTGCCGTGAGGGAAACGGCGTTGAGCCTTGCAGAGGAGGAGCGCCGGGAGAATCACTCCCGTAGAAAACCACATTGCCCAGCAGCCTTAGGGGCGCCCGTGACGCGAGGCCAGCGCACGGAGGCGCTTGAAAAGCCGACGCACCCAGGAGCCCCTAGGGAGCGAGAACAGAGCTGGTGAGCAGAACGCCATCGGGCGGTGCCGTGAGGGAAACGGCGTTGAGCCTTGCAGAGGAGGAGCGCCGGGAGAATCTCTCCCGTAGAAAACCACATTGCCCAGCAGCCTTAGGGGCGCCCGTGACGGGAGGCCAGCGCACGGAGGCGCTTGAAAAGCCGACGCGCCCTCTCGCCCCGCGAGTCGCGCGCGGGAGGCGCCAGGGAGAAGCCCGGGACAAGGGTGGGGCCGTCTGTGGCCGTCAGTGGACTTCAGCGGCCGGGCGGGCCATCCCTCTAACATTTCTTCTGTGGTGAGTGAAAAACTTGTTTCAATGGAGTCAATAGACAAGATAGCTGTCCAGGATGACTTCTCATTTCCCCTCCCACATTTGAGACATTACTTGAAAATGCTCTTAACTTGGTTACTAATGAAATCGCTGATACAGAAAGGAGAATGTCTTTGAGCTGTTCCAACACGTCTATACGGCCAATATCCTCGCAAATAAGCCCCAGAATTCCCTTATCCCCCACAGTTGTAATTTCCAAACCTGTCTCAGCACCAATACCTCCTGAGACTCTGTTGGTGGAGGCCGCTTCCGCAATAACAATTAAATCTCAGGCGGAGGTTATCACTATCGGGACTTTGGAAGCCAAAAATAAGCTGGGAGGGGAAAAGCGCAAAAGAGGTGCAGCCAAGCCTAGTGCAAATAAAAGAAAACAACCGTTAATCCACAAGAGTCAACCCACGCCACAGAGTCTGTGGAATAAACAAAAATCAACAGGGACAGATATTATCTGCATTGATGATAAGGACTCAGCGGATACGGATGACATCTCTACTGCTACCACCAGCAATCCCACTGGAAATCAAAATACAATATGGACACAGACTGTCCCAGTGGGAGAAAATAATACCATATCGAAACAGAATGGGAATCTCATAGAGACTATAGTTGACACTATTTTTAATCGTTTAGAGAAGCAAATGATAAAACAGTTTAATCATGTTTTTAAAAGACTGGACAGACTAGAAAACCTGGTAAAAAATGAAGAGGTAAAAAGAAAAGGGACCGCCACCCTAGACCAAATCAGGGGTGACCGTCTATTGAAAGAGCTTGAGTCAGTTAGTAACACCTTATCTTGTGGGAAGCCTGATGTTTCACGTCATAGTCTTAAACCGGCCGGGGGTCCCAGTACCTCTGGACCTCAAGTGCCCATTGCACTACCTACCACCCAACCCATACGCAACAATGCCGGGAATAATAAGGCAGCATCTAATCTACCATCTAAACCCCCGCCCACACCCATAAATTCACTATTACCAGCTACTGTGAAACCTAGCACTGACAACCAGAACAGTGGCTCCACCCAGCCAACTACGGTGGTGGGGCCTACCCCTGCTGACAACAGGGGTACGGGCAGTCTGGGCATAGCAGGCCATTTAAACATCAGGGGCCTGCTCTGCATTTACCCCCTGATGCCTGCCCGTTTGTTCTGGTCTTAGCAGGTATACCACCATTGAGGGAGGGACAGGGGGAATCATGGGTTCAACTGCATAATAAATGCATTGATTGGCTAACCAAGCACAAAGGTGTTGGGTATGACATCTCCAGAGAAATCCTATCAGCATGTAGGGTGTCATGGGTGGGGCCGTTATTTAATGACATTGAAGGTGACTGCATAGTCCTTAACTTTAAAAATCCAGGCACTGTAAGATTCTTGCTTAACAGAAATAACAACCGCTCTGGCATTTCCACTGTTGCAACCCCACTACCTCTAAGTTATTTCTATAGACCATCATTAAGGCAATTCCATCCAGCCCCCTTTCCCCTTAAAATGCATAATAGGTTTGCACCCCTATCTGAATTGGATATGTTAGACTGACCATCAGCTGTCAATTCGGCTATCATGAATGTGGATTATCCATCCCAGGTACCCAATCCTGATTTATTACTGGACATTTTACCGCCTCTTCCACTCACTGTAGCCAGTCAGCAATCTGCTAACCAAAGAACCATCACACAGGGCTCTGAACTATCTCTCGTGAGCTGGAATATAGTCTTAGATCGAAATTAAAAATTAAAGAATGGTCAGATTGGGTTTACGCAAATTGTGACATACTGATGCTACAGGAGACCTGGTGCACATCCATGCCCATATTAGAGGGCTTCAGTTGCCATAACTTAATGGCATCTGCTTCATCTATGGGTCGTCCCAGCGGGGGCCTTTCTATTTGGGCTAAAATAAAAACCGGAGTACAAACAAAACTTATCCAGACACATGGAAAATGTTTTATGGCCATAAAATACACTAACAGGTTGAAATTATGTTCAATCAATTTTTATAATAATGATTTTGTGACCCACCCTAATAATAATTTCTCAATTTTATTTAACTTTATTGATGAAATCTTAGTGGGGCAGAAACATGGAACTTTAGATGGAATTTGCATTGGGGAGACTTCAATGCCCATATGTACCGTAACAATCCCCCCTGCAGAAACGGTGAGGAACTGAGGGATTATCTAGCATCCCGTGACTTAGTAAATGCTATGGAAATCGCAGGTACTGGAGGGAATAACATGTCAACCCCCACCTACATCGGCCAGGGATGCGCTTCCACAATAGATTAATGTTTATTTCCCCCTCACTGAGCGATATTATCCTAAAGGCAGAGGTCATTTGCTCCACCCATAGCGATCACTACCCAATTAGAGTATATTTAAATAATCCAGGGAATATAAAGGATGTAATGAGAGTAGAAATAGGGGCGCAAAACTTGGAAGCATCTACTGACAGACTAAGAGTGGTATGGAAAGGGGTCGACAACAAAGATATTTTAGCTAGAGTCATTAACAAACATCCAATATTAATTGAGAACTGCCTGTCCCTTGATAGATCAGGCCGAGACGTGGTTAGTTCCTTCAGTAATCTCTGTTCGCCTATTAAAAGAGAATCTTCAAAACCAGTTCGGGCTAATAAAGACCGTGGCCCTCGCTGGTTTGACTCTTCTTGCTCTAGGGCCAACAGAGAACTGAGGGAGGCCCTAAAAATTAAACCAAGGAATCTGTCACTTGTAAGAAACCTGAGATCTAGGTATAAAACCACGCTACGCACCCGATCTGAGGCCCTAGTGATAGACCATTGGGAATCTCTTACCCGCACTGTGACACTGAAAGATACCACTGGATTTTGGAGAGAGGTCAAGTCTTTAAGATACTTTGGTTCTAATACTAAAGTTATTAACTGTAATATAAATCAGGTGAAAACATCCTAAAATGCACAAGCACTTTCCCTTACTTAGGACTATTATTTTCCAACACGGGTTCTTGGCAGCCACAAGTCGCTTATGGGAGAAACAAAATTGGTAAATACATCAACTCAATTCTCTCCCTACGGCAACCCAAACAAGCTGACGTCATCACTTCTCTGCTAAACATTTACCGTACTCAATGCCAACCTACGGGAACTTATGGAGCAGAAGTGTGGGGATATTCTAACTGTGTGCCCATTCAGACAGAGGAAAACGGATTTTGCAGAAAGATTTTGGGGGGAGTTTTGTGCGCTCCAACATTCATCTGTCACAATGAGCTAAAGTTATTGTATATTGAGGACTTTATCCGGTCAAGGCCCGCTCTCTTCTGGCTAAAAATCTGGCTAAATCCAGCAGCCCATTTAACTCGCAGCATAATATCTGACTGCCTACAAAGCGAAAGGTCTAACTTTGTACCATGGCTGAAAGCTGTCGAGAAAAGCCTGTCCAGTGTGGGCCAGGGCCTTTTGTTTAGCTCCCCAAATACTATTGCTCACGCACATAAGAACATAGTCAAACGGGCACTGTATGATTTATACGGGGAGGAACGGATAAGATCAGAATACCCCAAACACTCAGTTACTAAATATATTTCTTATGCTGAGCCCGATAATGGCATTTTAGTTACACCACAGAGGTATTTGTTAATCACATTAGGAAGATGGAACAGGAGCCTCCTGTTCCGATTACGGGATGGAAGCATCGTAAATCTATTAAGCTTTGCCCTTGGCTACAATAAACATCTGGAGCAGCTGGATTGCCCTTGTTCCCAGGGTGGTAAACAAAGTTTGATACATTATTTTTTCTTCTGTGGTTTTTATAAATTGTATACTTCTCAATATCTAATGCCATATTTTCGTAAATACGACTTAAGGGACTTTATTCAGGCAATGAGAATCTTTCAAATGATGCTCTCAGATGAGGTGATATTCACTGTGAGTTGCTTCCTTAAAGCTAGTGTGTGGTCACGGGCAACCATGGAACATGATTAATGAACATTTGAACATTTGTACTTTGCCTTTTTGCACATTTGCTTTTTTCACGTCTGATTATTGTATACTAGTACATAGATACTCAGACACTTAGGTTTAATGGAAACGATTTCTGTGGAAACTAATAAGTGAAATATCCACACACTGTGAATTCTTGTAACATTGCCATTTGCATAATTGATGTTCTGATACATAGCTGCTCTCTTATATCTGGAAAAGGTCATTTTTATGTAACAGTATAATCAATCTGTTTTTTATCAAATTTTTATGTATTTTAACCTGTGTGTACTTTTATGGATGTATTAACTCCGAAAAAAGATCATTTGACTTGACTACTCTGTTTGTAAGTGACTCTACTGTGTTCAATACTACAATGACAATCTACCCTTTTGGACTCAAAATGATTATTGTGACTCCAAAGGGCGCACAATAAAACATAAAATGATCTGGGTTCGGGTGGCTGAGCTTAAGGAGAGGCTGCCACTTGTCTTTGTAATTCATACTCTGGGTCACCAGCGTGTTGGAGTTTACACTGTAAGCAACTGTCTCGCAGACGAAGCTGCGAAGACGGCAGTTGCAACATATGCAGTAGCGGCGGTTACACGTTCCAAAAGTAAGATTGGTGATGACATCTTGGCTGCTATTGCCTCAACAGAGAAGGGAGGTAATTACCCTAGAAGGTTTCTGTTCTAAGTTCTCTTATCATTTAAGCCCTGATAAAGTTCCTTATGTGAGAATTAACGACGTTGGTGACAGGTTAATAACCAATGCGGACCGCAGGCAGGCTTTGATTACAGCAGCCCACGCCGGGATGGCTTTGGTGCATGACGCTGTGTCAGCTACTGTATCTCTACTCCAGCAATGATATTGGTGGCGGGGTTTGTACAAACACGCGATTATGTCCTTCAATGTGGAATTTATCAGCAAATTAATCCTTCTTCTGCTGCACGCCCGCCCCAAACTCCGTTTTACATATCTAATAAACAACTTGCGCGTGTTTATTTAGATCACTGCGGTCCTTTCTCATCAGATACTGCGTATAAGTACATCTTAGTAGCAGTTGACTCTTGCACGCGCTTTGTGTGGCTATGGCCTCAAAGGAGTGCTGATTCCAGAACTGCCGTAAGGGATTTGCATGTCTTTGTGGGAATTTTTGCATGTGGTACCTTCTGATCGGAGCAAGGTCCAGCGTTCGCCTCTAAGGTGTACAAGGATGCCATGGCTTCATTGAGGGTCCAGGTCAAATTTTCGTCTCAATACCGACCTGAGGGTAATAGTGTTGTGGAGCGGATGACCCGTGACTTAAAGCAATCCTTGACAGCTAAGGTATTAGTTACTGACAGAGACTGGCTAACCCACCTCAATAGCGTTCAGCGTGCACTAAATATTCTCCCTAGATGGTTTCTGGGTGGGCGAAACCCATACGAAATTCTCTTTGGCATCAAAATATTTGTCCCGGACCTTCATAGTCTAGACATGGCGGCTGCAGCCGCATCCTTTGACGTAGATGAACATTCAAATGTTTTGCAGAACCTACAAAAGACCAGACAGTATTGCAAAGGAACACTTGCCCTCCACATCTGATGCAGCGTTGCAGATTCCGGTAGTCGGCTGGCTACCCCAAGTTGGAGAACTGGTACGAGAGAAGATCAGCAACAAGAAATAATTTGGTCCTTCATATCGAGCTCCAGTTGCCGTGCTTGGCGTGCAGGGTACAAGAACAGTCATTTTACCTCCTCTTCCTGGGCAAAAGGGGAACACGTACATCTCCATTGACAATGTCAAACTACAAAGTGTGGCCGATTCTTCATAGTATGACGCCTGCTGATTCGTGTTTTAGTTCCAGATCCTGCCATCAGGCCTGATGTTGCCATTGAGATGAATACAGTTACGAATCCTTTATTGAATCCATCTGCTGGTAATCTTCTTAATGATACTGAATATACTTACCCAACTGACTTGTCTATGCCTGATTTGGAGACCCGTGTGGCTAATCAATCCCGTTTTTCATTTGACACTGGCTCTACAACATCTACGGCCCCTTCAAAAGTTTCGATGTTTGCTACCTGATTAAAAGATATATTTTTGTATTCCCCTTTGACTTACATTTGGCTGGTACTTTTTGCAATTTTTGTATTCAGGTCCATCGGATTTGTGGTGTATTTTTTTCGATTTATTAATGGACACTACGTTCAAGAAAGAACTTCAATTAGACTAATTGATGGAACTTTGCCCCCCCACTCCTCTTCGCACAAAATGAAGAGGGACCAGACTTTTGTGAATGTAACTGCTTGGCCCGTTTTAGATGGGATTGTAATGGATGCGGTAAAGTTCCAAATTCATGGTCCCACAGAGGTTATTAATGTTCCCAATGTACTCCGTGTTTCTATGGGGGATGTGGTTAAACAAAATATTCGCTCTGATGATTGGGACGTCCAGGTCGTAGTTGCTTTGTTTTCTGATTTGAAATATTATGCTGCCTTTGATGCTGAAGATTTATATCTGCAAACTATGGTGATTTGTACTGTTACCAGAATTTTGGTAATCACTTTATGCATAAAACAAATTCATTTAGAAATGTGGGTAACTACTCAAAGTGGGAACATTGTCCCGCACCAGTGGAAGGCAGCTCAAAAACGCTTTTGAAAAAATGTTTTTATTTTACTGATTTTAATCAATCCAACCCTGATGCATTTTATTTTAAGTTGACTGAGAAGTCCTCTTCCAAGGTAGACTAACCCACACTAAACTACTGTATTCAAAGTCCTTTATTGACCAGTTGGCTGTTGGGGTCTATGAACTGTGAAAAAATACAATTGATCTTAAATCTGTTTGGGGTTCTAAAAGTTGGCAAGTGCAAGGCTCAGTGCATGTCTCATCCCAAACCAAATGTTGTTTCTGAATGCCACTATTTCACAAACCACATGCTTTGGATTGGCTACTTCTAAAAAATTGAATGCTCCTTCATTTCCTGATTTGGGTGAATACCCCCATTGGAATAATTACACCAGTACTTCCCTAAGTGATTTACAAGCCCTGTTAAAAAATTCCTCTTTTAATATCTCCAGCATTAATCCCGAAGGCTGGCTGCTATGGCAAAAAAGTACAGATTCCTGCCAGCACTGTTTTCTGGGTCTGACCCCTGGCTATACAGAGGTTAGAGTAGATCCCCATTTTCAGACTCAACATTGTCACCACCTATTCTGTAGGCAAATTGTGCCAGAGTTGGCTCAGAAATTCAACCTTACCATCTGTTAAGCTGCATTTATCAAAAATCACTGACGCCGTTGATTTAAATGATTTTGTAAAAGATCCTGCAGCAGGCAGATCGAAAAGATGGATATATGCTGCTTACAACAAGGTTTGTAAACTGTCCCAGATTGAAGCCGCATCTAGGCTCCGAGCTATAGATCAGGCCAATTTAGAAAAAGTGCTTGCCGTTGTAGATAATAGCATTAACACCCTTTCTTCACGCATTTACACATTGGATCATATTGTTTCATCTGTTGTTGATATTGTGCAAGAAGACGTTGCAGTACTGTACCATGGGCAAAATCAATTGCGTTCGGTTATGCAGTTTGCTTGGACTCTTCAAACGTTGAAAAATGGAAAGGTGCCTTTGGATTACCTGAACACGAGTTTGTTATTTTTGCCTGTTAATTTGACTGTTAAACAATTTATGTCAATGAAGGATGTCACGTTTTCACTATTGCATATTGAAAAACTGGAACCGTTACCATTTTCAGTGGCCGAGTCGAATTCTGCAGTATGGCTCATCCATGGGTTGATAACTCTACCTTTTCCCCTGTTTAAATTTGAGTCCTGCATAAAACACTATGCCATAGGTAGATATGAACCTTTAGGTAGTGCTTATCTTCATGAAGTTTGGAATCTCCCATTCACATATAGGTGCTTGAGGGGAGGAAAGGAAGTTTATTTGAAAGGTGAAGATTGCGCATCCACACCAGATCATTCATTAGTCTGTAGAAATCTGCAATTGCACGGTTCTTGCAATGTCCAGGCACCAATTCTTGCGTGTGTTTTGAAAGGCACTCCCACCCCGGCTATTACACCAACTTTCACATTGCTTGCAACCTGTAGTTATTTGTTATTAAATAATGAAGATTGCTGTGGTATGCTTGCCAGTATTCCTTATATTGCTACAGTTTCCCAGCATGAAGTTTGCTGTAAGAATGTCTTGTTTCCTTCTCCACATGGGAAGTTCGATGTTTCCATCTGGCCTTCTATCCCGACCATGAAAGCAGAGTTCAACAAGATGAGTCGAATAAGAGCTCTTTTGTCCCAGAAGGAAGTCCCCCGTACATCTGTGCGTGAGACATTCGTACTTCACGTTGCAAATACTCGTACTGAGGTGAATGCCTTATTAAATACAGACCTGCCCCTGCATTTTGGTGCTTTGATTCACACAATCTATAATGCCTCGTCGACCACTGCCCTGGCATACTTTTTTAGAGTAGTATGTTCGGGCCTTGTGACCTCATTTCAAACTATGGGACCGATTAGGATGGCGGTGAATCCACATCCTCCGGGCCGGCGGAAGCCTGCGACGGCCTGGAGGATGCGGATTCACCGCCGCGGACATTGGAAACACCCACCGCCACATTAGGATGGCGGTGGGATCAGCGGCAGACGGCAAGTCCGTCCGCCGCTGATCCGCGGTGTATGCAGGCAAATATGGTGGTGGTGTCTGCAAGACACTGCCAGCCATATTAGGATGCAGGCTGAAACATGCTTTTCCACGGCGGAAAAGCATGTGGTCTTTTGTGTTTGGGGGCCCGTTGCGGGCCCCCAGGGTGCCGGGGGTGGGGGGGGGGGTGCACATGGGGGGTACCTATGGTACCCCTCTGCATTTAAATGCACAAAGCGGCAGGCACCGCGTGGTGCCTGCCGCTCTGCGCATGTAAATGCAAAGCATGCATTTTTAACCTTGCGGCGGGTGCTGCTTCAAGCAGCACCCGCCTCAAGGTTAAAGATACGGTATGTGACCGCCAGGGTGGCGGTCACATCCTAATTGGTATGGAGGGACCGCCGCTGGCCCTGCGGACGGTCCCTTCCCCTCGGGGGTGGCGGACGGACGCAGGTCCGTCCGCCATTCTAATAGGCCTCATACTTTGGTGTGATCCCTGCATTTTTTCATTCGATTTTTTTCTAGTGTCTTCGGCGGTTTCCCGTTACTTCTCGCATTAGGAGATGGCATACTGCTGTTAATTTGTTTACTCAAAAATGGATGCACAGTCTGTGCCCCACGACGATCTCCCCCGGCTGCTCCAACTTCGTAACCGGATGCTAGAATACTATGAGTCGCTGCCTCTGGAAACTCTGAGTGTGACGTATGGTTTATCTTTCCGGTTCTCATTCTTCACCTGCGTGCAGCCTGTATTCCATTGCCTGGATTGTGGATTTGAATGGGCCCTGGATTTGTGTCTCTGCAACACGGTGTCTCCTGACCTGGATTTTAATCTACTAATGAGTCCCTTAGTTTCTCATGAAATAGATTGTTCTAGTTTCGGGATTATGGCATGCGCAGCGGCTCATGGGCTTCTAGGCAATTGGAACATTTGGACAGCTGCCAATGACTTTCTGTCCCGCAGTTATCTTGAAGTAATCTCGAGTTGTCCTCTGATGGTGCTAGAGGCTCCGGCAATTGAAGAACCTGTATGTTCATTTCTGTTACTTAATTGGATGGCTGAATTGTTCATGGATGATGACAACAACTTCCTATTGGAGGCAGTTGCAATGTATGGTGCCTATATTCTGTTGGATTGAACTGTGAATTTTTTCTGCTACATAGACACGTACTGAACTCGTGAAGAATTTTTTTTTCTCCCCTGTACTACCTTAATAGTTTTCCTAATTGTTGAGGTTGTTTTATACACCATGGCCACCAGTGATTGTTTTCACTCACTTGGTTACTTTTTAATTCGGATTTTTACTCCCAATTATGAAGTTTGGCAAAAATTCCTGAACTTGGTTCTGTCTCATTCGAACTTGAACTCTGCGTTCTATGAATCTTGCCCCTTTTATTGGGCGTTTCCCGAACAAGGGAGGGTGTAGCATGGTTTAAGGCCTGCTTTTGCGTGCATGTTATGTTGGCATGGCTTATTAGAAGTTTAAACGCCATTTTACCTTTTGCTGCTTTTGCACACAACACTGCATCGCTGTTTTTGTACATTAGCCTTCACGAATGTCTATACATGAGAAAAGGTTTGTTTTCGACATCTCTAGACTTACATCGTGCCCCTAGTCTGAACAGTGAATGCTGAGCCTTCCAGGTTATCAAAACATGTTATCTGTTTTTCGACATGTCTGTGTAACGCTTTCTAGACACAATAGTTTGGCAGCTGTGAGCCAAGTAAGATTCTGGCGTCCTTATTATCACACACTCGCTATGATTTTACACACTTGGAAGATTTACGTTTCCAGGGATGCAGAGAGCTTATGCTGAGCCAGATGTAATTTACTCTTACTGATCGAAAAAAGGTAATGGGTCCCCAAAAACAAGCCTAAGAGACTTTCTATAGTTTATAATACATAGTTCCTATATAGGGAGGGTGTTAAAACTAGGCGCTATAGGACCTGTTTTCTCCATCATTGTAATATGATTTCTCCTTTTGTATTTTAAGGAATTGTAATCATGCTGACCATATTATTTTTAATCATATGTCTGCTTATGTTGGCTAAGATACTGCACATGAGATCACATCATTAAAATAAATATTTTAACCTTACCGTGTCTGTTATTTACTCCTGTTGTGAACTGGTATGAGAGTATAACAAAAGAAGTGTTCTCACTTCCCACCATTCCTGAGATGGTCCTAAGTTGCATGTTCTAGGTGTCTAATCATTGGTTACTTTGCTATAGGACGTAGAGCTAATGTGACACTGATGCTAGCTGGTTGGGGTTTTTCTAGGTACTGAGGTGAGTTTCTGGTACACCACAATTCACTGATGTCCCTGTAATGGTGAAATACTGTCTTTTAAACTTTTTGGGATTTCCATATATCAAAGTGGCCTAAGCTCCGGTATCTACTAGGGCTCTAGCCCTCTGAACATTGCAATGTTTCCAATTAATTTCTATATCAACACTAGCTTACCCGTCGCACATTGGTGCGATCTCAGAAGAAAGGAAATTTAAGGAAACTTGTTATGTTAACATTCAATTTACACTGTGTCATTTTATTTTATTTTTGATAATCAAATTTTATTGAAATTTTCAAAACACAAAAGTTAATTGGTAGCATATTACATAATAACGGTGGAGTCCTCCCCCCCTCTTGTCTGCAACATTGACACACTAAGATCCCCTTAAGCGGATACATCATCAACCGGATAACGTACATCATATTGAGGCTAAGTGTCTCAAGGTGGTAGTAGGCCAAACCATTTGCCCCACACCTTAATAAACATGTCAGTGCACCCCGGTCCTCAAAGAGGGATTCCTCCTGGACCCCACACCAGTCCACACCCCTCTTCCGTTTTTGTAGCATTGGAGGAGCAGCCTGGGACCATTCGGCCGCTATGTCCTGCTTCGCCACCGCCAAAGCGGTCCCCAGGAAAACGTTTGTCGATCCTGGAGCCGTCCAGGCCATCAAATACCCCTAACAGGAGACGTTTTGGGTCATGGGGAACCTCCCACCCCAGGGTCTGGGTTAGCTCGCGTTCCACCCCCTTCCAGAAGGGTTCCAGGGCCAGGCCAAGCCACACCACATGGTAAAAGTCAGCTTGGGCAGAGTTGCAGCGCTTACTGCCGGGGAGGCCCTCAGGCCGGCTCTGAAAAGACGCGCCGGGTGAGGTACGCTGCGTGGAGGTAGTAAAGTTGGATCAGGCGTAGCTTGGAGGAGGTTGTGAGGGTTTGGGGTGCCATGAGGGCCTCACGCCAGTCCGCATCGTCTAGAGGGCCCACCCACCCCTCCCAGCGTGCCTTAAGCCAGTCTAGGGAAGTGGGGGTGTTGTTTACCAGGGCTCTATATATACGGGATACACCTCCCCTACCCAGGTTGCCCATCATCACCTGAGCTTCCAGGGGGCTGAATTCCGGGAGAGCGGCAGGTGTTGGGAAGTGTGTGTGGAGGGCATGGCGGAGCTGTAGGTATTTGTAGAACTGGGAGTGGGAGAGGGCGTGCCTGCGTTGTGAGTCCGAAAAGGAGCGCATATGATCCCCCACCCACACATCCCAGAGGAGCGAGATCCCCACCAAATCTTAGGGACGGAAACCCTCCAGGGCGTAGCAATGGTCGAAGTCGCTGGGGTAACGCAGTGGCGAACATTTTTATTTCCGTGTTGATCAATGAGATCGGACGGTAATCTGATTATTCTAGGGAGGGAGGCCATGTCTTAGGGATGACCACAATGGTGGCCACACCCGATTCAGCTGGAAAGGAACCCACCTTGTTCACTTGGTGGAAGAGCTCCGTCAAGTGGGAAACAAGGTCATCCCGGAAGATCGCATAGTACTCCTGGGGGAAGCCGCCAGGTCTAGGCGTCTTTCCGGAGTGCAGCAGAGAGATAGCCCCATTAATTTCTTCTGGGGTGAGAGGGCCGTCCAGAGCCTCTGCGGCTTCTCGGGAGAGGCATGTCAGATGGATTCCAGATACCTCCAGTAGGCCCGATAAGGAGGAACTGGGGGGATGTGATGCGTATAGGGACTCGTAGTAGTGTGTGAAGGTTTGTGCGATGGCTGACGAGGTCACTCGGTGGGCCCCTGTGACCGTCCGGAACTCCGGGATAATACGGTCGGCCCTGGGGTAGGACACCAAATTGTGAAGGAGTTTACCGTTCTTGTGCCCCTAGCCGTAAATGCGCGCCACAGCATTTTGGCCGACTCCAGGGAGATCTGACGAATCTCGTCTCGGACTATTGCCAGGTGCCTAGAGGAGTCGCCGGTATCATCAGCTAACTGAGCGAGCTCCAGCTGTGTCGCCCGGGGCTCCAACTGCGCTAATTGGGCAACCTGATCTGCACGTTTGGCGTGTACAAATCCCCTGGCCACGACTCGAACCACCGCCTTGCCGGCTTCCTAGAGGGTTCCCTGGGAAGGGACTGAGCCCTTGTTAGTGGAGAAATAGTGACGCAGTTCCTGACCCAGGGACTCCACCAATGTGGAGTCCTGCAGGAACCAAGCCTTCAACCTCTAGACTGCCCTGGGGCCCGTGATGGGGATCCTATACGGAGAGAGACGGGGGAGTGGTCGGAAATTGGCCGTAAATGCGCGCCACAGCATTTTGGCCGACTCCAGGGAGATCCGACGAATCTCGTCTCGGACTATTTCCAGGTGCCTAGAGGAGTCGCCGGTATCGTCAGCTAACTGAGCGAGCTCCAGCTGCGTCGCCCGGGACTCCAACTGCGCTAATTGGGCAACCTGATCTGCACGTTTGGCGTGTACCAATCTCCTGGCCACCCCTCGAACCACCGCCTTGCCGGCTTCCCAGAGGGTTCCTTGGGAAGGGACTGAGCCCTTGTTAGTGGAGAAATAGTGACGCATTTCCTGACCCAGGGACTCCACCAATGTGGAGTTCTGCAGTAACCAAGCGTTCAACCTCTAGACCGCCCTGGGGCCCGTGGTGGGGATCCTATACGGAGAGAGACAGGGGAGTGGTCGGAAATTCCTCTGGGAAGGATATCTGCCCCCGACACCAGTTGACAGTCCGTGGCGGGCATGAGGACCAGGTCTACGCGGGAGTGGGTATGGTGAGCAGCTGAAGTATGTGTGTACTGCTCATTACGGGGGTGCCATATCCTCCAAACGTCGAAAAAAGACCCACCACCGAGGTCCACCTTGCAAGGTTCCTCGCAGAGGCCAGCCCCTGCGCCGTCGGGGGGCCCGACATGTCGTGGGAAGACTGCAAGACTGCATTGAGGTCTCCCCCAATGACAGTGAGTCCCTGGGGAAGGGAGGAGATCACCTGCGTCAGGCGCCGGAGAGTGGGTGCCATGAGAGTTGGAGCGACATAGATGCACAGGAGGTTTACGGGGTTCCCCTCAATCAGGCCTAAGAGGGCTACATATGTCTTGTGCGCGTCTGATTCGGCAGTGACTAGGGTAAAGGGAAGCCCTCGCCTAAGGAGAATGGCTACCCCCCGGGAACCTCGGGCAAAGCCGAAGTGCCATACACGGTCAAACCCGAAACGGGCCAAAAACTGGCAGTGGGAGCCCAGAAGATGCGTTTTCCTGGAGGAGCAAGGCGTCAGGCATGTGACGGTGGGACGCCCAAAGCACTGCAGTCCGTTTAATACGGTCCAAAAGGCCATTTACATTCCAGGAGGGAATGTGGAGGGGTCTGCTTTGGAACGGAGACATGTGTGAAAAGGAGTGGTGGGTATCGCGGATGCACAAACTTAAAAACTACAAACTTCTGGGAGACAACGGTCTCCGCCCCTTGCTCTCCAACTCCCCCTCCACCCTACACTTCGTGAATTGAAGCATCTGTTGCCCTGAACAATACCTAAGAATAACACCTCCCAGGGAGGTGAAGAGCTAAACTAAAATGGTTAGCAAGTACTACAGTGGAACATGGTTTGGTCGGACCCTCCTCCATGTGGTCGGATGAGATGCTAACAGGAAAACCAGACATGACTCAAATAGATTGCCAAGACCCAGAACAGAACCAAAATAAGTGACCTAGCATAGCAGTCAGAGGAACTCCGCTAGAGTCGGTGTGCGGGGTCCTGGGTAGTCACAGTGACGAAGAGTCCATGGTTGGAACCACAGGCATCCGAGGCAGGGACATTCATGACCCGGACTCGCCATCCAAGCCGCGGATCACCGGGCTCCCCGACAAGTCTGAGTCTGACAGCGCACGTCGCAGGGTGGTACTGGGGCCGGAGGCGCTGCCCAGGTCAATCAAGGATAAGGCCTGTGGTGGAGAGTCGGATCTCTGCTCTTGGGTCTGGGCCTCGGGGCAGTGTTCCCGGCGACCGGGAGCCCCCGGCTCGACGGCTGCCCCTCCGCCGGGATCCGGTCCTACATTGCTGAGATTTCGGTGCAGGCTGATTCTGTCACCCCGGGGCCCTGCGGGAAGGAGATTGGGACCCCCCAGACCTGAGGGGACACTCTTCTGTGAGCCAGGTCCACGCCGCCTGGGGCGAGTCAAACAAGAAGGACTTGTTTTGAAAGAGGACTTTGAGGCGGGCCGGGAAGAGGAGTCCATATCGAAGGCCATCACTCTGAGCTTTTGTTTGACTTCATCGTAGGAGTGATGCTGCGTCTGGACCTCCCTGGAGTAATCTGGAAACACCAATATTTTAGAGTCCTGATAGTGCAAGGGCCCCAGCTCCTAGAACGGCCCCAGTATGGCATCCCTGTTGCCGAAGTTGAGGAGCCGAAGGATGATTGGGCGTGAGGAGGCGCCGGGTGGCGGCTTAGGGGCAAAGGAACGATGGGCCTGTTCGACGCGAACCAGGGGGAGAGTTTCTCCTTAGGCATCCAGGAGCGGAGCCAGGTCTCCATAAAGGTGGCAACATGGACCGTCTCCACCCCTTCAGGGAAACCCAGAAGGCGCAGGTTGTTGCGGCGCGCCCTGTTTTCGGCATCCTCGGCTCTCCGGTGTAGCTCCGAGGTCCGCGACTGGAGGCAGGTCACTTGAGACTTGAGGGTGTTCACGTCGTCCTCCAACGTAGATGTACAGGTCTCCACCTCGTGATGCGTTCTGTGGCCTTGCGAAGGTCTTGGCGGATTAAAGCCACGTCTACACGTACTTCTCTGATCTTAGTCTCCACGGATGCCTGGGACATGGCCATCGCCTGCAAGATGGTTGAGAGATCACCCCCGGCGAGGCCAGAGCAGGTAGACGGTCCGCCGCCAGGGCCTCGGTCGGTCTTCGTGAATTGTTCCATCGTCGTTTGAGTCGAGGGGCCAGGGGCCGGAAGGGCATGGGGATTCCCCATGATCCCCGGAGAGGCAAGCCAGTCCGTGCTAGGGAAAGAGCAGAAGGGATGTCTGGTCAGCGAAACCCGACACAGCGGCCTATTCTCATCCCCACGCCAAGCCCGTCCGCTCTCCGGGCTCCCAGTCCAATGTACCTGGGAGGGGGAGGGAAGAGGGAGGAATGCCACCTGACAAGATGGACGATTTATCCCCACCAGGCCGCCAGGTAATGGCTCTCACAAGGGAGGGGGGGGCAGCCGGGCCAGCGAGTCAGCCACCAGGAGGAGTGCGCCGCAGCGGATGATGGGACCAAGCCCCTCGGTCCCCCTGGCAAACCAAGCCCACCTCCACCCGCCGAACAGTAGGCCCTCTCCCCACCAGTCCCACGGGGGAGGCGATGCTCCACCCCCCAGGGAAGAAGGAGGGACCCGAGGGCCGGCTGCCGCAGGGGCAGGGGCCTCTCCAAGGGGTGCAGCGGCGCCAAGCTGGGCAGGCCTGGGCCTCAGGATCGACCACTCAGGCCTCAGCTGCCCCTACCCCTCCAATTGCTCCTCACCGCCGGGTGTTCTCCGACAGTCATCACTCCCGCGGTGGCACTGGTGGGGGCACTCACAGGCCATCTCCGCAGCTCCTCCGGCCTTGCACTCCGGGCGGCTGCGGAGACGCACCAGCCACCACTCCGCCTCCAGGGGCCGCACGACGTCCCGGCCGTCTCCTGCGCGGGCTCGGGGTCTTCCGAGATCGCAGGCGTTTTCTCCCCCACAGCCGCTGGTTCCCGCGGCAAGAGCCGCCTCTGCCGATCCACCGCCTCTTCCTCCGGGCAAGGAATCAGTGGCACCACCGTACGGGCCGCAGACCGCGCTATCTGGGGGCCGCCATGTTAGTAAAGGCGGCCTGGGCGGCAAAGGGCTCATCGAGCAGATGTGAGAGCCGCTGCGGCCCTCTAAGGACACCAGGGGGACAGCGGGCAGTCCCAGGAGCAATATCCAGTGGGCAGATGGGTCAATCAAGGACTGGTAGCGGTGGATGGAAGGCGGATGACAATCGTTACATCTTGCGTCAAAATGGGCAGCGGCCGGATTCTTAAAAGTTTTGGATTTTATGAGAAACTCGCTTACCCGTCGCGTGTTGCTGCGATCTCAGAAGAAAGGAAATTTAAGGAAACTTGTTATGATAACATTCAAGTTACAGTGTGTCATTTTTATTGAAACTTATTCATTTTAATATGGAAAAGATTTTTAAGTGTTGTTTTAATTCTATTTATTTATTCGAGCGCCTGTGGATACACAGTATTTTTAATTTTTCCGTCTGGTGGGTACACAAAGAAATCAGAAGGTTTTCCGACGTGTGAGCTGGCCACATACAGTTGTCCATGTGAGAAGCACGGATTCTCCAAATCTAGTCCACACACTTGCAGCGATTTTCCTTGTGCTTTGTTGAGGGTCATTGCAAAAGCGAGTCGCACCGGAAACTGTAAATGTTCAGTATTGGAAAGATTATGAGGGCCCGGGGGGCCGATATTTAACATTTTTTTTTTTTTGCTAGAAACCTTCGCGGGAGTGTACTCAACAACTTCCCAAAGTTTCATGGCGATCGGATGAATGGCGTAGTAATGCATAAAGGACAGACAGACAGACATACATTCGTTTTTATATAGATAGAAGATAAGGTCTATTGTCTTTGCGGGTCCATCTTTGCACCAGAGCTTCACCTATTTCCTAATCTTCCTTGTATCTGTTAGTCTTTGCCCAGGTCAAATCCGGATACAATCCATCATATCTTTTAGGCATGAATTCCTCCTCTCCCCTGTTCTCAATGAGCCAGTCGCTTTCTCTCAACCTTCCTGCTTGAGCGGGCAGGTCTCTCCCCCTCCTTTTCCTGCTCTTCGCTCTCACCCTCGTCTGACTGTCTTTGTGCTTTATTTTGTTTATTGACTCTCCTGCTTCCTTCCTTCTTATACTGACCACTTTTTTCGGTACATTTCCCTCAGACTTTTAGTAGCTATTCTACCTCTCTTTTCTTTCTCCACGCCATCTTTTAACAGAGTCATAAACATATCTCTCCTAGACAGTCTGTACGAGTCTCAGACCTGGACGTTCTCTCAGTTTTCATCCATTCCTCAAATTCTCCTAACTCACAAACTGCCTCAACTACCTGCGCCAAAGTATTACCAGTCTGATTGATCAGCAAAGTCATCATCACTTGTTTGTATGCAAGAGGAGCAGTACAAATGATCCTGTTTCACACAGATGCATTCAACAACCCATCCATTAACCTATGTGCGTTATCCAGGAAAATAGAAGTTTTCATCACCTCCTCCTTAAGCCTCTGTATAGCATCTCTCAAAGTATACTAAGGTTTATCATTTACTGGCCAGTCTGACTCTGACGGGTATTTATGACTACATCCAATCACAGCCAACTGCAATAAACTAATTTGATCATTGTCACAGTAATTCTTAAACTGCTCCTGCACTGTAGAATCTGAACTGAGTGTTCAGAATTTCACTGCATCTCCATGGCCTAGCATCACACCAGCAGCACTCAGATGAAACAACCGAACCATCCACATAGTGGAGATTCTCCAGGTTTCTGCCGAAATCTGTCTGAAATGTCATTAATCTTATCCATACTGTCCATCGAAACCCCCTGTGGGAAATCTGGACCACCCTGTATTTTTCAACAATAAATGGGTTGTGCCTGAATCACTTTACGTCCCACTGACTCACCCTGCCTTTCAGCCTTGTTACACTCGTCAACTTTATCATCTTCTCCACTAGAGTACGAAAACTCAGAGGAATCCCAAGTCAATTCCAACCTTTGCAACGGCTAAGCTCACTTTCTTCTTATTAACCCTTCCTCTTCTGTTCCTATATTTGTATTGCGCGATACGAGGTGTGTCTTTTTCTGCTACAGTCTGATAGGTTTCCAGCTTATCTGGCAATAATTTATTCTTTTTTTTTTATTAGAACAGGAAAATAACAAACATAATGAGATTAAAAAGCGTGGTTAGTAAATAACTTATAGAACAATAACAGACCAGAAATTGATAAATCTTAATCAGCAGCAATTATAAAAAAACATTCTGTAATAGATTCATAGTGGATCTTCTCAGAAGAATATAAAACAGAATTCTTAATGGTCCCCAGTTATAAGATGGCTAATAACTAATCATACTCCCTAAATTTCTATCCATTACATACTAGTCTAAAATAACAAATCATACTCCCTGAAATTCCATCCATTACATACTGGTCTAAAATAGAGAATTAAAATTCTTGTATTAAATACCTATATGTATAGCAGCTGATATATTTTTATCAATTTCAAAAGTACAAAATACATTGTGGGAAAAAAAGATTTATAGTATTTCAATATCATACATTCTTTAAAGTGCATTGTGCTCTCAGGGACAGTATGGACCTAAACCTTATGATCAGCTATACATCTGCCTTTACCATCTCGGTGAACCTCCTGAACCTGCCAGTCAAGGGTATTTGCTAGTAAAATCCCTACCCCTCGGACAGCTAAATTAGCAGATGAAAAATAAGCCTGTAAGTACTTCTTGGGTAGCGCTATCTTTGGGGTATTGGTCCTGAGGTGGGTTTCTTGCAAAAATATAATCTCAGGAGAGAGGGAGGTGATCCAATTTAGAAGAGCAGCACTTTTCCTCGGGTTAAGTAAACCATTGACATTACATGTAACAAACTTTATATTCTGCATTTATTAATTTCTTCTAATTTGGCCAGCTGTATTCTATAATCTTTGGTCCCGTCTAACCTGGCCTCCACATTTTAGAGTAATTCTATAAACTAATTTATACCTTTCCTGTTCCATTTTTACTATTGCTAACCCCCCCCCCCAACCCAACTCCTAGAACCCAGCCAGGAAATGTGGTTGTCCCTTCAGTTCCCGGAGACCACATCTCTCCCTCCCTTCTCAACAATGGGGTGCTCTGTTTCTGCACCCTGGGTGATCTACCTCCCCCCCACACACACAGCAGCAGTAAGTCAGCAAACAATAATCAAAAACATTTTTTTAGTGGTTCCTACAGGTTAAATTCCACCAAATCATTTTGCGGTAGTAATCTCTCAGTAACTATTGGGCTTCCTCTAAACGCGAAAGCATATGGAATTTTCCCCTCACCAACACCCTAAGCTTAGACTGTTGAGCGATAGATGCCTAAACCCCTTTTGCATTATATAAATACAGAAGCTTCACAAACTTTTACGTCTGCAGGCCGCGCCTGCAGATATGTCTGGAAAAATCCGACACTTAGTGCCCTCGTTAATAGAGAGCAGTCTCTGCTGAATCGCTTTAGCCAGAATGTTCGCTTTTATTCTAGAGTCAGCAAAGTTAGTCAGAATTGTACGGTGGTACTTAGAATTAGGGATAGGATGAGCGGGAACTTGATGTGCCCTCGTTAATCTCAAATCAACAGTAAAATCCAGTAGCACTTTTTGCTTAATAACAGTTTCAACCCATAAAAGGGTGTTGGGTCCCTCATTGCCCTCCGGCACTCCAACAATCTGAAGATTAGAACAATGTGAGTGGTTTTCCAATTCTTCAAGATTGTTTTCAAGGGCAATCTGGTCTGTCGTGATTGTGTTAATTTTCTGGTTCCTAGAGCTCATCTGATCCTCAAGGTGCGCTATCCTTGACTCAGCTTCTTGCTGTCTTGCAGGAATGCCTGCTATGATTCTTTGATTTTTTTTCCAGCGGAAGATGGAGAGTAGCTGTCTCTAGCTCCTGAGACTTTTTCATATCCCTAATCTCATACAATATCAATCAATCAATCAATCATAGGCATTTATAGAGCGCTCTACTTACCCGGAGGGTCTCAAGGCGCTGGGGGGGGGGGGGGGGGGGTGCTGCTGCTACCCGAACAGCCAGGTCTTGAGCTTCTTCCTAAAGGCGAGGTGGTCTTGGGTCAGGCGCAGGTCGGTCGGGAAGGAGTTCCAGGTCTTGGCGGCCAGGTAGGAGAAGGACCTTCCTCCTGTTGTCGTTCTTCGGATGCGGGGGGCGAGGGCGTGACTGGCTGATCGGAGGTGTCGTTTGGGAGCGTAGAAGTTGATGCGGTTGTTAAGGTAGCTCGGGCCTTGGTCGTGAAGAGCTTTGTGTGCGTGGGTAAGGAGACGGAAGGTGATTCTCTTGTTGACCGGGAGCCAGTGCAGGTCTTTTAGGTGTCCGGAGATGTGGCTGTGTCGTGGGATGTCGAGGATGAGTCTGGCTGAGGCGTTCTGGATCTGTTGGAGTCTCTTCTGGAGCTTGGCGGTGGTTCCGGCGTAGAGGGCGTTGCCGTAGTCCAGTCGGCTGGTGACGAGTGCCTGGGTGGCAGTCTTCCTGGTCTCGGTGGGGATCCACCGGAAGATCTTGCATAGCATGCGCAGGGTGTTGAAGCATGACGAGGAGACGGCGTTGACTTGCTTGGTCATGGAGAGGGAGGAGTCCAGGATGAAGCCCAGGTTGCGTGCGTGGTCTGTCGGTTTGGGTGCGGTGCCCAGGGCGGGGGGCCACCAGGAGTCGTCCCAGGCGGAGGGCGAGGAGCCCAGGATGAGGACTTCCGTCTTGTCCGAGTTCAGCTTCAGGCGGCTGGTCGACATCCACTCGGCTACCTCTTTCATTCCTTCGTGAAGGTTGGCTCTGGCGGCGGCGGGGTCGTTGGTCAGGGAGAGGATCAGCTGGGTATCGTCGGCGTAGGAGATGATGTTGAGGTTGTGTTGGCGTGCGATGGCCGCGAGGGGGCTCATGTAGACGTTGAAGAGGGTTGGGCTCAGCGAGGATCCTTGAGGGACGCCGCAGATGACTTCGGTGGCCTCTGACTTGTACGGTGGTAGACGAACTCTCTGTGTTCTTACGTCGAGGAAGGAGATGATCCATTCCAGCGCCTTCTCCTGGATTCCGACGTTGCTGAGGCGCTGCACTAGGGTGTGGTGGCAGACGGTGTCGAAGGCCGCGGAGAGGTCTAGGAGGATGAGGGCTGCTGTTTCTCCGTTGTCCATCAGGGTTCGGATGTCATCGGTGGCAGCGATGAGGGCGGTCTCGGTGCTGTGGTTGGCTCGGAAGCCAGACTGTGAGGGGTCGAGGGATCCGTTCGTCTCGAGGAAGGCGGCCAGCTGCTTGTTGACGGTCTTCTCAATGACTTTGGCTGGGAACTGGAGCAGCGAGATGGGGCGGTAATTCTTGAGTTCGGTGGGGTCCGCTGTTGGTTTCTTGAGTAGAGCGCTGAGTTCGGCATGCTTCCAGCTCTCAGGGAAGGTGGCGGTGGTGAAGGAGGTGTTGATGATGTCCCGCAGGTGGGGTGCGATGACGGCGTCGGCCTTGTTGAAGACGTGGTGAGGGCAGGGGTCGGTCGGAGATCCGGAGTGGATGGAGTTCATCATGCGGACGGTTTCTTTGGTGCAGATCGGAGTCCAGGCGCGGAGGGTGGTGGTGGGGGGCGGTGGTTCGGTCGAGTTGGACGTGGCGTTCGTTGGTTGGGTGTTGAAGCTGTTGTGTATGTCCGCGATCTTGTTGTGGAAGTAGGAGACGAGGGAGTTGCAGAGATTAAGTAAGGTTATTATTTCAATCTGTTGCGAGTTTGCACCGGCTCATGGAATTTCCGCATTTTCTGTGTTCTCTTGTGTGCTTTTATTCTCGAAGTTAGCTGTTTGATCAAATAATTCCAAGCCTGTCTCCATTATTGCACAGGATATTTCCTGGGATGGTGGCCAGCTCTCTAGCTGTAGTTTTTTGCTGTTTTCTACAGCAGAAGATTGATCAGAAAGCAAATGCTGATCCAATGCTGCCAATGAACTTGCCTGACAGTGTTTTCAAAGTTCCCTCCTCCAAGTGAGTAGGTGCAGAATGTACCAGAACTACGGTTGGGACTCTGGAAGGTGGAGATATGTGGAGCATTTCAAAAGAATTAATTGCTGCGTCTTCTTCAGGTGTCACTGGCTAAGCTGTATTTAGATGTGACGAGCCTTGAGCAGCTGTAGACTGAATATTCTTCTTCACAAATAACGGAAATTCCTTACACTCCTTCAGTTCCGTATTTTTTATCCCTGACGTTGCTTCACTAGGCTGTCCCTTCTCATTATTAGAATCATCCATTTGAGGAATGGGGTCCTCGACACCTTGCTGAAGTTTGGACTGCGGTTCAAACAAATCTTCTGCAGAACTCTCAGAACTTGAGTTTAGTCCTGACAAATTTGCTACACTTGTAGCTTTGGCTGAAGTTAGTGTCCTTTAAGCCTGTAATAAACGTTTCTTTGCTTTCAATCCTGTCAATGCATCAACTTTGGCTGCAGCATTTAGTTGTTTCAAATGTCTTCCCATCTTATTTTAATGTTTTTGAGCCCTGGGTGTTGTTGCCAGAACACCTAGACCTTACTCTCTGCAGGCTTTAAAAAAAAAAGAAATTCCCACAACTGACTGTCCGCAAATTATCCTGTGCTGAGAGCTTGTCACAGTTATTATATAATCTTAATGCATAAAGTGCCCAACACCGGCTCCTCTTACTGTACTCAATCGCTGCAGTTGGCTCCTATCAGCTTCTCAAAGGGGCATATGTGCCTTCTATTTTGCAGTATGAGCAGCCTTGCTACTTCGCCTTAAGCTTTCAGCGCTGCGCCTTTACCAGAGTATTCCAGCACCGGGCAGCATTCACTATGCTCTTACCACCAGTGATAAATGGAACGTTATCCCCCTTGAGGCGGCTGCTGCTACTTTTCACCCTCTGCCTCCTTTGGTCATTCCTTGGTGGTCAGCGGTGTTTGGTGAGCAGCAGTCTGTGCTCAGACCTTCAGTTCAATCTCTCTGGGGACTCACAGCAGAGTCCTCTGCAACATGAAGCTAAACCTTAATATCAACGTTAAACTCTGTTTAAGCTTTGTTTTTTTCCTCTGCGAGTCTCGGCGGCGGCTATCGGCCGCTCTCCGCGGCTCCTTAAACTCCGGGTTTCAAGCAGCCACCATTACGGCGTTCGGCGTTCACCGCGGTCTTCGCTGTGGTGGGAGGAGCACTGATCACCTGTGCTACGGAGAGACGGGAATCTCCATAGCCGTCCACGCAATAATTTATTCTGACAAGTTAACAATATAGAGGCATTTTTTGTTTCAACAAACTTTTTCTCTAATTTCTCACACTCACTTTGCAACTGAATTTATTTTTCATGCATGGTTCTATAAGCATTTAGAAGAATCCAACCTCTTCTTCCTAATGTAGGGAGTTCCTCTCCTTTCTTCACAGGCACTTTTTGCAAACATGCAATCACTTGGGCTGGCTCAGCGTCAGCCAAACACGCACTCCAATTCTCACTCAATCCAGCACAATTAGCCCCCTCATGGGCGAGGACACCGTATGGGGCCATCTCCTATCCGGGAATCTTAATTGGTATCTGGGAGTCCACCATTGATTTTCTAGAAAACATATTTCTTCCCCTATACTCCAACCTTTTGAGTCCTGTGAAAGTGATGCCAAGATGTAATGAATCTGCTTTTTGCAAAAAAGGACAGACCCTAACTGCAACACCCCATCATGCCGAGGCAAGACCAAGCACTCCCCCGGCGAGGTAAGAAAAACAATCCAAATGTATGAAATATAACACATATACATTTATTAATACAATACTTCAAAAGGTAGGCCAACTATATCAGTCATGGTAGACTCTCAAGTATCAAAAGAACAATTGAAATAAGCGGTCAAAATAGAATGCAGTATGTACAAATAACAAAGAAAAGAATAGAAATAGAATAAAACTGGTTAGGAACACCTCACCGACTGACTCCTCTGCAACATCCTTGCCAACTCAAGCTGAGGTAAGTCCGTTTCTGCAGTCCAGGCAGGAGTTTCAGTCAGGACTCAAGTTCCAGCACCAACCCACAGCAATACGTCTATTCCGTGGTGAACTTCTACCTGGCCTGTGGAGGCTACCAGCTTTAATACCATTACTGACGTGAAGCGAAGCTTCTAGAAAGTCTCGCCCCCTCTTCATTAGAAAAAAACGAGCTGGCTAGTACCAGTCTGCGTCAAGGCCAATACAGTGGCTAGCAGAGTCCCTGTATTTTGGCTCCAAGGCAGAGTTGTACATGCCACAGATAATATCCAGTTCACTCTGGTCAGTGAGGTTCGAAAAACATGTGAAGAATGGAAAAACACACGAGGAGGGAAAAACATGCCCTCTCCACTTTGCAGCTATGCGCGAGCACAGAACATGGTGTCAGTTATGAAAATGGAGTCAGTTATGCAAAAGCTGCCATGCACACAGAGAAGCTTAAAGCAGAGCAAAATTAGAAAGCAGGATGACATGAGGCCATGTCAAAGCCAATAGCAAGTACTGCTGTGAAGCAAGATAAAATCAGAGAGCATCATTGACATGAGGCCATGTCAAAGCCAATTATAAGAGCTCATATAAATGTACTGTTCTACTCCGTAACGGCTCTCACTAAGCAGGCATATGTAGGGCCGTTCTACATTAAGGCTAGAATAAAATACCACGCTAAAGTCAGTTTAAGATGGTGGTAGTTGACGGTCATCATGAGGTACTCAACCACAAGAGTGGCACATTCACTACGTCCCTGCAGAAGTTCTCACAATTCCGGGGCCCAAGACATGACTATCGGGTAATGGGCAATAGGGTAGATTGACGATTTTGTTTTATTAATACATGGACCTGAATAGGCCCAAGATGTGGACAATATTTGCAAGACTCTCAGCATGAGCTGGAGGGTTGTCCAGGAAGAGCAGCACGTCGTTGGCATACAATGAAACTCACCGTTGGATACCATTGAAAGGCCTGGAACAGGGCAACAACCCTCACACATGCTGCCAAGTGCTCTATCGCCAAGACGAGTGCCTCTTTCGATGGGGAACCAGGGGGAGACGACAGCGCCGACCTGTACTCCTGTAGGCGGGTGTAGAGCAGTCTTACGTACCCTATGAATTTGGGGCCAAATTGCAGGTGTTTCAACAGGGTGATTAGGTACTCCAGTCCACCAATTTGAATGCCTTCTGGAAATCAACCATGAGTAAGGCCTGATGTCCTGCAAGGGTAACACGCATCTCAATGCTGTTCTTGACTCTTCTGATTTTGTGTCTGGTAGCCCTTCGCATGAACTCTGACTTATTTGGATGGACTAGCTTACCAATCACAACTAACCGCATATTAGCCGGCACAGTGGCTCAGATCTTGACTTCTACATTTAGCGGTGAGATTGGTCGATATTCCTCGCAGCGTGTACTGCTGAGGACCAGTTTTGGGATCATCACAATTTCTGCTGCCCAGCGGCCTTAGGCAGTCATCCCCTCTTTAGAGCTTTCTGAAATGTTTGTGCCAGGAGTGGACCCACCTGAGGCCATAGGAGCATCCAAAACTCTGCCCAGTATTTCTTTGAGCCATGTGCCTTACCCGATTGAAGCTGCACTAGGGCCGCCCCCATCTCCTCAGGAGAACATTTTCCTGTCTGTGAGGTTGGGTACTGGAAAGTCAGAAATGAAACTCTGCAGGTCTTTCCGCTGCACATCTGGATCTGGGTTATATAAGTGATGATAGTATATGCCAAAAGCGTATGCTATATTGTCGCTGCCTGTGACATGAGTCACAGGCAGCTTGGTCATCCTCAATATGGGTGCCCGAAGTCACGGAGAGCACAAAGTCAGTGAAGGGTCTTATTTGCCATGTCCCACTATTGATAGATTTGGTTTCATGTCATCAACTACGCTGCCTGAGCCTCCTGCTTGCGTTCCTGCTTTAGAAGTGTCTGGGTGATAGGGCGTGGCCAATATGGCAGATGGGCAAGAAGTCACTATCCCATCCCTCTGTCACCGACCCAGTCGCCTAACAGCCCTGCGGGAGCCGTGGTACGTTGCTGAGGTGCCGGTGGGTCCTGTACGCGGGCTGGAGCCCGAGATCGTGGTGCAGATGTGGAGCTAGCTGACGCCCAGCCTGGATTCCAGTGGCTAGAGCCTGGAGTATGGTGTTTGACCTGCCCCTAGTCGAGAGGCATGGCCACAGGTGTTTGGCCCAGGAAGACACACAGGCCCAAACAGCCTGTGTTGGCACATCGGCGGACATCGGGGTTCAGAGACCCGAGAGCGGCAGCAGAGAAGCCCACACCCAGTGGGTCAGCTGTCGAAGGGCATGAGAGTTGCTGAAACCCAGATGTGCCCGTGGACCATGCAGCCCCAGGACTGGCGGACGCCTGGCCACGTAAGATGAGGGACCCAGCTGCATAGTCCCACAGCGCTGTTGCCCCTGGCCTTGGAAACCCTGTCCGGCATGCCCCTAGGGAAGAGAGCAGTAGAGGGAGGGGTAAGCAAGGACGAGCCTCCTCTAAAACTGGGTGACGTCGAGACACGGCGGTGCCCGCAGCAAGAAGCGCGACGGTCCAGTGGCCGAGGTAAGGCCTACAGCACCCGGCAGCTGGCACTACCTTCCCCCGGATCGGAGAGAGCGGCCAACTTCTCAGGCTTGCGCTGCCTGCAGCAACTGATCACGGGGCTGACACCCCGTAGAAACAGCATACCCCCTCACCTTGTACTGAGTCAGACTTGGAGGGAGGTCGGGCCGCTATCTGCTGGGACCCTTGCACTATACAAAGTTCTCTGCATGCCAGCGACATCTGACTACATCTGAGCCCACAAGCAACTAGGAGAGGCTAGGCCAGCTGCCTCTCCTCGAGAGCGATACCCTGGACGCTGCTCACGCCCGATTGCACTGTGACGGGCAACTTGAGTGGGCCCACGTGAGACTAGGTACCCTGGATACGCACTAGCCCACATATTGCAAACTGACTTGGCAACGGGAGACAGGGAGAGGTACTCACCTACGAAGCCCCGCCAGGTGCGATCTGGAGTTTTGGCCCACGCTTAAAAAGACTGCACTATCATGGATTTGCACTCTGGGCCTACAAGAGGACCTTTGGGAGACCGCACCGCTCCCCCTGACTCGTAGAAGACCAGAAACCCTTGTTTATGTCCCTCAGAGATGATCTACAAGCAGTGGGGCTAACTTATCCCAGGACATCAGGGAGGTCGGGAGGGACTCAGATTCTTTGGGAGATCACTTTGCGACCCTGGAGGAACAGGGGAATGGCCAAGAGGAGTTGTATTCCCTACAACAGGAGGTAATCCGCCTCCATGAGCAACACTTGGATCTTCAGGCTCACGCTGAGGACCTAGATAACAGATCTCACCAGAATAATATCCGTATATGAGGTGTGGCATACAAAGCAGAGGGCAAAAACATTTTCACCTATGTTGGGGACTTCTCCCGCCATATTTTGGGGGCATTTCCTGGGTCAGTCGTTAAAATTGATCATGCCCACCTAGTATAGACGCTGTTTTTATTATTTGGACAGGCAATCACATCAGCAAGATCTTTTTAAATTTCATGAGTGGCTCAACAACCGCACAGAAGAAATCAAATTTAGCATCAACTCTTCAAAAGAAAAAATGGCATTTCTTGATGCGGAAGTATACCCAGGGGAAGAGAAACTGGTCACCACATTATATAAGAAAAAAAAAGATCGCAACAAGGCATTACATTTTAAAAGTAAACATCCAAGGAACATGAGAGAAAACTTACCATTTGGGCAGTATTTTAGGATTAAAAGAAATTGCCACTACAAGGAGGAATACATGCTACGTGCAGCTAAACTAACAGAGAAACTCCTGGATCGACGCTATCCAAAAAAACTCCTTAAGAGAGCTACGAAAAGAGCTTGGTGGACACCAATAGAGGCACTCCTAGAGAAAAGAGAAAAACAAACACTGACAAAGATCGTATGTGTATCAACATTTTGCCCTAACTCAAATGCACTCAAAAAAGTCATAATTCAAAATTGGCATTTAGTCAAAAACGTTGATGAAACATTGAAGAGCAAATCTTTATTTGCTTTTAAGAAAGACCAAAGTATTGCCAATCAATTGGTGCGAGCAGCAGTCCGAAATAAAAAACAAACCAGGGTAAGATCACTATTCGGCCTCCCACCTTTTCAAGGCCACCTCAAATGCGGCACTTGTGTTTGTTGTTCCACCACGGAGGAAGGATCCATATTTGAACACAATCAGATATTCTGGAAGCATGAGGCCTTTACCAACTGTAAGACACAGAATATAATCTACGCAATTAAATGCCCATGCCAGATGCTTTACATTGGCAAAACAAGCCAGGAAATAAGAACTCGCATAACACAACACAAATCCAGAATAAAGAAAAATATCCAGACAGCTCCGCTAGTCAATCACTGGAATACCAACAACCACTGTGACAAAGATATTAAATGGACAGTAATTGCAAAAGTTGAACCTGATAGAGCGCGCAGGTCGCCGACTCTTTATTTCACCAAATCGTACGCACCTGGGCCCATAACGTGTTTAACACAATACTCTTGTGAATCGGGCGAGCTTACACATCACTATCAGTAATTCTTGTGTTTCTTTTACTATTATTTCCTGTTGTACCTGACTTACCAATCCTTGTCACAGGTACCTAAGTTCCCAATGAATCAGGAGCTAGCAGGGGTAGGAGATAAGACTAACCAGAATACCTTGTACATTTGAATAACGATTTATACCATTTGTAATAACCACAGACACCTGAAGGGTTTTCAAGACTTTATATAGTAAAAGTAAAATTTCATATGCCATGAGAATAAAGTTTATACATATTAGAATATCAATAACTAGTATCAGGACTATAATGTAACTATGAATGAGAGTGAGCACCATTGAATGTCAGAAAACTAAAGGAAAAGGGTAACAGGGAACATGCTATTCAGTTTACAGGCTTATACTAAGGCAGGTAAAGTGGGAAAGAACGCACTATTTTGTAGAGTTCTAGAATTCATCAGTGATTTAAACAGACCTTATTCTATCTACTAATTAAAGCATAGATTCCAAAAGGAGGGTAAGAATAGACCACCCTGAATAAGTAAACAGTTCAATAATATCCTATAGGTAAGGGGAAAAATGGAACATAACTAATAATACAGTTTGCACGTAAAATCTTTTGGTAAAAGACAGGGAAAAATAACATAGGCAATGATGCTTTATTTAAAAGGAGTAAAGGAAAAAGAGTAAAGATAGACTGACATCCACAGATTATATTTACCTAGGATAGGAATGAGGACTAACCCTGGCAACGGGTCAGTTGGGGAAAAGGCAAGGACAAAGACCCTCAAGGACTTAGGATGCCAGTATGCGATCAGGTACAGCTCATGGACCGTCAGGACAGGATACCCCTCAGGATTTGGGTCAGGACTGGGCTCATCAAAGGGTACGACCAACACCTGCAGCTTCGGATGCAACGCCTGCGCTACTCCCTCTCTGCACGGAATCTGCCAATAACCCCGATTGGGTTTTCGAATCTCCCAGCAAAGCGCTTCGCCAGCACTTAAGACTATTCCACCCCTTGGAGTTTGTGGAGATTACGGACAGAGTGCTCCGCAGCTCTCTGTATCAATCACCTATAGAGTTCGTAGGGTCGGTGACAGGTCAGCTACTCGGACAAGTCGGACAATTTCTCTATCTAAAACTAGGCTAGTTATACTGTTTTCGGGTCAGTGGGCCACCCACAAATGTTGCAAATGACAGGATCCCCAACTTTGGATTGGACAAGAGAGGTGGTTAGGTCATTGTCACCACCTAGAATTCGGCGTTCTCATAATTAATATGTAATATTTCGAACCCACCCCTGACATTCCAGTTCCCATGGCATTTGGAAGGTATAGTACAATAGGACACACATAAAATATAAACATTGTTTCAGTTTCAGGTACAGCTGAAATCTTCTCCTGGAGCAAGGGTCACTTTCCCAGGCGCATCTCAGCTTCGGAAGCCAGCTGGCTTAGTTCCACTCCTGCGCAATTCGTTTTTCTCCCTAATCACGTGATTAGGGTGACATGGGTTTCAAAGATGGAGTGGCTCCCCTTCCCCAGGCCCACAAATACGCGGTACATGGAAGTAAGCGAAAACAAATTAGAAACACAGGAAAAAATGAATACACTGTATACCATGATTAGCTTCACTGCACCCCGTTACTTTATAATATCTATAGCGTTAGAGGTTTAGCAAAAATAGACAGCTGAGCAAAAGCGGCGGTAGCAAGCAGAAACCAAAGCGGCCATGTTTGCAATAATGCGCATGTGCGAAAAAATCCCTCCAGAACTACGAATGTGTCACATCACATGGGTATGACCGACGCATGCGCAGACTGAAATCCCGCATAGCAGCAACCAGTCAGTGTGAAAGATTTGTTAGGATTAGAAAACACATAAGCAAGCGTCTCTGGGACACCCGCGTGTAGTGTGAAAGTGCGTTATTAATACACGAAACGAGTTGGTTACTATTTTAAAGGTTAGGCGAGGGGTCTGAATCCAAGCAAGTCGCACAACGTGCGAATCCTTGCTCCATCAATCCCCTCTTTGATGATATTTACTATCATCACTATTAATGGAAACAGATGCCAACTTATTCTTTCAGATCTCATTCATTTCAATCTCCATGAACTTGTTATTGAGCCTTTTTTCTGCATCCTTATTAGGATGGGAATTCTTGGCTCTCTTGTAAATGTGATTCCTCAGCTCTTCTAATTCCAGTTCATCAACATTCCTTTTCACTCCTCTCTTATTCACAGTATACTTCTTTCTGTATTTTTGACATTTGCAGCAAATTGTTATGATCAGCACAATCAAACTTATTCCAGCCATTGGCATCAGTATTTTACCCACGAGACTTCTACCTATGTTAGAAAACCAACTACCTATTGAGGAGAGACCATCAGTTAGTCTCTTCCAGGCACTGTCAACCTCCAGTGGTTTGAGTTCTTTTTCCAAATTAGTTATGTTCCTCACATATTTCTTAATTTCAATGCTCTTTTCCGGAATGTAAGTGCAACAATGTTGCCCTTTCAACATTCTACAGACTCCGCCCTCTTTTGCTAATAAGGTATCAAGAGCGAGACGGTTTTGTAAAACCATTGATCTGATCGCAAGCAATTCGGTATTGACCAGCAGCAATCAAGCAGCAGTGTCAGTTGATAACCGATCCACTACTGTAGACAATTTGCAAATTCGATGTGTATTCAGAACCACTCCCACTCCAGGTATCAATGCACTAAATATATCCCCTATTATTTTTCCTACACTTTCTCTTCTACTACGCACTAAACCATTAGTATTTTCTTTGCTTCCAGCGGCGTCATTCACATGGTATATTTTCGGGAAAACAATGCCAAAATACCAGCTTCCATACCAGTGATCTGGCAATTTGAAATAAGCCCTGTTTCCACATATATAATATATCCCAGGAAACACAGGTTCTGACCCATTTTTGAATCCCCAACCTCCAATTACCTTATAAATGTGTTTGCATTCACTGGAACCGATGAATACATTGTTATAATAGCTAGTCTTTTCTCTGTGAAGACAGTTTCCCCTTTCTTTCAAAGTCCAACAACAGTGCAGGATTAGCTTCACCATTTGAGGTGTTTTCCATGTTTTCTACCCATTTTGGAGTTTTCTGTCTTTTATCATTTGCCTTTCTTTGGAAACTGTCCCTTCTTTTCTCTGCCATTTTTAAAAACATTTTCTCTTGTTCATGTAATGAACAGGTCAAATTATTTCTGTGTGCTTCATTTAAATCTATGTCACCTATAGTCAGAAAATATTCTCCCATATAACGAGTCACATCACTTTTAGTATGTACAATATTCAGGTTTCCCCGAATAGGAAGTTCAGAAAAAATTACGTCAGAGTTTGAATAGTAATACTGTAGGGTGCTTCTGTAAAATAAGCTTGCTAAAATACTACAGGAAATTCCATAGGTTAGGGGTAAATGGTGATAGGTCACACCTTCAGCTACAGAAGTGGGTAGCTTCATACAGACATAACAATCTTCTATTTCCATAGCTTTTACATAGTGTACTAAGAGGTTAGCAAATACATTTAAATGTGTTCTGTTCTTGATTCTGTGATAATGTAGTCCTCCCTCATCTGATGCATCTAAGTCAGGTCTAGTTTGTTTCAGGCTAAATGTATTCTCACGTCTTTCTACACTTCGTGGTGTTTCTTCTGTCAGTTGAATGTTTGAGTCCTCTGTCACTTGTTTAGTAGGATACAGGTTAGAATCTTCACTTAACATGAAACGGGATTAAGACTGTTAGTCCTATCCATATTATCAATACTATTGCTACACTACATAAGCATATTTTACAGCATGTTTTACAGCAATTCTTTCTAGGTCTTCCATTCACACTTGAATCAGACATTGTGGCTTAAAAGAAGTTTTCCAACCCCTCTTTGTTACTTTACGCAGGTAGCTTTCGCAAGGTAACCTTCAGGTTGAGTCTTCTTCTTCGGAACCCTGATCAGTGACCAATTCTCCGTCACTTTCGTCACTTATTTCGAGGTCTTCAAATTCTTCAAGCACTAAGTAAGTCCATTCAGGACCTCGATAGTTTTCGTTTTGTCTTTTTATTCTGCTACTCCTTCTTTTAGGTTGGACTCCAGCTCTTTCCTTTTCACTGGCAGCCTTTTTCCGGTCTTCTAGTTTTTCCTCTACAGTTTTAAATCTTAGTTTCAGTCTTCTTATGTACCTGTGTACACTTTTCTTCCTTTTTAGTCTTTTAACTGGCACTGTGATCTGGCTTTCTTCACGTGCTCTTTTATTTTCATTCAGTTGTGGTACATTTATTTCGACAGTGTTTTCGTCCCTTCCTGTCTGACTAGTTCCAGGTCTTACTTCAGTTTCTTCTGCCTGGTCTCTAAATTGGCCTTGTTCAGGTGTACTTTGGATTTGACTTTGACTTTCAACTGCTTCGGACTCTGTTTCCTGAACATGTTCGTCTATTTCTATCTGTCCCTGTTCATGCACTTCGAACCCTTGATTTTCTTCCGCATGAACTTCAGCCCTAATTACTATCTGTCCCTTTTCAGTTTCTGGAGTCTTTGGAGGTGTGTCGATGACTTGGTCTGTCCCTATCTGACCTTGTTCTTCAGCAGGTCTGACATGGATTTGGCATCAGCTAGTTCCGGACCCTCATCTGGAGACCCCTCAGCTGTACAACCTTCAACCTCAGTTGCCTCTTCTCCGGTTACCCGCTTGGTATGACTGGCATGGATCCACTTTGGCACTCCTGCACACTTTACTGCAGTTGTGGTGACAAGGATCACTTGTCTGCGCTTTCCCCACTTTGGTGCAAGGCAACTCTTCCGGGTGTGTTTCTTTAACACAACCCAATCACCTGGTTTCAGATTATGGACTGGAGTTGTTGGCCAGGCGACGGCGTCCTCCCCAATCTGGTGAGAGATAGAACACACTTGGTCACCCAGCTGCTTGCAGTATTCTAGTACCAAATCATCAGAAATACTTGGCAGTTTGTGTCCTGGTACCCATGCCTGTCGCATCACTCTTCCCATTAGTATCTCATGGGGACTCAGGCCTGTCTTTCGGTCTGGAATGCTTCTCAATCCCATCAGGACAAGGGGTAAAGCGTCTATCCAGTTCAATCCTGTAGAGTTACACATTTTTCCCAATCTTGATTCTATAGTGCCATTCACCTGTTCGACTACTCCAGAAGCCTCTGGATGGTATGCACAGTGCAGTTTTTGGGTAATTTTGAATGCTTTATAAAGTTCATCTAATATTTCATTGGCAAAATGCCCACCTCTGTCCGATTCAATCGTGACTGGAAAACCGTACCTAGGTATCAATTCCCTTAGTAAGAATTTGGCTACAGTAATAGCATCATTTTTCTTTGCTGGGTAGGCCTCCACCCACCTTGAGAATAGGCAGACTATAACCAAAACATACCGGTATCCTTTGCACATGGCTAACTGATAAAGTCAGCCTGTAGTCTGAAAAATTGACCTTCCGCCTTTCCAATCGTACTCTGTCCCACTACTGTTCTCTTCCCAGGGTTAAACTGCTGACAAGTTAAACACCTCTGGCAAAGTGCTTCTGCAATGTTCCTGAACTTTGAATTGTACCATACTTCTTTGAAAACACGAACCATCGCATCTCTCCCTATGTGTGAGTCTCCGTGTATTAGTCTGGCCATTGGAGCAACCATACTATCTGGCAAAACAGGCGTACCATCTCTACAAGCAATGACACCATCTCTATCCCTGGGTATACAGCCGTCTTTCTCCCATCTTTCCTGTTCTTCTGGTTCTGCTGCTATTTGCAACCCTTTCAGTTCCTCCCAAGTAGATACACTCTCAAACACCATAAGTTGGCAGCTGTTTCCGCCTCCCCACAATTTGATGTTTAATGACATTTTTTTTTTTTGAAAACATTTATTCAGAAAAGAAGGAGATACATGCGCAGGCCCAGAGCCATCATGGCCGGCCGCAAAAGCAATCAATAAAACAGGAGAAACTGAAGCCAATCAGGAAACAGGATATATAAAAGGACATCAAATGCGGTTGTGGGGCTCGCAAACAGGATATGAGGTTTTCATTTTTAAATTTTAGAAGAAGAGTAGGGGCTGCAACAACAAGGGCATCACACCTCACAGGATAGGAGCACAAAGGAGACGATTGGGACCAACCCCAATCACAGTCGGAGATAGGCTATAACCAAAGCAACTATACAATCCAAGCAGCCACGGCGATAAAACTGGACGGGAAACCACATTACAATGATCCACATTTCTAAAAATCACCCCAAAAAGCCTACCCCCCAAGAACTGAAAAACAGAGGCTTGTCGAGAAGCCAAATAAAGAAAAAGAAAGGTGCAAGACCAAGAGACAGCCAACCCTACGAAAGGGGAAAGAACCCTCCCAAAGCCAGAAAAGAGCGATAGAGACCATAGAACATAACAAACTAAAATAACAAACCCCCCCCACACCCGCCACCCTGCACCCCTGTAATGGCTACGGCCTAACCCACTAACAGCGTGCCTGTCACCCCGGAACTGCCCCACAGAAGGGAAAGTATTAAAAAGAAGTGGAGGAGGAGAAATCGAACAAGCCCCCGGACACCTAATACCTCCCGCCGGCTGTATCCCCCCCATAGCACAATCATCATCAATGAGCAGAATCAGTCGGCATTAGCACGGGGAGGACAGTCACCAGAAACCCCCCCCCCCCCAACCCCCTGCCCGGTGAGGTATTCGGTGCAATCCCGGCAAGAGTAAACGGAGCAACCCCAGGGAATTAGAAGTCAACCCTGCAAGCGTCACAAGGAGTCATATTGCCAAAGTCATAACAGTTGCAAACCGAGGAAGCGTCTCAAAGTTCAAAGCAGTGGCAAGTAGCAAGAAAATTCCAAAGTCAAAGTCAGCCCTGACCAGTGCGAATCCATTCCGGGACACATCTCAACCAAGCCGCATCAGACCAGAAGCAATCAAAGCACAGAGACCGCGTTACTTGAAGTCACCACCGCCATTAGAGAGGTTTTAGATACTGGAGGAAAGGCCATGTTGGTCATGTTAGACCTGTCGGCGGCGTTCGACACCGTTCCCCATGATACCCTCCTAACTCGACTCTGGAATTGTGGCCTCAGGGGGACGGTGTGGAACTGGCTTAAATCATTTCTAGCCAGCCGTCGACAAACGATCTGGGCGCCACCTCACTCCGCAGCTATGGCAACCCTGGAAGTGGGGGTCCCTCAGGGGTCTATTCTTAGCCCCCTGCTTTTTAACATCTTTATGGCCCCCCTTGCAGAGGTTGCGGAGTCGTTTGGCGCTCAGATCGTGTCTTACGCTGACGACACCCAGCTCTTGTTTACTTATAACAAGAACGAGGTGTTCGATGGGATCCGTATCAGAGGCTGCTTAGAGGCAGTCTTTGATTGGTTCAAAAGACACGGCTTGAAATGCAACTCCGATAAATCGGAGCTGCTTTTTTTCGGATGTGTCTCTGAACCAAACTGGAAAAGTTGGTGGCCACAAGATCTGTTTCCTCCTGCCAATGCTAGTACCAAGGCTAAAAACCTGGGTATCATTGTTGACAATGAGTTAACCTTTGGGCCTCAAATTGCGTGTCTTTCGGGGAAATGCTTTGGAATCCTGCGGATGCTCAGGAAATTTCTCCCCTTGATTTCGGTGAACCATCGAAGGGTCATAGTCCAAGCACTTGTCGGGTCGCGTTTGGACTATGCAAATGCCCTCTATCTGGGACTCCCAAAATATCTGATAAGGAGACTGCAGGTAGTCCAAAATTCAGCCGCTAGGGCTATTTATGGACTCCCCAGACGAGCTAGTGCCTCTAACTTGTTGAAGGAACTGCACTGGCTCCCTATAGCCAAGAGGGTTCTCTTCAAAAGCCTGACGCTAACCTATAAGGCTCTTCATGACTCAGGCCCTAGGTATATTAGAAAGCGCCTTGCTTTTTACAAGCCGAGCAGAGCTCTGCGATCTGCCTCCTTGTCTAAAATGGTCGTTCCATCCATCAAGCGAACCAGACAAGGAGGGCGTTCCTTCCACTACCTGGCTCCGCGCGCTTGGAATGAACTTCCTATTGTTCTTAGACAGGCCCCCAGTCTGTTGTCTTTTAGAAAGGCATTAAAAACCTGGCTTTTTACTAGTTAATTTTGCTGTTCCTTTTTTTGCAGTTATGTTCCTTTCCATTAAAACTTCTTCGCCAAAGCGCCGGGACATTCTGACTGGAGTAGCCGTTGCGCTATAGAAGAGCCCAATTAACATAACATAACATAACAAAGCGTCCATGGTGGACCAGGGCAGTGCAGGCGGAGCACGGGTCGGTTTCAAAATGGCGCCATCCGTTGCGCAGACTGGCCGGGACAAAGGAAAATGGCGATCTTCTCCGACGGGACCGTGAGACTCGGCAATGGGGAACAGGATTTCCAACGACGACACACCATCGAAGAGGAGATGTAGAGGGAAGACCATGCGCTGCAGTAGATGAAGGAAAGGTGGGGCCGACTCTCAAAGGAACAAAATTGGGCTGCCGCTCGGGCCCCCGCAGATGGAGGGTCAAATCGGTCGTCTGGATCGCAGATTTCTGTGCAGGCACTGCAGCAATCTTGGCCGGCCGCGAGCAAACATCGTCCAGTTTCGCGGCTAGGAAGACACAAGCGCCGGTGAAGTGCGAGTGGAGCGCCCCAATCGCCGCCATTACGGACCTCAATGAATGTGCGCCATCCATCCCCTCCATCCTGGGGCTCCGAGGACGGAGGGGAACACAAACTCCAGCACACAGCACCGGGCTCCGGGCACACACTTGGCGATCGCAACAGCAAGGGCGTCCCAAATTGGCGCACTCAGGGCAGACACCGGCCGTGGGTGCAGCCCGTCGGCCCCGGGACCGTGAAACGGGGGCAGGCACACAACCCACAGCCGCGGTGCAGGAGGATCTCAGCAGTGTCTCTTCACCATCCATCAACAAGGACAAGAGTCAAGAGCAAAATCATTTTTTTTTCCAGACCTGGAGGACCGGCCACAATCGCGGTCCCGCAGCCGATGTTGATGAGGTCCCTCTCGGGTGCTTCAGAAATCGAGGACCCGGCGGCAGCCCGGGAGTAGGCCGAAAATGGAACACGACATAACTTGGTCGCTAAAGAAGATAGAAAATCCGGGAAAGCACCATTGGCATCAGGCAATCTTCGTACAGCCGGGCACGGGGCGTGGGTAGAGTATAGTCGACAGGATAGTCGGGCCGCCGGCGGAGGTCGGCGAAGCCGGGAGCTTATGCGGCCATCTTGGATCACGGCGTAGCTCCTCCCCCCGTTTAATGACATTTTGTGTCGTGCACAATATTGGGCAATTTGGTCAGCATATCTATTTCCAGCTGTCACATCGTCATTTCCAGATTTGTGAGCAGCACATTTGACCACCGCCAATTCTTTGGGTAACTGGATTGCTTCCAGTAAGTTCTGTACCACTTTTCCATTTCTAATAGGGGTGCCTGAGGAGGTCATGAATTCTCTTTGCAGCCATAATTGGCCGAAGTCATGCACAACCCCGTAACCATACTGGCTATCAGTATATATGGTTACTCTTTTGTTTTTCCCTTGTTTACAGGCTCTTGCCAATGCAATCAATTCAGCTACTTTTGCAGATTTTATTTCACTTAAATAGGAGGCTTCTAGTGTTTTTTTCAGAGTGACTACAGCATAGGCAGCACTCAGGCCCCCATCCTCATGTCTTAAACATGAGCCATCCACAAACATTTCAAGATCTTCTATTGGCAAAGCTGTTTCTTTTATATCAGGTCGTGGCTTAGTGCTAAATTCAGTTAGGTCAATGCAATTATGCTCAATTTCACCCTCAACTTCTGCACTTTGGGTGTTTGGTAACAAGGTTGCTGGATTCAGTATGTTACATCAGGAAATTATCACATTTTCTGCACCTACAAGGATTCTCTCATACTTAGTCAGCCGACTGGGTGTGAGATACTGAGTCTTGGTCCTGGTCAGCAGAATCACAACTGAATGTGGAACATATACAGTTACAGGATGTCCCATGACAATGCATTCACTTTGTTCTAGACTAGTGCAAGTTGCAGCTACTGCCTTCAGGCATCCAGGCAATCCAGCTGCCACTGGATCTAAAGTGGCAGAAAAATAGGCCACTGGACGTCTGGTCAGACCATGTTCTTGCGTTAGGACCGAGAGTGCACAATTGTCTTGTGTGTCACAAAACAGGTCAAAGTTTTTAGAATAATCAGGCATTCCTAATGCAGGAGCTGAACACAGACAGTTTCGTAATTTTATCCAGGATGTCATACTTTCATCATCCCATTCAACTGGATCTTTTGCTCCTTTCTTGGTCATCTTTACTAATGGTTTTGCTAGAACAGCAAATCCCACAATCCACTGTCTGCAGTATCCTACAACTCCTAGGAACATTCTAACTTCTTTCTGGGTTCTGGGTAACTCCATGTCTCGAATTATTCTAATCCTTTCTGAAGTGACTCTCCAGATACCTTTTTCTATCTGGTGCCCCAGATATTTCACCGAGTTTTTACAGAACTGTAATTTGTCAGGTGATACTTTATGTCCTCCCTTGCCTAGATGATTCAACAATGCAATGGTATCAGTAACACAGTCGTTCCGACTTTTAGACGCCACTAGGAGGTCGTCTATGTACTGGACCAAAACTGATTCTCTAGGCAAGATTAATGATTCAAGGCATCTTTTTAAAATCTGGTTGAAAATCGAAGGACTCTCTGTGTACCCTTGAGGAACACGATTCCAGACGTAGACATGACTGTCTAATTCAAATGAGAAAATACATTTGCTGTCTGGATGCAATGGGATAGAAAAGAATGCGTGACATAAGTCAATAACGGTAAACCATTCCGCATTCCATGGAATTTGGTACAAGATCACTGCAGGGTTTGGCACAATAGGACAGCAAGGTACAACAATCTGGTTTACCTTTCGCAGGTCCTGCACTACCCTGTACTTTCCACTAGGCTTTTTAAATCCAATTACGGGTGAATTACAAGGACTGCTCATTACTTCCTGTTATGATGTTTGCTTCTAGCAATCTTTTTATTTCTAGGGCAACTCCGGCCTTTACTTCTGCGTTCATTTTATACTGTTTGGTATTCGGGTAAACTGCATTTGGTTTTATGGCTATTTGAATTGGGTCTACATTTGCCATTAACCCTACATCTCTCCTAGTGAAATCCCACACATCTGGTATCACTTTCTGTTGGAGTTCTTCAGGTAAGTCCTGTATTGTCAGTTTCTTTATTTCCGAGTCAGGCCTTAGTAACATTAATTTGTAAAGTCCATCTTCATCTGGGGTCTGAATTTCAACTCCTTTTGGTGTGCAAAAGATGGTGCAGTTCATTTTGCACAGCAAATCACGTCCCAGTAAATTCACAGGACTAGAGTCACAGACGACAAATCTGTGCATCTCTTTAAAATTCCCTATAGAAATCTCCATTGGTTCAGTTACTGGAGTACTGATTATTTGATTTGACACGCCCACTACTTGGATGGCTTCTCCCGAGAGGGGTAGGTTTGGAACGTCTGCTGTTCTCACAGTAGAACGGGTAGCACCAGTGTCCAACAGAAAGGTGACGTAATTTCCTTCAACCTTTGCTTCAATGTATGGCCCTGTCTGGTCTACCGGTAAGGAGGCGCCAAGCACGCACTCCTCGTCCTCCCCCCTCAGGCCCCGTCAGTATGGTTCATCACAGAGGAATGTATCATTCAACAGGAATTGCCAGGTTGCTGCATTTCTCTCATCTCTTCCTTCCCATACCTCGACCCTCTCATTCTGCTGAGCTTGGTTCTTATAGTTAGGTCTAGGAGCTCGAGGCAACTGATTCTGTTTTACCTGTTGTTGGTTCTTTCGTGGCCCCTCTTTCTGCACCTGTGGATTTAAACCATTTATGGGGACATTACCAACCTGTAAATGTGGACATTCGTCTCTCCAGTGCCCTATCTGACCGCACCCGTGACAGGCCTCCTCTCGACTCATTTTTACTCGGGGCTTCCCCCCTCCCCCAGAAGTTGTGTTCGGGGTATTATTATTCGCTTTACTTAACTGTTTTTCTTGCTGTTCAGCCAATTTCACTTGTGCCCACATCACCTTCTCCTTCAGGGCTTTTCTTTTGTTCTCCATCTCATCCTCACGGTACTTGGCGTACTTGAGGATCCCATCTATGGGTTTTCCCTGCCAACAGATTTTATTATCCCTGATCCACTGAGAGATTTCAGGCCTCAATCCCAACACGAATCGGTAAATGAAATGGGTCATATCCTTCATTTCAATGTTATCGATTCCACTGTAGGTTTTGAATACCTGTAGCAGCCGTTCATAGTATGAGTGAACTGTTTGATCACGATTTTGGGTAGTTCTATCTATTCGGGTCCAATCAGTTTCTTTTGCTGGCACTTTCTCTTTTAGGTATTGCATTACTTTATCATATTTTCTCATTACCTCCGGTGAGGGAGCTCCAGTTCTGGAGTCTCTCTCATACTCTTCACTGGGCCAATCAACTACAATTTTGCATTCTGTCCACAAATCTACAGGAACTACAATGTCAAAGAACCCATCCAGGTCCTTCAGGAGGCATTTTTGGACCTTGACAAATCGCTCAACCGGCCTATACAATTCTACAGGTTTCTCTCTCAATTTTGGAAAATCAGTTGTGAACTATACTATGTCTTGTCGGGACCATGGAACATGCACATATTTCCCACCTGGTACTTCTCTCATGGGATATAATTTTTCTACCTTGTCAACTTCTTGTAGGACATATTCAGAAGTCTTCGGTCTGGCTTTACTATCTTCTTTTTTCTTTGCCCACCTGGTTTTCCATTTTTCTAAATCCCCCATTTCTGCAGCAAATTCAACAATTCTTTTATCTGTACCTTTTTCCCTGACACATTCATGTTCTCCAGGTCTTTATCTGAGAATTCGGCTCTGTAAGGCTTTTGTAAGACTTTGGATTTGCTAACATCTATTCCCATATTAGCTGCAGTGTCCATTAGTTTCTCATGCAACACTCTGGTGTTTCGGGTAAGGCTTTTGCTTATAAACAGTAACTCCTCCTCACTAAGGGTGTTTAGTCTGTCTAATCCCACATTTCCAGCTATTAGTTCCTCCATTTCTATTCTTAGTTTGTAGATATCCAAAGGTTTGGGCTGGGGAGTTTCCTTTTCTATTTCTCGGGTCCATCGATCTAGCTCCTCCGGAGTCACTACTGTGGCACTCCGGGTCCCTGAAGCTGTTTCAATTAGGACTTCCTTGGCCCTAGTCTGATTTCCCGACTGTGGTACACTGGTTCCTGGTTCCCTTATGGGCAGATCCATCAGGGAGATCACAGACTCACATTCACTTGCCTGATCGTCAACTATGAGCGGCTCTTTTCTCGGCGGTGCTACAGTCGGCATAATAACTGGAGTTCTTGGACTAGCCTGTCTATCCCCATAAAGAGGAACAACTGGACCAATAGTTACTGGAATTGTCAGGGCTTCAGGACTGGGATTTATCTGAGCTATAGTCTGAATAAATTCATTTCGCTGTTTTATCAATGCTTCCTTCTCTCGTTCCTGCAAAACCCTGTCAATTGATGCATCATGTAATACCTGTGGAACTAAAGGAGGATACAGACTCGGGGCAGTTGGGGCTGTCATACAGGATCTCTCTTCACCGAACGGTCTATAATTTGGGACAGTAGGGTCAGGTCTACAAAATCTGTCTCCACCAGCTTGCCTATTGTCTCTACCTGCTGTATCTGTCTCACTAGCACTTCTCCTTCTAGGAGGTCTAACAAATGGATTTTTCGAGCTCAAAGACCTGGATTCCTCATCATATGGCGGTGGATTTTTCATAAACAAATCCTCCAAGTATTCATCTTCCGAATCACCCATAGTCATTAGGTGTCGGGTTTTCTCTGTGCTTTTTCTCCCCTCGGGTTCAGTTACCCCAAATACTGGAAATAGTCCCTCGACCATCATATTCTGTCTCCACTGTTTCATCTTTTTCTCCTTTGTTTCCCGCTGCAATTTTGGATACCATTTGCTCACTCCCTTATCCATTCGGGGTTTGTCTCGCTCTAGAGCCTCAATCTCCCATTCCTCTAAAGCCTCATATTGCGTTAATCTAGGTCTGGGGTGTAGGTCATACATTCGGGTCCTCAAGTTAAACAGGATTCTAATATTAAAAGTACCATCGAGAGGAAACGCTAGGATTCAGTCATCTTCGGTATACTTTTCCCAATTTTCCAACCATACACAGGTATAATACCCTTTGTCGAACATCATAAAGGATGCAGGAGTATTAGGTGGTGGAATGATTACACCCTCCCTAGTTCTGACGGGCTTGTCTTTCTTGAAATAATTATTGATCATTTCGGCAAATGACATTTTCCTCTTGCTTCCGTACATATTGTAAGGTCTACCTCTGAGCATCTGCTCCTTATGAAAACCTAGATTTTTCGGATCAGGTAAGAATTCGGGATACCACATACACCTCTCCAAGCTATCCTCAAGCTCCGAGTGTGTGATTTTGTTTATAAACGTGCTTCCAATGCTAGCGCGCCTTTCAATATTCAACAACCAATCAACACAGAGTTTGCAAATATTCTTGACCAACGGGTGCGCGGCCTTTTCGCGAGACGCAGTCTCACGCTTCGGCACTCACCCCTCCTTTACAATACCAGCTTCGTTACCCACCCGCTGTTTCAACCAATACCAGCGCAGCACGGAGTGACGTCAGTGCGGCTTTGCGACTGACTCCCTCCTTCACAAGGTAAAGGAAACTTTGAATTTTTCTTAAAGTGCAAGTGCTCAATTTAGTTAACAACGTATAACTTTCGCCACTGTGCTCGAGTGTCTTAAAAAGGAAGAAGGTTTTTGTTTCACTACAAGTAAACCACTTCTGTCTACTTTTCATTCACTACGGATAGATCCTCCTGCCTACCCTATCACACAAGCATTAGAGAACCTGTTACTTCTTTGACTCATCCACTCTTTCCAGGATATATACTAAGTCAAAAGTTTCACCAGCGCACTCTTCTGCTTCCACTCAAGCTCCGATTACTCTATTACTCCTTCCCTGTGTGACCCTCACTAGGTAATATCACAATCGAAGTTTCTATTAGCAGTCTCGTTGCTGGCATTTATTCCTATTATTCACTCAGAAAAGGTCCTAATTAGCGCTTCCAGTTCTGCCTAACCATGCACTAATCTTCCTCACAGCAAGTGACCTCACAGCCGAATGGATTATACTCACCACCCGCTATTCTATTCCCTGGGGATTCCAGACAACATAGAACAATCACTGACAATTTGTTAATCACATATAATAATATAGCAGCATTCCATAAAATATAATTTCAAACATTTATAACATTTTCAAAGCAATAATAAAAAATGTTTTAGCAGCAATAAATTTTAGCAGCACATATTATAGATTCACGGTTTATTCATAAAATATCTTTTCTGCCTATTTTAACTAGTCCTAGCCATAGCTCTGCTACCAGAAAATTACTGATAGAGCGCGCAGGTCGCCCGACTCTTTATTTCACCAAATCGTACGCACCTGGGCCCATAACGTGTTTAACACAGTACTCTTGTGAATCGGGGGAGCTTACACATCACTATCAGTAATTCTTGTGTTTCTTTTACTATTATTTCCTGTTGTACCTGACTTACCAATCCTTGTCACAGGTACCTAAGTTCCCGATGAATCAGGAGCTAGCAGGGGTAGGAGATAAGACTAACCAGAATACCTTGTACATTTGAATAACGATTTATACCATTTGTAATAACCACAGACACCTGAAGGGTTTTCAAGACTTTATATAGTAAAAGTCAAATTTCATATGCCATGAGAATAAAGTTTATACAGATTAGAATATCAATAACTAGTATCAGGACTATAATGTAACTATGAATGAGAGTGAGCACCATTGAATGTCAGAAAACTAAAGGAAAAGGGTAACAGGGAACATGCTATTCAGTTTACAGGCTTATACTAAGTCAGGTAAAGTGGGAAAGAACATACTATTTTGTAGAGTTCTAGAATTCATCAGTGATTTAAACAGACCTTATTCTATCTACTAATTAAAGCATAGATTCCAAAAGGAGGGTAAGAATAGACCACCCTGAATAAGTAAACAGTTCAATAATATCCTATAGGTAAGGGGAAAAATGGAACATAACTAATAATACAGTTTGCACGTAAAATCTTTTGGTAAAAGACAGGGAAAAATAACATAGGCAATGATGCTTTATTTAAAAGGAGTTAAGGAAAAAGAGTAAAGATAGACGGACACCCACAGATTATATTTACCTAGGATAGGAATGAGGACTAACCCTGGCCACGGGTCAGTTGGGGAAAAGGCAAGGACAAAGACCCTCAAGGACTTAGGATGCCAGTAGGCGATCAGGTACAGCTCATGGACCGTCCGGACAGGATACCCCTCAGGATTTGGGTCAGGACTGGGCTCATCAAAGGGTACGACCAACACCTGCAGCTTCGGATGCAACGCCTGCGCTACTCCCTCTCTGCACGGAATCTGCCAATAACCCCGATTGGGTTTTCGAATCTCCCAGCAAAGTGCTTCGCCTGCACTTAAGACTATTCCACCCCTTGGAGTTTGTGGAAATTATGGACAGAGTGCTCCACAGCTCTCTGTATCAATCACCTATAGAGTTCGTAGGGTCGGTGACAGGTCAGCTACTCGGACAAGTCGGACAATTTCTCTATCTAAAACTAGGCTAGTTATACTGTTTTTGGGTCAGTGGGCCACCCACAAATGTTGCAAATGACAGGATCCCCAACTTTGGATTGGACAAGAGAGGTGGTTAGGTCATTGTCACCACCTAGAATTCGGTGTTCTCATAATTAATATGTAATATTTCGAACCCACCCCTTACATTCCAGTTCCCATGGCATTTGGAAGGTATAGTACAATAGGACACACATAAAATATAAACATTGTTTCAGTTTCAGGTACAGCTGAAATCTTCTCCTGGAGCAAGGGTCACTTTCCCAGGCGCATCTCAGCTTCGGAAGCCAGCTGGCTTAGTTCCACTCCTGCGCAATTCGTTTTTCTCCCTCATCACGTGATTAGGGTGACATGGGTTTCAAAGATGGAGTGGCTCCCCTTCCCCAGGCCCACAAATACGTGGTACATGGAAGTAAGCGAAAACAAATTAGAAACACAGGAACAAATGAATACACTGTATACCATGATTAGCTTCACTGCACCCCCTTACTTTATAATATCTATAGCGTTAGAGGTTTAGCAGAAATAGACAGCTGAGCAAAAGCGGCGGTAGCAAGCAGAGAGCGTATTGAAACCAAAGCGGCCATGTTTGCAATAATGCGCATGTGCGAAAAAATCCCTCCAGAACTACGAATGCGTCACATCACATGGGTATGACCGACGCATGCGCAGACTGAAATCCCGCATAGCAGCAACCAGTCAGTGTGCAAGCTTTGTTAGGATTAGAAAAAAATAAGCAAGCGTCTCTGGGACACCCGCGTGTAGTGTGAAAGTGCGATATTAACCCCTTCCACGCTGATGATGAGCTGGGCTCGTTATGGCGTAGCCTCCTCGCACGCTGATGACGAGCCCAGCTCGTCACGTAAAGTGCGGTTTTGAAAATCTCAGCGTGCGAGCGGAATTCCGCTAGCGCGCATGAGGTTAATACACGAAACAAGTTGGTTACTATTTTAAAGGTTAGGCGAGGGGTCTGAATCCAAGCAAGTCGCACAACTTGCGAATCCTTGCTCCATCAATATGAGAAAGGGCGATATCGAAGACAAATTATCTCGAATTGAGGCTATGCTTATTGTCAAATTCAACACAGCTATTGATGGCCTTAATGAACTAAACGAAGTACACAGGTTACAGTAGCCCCATTCATGCTTATTTGTATGTGTAAAACTTTTTCGACAACAACCACAAAGTCGGATTCACCATTTTAAAAGAAGCGGGACGATCATGGCTGGACACCATTAACCAATGCACGAAAGAGAAGGCACTTTTTGAACACCATAGCACAATATAGTTAATTAATCCAAGTGCTCAACTGGGCATGTTAAGAATTCTTTCGATAGCCAGGGACTACAATCCCCATAAATTTTAGCGGTAACAGCAACACCCTCTGTACTCCACGGGGACGTAAGAAACTACAAACCCCATGAGCCATACAACCAATCAATGCATCACACAAAGTAGAAAGTAAGCCAATCATAAGAAAGCGAAACACAGAAGATTTTCCAGAAAGGAGTGCAACGCGTGACAGATACAATGAAAAGGTAAAGACTGGCTTGCCAATTTGAATTAATACAGAGACCGGCTTTCTTTCACGAACATTGTTAGTGCAAAAATAAACTCAAACCAGGAAAGGCTCATCGTGCCTTTTAATTTTTCAGGTACCGGCACGATAGAAAACAGCAGTTTGCACCACGACAAACGCTAGAGGTAACCTTGCTTCCAAACGCTTGCAATTGCCACCGTTTGACATTGAAGCATAGACATATTCTCAACCGCTTACTCTTTTCTCTAGAAACCGCTACCGTTTGCCCTCAATTGGATTACATTTATTGACTTCTATGCAATCGCCCAGTAAGTATACACCACCCATTACCATATAATGTATTCTGTAGCGCCAAAGCCAGTCTTTTCATGACAACCCTTTACCATCTTAAGCTAACGACTTGCATACCATCTGGAATGACAGCCTTAGAAGATACAGCTGTAAGTAATATATGAATGTTATGCGTCGGGATTTGGTAGGTGCAGATTGGCTACCACTGGGTTCAACAGTGTTTATTAAGTACACATATTTTTCTCTCTCATTTTTGCAGTCTCTGAGAGCTGTTTAGCTCAAGCTTTAAAAAGGTAAGATACACTATAAGGAAGTGGTTAGAAACAGCACAGATAGGCCATCATATATCTCACATACCTTGTAATTCTGTTTTACAGCTTGGCTGGTCCTGAAGAGAACTCTCTGTAACCCAGAGAGTTCGAAACGCGTAGACCTGCTTCCAATACAGCTTTAGGATTACTAAAAAATGTTGTGATTTCTGAAAACTATGAATAGATTCCATGGCTGTTAATGAAGAATCTTTTGTTTGATATATGTATATATTGTAATGTTTTGTGGATATTTGTTGTAGATAAAGTATGGTTGTGAATGCTGGAATGAATGTGAAGAAAGAGAGAAGTTGAGTGAATGGTTTTCTATGTTTCTATATGGTGCAAATGTAAATCTTCTGAAGTGTAAAAAAGAAAAACAAAAATTTGAAATGGTTTCTGCTATGTGAAAAAAGAAAAACGAAGTAAAATTTATTTATTTCAGACTAAACAAAAGGCCTATGCCACATATTGTTTTACAGTCAATACGTCCTTTTTGAAACTCCCATTAATAGATAGGCAGTACTGGCAGTTATTTTGTTTAATGCACCTAGTCAGGGGAGCACGCCCAGAGGGGGCCCTACAGCAGACATTTTAGTTTGTGTTCACGATTTCCAATTGAAGGAGGAAATTTTGCGCAAAGCCTGGAAGAAACACGCTCTCCACTTCAAGGACCAGACACCAATGCTCTTTCAAGACTGTCATATGGATACTTCGTTACATATATTGCGTTAAGTTAGCATGGGTGTATTACATGTTTAAACAGCCGTTTTTCCTTCGGCTTCAGTTTTGCACACGACACCTACTTGTTGTTGTCGCTTTTAACCTAGAAGCGGTGATGTGATTTATTTGAGAATAATATGTTATCACTATGCTATCAGCTTTGCCTGGTACACTTGGTACAACTGTCTGCACACTGAGAGCTGCACACTCTAAGAATAACCTAACACAAGGTTGTTGGGAAGCCTGATCCTCGCACCACATTAGACATAACACTAATAATGTTGATGCCAACATTTTGGGCTCTACGCGGGTTTAAGATAGAGTTACACGGAATGAACGCAGACACTTGGTGCTGCGCATGAAGAGAGCTGGTAGCTGTTGATGTGATCTACTCCTACTGACATTTAGAGGTATGGGGCCGCCCTGCTAAAGCCCGAATGAGACCTTCTTAGATATAAAATAATATGCTAAATAGGGTGCGCGAAATATAGGTGATATAGATTTCTATAGAATTTGCATTGTAACATGCTATCACCTTTTGCTTACTATGGATTAGTGACTATGCTGCTGACTCTGATTTTTATAATCTGCATTTTGGTATTATACAAGATACTGCGTTTGAGAACTTTGCATTGAATAATAAATATTTCAAACTTGCACTTGTGTTCTTTGACTCTCAGTTTTGGTTTGAAATGATTATATAACGAAAGAGTGTTCATGTGTTCCACGATTCCTGAGGTATTCTAAAGTTCATGTTCTGGTTTGTCTAAGACATGGATCATTCCATAATGAGCCATGAGACACTGTAGCTAGCTAGGTAAGGGGATTTCTGACACTGAGATGAGTTTTGGATCATCCTAACTCACTGAGGTTCTAGATCTCTATGCACAGTTCTGTGGGAGAACGGAAACCATGCTACATGGCGCCCGTACGTTGTTGGCCTTATATCATGACACTCGAGTAGTATATCATTCAAACCTTGACACCTTCATTCCCGTTTCCGGTAAACGGTGGTGTCGGAAAAACCTACCTATTTTTAAATAGGTCCTTTCAAGCTTGAATTCTTCTAAAAACGGTTTCTTTGAATTACTACCCAGTTGTGCTACAAAGTGTTCTTTGTCTTCTTTTCTCTTCCTGTGCTACTATGGCCGTGGACATACCGCAGCATAGCCGCGTCGCGGTTCGCGACCACTTACGGGCATATAATGTCCCTGTGGAAGGCTTGGCTGTGGTTCTAGTGGTGAGTGCGAAACATGCGTACCCGTACGAATTGTTTTATTCCTGGGTGACATTTCCGGAAGTGGACGCTAATTCGGGTGTCTTCCATTCATACACTGCCTCGGCTGTACCGGCGGCTTATGCTCCGTACAGGGCACTGGAAGTACCTATAGATGCTTGGCAGCACGGAGTTTGGTTTGGTGGCGCCCTACCCCATTCTTTAACGGCTCCGAGGTTAGGTCCTTTGTCCATTCCGGGCACAAATTGGCCCGCTTTGGGTGGATTTACTCCTCACCCTAATCGCGCTACGTGTAGTGTAGCTGAACTGCGGCATCTTCATGAAGTCGCGGTTGGAGTGATTAGGGCGCTTGTTCATTACATTGGTCGTAATGTTCATGGCGCAGCCCCCGCAGGTGCGCAGCTTCGAGCAGAACAGGCTGGTTTGAAAATCAGTCCTGTCTTGGATAATTCCGTTATGGGCAAGAAGCCCCAGGATAAGGATGATTTTCCTTACTGGCTTGCCGAGAAATTCGACCAGCTGGAGGCTGTGTTTCCCAATACGACTCCGGGTGAAAAACACCGGATTCTTACGCTCAGTTTACCGAAAGATTTAGCCCCTGAACTTGCTGACTGTGAAACATGGGGTAAGACTTTTGCAGCGGTTTACTCGAGGTGCTGTGGCACCCCGTCTGTGTCGAACCTTTCTGCGGTCCTTAAACGTGTTCAGGATGATCACGGACCGGAGTCGGCGGTTGAATTAGGTATGCGCCTGAGCGGCTCGTTTGAGACAGTTTGCGGTCTTATCCTTGCGAATGTCAAGGGGGATGCAGTGAACTTTCAGGTGGCCAATGCTCTGGCGTTAATTCCCGATGCCGAGAAACCCCGTCAGCTAGCAAGAATTATTGTGGCGGCTTATAAAATGGTTGGCCGCACTTCTAAGGGTTTAAAAGCTTTTTCGGAAAAAGAGAAGAAGCAGCCCCAGGGACAGTCTTCGGAAACGGGTGGACAACCCAAGTCCAAAAAACAAAATTGGCCTAAAAAGCAGAATCAGGGTAAGCAACAACAACAGCAGACACAGGTTTCTAGTCCGGCGCCTTCACAACCTGCGCAGTCAGATCGAGTTTATGATTTGCGCGATCGCGCGACGATTAAATCGCCTGAAAGATTTCAGGCTTCTGACCAACGCTCTCCTCGTTCCTTTCAGGACTCATCGGCTCCGTCAACCGGTGGTGGAGGGGGCGGCAGGGGCCGGGGTGGCCAGCAAGGACGTGGTCAGCCCCGCACGCGAAGTGAAGGGGATCAGCGGGACGACTCTACGCCCAAGAGACCGCAGTTTGCCAAGAAGAAGGTCGCTGCCTTAACGGCGCATCGATATGCCCCAGATAGTGAGAACGCGGCTTCGGAATCTGACGTGGGCTCTGACCTTGCTGGACAGCGCGGCGGAGATTACCATAGTGAGAGAGGCCCTCCGTCCACTGTTGAAGGTGACAGCGACTGACACTTATGTTGTGATTGAAACGGCTGATACACATGTTGCTCCCCCTGAACGACTTTTTGAAATTGTCCTGTTAATTGAAGGTGACATGCAGCGAACTGTAAAAGGGGTATTTTGGGAAAATCTTTCTTCTACGTATGACATTTTGCTTTCGGAGGCTGACTGGCCCCCACCTTTTGTTCTCGCAGCTCCGCGAGGGGAGGAGGTGATCCTCCCCAGTTTCGCGCACACTGTATCGAGAGTGGAAGCGCTGCATTTTGCAGAAGAGTGGGCTCTGGCGCTTGCGCCGGCTGTGTACCGAAATCAGTGTGGCTGGGATAAGTTGTCCCCTAGCCATGAGATTCCTTTACGGTCACAGCCGCAGCCACAACCTCAATATCCCATACGGCGTGAAGCTAAAGCTTCTGTCGCAGCTATCCTTGAACAATTGGAATATCAAGGTGTAATTGAAACGTGTGTGTCACCAATGAATAATCCCCTTTTTACTGTGAACAAGCCGGACGGCTCATATCGTCTGGTTTTGGATTACCGGCATTTGAACTCGCATTGCCGTAACTGTGCAGTACAGAATACTCACGGCTCTGCCCTAGTGAATAGTCTTGAGCGTAAACGGTTCAAAACCACGCTTGACATTTCCAATGGTTTCTATGCACACAGATTAGATGGTCTAAGTTCCCAGTGGACCAGTTTTACGTGCGGGGGCGTACAAAAAATGTTTAAACGACTCCCAATGGGCTATAAGAATAGTCCTGGAGTGTTTTCCGCCCGCATAGTCTCTCTTTTGGAGAGCTTCGATCCAGTTGCTTGTTCTTATGTGGATGACATTTATCTCACAGACGACGAACTTTGGGAGCATCTGTGTCGAGTGAACAGCATAATTTGTAACTTTGCAGACATGGGTTACAAGTTTAACTTTGCAAAATCACACATTGCGGAGTACACAGTGTTGTTTCTGGGTTATGAGCTTAACCACGAAGGAAAGGGGTTGGCTCCTCAGTTCCTGGAGAAGTGCGCGCAGTTGCGCTCTCCGACAACGCTGAAAAAATTACAGTCTTTGCTGGGTTTTTTAAATTTCGGAAGGACATACATTCCGGAATATGCCCAGCGTATCAAGCCTTTGTATGCCTTGATACAACCTTCTTTTTCCAAATCATGCTGGCTGCCTGAGCATTCAGCCATTCTGCAGTCTTTGCAGGCTGATTTGCTCGCTTCTGACTACTTACAGACTCGTGATAACCAGACCAACCTGGTGATAAGAATTATCCCAGGGACGGTGGGTTTCACGTACCTGACTTTTAATGAAGGGGATACTGTACCTATTGCTTACAAGTCACACTTATACACTTCGGCTGAACTGCGTTTTTCCACTGTGGAGAAAGTTTTAACGGCTGTGCAGATGGCAATTCTTAAGGAACGTGCCCTGTCACAGGGAAAGCGCATGTTGGTTGTTACCCCGTGTCCTGCCTTGGAGGCGGTCACGAAAGCCAGTGTACCGAATTCTAAAGCTTTGCACCCTCGGTGGATTCAGTGGGCTACATCCTTGACATCCCAGGATGTCACGTTTATTTTTGACGCCGCTTTACGGTCGCAGGAGTATTTACAGTATGAATTTGTTCATCCTGCTCCTTTAGCGATGCGGCCGTTGGAGGATTTCCATTGTATCATTTACACTGATGGTTCGGCGCAGGTTGCGCATGGCTCTAAACATGCCTACGTTTCCGCTTGCGCCATTGTGGTCGGTGCCATGGTGAACGATGAGTTCAAGTCCAGTGTCGTGCACACGCAAACACTAGGGGACTGCACCGCACAAATGGCGGAGCTTCGTGCTCTAATGCTCGCATTGGAGTACGCTGATCCAGGTGTGACGACTTTAATCGTAAGTGACTCTTACTACTGTGTCCAGTCTTACAATGAGAACTTGTTCTTTTGGATTCAGAATGATTTTCGTGATTCCAAAGGTAGCACAATAAAACATAAAATGATCTGGGTCCGAGTGGCGGAACTTAAAGAGAAACTGCCGCTCGTGTTTGTGATTCATACTCTCGGCCACCAGCGCGTGGGGGTCCACGCTGTTGGCAACTCGCTTGCTGATGAAGCAGCGAAGTCAGCGGTATCAAAATACTTAGTTGCAGCAGTCACGAGGTCCAAAAGCAAGATAGATGATGACATCTTGGCGGCTGTTGCTGCCACGGAGAAGGGAGGTAAATATCCTGCGGGGTTCCCTTCGAAGTACACATACCACTTAAGTCCCGATAAGGTTCCTTATGTGAAAATTCCGGAAGTTGGTGAACGTCTAGTTCCCAACTCGGATCGCAGGGCTTCTCTGATTACAGCGGCTCATGAAGGTGTGGCGTCTGCGCATGCGGGCGTCTCAGCCACTGTAACTCAGCTACAACAAAGATTCTGGTGGCGGGGACTGTACAAACAGACGCGCGATTATGTCCTTATGTGTGACATTTGTCAGCAGATTAAGCCTTCTACTGCTGCGCGTCCGCCTCAGACTCAGTTGTACATCTCTAATAAACCGCTTGGTTGCGTTTATTTGGATCACTGCGGTCCTTTTTCCTCTGATACTGCTTATAAATACATCTTAGTAGCAGTTGACTCATGCACACGCTTTGTGTGGTTATGGCCGCATCGCAGCGCTGATTCGCGGACTGTCATTAAGGATTTGCGTGTCTTTGTGGGAATCTTTGCCTGTGGTACTTTCCATTCGGACCAGGGTCCGGCTTTCGCCTCTAAGGCGTATAAGGATGCTATGGTTTCGTTGGGAGTCCAAGTCAAGTTTTCAAGTCCCTACAGGCCTGAGGGCAATAGTGTAGTAGAACGAATGAACCGCGACTTAAAGCAATCTTTGACAGCCCGAGTTATAGGCACTGGTAGAAACTGGCTGACCCACCTCTATGGCGTGCAGCGTGCGCTTAATAATCTCCCTAGAAGGTCTCTGGGTGGGCGGACCCCATACGAAATGCTCTTTGGTATCAAGATGTACGTCCCTGACCTCGATGGTGCAGACTGCCAGGCCGCGGCCTTTGACGTAGATGAACATTGCAATGTTTTACAGGATCTACAAAAGACCAGAGACAGTCTTGCTAAGGAACACTTGCCCTCCACGTCGGATGATGCGCTGCAGATCCTGGTAGTTGGCTGGCTACCCCAAGTTGGAGAACTGGTTCGAGAGAAGATCGATAACAAGAAAGAGTTTGGTCCCTCATATCGAGCACCGGTTCGAGTTCTTGGAGTGAAGGGCACAAGAACAGTCATTTTACCACCACTTCCAGGTCGTAAAGAAAACAGATTTATTTCTATTGACAATGTCAAGACACACAGGGTGGCCGATTCTTCATAGCATGACACCGGCTGTATCCTGTCCTTCCATGGTGAGGCACTCTGTGCTGGCTATTACATCTGGTGCAGATCAGGAGGTGTCCCTCGAGATGCCTGCCATATCCAGCCCTTTATTAAATACTATTCCTGCTACTAACATTGATGAGCTGACCTATGCAGATCCTGCTTATTTATCTATGTCCGATTTACAAGCTCGTTTGGCTAACCAGTCCAGATTCTCTTTTGACTCTGATTCGGAACTTTCAAAGAAACCATCGACTATTGCAAAATATGCCACGTTGTTTAAAAAACATTTTCTAATTCCACCTTGGACATACGTTTGGCTGATACTATTTTCATTTTATCTTTTTATGTCAATTGGTTTTGTGTTTTATTTTTTCCGCCTGATCGATGGCCATTATGTAAAAGAAAGAACAGGAATTCGGTACCTTAATGGAACATTGGCCCCTCTTTCCTCCTCACATTCAGCACACAGACTAAAAAGAGACTTAAACACAGTAGAGATTACTGCTTGGCCTGTCCTTGATGGGATTGTGTGGGATGCGGTTAGGTTTCAGATACATGGCCCCACAGAAGTTATTAATGTTCCTAATGTGCTTAGAGTAAACATGGGAGATGTGATTAAGCAAGATATACGTTCTGATGATTGGGATCTTCAGGCCGTGGAAGCATTGTTCTCTGATTTGAAATATTATGCGGCCTTTGATGCTGAGGATTTGTACTTAGATTCTGTCAATTATGGTGATTTGTTTTGTTATCAACATTATGGAAATCATTTCTTACACAAAACAAGTTCCAGGAGGGTTCCTGTGAATTACACACAGTGGGAACATTGTCCTGCTCCTTTACAGGGGAGCTCTAGTACATTTCTGGGAAAATACTCTTATTTTACAGATTTTAATCAATCAAATCCTGAGTCGTTTTATTTTAAAGTGAAACAGAAATTAATGTCCAAAGTTAGACTTACCGATACAAAATTGCTGTATTCGAAGTCCTTTCTAGACAGATTGGCTATAGATGGCTATGAGTTATGGAAGGAGGCTATTGACCTTAAATCGGTTTGGGGTACCAAAGATTGGCAGGTACAAGGCACTGAGGCTTTGCATCGTGCATGTCTCATCCCGAATCACATGTTGTTTTTAAATTCTACTATTTCCCAAACAACATGCTTTGGATTGGCTACATCTAAAAAATGAAATACACCTACTGTTCCTGATTTGGAAGAATATTCAGGTTGGAGTAATTTCACTACATTGTCCATTAATGGGATACAAGCAAGTTTGCACAATTCCTCCTTTAATATTTCCAGTTTGGATCCAGAGGGGTGGCTTTTGTGGCAAAGAAGCTCTGATTCTTGCCAACGTCGTTTTTTGGGTTTGTCTGAAGGTTTTACACACATCAGGCCAGATCCCAGGTTTGAAACAGATCACACTGTTACTACTTATTCAGTAGGCAAATTGTGTCAGAACTGGTTACAACATTCCACTTTGGCTGCAGTTAAACTGCATCTGTCCCAGTTGAATGAAAACATAGAGCTAAATGATTTTATAAAAGGCCCAGCTAGGGGTAGATCTAAACGCTGGCTTTATGCTGTGTACAATGAAATTTGGAAATTTTCACAGATTGAGGCTGCTAAACGCCTGAGAGCTATTGATCAAGCAAATTTGGAAAAAGTGCTTGCAGTGGTCGATAACAGTATTAACATGCTTTCTTCCAGGATTTACACGTTGGATAATATTGTTTCTTCTGTTGTTGATATTGTACATGATGAAGTGTCCACGTTATACCATGGTCAAAATCAGTTACGTTCTGTAATGCAGTTTGCATGGACCCTACAGACACTTAAGGCTGGTCGAGTTCCCTGGAACTCGTTGAACGTTTCGTCCCTTTTCGCCCCTTTTAATCTGACTGAAAAGCAACGCATGCTTTCTATGCGTGATGCGTCATTTTCTATGTTACATATTGAAAAGCTAGAATCCTTACCTTTCTCTGTTGCTGAAACCACTACTGCCACATGGCTTATTCATGGATTAATTACGTTACCATTTCCCTTATACAAATTTACTAATTGTATGCGGTATATTGCTATAGGTCGATATGAACCACTAGGCAATGCATTCCTACATGAGGCATGGTCATTACCATACACATACAGATGTCTGAAGGATGGAAAAGAAGTGAATCTTAATGGTGAGGAATGCACACAGTCACCTGACCATTCATTAATATGCAGACACATTCAGTTACACGGTTCTTGTAATCAGGACCGACCAAATTTAGCATGTGTTTTAAAAGGCACGCCAGTTCCAGCAGTAGTTCCCACGTTTACATTATTGACTAATGGTAGTTATTTGCTTTTAAACAACGAGTTATGTTGTGGGTTATTAATTGGTGTGGCTTATGTGGTAACTGTATCAGAGCGTGTGGTGTGTTGCAAGAATGTTCTATACCCACCCACGCATGGATCTTCAGATGTCTCCATCTGGCCACGGATTCCAACCTTGGAAGCGAAGTTCAATGGTTTAAGCAGAATAAGGGCCCTTTTGTCTCAAAAACAAGTGACCCTGAGTTCGGCCCGGGAAAATTATGTCCTTCACATAGCTAACACACGCACAGAGGTGCAGGCGCTTTTAAATACTGATTTGCCGTTTCATTTCTGTGAGCTGGTGCATCAGATCTTTAATGCATCTTCCACGACTGGGCTTGCACATTTTTTTAAATTGGTTAGCAGTGGCCTCGTGACTACATTTGAAAAAGTTTTTGGTATCATTCCCACGTTTTTCCACTCTATTTTTTCGAGTTTGTTTGGTGGACTACCTGTATTACTGGCTGTAGCCGCTGGTATTTTGTTGGTGTTTTTCTTCATAAAACATGGATGCCCATCCTGCGCAAGAAGCCGTTCAACGCCTCCTGACACTGTGCCGTAATCGGATGCTCAATTACTATGGAACATTGCCGCTTGCAGCATTAAGCACGGCTTATAGATTGTCATTTCGGTTCACCGACTTCACGTGTGTCCAACCTGTGTTTCACTGCCTGAGCTGCGAGTTCGATTGGGCCATTGATTTGTGCCTATGCTTGAGGACTGCTCCTGACGTCGATTTTGATCAGCTAATGCGTCCCGTGGTGGCTCACGAGCTGATTTGTTCTGGCGAAAGAGTTATGGCCTTGGCAGCGATAAATGGAGTTCTGGGCCAATGGGAGATCTCTGCAGCGGCGCATGCCTTTCTGACACACAGCGTTCTGGTGAACCCACCGAGTTGTCCTCTGACGTTACAGGAAGATCCGATGCTGGAGGAGCACGTATGTTCTTTCCCATTGCTGAATTGAATTGCTGAGCTATTTTCGGAGGATGGCAGTGATTTCATACTGGAGGCTGTTGCAACTTACTTTGCATATACTGTCCAATCGTGAGATGCCTGGGAGGATTGCTTTGTTATGGAATATGACTTTCCCCTTGCTGGATTGGAGTGATGAACTGTACTCAAATGATGGAGAGTTCAATCATGTGATGTCGATGAAAATAACGTCAAGGTGGCACATGACTTTGGATATCGGATAAGTGCCTTGTTTTTTCTCTTGCAGACATTTGAATTAATGCGACCTGGTCCTACATTTTATAATTTTGAGACCTGGCGGATAACTTTTGGTTCGAAAGTTTTATTTTTAATTTTAGATTTGAGGCCACTGTAGGCATTCATACATATTCATTCATACATATTTTTTAGCTTATTTTAGCTCAAGATTATTGAACTTTGCTTTCAGTTTATGTATCTGATTTAGTATTGCCTTTTCCCTTATGTTTGACGGTGCTCGGACCAATGGGGGGGTGTCATATGGATACTTCGTTACATATATTGCGTTAAGTTAGCATGGGTGTATTACATGTTTAAACAGCCGTTTTTCCTTCGGCTTCAGTTTTGCACACGACACCTACTTGTTGTTGTCGCTTTTAACCTAGAAGCGGTGATGTGATTTATTTGAGAATAATATGTTATCACTATGCTATCAGCTTTGCCTGGTACACTTGGTACAACTGTCTGCACACTGAGAGCTGCACACTCTAAGAATAACCTAACACAAGGTTGTTGGGAAGCCTGATCCTCGCACCACATTAGACATAACACTAATAATGTTGATGCCAACATTTTGGGCTCTACGCGGGTTTAAGATAGAGTTACACGGAATGAACGCAGACACTTGGTGCTGCGCATGAAGAGAGCTGGTAGCTGTTGATGTGATCTACTCCTACTGACATTTAGAGGTATGGGGCCGCCCTGCTAAAGCCCGAATGAGACCTTCTTAGATATAAAATAATATGCTAAATAGGGTGCGCGAAATATAGGTGATATAGATTTCTATAGATTTTGCATTGTAACATGCTATCACCTTTTGCTTACTATGGATTAGTGACTATGCTGCTGACTCTGATTTTTATAATCTGCATTTTGGTATTATACAAGATACTGCGTTTGAGAACTTTGCATTGAATAATAAATATTTCAAACTTGCACTTGTGTTCTTTGACTCTCAGTTTTGGTTTGAAATGATTATATAACGAAAGAGTGTTCATGTGTTCCACGATTCCTGAGGTATTCTAAAGTTCATGTTCTGGTTTGTCTAAGACATGGATCATTCCATAATGAGCCATGAGACACTGTAGCTAGCTAGGTAAGGGGATTTCTGACACTGAGATGAGTTTTGGATCATCCTAACTCACTGAGGTTCTAGATCTCTATGCACAGTTCTGTGGGAGAACGGAAACCATGCTACAAGACCTGACAGCAATCACACTGCAGGGACGAAGTGAATTCAGACTGGTCACACAACATCTATGGAACAAGGGGATTGGCTACTCTTGAGGGAACCCCTTTGACATCATTTTTCGCTTGGAAGGGAGACTTCACTAATTGAGGTCCTTGACAGAAACCTGCCAGATCCTGTGCATCTGTCATGGTCCCAACCAGGGGGTTCCCTGATGCGTGTGGTGGGTTCTGGTATCGGGAGCACAACACCGCAGGTCAGCGGTCTAGTGCACGGAACTAAGAAGCACTTCCGGGTGAGACCGCATTTAACTGCGGCACTCCTTCCCGTCAGTGCTTCTAGTACTGATTCCAGTTGCTGCCTGCCATGTTTGCCCACACCTCGGATCTTCGCGGTAGCCTTTGACCCTGGGGCAAACTCCCACTGGAGCACCTCTGCAGGTTGAGACCGCGACACGCTAAAGGAAGGGTGGTCGCGGCTTTTCCGGTTTCCTTCACGGCACAGGAGCACCTAAAAGCCTGATGTTTCCCGTGACACGAATTGGAAGCGTGGTCACGGACATTGTTTGATCTTTCTGGTCGCAGCTTTTCCGATATCCTTCATGGCGCAGGAGCGTCTAAAAGCCTGATGTTCCCCGTGACACGCATTAGAAGCGTGGTCACGGACATTGTGTGATCTTTCTTGGCGCAGGAGCGCCCAGAAGCCTGGTTCTCTTCGTGACACTCAAAGGGAAGCGTGGTCACGGATATTCTTTGATCTTTCTTGGCGCAGGAGTGCCCCGAAGCCTGGTTCTCTTCGTGACACACAAAGGGAAGCGTGGTCACGGATATTCCTTGATCTTTCTTGGCGCAGGAGCGCCTAGAAGCCTGGTTCTCTTCGTGACACGCACAGGTAAGAGTGTTCACGGATATTACTTGTTCCTTGCCGGCGCAGGAGTGCCTGAACACCTTGTTCTTCGTGACACGCAAAGGGAAGTGTGGTCGCAGTATTCTTTATTATTTCTCAGGGCAGGACCGCCTGTGCATTTGTGTTCACAGATGGTTCTTGTCCTTCCCTAGTGCAGGAGCTCTCTTCTTTTTCTTCCCTGCCTTCTGCAGTCATGCAAGTGTGCATGACATTCCTTCACCTTCTTCACACAAGACGTCGGCAGTCCTAATACGGTTCTCTTCTTGAGAGACTTCATATTGGGACATACCTTCATGTGCCAGGTGACTATTTATCAACTCTTCGTACTGTATGGTTGTTGCGTATGTGTGTATGCTCCAGTAAGAAGGGAAGGCAGATGCGCTAATTGTGTTTTGTTCCTCTGTTTAGCTGGCGACACCCAGGAGAGCGCCCCCAGTCTAGTGAGATTCCTCACCTGATCTTCTCCAACAACATCCATTCACTACACCATTAGGCATCCTCCCCGGTCCCATCCTTGCCTGGGTCTGTATATTCTTCTTGATCAGGTAGGGAGGGGAGCTGTGGAGGCTGTTCACGTCGTCCCCGCGAGATAGCTTTACAAGTAAAACAGGTAAGACTTGTGGGGTCCTGACAGCATCGAGCTCAACGCGGAGAGACGTGGGCTGCGATCCTCCCGCTCAAGGAACTGCAGCCCCTGCTAAAGGGGCTTGCGGGCTGGAGAGAGGGGTGCCGTGCCCTGACCCCATGGACATTGCAGAGGGGCAGCAAGCAGCCTTTATGTCTATCCCAAGGTCCTGGCTAAGACAGATGACCCATAGGGTAACTGGTAACGATTGGCATCGGCATTGAATGCTGGCTGGACGGGGCAGTGCAGAGGTTGGGATCATTGGCCTCACTTTGCACCCCTCATTTTGACTCTTCAGAACCGAGAGGACTCATGTTCCAAATATTCCCTATTCTTTCCTTGTTGGGGTTTTTTGGTAGGGGTTAGTATTCATCTTCACAATGGATGCTTCACACCAGACCATGTATCTTCAGCGAGCAACCCCATGCTATAGCTATTCACCGTACACACAGACCCAATGCCGGCTACGATTCATAAGATGCTCACCCTAAATGTAAAGGGTCTTAATAGACCAGTAAAATGCAAAGCAGTCTTGTCATACCTTCGAGAATTCGAGGGTGGATATATGCCTACTCCAAGAGACACATCTCCTTTCGAGGGAATGCCACTGCCTCTCCTCTCAGGCATTTTCACATCAGTTCTTCTCCTACGCTTCTTCCAAGACAGCGAGGTGGTCATACTAGTGGCACACTCCTTCAAGGGAAAAGTGGAACACAAAGAGGCAGAGCTGAAGGGCAGACTTCTAACCTTTCAGTTCAGACTTGGAAATCGGCCTTTCATTGTAGGGTCTATATATGCACCGAACAAAGGCCAGGAGACCTTTTTTTGCGCATAGCGTTAGCAGAGGCACTCTCTACCGCAGAGAGAGTTCTGTTAGGGAGGTTCTTCATCTAGTTTTTAACACCAACTTGGATAGGTTAGCATTGTGACACAGGCAAACTGGGGCTTTGTGGAAGAGCGGGCACGAGTGGTTGGGGGAATTGGGGCTCCGAGATATATGGAGGGACTTCCACCCTGAGGCACGCAAATACACCTTCTCCCATGGACCCAATTCATTTGCCAGATTAGACTACTTCCTTTGCACAAGGGACTTACAAAACCTGGTCATGGAGACCGAGATTCTTCCGGTGGCACTCTCTGACCATTCAGCAGTTACACTCTCACTTTTCTTGCCCCCAGTAATCTCCCCATGCTGATCCTGGTGCCAACGCGAAACAATGTTGCATTGCCCTGAAGTGGTGTCCCAGATCCAAAAGGCTGTTACTTCTTATCTCAATCTTAATGACACGCCCGAGTTCTCCATCGCGACTTTCTGGGAAGCGCTCAAAACGGTCATCAGGGGTAAATTATTAGCTATCTTGGTTGTTCACAACAAACTGTGTAAGGAGAAAATTAACAGCCTTTCCCCCAGGTCAAAGAACTGGAACGCATAAACCAATGAACATCTGCGCCGAGAATCTGGCTCCGACAAACCGCACTGCTCTTCCAGTTAGCTAGCCTAGATCTAGACCGGGCGCAGTACTCTGTACTCCCACTACTCCTGTTATGTCGAAGGGGACAAATGCGGCCGCCTCCTGGCCAACTAACTGCAATGCCAATGACAATCTTCGATAATACGCTCTTCACATACACACGATAACGGACATATCACTAACGACAAGGACATAGCGGACTCCTTTAAAAATTTCAATGCGCAGCTATATTCTAGTCAACGCATGGATCCCGCAGATAGCGCTACCTTTCTCAAAACACAAACACATCTCACCTTACACTAGATCAAGCAGAGGCTCTAGATGATGACATACACCCAAGGAGGTCGTATCGGCTATATCCCGCTTAAAACTCACACAATCGCTGAGTCTGGATAGTTACCCCCATCTTATATAAAACTTTCTGCCACGCTTTGGCCCCCATCCTCACCAACCTTTTCGATTCTTTTGCCGCTCCCGGCATGATTCCCACCTCGATGCTGACTGCGTCCATCGCTGTGATCCCCAAACCAGGCAAGACCAAGCAACAGTGTAGTTCCTATCGGCCTATCTCTTTGTTAAACATGGACATAATACTGTTCACAGGTATTTTGGCTGGCAGACTAGGCCCGCATATGCCCTAGATTATAGATCCGGACCAGGCTGGGTTTATTGCCCACAGGCAAATGGGCGACAACAACAAACACGTTTAACTTAACATTGAGAAGGCAGCGCGGACCCAGAGCGAGCTCATGCTTCTAGCGATTGATGCAGAGAAGGCCTTGGACAGAGTACATTGTCCTTTCTTAGAGCAAGTCCTAGGTAACTTCAGCCAGGGGGAAAGAATTAGGACGCGATTTCGGAATTGCTTTCACTTGACCACCGCAACGGTATGGGTTAGCCGCCATATCTCTGACCCCTTTCCAATTGGCAGAGGCATGCGACAGGTGTGCCCACTGTCACTCCTGTTATTTGCTCTATATATGGAGCCCCCAGACGACCCTCACATCACAGGTTCTGTCTTTGGAGGGGAGCAACATACAATAAGCCTGTTTACTGATGATGTGTTAGTGACCTTGGCTAAACCTGCCACAGCTTTGCCAGTATTCTTGACGGTACCAAAGGGGTTTGACCTGGCGTAAGGCTTCAGGGTTAATGCAGAGAAATCGCAAGCATTAGGTCTTTCTATACCCCCAGCGTTAGTGACCCACCTAATGACACAACACCCCATTCAGTGGAAGACCACTGCATTCCTGTACTTGGGGATCAAACTTGCGCCCACACTCCAGTTGACCTCCTCTATAAACAATTCATACACCAAGGCCTGGTTTCTGAGGCATCTAATTTCCTCTAAAGCGTATGCAAATTACTGTAATTTTCTACTTTAAATCCACTCCTCTTTACCTTTTCTTTATGAGGTAGTTGCATCACGTTTTACGCCTCTTATCAAAAAATTTCAACTGACAGTCCACCAACCGGTAACCACTTAAGTCTTTTAAAAAAATGACTCCTTGTATATTCAATCCCACAGTGATATCCTGAATAAGCAGGAAAACGTAATGAACACCACAAAGCTATTTGTGAAGAAAAGAAAACATGAAAAAGAACAAAGTGACCCTTTACGTGCACACCACCAAAGGCGTCACTGGCAGGTACTCACCAGTTGTGTCCACTTTTGTTATCATTGTTAGTCATTTTGTTCAAAAGAAAAAGTGTCCAAATGAAACCTAAAAAACGTGGTTGCCGTGAAGTGCATAGATCACATTACACGTTGTGACCAATTATGATGAAAATTGACACACACACTCCTGTCACAATCACTTTATTATTAACTGAGTGCGCACTGTCAAATTAAAATAGGCAGGTTGCTGTTCATGTATACCCTTCCCAACGCCAACATGTTTCTTTGCCACAATGATTTTTGGCAAATTCTTCAGGGCCAGACACTTCGCCAAAGCACCAGTGTTGTACACACCGTTAAGGTAGACTGTCAATTGTAAAAAAACACATAAACGACACACACATTATTTTATGTCACTTTCCTTGCTGCTAGTCTCAAAAGAAGTAGTCTATTATGAGTTAATATTAATCATAATTACCCTCAAATAGCCTCTGTCTCTCGTACCAGCTTTTGTAGTTGAGGTCACATGGAAAAACTCCTCATATGAGTCCTCCTGTGGGATTGACTATTCAATTGTAATATCAATCTAAAATAATGTCCGGAAGAGAATGGAACCATTCAGGCACTAGTTAGCATATATGCAGCATAAGTACTTCGAAAATTACTAACATGCAGGGCGCTAGTTTTTTTTAAAAAGCACACTACCGAGAGATAGTATTACTAGTTTTCATGTTCATTCACATCATAGGTTGAAGAAAAAGCGACGCCTATTAACACGTCACTTCCGACTAAGGCACTGTGTCGGTGTGGTTTGCCTGCTGCTGCGCGACTTGCCCCCGCGCTGCCTCACGAGCTACAGCGAGGCCTGGTATCACCCCAAGAGCAGCCCACAACATTGGTGACGAGCGGAGGGGCCCAACCCCCGCCCGTGCACTGGAGAGTGAGGCAGAGCACCTTGCCTCCCTATGCGACCATACCGCGTGTCTGCCTATGACACAAACCCAGCCTGTCCTCACCTGGCCACCCCTACCTCATCGCTGTGGGGATCGCTGGAGGCCCCAGTAGTCTGCCCCGAGAGTCGGCGCATCGCGGAGAGGTTCCGGGCCGGCGGGGCGAACAGGTGCCATACCTCACGCTTCTCGCGTGAGCCGCGGGTACGCGGAGTGCCCTGTCTATGCTCACACATCTCGCTTGAGACACTGCAAACGGCTCCTGGTGTCTTCCTTTCTGCGCCTGGGAGGGAGTGTGAGTAGCAGTCTGGCCTGGAGAAGAACTCTGACGTCCCCCACACACCCAGATGCCCGCAGAACACTCGACGGAGCAAAGGTAGGCCGCACAGCTGCCACGTGGCATCGTGGTTTCAGCGGGAAGGCGGGAACGTCCAGTGAGCACACACCACCTTGATAAGGTTACAGAAAAAGGGGGAAGAAGGGATAGCCACCCCAACGAACTACCACCATGGGGGATGGAGACGCGCCAGCAGCCGCCATCAACATTCCATTCCAGCATGCTGCATCAGGGGTCCTGCCACCATTCAGCGAGATGGAAGATCCGTCTACAGCGTCCCCACGTTGGAAGGTATGGCTTCAGAGACTGGAAAATTACTTTGTAGTCAAGAGAGAGACGGACAAGGCAGTGAAAAGGTCTCTATTACTACACTACGCAGGGGATGAGATATTCAGACTATTCAAACATTTGCCTAATACGGGGGCGGCGGATGATTAGGACTCTGCCATAACCGCCCTCAACGGTCATTTTGACCCACAGCTGAACCTAGACTTTGAAGTTTTCCAACTGGGACAGGCACGTCAGAGGGAAGGCGAGACCATGGACCGTTTCTATGCCCGTTGTAAGGGAACTAGCAAGTTCCTGCACTGACGAGGATCAACCGAAGGCCATACGGAGGCAAATCATCCGAGGGTGCCGAGACAAGGCCCTGAGAGGATCGATATCACGCAAACCAGGGATCTCCCTTGAGGACATTCTAGTGCTGGCCAGGTCCCATGACCTCTCGAATGTCAGGGCCACCGCCATGGAACAAGCCCTCCACAAACCCCAAAGCAAACCAGAGGCCATCAAGAGTGAACGGGCAGACGCAGTGAGGGCCCAACCACGTGGGCCATCCCAGAAAGACTACCGGAAAGACCAATCCCGAGCACGGTGTGGGTATTGCAGGCACGAGCCACACGCGGCCAAGGACTGCCTAGTCCAGGGAAAAACCTGCTCAAATTGTGGGATTCCAAACCATTTCGCAACGGTGTGCCGAGGAAAGAACACATCAAAAACATTCAGAAGAATGCGCACACCCACCAAAGCAATTCGGCATCTGTCGTTAGTTGAGCCACCATCACTGAAAGCAGAAAAACACCTACCCAAAATGGACGAAGACTCGGAGTCCGAGGATGAAGAGGCGTACATAATCTCTTTTGCGCGGGAACTAAAACAACGGCGGCGGCCACAGCCGACATGTATTGTGCAGATGGCCGGAAACGAAGTCAAGGCAATAATCGACACAGGGGCCACCGTGAATGTCATGGGACTGCAGCAATTCAAGAGACTACGCCCACGCCCCCAGATGCTACCGTCCAAAACGAGGATTTTTGCATATGGAGCGGATACCCCACTACCCCTCAAAGGTAAAATTACAATACCCATCAAGGCTGATGACGCGGAAGTAGTGGCGACAATCCACATAATCAACAGAGAGGCTGACACCCTGTTGAGCAGCCACACGGCTGAAGACCTGAAATTAATAGCGTTTGCCAACCGCATTAGAGCACACCAAGTGGACGAGCTACTGGGACGGTTCCCCGAACTCTTCAGGGGCCAGGGCTGCATAAAATGTGAACCGATCAGACTGCACATCGATAAGTCCGTCACCCCCACCGCCCTGCGACACCGTCGGATTCCGTTCCACTTATGTCCACTGGTGGAGAAAGAACTCGAGAAACTGAAAAATTTAGGTGTCATCGAAAAAGTCACGGGACCCACCCCATGGGTTTCGCCAATGGTCATTGTGGAGAAACCCAAACAACCGGGTGAAATCCGGTTGTGCATCGACATGCGACTACCGAACACGGCGATCCGGAGGGAGAGACACCTGACCCCTACCATGGATGATATTATTGCGGACGTAAATGGTTCGAAGTGGTTTTCGAAGATTGATCTAAACGCGGGATACCTCCAGCTGCCATTAGCGGAGGAGAGTCGTTTTATCACCACCTTCAGTACACATCTGGGGCTACGACGATATAAGCGGTTGAACTTTGGCATCTCCTCAGCAGCCGAGGTGTTCCAAAATACCATTAGAGAACTCCTGTCCGGGCTGCCTGGGGTAATCAATGTCAGCGATGACATCCTGATCCACTCTGCCACCGCTTCGGACCATCACAAACACCTCTGGGATGTATTGAAGAGACTGAGTGCCCATGGAGCAACACTCCACAAGGAAAAGTGGCAGTTTTCCAGCCCTCCATAGAATTCTTCGGGTACGTTTTCAATCAGGAAGGGATCCAGGTAGACCAGAGGAAATCCAAAGCCATCAAGGACACCCTAGCGCCAAAGTCCCCAACAGAAATTAGAAGCTTCCTCGGGATGGCCACTTACTGTGGCCGATTCATACCGGGCCTAGCCACCTGGAGTGAACCACTAAGGGCATTGACCAAAGCGAATGCCGTCTGGCAGTGGGGTCCGAAAGAAGACGAAGCGTTCCAAGGGATCAAGGACGCTCTCCTGGAGAAAGCTACTCTAACATACTTTGACCCCAAGAACGCACAGAGGTGTTGGTGGATGCCAGTCCAGTGGGCCTTGGCGCAGTGCTGACCCAGGAACATGAACCCGGGCAATGGACAGCGTTAGCGTTCGCCAACAAAGCTCTTACCCCGACCGAGACCAGGTATGCCCAGGTTGAAAGAGAGGCCTTAGCAATCAAGTGGGCCTGTGGCCACTTCCATCTATACCTGCGAGGGCACCCTTTCGTCATGGTCACCGACCACCAACCCCTGGTGTCTCTCTTCAAGGGGACTGCTCCCCATTCACCACCCCGCATAGAACGATGGGTGATCCAACTACAACCATACAAGATGGAAGTTGTATACCGACCGGGGGCCAAAAACCCCGCAGATTTTCTTTCACGCCATCCATCCCTGCCTGATCCGGAGTTGGTGGACGATGACTGTGAGGAGTATGCCCAGTGGGTGGCACTTACCTCATGCCCCCAGAGCATGACGATAGAAGAGATCAAAGAAGCAGCTGCCACCGACAATGTCTACCTGAGGTCGTTGAAAGCCGTTCAAGAAGGCTCGTGGGCTGAATACCTCCGTCCCTCCAACTCCTGGTCAGCCGAGGACCGAGAATCCCTCACGAAGATGTGGAGAGTCAGACATGATCTAAGCGCGACGGAAGAAGGAGTGCTACTGAGAGGGTCGCGCCTGGTCATCCCCAGAGCCTGAGGGATAGAGCAGTGCAACTTGCTCACAGAGGACACCAAGGCACCACGAAGATGAAGGCGCGCATGAGGGAAAAGGTATGGTTCCCGGAGCTCGAGAGCATGGTAGAGGAATACGTTCGGAGATGCATGGCCTGTCAGCTGACGAGTGACCCCGAAAGGCCCGCACCTGTGATTACTGAAGAAGCCTGTACATCTCCCTGGACCAAGGTGAGCTTACACTTCGGGAGTTTTCCGGGAGAAGGACACACCCTAGTGGTCATCGACTCCTTCTTGAAATACCCACTGGTAGACAAAGTAGCTTCCACTGCATTCACCCATTTGGGGCCGGCTTTAGAGAAAATGTTCTCCATGTTTGGGTACCCGTCGGAGATCCGAAGTGACAATGGGCCACCGTTCCAAGGAGCTGAGTTCGCCACATTACTCCGAACAAGGGGAATTCAACACCGCCGTATCACACCCCAATGGCCCCAGGCAAATGGAGATGTTGAACGATTTATGCGAACCCTAAACAAAGTATTCCGAATAGCGATGGTAGAACAGGCCGACCCGAAGCAGAGGCTACATGAATTCCTGCGGGAGTACCGAGGCACACCTCATTGCACCACCCAGAGCAGTCCGTGGACCCTCATGTTTCAAGGACCGCGAAGGGACCTTCTCCCCAATGCCCAGGGGTGGACGCCGCCCCCAGCTGACATCTGTGACACCCAGGAACGGAAGCGCCAGGGGAACCAACGAGCTAGTCGCCGAAGAAAGGCCACCCCCTGAAGAATGAGTCCAGGGACCCGGGTGATCATACGAAACAGACGCCCTGGGGGAAAATTCCAAACTCGGTATGAGCCTGGTACCTGGACGGTTACGTCCACGAGAGGCACCATGATCACGGCCTAGAAAGGAGAGGAGGAAGTGTCCAGGAATGTCTCCTGGTTCAAGGTCATATCGTCAGAAAACAGACAAAGGTCCGAGCCAGAAGGAGGGAGCCCCAACTCGAGTGCGTTGACAGCCCCTGAAGGAGCGGAAGAAGATGCGTTAAGGGAAGGGCATGTAGAGGGACCCCAGAATGCACCAGTGCCTCTGACACCATCCATCACAACCAGCGGTGCCGGTCAAGAGGCCGGAAATGGTAGGGCCAACTCACAGCGGTACCACCTGCGGCCCAACCCACCACCAAGCCAGAGACTGAGAGACTACGTCTGTCTGCTGAGACCCTGAAGTTGTCACCAAGGGACATGCAAGTATTCAGGCGTTTTGTTGCAAACATTGTAATCCAGGACTGTTGTGTTTATCTTGTAAGCAAAGAAAAAAAAACAATGTATAGTTGGATAGGGATGTAATATCCCCAGCGGTCTAGTGGTCGCACGCACACACGCATCCACACATCCGCAGGCCAGGCGTGGCCTGCGGGGTTAAATAAAAGGACGCCCGCTCGAGGACGTCACTTCCGACTAAGGCACTGTGTCGATGTGGTCTGCCTGCTGCTGCGCGACCTGCCCCCGCGCTGCCTCACGAGCTACAGCGAGGCCTGGTATCACCCCAAGAGCAGCCCACAACAATACGGTCGCGCTCAACCGAAAAAAACTCCCCCAGTCCTCCTTACCACCCGGGGCTTCGTGGAGCATATCGTCTCCTCCAACAGTCTCCCGGCGCCAAACCGCCATAAATAAACACTAACGCGTATAGTTACGTGTGCGTAACTTGACTAGTAAAGTGCCATCTTTGATAGGGGAGAAAAACTTTACCAAAATGTAAACTCGGGTGAATATTTCGATGTCTGCAATGTTACGAAAGCGAATGGGAATAGTACCTAATTGCAACGTGATTTTAAAATTTAAAATGCACATATTTAAATACACATAAAGACTGCCTCAAATACCCGAACAGGTGCAATTATTGTTGATGGCCTCCTGTTTACCACACACAACAAATCTTGCGCATAGAGGCCATCTGTGTTTTTCTGGACAGTTACATGTCCTTAGATAATCCTTCAAAACCATATATCGCCCTCTCAGTGTGACCAATGGACGTCATACACCAGAGCTCGTTCATCGCGTATCACCTTGCTCTTTGCATGCATGGAAAGTTTTTTCAGAGTGGCATGTCCCAATGTTAGAATAACTCCCAGGTTCATTCACAAAATCGAACACAGGGTTTTATCCAAAAATCAAAGAAAAGGGGAGTTTAATATTGGGTATTTGAAATAGGGGAGGTTGTTATGATGTTCACATCTGAGGGGGCCCTATATAAAGGGAAGCCACTCTCATGAACTTCCATTCATGACACCAAAGACATTTAAGTTTCAAAAATTACATGAGACTCCCAAATTACCTGGAAAACTGTGTATCTCTACATAAGTAGGTTACAGTCAAAAATAAACCTTGTTCTATACCATTAGGAACACTAACTAACCTAATTCCACTCAATAAGTTCGTTGAGCCCAAACTGGTCACTTTTTTCCTGAAATATCCAACGGACTTCTTTGGAGAGCAAGATTTTATCAATATTTTGTGGGTTCCCCACTACCTTTTCAAGTGCTACCCACGTAAAACCATGTTTCTCCATATGTCAGTGTTGCACGAATTTCGTCGTTAATTTTCCTGCCCTTATAGTACTAAGGTGCTCCTGCATTCTGATTTTAATTCTTCTCGATGTTAGCCCTATATATTGGAGGTCACATTCACAAGTTAGCCTGCATACCACATTTGTGGTGTTACAGTTGCTAAAGTGTGTAAGGAACCATTCTCTCCCTGTTGTGAGAATCACACTTGTAGAGTTTTTAGTCAGAGGACACACCGAACACCATCCACAGGGGTAGTGGCAATGTGGAATTGTGGTTACATTGGGCTTCTGCACATTTGCAATGCGAGTGTGAACTAGTTTGTTCTTCAAATTACTCGACCTTTTGAACGCAAATCCTGGCGGTGGCATCTTAAAGTCTTTGTTAGATAAAAGTGACCAGTGTTTTCGGATGGATAGTCTAATTCTTGTTGCTAGCGGATCAAAAGTCATGACAACCCGGACACATTCCTCTTTACATTTCTCATTTTTCTCCAGCAGGACACTGCGTGGAGTATTTAAAGCCCTTTTCTTGACTTGTTTTATTTTTTTAGGGCAGTAATTCCTCTGCAGAAGTTTCTTACTAAGTTCTTCCGATTGTTCCATGTATGCATCGGTGGAGGAACAATTCCTGCGGTAACACAGGAACTGTCCCACCGGCAGATTGTCCCTCAATGCTCGCGGATGGTATGAGTAATATAATAGGAGTGAATTCCTATCTGTTGCCTTTTGGTGTACTCGTATAGTCAAAGTATCCTCATTGATCTCTACATCCAGATCCAAATACATAGCAGTGCTACTACTGTAGGACCATGTAAATCTTAGACTGGGGTCCTGATGATTCAACCAATTGAGGAATTTCAGTAATGTCTCTTCTCCTCCAGACCAAATGCAGAGCATGTCATCTATATATCTCTTCCAGAGGCATATGTTCATCTGTAAGGGATTGGTGGAATGATAGACAACGTGCTCCTCAAATTGTCCGACATAAATACATGCCAGACTGGGCGCCATGGTAGCGTACATTTTGTTTGCAGGTACAGCTTGTCTTTGTAGCCAAAGTAGTTACAAGTTTGGGCCAACTCGACACATTGTAGTACAGAGGACTGTGGTGCATCATAGAACCACTCTTGCTCCCCCAGTGTGCGTGCTGCTGCCACCAGCGTGGTGTCCTGGGGTATGCAGGTATAGAGAGATTCTATGTCGATGGTGACCAATAGTTCCCGTTCACAATTAAAAGACATGCAATCCAGAATACTTAAAACCTCTGTAGTGTCTTTAACAAAAGATTTTTGTTTAATGACCGATTTGCGTAGAAAAATAATCAGTGAATTGTGACAGGGGTTCCTCTATAAACTGCCAATCCCTCTACGGACAGGTTAAAAGCAAGCTAGCTAGCTGGAGACATCATCAGATATCCTGGCTGGGTCGGATAGTGGCAGTCAAAATGATCATACTCCCCAAGATACTCTATCTATTTTAAATGATCCCCTTGCCCCACTGAAGGAAATGCTCATTAAACTACAGACAGAGTTACTCCAATATATCTGGATGGGGAAGAAACCACGCATGAGGAAAGAGATAAGCTACCTCCGACTCGAGAAGGGGGATCTGGCGTCCTGGATCTCCACTCATATTACAAGCAGTTCTGATGCGGTACCTGGTGCAATGGCACCAACCGAAGTCTGAGAAACATTGGCTCTTCCAGGATCGGGCGGTAGTGGGCACCTCTCTTTGGTAGGTCCCCTTCCTTAAAAAAGTACGCAGATGGAGACATCTATATCTCTTCCCTTGTCCAGTGTCAAATGTGGACTGACTTCCTTCCCCTCTCCTATAACACCATTGTTTTGTAACCCAGATTTTACCCCTGGGCTCAACCCAGGATTGCTTAAGATATGGAGTCTATCTGAGTGCTGCTCAATGGGGCATATGCTCGATGAAGAAGGGGTCATTCTTTTCCAACAAATAAGCACAGACTCTATCCTCGCCGAATCTGAAAAGCTACATTACCTACAACTCCGTCACTGGCTGTTACACTCAAGCAACAGACCCAAAATTCAGAGGTACCTCATGCCATACGAGAAATGGCTGATTACCCTCACTTCAGGAAAACGGCTCATCTCTGAGATATATACATCCCTGAACCAGCGCAACAGACATACTTAAAAGGCCAGCCAACACAGGTGGGAACACGACTTAGGCTGGCAGTTGAGTGATAGGGAATGGGGGGGGACATATACTATACACACTGCCCACAACACCTCTCTCACCAAAACATTCGTAAAAATCACTTCATAATGGTATTTTACACCTGTCCCATGACATAGCATGAACCCAGATCGTAGTGCTGAGTGTTGAAAGGGCTGTGAATCCCAAGGAACCTTAGTCCACATACTGTAGGACTGCCCTCAGCTACAGTCATACTGGAAACAAGGAGTTGATGAGATCGACACCCACTTTAAAGGGCAAATACCCATATTCCCCTCCTATATTTTGTTAGGCGTACCTAACCCTCTCACATACCCCTTAAAGTCTAGATGGGGTAGACAGATAGGCATAGCTCTAGAGCAGAGGTCTTCAATCTGTGGGGCGCGACCCCCAGGGGGGTCGTGGAGTCCTGGGAAGGGGGTCGCCGATTCTGCCAGAGTGCAGTTCCTGGCGTTGGGCTGATCGAGGGTGCTCAAGGCGGAGGCCGCCTAATTCACACCGAGGTGTGAAAAACATCAAAGCCTCGTTAACAAGTAAAGGTCTTTTAAAGACCTGTGATCGTACTCTGGTGTGCCTTTGTGTGTGTCTAAGCTGTTTCAGCCAGGCTGACATACAAGAGCTGGGGGGGGGGGGGGTGGGGGGGGAGGAGGCTGTAGCCCTTTGAGTTCAATGGACTTAGCTGTGGGTTTATTTTTACTTTTAACGTTTTATATAGCGCTAGTTTAACCCGTAGGTATCAGAGCACATTACAAATACACAGTAAACAGCAGAAGGACAGCTGAAGGACATTACAATCATATCATTGGTTCAAGTCCCACGAGCCCTCATACCTGGCGCCTGTGCAGGAGAAATGTGGCTGAGAGTCTGTTCTTCATGGTGAGATGTTTTCACAGCCGGCTGACCCCCCCCCCCCTGCCACTCCCCCCTCCAAGCAGGGAGGCACAGAGATGCCCTCCCATGAGAGAGGAAGACGAAGCAGAGAGATACTGACCCCCCATGAGAGAGGCACAGACAAGGTGGGTGAATGAATGATGGGTGGATGGATGGATAAAAGGGTGGACGGATGAAGGATGTATGGATGGATGGATGAAAGGGTGGATGGCTGTATGGATGGACGGATGGAAGGATGAAAGGGTGGACGGATGTGTGAAAAGGTGGGTGGATGAATGATTAGTGGATGGATGTAAAGATGAAAGGGTGGATGGATGGATGAAGGATGGATGGATATGTGAAAAGGTGGGTGGATGGAGGATGGATGGATGAAAGGGTGGATGGAAGGATGAAAGGGTAGATGGATGAGGGATGGATGTATGGATGGATAAAAGGTTGCATGGATGAATGATGGATGGATTTGTGAAAAGGTGGGTGGATGAGTGATGGGTGAATGGATGGATGTAAGGGTGGAAGGATGAAGGATGGATGGAAGGATGGAAGGATGAAAGTGCGGATGGATGGATGAAGGATGGATGTATGGATGGATAAAAGGTTGCATGGATGAATGATGGATGCATGGATGGATGTGTGAAAAGGTGGGGGATGAATGATGGATTGGTGGGTGGATGGATGAAAGGGTGGGTGGATGAAGGATGGATGTATAGATGAAAGGGTGGATGGATATATGGATGGAATAATGAAAGGGTGGATGGATTAATGAAAGGTTGGATGGATGAAGGATGGATGTATGGATGAAGGATGGATGTATGGATGGATGGATGTGTGAAAAGGTGGGTGGAAGAATGATGGGTGGATGGATGGACGGGTGGATAGGTAAAGGATGGATGTATGGATGGAAGGATGAAAAGGTGGATGGATGAAGGATGTATGGATGGATAAAAGGTTGCATGGATGAATGATGGATGCATGGATGGATGTGTGAAAAGGTGGGGGATAAATGATGGATGGGTGGGTGGATGGATGGATGAAAGGGTGGGTGGATGAAGGATGGATGTATAGATGAAAGGGTGGATGGATATATGGATGGAATAATGAAAGGGTGGATGGATTAATGAAAGGTTGGATGGATGAAGGATGGATGTATGGATGGAAGGATGAAAGGGTGGATGGATGAAGGATGGATGTATGGATGGATGGATGGATAAAAGGTTGCGTGGATGAATGATGGATGGATGTGTGAAAAGGTGGGTGGAAGAATGATGGGTGGATGGATGGATGGGTGGATAGGTAAAGGATGGATGTATGGATGGAAGGATGAAAAGGTGGATGGATGAAGGATGTATGGATGGATAAAAGGTTGCATGGATGAATGATGGATGGATGGATGTGTGAAAAGGTGGGGGATGAATGATGGATGGGTGGATGGATGGATGGATGAAAGGGTGGGTGGATGAAGGATGGATGTATAGATGAAAGGGTGGATGGATATATGGATGGAATAATGAAAGGGTGGATGGATTATTGAAAGGTTGGAAGGATGGATGTATGGATGGAAGGATGAAAGGGTGGATGGATGAAGGATGGATGTATGGGTGGATGGATAAAAGGTTGCATGGATGAATGATGGATGAATGTGTGAAAAGGCGGGTGGAAGAATGATGGATGGATGGACGGGTGGATAGGTAAAGGATGGATGTATGGATGGAAGGATGAAAGGGTGGATGGATGAAGGATGGATGGATGTGTGGAAGTGTGGGTGGATGAATGATGGATGGATGGATGTGATGAGGTCTAACAGGCGCATTTATGGTTGTCGATAGTTGTTTATGATGAGGAGTACCAGTTTCTAGAATCTTTTGTCGGAAGGGGGTCCTTACGCCTAAAAAGGTTTTACAAGGGGGTCTCTGCATCGAAAAGTTTGAAGACCTCTGCTCTAGAGGCAGCTATACAGAACATTCTAACACACTCGGGTTCAACGCAAGTGCCCTCACACACGGGTTGGTTACATTGGCAATGGAACATCTTTGGCATGGAGAGAAGCTCTCTGACGCTCACCAACCAGGGCGCATCCTTTGGGAAATTGTGGCACCCTTATTTGTCTCTCCTTTCACAAGATTTCAGGGAATTAACATGTCCAAAGTATCTTTGATTCCTGTGATTGTCAGAGAATAAACCTAGTACCTAACTAGACACAATTTAGTAATGTGTATGATTGTTGTCTTGCACCCACGAGAGCAAATGTGAACTGAGTCTGGGGGTGGGGGGAGAGACTGGTGTTGGGAAAGTTTTCATTTTTCCAGCGTATACTAATCAGTGCCATGATATTCGGAATTTGTGTTCACTAAGGACACAAGGGGAGATTCTCCCCTTTCCAATGATACCTCTCCCGTCTTTCTACGTGCTCATGGCGCTGAGATAGCCCCCTGAACATGTACAAGGTGAAACTGAAATGAAAATCATTTTAGTTTCGGTTTCAGTGATATGATGTCAGAGTGACGTGCGCGCTGATCGACATTTCACTGAAACGGGGGGCCTCGGAAGCTGGGGAAGCTCTTCCCCAGCTCCTCAAGCTACAGGGGAGAAATAGAAATCCCTCTGGTGCCTGCACCAGAGGGATTTCTGGGGCCATGTGTCATGTCGGCCGGGAGCCATTGTGCGCACACGAGCACCGTTGCGTAGACGGCTCCTGGCCGGCGTGCGAAAGGAAGGGTAAAACAGAGACAGAGCACAGCACAAACAAGTATACAGCTGACTATCCACAGTCAGAAATAATGTTTAATACACAGAGCACATGAACACTTCGTCCAGAAAATGATCTTCACCACTCTTGTTAGATTCTTTTAACAGCAATGGCACAGCCGACACGTGTTTCGTCTCCACAAGGCTTCTAAGGCATGTAATCTTATCTTGAGAGCCACAATCGTTCTATTGGTTAAAGAACCCTGTGGGATGTGGATGACGATTGTCCAGATCCCTAGTACAACGTCCAAATGTAGACCAGCATTAGTGATTTTGCTGGCGTGGTCCCCCCAAGTAGGGATGAATAAAGTTAGCAGCTGCGACCGCGCGCGGTACCAGTCCCCTTCGTGTTTTACAAGCAGAATTCAAATGTTATTAAGAAGGGGTTAACCAGATTATATCAATATTCACAATAATATGTGTTTAATTGTTTGTGTAATATATGTCTTTTTAATGCACTAAAAATAAAAAAAAATGTATTACAGTTAAGCTGTTTAGTTTATTTGTTTTTATGATACAATAACAATATTTTGGTCCTTAATATTTTAGTTCTTGAAATTTGAATTATGATAAGTTGTAGTGTAGTGGGGATATTTAGCATTTCTACATTTTTGGTTGTGATATTTGAGTGTTTTAGATATTTATTTTTGATGGTGATATTTTTGTAGTTAATATTATTGTTAGGATGACAATATTAAGGTAGTCAGTATATGTGGAGTTCGATATAGTTCCTCAATATTCTGTAATGCAACTGTTAATGCTTTCAATCTGTAACACCTTGATGATACACTGTAAGCTTGCAAAAACAGAACTAAAAACGTAACAGTGACTAAAGTACTGCAGTCATTCCTCTTCCTGCTTCACAACGTTGACCTAGTCAACCCAAGTAGCATTTTCAAGGGGACTTAATCCCCCAACTTAAAATGCGCCACGGGGCGTTTGCACAGTGGTGAAGGGAGTGGGCGGGGCCTTTCTGCACCTCTGACTTAGAGGTAGTTTTAATCCCCTGCCCTATTATGTACTGGGGCTTTACAGAGGAGGTCATGCTGATCACAGGGATACCCCAACGCATAGTGTTCCCTAGTGTATGTAGGTGTTTTAACTATATTCTAAGTGTCTTTTAGCATAGCACTGGCTCTAGGCCTGGTTAGTCAGAGTCAGTTACCACCAGTACCGATCTGAAAAAGTTGAGGGCACAGGATGATTTTGCATCAAGGCCTCTTTCTGCTCCTCTGTTTGTTCTTTCTGCACGTCTTGCTTCTTCCTGCACTTGTCTTCGTCTTTGAGGACCTCTGTTGCTTCTTTCTGCATTTTTTTTGCTTCTTTCTGTGCGTTTTTTCATCTTTTTTTCACATGTCCTACCTCTGTAGGCATAGTTAGAAACTAGCATTTAAAAAACCTTTGAAATTCACTGAAAAAAACATAGGTTTCACAGACATTATAGTTAGAAATTAGCATTTAAAAACCTTTGAAATTCACTGAAAATACCATAGGTCTCAGAGATGTTATCGTTAAAAATTAGCATTTAAAAAACCTTTAGGAATTCACTGAAAAAACTATAGGTTTCAGGGCTTTCTAGTTAGTTGGACATTTCACTCATACAAAACCATAGAAATTCTCCTGTTATAGTTAGTTCAGTTAACTGTAACTTGCGCGCCAGCAATGCACAACTGATGATGTCACATATTACATCACTCATGACATGGTCAGTGACATCACTCATGACATCACTGATGAAAGAGCTTTCCAACCCCAGCGCAGGAAACAACGACATCACCCCATCGCAAGACCTCTGCAACTCCCTGGCTTCATACTTCCACAACAAGATCGCGGACATACACAACAGCTTCAACAACCAACCAACGCACACCATGACCGAACAACCACCCCCCACCACCACCCTCCGCGCCTGGACCCCGATCAGCACCGAAGACACCATCCGCACGATGAACTCCATCCACTCCGGATCACCGACCGACCCCTGCCCTCACCACGTCTTCAACAAAGCCGACGCTGTCATCGCACCCCACCTGCGAGACATCATCAACACATCCCTCGACACCACCATCTTCCCCGAGAGCTGGAAACACGCCGAACTCAGCGCCCTACTCAAGAAACCAACAGCGGACCCCACCGACCTCAAGAATTACCGCCCCATCTCGCTCCTCCCGTTTCCAGCCAAAGTCATCGAGAAGACCGTCAACAAGCAGATGGCCGCTTTCCTCGAGACGAACGGATCCCTCGACCCCTCACAGTCCGGCTTCCGAGCCAACCACAGCACCGAGACCGCCCTCATCGCCGCCACCGACGACATCCGAGCCCTGATGGACAATGGAGAAACAGCGGCCCTCATCCTCCTAGACCTCTCCGCGGCATTCGACACGGTCTGCCACCGCACCCTAGTACGGCGCCTCAGCAACGTCGGAATCCAGGACAAGGCGCTGGAGTGGATCACCTCCTTCCTCGACGGGAGAACACAGAGAGTCCGCCTACCACCGTACAAGTCAGAGGCCACCGAAGTCATCTGCGGCGTCCCCCAAGGATCATCTCTGAGCCCCACCCTCTTCAACGTCTACATGAGCCCCCTCGCGGCCATCGTACGCAAACACAACCTCAGCATAATCTCCTACGCCGACGACACCCAGCTGATCCTCTCCCTGACCAACGACCCCGCCGCCGCCAGAGCCAACCTGCACGAAGGGATGAAAGAGGTAGCCGAGTGGATGACGACCAGCCGCCTGAAACTGAACTCGGACAAGACGGAGGTCCTCATCCTGGGCTCCTCTCCCTCCGCCTGGGACGACTCCTGGTGGCCTCCCGCCCTGGGCACCGCACCCAAACCGACAGACCATGCACGCAACCTGGGCTTCATCCTGGACTCCTCCCTCTCCATGACCAGGCAAGTCAACAACGTCTCCTCGGCATGCTTCAACATCCTACGCATGCTACGGAAGATCTTCTGGTGGATCCCCACCGAGACCAGGAAGACCGTCACCCAGGCCCTCGTCACCAGCCGACTGGACTACGGCAACGCCCTCTACGCCGGGACCACCGCCAAGCTCCAGAAGAGACTCCAGCGGATCCAGAACGCCTCAGCCAGACTCATCCTCGACATCCCACGAACCAGCCACATCTCCGGACATCTGCGAGACCTTCACTGGCTCCCCGTCAACAAAAGAATCACCTTCCGCCTCCTCACCCACGCACACAAAGCCCTACACGACCAAGGCCCGAGCTACCTCAACAGCCGAGTCAACTTCTACGCTCCCAAACGCCACCTCCGATCAGCCAACCACGCCCTCGCCGCCGTCCCCCGCATCCGAAGAGCGACTACAGGAGGAAGGTCCTTCTCCCACCTGGCCGCCAAGACCTGGAACTCCCTCCCGACCGACCTGCGCCTGACCCAAGACCACCTCTCCTTCAGGAAGAAGCTGAAGACCTGGCTGTTCGAGCAGTAGCGGCTCCCCCCCCCCCCAGCGCCTTGAGACCCCACGGGTATGTAGCGCGCTTTATAAGTGTCACTGATTGATTGATTGATTGATGACATCTCAAATGACGTCAATGATGACATCATCCTTGTGATAGAGTGGCAGACCTCCTTTCACCCTAATATAACCTTTCATACACACACTCAAAAATAGAAACTAGCATTTTCAAAACAATGGACATACCAATACCAGTTACAAAACACCTATTCAGTAATTCCAAGATCTACACATATCTACTCATTCACCAACAGTCATATACAGTCACTCATACATATACTCACTCATCATATGTACTTATACCCCTTTACATCCTGTTACACACCGCCACTCATCCATAGAGTTACTCACACACACAGTCACACATGCAAACAAAGTATCAAACATCCATTTACTTGCATATATAGTTATACACACACCACCACACTTACTTCTACAGAAACTTACACATACTTACTCTCTTAAACAATCACTTATAGAAACACATACTTATTTTTACAGGAACTCTTTCAATCTCTCCGTCTCACATATACTCACTTATATACACCAATACTCGCATATACTAGTTTAAAACATATGTAGTTACTCATAAAGACAATATTGAGACAGGCATTCACTCACTAACACACCCATACACACACTCATCCACCCATACAGTCCTGCACACATGCTGTCTTCAACACATACAAACAATGAGTCACTCATTCATGCATCAATGCACTAAGTAAAACCCCCTCTGAACCATAAAGAGACTCAGACACTCATACTGATACTCAAAGAACCAACTAATAACCTATATAGACACTTGTGTAGCTACTCACCAGCCCATGCAGCCACGTATACACAAATTGAGAGACTGATACAGATATTTACATATTTAAACATTACTCACTAACCCATGTATTCACTAAGATACACTTAATCAGTCAGTTATACAATCAATTTTACAAGACATATCATCCATTTAGACACTTATATACCCATTTATTCTTCCATCGACTTTGAGATATACATATATAAAACATATTTAATTTTCAGAAGAACACACATTCACTGGATGATGTCATCAGTGATGTTTTTTGAGATGTCATCAGTAATGTCATGAGTGATGTCACTGACCATGTCATGAGTGATGTAATATGTGAAGTCATCCGCAGTGCATTGCGGGTGCGCGAGTTATAGTTAGCTGAACTAACTATAACGGGGGAATTTCTATGGTTTTGTACGAGTGAAATGTCCAACTAACTATAACGCCCCTGAAACCTATGTTTTTTTCAGTGAAAAAATATATATATATCACTGAAATTCTATCCTTGATATAAAAACTCCTGATGTACTTCTTCAAGTTCCCTTGAATCCTGAGGGTCCCTGGGGTCCAACTAGCTCACCAGGTACCTCCAGGAAGCGCCACAGAGCTGCGTTGCAGAGAGGTGTAAAAAGGTGCGTAGACTAAACTACCTCTCTGCAAGGCAGGCCTCTGGCAGTTACTGGCGGTACCTGGTGGGCTAGTCGGCCCCCAGGGGCCTTCAGGATTGAAGGGGAATTAATTCCCCAACTTAAAATGCGCCACAGGGCGTGTTTGCACACAAATCACCTCAAGCCCCGCCCCCTCCCTTCACCACTGTGCAAACGCGCCCGTGGCAGGTTTTAATTTAGGGTCCCTGGGGTCCAACTAACACACTAGGTACCTCCAGTAAGGGCCATAGAGCGGCATTGCGGAGAGGTATAAAAAGAGGCGTGGCCTTGACCACCTCTCTGCAACACAGGCCTCTGGCACTTTTTGGAGGTAACCTGATGGGCTAGTTGGCCCCCAGGGTCCTCAGGATTGAAGAGGAATTAATTCCCCAACTTAAAACGCGCCACAGGGCATTTGCACACATGTCACCTTAGGCCCCGCCCCCTCCCTTTACCAATGTGCAAACGCGCCCCGTGGCGCGTTTTAAGTTGGGGCATTTAGTCCCCTTGAATCCTAAGGGTCCCTGGGGTCCAACTAGCCCACCACACAGGTATTTCTATTTTAAAATGAAAGCGCCAGGGGGTGGTGTCCCCAGGGAAGTGTGGGGGGATTGTAATGTAATGTAATGTATAGGCATTTATATAGCGCACTACTTACCCGGAGGGTCCCAAGGCGCTTCGACCGCTGCGAAACCCTTCCTGGCTTCCCTGAGAGATGGTCCCTTAATGGGTATCTCCAGGGTGAGACCAGACATCCCCGGCGGTCTGGTGGGGCCGTTAGTGAAGATGAGGCAAGCTAATGCCCAGAGTTGCCGAGTGTGATCGCTGATCAGAGTGGGCACCGAGGCGAGAGAATTATCGAGTCCGCTGACCCTGGTCCAGAAACCTGCCGCGCCGGGAATCGAACCCTGGTCCCGGGTCGTCCTCTGCTCTCGGGTCTGCCGCCTCTAACCAGTGAGCTACACTACTTCACCCCCCACACTGCCCTGGGGCCCCCCACACATTTTTTTACTGCTCCCAGGACCTGGCCCACCCGGGGGCTTAAATTAAACAAAGCGCAGAAGTTTTTTTTATTTTTGCGGCTGGATCAACGCACCTAGCACGCATCTCCCGATTTTTTTTTTTTAATGCTGGGTCTTTGTGGGACACCCTGAACTGGCTTAGGGGTCAGGGTGTTTCTACCTTTTCTTGTTGTGCGCCTTTGTTTTTGTGTTTTCTTGTGCCTCGGTTCTACCGAGGCACTAGATGGCTGCCAACACTTCCTGATTTGGAGTGTTGACAGCCAATTAGAATGCAGCTCGTGATCAGCAGGGTGCGCGGATCTATATATCGATTTATTTTTTTTATTTTGATTTTCTCAGCAACTACTGAACGGATTTACACCATTTAACAAAAAGAGTTCTTTCTGAACCAAGGGCTACCTTTTTGCCAAATTTGGTATAATTCCGTTCAGCAGTTCGGGCTGTAGCCGTGTCTAAAGTTTCCTATAGGAATTAACATGGAGAAAACACGTTTTGGGCCCCCCATTTTTCTTGGCCCCCACTTCCCGAATCACCCCGAAATTTTCAAGATTGGAGCTGACCGGAGCGCCTCACAAGTTTTGAAAATTTTGCGAAGATTCGTCAACCGGTGCCAAAGCTATTGGGAAAAGAATGCTAGGAATTTCCTATGGATAATAGGTCCTAACTAAAACTACCTACTAGCGACCGCCAGTAGGATATATATATATATATATATAACTATATGTATGTATGTGTATGTGTATATATATATATATATATATATATAACTATATGTATGTATGTGTATATATATATATTACTATATGTATGTATGTGTATGTGTATATATATATATATATATATATATATATATATATATATATATATATATATATATATATATATATATATATATATATATATATATATATATATATATATAAAAACATCAAAGATTGCCCAAAAAAGAAGACACACTCACTGCAGATAAACTCTCCGGAGTTATTTATTCAGGGTAAACGGGCAGGTTGCATCAAGATAAAATCCTCTGCCTGACGCGTTTCAGACCTCCTGGTCCTTGTTCACAGGCACAATGAAACTGGCAGCATGCAGCACTTCACTCTCCTCTGCATGATAGTTCAATAATTGCCCACAGGTAGGCCTCTCCAGTGAGTGAATTTCCTCAATTCATGCTGGAACACGTAGTGCTTTATTAACATTTCTTGCCCTCCAATCGTTTGGCGCCACAACATTTCAGTAGTAATTGTTTATCAGGCCTCCAGTGGGCCTCTCAATGCAGCAAGTAGGTTAAAATTCTATCAATTTGCTGTACCAATGTGGGGCTCTGACGAGTTCAGTTTCTAATGAAACACCCTTTTATGAGTGCGTCTTCACTTTTGGACAACCTTTTGGAAACATAAATCACGGCAGTCCAGCTTTGAAAGACTGCATCACCAAGAAAAAAGTATTTGGGGCTGAGGGACTTTGAATCACGCAGCATAACGGATTTTTAAATGTAAACCGGACTTACTTTCTGAAGCCCACTGGAGGGCAAGAAAGATATTTTAAATAAAGTTGCAATAAGAACACGGATCTCACTAGAGGGAAATAATGGTTCATAAAACATACCACAACTCCCAGGGTGCATGAGTACTGGAACTCACTTGGGAGGCCCACCTGAGGGCAATTACCTACTAGCATGCAGAAGGGAGAAGAGGATGTGTTACTGCTTCTGTGGACTGTTAGCAAGCCTCTAATGAAAGAGCAGGAGCACTGAAACGAGTCAGGCTATGGAAAATGTTTGGAATGAAATGCTGTTTTGAAAGTAAAGTTTCCGATGAAACATCCTTTGCTGAGTGCGTCTTCAATTTTGGACAACCTTTTGGAAATATATATATATCATTTAGAACTTACTTAACTACAAAATAAAATACTGTGTGGTAAAATATTGAAATTCTACCCTAGATATAAAGACTCCTGATCTATTTACCTGCAATGTACATATATTAATATTAATATAAATGTACATAATTATTAAATATTAATTAAATGTAAATACATCAATTTAGAGCAATTTATTAATCATATGTCATCAATTTTAACTAAATATTCAAACATATGGGCACATTTTAATTTGTTTTAAATGCACAGTGGTTGTAAATAGATTCTATAGTTTGGGGATACCTAGTACATAGGGCCATTAGCAGTTTTTAAAGTTCAGGGATGGTTAGTTTAGTGAGCTTGTAAGGAGTTTTAGGGTTCATAGATGGGTAGTCGATAGGGGTAGTAATGAGTTATTATGGATCAGGGATGGGTTGCATATGGGGCAATAAAGAGTTTTAGGGCACAGGGATAAAGAATGCAGGGCGGTTATAAGGAGTTTTTAGTGCTCATAGATGGGTTGTGCATTGGGTAGTAAGGAATTTTTAGGAGTCAGGGATGGGTTGTCCATGGGGTAGAAAGGAGCTCTTAGGGTTAAAAAATTGGAGGACCATAAGGCATGGGTCTTCAATCTGTGGGGCGCAACCCCCAGGGGGGGGGCGTGGACTCATTCAAAGGCGGTCGCGCTCCTGCCTGGAACTGCCTGGATCCGGAATGCAAAACGTTTGCGTTTCAGATTCCGAATAATGCGTGTCAATGTGCTCTCTGATTGGAGGACAAAAGAATATAACGTAATCCACGACTGTCCCCCAATCAGAGAGACGTCAGGATGCACACACCAGGAAATGCCGGGAGCTGGGGTCATGAATATGCACCTGTGGAATGAACATAGAGTGCATCATTATTTTTTTTTTCGCTGCCTTGCACCCTGTTGCCTTTCCTGGACGTCCACGTTGCTGCTGCTGCTGTGTGTAGTTCCAGCTGGTGCCCTTTCCGTGCCTCTTCCTCGTGGCTGCTCCTGGTATCTGATGCATTGTTGTTTCCCAAGGCAACCGAAGCTTCGAAGTGCTAGTGAGGCAGCTGCCTCTTCCCCCCCTCCTTCCTCCTCATCCACCATGCCCTGCTTTTCACCCCACAGACATATACACACACACACACCTCACCTTTTTTATTTCAAACTATGCTATTTCCGAAGGCTACATTACCAAAATATAGTTTATTTATGTTCACTTCCACTTTTACACTAACGGCATAAGCCTTTTTAGGTTTTGACTGGCCATGCGCTTTGCGCATGTGCCAAAAAACCTCTTGAGTTGTGTGTGTGGGTCGGGATACGCCCCCTCCTCCGATTGGCTAGCTCCATAAATGGAGGCTAGCCATTGGACGAGGGGCCTGTCCGTCAAGGCCGGACCAGATTCGGGGGCGTTCCCGAGATTCTTTGGCTTTTGCCGACGTCACGCGACGTCAGCCAAAAGCCGGGAACGCCCCCGAATCTGTTCCGGCATTGACGGCACCCGTCCCTTGCCGATTTTTTGGAGCCCCCTGGCAGGTGCCCACCCTGCCAGGGACATTGCCGCCTTTGAGCGAGTGCCACCTCGCTTTATATTTCACCCGTCCCTTGCCGATTTTTTGGAGCCCCCTGGCAGGTGCCCACCCTGCCAGGGACATTGCCGCCTTTGAGCGAGTGCCACCTCGCTTTATATTTTAATTTTATTGAAGCCGGTGCCCACCCGGCATTGTCCCGTGTTTACACGCCGCTGTCCGACCTCCCGATCCCAGGGCCGCGCTGCGATTGGCCGCGACCCGGAAGTCAGGCAGGCCGGGGGCGGGACAAGCGGAAGTGCTGGAGCAGAAGAGCTCCAGCGCAAGGAGAAGCTGCCTGCCGTCTGCCGTGTCCTTCCCTGGGCTCCCAAGTGAAGGGGGAGCCCCGGAGTTCTTGCCAGTCTCGAGGGAGGAGCGGGAGTCCTCCAGCCCCAGCCGCCGCCCAGCACAGATCTTCCCTGGGGTCAGTTTGTTACCAGGGGCGTAACAAAGGCCCCCCGCAGCCAACGTGGTGCGGGGGGCCTCGCTCTCCAGGGGGCCCCCCTCACTCTCAGCAGAGCCTGCCAGAAAGGAGTGTAAACGGTCCACGGACTGCAATAGTGTGTGCCCCATGATTTGGCCAATGAGCAAAGCGAGAGACAAGTTGTAGGCGGGCCTGCGGCGGAGTGGGCAGGCAGTTATGAGCACAGGAAGTTGTCTCGATCCACCCCCCCCCCTCCGCTGCATGCACCGCTATCAACAGTGCAGCTAGTATTTTGGTGTCACTGCCTGCAGCTTTTCATTAGATGGTGCGATTCAACCCCAACAGCCTAATGACGCTGGTGGCCAGGATCATGGCTTGCACTGCCAAACTGTCCGAAGACTTAGGTAATTATTACCCTGTATTTATTTGTGTGACTCTGAAGAGGCAGGCTGCGCAGTGGTATGTACTGGGGTGGGGCTGGGAACTGCTCCTGGAAGGGTCCGACCGTGGTTTCAGTTCTTACAAGGTCTAGGTTTGAAATAACGTGGCTGGCTGCAGAGCTGCCCCGTTCTTCGTGACATTTCTCTGTAATTTTAGTTAACGTTTTTAATAATACTAATGTGCACACTAGTATTGTTGTTAGCATGGAAGATGAGACTTGCTTGGGGACAGAGCTCTATATGTTGCATGTTGGTTAGTGCACGCGGCGGAGCGGGCAGGCAGTTATGAGCACAGGAAGTTGTCTCGACCCCCCCCCCCTGCTGCATGCACCGCTATCAACAGTGCAGCTAGTATTTTGGTGTCACTGCCTGCAGCTTTTCATTAGATGGCGCGATTCAACCCCAACAGCCTAATGACGCTGGTGGCCAGGATCATGGCTTGCACTGCCAAACTGTCCGAAGACTTAGGTAATTATTACCCTGTATTTATTTGTGTGACTCTGAAGAGGCAGGCTGCGCAGTGGTATGTACTGGGTGGGGCTGGGAAGTGCTCCTGGAAGGGTCCGACCGTGGTTTCAGTTCTTACAAGGTCTATGTTTGAAATAACGTGACCACCTCTCTGAGATTTAAGCATTGCCCCTAAACTACGGATTATTGCTGACGTTTTCATCTAATTAGTCCGCTGGAAGTGGAAGACATGGGTGCAGGAAGGATTGGGGTGCTAACGGACCCCAAATTAACCAATCTTGACTTAAGAAGACGAATGAACATTTATCGTGTCACGTTTACTGTGTGTTAAAAAACAGCAGGCCAACAGCGTAAGGCAATATCGTCTAAGAAATTACTGCTTAAACTTTTAACATATCATCTGTTTTTTATTTTGTTTTACATCTGAAATGTCATGTCATTCGGAAGGTTATGAAGTGTTAGTCAAATGCTGGCTGCAGAGCTGCCCCGTTCTTCGTGACATTTCTCTGTAATTTTAGTTTACGTTTTTAATAATACTAATGTGCACACTAGTATTGTTGTTAGCATTGAAGATGAGACTTGCTTGGGGACAGAGCTCTATATGTTACATGTTGGTTAGTGCACCTCCATTTCTAGTGGGGCTCGGAGCCAAACCATGGTGGACCTGGGCGGCTGCCCCAGGAGACACCTCTGCGAGCCCCTGCCGCCCCCCGCCCTGCTCTGCTGGGCCCTGCTGCTGCTCTGCGCCCCGGAGAGCTCCGCGCTGGCAGACTTCTCAGTTAAGACGTCCTCTCCCCAGCCTGTCCTCTCCCCAGCCTGTCCTCTCCCCAGCCTGTCTTCTCCCCAGCCTGCCTCTCCCCAGCCTGCCCTCTCGCAGCCTGCCCTCTCGCAGCCTGTCCTCTCGCAGCCTGTCCGCTCGCAGCCTGCCCACTCCCAGCCTGCCCACTCCCAGCCTGCCCACTCCCAGCCTGCCCACTCCCAGCCTGCCCACTCGCAGCCTGCCCACTCGCAGCCTGCCCACTCGCAGCCTGCCCACTCGCAGCCTGCCCACTCCCAGCCTGCCCTCTCCCGGCCTGCCCTCTCCCAGCCTGTCCCCTCCCTGCTCGTCCTCTTCCAGCCTGTCCACTTCCAGCCTGCCCTCTCCCAGCCTGTCCCCTCCATGACCTTTCCCAGCCTGTCCTCTCCCAGCTTGTCCACTTCCAGCCTGCCCTTTCCCAGCCTGTCCCCTTCCTGCCCTCTCCCAGCCTGTCCTCTCCCTGCCTGTTGTCGTGTCCCGGCGGCAGCAGGCAAGAGCGTGCACTGCGTCCCAGAAGTAACAGCCCTAAAGCAAGCAAGAAGTACGCCCCCCTCCCACCAATCCCTGTTAGGTAGTGGAAACTGTCCAAACTGGGGTGCAGACAGCCCCTCTCACCTTTCGGCCTGGTACCACTGCACCAGCTGCACTACTTCCCTACTGACCGTTCTCCACTTCAGCCCCGTCTAAATTACAATTCCTGCTTGTGACCCTTTTGCCTGCTTGTGCTTGTTTTCGTGACCCTTTTGCCTGCTTGTGCTTGTTTTCGTGACCCTGTTGCCTGCTTGTGCCTCCGTGTGCCCCTGTCGCCTGCTTGTGCCTCCGTGTGCCCCTGTCGCCTGCCTGTGCCTCCGTGTGCCCCTGTCGCCTGCCTGTGCCTCCGTGTGCCCCTGTCGCCTGCTTGTGCCTCCGTGTGCCCCTGTCGCCTGCTTGTGCCTCCGTGTGCCCCTGTCGCCTGCTTGTGCCTCCGTGTGCCCCTGTCGCCTGCTTGTGCCTCCGTGTGCCCCTTTCGCCTGCTTGTGCCTCCGTGTGCCCCTGTCGCCTGCTTGTGCCTCTGTTTTCATGCCCCTGTCGCCTGCTTGTGCCTCCGTGTGCCCCTGTTGCCTGCTTGTGCCTCCATGTGCCCCTGTCGCCTGCTTGTGCCTCCGTGTGCCCCTGTCGCCTGCTTGTGCCTCCGTGTGCCCCTGTCGCCTGCTTGTGCCTCCGTGTGCCCCTGTCGCCTGCTTGTGCCTCCGTGTGCCCCTGTCGCCTGCTTGTGCCTCCGTGTGCCCCTGTCGCCTGCTTGTGCCTCTGTTTTCGTGCCCCTGTCGCCTGCTTGTGCCTCTGTTTTCGTGCCCCTGTCGCCTGCTTGTGCCTCAGTTTTCGTGCCCCTGTTGCCTGCCCTCTCCCAGCCTGCCCTCTCGCAGCCTGCCCTCTCGCAGCCTGCCCACTCCCAGCCTGCCCACTCCCAGCCTGCCCACTCGCAGCCTGCCCACTCGCAGCCTGCCCACTCGCAGCCTGCCCACTCCCAGCCTGCCCACTCGCAGCCTGTCCTCTCCCAGCCTGCCCACTCCCAGCCTGCCCTCTCCCAGCCTGTCCCCTCCCTGCCCTTTCCCAGCCTGTCCTCTTCCAGCCTGTCCACTTCCAGCCTGTCCTCTCCCAGCCTGTCCTCTCCCAGCCTGTCCTCACCCAGCCTGTCCTCTCCCAGCCTGTCCTCTCCCAGCCTGTCCTCTCCCAGCCTGTCCTCTCGCAGCCTGTCCTCTCGCAGCCTGCCCACTCCCAGCCTGCCCACTCCCAGCCTGCCCACTCCCAGCCTGCCCACTCCCGGCCTGCCCACTCCCAGCCTCCCCACTCCCGGCCTGTCCTCTCGCGGCCTGTCCTCTCGCGGCCTGCCCACTCCCGGCCTGTCCTCTCGCGGCCTGTCCTCTCGCGGCCTGCCCACTCCCAGCCTGTCCCCTCCCTGCCCTTTCCCAGTCTGTCCTCTTCCAGCCTGCCCTCTCCCAGCCTGTCCCCTCCATGACCTTTCCCAGCCTGTCCTCTCCCAGCTTGTCCACTTCCAGCCTGCCCTCTCCCTCCCTGCCCTCTCCCAGCCTGTCCCCTCCCTGCCCTCTCCCAGCCTGCCCTCTCCCAGCCTGTCCCCTCCCTGCCCTCTCCCAGCCTGTCCTCTCCCTGCCTGTTGTCGTGTCCCGGCGGCAGCAGGCAGCAGGCAAGAGCGTGCACTGCGTCCTTGAAGTAACAGCCCTAAAGAAAGCAAGAAGTACACCCCCCTCCCACCAATCCCTGTTAGGTAGTGGAAACTGTCCAAACTGGGGTGCAGACAGCCCCTCTCACCTTTCAGCCTGGTACCACTGCACCAGCCGCACTACTTCCCTACTGACCGTTCTCCACTTCAGCCCCGTCTAAATTACAATTCCTGCTTGTGAGCCTTTTGCCTGCTTGTGCTTGTTTTCGTGACCCTGTTGCCTGCTTGTGCCTCCGTGTGCCCCTATTGCCTGCTTGTGCCTCCGTGTGCCCCTGTTGCCTGCTTGTGCCTCCGTTTTCGTGCCCCTGTTGCCTGCTTGTGCTGTGTGGGTGCGTGTGGAAAGCTTTGTTTGGGTGTGTGGGGAGCTCTGTGTGGCTGTGTGTGTGGGGGGCTCTGTGTGGCTGTGTGTGTGGGGGGCTCTGTGTGGGTGTGTGTGGGGGGGCTCTGTGTGTGTTTGTGTGTGTCATTTGCGAGAGATAAAGCTAGTGGCATTGTAAATGACAATGCCATTTATTTATGTTAAAAAAAACATAAATAAAAATAATGTCAAGAGCAATGCCAATAGCTCTAACTTTAACAAAGGCAAAACCATTGCATTGTAAATGCTTGTTACTCTCTTGTTCTGCGTGGTCCCTTGATTTCTTTTAAATCAATTTTTAACATCATTCTGCCGTGACATCAAACTACAGCAAAGGACTGAAATTATGTATGGGCTATCAATGCATACTTGGGTCTTTTTTCCAAAATCATGCATTAGGAGATCGCAGTGACGGAGGTCTGGTATCTCAATACACTTTTGTACATACTACAGGAGTTTCTCTTTGACCAAATGGACACAGATTTGAATTCCAGTGAGTTCACACTGCCTTCCATCCTTTCGAGGTCGATAAAATAGTGATTGTTGAGTTGGGTAAAAATAAACATCTGTTATCGGTCAGTGGCACCAAGGGGCCTTCTTGGGGTGAACTGGACCTTGCGCTGAAATGTCCTGGCCTGAATAGTATTTATTGGCTTGAAGGTATATCATGGGGAAGGTATTCTAAGTTTTTAAATGCAAATTTGCCCAATGTTTTGTTCAAGTACTCTTAGCCAAAAGGTATATGGAAGACACACTGATAAAGTTAACATGTTGATGGAGCCTCCTGTGCCTCAGAACATACCTCCACTGCACTCATATTTTGATCTTCATTATTATCATCATAGATTCTGGCTGCATTATGAACAGTCTCTTTACCAGTTATATTTGTTATTAGAGCACACCGCATCTTGCATCAGTGGGTCTTTAGAGGCTATGGCTCGGAAGCAACGCTCTTCTTTTCAACATGGATAGACCGGAGCAGGCAATATCATTTGCTTCATTGAAACATAAACCCACACTTAAATTGGCCCATTATGGGAGATGAAAAAAATATTGTTATCCTTTGGTAGTCAAATTATATAAACATGTTCAGTAATAGTCCACACATCTTACCTGGCCATTAGTAGTCGATAAATTCCCAGAAAACAGTTTGAAGATTACTGCTTGCTTTATTCATGGACGTATTCATTTATCAAGTAAGTAAGGCGCCAAAGCTGATGAACCCCAATTCTGAATATCAATTAAAGAGTGCAATAAAACATGCCAACAGTGTACGTTAGAGTTGTAGAGCAAGAAACGCAACAAGATATTGACCGCGACAAGCATATTTGTGAAGCAGGAGCCAACAGCTGAAAATATTTGCAATACTTTTGGAGGAAAAAGAGTGAAAAAAACAGAATACCTGCCCACGAAGGATGGAGTTCATGGTCAGAGTCCAGAGCCTAACCAACTTTAATATCACAGCTTCATGTGTGTTTTATTTGAATTGTAACCATTTAATGATTATAGTTTGTGGACTTTTTTTTGTGTGGAGTTTTATATAGCGCAAACTAGACCAGAAGGTATCAGTGCACTTTACATGAGCACCATTTATGTTACAGACGGACACATTCATTTTTGTTAGGCATGAGGAGATTAAGTGATTTGCCCAGAATTGCAGAATGTTGAGCATCCCTGCCGAAACATTTGATTTGCTATACACTGTTGTAGTGTAGTTCCTATTTTCCCTATAGGCCCTGCGCATTGGAATAACATAAACAGCAGTGTAGACGTAGGACTGAGGTCTTCTAGGTCTCTACTGACTATGTTAAACTTAATTTAGGTTTGCGCCAGCTAGCTCAGAGGTCACTGGAAACTTTCTTGACTGAATAGGAAGGGAACAGCTTCCCTGGCTCAGACAAGAAGGGATTCAGCTTCCGACAACCGCACAAACATGACAACTTTGCTCCCTCAGAATAAGAGTCAATCTCTAGAGTTGTGTGAAAAAATAGACAGTTATTTCACTCAGTCAGATGTGCATACTTAGTTTCACCAGAGTGCAGAGAATAGAGAGACGGGCGTTTTCAATAAAAGGTATTATTTATTGAGCAGTCTTCCTTCTCATGCCAGAGAAATGAATTGCCACAATTGCAATACTTAATGTAAAGTAAAGTACGTACAGTAAAAGGAGTATTATGAAATAATACTGTAAAAGCATTGATATGGTTTCTTAGCCATAGGACACTTTAAAATGGATAAAAGATATATACATATATACATAGGCTAACGTGCTCAATTGGTGCTTCTAAAATACCCCTACCCCGGTGTACCTGACCTAAGCCTAATACGTGGGAAGGAGCAAGTAAGTAGCAGTTTGAGTTAAGTAAGTTTTGCCTAGAATCTGACTCAAGAATTCTCTCTAAGGGTTTAGTCAGCACTGTACCTTGGAAATAGAATGTAGGAGGACTGGTATCTCTCTCTCAGGACTCGATATCCCAGTCACCCGCAAGGGTAGGCTGGAAAGGAGGACTGGTATCTCTCTCTCAGGACTCGATATCCTAGTCACCCGCAAGGGTAGGCTGGAAACGCCGGAGCTGGATTTTCTCGTCAGGAGAAAAGACAGCGTCTTTCTCAGCGCATCAAAGAGGCGGGGCAGCGTCCGTGGGCTCTCTGCGTCTGCTGGGCTCTCGGCAAGTAGATTAGCTGCTCTGCTCCAGAACCACCACCGTGTGTTTGCTTAAGGCAACGTTGGTATATTTATACCTGAAAGGTGCCAAGTTTTACGTAAGGTTTGGACATAAGACGTCAATAAAGATGTCACTAAGAACTGGCCGTTCTTACAGTTCTCGCAGGATTTCTATTACAAATCAAAACAAAGCAAGCGGGGATTTCCCAGGTTGCTGGAGGTTTGGTGTGTTGAAAGAACTCGTTGTGCTTTCTAGGAATCTAAGGAAGTAGCTTTTGCCATGCCTTGGGCTGCAAGGGCGATTTACTGAAAAATGGATCTGTTTCTTATGCCATTATAGGGGTATTTATTGATTATAGCCGTGTAAGGGCATAAAGTGGTAATATTGATTCAGGTTCCTAGATAAAAACACTACACTGTTTAATAATATTTCCCCAACATAAAAATGATTTGCCGGGGGAACTGCAGGCGTTTATGCTTGTCGATGATGAGGAATACCAAGTTCTAGAAATTTTTATCAGAAGGGGGTCCTGAAGCCTGGAAATTTTGACAGGGGGGTCTAGGCATCAAAAAGTTTGAAGACCTCTGCCATAAGGGGAGTTAATAATTTTTAGGGAACGGAATAGGTAGTACAGAGGGGTCGTAAACAGTTCTTAGGGCTCAGGGATGGGTAATGCCCAAGGGTAGTAAGGAATTTTTAGGAGTCAAGGATATGCAGCTTGTAGGGTGGTAAGGGATTTAGGACTTAGGGATCGGTATTTTAACAAAATAAATTCAATAAAAAAGTAATTTAATGTTAAAATATAATTATAGCAATTTAAAAAATGTGAATTCAATATTTAAAAGTAATGTTGAATTTAAAGACAACCTAACCTGCAAAGTAATGTACTGCAATGTAAAGGTGCTCTCTATGTAATGACTGCAATGTGATGACTTCTAATGTAACATGTCAAAGTTGTGGATAAAAAGCACATGCCTGACTCTGACAAGATGATTGTCTGGGTATGAGGGTCAACCTGACAGAGCTTGCCATAAACTGGAAAAATAGGGAGTACAAAGCCATAAAAACAGCAGTAATGAGCTGCCACTGGGCCAGCCCTTTGGTCAGGATTGCATGATTTTGTTGTCTCTCAGCGCTTGCTCCTTGTTCAGTGGCTTTCCTCCAGTGATGAACTGGATCTTCAGGCAGTCTGGCACTGCCAAATGGGCCAACTTGAAAGGGTCTGTGTGTAGGCGGTTATTTTCACTCCTGTGGGCCGTGACAGGACCAAGAAAAACACACAACATTCTTGCCTCTTCAAACTGATCCATCTAGAGACCAAACTGCCCTAAATTACAGTCTAACAATCCTTTCCTCCCTATTCTTGTTTTTTCAACTCCCTTGGAGAATTTGTCTTTTACAGTGTTTCCTTTAGATGAGCTGTACCTTTCTCCTGTTGACGTCAGGGAACAATTTTTTTAATTTCCCTTTTAGTACACTATAGGACTTAAGAGCTTTCTCACCAAGTCTATACCTCAACATCCCTCACTTTCTTTCCCCCCCCTCCCTCTCCGCTTGTCTGATCATCCTCGGCACCCTTCCTCACCATGGTTAATTTTATTTTTAATGTTTTTGCAAGGGTCTGGCAGCAATACACTGTCACTGGGCTGCTTGCTTTTGACCATCTGTGTGGCATTTCCTCCTCTCCACCCCTTGGCTTAACATCCCTGAACCCTTCAAACACCTTGCTGCTACTCACTTTATTCATTTTTTACTTGTATTTGTGAAGGCCTGGGGCTGCATAGTGCTACCTGGCCACTTCTTTATGACCTTTTCACCACCGTCTCTGGCACACTTTATTTCTTAATTTATCATGTGAAAATGTCGTAAGACAACTTCAAAAAAATTAATAACAAAGTTTACCAAAAAAGATTTCCAATTTCGCCGCCATACGTAAGAACTCATGCTCCTTTATTTGCACGAATAGAGAGCCATCTTTGACTTTTTTTGTCAAACCATATCAAAAATCACTGCAGGGGGGGGCGTGGCCAAGATGGCGTCGGAGTAAGACGTGCTTTTGAGTCGCTCCGGCGCCCGACCTGCTAAGCATTGTACAGCATCGCCTACGGGGCCTCAATCCGCTCTGAAACGACCGCAGAAGCCAGCGGCACTGAGCGGGGTGGTCCGGTGCTCTTGGCAAATCCCGGAGTGGTCGTACGGCGCCATCGGGAGCTCTTCAGCTTCAGGCCTGCTGAGCACCGGCTTTGCGTGAGAACGAGGCCGCTGTGGGGCGCAGTGGCTCGGCATCGACTGGGCGTGGCTTCACGGAGCGGCGGACGTCTTCTGCCTTCCCCAGCCCTCGGACTCCCTCCACTACAGCGGGACGTTGGTTTGGTGGTGCACCACTTGCTTTGGACGGCCGGGAGGCTTGGCGGCCGGCTACCTCGTGGGACCTGACCTGCCGCACGGTCCCTCCATCAGGCCCGTGCGATCCGGAGGCGGAGGGTTCAGTTGTGCACTGTGTCGGGTGGCTGACCGCGGCCTGGCTCCGTGAGACGGGAGGGCCAGCTTTGCTACCACTCCTCGCCGTCTTTGCCGGGAGGCCTCGCGCCGCCATTTTGTCGAGCGGCCATTGCTTGTGACGCAGGTGCTCTTACACGGCCTATATCTTGGACGGCCTTGCTCCGCGGCCCCGCCACTATGTCGAACTTGCCTCGCAAAGGGAGGACAGTGAAGGAGGTGGCCTCTAAAGCATCGCAACCGCCAAACTCCCCAGGAGCGAGTGGCTCGGCTAGACAATCAGATGAGGAGGCGCCGGCCACCAAGGCATTCATGTCGGAACTCTTCGCCTCGATCAAAGAGGACATCTCCGAACTGCGTGCTCAGCTGGCGTCGGACCTACGTGAGGTACGGAGGGATGTGGACGGAATCGGAGAGCGGGTGGCCGTGTTAGAAGACCATGACTTGAGTATGGCGAATGACGTCCACCAGTTACAGCAAGATGTTCTTCGCCTTACGGACCAGAACTTGAATCTGCAAAAATACGCCGAGGACCTGGAGAACCGCTCCAGGAGAAACAACATCCGTATCAGAGCGGTCCCCTGGGACGGTGAAGCTGGTGACTTGAGGGGATATGTGCAGGCCCTCTTCCTCCAGGTGTTGGACGAGGAGGACGTTCTGGAGATTAAATTGGACAGAGTGCACAGAGTTGGCCTGCCCAGGCGAGGAGGCCCTCCTCCAGACATCCTTGCATGTGTCCATGATTTTCAGATTAAGGAACACATCCTCCGGAAAGCCAGGGCCCTCTCCTCCTTGAGCTTCCGAGACCATCGACCGCAGCTGTTCCAGGATTTGGCGGCGTCCACGCTTCAGAAACGGAGAGAATTCCGGCCGGTGACTACCTATCTGAGGGAGCAGGGCATCTCCTACTCCTGGGGTCACCCCTTCCGGATTATATTCCGGTGGCAGAACAGGTTGGTGCAGATCCGCTCCTTGAAGTCCGCGAGGGAGCTGTTGGGTCTGGAGGAGGACCCACCTTCGCAAGCAGCGCAGTCTTCACCTTCGAGGCGCCGGCATCGCTCCTCATCATGGCACCGGGTTGGGGCTTCCCCGGAGCGACTACGACCGGACCACTCCATCAGCCTGCAGGAGAGAGGATCAGCGGTGGCGTTGGTGGCCTCGGCCACCCTTGCGGATTCTCAGCAGTCGTCTGGAGCGGCCTGACCCCTGCCTTCTTTGATGGTTGGGTGCCGGGGCGCCTCTGTTCCTACGGCCCTGGGGTACTATGGTACTTTTGGAGAAGACACCCCGGGCCTTGGCCCTGGGGTCCCCTGATCTGGTGCCCCCACCCCGATACCAGTCTGATGTGGACCGTGTGACCTGTGGCCCATTGGAACTGCCGAACGTACATTCCAGGTTGCGGGCCTTGTGCTCTGTTTTTTTGGCTTTTGGGTTGTTGTGGGCGGGGGCCGGTTTGCGCTTTACAAGCACTTGTAATGGCAGAACAGTTTTGGTTGGGGTTGGGGTTTAGGGGGGTGGTGGTGGCGACCTTGTGTGCTAGCTGTATGATGTTGGTGACTTCAACGATGTTCACTCCTGCGCTTCGTATTTTGCTTCGATGGGCTTGGGCTCCAGTGTGTGTCGGGGTTTTGATTGGGGTGTGTGGCTGTCCGGCGTATGCATGGCGTGGAGTTCTAGTTCCCCATTATGACTATTAGCATAGGAACTTGGAATGTAAAAGGCCTCAACTCCCCACAGAAGAGGCAGAAGCTCTGGAAGTACATTGTGGACCATCACTTAGACGTGGTTGCCCTTCAGGAAACCCACTTGGCTAGGAGAGACGAGCTGAGGCTCCGCCATAGGCAGTTCCCTCTTATCTACAGGGCGTCCGCGGCCACGAAGCATAGGGGGGTGGCCCTTCTCTTCCGGGCTTCCCTACACTTTCAGCCCCTGGGAGTGAATGTTGATAGAGAGGGCCGCTGGCTAATGGTGAAGGGGATGTTGCATGGCCGCCTCTGTACTTTTGCTGTAGTGTATGCTCCGAATGCGGGTCAGAATGGCTTTTTGCAGGGCTTGCTGGATAAGATGGGGGACTTTGTGGAGGGTCACTTGATCTTGCTGGGTGACTTCAATATGGTATGGGACAGAGATCTGGATGCTTCTGGAACACGCAGGGCGGACACTGGCGTTTTCTCAGAGGAAACTAAGCGTCAGTTGAGTGATATGGGGCTTGTTGACAGTTGGCGCTTTGTCCATACACAAACTAGGGACTACACTTTTTTTTCTAACGTTCATCGCTCGTACTCCCACATTGACTATGTCTTGGTTAGCCAGGCTCTCCGGGGGGTATACAACTGTCTAATATCTTTCCACTCTCATTATCCGATCATAGCCTGGTGGTTCTGGGACTGCACTGGGCCCCTGGGGGGGACGGTTGGCGCAAATGGTACTTCCCAGCAGCTCTAGTGAGGGATGACCTGTCCTGTAAGGCCTTACGCACGGCTATCGGTGATTTCTTTCTCCTCAATCCTCCTTCAGACATCTCGATATACAACACGTGGGACGCGTGCAAGGCCTCCTTAAGGGGCACCTGCCTCGCTCTCAACGCGAACCTGAACAAACTGAGACGCGAGGAGAGGGAGGCTCTTGAGTCGGAACTTGCCACTTTAGAACAGGCCCACAAGGCGAACCCCTCCAGGGTGACTTTACGCCCTCTTACGGCGGTGCGAGGGAAGCTGAGGGCCCATTATAACAACCGGGCAGAATTTACTCTTTTGCGCCTCCGGCGTACCTCCTACTCCCAAGGCAACAAGATTGGGCGCCATCTTGCCCGGCAACTTCGTGACAAATGCGAACGGGACTACGTAGGGGGAGTGCGTGATCACACGGGCTCTGTTCAGCACAGAGACGCAGACAAGGCGGCCATATTTGGTCGCTTCTATGCAGCACTTTACTCGAGTGACGCTCTCGACCCGGAGGCTCAGTCCAAATTTCTGGAGGGGCTGCCTCTCCCGAAAGTCTCTAAAGAGTGGAATGACTTGCTGTCCTCCCCCATCACTCTTGAGGAGGTCCTGGACGCCATCAAGGCCCTGAAGCTGCATAAGGCCCCTGGGCCTGACGGCTACACGGCCCTCTTCTACAAGACGTTCGCCTCTGACATTTGTGATTACTTAGTCTCCCTCTTCAATGCAATGGCGACTGATGGTAGGACCACGGACTCCATGGCCGAAGCGCTGATTACTATTATCCCCAAGCCGGGGAAGGACCCTACTTCCTGTACATCTTACCGCCCGATAGCGCTCCTCAACTTGGACGCTAAACTGTATTCCTCCATCTTGGCGAGCAGACTTCAGGACCTAATGCCTGCCTTGATCCATCCTGATCAATCTGGTTTCATTAAGGGTAGGCAGACTCATGATAATCTGCGCCGCGTAGTACACCTCATTGAAAAGGCAGAACGGTTCCGCATACCTGCGGTGCTGGTGGGGCTTGATGCGGAGAAGGCCTTCGACCGCGTCGACTGGGGGTTTTTGCACCGGACGCTGGTGGCCTTTGGGTTCTCGCCCCATTTCGTTCGCATGATTGAGGCCAACTACCGTAGCCCTACCTCTCGAGTGTTGGTCAATGGCCACAGGTCCGGGAGTTTTTGCCATTCCCGGGGGACGCGCCAGGGATGTCCCCTCTCGCCCCTCCTCTTCGCCCTCAGCATAGAACCATTGGCGTTGGCGGTGCGGGAGAATGAGCGGATTCTGGGGCTTCCCTTTACGGGCGAGCAGCATAAGATCTCGCTCTTTGCCGACGACGTCCTGTTGTCCATTCGTGACCCAGCGCTGTCGCTACCCCATGTCCACTCGGTACTCTCCACTTACGAGGCGGTAGCGGGCTTTAAGGTTAACTTTGATAAGTCCTACATCTTGAATCTGACCCTGTCCCCAGGGGAGGTGCAACAGACTCGGCTGCTCACTTCGCTTGCTTGGGCGTCGTCGTCCTTGCTTTACTTGGGGGTGCGCCTGACTTCCACCATAGGTGCCCTGTTCCAGGCTAACTTTCCCCCGATGTTGGCATCGATCCGGGCTGAACTAGAACGGTGGAAGCCCAAATTCATCTCCTGGCTGGGCAGGATTCATGCTCTCAAGATGGTGCTTCTTCCCAAGCTTTTTTACCTCTATTAGGCTTTACCTATCCCGATAGGGCTAGACTACTTTCGCCGATTGAAGACCGTGATGCTGAAATATGTCTGGCAAGGTGGCCGAGCTCGGCTTCCGTTTGCGGTTCTTCGGCGCCCGCGCTTGGAGGGGGGAGTGGGCTTTCCGGACATGCATCTGTATTACAAGGCTGCCCAATTGAGAGTTCTTGTGGAGTGGTCCCAACAACTTTCGGAGAAGCATTGGCTCCACATGGATCGGAGTGTTGCGGGCCGCTCCATCTGGGATCTGGCCTGGAAGCCTAAGGTGGACCGACCCAGGAGCGCTTACATTAGCACCCCCACGAGCACGGTATTGAAGGTCTGGGACGCGGTGAGTGGCGACGACCGGTGGACCACATTCCCATCCCCGTTTGTGAAAAATAAATACAAACTTGGTGAACATTATCGGCGCCATCTTGCCCCTTTCCAGGCCCATTCGTGTGCGTAAGCGGCAGCCATTTTGAGCACCATGGCCTCCCTGCCCCTCACTAATAGCCAGCGCGTCTCTCTCTCTCTTAACCTCGCAAGCATTCCCCCGCACGCTGACAACCCCCCCGCTCTCTCATGCCTTGGGTCATAAACCCCTCTCCAGCGCAGCTTCACCACGGAACCCCATCCTGTTCCCAGCGCGACACCTCCCTTCATTCCTTTCATGGCCTCAAACCCTTTTGATGCAAACCCCCTTTTCCTGTGTCCCCGTTTGTCTTCCTCGTTCCCAGGCTGCCACCTGACCCTGCGGATACTGTTTATTACCCCGTACAGTAGGAAGCTTCCCCTCCCCATCAAAAGACCCCCGAACCGATCAAAGCCCCCACCCCATGAGATCCGATCAACCCCACGCATTCCGTGAATCGGCGGAATGCCCTGCTGTGCGACCACCATCACCTGTTGTGACCGGGGTGGGGAATCCAACTGTAAATGTATGTGGGAACGGGTCTGGAGGGGAGATTCCGAGGATGTTCTTTCAAGTATTAAAATATTACGAGAATGTGTTATGTGCAATAAAGGTCGTAAACTCTAGTATAAGAGGCCCGGCCTCAGAGATGTGGTTAGAGCACCTCGTGACGATACTTGCTGTCTGAATTGATGTGTTCTCCTCCGGAGAGAATAAAATCCTCGTTTCCCGCCTTCCAGTCTCCAGCGCCTGCTTCTTCATTGATTAATATTGGTGGGTCATAGAGGCGATACCGCCGGGCAACATAAAAGGGTCTTTGGTTACCGGTTGTCTTTGGAACCCTTTTTAACAATTGGCGTCCCAAACGTGGGGCCCATCAGCGACTCGTGGATCCAGTGGGAGAGGTCCTGACGACAGAGTGAACGACTGCAACGATCGGAAGGTACCCTGTCCGATAGACCCTTGTCTGACAGCCGATCATCCGAACTTCACTGGTTCCGAACAGACCTCTCTCGAGTGATCTGCGGTCCTGACTGGGAACCATCAGGAGTGCCACGAGAAGTACGAAGAGAAGAGGACGATCGGGCGCTGGATTCGGAAGACGAGAAACTGTCCATGCGGTCCGGGTAAGGTCGTGTAAACACGACGAAATTGCGATAGTGATAGATAATTGGAAGTAATTGATAATTGTTGTGAAAATACTAGTATTACTCTTTGTTAATTTATTGGAGATTCGCTGTCTGCAAACGGAGAAACAACAGGCTCTCCCTTTATAAACAGCGAAGGATAGGTACGCACCCGTCGGACCTATTTTTCCCCCTCCGCATTGAACAATTGCCCCCCCCCCCCCATTGATTAATTGTTATAGATCGTTTTCTGGAGATTCTCTGTCTACAAACAGGGAAGATTAGGTCCCCTCTTTGCAGATAGTGAAAGGGTAGGTGACGCGAACCTTTGCGAGCCTACTTATTCTCCCCATTGACCATATTGATTTTTTATTTTTGACCTAACATTGATTAACTGTTATAGATTGTTTTCTGGAGATTCTCTGTCTGAAAACAGGGAAGATTAGGTCCCCTCTTTGCAGATAGTGAAAGGGTAGGTGACGCGAACCTTTGCGAGCCTACTTATTCTCCCCATTGACCATATTGATTTTTTATTTTTGACCTAACGTTGATTGATTGCTCAGAATTGGTTCATGAGGTATTCACTACGTGCAAACAACGTAGAATAGAAATATTCTGTCTAGTCTTTGCGCGCAGTGATAAGATAGGTAGTGCTGACTATTATCCCATTGTGATCCGTCATGCCTGTCTTCTCCCCACTGGTCAGTAGCCTGTTTTACCCGGACCGCTTATTAGAGATGAACCATCCGGCTCCGCTGGAGGGCACCCCTAATAAGGACATGTTCATGAAGCATGGATTAATCGCTATAGCCTACAGTGAGCTGTGGCATAAATATACGAAAGAGGATCGAGAAAGACAGTGGCCACTGAGAGGATCCTTTGATCTCGACAAAATAGAAACAGTAGAAATAGCCCTTCGTAGGAATGAAACAACACCTATTATGCTCGATAGTCTCGGTATGTGGCGCAAAGAAGCCACGCAACGAAGGGAAAGCGACGAATTTAGAAAAGGTGAAGGGACACGACGGACAAACCTCCAAACGTCTAGTAGGCAAAGGGAAGGGCCAGCGATGGCACAGTCCCGAGGAGTAGACATGAAAAGCGAATGGTGTAAAGGGATGTGCCGACAAGCCAACCCCGGAACACAACGACCCGAAGGTAACCCCCCGACATTACGCACAGGACGGACAGATTTAAAACAAAACCAATGTGCTTTCTGTAGAAGTCTTGGACACTGGAAAGCCCAATGCCCGACTCTGCAAAGCATAGGTAAGAATGGAGGGTTGACAGAAAGGACGGACCGACAGAAAGGAAAAAGACGTGAGATAAAAACCGATCAGACTAGTGCAGACAGAACAGACAGGACCACCCCGCTTGATTATGCTTGGTGGCACAGATTTCGTCAGACCAATTTTAACGACATGTTAGAGTTCTGGGACTGATTGCTCTCTGTTGCTCCCCCACACTGAAAAACAAACACAACTGCAGGTCAGTGTAAACAACCCCCCGTTAGAGAAAGGACTCAAGAAAGCCAAGCGTCTATTATATAACTTAGGATTTAATTACGGTAAAACACACAACCAACAGTAAATAGAATAACTAGTAGAACTCTCTAAAAAGCAAACTTGACTAATAGGAAAAATACAAAACATGTTATGCTCACTCCGGAAGTCCTCGAAACGTAATGGCCCTTTCGATGGTCCCGCCCATCCGAAACACATAGCACGTGTGGGGCGGGGCCTGCCAGCAACCATGGGCCAAAAAGAGAACGCTGGCGAGAAGGTCCTGGAGGCTCCACCAAGCAGGCAATGAAATGGTCTTTCCATACTACCCTTCCAGGGATGGCGTCCCCCGGGCCGCGAGTAGGGAGGGGGGCGGCTGCAAATGACCCCCTCCCTCGTATCTCCTGGTCCGGCCATCACGAATTCCTCCATCGAACGGATGCAGGGTGGGCAGGGAGGAAGAGGCGACGCGGACGAGCCTCTTCCACCTCCACAGGTAGGAGGCTTCCCTGCCCTGGCCCGACGCCGATGTCCTCCAGCCGGGCGACGGCCATATACCTACGCTGCACAGGAAATATAATGTCCGGCTGGTATATTTCCGTAGTATAGGACATACAAGACCCGGCTGGTATACTTGCGTAGTACAGGACATACAATGTCCGACGGGCATATTTACGGAGTACCGGATGTACAGTGGTCCCCCAAGAGTCGGAATCAGGGGTGTAGGGTGGTCATCATGTGCGCCCCTGATTCCAAGAGACGGCGTAGGATGCACCGGGAGAGGAAGACGGCACGGTGAGCCTCCCTCACCTCCCCAGATGAAGGCTCCACTGCTGCACCCTGGAGCCCCGAACCAAAATGTCCTGCTCCAACCGCATGATGCTCTGTTTTTCGCCATCACAAGAAGTTTTCGTCCACTCCTGATGGATACGGCAAAGGTGACTGCCACAGGGTCTCAAAATGGCGTCTGGGCCCTCGAAAGGCGGGTCTAGGCCGCTGGAGTAACTTTGTCCGAAATTGCAACTCAGGCACTTGTCCACCTGGGCGCAAGCCCCCACCATCGACGAACATCCCCTCGACTTTGAAGATTCTACCAAAGTCCCAAGAGCCCTCGGCCCCTTCAGGCTTCCGGTGAGGAACAGTTGCATTGATCTCAAATGAAATAACCACGGCACAGCAACAAGATGGCGGTGCCCTCGTGTCTGCATCAGCTTCCGTCTGAACCACCCAGGAACATTATGGGCTAACGAACTCGAGCAAGTTCCGGCTGAACATCAACATGACCCGGTAAGAGAGACTTTACCCCCTCCCTCTCTTGATTGACGGTCCACACCACCAGCCCCTTTGTTAGCACAGTTTTCTTTTGGACTACCGAAAGGGACTCTGGTCCAACCGCCAATTGTCGGGGATATTTTGCCCCTGATGCTACTTCCGGACTAAACCGGCCTCGCCCAAAATGGCGCTGGTATCAATGGAACTTACGGGTGCCTCATGGTGTTCCTTAGCTAATGAAACTTGATGTACTAAGATATATATGTATATATATATGAACCATTGCGCACTCAATGTTAAAGGGAGGAGGGTGCACTTGGCAAACATTTAAGAAGAGGTTCTGTAAAAATGTTGATTTCAATGAACAATTTATTTTTGATATTTGTTGTAACTGATACATAACGTCGCTCATGATGCACGCCCGCGGTTTGCATTTAGGAAATGTGATTACGATGAGCTTGACTGTGTTTCCATCTATGAACTGAAATGCCCCTGATTCCTTCGTCACGCAATGAAATGTTTTTGGTTACTTACAAATAATTAATTAGACCTTTTTACATGTTCTTGTACTACAAAATAACCCCCTACTGTATGTGCTTCCATCGACGACATGTCAGGCCAAAATATGAATTGCGCTCTCACCTTTTACGTACTGAATAACTCTACAAATAAAAGTCTTAGAAGCTATGGATAGGCTCCGCGTACTTTTGTAAATACGGGTATCGGTGGGAGGGTTTTTCTGTGCGCAACTGTTCTGCTCTCTTTTTAAGGTTATCCGAGAAATGGTTGTTCGGCCCTGGGTTGATGGTCAAAACGAAGGTATGATACGCTGCTTATGAAGAAGGACCTCGACTTCAGAGAATGGGTAAAGTAAAATGGTGTGATTGATAAATTGCTATAAGGATATGGTGGTCGAAGGTACTAAGGTACAGGGTTGAACGAAGAACTGGTATGCCTTAAGAACATCACAGCTTTGGGAATGATTTTGGGACCCCGATGACCGGATACATCTACGAAACCGGGTACCTCGCGCTAGGCACCTCTGATTCCTCTTTTTAGCGTTTTTCACTACACACGATCCTTAACGCCATCCTCGAACCTCCCCATGAACCACCTATCACATTGCCTGCCCCCATGACTTTAAGAAACCAGAACCCTAAGGGATTATATCCCGAAGAGACAAGTACGAGTATGTGGTAAGTAAAGGATTTTCGTGCCCTTACATTTGATGTGTTCGAATGTTGTCCCCCTACCTCCCCTTTTTCTTCCCCTTTTTCCCTCTGCAGGTTACATTAGAATCCCGATTAGAGTATCATAAGGGATCTGGAACCACGTCACGCCCGATGCATGAAGACGGACTAGCGCTACAAAATGGCACAACAAGGACGCTCTCACGACCTTTTTACCAAATCTAACGCTTTTCTGTCCCAAAACTGCATGCTTCCCACCTCCTAACACAGACCCGAAACGTCTAACGTTGGGTAACGCACTGAATAGCCCAAACAATACACGGTCATTCTCTATATCACACGTGTACTGTTCGGCCTATTTGTCTCTCTCTCTCTCTCTCTCTCTCTCTCTCTCTCTCTCTTTCTCTCACTCACTCTTCCACCCCTCCACACTTTCCCTCTTCCTAGCAACTGGCACCTAATTGGCGAACCTGGTGCACCTCCTGATTGGCCCCAAATACCACAAGTATTTGTGCAAATCTGTCCTAAATAAAATTGTATTGGTACCACGTTACTACCTCTCCTTTTCTACTAAAATATGGATGAAATTTAAATTGGCCGATAGGAAAGGGACAGGTAAGACGACTAAGGTTCCCTAAATTTGACCCACTCTCAGGGAACTCTTTGTCAGTGGCTCCTATGATAAAAATGTGTCTGTGGTGATGCGACCATCCCCATTGAAAATTGTCTCCGTACCCCAAGCTGTAAGAAATGATCGAGACACCCCCATCTACCCAAAATGCCCCCAGTTTGGTATCCATCAGATCCCTCCTTCCCCGAGGATAAGTTTAATAATTATTGCAAACCACCCCTCCCGAGTTTTTGTAGTAACCAGGTTGCGAGGATTTATATAGAAAGTTAGAAGGATGTGTGCAAAGTTGAAAATTAGATTGAAAAACGAAAGAACTTGTTGCAGTAGGCATGGTTGAAAATAAGATGTTTTTATGTAATGCAGACTCGTTTAGCCTATGTTCATCCCTCAGAAGGATGCTTATCAGACTATGGTGAATAGCACGTTGCACTTTTTGTAAAATACAAGGCCCTGAAGACTAGCCTAGCCTTGCAAGACTCGTACTAGGGAAATGGGTCTCTGCCAGAAGAACTGACATCTACTATAATAGACATATGACAAATGAACGTAATAATCATCAAAGCGTCAAAGAATTAGCCAACAAAAGGAAGTTGCAAGGAATCCAGCAAACCCATCATCAATTGTTTATACGTAAGCCGCAAAAATCTCAAATGTAGCGAGTGCTTACGCTAGTCGCTTGGTGTTGGGAAAGAAAATAGATTCATGTAATTACCTTTTTCTGCAAAATCTCTAAAGACTGTCTTTTCAACACTCATTTAAGGATATCACTGTCGGAGGAGAAAGAGACCGGATGTGGGAGCACGCGGCCTGACTGCGGATTGTGGAACGTCAGCAACGGAGGCCAAGGCGAGACCACGGCAGTAAGGAGTCGCAGGACGGGGCACTGTTTCAAACAAAGCTAAGGAAAGGGCTGACCTGAAGCCCCTGCTCTATGATCAACGTGTGCCAAAAAGCCCCCGCTCTCTGAACATGGTCTCGGACTCGCCTGACGCAAAACTCTCCGACCCCCCCCCTGATCTGTTCCCGACTTGGCCTTGCTCCATCCCCTCTTCCTCCGACCTACCAAAAGGACTGTTCACACCCGCACCTTTCCACCCGAACTCCCAAGTTCCTCCAAATCCTACTGAGCTACCCAGAGAAGAGTACTCCCTACGTCAAAAGGGAGGGAGCTCCGACTAAGTAGACCACGAACTGTGTTAAATCCCAGAACGGTGACCTAGAACTCCACCAAGGGTCGCCCCCGAAGAAAAGATAAACAAAGTCTGTGGTTCTGCCCGCTACCAAGCACCTTGGAGATGATGGAAGCAACAGGAAATGCCCACCACAGAGACTCAAGAAACGAACTGATCTTACAATTACCCCCAACGACTCGATCCACATGAACATTTCTGTTGATAGGTAATCCAGGTGTTCAACAGTGCCGACAGAAGACGACAAAAGGACAACGAAGAACTCTGATATTTTTACTGTATCTCCTTTCTCTCCCAATCACCATTGGACTGACTATGCACCCACCGTATACAAAAAGGACTTATTTATATGATAATTTACCAGTTCTTATTCTATGATCTGTACCCAACGCCCTCGCTACGTGATTCTAGTCTGATATTGCATTACGATGACTTTTTCCTGCAACCAACTTAACAATGAACCCGCCTACTGACTGATGAGATTTTTTTATATGATGTTTATAATGTGATGTTTACGTACAGTTCTTTCACCCAAGTCCCCTCTCCCTTACTTATGATCACTGCATATAGGGGTAGATAGGAAATAGGCCAGCAAGATGTCTTGGAAATGTTAAAGGGAGGACTGTGAAAAATAAATACAAACTTGGTGAACATTATCGGCGCCATCTTGCCCCTTTCCAGGCCCATTCGTGTGCGTAAGCGGCAGCCATTTTGAGCACCATGGCCTCCCTGCCCCTCACTAATAGCCAGCGCGTCTCTCTCTCTCTTAACCTCGCAAGCATTCCCCCGCACGCTGACAACCCCCCCGCTCTCTCATGCCTTGGGTCATAAACCCCTCTCCAGCGCAGCTTCACCACGGAACCCCATCCTGTTCCCAGCGCGACACCTCCCTTCATTCCTTTCATGGCCTCAAACCCTTTTGATGCAAACCCCCTTTTCCTGTGTCCCCATTTGTCTTCCTCGTTCCCAGGCTGCCACCTGACCCTGCGGATACTGTTTATTACCCCGTACAGTAGGAAGCTTCCCCTCCCCATCAAAAGACCCCCGAACCGATCAAAGCCCCCACCCCATGAGATCCGATCAACCCCACGCATTCCGTGAATCGGCGGAATGCCCTGCTGTGCGACCACCATCACCTGTTGTGACCGGGGTGGGGAATCCAACTGTAAATGTATGTGGGAACGGGTCTGGAGGGGAGATTCCGAGGATGTTCTTTCAAGTATTAAAATATTACGAGAATGTGTTATGTGCAATAAAGGTCGTAAACTCTAGTATAAGAGGCCCGGCCTCAGAGATGTGGTTAGAGCACCTCGTGACGATACTTGCTGTCTGAATTGATGTGTTCTCCTCCGGAGAGAATAAAATCCTCGTTTCCCGCCTTCCAGTCTCCAGCGCCTGCTTCTTCATTGATTAATATTGGTGGGTCATAGAGGCGATACCGCCGGGCAACATAAAAGGGTCTTTGGTTACCGGTTGTCTTTGGAACCCTTTTTAACACGTTCACCCCGATTCATTTCAACCCGGCCTTTCCCCCGGCTTTGACGGAGGGTCCCTTTGAGACTTGGAGGGAGGGTGGCTGTAGGGCCCTCACCCACCTGTTCCATGGCACCGAACCCCTCACTTTCCACAACTGTATGAGGGACTACGGGGTTCTACCAACGGAGCGATTTAGACATCTCCAGCTCCTGCACTGGGCGACGTCACCTGCAGTGGTGGATGCCGCTACCAGGCCCTTGACGAAATTTGAATCCTTCCTCCTTCGCACCTCCACCATGAAAGGAGCGATCTCTTTTCTATATAGGTTACTACTAGATACTGCTATGTCTCCGAGGCCGCGATATAAGGACCATTGGGAATCCACATTAGGGAGGGACATCTCTGACTGTGAGTGGCAGGGCCTGTGGCGAGACGTGACGGCGCATAACCACTCTACTGATCTCAGAGAGGCCCATATGAAACTCATCTTTGATTGGTACCTGTATCCGTCTAAATTGCGCCGCATATTTCCAACTACATCTGATAGGTGCTGGCGAGGCTGTGGGATGTTGGGGGACTTTAGTCATATATGGTGGGAATGCCCCTCCATTAAGCCGTTTTGGGCCGAGATTCTCTCCCACATAAAGGATATTTTGGGTTACCCACTCCCTGCCTCCATGGCTTTTGTCCTACTAGGCCTTAGGGACCCACTGCTCGAGCATCAAACTAGGGCGGATAAGCGTATTATGTGGTTGTGTTTGGGTGCGGCTAAGATGACTTTGGCAGCCGCCTGGAAGACCCCGTCTGCCCCTGCTGTCTCCCTGTGGCATGCCCGGTTGTGGCGCTTATTGAGCATGGAACGTCTCTCTGACATTTTCCTGGGTAATTTTAAGAACTTTATGTACAATTGGGGCCCACTTGTGAGATTTCTGTCCCGAGGCCTTCCTTCGGCAGTGTGTCCGTCAGCGCTGCGGACCCTTCATCTTTTCCAGATTTGATTGTGAGAGTGACTGTGATGGACTGTGTGCTTGGTGTCGCCACCACTGGGGGGGGGTGTAAGTGTTGGGGAGGGACGAGGGAGGGGGGGTAGTTGGGGAAGTTATTTCTTGTCTTCTTCTTTGCGACTTATTCTGCTTTTGGGATGGACATTAGGTCTCGATTGGGGCTGGGACTGCTTCTCCTGACCAAGGACACTGCATCTGCTGTTGCAACGCCAGGCATAATTTGGACGCTGTGATGGGCAGGCCTTCCTGCTCGCGCCTCTGTTGCTTTGCCCGGCCCCTGGCATCTTGGTGTGGACTTTGGAGTTCTACTGCCCCTTCCTGTGCGGACATTTTCCTTCCCCATTTATTGCTCCCCCTATGTGGGGAATCGTGGCGACCTGTCGCCTGTTATTCTTTTTCTTTCTCTTCTTGATCCTCTTGCTCTATGCCCCTTCCCCTTTTCCGTTTCACCTTGCATATTACAAAATAAAAAAATTTACAAAAAAAAATCACTGCAGGGCGGTCACCTGGCCCTGAGCAAGTGTGACCTTTCATGCTGACCCACTGTAGCCATCTTGGAATTCTTTTTATTTACACTTTGGCAAAACCATACCAAGGTAACCACCGCATATCTACACACATGCACATGCTTGCACCATCATCCTGAAATTCTTTTGGCCAAACAGCATGTCAGGGCAAGCAAGCATTGGCAAAACTAATAGGGCTGCACCCGCATATTAATCATGCAACATATTGGCTTTGTCAGTGCTTGTATTCTCTTCTGTCTTCAGTCCAAAGCTACGCAGATGCACTGTTATTTGCTGCCATGGTTTTGCTCCCATGGGATGTTATTCGGGAGGGATTCAACTACAGTCAAATGGACTTTGGAAATGTGGGCGCATCAACATAAATGAGTACTACTTACTATCCATTACAGCTTACCTTACTTCCCTCAGAAAATGCACCCCAACCTCCTCTTCTGTCTGGACCTTAGCTGATACAGTCATTCACTTCCAGGTCCTTCAAGAGCTTCTAAATTCTCCCGGAGGCTTTTCTAAAGTGAAATCATCTTTGTAATATGCTCACTGGCGCCGTTGCTCACTGGTGCTGTGAAGTGGCTTCTAGGTAAAACCTACACTACAAAAAACAGATAAATAAATAAATACATAAATAAATAAATACATATTTAAATACTATCCAGGAGACTGCTTCGCCAGAGCACAATATTAATCTTTACCGATATGGGTTTTTGGATGATTCAAAGAGCAGAAAAACAACTGCAGTGTTAGACGTTAAATTAATGGTTTTTGACTTTGGAAACTCAAAACCAATTTTCTCATAATGGTACAACATGTCCTGATTACATGGCGGCATAACAGAAATGTTCAATAGTTAAGCCTGCCGTGGTTTCCCCGTGATGACAGACAGACCGGCTCCCATTAACAACGTCCTAAGAAATACATGCAGATGGCACTGATTTTCTACTCAAGTCAATCAATCTCACTCCGGAATTAGGTGCTTAATGAAGCATTAAGGACTAGTGATTTGATTTGGAAGGAAGTGTGTAATGAGCCTAGCGCATTCCTTTATTAGTGTGATAAAAGTCTGAGCTTCACTAATACTTGAAAAGCATTTCACATTCATTTCACCACCGTTTGCCAATTTGTTACCTGTAACTCATAAAACAATATGGAGGATATGTTTTCATTTAAATAATCCGCCCTGTAAAAAACGTGGGAAATTATTATTTTTTTTAAATTGGCAGTGCCTACAAATATATTCCTGATCAATTGGTAGTTGCTTTCTGGGAAAAGTGTATGTTATTTTAGTTTTTCAAGCCCAATGTTTACATTATCTGTGGATGCATGTGGAAAGGATGTCTGATCTAGTAGAAGAGACAGTCTCACACTAAAGGCGAACAGATCGATCCCCGAATTATGGGAGAGCCTTGTTTCAGGGAGATGCCTGTCTCCTGGGAAACACTAATTCAGCACAGAGAAAAAAGAATATTTTGTAAAATATGGTTTTGAGCAAACATGTTTTGGTACTCTGTAATGTGGAACTTTTTTCTCAGGATATCATGTTTGTTCATGTTTTTAATCATTTTTTTCCCTGAAACCAGTTTATTTTAATTACATTTACAGCAAGACAGTATGATAGTACAAAATTAGGAAAAACATGAAAACGATTAAAAAGTACATGTATATGTTTCAACATGCACATAAAAATAAGGCATTGTTCAGCACAGGGAGGGCTCACTCATAGGAGCATTTGAGCTGCACCCCATCTATTTTTCCATCACAGCGAAAGCCTGATTACGAGTTAGGAGGAATTTCCAGAGATTCTGATCAGCAGAAATTAGTGATAGTGGATGAAATACATGCATATAATTTCTGTAGCTAAGAGTTAGACCCCTTGGATCGGGAAGTAACTGCAAACCTGATTTATCGGGTGAAACTCCGTACATTATCAGCAAATCAGGGGCTTTAAAACATACAATTACCACCTGATTCGAGCAAGTGGAATAGGACCCGGAATCCCCCAGTCTGGTCCATGCCCCCCCCAAACCCAAACGAGAACTAAAACAGTACATACAGTATTTTGTGGGAAATTCTTGTTTATTATAGGTGAGTAAAGCCCACAAAATTAACGTAACATCATGAAGGGTCAAACACTCGTGGGATAACATCACACAGCAAACAATGAAGTACATTTGTCAATAAAGTGATAAATGTGACAGATTCATAACAGACCTAGATCTAAGGGCAAGAATACAGTTTATAAAAATAGAGGTCTCCGCTATGAACATTCCAACACCAAGGTCTTCGGCAGTCCTTCATGTATTTGGACCATACAGGTGGAACCACCTGCATCCGTAAGGGGTGATCCCACCTCACTGTACCCTTGTCTGTATCCCAAAGTCTTGCCCTTCCACCACCAGGCTGTCTGAGGAGCTGTGATTAGTGTGATTAGGGCATATAGCCCAATGCCCAACACAGGTACACTGTGAGTCCAAGCCTCTAAGCTGGTGTGTACATTCTCTGGTTGGATCAGGATTGCTAAACCCTACCCTCAGTGCTGTTCTGGGAAGTATTAACCAGAGGACCCCTCTGCACACTAGAAGTGAACTTGGGAGTATGCATCCTGCTACGAGGACGACCAGGTCAGAGAGGTCCTTCGCCCTCCCCAATACAAAAGAGAGACTGAGTAAAGGCCCATATGTCACCTATATACAGATCCATTCCTGCATCACAGAAAGGATCCATACCATCTCAGTAAAACATACCATTACCCCTCAGCACCTTATGTGGGATATTCCAAAGCCACCCTGTGCCAGGGCACAGCTTGTACATCTCTGAGTTCAGTCGCCTGACAGATATATTAATCGTTCTGGACCTAATGTCCTTACCCCAATAGCGACTTGGTACCATGTGAGACCAGGCAATGACAGCATCTGGGAAGACCCTACCAATGTGTGCAAACTCTTTCAGAATTGCTCCCCTGAGGCCCTTGCAGCCCTATATTACCAAGTCATTACCACCAAGGTGCACGATGATAAGGTCCGGGAACTGGAGTCCCCCATGACCTATGGTCACTTCAACCAACTGTTGCAGCTGTGAAACCTGGAGAGCCATGACTTTGGCTTGCTGAGAAGTTGCATCCTGACCCACACGACCTTACAAGGCACCCTACTTAAAGACAACAAAGAAAAAGCGTGAATAGAGGGAAACAGTGAAGAATACAATGAACAAGGCACTCTCATTGCAAGTCAGGGTGAATGTAATGCTTGTAGGACTCTGAAGGCCATCTTCCTATTCTATGAACTTCCTTATAAGAAAGGTGAGTCTCGGCCGTGAACGTGGCCCACACCTATCCTAAAAAAGTGTGAGGAGTAACCATCAAGATTGACATCTGCTGCCTTAAGGGTGCATGACATGATTGCAATAAACTTGAGCATGAGAGGCAGTCCCCGTTGTCATAGATGAATAATGCTGGAGCCATGAAATTGGGCTGGACAGCGAGGTAGTACTCCATGTGAAACACCGGACAAATATCCAAACACGTGGATGATCTGAGTTCAACTGATGTCCCCTTCCCTTTCTGATCCGTCTTAGATGTCATTAACCAGATGCAGAGCCGATCCCGGTCCAAACGGACATCTGAACACTTCAGGCCACCCTACATTCAGGCCCCAGTGATGCGCTCTAAGGTTAATTTGCCGAGACAAGACCTTAAAGTCTTGTCTCGGCAAGACACGCCTTGCCACCAGAGGACATATGGAGCAACATTTCTACATTTTTATAGGTATTACAGAATATAGTACCAAGTAGGTGAAAAGTGTATTTGCACATGCAGAGTGTGTGAAGTCGCTACACTTTTTAGTTATTGGATAGTCTAACTAGGAGTGAAATCAGGGAGTGGAATCCTTGGTCCTGACAAAAGCCAAAGGGAAGAGTGATTTGAAACATGTAGAACATGTTGAAGGAAGGGTCATTAAAGCCACCCTTTTTAATCACACCGTCTGGCAGACGGAATAAAGCATAGCTTTCCTACCCAGCAGATATTTTTAATTTCACAATAAAACTCCTCCAATTCCTGTTTATCATCATTTGGTGTATACCATTCAGTACTTCAGTGTATCGCACAGGTAACAGCACACCCCATTCCGCAGCTGAACAGGAATAACCAGACGATGAAGCATGCCACCAAGAGGTAACCCTGGTGGTTGAGGGTTAACCCCAAAAACGTTTTTGCTTTTTCTCTCTGTAGGAGGTTTGGCACACGTTACAGAGTAGGGCTCCACTTGTTTTTGATATATATGTAACTAGGAGGACGGGCCCCTCTCTGGGAAATTCCTCTTATCGCCACCTATTTCTTTGATACACTCACATAATCCGACATCAGAAGATCTTACCAGTTTGTTGACCCTATAGACACCATAAAATGCCACTGTAAACGCGACTGCAAACAATGTTGTCTCGTAAGAAGAGATGCACGCTTTGTGCAAGTTGTCTAAAAGAAGTCCCATGATATTGCAGAGGCCGCCGCACCCTCCCGTAGGGGGGGGGAGGCTCGAGGGCCGGCGCCATAACCCACGCGGTGCCAACAGTGGGGGTGAACTGATTCTGGGCGCCCCAAAGCGGCCGAGAACCAGCGGAAGTGGGGTGCGCACCAGCCACCCCGACAGGAAGTGACCTCGTGACCCGGGCGCCCACAGGGGGCGACCAATGGTCAACCTTGCTACCTTTGAACCCCCCAATCAAGGGGGTTCACCTGAGATCCTCGAGGGGGCTCAAGAGGACTTAAGCACCGCCGCTCCCCAGCAGAAGCACAACGGCTTGAAGGAGCTGGGAGAGCGGCGCGACAACGACATCGTTTGAAGGACATCGTGTGAAGAGGACCGACTGCTGCAAGGGACGACGAGGGACAGCCGAAGCAGAAGGAAGGCGAACCTACCCCCCCCCTCCCGGTTGGCGGGATTCGCCCTGGACGACTCCGCAGAGCAGCGCGCCGCTCCGGCTCCCCGTCCAGCTCCTGGAGACTCCAACGCCGGTGATTAGAAGCGACAGAGACGGAGGACGAGCTCGGCGGCCTAGCTAAGCTCCACCGCGGTAAGCGACTCGGTGTCCTCTCGCCTTCCTGCCCTCCCCGTACAGAGCGCGCATTGAGCCGCTACTCCGCACGATCGGGACCCACGGGCAAGGAAACTTGAAGGCGAGACCGGAATTTCTTTCCGACCCTGCGGCGCAGAAATCAACCCGCAGAGACCAGGCGGGCCCAGCGACACGACCCAGCGGCGCAGAAGGCAGCCCGCTAAAGAAAACATCTCACAGCCGGGGTGAGCCACACCTCCCCGCTGACCACGTGGGAGAGCGCGCCGCACAGTGCGGACGCGCCCACTCGGCCTCCCCCCTCGAAACCTCACGCATCAGGCAGAGCGGACCCGGAAAAGGGCACAGCGTGCTCAGAGCCCGCTGAAGGCACACGCATCACGCGGTGCCATTACATACGGCCTGACGCAGACGCAGGGGGAGGAGGACAACATGGCGGAGGATCAGCCAGAAGAGATGGCAGAGGTGTTGAAGAGGATCCGCAAAATATCGGCAGTACACGGCGACGACTGGCTCCAACCTCATTTGGCCAAAGGGAAGGAGAATAGGCCGGACGGCCAGGCAGAGGAGGAAGCGGGCCCTTCAGCACCCAAGAAGCCCAAAACCACGCCAGGGAAGAAGACTTCCAAGAGAAACCCCCCGAAAAAGGTGCGCCAGAAGCACCCACCGCCGAGGCTAGACGACGCCAAGCAGGGCGAGATGACCAACAGAGCAGTTAATGGTGAGCATATTAGTACCATTGTAAAAGAATGCTTGAAATCGCTGGCGCCGGCCTTTCTTAATGGCTCAGGGCAGGGGGCTGCAGGGCCTAGGGAACAGCGCGCGGAGGAAGCGGGGGGTATGACATGGCATATGGTTGATCCAGGGTGGGCACGGCAGACAAGGGTACAGGAGCAGGTGGGCCTATCTGCGCAAGGTGAACAGGTTTCCCCGCTACCCGGTTGGGGGTACACTACTGCATCCGGGAGCCCAGGGTTGGGCGGTCTAGGCACTGACCTGTACGCTAGGCCATCCCCCGGTCCGGCCTCCTTGACGACGAAAGCCACTGGGCTCGCGTGCCTTATCCCTCTCGCGGTAAAGGAGAGGATATGGCGCAAGGAGTTCATAGATATATTCTCACTGCTGGAAATACAGTTAGAGGGCCTCGACCTGACCACATGTGATAGGAAGGAGGATGACAAAAGAGAAAGGCGTGGGGCCAGAAAGGAGCGGAATTTCGAGAATTGGCTAGACTCATTCAGGATCATGGCATGTATCGTAGTGGGGAGGTTCCCCCATTGCGCAGCTGACCTATGGTTATACGAGGCTAACATACACTTAGCGCAGAGGCAATTCCCTGGGGACGCCTGGTTGGAATACGATAAAGGGTTCAGATTAAAGATGCAGAGGCACCCAGAGATGGAGTGGAATGAGGAAGATGTATCAGGTTTCATTCATAAGATGCTCGCGGCCAAAGAAGTGAGAGCCTGGACAGGCAAATATGACCAGTCCTTTCGGAGCTCTTCCCATAAGGGGAGTAACAAAACTTACCAAAAGCATTCCTCAGGGAGATCCAACTCCCCCCCCGCAAGCAAGGCAATATGCTGGAGATATGATGCGGGGGACTGTTCATGGGGCTCCTCGTGCAAATTCCAACACGCATGCTCAAGCTGCTGGGGGAGGCACGCCGCGGTGGCATGCAAAGGCTCCAAGCGTGAATCAAAAGGTGACAAGAAAGAGAAACACAAGAAACACTAGCCCAGAGGCTAGTGGGGGCGGGGCTCTAGTAGACATTCAACATTGCCAGCTGGCTAGGTCCCCCATTAATACACAACAGCTGCGCAGACTAGCAAACAAATACCCAAACAAGGCGGACGCTAGTACTAGTGGAAGGTTTTGAGGAAGGTTTCATTATCCCATTCCAAGGCCCGTTACCACTGGAGGGAGCGAATAACTTGCAATCAGCGAGGCAACACCCCCAGGTGGTGGGCGCCAAAATAGAGAAGGAGAAGAGCTTGGGTAGAATCGAGGGCCCCCTTCCTAAAGAACTACAAGCAGGTATAGTCGTATCTCCACTGGGAGTGGTTCCCAAGAAAGAGAAGGGTCAATTTAGGCTAATACACCACTTGTCATATCCCGAAGGGGCGTCCGTAAACGATGGAATTGATCCGGAAGCATGCTCGGTTGGTTACGCGTCAGTGGATGACGCGATCGCACTAGTCAAGGCGTCAGGAAAGGGATCCCTCATGGCCAAGGCGGACATTGAATCCGCTTTTCGCTTACTGCCGGTTCATCCGGCCAGCTTCCACCTCCTGGGTTTCCAATGGGAGGGAGACATGTATGTCGATAAGGCCATGCCCATGGGCTGTGCCATATCTTGCGCCTATTTTGAGCAATTCGCTACCTTCTTGGAATGGGCCCTCCATCACATGCACCAAGAAGGCGGAAAGCTGCACTACCTGGATGATTTCCTGTTCACAGGCCCAGCAGGATCTACGATGTGTGCTAGTACACTGGCAGCATTTGAAGCCCTGACAGAAGCACTTGGGGTCCCCCTAGCAAAAGAGAAAACGACAGGCCCAACCACAAGACTTACGTTCCTGGGCATAGAACTGGACTCCATGGCAGGGACCGCCAGGCTCCCCCCAGACAAAGTGCAGGAATTCAGGGAAGAAATTGCCAAACTACGGGGCCGGAGCAAGGCCACCCTCAGGGATATCCAAGGGGTGATAGGTAGACTGAATTTTGCGGCTAGGGTCATCCCGCCCGCGAGGGTCTTTTCCAGGCGCCTAACCGCGCTGACAGCTGGCGTTACCCACAAACACCATCACATCCGGCTGGGTGCGGGTGTAAGGCAGGATCTGCAAGTATGGGACGACTTCCTGCGGGAGTTTAATGGTGTTCTGATCTGGAGAAAAGGTTGGGTGACCGCTGAGCAGCTATCCCTCTACACGGACGCGGCTGGGAGCCTGGGTTTTGGGGCGGTTCTGGGGAACAGATGGTGTGCCAGCCAGTGGCCAGACAGGTGGCATGCGCAGGGGCTCACAAAAAACATCACTTTCCTCGAGCTATTCCCAATAATAGTGGCTCTGACCGTCTGGAAAGAGGAGATAAGAAACCTGAAACTCACCTTATGGTCTGATAACAAGGGGGTAGTGCAGGCCATTAACAGAGGCGCAGCAAGATGCCCTGACATGCTGAGGCTAATGCGGCAGTTGGTTAAATTGCAGCTGGAGGGGAACCTGGAGCTGAAGGCTCGACACGTGCCAGGGACAGAGAACACAGTTGCAGACGCGCTATCCCGGTCCCAAATGAAGCGGTTCAGACAGCTTGTACCCGGGGCAGACAAGGAGATGACCCGCTTTCCACCATACCTGTGGGACCTGGGGGGGTGGACCTGTCCAGATTAATAGGGCACTCGCTCACCTCTGAGGCGCACAGGAGATACAAGAAATACGCAGGCACAGTCATGAGAATTGGGGGCATAAAGTCACTGGAGGACAAGGCCAAGGCGCGCACAGCGGTGGAGAAATTTGTGCAATGGGCATTCGACGCCAAGAAAACGAGATCTTGGGCCCAGGCACACTTGGCCGCCATTGCTCACTTTGCCAGGCTCTACACAGGTGAGGACCCCACGGCATCTGCCTATCTAAAAGCAGCTTTGAAAGGCTGGCAAAGGGTTGAGGGGACCAAGAAGGACGGCAGGCGCCCCATTGACTTCGACAAGCTGGGGCAGCTACTGAGTGCCCTAACCAGCATCATTTCAGACAAATATGAGCTGCTACTTTTCCGGGCGGCCTTCACCACGGCATTCTTTGGGGCATTTCGGGTAAGTGAGATAGTGGCTCCCAACAAATCAGGCCCGGCACAGCGTTGCCTGCAGGCGAGGGACATCAAGCCAATGGTAAGGGCCGTTGAGCTCACGCTTAGGCAGTCCAAAACGGACAGGGCACGAAAGGGGACGGCGATACGCCTACACTGCATCCCAGAGGCTGGGCTCTGCGCAGTGTGCTGGCTGTTTAAGTACATGGCGGCCCGCCCGGCGGGTGAGGGTCCCCTCTTCATACATCAGGATGGAAGGAACTTGAGCAGGTTCCAATTCACAGCTGTAATGCGTCAGGGCCTTGGTAAGGCCGGGTTTCAGGCAACATCATTTGCTCCGCATTCCTTCAGGATCGGTGCAGCGACCTCGGCATCGCAGCATGGCATGCCAGAGGACAGGATCCAGGCCGTGGGCAGATGGCGTTCCAGGGCCTACAAGTCCTACATACGCCCACATCTCATATAAAAAAAAAAAAAAGGGGAGTGTGAAAGGAGAACGAGGGGAAGTGGAGGGGGGGAGCAGCCGCCTTGGGATGCCGCACGGCAGGGTTCTTGCCCTCCCTCGACCACACCCGGTGCGCAGCAAGCCACCTTAATGGAACATTTTCTCTTGACAGGGGGACGTCCGCGGCTTGTCTGGGTGGTGGGACATTCATTCGTGTCCAGAATGGAGTCCTGGTGGCGGCGAGTGGGGCACAAAGAAAGCAGACCCAAGGCGACATACATCCGCTGGATAGGACGGCCCGGCATGAGATGGGAGCAGTTGCTACCGACCCTGGACGGCCTTATGGCAGACTCAGCGTGGATGCCAGATGTACTGATCGTACATCTCGGGGGTAACGACCTAACACGGTTGGGCCGCAAGGCGGTGGGTCAGGCCATTCAAAAGGACCTCACCAAAGCGGCGGCATGGCTGGGTCCTACGACAGTGGTCTGGTCAGAGATGATCAGCAGGAGGCACTGGAGGGGTGCTGACTCCAACAAGGCGGTAGATAATGCAAGGCGCAAGTTAAATATCGCCATGCACAAGTTTTGCTCGACCAATGGCCTGGAATCAATCCGGCACGGCCTCATCCACCCAGGCCGCCCAGAGCTCTATGGACTAGATGGGGTGCATCTGTCCGACAAAGGAATGGAGGTGTTCTGGGATAACTTGTGGGGCGCAATGGCGCTCGCTGGTTGTCTTTAAAAAAAAAAAAAAAAAAAAAAGAGGTGGGTAGCCACGAACCAAGGGCAAGGGGGGGAGCCGCAGAAAGACGTGAGCCTCCCTGCGGCGTGGCGGAAATCCTACAATGGTTGGCTAACCAAACACACCGGTGGACGGTGTGTAGGAGGAGGGCCACTCACTTTTGAATGCCGCACGGCAGGGTGACGTGGCCGCACAAAGGAGGGGAGGAACAGATGGAGACGGCACTCGCGGCCCAGACCCGGCCGGACGGCAGGGCGCAAATGGTAGCGAGCTGGGGACCTAACTCCAGGCAGAGAAGCTCCCCTCCATGACACCCAAAAGGGTGTGGCCAACCAACCACCGGAACACCAATAAACTGACTAAGAACTGGTTGTGCACAAGTGCCATTTACGAACTGAGGAGTGCACAAAAGACAGACACCTGTACCAGATGAAGGTGTCATAATCTGTAATGTGATGTGCATGATTGATGACTAGAGTTCGCAAATGAAGATTGCACAACCAGTATGTTATTAATATTGTTATTAATAATGTTATGGATATTAATAAATCTGCGGCCAACAATGACCACCACTAAGAACTGCTATTGTTGGCTGACATTATTTCCTAGTAGTGACAGAGAATGTATGCAGAATGCAGACCGGCAAGTAAGTATGTATTGGTGACCCACTGAATAGGCACATGCGAGGGTTATGCACATCAGCCTGCCCTGCTCTCTGAGGGCAAAGAGAAAGTCACAGATAGTATTAGAGAAAGTCACAGATGGTATTAGCACTAAACAAGGCTGAAACCTTATGCTTGTGCGAAAATTACCTATAAAACGCATAACATTTTTCATATGATAGCTTCGTAAGTGAGGCCACCACTAGAGCCGGAAAGGTGGAACTCAAATCTTCCACAGAAATGATGGGAACTCTGTCATCTTCTCGGCTGCCTGCAGGTGAATCTTCAGAGATTAGTGTAACTTGGAGCGAGACAAGCCATGAGCAGCCTTATTGTGGAACCCGGGCATATGTTTACCTCTAACCAAAATGTTTGACTTCAGACACAGCAACACCAGATATTTCAGCAATCTCAAAACAAACTTGCAAGAAGTCCCTTGCCTGTTAATGACAGCGATTACAGCCATGTTGTCGGACCGAAAGACCATGTTTCTGTTCTAGAAAACATTTGCTGAACAAAATTGAAAGAATAGCGTGTGCACACCTTCCCTTTTATTGCTTTTTCCGTTTCACCTTTTTAAACTTTTAGATAGTTGCGTGCAAAACAGAACTGCCTTTGTCTCAACACAGTAGTTTAAAGATAGAAAAGGAAGGGGTTCGTGATTTGCGTCCCCGTCTGCTGCACTGCTTTTTGAATGAGGAACCATTCCTCGTGCGTGAAGTTATTCCAGCTAAAGTTCAACAGTATAATCAATAGTATTCCACGATTTTTTCAACGTTCTCATATTTCGAGTGTACTTCAAAAGTGGATCACTCCGGAGACAGCCAGGTGGTACTTAAAATGTTTTATTTGGCATTTTCAAATGTCTGATGTTGCCGAAGCTTTTACACAGACATGTGCTTCCAACATTATTACGAACAAACCAGTATTATCACCCAATGCATTTCGAACTTTTAGTTCTTCTTCAGGGGTACTGAAAAAAATAGATAGAGGGCCACATCAACCAGTGTATAAAAGTAACAAATTCAATTCATTGAAAAAATACAAATAAATTCATCACCGTTCAAAAAGCATCTCTTAACCCACAGTAACCTTTACCGAGTATGCGGTTTAATCACACAATGTTCGCAGCGGCCCCTTTGATTTAAACTCACCCTCGTGTATACACATAACTGAATTCAAAGACTTAATCCGAATAATGTACTCTCCCCACACCCCTAGTTGGTCTTAAAGTAAAGCCGCTGAATATAGGTGTAAAATGTACCTGGTCATATACAAAAAGCCGGCGGCTTATAGCGAGTCTTTTTCCTTCATGTGCCATGAGCTTAGCAAAAGTATCATCAACCCAAGGTTCCCCTCCTCACTTGTTCTTGAATCCCCAACCCACGTGTTTACCCGCCTATTCCTTAATTACCATCACGTGATCCGGATCGGTCACCGTGTGGTTTTTTTTGCTAGAAAAACTACCTTTCCCACCATGCACCAACGTTTTTCAACAAAACCTGCATGCTCGAAATTAACAAAAATGATTTTTGAGCAAACATAATCATCAGTTTGTGAAATCATAAATATAAATGATCGCTAAATGCTAAACAGTATGTTTACGGACATGCAAATGAACCATAATACAATAACACGTAAGTTCAAAGTAAAATAAATGAAATGCAATATCAGCTCTAACGTAGAGTAAACGTGGTACATATTTGATGTTATCATCTGCGTTGTGTTTGGACGTATAGCTGCCTCCTTAGCGAAAAAGTCCTTCCGAAGATTGATTTTCCAGAAATGAGTCAAACAATTGGGGTGCACACAGCTTGTGGGACAAAACAGTTTGCTGAACAAAATTGAAAGAATAGCGTGTGCACACCTTCCCTTTTATTGCTTTTTCCGTTTCACCTTTTTAAACTTTTAGTAAGTTGCGTGCAAAACAGAACTGCGTTTGTCCCAAGACAGTAGTTTGGGGATTCAAGAACAAGTGAGGAGGGGAACCTTGGGTTGATAATACTTTTGCTAAGCTCATGGCACATGAAGGAAAAAGACTCGCTATAAGCGAAAATCAATCTTCTTAAGGACTTTTTCGCTAAGGAGGCAGCTATACGTCCAAACACAACGCAGATGATAACATCAAATATGGACCACGTTTACTCTACGTTGAGGCTGATATTGCATTTCATTTATTTTACTTTGAACTTACGTGTTATTGTATTATGGTTCATTTGCATGTCCGTAAACATACTGTTTAGCATTTAGCGATCATTTATATTTATGATTTCACAAACTGGTGATTATGTTTGCTCAAAAATCATTTTTGTTAATTTCGAGCATGCAGGTTTTGTTGAAAAACGTTGGTGCATGGTGGGAAAGATAGTTTTTCTAGCAAAAAACACACACGGTGACCGATCCAGATCACGTGATGGTAATTAAGGAATAGCGGGTAAACACGTGGGTTGGTGATTCAAGAACAAGTGAGGAGGGGAACCTTGGGTTGATGATACTTTTGCTAAGCTCATGGCACATGAAGGAAAAAGACTCGCTATAAGCCGCCGGCTTTTTGTATATGACCAGGTACATTTTACACCTATATTCAGCGGCTTTACTTTAAGACCAACTAGGGGTGTGGGGAGAGTACATTATTCGGATTAAGTCTTTGAATTCAGTTATGTGTATACACGAGGGTGTTTAAATCAAAGGGGCCGCTGCGAACATTGTGTGATTAAACCGCATACTCGGTAAAGGTTGCTGTCGGTTAAGAGATGCTTTTTGAACGGTGATGAATTTATTTGTATTTTTTCAATGAATTGAATTTGTTACTTTTATACACTGGTTGATGTGGCCCTCTATCTATTTTTTTCAGTACCCCTGAAGAAGAACTAAAAGTTCGAAATGCATTGGGTGATAATACTGGTTTGTTCGTAATAATGTTGGAAGCACATGTCTGTGTAAAAGCTTCGGCAACATCAGACATTTGAAAATGCCAAATAAAACATTTTAAGTACCACCTGGCTGTCTCCGGAGTGATCCACTTTTGAAGTACACTTGAAATATGAGAACGTTGAAAAAATCGTGGAATACTATTGGTTATAGTGTTGAACTTTAGCTGGAATAACTTCACGCACGAGGAATGGTTCCTCATTCAAAAAGCAGTGCAGCAGACGGGGACGCAAATCACGAACCCCTTCCTTTTCTACCTAGAAAACATTTGCCCATATGGTAACAGCCACTAAAATGGGGAACATTTCCAAAAAGGCCACATTCCTTATGACTCCGCTGGCATGCCAGGGTGAGGTTCAATCGCCCCTACACCGTTCTGAGCCAAGCATGGCTCCAAATCCAACGCTGTCTGTCGCATCAGTGAATAGGCCAAGCGTATCGTTGGAAATTGGCTGTGTAGGCCAAATGACAGAGCCATTAAATTGCTGCAGAAAAATGCGTTCGATTCTCAGGTCCTCTTTCTTCAGCCGAGAATCGTATGTGATTATGTTTGTGTGTGAGGCCAGTTAGTGCTCTTGCAATTGATTTTGAAAAGGGTTGTGCCATGGAAATAATCTGCAAGGTGAAATTCAACTGACCAACTTGCACCTGGAGCTGGTGCAGGATCACCTTCCTTAGGGCTAACATAGTGTCAATTGACAAGTTAGACAAGTGGTAGGCCCATGGTCTTATCTGGTGACAGGGGAAGCCTCAGATCCATGAACAAAGCAGTTAATGCGTTCAAAGTACATGAGCATGCCCCTAACCCAGGCGTTAGCAAGACCAAAAAATAATTAAAGTAATGAATCACCTCCTGATGGCCGATCATTGTTGTGAAAATCCACAGTAGCAGAGAGATGAATTGTTCACAGCATGTGCATGACACTGCGCTACCCATTGGCATGCACTTGTCATAACAGTACGAGTCCCAAAATTGGAATCCCAAGAGGTGATAGTCATCAGGGTGGACTGGGAGGAGCCTTAAGGCAGATTCTACATCTGATTTTGCTAGTAAAGCCCTAGGGCCCAACTCATACAGTCTGAATAATGCCTAATCTATTGAAGAGTATCTGACTAAGCAAGACTGGAGGTCGATAGCATAATTCACAGAAGACCCCGTGGGCGCTGAGAGGTTATGAATCAACCTAAACTGCCCAGGATCCTTCTTAGGTACAACGCCCAGGGGGAAAAACAAAATCCTCAAAAGGAGGAGCGTGGAAAGGCCCGGAAATCCTCCCCAAGGCACTCGTTCACTAACTTTTTTGAGACTACGGCTTGATGCAGGTGGGTTGAAACCAAATTGATACAATGTGGGATGGGGCCATTTCGGGTGCGGGGATCCTGAAAACAGTGGAAAATGCCAAGTACAACAATTTTACAGCTTTCTTGCTAGGATGCAAGTTCACCCATGGGAGTAATTTGGTGATCGATACAGGTGTTGGCAACTGAAAACTAGTTGGGCGGCTAAACACTATTGTTTCCTTTTTCTATGGACTTCTTGTTATACTTGAACTCGCAAAAGGAACAAACAAGCTTATATTTACATGACCCCGCCGAATGTGCGCATAACTTCCTATTAAAGGCCTAGAATGACCCCTTCCTGTCCCCGGAGTGTGGGTGATAAAAAGGAGGCTTTGTTAGGATTTTCTTGATGACACTCTCTAACCTGACATTGACCTCTGTCTGATCCCATGTTGGGATTCTTCACTTTGGCCCACCGAAAATCGCGATCACAATCCAGCCACACAGTGCCCCCATATATGTGAGTATCTTGTTGGAATAGAATATCATGGAGGTCGTGACCTCTGGTTTCTTATCAGACATTACCAACATATAGACATTGAAGCCACATAACCAATTTGTAACGGATTTCACCACTCTAGGTTTGCTATCCTTTCCTGGTGTGTCTTTCCCTTTTTTTTATCTTAGTGCTCGGAGTCCCTTCTCTTTGCCCTTATTGGTGAATAAACATCTACAAAATCACCTTTCCACATCTTCCTGTTGACGTCCTCAGGCACATGGGAGGCAATCTTACCCTGCTTGTACAGTAATGTGACCTGGCCCCCAAGTGCCTTGGTGGATGCAGACCCCCGCTGACAACACTGTATCAGTGTCTTAACCTGATTCAACCGTTGTAGTGTCCTTTGCCCTGGATGACTTTGATTCACTGTTCTTCCTCCCTTGTGGGCAGAAATTCCCTACACCTTTGCGAGTTTTGTTACTGACTCAACCTGTTTCTTCAAATCCACAATAGTGAAAAGAACATAGTTGGATGGGGCCCTTGGGAAAGTCAGGGGGGAGCCCACATTTGCCTTATCTGCAGGGCTGATCAACTTGAAGAGCAGTTAGGCCACTGTACTCAAAAAACCAAACTGTAGCGTCCTGTAAATTTGGCAACTGCCCTTGAGTAGGAGGGTCTTGCCCTTGCGGGGGAGCAGCATGGTCTGGACTGGGGAGACAAACTGGGGCTGGTTGCCTAAAGATGAGGTTGCCAAGGGAATGCCTTGAAGCCCAAAGAGAGGGCTGACAAGACCCACTTATTGTCTGCCAAGGCGGCAAGAACCTATTTGGGTTCTGATGAATTGGGCTGTTGGGGGGTAGCCTCCTACCTGAGAGGATGGATGGTTAGTAAGCTGATGGGTTAGGGTAGTGGGACTAACCAAGGAAGGGCTGTGTTAATCATCAACTGTACTCTTGTGCACTGCCTAGACGTCCTTTGCCACCACTGCCATGGATGGTACCTCTTCCATTACAACATTTAAGTAAACTTGCATATTCTCCCTGGCCCTTGGCTTTACTGGTGGGAAAGCTGGATGGGGGCAGGACATTCGATCGCCGCGAGTGGTCAGGCACTGCTATTCCATCTCCCTGCTCTGAATCAGACCCAGAAGCGCCAGAGTCTGCCTCGTCGCCCAGTTTGGCGAGGACCAATTTCAGTAACTGTGCCAACAAGTGCCAAACAAGCCATACACAAAATACAATAGGTAATACACCCCTCTGGGGGGTTACATGTTAATATTGTAGGATGCTTAGGGGGCTAAAAATGGTAATGGAAGCCCGCGCTTAGGGCTCTAGGCCCACACATCCGTGTTGCAAGGCAAAATTAATAAGGGAAGGGGAGGGAGGTAAAAATGCAAGAACTGGAGCCCGTGCCTCTGGGCTCCATGCCGAAGCCATCCGCATCGCGGAAGAGAAGCAGTTGGCGGGGTGTAAAAGTTGTAAGTATGCGGGAATCCATGTCTTGGTAGAATGCAGTAGGCAAGGAGAGGAGATCAAAAGTCGTAGTAGATGGATCCCGGTCTTCAGGGCTCTGAGCCGTGGAGATCCTGTAAAGGCTCACCTGAGTTTACTGCAGGGATGACATGGATGAATACGACGTTAGACCCCAACTTCCCTCACCCGCCTCCTTCGCCCAACTAAGTCAAAGCCAAAAAGGGAAGGTGGGAAAGAAGGGAAACAAAACAAGGGAAGGAAGAAGGGGTAGACATCAGCTAGATCTTCTGAGAGAGTCTTCTAGAATCCTATTAAAAATCACAAGGTGACTACTATTTATGAATAAAAGCAGCAAACTATTATACCCCTCCCTTGGAGTGTTCTGATGAGGGCCCCACATTTATGTCCAATGCCTGTTAGTGTGTGTGGATAGCGCCAGGCCCCTCCTTAACCAATGGGGTAAAAGTTCCCATGGGTAACCCTACCAACCTTTTCAGCACTTCCTGTGAGTTTTAAGTTTAAAGCATTTTTATTAAGACAAAACATAGGAGGTAAGGAAACATGGGGAGTAGGGTTACATACATTCAAGTGATGAGCTGAGCATAGATCTACGAGTGCGATAGTGGACAAAGCTGCTGCAGAGGAAAGAAAAACAATGGCAAAATGATAAAAGCTGAGTACAGTCGACACCATGCCGCAGACTGGAAAAGGAAGGCCAACAATGCAATAAACCAACCCCACCAACCCCCAGAACCCTTCCCTCCAAACACCCCAACTCGCCCCAACCCCCACCCACCTCCCCCCCGTCCAATGCTCGGCTAAAACGCAACCTGCCCGCCTGCCACACCCCCCTCCCCGTGAGCCCAGATCTTGTGTCTCCTTAGTCAGGTGAAAGCGCCTGTGGCGTTAGTCTCAGAAGTCTGAGGTACCTCGGGCAGGTGAGTTCCCTGAATTCTGTAGTTAAAAGCGCGTGAAAAGGTTGCCATAGCTCATCAAATTGGGCCACGTCCCCCGCCACCATAAGCGATAGTTTCTCCATACCCAGCACATGCCAAAGCCTGTGCAGCCAACCTGTGATGGAGGGGACCGTGGCGGTACGCCAGTGGATCAAAATGTTCTGAATCGCTGAGCCCAGCTCTATCGCAATTTGCCTGCCCCTGCGGGACTTCAGCGGGTACATCAGGCCATTCGGGAGGCCCAGCAATACATACGCCGGGAAGCGTGGCAATTCAGTTTCAAAATGTACATCAATTTCGTCAAGAACCTCCTTCCAGTAAGCCTCTAACAAGGGACAGTCCCAGAGTATATGTGTAAGGGTCCCCACCCGACCACAACCCCTCCAGCACTCCTTCTCGATATGCCTATTCATCTCGTGTAGCCTCTCCAGGGTGTAATACCAGTACGTGGACACTTTGGAGAATGTTTCTGTGAGACCTGTGTGATATGCAGAGTGTCTCGCTCGGTGCGCAATTTGATCCCATTCTTTATGACTAAGTGTCCGTCCCAGTTCCCTATGCCAGCGCTCCCTGCCCGGGTTATAGAAATGAAACGGAGGGGGCTGCAGGAACTTGTAAAGATCGGTGATTAGCTTGGCATCAGAGGCGCGGGTCACCAACCACCGCTCGTATGGCGTTATCTGGTGGTCAGCAGAGCCCCGCACCTGAGATTGAAGCGCCCAATGCCTAACCTGCATATATCGCAACCTATCTGACTCGGGCAATTGGAACTCCTGTTGTAACTGCTGAAAGGGGACCACCCCCTCCGGTCCATATATCTGGAAGAGCGCTCGGCAGCCCGCCGCTCTCCAGTGGGAGAAAGCGCCTGGTTCCATCCCGGGGGAGAAATCAGGGTTGTCCGCTATCGGCGTGAAAGGCGAAGGGAACGTGGTGAGTTCGCGAACCTCATTAACTGCGTCCCATACCCTCAAGGGGACTCGCGTGACGAAAGAAGCGTAGAGGTTGGGGGGGCGGTGAATCCAGCGCAAGAATGGAACCTCCTGGAGGGTGCGTCCCGCCACCGCCTGGTCCTGAAAGAGCCAGTGTTTGTCGGACTCCCACCTGCTCCACTCCACAAGGTAGCGCAACTGCGCCGCCTGGAAGTATTTCCGGAGGTCCGGGATACCGAGACCCCCCGCCTCCGGGGCCAGCGTGGAAAGAACCCTCTTCATCCTAGGCTTGCGGCCTTGCCAGACAAAGCGAGCGATGTCTACCTGTGTCTGTCTAATCCAGCCCACAGGAGGCTGGAGCGGCAAGGCCCGAAAGAGATATAGGATCTGGGGCAGGACCGTCATCTTGACCGCCGCAATCCTGCCGAGCCAGGACAGCAGGCTTTTACTCCAGCGGCCCAGCTCCTCCTTGATCTTTCTACTAAGAGAGGCATAGTTGGCCGTTACCATCGCTGGCAACGTGGGCGCTAGCAGAATCCCCAGATACGGCACCAGGGAAGATGACCACTGCATGGGGAAGAGCCGCTGCAGATCTTGTCTAGTATCCGCGGCCAGGGACACATCCAGAGCCACCGACTTGGCCATGTTCATCTTAAAACCAGCCACTTTCGAAAAAGCGTCTAGTTCCTGAATACAAGCGGGGAGGGCCCGTCTAGGATCGTCCAAGGTCAACAGGACGTCGTCCGCATAAAGACTGACCGTGTGGACATACTGTCCCATCCTGATCCCAATCGCATCCGGGTTTTGGCGAATTTTCTGGGCAAACGGCTCCATGTAGAGAGCAAAGAGGAGTGGGGAAAGCGGGCATCCCTGCCTAGTGCCCCGTTCGATCGCAAAACTGCGGGAGCTGCACCCATTAACCCTCACCGTCGCCGAAGGGTACTTGTAGCAATTGAAGACCATCGAACAGAATTTGTCTCCAACGCCCAGTTTCCGCTGCACCTGCTCTAGATAAGGCCAGTGAACCCGGTCGAATGCCTTCTCGGCATCCACCGCCAACAACATCCGTTCACCCGGGATCCGCGAAGCTTTCTCCAAAATGTGTGCTACTCTCTTAGTGTTATCGACGGTTTGTCTGCCAGGCACAAAGCCAGCTTTATCAGCCTCAACCAGACCCGGCAGATGCAGGGCCAGCCTAGATGCTAGAATCCCTGTATACAGCTTAAGGTCGACATTCAGGAGCGATATAGGCCTGTAAGAGCCGCAGAGGGCCCGGTCTTTCCCAGGTTTCGAGATCACTGAGACCATTGCCCTTAACAGGTCCGGTGGGATGGCTCCCGGCTCGGAAAAGGAGTTAAACAGGCGGGTGAGAATGGGGGCCACGACCGGGCAAAAAGTTTTATAAAACAAGGACGTGTAACTGTCCGGGCCTGGAGCTTTCCCGTGTTTAAGCTTGGCTATCGCTGATATCACCTCCTCCACGTGGATGTTACGTTCGAGGTGTTCCGCCTGTGCTGGGTCCAGCGCCGGAAGGGCTACTGACTCCAAATATTCCGTGGCATCCTCTGGCGAGGGGGGTTCCCCCGCGTAGAGCGCTTCATAAAAACTACAGAACGTTTCTGCCACCGCGGTGTCATCAGAGACCGCCACCCCGTCAGTGCCGAGCAGTTCCTTCACCACGTTACGTTGGTGCGCGATACGGAGCCTATTTGCCAAGAGTTTGCCACACCTATCCCCTCCCGTGTAAAACGCATGTTTTAGACGCAGCGCCGCGTATTCCGCCCTATCCATGTCCAATGCCGACAGAAGCTTCCTGGCAGCCTTCAACTGCCTCCACACCCTAGGAGCTCCGGTACGACGATGGACCTGTTCCAATTCTCGGACCTGGGAAGTCAGCTCTTCCCTCTTGCGCTGTCTCTCCCTGTTTTCAGCTGAGGAGATGGAAATGAACTCCCCCCTAAGAACCGCCTTCAGCGCCGCCCACTGTGTCGCTGGCGAGGTGTCCGAGTTTGCATTATGTGCCTGGTAGTCCCGAATCACTTCCTCAATATGCTTCACCACCGTTTTTTTGTGCAGGCGGGTGTCTCTAAGGGGCCACACCCCTCGAGAAGGGGAGGCCGTCGGCAGCACAAATGCGCCCACGACCGGCGCATGATCAGACAGCGACAGGACACCAATGTCCGCCGCCGTAGCAGCAGCACACATCGGTCCACTAACCAAGAAGTAGTCCAACCGTGCGTAGGTCCGGTGCGCATGTGAATAATAGGAATAGTCCCTATCCGTGGGGTGGAGCGTGCGCCAAAGATCATGCAGATCCATGGCAGCGATTCGAGCCTTCCCAGCCTGTGAAAGTTCCCCAGTCTGCGGGTATCGCTGCGCTGACCTATCGAGTGTAGAATCAAAAACTATATTCAAATCGCCCCCTAGAATGACATGTCGATCAGGAGAGGCAGTCACGTCCACTAGCACCGAGTCCAGAAAGCGCTCTTGGTGGTCATTTGGGCTATATACTGAGCCAACAGTGAACGTTGTGTCCCCCAGCCGGAGGCGGTACGCCAATAGCCTCCCCTTCTGTTCCGCAAATTTGTATAACACCTCCCCCCTGAAGGAACTCGCTAGCAGAATGGCCACCCCCGCAGTCTTAGAAGCAGCAGCGGAGAAAAACTGAGTTGGGAATTTAGTAGAGCGCATCCTGTGACAATCCCGTGATAGCAAATGGGTTTCTTGCAGGAGGCATATATCCGCCTGTGTCCCCTCCAGCAGAGACAGGATTGCCCTACGCTTCACAGGGTTATTCAGACCCTTAACATTAAGGGTCACTACCTTCAGTGACGACATACCCCCAGGGGACCGGAAGCGCTAAGCCGCGGGCAGTCAATGAGCGGGGGGGGGGCACAGGACAGCCGCGCAGGGCAAGCAAAATAGAACCAAGCAATAACATTAGAGACATTGGACGGTACCCCTTCAACCCCCAAACAACTCCCAACCCCAACCAAAACAGACCCATGGCAACTAGCCAATTCCCCACTCACGCATAAACAACCCATTGTCCCAGTCATGTCCCAAAACGGACAAGTCTGTGGAAAGCACAAAAAGTGGACGTCCGGCCACTCGTTCTCCCCGTCTCTCCCCCGACCCTCCCTCCAACCCCCAAACCTGGCATTGAAGAAGCTCTGTCCATCTCCCCCCGGAGTGAGTCTACGCCGTCATGGCGACGCCGTTCGTGGCGGCCGAGTCCCTGGCCGCTTCTCTCAAGGCACTAGCCATGCCCGCCCTGACAGTGGGTGAGTCCGGCCGTTCAGCGCTCGCCGTCGGTCTCCTCCTCGTCGACCGCTGTCGTCCTCTTCGATCAGAACGCCTCCAACCCGGTGTCGTGTCGCCCTCTTCCGTGGCCGTGAGACCTAGGACACCGCAGACATCTTGCAAGGAACGCAGCTGGTGTAGCACGCCGTTCCAGCGGAATATCAGGCGAAAGGGATGCCCCCGTGAGTACGGCGTCTCATTCTCTCGCAGGAAATCCGTTGCGATTTTGAAGGACCTGCGCTTCTGTAGGGTGATAGCAGACAGGTCCTGAAACAGCGCCACAGGCCGTTAGCGGAAGGTCAATGGCTGTTTCCTGCGGGCTTCAGCCATGATGCGTTCCTTCACCGGGAAATCCGGGAGGTAGGCCAAGATATCCGGTGGAGGTGCCGTCGCCTGTCGCTGTCGACCGACTCTGTGGGCCCTGTCGATACGGATCGGGAAGTCCGCGGGCTCTCCTAGGATCTCCCTGAGCAAGTCCTTCAGGTAGCCCGTCAAGTCTGTCCCCTCATCCGCGGACGGCACACCTCGGACCCGAATGTTATTCCTCCTTGACCTGTTCTCCAGGTCCTCATTGTGTGCCTGGAGTTCGACATGTTGCTCTCTGAGACGGAGAACATCTTGCTGCAAATGGACAATCTCATCGTCCCGCCGTTGAGCCGCCGCCTCCACCGTCTCCATCCGCTCACCTAGGCCCTCCACCTCTCTACGGACCTCGCGCACCTCGCTGGCCACCTCCTGCTTCAGCGTCTGAAAGTCGGCCTTAAGCGAACTGAACAGTTCCTCCATGAAGGACCTCGTGACGGGGGGCTCACTCCCGGCCGGGTCCGCTGCGGCTCTAGATGAGTTTGGGGGCGGTTGCGCCCTGTCTCGCTGTTGCTGGGCCCTGCTGAGCATGTCCGGCAGGGTGCGGTCCCCCTTCCTCGATCCTCGGTTCCCCGACATTCGTGCCCTGTGGGCTGCCGCACTCCACACAACCAGTTATGGGGCCCCAGGCCACTAGCAGCAGGTATCGGCGTCGATGAGTCTTCAACGGCTGGCAGAGCGCCGTCGGGGGGAACGCCCGCTGAAGTAGGGACACCAAAGGTCTAGCTCCACCGAGGACAAAATGGCGGGCCAGGCCTGTCGCAGAGGGCAACTCGCATCCCAACCAGAGTTCGGACGTTGGCCCCCACAGGGGGGACACAGACCGCAGCTTCCCTCCGGGAGAAAGAGCTATGCAGGGCCATGCAGTGCCAAGGGCGTAGGAGCTGTACCCAGGCAACACTGTCGGAGGGCTTCGTCACCGTCGTCGTGAAGACAAGATGGCGGATGGGCGTAGCCGGGTAGACCAGTCGAGCCCGGTAGCGCCGTCGAGGCCTCGCCAAAAGTCAGTTTCACTAGATGAGTCTCTTCCAGGGCCGACGAGCCAAATAAGGGAAATAGTTGACCCGGTCCCAGATCCCGAGCACTTTTATAAACTGGCGATGAGGCCGGGGCTCACACAATGTAGGAAGCCGTCGCTGCTAAGCCAAATGCCTCCACAATCAGACAATAGGCTTCTCCCTTCTCGACAGCTCGCAGTAGTTATCATCCGGCGTACCACACCGGGCACCATCTGATGCGAGTATGCAGGCAAACTCCGCGCCAGGCCACCAGACACCAGCATCAGGGTCCTCTCGAGCTTCACGGCCAGCGCTCCGCACCGCTCCGCCTCCGTGGCGCTCCGCAGTTAGGTTATCGGTCTCTAAGCGTGCCTCCGCCGGAGCGATCGGGACCAAAGTTGCACCAAAATGTGCCCCAGGGTCTCCGCCACCTTTCCCTCTGCCGCCAAGCTTCAGCGGGGGGAGAGAAGCTGACGAAAAAGGGCTTGGGCTCAGTCGGGCCGGGGAAGCTGCGGGAAGAAGCGTCCGCTCACCCCGCCATCTTGGCCACGCCCCCTTCCTGTGAGTTTTACTGTATGCTTTCCCACAGTGCCCTTCTCCATCTTAATCCGACATGGCAGAACCTCTCTTCTCCTAGTTAGAGCTTTCTGTGCCCAGAGGTGTGGCTATGATAATGGCAAACCCTTCCTTGTGGTCACCCGAAAGCTGTGGTGGGGCAGCCTTCTCCCCACTGGGTTTGGAGCCGAGCTGACTACTAAGACAAATGGAGAGAGCCCTAGATGTGTGCTACATCAGCCAGTAACAGAATAGGCACTCTATGAAGCTTAGGAATGGGTTAGTAGAACCCCCCAATCTTTCCTCGTCAAAAAAAGAAAATCAACCTCTCCACACTAAAGCCTTTTGTCCACTGTTTGGAAGCAATACACATAACCCCACAGGAGAGCCATTAATAGTCAGTTGACCTATGAAATGGCAGAAAGGCATACTTGGCTTAGACAGGAAAATGAACACTTTTTACATGTCAGTTTTATTGTGTTGAAAGAGAGAACACAAAGCACTTTACGACTGGATAGCAATAGTAAAGTGCAGAATCCTATGGACAACATAAATGGGTTCTGCTATAGAAAGCAGAAAATCTGGGGGAATGCCACGCAAAATATGGTATTTTCCACCACACACCTAATGTGTATGGGTGCGCAATGTAAAGGATAAAAGCAGTGCAAAAATGGACACCTAATTGTGGTGTACTAAGGACATTCAAGAAAGTGTGAAACTTTAAAAAAGTTTTATTTATGGATTCTCATAGGATGTTATCAGAGCACTGAAAAGCTTAATTGGAAACAGTAACTAATGCAAAGGCATGTGGTATATTATGTGTGATACTTGTTCATGGTGTTTAATCTTCTTTCTATACCTGGTTCTATTCAAAATCCCTCTTTTTTCCCACTTACATGGTTAGATTCATCAGCCTACAATGCTCAAGGACCAAGTCCAAGAGGTATCCACCTGATGATAGCCAGATCAATTCTTACCCAGTAACAGCCCAAGGATATTCTGTGACAATTCGGGTGACCTCTGTGCTTGTCTTTTCATAGGCGAAGGCTGTGACCTGTTCTTTTGGTCATTTATTATTTTTTGAGTTTGCTGTTTGTTCCTTAGACCCTTCCTCTAGGGTTATTGGACTGGTCCCATTTGAAACCTAATCAGCGGTAGTCATGTAGGCAAGTGGAATTGTTAGAAAGGAACCGCTTTCCGACTGCACATTGAAGATCTGATGCTTACATTTTCTTAATTGTAGAATTTATAGCAGTAGTGGGTGGTGAACTGATCTTGCACAACTGGAATAAACAAATCTCTGGTTTAGGAATTTAAGAGTAATTCATTCAATGGTTCTGTGTACCTCACAGACAATCTTAAAGGTGGCTCTTAAGAAAATTGGACGTGAATACAGATGTTTTCATATTCGTGAGGCTCAACTAAACCAGGGAGCATTTGTCAGCAATCTTGATGTATTAGTCTCAATCACTTCAAGTCTCTTCAACAGAAGTCCTGGAGTGCCTTCTTATAAAACATTGAAATAGTCTAGCATTCATCCCATCAGGGCAGACACTTCCATAAACCATTCATACCTGGCCAGCATAGGCTGCTTTTGTGTCATTTCATCATTTGGAACATACAAAAAACGGACTCATGGTATCTAGTCTTTCCCTTGTAGATCTTCATCAATCTTAACATCCAAATGTAGATGGTAGATGGTTTTAGACAGTCGCCCAGGGCAGAAGCATTCCATATATCCCTAGCCTGCTGGACATTGAACTTGTTACATTCCTCTGATTCTTTTAATGCACCACTCAATCTGCCTATGTCTATTAGGACTAAGAAACTTTCTGCATAGTATCATATATGACATGGTTAACCAATGGAATATAGTCACTGTCTAGTCTTTAGGCTTAATGTTAAAAAATATGTGATTTATAATGCTGCATTCAATGCCCATCATAAAGGTCTCTCGGCTGGGTATTCATATATTGTCTCTTTCTGTTTTGCTTATTTCAATGTGTATTCAATGGCTAGTTCCAGCATAGGTCTACCTTTTCTATCCCCATTGTCTAGTTTGCAGAAAGGCACAGGTCCTCACTGTGAAATCTGTATTCATTTTGCCTCCTGGAGGAGCCATTGATCGGTCAGTAAGGACTGCTGAACACAGTTCAGGAGAAAGCCAATTACTGCTCCGCTGTTCTCTGTAGTAAGTATTTAAACACGGGGACTCTTGTTGCTGGCACCTGACATCACACTTCCGATAGATCCAATGAGGGTATCATACTTTTGGGTTCTACATCTTGTGAACACTTGGATGTGGTTGAAATTGTCGAATTGAAGTGGCATTGTGTGACCTGGAGTTTGCATTTAGTTTCCATTAGGAACTGGGGCTAGTGTCTATCGCCCCGTCTGTCAGAGGAATCCTGCTGGGATCACATCCTGCTGGATTCCTTTTGTTTCTTTTATTGTATCAAATAAATAAAGGCCTTTCCAGCACGATTCAGTGCTGAAGTATTTTCATTCATAGTCTCTGTAGCCACCCACTTATAATATGAAGCTAAAAGAATATTACATCACAGCCTGATATTTCAGGATCAAATCCTTCCTGAGCAGGTGTATTCCCCTAGTGTTCTTATCCACTCCTGGTATGCTGAAGGCTCCCAGTCACCCTGGAGGGAAGAAAAGGGAGACATCAGAGATCTTGCTGTCAGCCTCCAGTGTTTCAGCCAACCACTTCTCTACAACTCCTTTGTCATCTGTGTGGCCCCTTTCCACTAAGATATTGTGCCCCATCTTACTTGAAGGGAAGAGACCAGAGACATCAGAGAGCGCCCATTTAAGCGTGTGCCTTTCTGTCAGCTGTCACTGGGTCGCTGAAGATATAGGAAGCCCCTAACCTCGGAACTCTACCACATAAGGGAAGTTCCCCATCTCTCTGCATCCATGAACCCAAACACACTCTCTGTATCTCCAACTAAGGTCCCAATTGGTGACTTGCATAGTCCTGGACCATCCCTCTTCAAAAGGAGGCTGCTTTAACTTTTCCTGAACTGCTTCTTGTGCATTCTGTTACCATGACAGCTGTGCTCTTGCTTCTTGGTGAAGCCCCAGGATGCCTCTTTTCTTGGTAAGAACTTCCTTTTGAGGTTTCTCTCCCTATTCTCATAACTCGAGTCACCTCTTCTGTGGGAGCCGAGAATGCATGAATTGCTAGTGTCTTTGGGTTTGTGTCAGATGGGCACCTGCAGTGTTTTAACTGGAGGTACTTGGTGAACTCTGAGCTACACCTGCTATCTCCTCACAAACCTCACTCCCTGGGTGCTTACACGGGTCCAAATTAAGCCAACCCAGCTTGAAGAGTCAAGGTATGAGTGACCCAGTGGCTGGGTTTAATCACACCTTTAAACTGAGATAGTAATAAAAGGCGCCGTACAGCACAGAGAGATTGTTCAAAAAGTTCTGGAATCATGCTGACCATACACAGCCAACAGGACGTAACTGCAATGCTAGAGTGTAAGGAAAAATTATGTGTGTACATATTGGCCTCAGCAAGGAATGATACGAGCTCCCACAATGTCAATGAGAAACTGATTGAGCAAGGAGGATGCAGGCTCACCACACAAACCTTCAAGGTTTCCTGCAATACCCGAATGTTCTTGCAAAGTAGATATTTTTGATTCTGACACCTTTACCTACATGGTCTGCATACCTCATGGCCAGCTCCCTACCAAGATGATCTCTGATTTCTACAATATGTCCTGGCAGATCTGGAGAAAAGTAAGCCAAAACCACAAAGCCAGTTTTGTACTGCTGTATTTCTCACCAGCAGTGCTAGACATGGCAGGAAGAAGTTGTGTAATTCCTGCCCCTCCCCAGGTAAGTGGTAGCACTGCATACCTAAGCTACCTAAGGCATGTCAGATCCACCAGCGGGAGAGAACCATAAAGGAGGGCCTACGTTTGCTGGACAAGTCATTGTCTACTTGGGGAAGAGGTGCAACTCAGTTATTGAAGATGAGAGCAGATTTTACCAGGAACTCTAGAAGGACTGTTCCCCACCATTGTATAGGTAAAAAGGTTTGTGCACAGGCTCCAGATTCAGCTACCACAACCTTCAGTCTTTGCATACCTATTCTGAGGTCGTTGTAGCCTTCCCTCTGCTGTGATTAAGATACATAGTTTGCAATTGCCCTCGCAATCTGACCTTTATAGTCTCCTGGGGGAAAATTACAAAATATGGCTTTCCTTGAGCGGACTCTCTGAATTTTGAGAATATGTAGGAAAACACACAGGTAGATCAGAAAAGGTCTAACAGCAGCAGAATGCTACAACTTTTTAAGCAGTGCAAAGACTTTCATCAGGTGCTTAATTTGTAGTGGACATGAATTTACTTTGCCAGGGCAATGTAGTAAAGTACTCTGTCACAAGCGTCGTGGATATCGTCACGGGCGCCTTCCGAGATATTCTTTTTTGCCAGTCACAGGTCGCAATGAGGATGGACCGTGATTCTTATGATATTCGAAATATCCTTCAGACAGCGTTTTTAGCACTTTAAAGAAATCACCTTTTTAATCAGCCAGTAGGACATCGTGCTTAATATCTCGTATTTGCATACATACAAGTGAGAAGGAAACGCCTTGTAGCGCCATCAGTCACGATCGCATGACAAGAGCTAGCAGCCGTTATCGTTTCCCACAAAGGGTAGTGGTGCCCTCTAATTTTGAATCCGCTTACATACAAGTATAAAGGGCACGTCTTGTAGTCACATTATAAGCAATTATATAAGAAAAGGCAGCAGCTGTCCCATTTTTCATGAATATTTTCGGATCTTGACTGATTGCAAGTAGATCCATTTACTAGATGCAATTGTTAAAGAAGCACTTCGGCGCACAAATAGAACACGAGATTAGCACAGTATTCTTGTCATAGCAGCATTGTGGATTTTTTTACAGCAAACGCATGGTCACCAGACCCATAAGGACCACGCAAGCAATATCTTAAATCTTGCTGTATGCCACTGGTACAATCACCCTGAGGAAGGTTGAACACCGAAACGCGTTGGTGATAATTGCGGTTTGACACCAGTGTTTTTCTGTATAACATTCTTCATTCATATATTTGTGTTTAATATTGGATTAATTTGTTCTTTCTAGTACTGTATCAAATAAGGTTATCCGATCCCGTCTCTCACAGTGGTCACAATGGCACATGCATCAAGCGATTTTGGAATCGCAAACGGTGCGAATCGCAAAAATCGGCCGTTTGCGATTCCAAAATCACTTATTGGGATGCATCATTTATTTTTCATGTATCGCAATTTAAGAATTCGCAATTTTTTGCGATTTCTCAAATTGCAATAGCATTTAAGAAATCGCAAAATTTGCGATTTCTTAAATGCTATGCATGATTAATTTTATTTTGCGAATTCGCAATTTTGTAGGGAAAAATTACCATGAAGTGCGAAAAGTGTAAAAAATGCAAATAAATGCATATTTTACACTTACATGTTACACACACACATGCCCTTGGGACATGTGTGTGAGTAAAATGTACTTACGTGACATTCCAGGGGTGCAGGGGGGGTCCTTTGGACCCCCCCTGCACCCTTGAAATTGCATTCCCATTTTGCGATTCCTTAATTGCGAATTCGCAAAATAAAATAAAAATAAAAATGCCCTCTAGGCCCATAGGAATCAATGTAAAGCGATTCCTTATTTGCGATTCGCAAGTAAGGAATCGCAAATAAGGAATATTAAGAAATCGCTACAACTTTTGCGATTTCTTGATGCATTGCTGTTTGCGATTCCTTAATTGCGATGCCTTAATTTTCGCAATTAAGGAATCGCAAACGGCACCAATGATGCATGTACCTGATAGTCTCTTAGGTGTAAAATTCGCTATAGAATAGAAAGAGATTAGATTCCATTTATTGACATTTGATCATGTGTTGATACATATAAAAGTTTTACTATATATTGTTTTATTACCAAATGTGAATCATGTAAAAAGAGAAAAAAGAAAAAAGACATAAAGGTAATTATCTATTACCAATTTTGATAAAAAGAAAAAGAAAAATAAAGATATATTTTTGATAATAAACATGTGTGGTGCATAATCAGTCAGAAATGTTATTGTGATACAACTGTAGCACGAAACTAAAAGTAGCACCGTTGCCCAGTGCTTGACCCTCTTTTCCCATATAGTAAAGTACTCTGTTGCCCTGAGGTGGTACCTGCCTGCCAAATTGTGAGATGTTAGCTGGCCCAGCAGACAGATTTTGCATTTACATGAACCGCTGTCATGGTGGTTCCCGGAAATGCATGGAAAGTGTGATGGACAACTCTGTGAACATGACAGAGCTGGACATCAAACTTTCAACTCTTTTTTAATTTTCGAAAAGAATATCCCAAAGTGCGACTTTCTTTTTTTAAATAAAAAAAACCAACAAGCTTCTCACCATGGGAGATTTATCCCATGGCTTGGGCGACATTATGCTGTTTTTAAATAATGGACAGGGAAAACTGTCCACTCTAAATAGGGTGGGCGAAAACATGGCCAAACCTCCAATGGCCCTTACTTCATAAGACCGTCAGAGATCTATGTAGATAGTGGAGACGGTGTAGTATCCTCAGTCTACTCAAGTTCTGCCTGCCTTTAAATGAGGAGGTTGGATCTTCCCTTTGGTTGAGAGGGTCCGTCACCTTTGCAATGGAGCACCTCTCCGTCAAAGTCTAAATCAGGCCCCAAGTCCTGGGTCCATAGTTTTCCTCATTCACAGATGTCGAAAGGCAGTCTACTCATGATTTCAACTCATGCCTTGGTCATCCACAACCCTATTCTCCCTGCCTCTTTATCTCACTCTTGCAAGTTCTTTTTCATTCCTGCTTCCTTTGTCACTGTTTTCCCGTCTTTCCCTTCCTGATTCTAAGGCTGATGATGAATAGTAAGCTCCCGGTCCCCAAGAAAGAGTGCTGGTGCGCCTCACCTGCATTCACCAGCTCAAATTAAGCATTGCTTTCAGCTCTATACACAGGTAGTGCTTTGTGTGTATATGACTAGAAGGGAATTTGCCTTCCTTTTGCTATATGTCTCACATGCCTGAATAATCATGCTCTAACTGTGATTGTTCTGTAGCAGCAGTAAATGTGATTCTGCTGTAGTGTGTTAGAAATAGCTGCCTTGCCACTGCAACATGCTTAGCATGCAGTAAATTTGGCCAGGCAGCTGCTGTGCTTGCTTGGCGTATGTATTTGAAGGTGAGCGACTGATCCAGCGCTGTATCTGTTTTGCTAAAAGAAAAAAATGGAGCTGAGATTCTTAATCATAGTACTTCATTTTGAGGAGAAAATATATATTCAGCACAGGTGAAATGTATTGATTGTTTAAGTACTAATACAAGAGATGGTAGGGTGGCATTGGTCGAGTATGCTGCCTGTCATTACACTGCAGTTTTCACTTGAGTATTATGTTGTTGTCATTGCATTTAGATGGTAGCAGAGTATATTTACTGTGCTGCTAAATGTGGTCTTGTCAGTGGCACACAAAATAGTCTTGTTTAATCAGTTGCTCTGCTCATATGCTTGAGTTTTGAGTTCAATTTACTTTGCTTGTTTCCATGTGGGTTTGTGTGTATAGCACAATGTTTGGTGCTGCTTGTTAATATACAATGCACAAAAAGAGGGGTGGTCCGAGTTGGTCGAATATACTTTGCAATTATTTCATGTTAATACACATTTACAGTCACCACAATTGTATTTCACTGTGGATAAGTTTAGCGTATTAGGAATAACGTATGCAGTATTCAAAAGTAAATTGTATTTATTCCATTTACAGCAGTTTTTGTTTATACTTGTTACTGCATATAATTATTTAGAAACCATCAACATATTATCAATGTAATTGTAAAATTATTACAAAAATGGTGCTCTCAGTGAGAAGGGGAAAGGGAGTGAGGAGTGTGTGAGGGACAAGGTAAAGGTGGTGTGACAATGGTACATCACAATCAAATCAAAACGCCTTTACAATCAAGGTAATACAAGTGTTCCCAAAGTACATCACACATAGGTACGATTGATTCGTTCTTTTGTTCCTATGGTGTGTAGGGTATGGCGTAGTCTACGTTTCGACCCCGAGTACGTTAAAGGGTTAGTATTGCCTCATGTTGGTGTCTTCATCAGGACATGGAGGAGAGCCTGGAAAACATGGCATTACCTAATATTAGTCGGCTATGTGGTGAGATAACATTTTAATATAAGTTAAATGTAGGGGTTACCTACATAGAAAATGACGGATGGCGGATCTTGCGTCACGTCTTGGGCTTAAGCGTGCTCCTTTCCGTTTCTGAAATAAAGTACAATGGGGGGAGGGGTTTTAGCGGGAATGCTAACGGCTAAATAGCCAACTGGCAAAGGGGATGCCATTGCACGTAAACTTACTGCGATTTGTCTTCTTTAGGATGGAGAGGGGATATCATTGGTTCTTCGTACACCTCGCACCTTTCTGGAGGGATCAAGAGAAAGATCTATGTCAGGGCTAATCATTTAAAAGAATTGTTTAACACGTTAAATGGTACAGTGTTAGAGACCTTAAAACAGCAGTGAGGCACGGCAAATACTGAAACAGTATTGCTGGGCGGCATGTAATTTAGCGAACATATTAACATGACCGCTTTTATAATATTCGTGCTTATTGGGGATTGACTAGGAAAAGTTGCCATGGGAAACTTAGTTGGAGGCGACTTGATACAGGGTTATCTCATACCTTGTACAGCGCGGGGGCTGCAGTAGTCAGCGCACATCACTTCCTCCGTGGTTGTGGGGATGCTCGCGGTGCTGCCGCTAGATGCTAAGAGCTGAGGGGCTCGGCTCGGGCAGCCAATCAGTGGCTTCTGGGCTTCCGGGCGATTATACCGTGACGACACTCAGCGAATGGTCAGGGGACCGTATGGAAAGAGTGTTTTAGTTTTCTCAGGGATTGAATCAAAGAGTGGTTTGTTTAGGGGGGCAAAGTTACCGAGTAACTTCGTGTTTGTGCAATGTCCACCACGTACCCGTACCTGGATATTGTCATCTTGTCGTAAAACCTCAACAAATGTCAAACAGTACAAAATTCTGAAAACAGTACTGTGACCTTGGTCATCGTGGCATTTAGAAACATTTGTTTGATTGAATATACAGGTACATATTTATAAGATAAAGGATACACATTTTAAAAGGATAGCAATATATATAATTCACCAATAACGTCCAGGCAGTATTACATTCTGAAGTGCCTTCTGAGCAACATAATCGTGTGTTGTATAGATGAAAAGGTGTCTGCTGAGAAGTTATGTGTCTACTGTCAGTACTGGGAGTTGGTACCTTTAAGCTAAGGTTGGGGACTGAGGTGGAATTTCTTGCTTCGAAAGTGACATATTGACAGTGTGATCATGTGACCAGAATGCTTTAGGATGGTTCTGGGTCAAGTCCTGCCATTTGAGCAAAGTTGGCATCCAGTTCGTTCAAACCTTTGTGTATGGTATTGAATTTGTGCATCCTTTTGCACTCCCTAATATTAAGGATGGAATTCAGATTCCCTTCTCGCGGTCCCAAGGTGATTTTTCAAGTATGACCCATTTCATGGATTCGAGAGTGTGATTCTTTTCCATGTAGTGTTCTACCAGGGGTGCCCCTGCTGTTTTGCAGCGAATCCTGCTGCAATGCTGGAAGATTCGGTTTTTGATATTTTGTTTAGTTTGCCCTATGTACATAAGATCACATGGACAGATGATAGCGTAGATTACTCCACTCAAGTTGCAATTTGTGAAAGATCTAAGGTCTACCGTTAGGTTGTTGTTGGCAACTTGTTTGGTCTCCCAACATGTTGGGCAGGCTTTGCATGACGTACACCGGAAATGGCCTACCACTTCTGGTAGATTCCAGAGTCCTTGGATGGTTGGTGCCTGCGGTGTGTCCAGAAGGGAACAGACAACGTGGTCTTTTATGCTTCTTGCCTTTCTAAACGATTCAGAAAAGGGAGTGGTGATGGACAGAGTATCTGAATTAAGCAGAACACTCCTACCCAGTCAACAGATCAGGGCTTGATCCATCACCGTTTTTTAGCTCACTGCACCATCCCAGCTCAGAACCTTGCTACATGCAAATTAGTCTGTCCCTGGCCCAGTGCATTATGGGAACAAGGAAGACCAAGCTACCAAGCCAATTCTTACTCTGTAACTTTGCCCCCCTAAACTAACCACTCTTTGATTCAATCCCTGAGAAAACTAAAACACTCTCTTTCCATACGGTCCCCTGACCATTCGCTGAGTGTCGTCACGGTATAATCGCCCGGAAGCCCAGAAGCCACTGATTGGCTGCCCGAGCCGAGCCCCTCAGCTCTTAGCATCTAGCGGCAGCACCGCGAGCATCCGCACAACCACGGAGGAAGCGATGTGCGCTGACTACTGCAGCCCCCGCGCTGTACAAGGTATGAGATAACCCCGTATCAAGTCGCCTCCAACTAAGTTTCCCATGGCAACTTTTCCTAGTCAATCCCCAGTAAGCACGAATAATATAAAAGCGGTCATGTTAATATGTTCGCTACATTACATGCCACCCAGCAATACTGTTTCAGTATTTGCCGTGCCTCACTGCTGTTTTAAGGTCTCTAACACTGTACCATTTAACGTGTTAAACAATTCTTTTAAATGATCAGCCCTGACATAGATCTGTCTCTTGATCCCTCCAGAAAGGTGCGCGGTGTACGAAGAACCAATGATATCCCCTCTCCATTCTAAAGAAGACAAATCGCAGTAAGTTTACGTGCAATGGCATCCCCTTTGCCAGTTGGCTATTTAGCCGTTAGCATTCCCGTTAAAACCCCTCCCCCCATTGTACTTTATTTCAGAAACGGAAAGGAGCACGCTTAAGCCCAAGACGTGACGCAAGATCCGGCATTTTCTATGTAGGTAACCCCTACATTTAACTTATATTAAAATTTCATCTAACCACATAGCCGACTAATATTAGGTAATGCCATGTGTTCCAGGCTCTCCTCCATGTCATGATGAAGACCCCAACATGAGGCAATACTAACCCTTTAACGTACTCGGGGTTGAAACGTAGACTACGCCATACCCTACACACCATAGGAACAAAAGAACGAATCAATCGTACCTATGTGTGATGTACTTTGGGAACACTTGTATTACCTTGATTGTAAAGGCGTTTTGATTTGATTGTGATGTACCATTGTCACACCACCTTTACCTCGTCCCTCACACACTCCTCACTCCCTTTCCCCTTCTCACTGAGAGCACCATTTTTGTAATGATTTTACAATTACATTGAGAATATGTTGATGGTTTCTAAATAATTATATACAGTAACAAGTATAAACAAAAACTGCTCTACATGGAATAAATACAATTTACTTTTGACTACTGCATACGTTATTCCTAATACGCTAAACGTATCCACAGTAAAATACAATTGTGGTGACGGTAGATGTGTATTAACATGAAATAATTGCAAAGTATATTCGACCAACTCGGACCACCCCTCTTTTTGTACTTACTTACTGACCCAGGTCCAAGAGTTTTGAGGGCCCACCCCTTTACAACTCACAATATACAATGCACAGCACTAGTTCTTGTTGTAGGTCACAGTTTCCAGTTTCATGGTAGGGTAGAATATGACTGGGAAGAGGATGTGTGCCTCCTTTTTTGGCCTTGGGGTGTGTGTGTATGAACTCTAGGTTTAGGAGATAGCTTTGAACATATGGAGAGGGTGTGTATCTCTACTGGGATCAATATAATGTGTGCTTGGAAGGATGTTGTTTACCTCCACTAGAGCTGAAAGATTACCCATATGCATGAGTTGGATTTTATGTGCCTATATTGGGTTGGAAAGCTATGCCCGCATATCTGGAGGATGGTCTCTACATTCACTGGTGTGTACTTCTAATTATGTAAAAAAAGATACAATTGGGATCATGTTTTGTCCCTCTGTATATATGTTGGTGGAGTGAGTGCCTCAACTGTGGGCAGAAATTAAACTAATAGAAGGATGAGTTTCCTTGCACAGTTGAAACTGAAATGCCATCCTGTTGGGCATGTATCATTTCTTGTTCTATGCATTGAGGCTTGTGGTACCTAAATTATGGGTTGAAAGGATAGATGGTGATGTATGATTCGTGTTTGTACTTGTTCAGGGTAGGAGTACCGCATCTATGAGTTGTAAGGATCTCAAATCATGATTAGTCTTTTCTTATTTAGTTGCAATGGGTATGTGGTTTTCAGAACTATTTTCTGTTTCCGTGTCACTGATGACCTGGGCCTGACCTGGTCTAGTTACTGAAACCTGAGCCCCAAGTTCACCCTGTTGACACTTGACTCTCAAGCAGTCCATGACTTTTTAGGGAGGTAATGGCGGGCAGAGATTCAGAACTCAATAATTACACAATAGAATGCAATGAATATCCAACCCAGTGATTTAGCTTTATGGAAAGGTAAAAGAACTTAACTACATAATATAAAACACGAGATTATTCAAGGACAGCAGGTTACTGTGTCTATGAATCAGTCCCTTAATGGGACCCGGTTACTGTTCAGTTAGAAACAGGCCGACAGTCCCAGCTCTAAGTCCCACATGTCCTTGGGGCACTGCTCAGTAAGTGTTTACCTGCTCTGGTGCAGTAGGACCATGGCGTGAAGTTCACACTGACTGTCATGAGTGCATATGGCCTTGCCTTCTCTCTCTGCACTTCCGTATGATCTGCAGGTGTCACAGGCATTCAGTGGGCATGGTTGCAATCTCCAGTGGTGCACGTTAAGCCCAAACACAACCCCAACCCTAATGGCGATGATAGCCCACCCAAAGTTCACTGTTGAGTCCATCTGAGTTCCGGGATGATGAGAAGTCACAGATGATACCAACACTGGCACAGTTCTCAGGGACACATCACGCAGAAGACTGAGGGAGGCAGGCACGGTTCTCCTCATTGGCGTAGCATGTGAGGTTCACTGGGAGGGTGCAGGGAGATTCACACCACCCCTCAGGTCGACTCCTTTGACATCGCTCCTGATCAGGGATACCCACAGGCAGCAAAAACTCTTGGGATCTTTGGTGCAGGGCACCAGGCTCAAACACGGGGCTATAGGGGTCCCATTCCAGTACCTGAGTTAGCTTCTTGAACAATTCTGTAGGGAGTCCGCTCTCCTCAGCAATTATCTCTTACAGGTCATTTCAGCAGGGCTTCTCTGGGCAAACTTCCTTGTGCAGAGGTGCTATCCTCTACCCTCTCTCATCTGGTCAAGTAGACTCCTTTCCAAGACAAACCCATAGCTTTCCTCCAGCAGGTAATTGCAGATTTTCTTATGATAACCCCATCACCTTTGAGGGACGGTCAGTCAGTGACATCAGCCGTGGATCTCAAGAGTTTACTTGACACTCTGTTGAGTGTCACCTCTTTAATCAGTGGAAATTATGGAAACATTTGAGGAAGTTTCAAGCTTTCAGTCAAAGCTCTTTACCAAACAGAAAATGCTTGTTCCCCAGTGACTGTTCTGGAACCAGTTTGTGGTGGTTCGCTAAATTTGTGTATTCCTCCTCTTCAGGGCAGACTCAGTCTTTGGGTCTTATTACGCACATATGCAGCGGTCCTGGGACTACTATACTCCTGATGGCGGTCCAACCACCACCATCCTGGTGGCTTTGCCCGCTTATGAGTGTGGCGATGGAACCGCCACGAGACAGCTTCCTCCATCGGGATAAAGGATCCCGCTGCTGCGGCGGTCTGCAAACAGTCTGAATATGCTGGCATATTCAAACTGCATATTACGACCTGCATCTTCACTGCTCTTTTCATAGCAGGTACCAGGCCAATAAAAGAGTGGCAGACACGCAGTCAAGGGAATCCTAACAGGATTCCCAGCTGAATCTGGGCCTGTGGGTGCATTCAGGGAGCACATTTTGTGCCCCTCTAGAAATGCACCCTCGTTCCTACACGATGTTGCATGCACACCATGGTGCATGCCACACCATGCAAGAACGTGCTGCCAGCACGTTCACTGCGGCAATATGCTGTTTTGGCTCTCCTATGAGTCTAACACAGCCACCATCATAAGACCGCTGTCTCATCCCTGCATACCCTGTATTAAACTCATAATTTGGCAGGCGGGCTCACAGCGCTCTTGGAGGTCTTCCTGGGCCCACCAGGGTGGCGGTCCCATTGGAAGACCACCAAAGTCGTAATAATGCCCTTTGTCTTCAGGTGATAGTCCCACAGGAGGGAGTGATGAGGATGTATCTTTAGGGAGAGCACCTACACCAAGAGCACAATGAGGAGAGATGTTTTTGCACCTCACCCCCATCAGCCGTTTAGAGTAGCGCATTAGGGAGAGACAAAAGGTAGCCCCTACAGAATGGTTCATCTTACACTTACAAATAAGCTTGCTGTCTCTGTTAATACCTGTGAGTATGATGTCATTACACACCATGATATATGCAGGACAGATCACGGCAATACCAATAAATGCATTGTTAATGTATGTCATAAGGTTTTTTTTAAGGTACATTTTTTTCAGTTGATAAAAAAACCATAGTATTTTACACAAGTAGAACATTAAAAGGGTGCACAGAAGCTGTATTTTTTTAATTGATTTTCAACTATTGCATTTTATGCAATGCTAAAATACATAAAAAATAGTGATACTAACATATTAGGATGATATTATTCATCTAGCCTTCTTATGATCCTTTTGGCAATTCACTAACATCTATTCTTGTTCATAATATGGTGCAGTAAATTTGTGTAGGTTGTCTTTAGACTTGAAGGAAATTAAATGATACGCTGCCCGTCCTGTACCTCTTTTTCTAGGGTACTATAACATAATGCCTCTCCCGGAATTTGTGGATTTTAAGTTAAATTATCTATATCTACAGCATTTGCAAGTTATAATGAATAAAATAGCTAACACACAAGACTTCTTAAAATACGGACTAATAATGTTCATCAAAGGCATTGCAGTCATTAACCGTTCCGCTTGGAAAGAAATTCTGTAGTACCAGCCTTACATTATGTTCGTCAGTCCCTTTGCAGTCAATAGCCGCTCCACTTTGAGATAAAATGTTATAACATACAAGGGGGGATATTCTCAAGAAAGTGTGATAATTACCGCAAAATTAGCTTAACGCAACTCTTCATAGCGCAGTCCATCGCGGGAAAATAACGCTGTGTTAACTAAGTATTCACAACGCAGAGGTACCATGCGATAGGTCCACAAAAACGCGTCAAATGTCTGCGATAAAGCCAACGCGACACCGCAAAAATGCATAACACGATCGCAAAAAAAGTTGCGATGAGGCTAATCCCGATACAAAATGCAGCAAAAACCAGCGACAGGTCTGTAAATCCCACGCGCATGCGGGTAAATGCACTATAAAAGCAACAAAAAGAACACACCAAATACAATTCAAAGTGTATAGCACCATGGATGCACCTGGACCGAGTGCAGAGGTCAATGCGAACCCCACAAGCCCCACAGACCACCAGCAAGGAACAACGGGGTTGGGGAAGGTCAAGGAGAAGAGGGAGAAAGAAGATGGGGTGCAGTCCGCAGGAAAACCAGATCAGCATCACGGAGGTGACAGAACACTACCATCAACTGACCCACAATTAGACTAACGTGAATGCAGTCGGAGTGTCGAGGAGGTCAATGGAGGAGGCCAAGAGGCACTTCATGATGTGAAAAGAAAAACCAAGCACAAACCCAACAGGAAGGCAACAATGGCGACAGGAGGTAGGAGTTCAGCGCCACAAGAGGAACTGGAAGAAACTGAGGCCAGTCATCAGTGTGGAGAGGGTGCAAGGTGTTGGGAGTATGGACACAGCTCAATAGGACCTGACACAACATCAACAGGGTGAGTAACGACCAGGGACTGGGGGGACTGGGGGAGATGGGCACAATGGCACACATGCACAATCATGTGTAGCACACTGTGTTGTATTCCGCTTTAGGTGTCCGTATATAGGTTTTCCTGATACATGTCCTTAGATAGGCACAGTTCTCATTGCCCTTATATAGGCATAAGATCCCAGTCCTTATTTAGGCATTAGCAATGCTATCCAAATACAGGCATGGTCACCTACTTCCGTCCACCACCAACGTCACAACAAGTTCTTAGAAACCAGACCCTTAAGCTGTTGGGAGTTTCCCAAGCCCAGGATTATTGATTTCTCCAAGAACTCATTTATTATGCATGAACCGCTATACCCTAAGGGGTCATTCCTGACGTCTTCCTCTGCCCGACTCTACATCAATGCTAACATTCCTAGCCACCTACCAGGTATAAATATACCTTCCCTTGCCATGGCAAAGCACGCTTCATGACTCGCCACGACAACTAAGGAGTAGACCTCAACTTAGAGGAGCCTGTGTTCCGGCCTGACGCACTGACAAGACGCTGTCATCCCTGCTCGCAGAGAATCCTGCTTCCAGTGTTCTGACTCCTTTCACGGGATGTTAGAGTTCGAGACCCGGAAAGAGATTCCAAACTCTCTCATTCTAAGGTATGGAGCTGACTAGAACCTAGAGGGACTCTTGGCATACAACCTATAGCATACCATACTACAGAATACAGCACATATTTCTTACCTTGTACTACACTTAGGTTAGGTACACAGGAGTAGAACTAGTTAGAAGCATCAGACGAGTATCCACTTTTTAGCCTATGTTATTTATGTATATGAATATATGTGTCATAGCTAAAAGATAATGCTATTGCAGTATTATTTCTTTCTACTGCATACGCTGTACATAATATATCTTGCATACTGTATTATGATTGTAACAGCACATATCTCTTACACAAGAAATAAGACTGTTCAATAAATCCTTTTTATTGAAATGGCCGTCTATTCTTTCTGTGTAACTTTGAAGAAACTAAGCATGCACGATTAGCTGAGTGAAACTGTTATCTATTGTTTCCTCGATTCTGAGAGAGTTCAGATTCTAAAGGGAAACAAGGTTGTCATGTTTATGCGGTTGCCAGAAACTACTCCCTTCTTGTTTACAAGGAGTTTCTAGTGGCCTCTGAGTTAGCTGGCACACAAAGTAATTAAGTTTAATATACTCGATAGGGGCATATTGACCTCAGTCCTAAGCCAAGCCTATAGTGTATATTATTCTAATGCCCCGAGCCTATTAGGGAAATAGGAACTACACTACATGGCGCCCAATGGTCTGGTAAGGAAGTAATTTAATGCTAGATACTGAAGTAACTCAGTCGTGCTTTTCTCAGAGACCCCAACTCACATACTCAATTAGACGTCTGGAGTGGGTAGGGTTAAATATCCGCCAAAACTGAATAGGACAAAAATCCTATATTAGCTGTTTGGTTTGTTTAACAATGAAGGATACAGTGTTCCAAAATATTGTGCACCTTATCTTTGTTTCCTTGTTCTAAATTTTTTCCTAAACAATGTCCCTTAACGGGGATCCTAACACTGACAACGGTGTATCTGCGGCTGACCCAGTCGTAACAACTTGTAATTCTAGCAGTTTTATTTAAACCGATGAGGATACAATACCTATCCATTCAAATATAAGGATAACCGTTTCTCTAAAACTTATACAACACGGCCCATCACCTAGAGGTGGTAGAACAGTTTTCGTGATAGAGGCACACAAAAAATGTCAGACAGGGGTATTCTCTTCATGGATTGTATTCCCAGAATCAAATCTAATAACAAAAGTGTTTCACTTCTTTAAAGAAGATGATCCACCTGTGGAATATATTCCTTTCCAGGATATTGAAATTCTACTCACATACCAGGAGCATGATCTCTGGTTTAATGGCGCCCTAAAACATCACAAAAACATTACCAGGCTCAGTCCACTAGGTAGACCAAAAGCAACATGGCCGATTTTAGCCGGCTACACACGTCATCCTGACATCGAAGAGATGTCAGACGGTGAATTACTCACTCAACAAAAAGAGTTAATAAAATTATGAGGGGGGGGGGTTCGCACTCCGACTCACCCACCAGCAGGTGTGCCCCAGGAGCATCATGGTAGATGCAGTCTCTTAATAGCGTGTGCGCTATTGCGTTGAAAGTGTGTCGTAGCAAGGTTGCAGCACCAACTCTGGACACCGGTGTTTCGGAATTCTTGTTCCTCGTCAGCAGAGTGTAGGTTTTTCGGGGTTAGCTGTGCAGGCTGCCAAGTGTTCTCAGGTATGTACCTCTCTGGCGCGGGTGCGAGCTCCGAGCTCGTCAGCTCTAGCTCGAGGGAGCCAATCAACTTTGAGGGGGGGGTTTCGCACTCCGACTCACCCACCAGCAGGTGTGCCCCAGGAGCATCATGGTAGATGCAGTCTCTTAATAGCGTGTGCGCTATTGCGTTGAAAGTGTGTCGTAGCAAGGTTGCAGCACCAACTCTGGACACCGGTGTTTCGGAATTCTTGTTCCTCGTCAGCAGAGTGTAGGTTTTTCGGGGTTAGCTGTGCAGGCTGCCAAGTGTTCTCAGGTATGTACCTCTCTGGCGCGGGTGCGAGCTCCGTGCTCGTCAGCTCTAGCTCGAGGGAGCCAATCAACTTTGAGGGGGGGGGTTTCGCACTCCGACTCACCCACCAGCAGGTGTGCCCCAGGAGCATCATGGTAGATGCAGTCTCTTAATAGCGTGTGCGCTATTGCGTTGAAAGTGTGTTGTAGCAAGGTTGCAGCACCAACTCTGGACACCGGTGTTTCGGAATTCTTGTTCCTCGTCAGCAGAGTGTAGGTTTTTCGGGGTTAGCTGTGCAGGCTGCCAAGTGTTCTCAGGTATGTACCTCTCTGGCGCGGGTGCGAGCTCCGAGCTCGTCAGCTCTAGCTCGAGGGAGCCAATCAACTTTGAGGGGGGGGTTTTCGCACTCCGACTCACCCACCAGCAGGTGTGCCCCAGGAGCATCATGGTAGATGCAGTCTCTTAATAGCGTGTGCGCTATTGCGTTGAAAGTGTGTCATAGCAAGGTTGCAGCACCAACTCTGGACACCGGTGTTTCGGAATTCTTGTTCCTCGTCAGCAGAGTGTAGGTTTTTCGGGGTTAGCTGTGCAGGCTGCCAAGTGTTCTCTGGCGCGGGTGCGAGCTCCGAGCTCGTCAGCTCTAGCTCGAGGGAGCCAATCAACTTTGAGGGGGGGGGGGGTTTCGCACTCCGACTCACCCACCAGCAGGTGTGCCCCAGGAGCATCATGGTAGATGCAGTCTCTTAATAGCGTGTGCGCTATTGCGTTGAAAGTGTGTCGTAGCAAGGTTGCAGCACCAACTCTGGACACCGGTGTTTCGGAATTCTTGTCCCTCGTCAGCAGAGTGTAGGTTTTTCGGGGTTAGCTGTGCAGGCTGCCAAGTGTTCTCAGGTATATACCTCTCTGGCGCGGGTGCGAGCTCCGAGCTCGTCAGCTCTAGCTCGAGGGAGCCAATCAACTTTGAGGGGGGGGTTTCGCACTCCGACTCACCCACCAGCAGGTGTGCCCCAGGAGCATCATGGTAGATGCAGTCTCTTAATAGCGTGTGCGCTATTGCATTGAAAGTGTGTCGTAGCAAGGTTGCAGCACCAACTCTGGACACCGGTGTTTCGGAATTCTTGTTCCTCGTCAGCAGAGTGTAGGTTTTTCGGGGTTAGCTGTGCAGGCTGCCAAGTGTTCTCAGGTATGTACCTCTGTCGCGGGTGCGAGCACCGAGCTCGTCAGCTCTAGCTCGAGGGAGCCAATCAACTTTGAGGGGGGGGTTTTCGCACTCCGACTCACCCACCAGCAGGTGTGCCCCAGGAGCATCATGGTAGATGCAGTCTCTTAATAGCGTGTGCGCTATTGCGTTGAAAGTGTGTCGTAGCAAGGTTGCAGCACCAACTCTGGACACCGGTGTTTCGGAATTCTTGTTCCTCGTCAGCAGAGTGTAGGTTTTTCGGGGTTAGCTGTGCAGGCTGCCAAGTGTTCTCAGGTATGTACCTCTCTGGCGCGGGTGCGAGCTCCGAGCTCGTCAGCTCTAGCTCGAGGGAGCCAATCAACTTTGAGGGGGGGGGTTTCGCACTCCGACTCACCCACCAGCAGGTGTGCCCCAGGAGCATCATGGTAGATGCAGTCTCTTAATAGCGTGTGCGCTATTGCGTTGAAAGTGTGTCGTAGCAAGGTTGCAGCACCAACTCTGGACACCGGTGTTTCGGAATTCTTGTTCCTCGTCAGCAGAGTGTAGGTTTTTCGGGGTTAGCTGTGCAGGCTGCCAAGTGTTCTCAGGTATGTACCTCTCTGGCGCGGGTGCGAGCTCCGAGCTCGTCAGCTCTAGCTCGAGGGAGCCAATCAACTTTGAGGGGGGGGGTTTCGCACTCCGACTCACCCACCAGCAGGTGTGCCCCAGGAGCATCATGGTAGATGCAGTCTCTTAATAGCGTGTGCGCTATTGCGTTGAAAGTGTGTCGTAGCAAGGTTGCAGCACCAACTCTGGACACCGGTGTTTCGGAATTCTTGTTCCTCGTCAGCAGAGTGTAAGTTTTTCGGGGTTAGCTGTGCAGGCTGCCAAGTGTTCTCAGGTATGTACCTCTCTGGCGCGGGTGCGAGCTCCGAGCTCGTCAGCTCTAGCTCGAGGGAGCCAATCAACTTTGAGGGGGGGGTTTTCGCACTCCGACTCACCCACCAGCAGGTGTGCCCCAGGAGCATCATGGTAGATGCAGTCTCTTAATAGCGTGTGCGCTATTGCGTTGAAAGTGTGTCGTAGCAAGGTTGCAGCACCAACTCTGGACACCGGCGTTTCGGAATTCTTGTTCCTCGTCAGCAGAGTGTAGGTTTTTCGGGGTTAGCTGTGCAGGCTGCCAAGTGTTCTCAGGTATGTACCTCTCTGGCGCGGGTGCGAGCTCCGAGCTCGTCAGCTCTAGCTCGAGGGAGCCAATCAACTTTGAGGGGGGGTTTTCGGACTCCGACTCACCCACCAGCAGGTGTGCCCCAGGAGCATCATGGTAGATGCAGTCTCTTAATAGCGTGTGCGCTATTGCGTTGAAAGTGTGTCGTAGCAAGGTTGCAGCACCAACTCTGGACACCGGTGTTTCGGAATTCTTGTTCCTCGTCAGCAGAGTGTAGGTTTTTCGGGGTTAGCTGTGCAGGCTGCCAAGTGTTCTCAGGTATGTACCTCTCTGGCGCGGGTGCTACCTCCGAGCTCGTCAGCTCTAGCTCGAGGGAGCCAATCAACTTTGAGGGGGGGGGTTTCGCACTCCGACTCACCCACCAGCAGGTGAGCCCCAGGAGCATCATGGTAGATGCAGTCTCTTAATAGCGTGTGCGCTATTGCATTGAAAGTGTGTCGTAGCAAGGTTGCAGCACCAACTCTGGACACCGGTGTTTCGGAATTCTTGTTCCTCGTCAGCAGAGTGTAGGTTTTTCGGGGTTAGCTGTGCAGGCTGCCAAGTGTTCTCAGGTATGTACCTCTCTGGCGCGGGTGCGAGCTCCGAGCTCGTCAGCTCTAGCTCGAGGAAGCCAATCAACTTTGAGGGGGGGGTTTTCGCACTCCGACTCACCCACCAGCAGGTGTGCCCCAGGAGCATCATGGTAGATGCAGTCTCTTAATAGCGTGTGCGCTATTGCGTTGAAAGTGTGTCGTAGCAAGGTTGCAGCACCAACTCTGGACACCGGCGTTTCGGAATTCTTGTTCCTCGTCAGCAGAGTGTAGGTTTTTCGGGGTTAGCTGTGCAGGCTGCCAAGTGTTCTCAGGTATGTACCTCTCTGGCGCGGGTGCGAGCTCCGAGCTCGTCAGCTCTAGCTCGAGGGAGCCAATCAACTTTGAGGGGGGGGTTTTCGCACTCCGACTCACCCACGAGCAGGTGTGCCCCAGGAGCATCATGGTAGATGCAGTCTCTTAATAGCGTGTGCGCTATTGCGTTTAAAATGTGTAGTAGCAAGGTTGCAGCACCAACTCTGGTCACCGGCGTTTCGGAATTCTTGTTCCTTGTCAGCAGAGTGTAGGTTTTTCGGGGTTAGCTGTGCAGGCTGCCAAGTGTTCTCAGGTATGTACCTCTCTGGCGCGGGTGCGAGCTCCGAGCTCGTCAGCTCTAGCTCGAGGGAGCCAATCAACTTTGAGGGGGGGGTTTTCGCACTCCGACTCACCCACCAGCAGGTGTGCCCCAGGAGCATCATGGTAGATGCAGTCTCTTAATAGCGTGTGCGCTATTGCGTTGAAAGTGTGTCGTAGCAAGGTTGCAGCACCAACTCTGGACACCGGTGTTTCGGAATTCTTGTTCCTCGTCAGCAGAGTGTAGGTTTTTCGGGGTTAGCTGTGCAGGCTGCCAAGTGTTCTCAGGTATGTACCTCTCTGGCGCGGGTGCGAGCTCCGAGCTCGTCAGCTCTAGCTCGAGGGAGCCAATCAACTTTGAGGGGGGGATTTTCGCACTCCGACTCACCCACCAGCAGGTGTGCCCCAGGAGCATCATGGTAGATGCAGTCTCTTAATAGCGTGTGCGCTATTGCGTTGAAAGTGTGTCGTAGCAAGGTTGCAGCACCAACTCTGGACACCGGTGTTTCGGAATTCTTGTTCCTCGTCAGCAGAGTGTAGGTTTTTCGGGGTTAGCTGTGCAGGCTGCCAAGTGTTCTCAGGTATGTACCTCTCTGGCGCGGGTGCGAGCTCCGAGCTCGTCAGCTCTAGCTCGAGGGAGCCAATCAACTTTGAGGGGGGGGTTTTGCACTCCGACTCACCCACCAGCAGGTGTGCCCCAGGAGCATCATGGTAGATGCAGTCTCTTAATAGCGTGTGCGCTATTGCGTTGAAAGTGTGTCGTAGCAAGGTTGCAGCACCAACTCTGGACACCGGTGTTTCGGAATTCTTGTTCCTCGTCAGCAGAGTGTAGGTTTTTCGGGGTTAGCTGTGCAGGCTGCCAAGTGTTCTCAGGTATGTACCTCTCTGGCGCGGGTGCGAGCTCCGAGCTCGTCAGCTCTAGCTCGAGGGAGCCAATCAACTTTGAGGGGGGGGTTTTGCACTCCGACTCACCCACCAGCAGGTGTGCCCCAGGAGCATCATGGTTGATGCAGTCTCTTAATAGCGTGTGCGCTATTGCGTTGAAAGTGTGTCGTAGCAAGGTTGCAGCACCAACTCTGGACACCGGTGTTTCGGAATTCTTGTTCCTCGTCAGCAGAGTGTAGGTTTTTCGGGGTTAGCTGTGCAGGCTGCCAAGTGTTCTCAGGTATGTACCTCTCTGGCACGGGTGCGAGCTCCGAGCTCGTCAGCTCTAGCTCGAGGGAGCCAATCAACTTTGAGGGGGGGGTTTTCGCACTCCGACTCACCCACCAGCAGGTGTGCCCCAGGAGCATCATGGTAGATGCAGTCTCTTAATAGCGTGTGCACTATTGCGTTGAAAGTGTGTTGTAGCAAGGTTGCAGCACCAACTCTGGACACCGGTGTTTCGGAATTCTTGTTCCTCGTCAGCAGAGTGTAGGTTTTTCGGGGTTAGCTGTGCAGGCTGCCAAGTGTTCTCAGGTATGTACCTCTCTGGCGCGGGTGCGAGCTCCGAGCTCGTCAGCTCTAGCTCGAGGGAGCTACACAGTTAAGACACAACTGTCTGAAGGTCCTGAAAAGGACTCTAATAAACAAAATCCTACATCTTCTAAAAAGAAGTGGGAAACTAATAAACAAAATTCAAAACACAAACGTTCTGAATCCCGAGGTAGGTCTCCTCAAAAGGAGCCCTCTGAAAGGAGGTATAACCTCAGAAATAGAGATAATTTAAGAAAACCTGACCGGTATCAGGATACTTATACACGTTCCTCCTGTACCTTTAAGATATCATCCCAGACATCCGAAAGAAGAAGACGGTCAGATCACAAAGAAGAACGCGTGAAGTCCAAAGACGATCAACACGTTCAGAAAGACAAATCAAAACTTCAATTCATCAAGAAGAAGGTAGCAGGTCTGAAGATCAGACATGCCGAGAATACTGAGAACACAACTCAAGAACGGAGATTGGGCTCAGACAATGCTTGACAGTGCAGCAGAAGGAACAATAGCTCGCCAGAACCGGAAAGAACTTCTGGAGATAGTTGACTTGAATGAGTATATAACAGTAGAGACTGTAGACACCAGGGTTAGTACTCCACAAAAGTTATATGAAGTAACACTCCGGATGGAGGGAGACATACCAAGTGAAAGCACTCTTTTGGGAGAAACTTTCAAGGGGTTATGATATACTTCTAGTAGAACAGAACTGGCCACCAGAATTTGTCAGGGAGTGCACACATGGCGGGGACATCATTATGCCAGCCTTCTCCAACCATATTCCAATTCACCTAAAATATACTTATGCCTGGAAATGGGCAGTTTCCCAGGCCCCAGCGTTATACAAAAATCATGTACGATTGGATGAGGACTCACCTCACCACAAAATACAGTTAAAAAATCAACCTACTGCACAAAGGCAGTACCCAATAAAGCAAGAAGCTAAAATACAGGTCAGAGAGATATTAGATCAACTTGAATACCAAGGGGTGATTTAAACATGCACCTCCTCAATGAACAATATACATATCGTCTCGTTTTGGATTACAGACACTTGAACACTTGGTCCAAAACATTTGCAGTGCAAAATGCACATAGTACAGCATTAATGAATAACATTGTGCATAAAAATTATAAAACCACATTAGACGTTTCAAATGGTTTCTTTTGTCAAAACATAGCACCTGAAAGTAGGTACTTAACAGCTTTCCTAATAATGGGAATCCACCGTCAATGTTGTCGACTCCCACAAGGGTTCAAGAACAGCCCAGGGTTATTCTCAGCAAGAGTAACAGAGTTCCTACAAATTTATGATGATAAGGCATTGTCATATGTCGATGACATCTATCTGACAGGCGATGACCTGAATAGGCACTTGAACAGGGTGAGTACCTTTATACTGGGCTTCGCCTCTGAGGGCTATAAATTCAACTTTAAAAAATCCAGAATTGCCCACCTCAATGTCCTTTTTCTAGGATATGAGCTTTCAAGTGAAGGCAAAAGCCTGGTAGCTAACTTTTTAGAAAGGTGTGCGCTGCTCCAACCTCCAAACACGCTGAAAAATTTACAGTCGATTCTAGGTTTCCTAAATTTTGGAAGAACTTACATTCTAAATTACGCAGAAAAGAGTAAACCTCTACGAATTAATCAAACCTGATTTTTCAATAAAAAATTGGACACAAGAACACACAGAAATATTGTGTTCACTCCAAGCTAACATGTTAGCAACAAATCACTTACAAACAAGCGTAAATACACGCAGTTTAGTGGTCCGAATAATTTCGAGACAATGCGGATTCACCTATTTAACATTTTAATAAGGGTGAAAAAGTACCAATTGCATACAAATCACATTTGTATACACGATCAGAACTGTGTTTCACTTCAACAGAAAAAATCCTGACAGCAGTTCAAACCGCTGTAGCAAAAGAAAGAGCTCTAGCTCAGGGGAAATGCATTATTGGCATGACTCCAGTACCAGCCTTAGAGGCTGTTACAAAAGCGAGCATTCCAAATGCAAAAGCTTTACATTCTAGATGGATACAATGGGTTAATTCTCTTGCTGCAACAAAATTTGAATATGTTTTTGATCCTGATTTAAAAACACAAGCATTCCTGCAATATGAACATGAATGTCTCTTGCCCACTGAAATTCTGCCTCTTGATCAGTACGAATGTATAATTTATAATGACAGATCAGCACAACTCGTAATATGGAGTAAGCAAGCTTACAGTGCAGCGTGCGCAATCGTTAAAGGTCGCATGCGGGATGGTATCTTCCGACATATGAATGCTAAAACTCAATCTCTATGAGATTGTACAGCTCAGCAAGCTGAACTACAAGCATCCAAACTGGCACTTGAAAATATGGATCGCAAATTACCCATACTTATAGTGTGCGATTCCTTTTACTGTGTTCAGTCATATAATGAATATTTACAGAATTGGCTTCAAAACAGATTCAAAGATGCAAAAGGTGGCACAATAAAGCATAAAACGCTTTGGGAACAAGTAGTTCAGTTGCAAAACAGACTACAAAATACTCACGTGATAATCACACTGAGTCATCAACGTGATGGCATTTACGTTGCAGGGAATTCATTGGCTGATGAAGCCGCAAAGGGGGCTGTGTAAACGGCTTCCGTAGCTGCGATCAATCATTCAAAAACGAGATTAGACAGAGAGATATTGTTGGCTTTTAATGCTTCAAACAAAGTCATTGTGGCAGCGTTACCGAAAAAATTTCCACTCAAGTACTCTTATGTAATTGATGCGAACAATGTTCCTTTTGCTCGAATCCCTTGAGTGGGGGATAGGGTACTTCCAAACAAGGAACGTAGATTAGGACTAATCCTAGCAGCGCATGAAGGGATTGCCTCTGCCCATGCAGGGGTTTCTGCAACTGTATCTTAATTAAAACAAAGATATTGGTGGCCTGGCATTAGGAAACAGACCAAACACTATGTTTTGAAATGTGAAATATGCCAGCAGATGAAAGTCTCCACAGTGAAACATCCTGCGCAGACACCCCTGTTAATTTCAGATAAACCATTAGCTTGTGTTTACCTGAATCACTGTGGTCCCTTGGAAAGGGATGGTAACTATAAATATATCATGGTCGCAGTGGATTCCTGCTCAAGGTCCCTATCAATGAGGCTTCAGTGCTCGGCTGACGCTCTAACTGTTATAAAAGATTTGCGAGTCTTTATCAGCACATACGCAATTGGCACACTACATTCTGACCAGGGACCTGCGTTTAGCTCTCGGGCTTACAAAGAGACCATGGTAAATTTGGGCGTAGCATTGCGGTACTCCTCTCCGTTTCATCCTGCGGGAAATTCTGTTGTGGAAAGGAAAAACCGGGACATAAAACAGTCTAGAACAGCTAGAGTATTAGGTTTGAGTGATGGGTGGGTCAAACATCTATATGAGGTCCAACGCTCATTAAATAATTTGCCAAGAAGTTCTCTGGGGGGTAACTCCATATGAGGTCCTATTTGGGACAAGAATGTGGGTTCATGATCTCGAATGTAAAGGCACAGTGGTGGAAAATAAACCCTTCGATATCAAAAATCGTTTGGCTGTTTTAAAGGATCTAAATGAACTAATATTGAAACAAAGCAACGTGTTCCTGAAGCCAACCACCACTGGGGCAAAACCCGCCATCCCAGCAAGGCCTGTCTGGATCCCAAAAGTTGGGAATCTAGTCAGAGAGAAAATTGCGGACAAGAAGGAATTTGGGCCTTCTTACAGACAACCACTACCTTTCCTCTCCATCCACCGAACAAGGACAGTACTTCTGCCGCCCCTTGCTGGAAGAAAGGAGAAAAGATTTGTGTCAATCGACCTCATCAAACCACACTATGTGGCCAATACTAAATAGTAGGCCTAGTGGACTCCGACCTAGTAGCAAACGCACTTCTCTCGCTACTATCCAAGAGGTTCAGACTGAAAGACTCATCACCATTAAGAATTTAGCAGTAACAGATGAAGGAGTAAGCAACCATGCAATGGGTCTCATCCCTCTTAAAACTCAAGTAACAGTTAGTCCAGACACACCTGTCTACACCAACGTAACAGATGATCAACTGGTTCCAGTGATTTCAACGAATCCTGATGCAATTCCAACAATTGACCGAACTGCTTCTGGCTATTTCATTAACTTTGATAAACAACATTTCAAAGAACAAGTGTAAAACTTTTTTTATTTTCTGAAAGAGACTTATCTGGTTTTTCCATGGATTGAACTATAGATTATTTCTAGAATATTTTTATTCCTGCTTTGGCTAGCTTTAGTAATGATTCTTAGCGGGCTTGTGAATGGCAGATACATTCGATTGGACACTGAAAATAAAAATGTGAACTTACATTTAAAACCACACATATCATCCCACCGTGAAGCAAGAAACTTGTCAGTAGTGTACATCACAGCAGTTCCTATGCAAGATGGTATAGTTTGGGACAAAACAGATTATGATTAGGGCTCCCGGTTTTATGGTATTTATTTTTTGTCATTTCCGTCTGTATTTATCCATATTTATTTTTTGTCAACTTTTTCTGTATTTATCCATATTTATTATATGTTTTGTGGAAAAAAGTAAAGCTGAAACTGGTATATTTTCACATGTATTTAACCAATAAATATGCAGTCATGCTTAAATGCCTGCCAGGTTTCAGCGATATGAACACCCCCATAAGATAAATCAATGCACTTCCATGAAAATATGCACATATCAGTATCAGCCTTGTGCTGTTCTAGCCTCTTTACTTAAATTGCCTTCTTTTTTAACCCCCTTACCTATCAATCCACACAGTAATTGGCCTGGCAGTCATGGCAAAGTGTATTTAAAATCAGTCCAAAAAAAACCAAATGTTTTTCTGTCTGTATTTATCTGTCAAAATCAGTAAATTCGGAAAACAGGGAGCCTTATTTATGATATGTTCGACCTGTCAAAACCTTTGAAGATTCCACATTTATTTAAAATTTCATTAAGTGACTTTATTACCTCTAGTACCTATTCTGATGATTGGGACATTGAGACTGTCAATAACATGATGTCTGATCTAGTAAGGTCTGCTGCGTTCTCTAACAATGAAAACTTGAAGGGCTCATCAGACTACGAACAGCTTTATTGTTATAACCACTATGGTCATCATGTCTTGCATACATCTGCAACACCTAGAAATGTGTTTATGTTTAACCAATGGGAACATTGCCCTACACCACCAAAGGGTTTTTTCAAAAACGTTTGCAAATAAGTTTCCATATTATTCAGGGCACAATGCATCTGATCCAGAAAACCTTTACTATAAGAATGTAAACAAAACAGGACAGATAAATATGTTAACTAATACCAAACAGATTTATTCTGCAACCTTTATTGCCCAACTGTCTAGACAAGGGTTTAACTTTTGGAAAGACACAATCAACACAAAAACTGTCTGGGGTTCTAAAGATTGGCAAGTGCAGGGGATAGAATCTTTGTTTAGAGCCTGTATCATCCCACAGCAAATAATGTTTTTGAATGACACTTTGCAACAAACGTCTTGCTTTGGATTAGCCAAGATCAAAGACATGAACACACCTTCTGTACCAACACCGGCAAGTAATAGCAAGAGTTGGATGGGACCTCAGACCTTCCTTCATGTATACTGATTCATCCAGCACTTTGAGATACTTGGCCATTGTGCCCTACTGTTCCATTGTTCCAGGCTGAGACATCCGGCCCTCATTAAATAATCCTTGCTTGTCCCCCGCCCCCTCCCCCTCCCTTCTCACCTGTCTTGAGTAAGACCCGCTGTGACCACCCATTGGGGCACCACAGGGTTGAAACGTCAACGCTTTTTCTAGGTCCAGCATCACCAGGATTCTATACTTGGATATATAGGAATCTTTGGTTTGAAATTGACATCTGGCCTACTTTCGCTATCACTTGTATATATGAAAATGCTTACACTGTATATAATGTTCACCACCTGAGCACCATGTACACTTGTCACTTATATGCACTGATCTTGACAGTTCACCTTTATTAATGTGTATATCAATGAATGAAGTAATTCTGATATAAACAACCCCATCAAAATCTTTCCTTTTCATGTCTTATTTATTAAGTGCTAAATACTTTGTGTTATCGCTCTGTGTCATAGAGCTTACTTTACAGATTGCATTAATAGCATCTTCAACCTACGTTTGTTCTACCCGACAGAACCATTCTTGTTTAACTATAAACTTATGTAACACTACCGTAGATTGGCGGTCAGAAGGGATAGATTATAGACCTGTAGGTGTACGTTCCCTGATACAGACTAAATACAAAAATGTACACCTAATCTCTCAAACATGTGTATGTGAGCAAATACGTAATGTCTCACTCAAACGTTAACTACAAGTGAAAAGTGACTGGGGGAGACATCCCTTAAGGATAAGAACCCTCACTCACCCGAAGGTGACATGCTTCATCATATGGGTCCTCCTTACCAGTGTGGAACACCTAGTCACCACTGGGAGCTACTACTTCGGTGTTTAAAGAAGGAGCTCAGAGATGTTTTGTTAGGTAAGGGACAGGATGATAATCCCATATGTGAGACGATGGATGTAGTGAGGTACGCAGCGCTGTGTGAAAGAGTAGAATAGTGAAATTAAAACTGCCTAAGTAGAATCACTGATTGACTTTATTAGTGTGTTCTACCTGACAGGGTTAAAATGAAACAGCACAGTGGTATGGATATAGAACCACTGTCACTTAATGGTCAACATGTTTCAGCCTGTTGATCAATACCCATGTATCAGCGGCTTTCTTCAGGACCAGATTTAATACGTGCTAATGCTGCTGCAAATATGTGAAAAAAATCATAATAGTAGTAGTAAAGTTTTATACAACACCGGTATTCCTGCTTTTCTTTTGTCTGTCAGGTCATACCCAGGTATCTATGGATAAAACACACGTAGCAAGAAAAAGGAAAGAGAGAGACAAGAACAATTTGCTATATTATCACATGAAAAACTTGCATATTATGTGCATCTGTCACTATATCACAAGTGTGCTAACGCTTGTAACTAGTCATAAGTAGTAGGGACTTACCCTCAACTGCAGGATAGCCCTGCCTCACCTCTACCTGGCTGGCTGCTCTGGAAGGAGGCCCCGCACTGCGGGAAAGAACACAGGTGCCTAGATTAGTACACCATTTTGACGTCTAAATCCTCTTTACTCTGTCAAACAGGAGGCCCAAACTGCCCCCAGGTACAACACAATACTGCACCCTTGGTTTAAAAGGAAGTAACTATGGCATTCCAATGAGAACTTGAAATTAAATTATAAACAAACTCTTGCCATTAAATGGAGTTACAGATTCTATAGCATAATACAGCAATTTGTTGAGAGATCAGAGGGATTTCCTAGCTTTTTATCTTACCTGTCTGTCGGTACCTCGACACCCAAGAGAGCTCACCCCGGGAGGTACCGAACGGGAGGCAGACTCGCGTTTATATAGTGGCCGTTCGATTGTCAGCAGCCGTGCTCATCCCATCGTCTCACATATGGGATTATCATCCTGTCCCTTACCTAACAAAACATCTCTGAGCTCCTTCTTTAAACACCGAAGTAGTAGCTCCCAGTGGTGACTAGGTGTTCTACACTGGTAAGGAGGACCCATATGATGAAGCATGTCACCTTCGGGTGAGTGAGGGTTCTTATCCTTAAGGGATGTCTCCCCCAGTCACTTTTCACTTGTAGTTAACGTTTGAGAGAGACATTACGTATTTGCTCACATACACATGTTTGAGACTATAGGTGTACATTTTTGTATTTAGTCTGTATCAGGGAACGTACACCTACAGGTCTATAATCTATCCCTTCTGACTCCCAATCTACGGTAGTGTTACATAACTTAGTACGGCTGAAGGCCGTGGGTCTTCTCATCGTTTAGTTATCTTCTAACTAAACTCTTCTTTTTCCTTTTGCTTAGTTCAGACTAGGTGACTCTTCGTCCTTCTGGGTGGCGCAAGTACTGAGGCCCGAGGTACAAAAATGGCAGAAAGACTAGGTTTAACTTTTGATGAAGAAATGACACGTGAGATTTTAAGCACCCCTAGTATTTTAGATATCACTCCTAGTACGATATCTAAACCTAATGATGACTGGGCAAAACTTACGACACTCAAAAAATCACATTCTAGAACAGAAGTACATGGGCTAGTAATGACAGAATATTTTAGGGCTAACTGTGCACCATCAGGATTAATAGTAACAAATGCCCTGTGCCTTTTCCTAAATGATAAAACCTTTCTACGTGACTGGTCTCTTATTGCATGGAAATGCACCAGAGATTGGTTAATACTCATAATCACAACTGCAAAGAAGGCAGCGGACCTACTCCTTGTGGAAATACAAACACTGGAGGCCAGTATCAAGTTAGCAATTGTGAGTCTAGTGTATAAAAAGCAATCAGATAAAAAACAAGCTGAAGAATCTTTCAAAAAACAAGTCGAAGATACAAACAAAAACAACACAGACTTTAAGGATTCAATTCTAGCCACAAAAATTATGAAATTCAAAAAGGATTTAGATAAGTTCGTTATGGACAAGGTATATCCATATACAAGCGATGATTACGTCCCACCACAAGTCAACCGGAGAGGTGGCAGATATGGGTCAAATTACTCAACATCATCAAGTGAAGATAACTCCAATATGGATGACAACACGAACTACGGTGGTCAGACTGGCAGACCATCCAATCGACGTGGAAGAGGTAGAGGCCCCAGAAGGGGTAATCCGTTTGGGCAAGGATACAACCCATGGTGGCAGCCTACACCATTTGGTTTTCCACCCGGAAATCAACAACAAGCACAATTTTTTCCATACCCTTCTTATAATCAGATGATGCCACCACTGCCTTTTTTAGGGTTTGGCCCCATCAACCAAAGAGGCAGAAGAAGAGGACCGAAAACAAGGGTGAGCTGGAACTCACCAGTAGCAACAACCATGACGGCTCAACCCCCAGGAACGGCGACAACGAGCGGCACAAACAAATGATAGTCAATCTGAGCTCTTATGTACCGACTGAACTAGAGCTCCAAGTCTTGAAGAAAGGGCTTGGTTTTGTGCCTACTTACAAAGGAGATTCCTTCCAAACACGCCGAGAACTAGCATCCTTCTTCAGAAAAATCTGTCTGAATGCTTTTTTCAAGGACAAGGACCTAGGAGAGGAAAACATCACCAACACTTGATTACGTCCAAAATCTACTTTCAATCCACCGACACACATGATCCCAGCACGCATCATCGCCTTTGAAGAAGCCGTGCTATATGATTTTGAAAGTATTACGAGCAGTAACTAGAGCCAATATCAGAATCTCACTAGAACCGAAAAAACCTCTTTACAAAATCTGGCTAAGAACTCAGATTTAGTCATAAAACCCGCTGACAAAGGGGGAGCGGTGGTTCTTCTAAATAAAGAGACTTACAGAGATAAATGTTTACGACAACTTAATGATCAAAAATCTTACCAAAAGTTGCAATTGGATCCTACAAGACGTTTGACAAATGAGATCATCAGTAAAGTGGAAGTAGCTAAGGAGAAGAAATGGATCACGGATCATGAGGCACTTTATTTGGTAGTTACCACTCCAATAGTACCTTATTTTTATGTATTGCCCAAAATACATAAAGCCACCAGACCACCACCAGGCAGACTGATTGTTTCGGGGATCGGCTCCTTACTCGAACCTTTATCAACCTTTGTGGATTCTTTTCTTCGTCCCTTGGTATCACAGATGCCTGTTGGGGTTAAAGGGGGCCTGGTTCCTTCTGTCTAGTTCCCCGTTCAGCGGGTTTTTTCTTAAAGGTGCCAAGTGCATATGCCAATTTATGGACGCTCCCTAGGGCTTGCTTTAAAAGGGGGCTGCCAACAGGAAACAGGTGCTTGGTTTCTTTATTGGTCCCTTGCCGTGTGATTCCTGTTCCTGTGGTTCTACCTTGTTTCCCTTCCTTTGAGCTCCGTTCCAGCGGTCTTTTCTAGTGCTGGGTTTTGATCCCCTTTTTTCCCCTGTTCCCCTATTTTCCTATTCCCTTGGGCATTACTGAACCCTTTGTGGGGACCTGTTTGATCTTCGGTGACGTTCTGGGATTCGCGGCTGGGTTTCCTTCGAGTTTTAACGTCCCGTTATTATCCCTTTTTGTATCCAAACCATCTTGTTGTACGCTGTGTTTGAGTGGTTTCACGAAGGAGCTGAATAACGGCCGTTTTTGCGCTACCTTCGTGTTCTTTTTTAGATTCCAGGGGTTTTTTGGGTGTCTTTCGTATTCCCTTGAAACCATTTTTCCCCTGTCCCTTTTTTGTCCTAAGAATTGTAAATTCCACCCCCTTTGTCATTCTCGGTGTTTCCTGAGGGGGCGTGGTTGGTCTGGGGTTACGCAAGAAACAACCAATACGATTGCAGTGGAAGAATTCCTGTTTCGTATCAAGCCACTCCCGTTTGTTATCTGGGTGGTCTCATCTGTGTCAAGCTGTCAGCTGCCAAGAAGCCAGAGGAGACGAGTTGTGTTCCCCAAGACCTTGGGTTCCCTTGTTTTGTTACCCACCTTCTCCCGGTGTCGTGTTCTCCACCATCCGTTTTGATTGCGGGTGTCGGGGGTCACGGTGAGGGTAGAGGATTGGGACGTTCTTCACTCCTGCGGTGTTGGGCCGGTCGGCATCGGAACAATGCCTACCTTTATCCAAGATACCAAGCATCTTCTTACTGATATTCAAGAGTTACCTTTTGATACAGAAAAGGATTGGCTGGTATCCTTCGACGTGCAATCTCTCTATACTTGTATTCCACAAGAAGAGACATTAGCCACCATCAAATTGATGCTTGAAAACCTGGTTTGGGATAGTATAACACCAATTGATTTTGTGATGTTCTGTGCTAGGAAAGTGCTCAAAGAGAACTTTGTCAAGTTTGAGGACCAACTGTACCTCCAAATTTCAGGTACTTGTATGGGCAGCTTGGCCAATCTATATGTCCATAAAGTTGAACAGGAGACTATATTAACACCGAGCAACCCGTTCTTCAGTCATCTATGTACTTGGAAAAGGTACATAGATGGTATCTTTGTCATCTGGCGAGGTGATGAAGATACACTGAAAATGTTCCTTGAATGGTTAAATCAGCAGGATGACTTCTTGCGGTTCACCTTAGAATTCTCCAGATCTAGTCTACCGTTTCTGGACTTATTGATAAAACCGAGAAATTGAGTTTTGGTAACAGAATTGTACAGAAAACCCACCTTGTGTAATTCCCTATTGCCTTTCCAAAGCTATCAAACTTGCAGTTCGGGCAGTTTTTACGTATAAGACGCAATTGCACTGCACTAGAACAATATGAGGAACATGCAAAGGCATTGTCACGAGACCTAAAAGAAAAGAAATATCCTACACAATTAATCCGCAAATCTAAGAAAAGAGCAGCCAACAATAACAGAAGCGCTACTGGAAAAAAGAACAACTAAAGAAACAAACCAGAGAATAACGTTTGTAAATACTTTCTCCAGTTTTTCTAACTCCGTTAAAAAGAGCATTAATAAAATTGGGGGGTTTTGAATCTAGCGAACAACACCCTCCCGCTCCCTCTGTTTGCGTATAAACGAAGTGCTAATCTTCGAGACAAATTGGTCCATACACAACCACATGGTACTAAGAATATCGGGTCTCAGACCACATTATGGAATATGCCTCAGGTGGTTGGTCATTTCCCTTGTGGGACCTGCACAGTTTGTTCCCAAACTGAGAAAACCCTCGAAATCGACATAGGCAAGTCACGCCCATGGAAAATTGAAAAACACACAAATTGCAATAGCAATCGTTTGATCTACTTGATATGGTGCCTCTGCCAACTTCGCTATGTGGGAATGACCACCAGAAAAATTAAGATCCGCATCCAAGAACATAAGAGCACGATCAGATGCGGAAAACGGTCAACAAAACTGACTAATCATTTTCTTGATAAAGTACATGTTGATACCGATCTGCATTGGGTGGTATTAGAAAAACCCTGGATTCCACCACACTTGACAGACCCCACGAGATTTCTATTTCGCAAAGAACAACAGTGGGTCTATAAACTTATAACAGATAACATGGGCCTAAACGACGAAATACCCTGGGTCTCTATCTAATATGCTAACAGCATTCTTGGTAGTCCATACATATAAATACATCTGGGTTGCCAATTGATACCTAAACTTATATGGTGTATAGCCTGTATATCAACCATATCGACAATACCTACTGAATTCTGATACTAATCTTCCCTAACGTATAGGCACATTTCGCCTTAAATTGATACTCCTGTGACTATGTGGGCCAATTGGTTTACCATCATTTGGTGAGATTCAGGAGATACAGAATGAGAAGAAGGTCTGCCTCCTTTATTTATCACTATCCATATATGACGAGTTACCATTATAATATACCGTGTCCTTGACACGCAGAGAGACCAATAAGTTTCTACCTCTATGTGACTCGCAATCTTGAACCGAGGCGGTCCATGAGCTAACTACGGCTGTTTTTACAAATTGATCATATGAAAATCATTAATCATGCTCTTTAATCATCAAGAGCATTGACAGAGCATTCTTGCTCTCCTTTATGGGGAGTAGTGAATTTCCCATAGTGTCCCAGCACGCATGCTCACGGAGTAATGTCTTTCAAATTAACAACGACGAAAGCGCATGCGTGAGGTAGAACACATATACATTTAACGCATGCGCGATCATAACTCTCTAATTAACTGGGGCTGCTTTGCAACATCTCCATCATCATACGATATGTCAAAAACTTCGTTTTTTTAGTTTTTTAAGTTATTGCCAATGAACTTTCCTCTCGCTCTCCATTACGAGTAGTAGCGCATAACCAACAGTGAATTTGTACGCATGCGCACAGAACAGTGTCTCAATAACATATGAAAACGCATGCGCGAGGTAGAATATAGACTCTCTAACGCATGCGCAGTTATAACGCTGGCGCTTACAGAGCCAGCTAAAAATATTAGGACCTCTCTCGCGCACGGCTGCTGACAATCGAACGGCCACTATATAAACGCGAGTCTGCCTCCCGTTCGGTACCTCCCGGGGCGAGCTCTCTTGGGTGTCGAGGTACCGACGGACAGGTAAGATAAAAAGCTAGGAAATCCCTCTGATCTCTTAACAAATTGCTGTATTATGCTATAGAATCTGTAACTCCATTTAATGGCAAGAGTTTGTTTATAATTTCAAGTTCTCCTTGGAATGCCATAGTTACTTCCTTTTAAACCAAGGGTGCAGTATTGTGTTGTACCTGGGGCAGTTTGGGCGTCCTGTTTGACGGAGTAAAGAGGATTTAGAAGTCAAAATGGTGTACTAATCTAGGCACCTGTGTTCTTTCCCGCAGTGCGGGGCCTCCTTCCAGAGCAGGCAGCCAGGTAGAGGTGAGGCAGAGCTATCCTCCAGTTGAGGGTAAATCCCTACTACTTATGACTAGTTACAAGCGTTAGCACACTTGTGATATAGTGACAGATGCACATAATATGCAAGTTTTCCATGTGATAATTTAGCAAATTGTTCTTGTCTCTCTCTTTCCTTTTTCTTGCTACTTGTATTTTATCCATAGATACCTGGGTGTGACCTGACAGACAAAAGAAAAGCAGGAATACCGGTGTTGTATAAAACTTTACTGCTACTATTATGATTTTTTCACATATTTGCAGCAGCATTAGCACGTATTAAATCTGTTCCTGAAGAAAGCCGCTGATTCATGGGTATTGATCAACAGGCTAAAACATGTTGACCACTAAGTGACAGTGGTTCTATATCCATACCACTGTGCTGTTTCATTTTAACCCTGTCAGGTAGAACACACTAATAAAGTCAATCAGTGATTCTACTTAGGCAGTTTTAATTTCACTATTCTACTCTTTCACACAGCGCTGCATACCTCACTACATCCATCGTCTCACATATGGAATTATCATCCTGTCCCTTACCTAACAAAACATCTCTGAGCTCCTTCTTTAAACACCGAAGTAGTAGCTCCCAGTGGTGACTAGGTGTTCCACACTGGTAAGGAGGACCCATATGATGAAGCATGTCACCTTCGGGTGAGTGAGGGTTCTTATCCTTAAGGGATGTCTCCCCCAGTCACTTTTCACTTGTAGTTAACGTTTGAGAGAGACATTACGTATTTGCTCACATACACATGTTTAACTATAAACTTTACCCAGGTTCTGAGGGACACTGGTCACCCCTTTTTGGAAAGTACTACACAGGGAGCGATCACAGTCGACACAATGCTACAAAACAGATCCTGATTGGGAAAAATGGTTGCTCTGGCCCACAGACACAAACATCTCTCAAGAAAGATTCCTGAATAGAATACAGGGCTTTACTATCAATAGGCTAGACCCATGTTATGTTCTACAACAGCATCCAGGGGTAATAACAACATACAGTGTAGGAAAATTGTGCCTCAAATGGTTACACAAATCTTCACTCGAGGATGTGAAGCAACACTTATCTTTACGTAAAGAAGGCACAGACCTTAGGGATTTCTTGCTAGGACCAACAAAACCGTGTCAAAAACGTTTCATATATGCCAGCATTTATGCTGCTTATAATGAAATATGGAAGGTTACACAGGCAGAAGCCGCAGAAAGAATACGAGAAATTGATCGTATTCATTTAGAGAAATCTCTCACTGTGGTCGACAATGGGTTAACGACTCTGTCATCCAGAATAGATTCACTGGGCAACATTGTATCCTCTGCTATTGACATACTGGAACAAGATTTAGCCATGTTACAACAAGGCCAGTCTCAAATACATTCTATTATGTTATTAGGCTGGACGCTGCAATCATTAAGTAGAGGCTATGTGCCAAGGCGTTTCATCAACACGTCGTCTCTGTTTACAGAATACAATCTCACTGATAAACAGATCGAACTGCACAAAGAGAAACAAAGTATACAGTGCTAAGCATTGAAAGACCGGAAAAATTGCCATTTACTGTAGCAGAAAAAACGGCTACAGAATGCATAATTCATGGCAAAATAACTCTGCCTGTTACAACTTTCCATTTTCAGTATTGCCTCAAACAAATGCAAGCAGGCAAATATGAAAGGTTGGGTAAAAAATACATAAAGACATCCTGGAATTTACCTTGACCACACAGATGTTGGAGTGGGGATCGTAAAATGTTTCTTAGCGGTACACACTGTGAAAATGCACTGAACGTGTCACTCATTTGTCGGGATATTAGTTTACATAGGGCTTGTAACGGTTCTGTGGCAAACCTGTCCTGCCACCTGCAGGGTACACCAGCTTCTGTGATTAATCCAACGTTTGGCCAACTTTGGAATGGGAGATTTCCCTTATGTTGAATGATCAGGGTTGCTGTGGCATGCTGCCAGGAATCCCACATCTGGTAACGGTTAGCTCCAGGGTTACTTGCTGTATACAAGAATTGTTCCCCCAAATAGACACAGTCAGGGAGTCGCCTCTATGGCCTTCATTGAATGTTTCTTTTATACGATTTGCTACTTTAAGCTGAATGAAAGCCATGCTTTTAAGACAAACTGTGCCTTTGACCTCGGCCAAAGAAACATATAATCTACAAATTGCAAGTACTTCGGCTGACATACAGGCTTTAATAAGGACAAACTGCCCTATACATTTCTTAGAAATTACAGGACGTATCTTAAACATGTCTAATACGAGCGGATTTGTACATATATTTAAGACCATATGTTCAGGACTGTTAACACCTTTTCAGGTAGTCCTTGGAATCATTCCAAACTTCGTGCATTCAGTGTTTGGTGGTCTGCCATTAATTCTAGCACTCGTTGCAGGAATCCAATTTTTATTCCTACTACTAAACTATGGCAAGCCTATCCACTGGTGTCACTCCCAGCAACTTGGAGAAAGCTCTCAGAGAACAGAAGTGCCATGAGCGCATAGTGCAACTTTTGGGCATACCTCCTCTACGGGAACTTAATACAACATGGTTTCTGTAATTTAGTATTAAATATTTTTATTGAAAAAATTACAGCACACATAACAAGCTTACATGCAGACTTGGTCATCATATCGCTTACCAAAGCTAAGTCTGGGTCTTGAAAGACAGGCTAGGTTCATCCACATGAGAACAGAGTGTGCCCTTACTAAAGGGTATTATATGTGCATGAACAAACTAGATAAAACAATAACTCTAAGAAGAAAAAAGGAAGAAAAAAAACGCCCCCACCCATGTTCCAAGTCCACCTTCCATACCATCTAAGCCATTCATACATTCTGGTCTTGCGCCACCTGTGCTGGCTCAGAGAGGCACAGTAAGCGGTGGTACCACAGACAACGAACCTCCCTGAATTCAGAGTCCAACAAGGGCAAGAAGGGCTGCCACAGCTCAGTATACTTAGCTCCCTCTCCTGCCATGGTCAACGTAAGCTTTTCCATACCCAGGACCTGCCAGAGAAGGTGGAGCCAGCCGTTGGAGGTTGGGACGTAGGCCGTCCACCAGTGCGAAAGTATATTTTGCATTGCTGAACCCAGCGCTATAGCAATCAGGTGGCCGCTGCGGAAGCACAGTGGGTAAGTCAGAGGGTTTGGGAGGCCCAGGAGAACATATGAGGGTAATCTCGGGATCTCTGTGTCGAAATGCCTCAGTACTTGGTCTAATATCTGTTTCCAATAAGCCTGAAGGTGGACGCAGTCCAAAAGGAGGTGTACCAAGGTGCCTACCTGCCCACAGACCCTCCAACACCCTGCGTCCCTAGTGTAGTCCATGGCATGGATACGCTCAGGAGTGTAATACCAATAATTTACAATCTTAGTAAGGGTGTCCGTGAGACCCATGTGGTATGCAGAGTGTCGTGCTCTATAATAGATGCCCTCCCATTCCTTATGGCTGAGTGACCTGCCCAATTCCCTCTCCTAGCACGCTCTCCCGGAGCTGTAGGTATGAGTAAATCTGACCATTAGCATCTTATGCAAGTCTGATATTAGCCTTTGTCTGTCTTACGAGTAATAAGCCAGCGCTCGTAGGGGAGGAGGTGTCTATCTGCCTCGGGACGTACCTGGTCATTGAGCGCCCAGTGTCATACTTGTAGATAGCGCAATCTCTCAGACTCCGGCATGCCGTAGTCCTGCTTAAATTAGGAGAAGGGAATGATCGCCTCAGCTGAATACATGTGATATAGAAAACGGCACCTGAGGGCCGCCACCTCTCGAAAGCCGCCGTATCCATACCCGGAGTGAAATCAGGACTGTCCATCAGTGGGGTATGCGGGGATGGGAATGTGGTGAGTTTGTGTTTAATATTTGTTTGATCCCAAATCTCCATGGAAACCCTTGTGATATGTGAAGCGTAAAAGGTAGGGGGTCTGTGTTGTTTGCGCAGAAACGGAATTTCCTGCAGTGGTCTACCCGCCACTGCTTGGTCCTGAAATAACCAATGTTTCTCTGACTCCCACCGACTTCACTCCACCAAGTGAAGCAATTGAGCAGCTTGGAAGTAGAGCAATAGATCTGGGATCCCAATTCCCCCCCCTTCCGGGGGAAGTGTCGCCAGCCTCTGCTTCAGCCGCGGTTTCCGACCGTTCTCTATCAACTGAGCCAAGTCTGATTGTGTTTGCAGAATCCAGCCAGCTGGAGGTTTGAGAGGGATAGTACGAAACAGGTATAGAATCTGTGGAAGGATTGTCATCTTAACTGCGGCTACCTTGCCTAACCACGACAAAGGGTAGTGTTTCCAATGCCCCAGTTCCCTTCGGATCTTCTGCCGCAGTGCGGTATAGTTGCTGAAAGCTGTTTCCGTAAGGGAGGGAGCTAACTGGATCCCCAAATATGGAATCTCCCTCTCTGCCCATTGAATGTGGAGCGGGCTTTGCAAATGGTCCCGGGTAGCTTTCTCCAATGCTCCAGGCCTGCAGACAACGCTTCTCGCGGGTTAGATAACGAAATCAAGACGTCATCTGCATAAAGGCTAATCGTATTGACATATCCACCAAATTTGATCCCTGTGACCCGTGGATTGAGTCTCAACCTCTGCGCCAGTGGCTCCATGTAAAGAGCGAACAGCAGGGGCGACAGAGGGCACCCCTGCCTAGTACCTCTCTCAATGGCGAATCTGGGAGATGTGATCCCATTGACTCGAACCGAGGCACTCGGAAACTTGTAGCAATTTAGCACATATGTGCGGAATTTCTTACCCATCCCCATTCTCTAAAGGACTATCTCTAGGTAAGGCCAGTGGACCCTATCAAACGCCTTTTCGGCGTCAATAGCTCACATTATGTACTCCCCCTGAGAGCGTGTGGGTTTCTCAATAGGATGCAGAGCGCGTTTAGTGTTGTCAGAAGTTTGGCGTTCCGGGATAAAATCCGCCTGATCCGGGTCAACGAGCCCAGTCATGTGGGGTGCAAGGCGGGAAGCCAGAATCCCAGTATATAATTTGAGATCCACTTTAAAGAGGGAAATAGGGTGGTATGCCCCACAATTCGATTTGTCCTTCCCTGGTTTGGGAATCACTGCTATAGAGGTCTCCAAAAGATCCCCTTGAATCGCGCCCGGCTCCGAGAAGGTGTTAAAAAGGTGTGTGAGAATAGGGACGAGTTGTGCACAAAATGTCATGTAAAAGACAGCGGGAAAGCCATCCGGCCCCGGCGTTTTCGCCAGCTTAAGACGCGAGATTGCAGAGATAACTTCTACCGGTCGAAAGTCTCTGTCGAGACATTCGGCATGATCTTTAGTTAGCGCCAGAAGCGTGACAGAGTTGGGGAATCCCTCACTATCCGCGCTCTCTAGTGGAGAGCTAGTGTACGGGTCAGCATAAAAGTCCGGAAAAGCTGCAGCAATGTCTCTGTCCTCCGTGACTCGTCCACTGTCCTTTCGGAGAATCGCTTGTATTTGTTGCTGCTGTCTAGACTTGCGCAACTTATGTGCTAACAACCGCCTGCATCTATCCCCCAGTGTAATAAGCATGTTTAAGCCGCAAGGCTGCGAATTCTGCCCTATCCTGTTCAATGGCTGCCAATTGTTGGCGTACCGCTTTAATTTGTCTCCACACCCTAGGGGGCCCTGTCCTCTGGTGCTTCAGCTCCAATTCTCTAGTCTGTTGGGTGAGCTCCTCTCTTTTGAGCCTGTGCTCAATGTTATCTGCGGCCGAGATAGCATTAACTCTCCCCTTACCACTCCTTTCAGCGCAGCCCATTGTGTAGCGAACGTGGTGTCAGAGTTACTGTTGTGAATGATATAGTCAGTAATGACATGCTGTACCCGTGTGGCCACATCTTTGCGGTGTAGTAATGTCTCTCTACGGCTCCATGTCCTAATGGGGTGATGAAGTGGAGGGAGTGAAAAAACCACCGTCACTGGGGCGTGATCAGAGTGGGAGGCGACTCCTATATCCACCTCCATCGTCAGTGCGTGCAAGGATGCAGTCGCCAGCAGATAATCTAATCGCGCATATGTTTTGTGTGCATTGGAATAATAAGAGTGTTCACATTCTTGAGGGTGGAAACTACACCACAAGTCGCTAAATCCCAAGTCCTGTAACTGGGTCAGTCCCTCAGAGGAAAGTGTGCCTGTCTGATGCGTGCGCTGGCATGATCTGTATAAGGTGTTGTCTAGGACCAGGTTTAGATCTCCCCTAAAAGAATCCAGCAGTCTGGTGTGGCGGTAGCCTCTGTAAGAGCTGAGTGAAAGAAACGCTCCTGGCCGTCATTGGGGGCATACACTTACCCAATAGTGATCCGCAAGTCACCCAGGGCAAATCTATAGGTCAGCAGTCTGCCTTTTATCTCAGCATCTTTGTGAAGGACTCTACCCTTAAACTTCTGAGCCACCAGTATAGCAACCCCTGCAGTCTTAGTATGGCTTGAGAAAAAAAACTGAAGGGGGAACTTTCAGGACCGGAGTCGGTGACAGTCCTTCGACAAAAGGTGTATCTCTTGTAGGAGACAAATATCTGCTTGAGAGCACAACAGGATCACCTTGCGCTTTACTGGGTTGTTAAGACCCCTGACATTCAATGTGATTACTTTAAGCTTAGTGTTCTGCATTCAAACAAGGGAGTACAGTAAAAGCAATAGTACAACACCACAGCTGGTATTATCAATGCCCAAAGATAGTGCATCTCCAGAGAGCCCCTAAAGCACAGACCCCTCGCAGCACTAAAAGGTAGGCGGACAAGGAACATTACAACCCCCCCACCAAAAAAAATCCACCATAGTAAAAAAGGAAGAACAAAGACACATTGTCCACCATCCGAACATGATCTGAAAAACAATAAATTGGGACAGTCCATCAAGTTCTGACAAGCCCCCTCCCGCCAACGGCCCTTAAATAACCGAAGAAGCAATTGGCCCAATGCTGTCATGCGTTCACCCAGGTTGGGACGTAGATAATTCCGTGGACACTGCTTCCACTGGGGCTTGCTGCCCCTTCAGGATTTCTACTGCCGGAGGCTTCCGAGCACGCCGCCGATGACCCTGCTGACGCCATCATGCGTTTAGAGTCATCCACTTTCCCCGAGGGACTCTTCAGTAGGGGGATCTATGCCCAACAATCGACAGGCCTCAGTCAGGGAGCGGAGCTGATAAAGTTTATTATCCAATCGGAACACCAGGCGAAACGGATGACCCCAGCTGTATGCAATGTTGCGCTCTTGGAGATGAGCAGTGACGGGCTTGAAGGTTCTGCGCTTCTGTATGGTGAGGGCCGACAAATCCTGGTACAGGACCGGTGACTGGTCCCAGAATGCCAGTGGATGCATCTGACGGGCTTTTTGGAGGATTTCTTCTTTTGTGCGGAAGTCCGGTACACTAGGATGTCCGGCGGGGGAGCAGAGGGGGCACGAGGTGGGCCCACCCTGTGCGCCCTATCTAGGAGAAGTTCCGACTCTAGAGGCTTCCCTAAAATGTGATTGAAGAGTTCCTTCGTGAATTTGAAGAGGTCCCTCGTATCTTCCTGGAGTTTCACCCCTTGGATCCGTATATTATGTCGCCGGGAACGATTTTCCAAGTCCTCCAAATGGGCCTGGAGATCAACCTGTTGGTCGTGGATCCGGATGATCTCCTGTTGCAGTGCAGCTATTTCAGTATCTTTGCTATCGCTTTTGTCCTTGAGCTCCGCAACTCGCTCCCCTATGCTATCCCCATCTCTGCGCACCTCTTTTATTTCTTCAGTGAATTCTTTCTTAAAAGTGTGAATGTCTTCCCGCAGCGCGACGAACATCGACTCCAAGAAGGCCTTGGTGATCGGTTCTGCTCCTTCCTCCCTTCCAGAGACGGGCTGAGCCATGCCTGAGGCAATGCCCATTGATTGTTGATTAGCTTGGGCCCTTACAAATAGATCTTTCAATGTTTTGTCCTTACGTCCTCTGGATGTGGACATGTCGAACTCCAGACCCCACAGGACCTATTAGCTGCACCCACACTTCCAGACCACTAGGCCCCCGCCCCAATGCACAACAGGGCAACCACGTCTGTCATTTGCGTTTTATTCCACGTTAGGGGAATGATTGGGTCCGGCAGTCCATGGGATCGGAAGGCCCAGGACCCGCTGCGACCCTCAGGGCGAGGACCTCCGCTGCCATCCCTCACACTTCCACCAATGCCCTGAGTCACATGCCTCTGTGCTATTATTCTCAAGACTCCCGGTTGAAGTGTCGCAGTCAACCACAGGCCCTCCACCAAACTCAATATCTCCAACGCAGTACTTGCTGCTCCGTGCTCCCGGAGCCCCGGGCCTCCTGCACCAGGGCAGTGATCTCCTACCGCCACTCCTCTGGCTACAAGCTGCGAGTCTCTGACCTCACGGCACCCAGCTGCTCCACGAATCACGATGGGGGGCCCTGGGGTTGCGCCGACACTGCTTCCACCACCAGCTGCGCAAGCTATATCCTCCAACTCCGTGTCTGTATGGGTCCTCCCCAGTAGATGTGCGCAGTAGCTGGTTCTCAAGGCCCTGGAAAAGTTAGAGTGTCAGGCCCAGCAAGGAGTGGCACCCGGCGAGCCGCTCTTTCTCACACAGAGGCCAGCCAGCAGCGCGGCCTGGACCAGCCACAGCCTCCACAATCCGCTGCGGCCGCTCCCCGGCGCTGCAATCAACAGCCACACCCCGTCTGGGGCGTTGCAGGTAGACCCCTCTCTCCTTATCGTGGGCAAACCAGACTCACCACTGGACAGTGCGCCAACATGGAAGCCTGGGCTTGTGGCGCATAGCAGCCGCGTCCAATCGTATGTGGAGTGCAGTAGTGCGGCAGCTAACAGCCTCTCAGCTCCTTGTCAGCCAGATCTCCCTCACAGCCCCTGATCACATCGCCCGGGGCCACCAATCCTCCTTTACAAGCAACCAGCAGGGGCCACTGGACTGGACCTCTCGGCGGGCTCTCGCTGCGGTATAACTGCCTTGCCCCACTCTCTAGGACCAGTCTCCTGCGTTCCTGGGTCAGCGTGACCCGCACCCCGCCCTCAACAAAATGGAGGCTGTCCCTCTGCAGGCCGCAATATCTGCGGGACCTCTCATCTGCCTCTCTTCGCCACCCAGTGCTCCTGGAGTGTAGTGCCTCCGACTGCCGGTCCGAGGGTCAGGCCCAGGCTGCAGGCTGCTCCGACTGCTGTGCTGTCATCAGGAAGCCCGCCTATGGGACCATCTTCCAGCTTGTAGGGCCTCACCCGAGTCCCAAGGGGGCATGTGTCTTTGCGCCGAAACGAGAGGACCCCGTGATCCCTGCTTGGCCCTCGACCGTGGCCGCGCTGGCTCTGAGGCAGCGAGGTTCGTCTCCAAAATGGCTGGCTTGGAGTCTGTATCCGAGACCCTGCTGGGTCTGCCACTGCTCCACCTTCGATCGCCGCTCTACTGGCCCCGTGCCCTTTGGATGCAGTCCTCCCATGGCGGGCACCTCTCACTCTCGGCCGCTGGCTCCGATTCCCAAATATGTGCTCCCGGTTGCCCGCGAGAAATCCCAACTTATCGCTGGTGTTACGCCACTGTCTTCACTCAGGCCCCATACACTGCAGCTGGTGTCTTCACTCCCCTTATGGCAACAGTACTTCCTGTCTGCACAGCCTTAATGAGGCCCACCCAGGTCCGGGCGCTTCACGGATTCTCTGCACCAACACAGGCCAAGTTGCTGACTGTCCGCTGAATAAGCCCGTTCTCGCAGCACCATAAAGCAGGCCAGCAGCACTCACCGGGCAGCCTCTGGGCCTGAGGAGGTAGTCACCCGTCAGTCGCTATGTGCGACGCAGACTGGGCCGCAGCGCCTGCACTCCGAACGGGCCTACACCCACAGCTAGGCCCTAGCGTCCCCGCTTCAGGAGTCCGTAGCCACTTTGCTCTCGACCGCTCTCATGGCCAATCTGCAGTCAACGTTTCTGTCCCTTTTCCTTGTTCGTGTTGCCCCGGGAGAGCCCAGGCACCACTATCGGGCCCTCAGCCGCGTGACCGTCGTTCAGCCGAGTGCCGACCTTCTAAGATGGCAGCCTGTCACGCCCTGTCTTCGGCCGACAGCTGCTGAGCTGGCAATGTCGGGGGGGAAGCCGGCGCCCACGACCGCCCTAAGTAGGCGCCCTGGACCTTCCAAATCACTACTGGGTCGGTGCTTCCTCTCGCCAGGGATGCCTAGGCTTCTTTTCGCGGCTCCAAGGGATGGGCACGCTCTCACAGCTGCTCGCCAAACCTCGCCCGTAGATCACTCGCCGGGACACCCCGTGTCAGCCAGAACTCACCAGTCCACTACGCCGACCAGGGCAGCTCCAATGCTGTAGTCAACTGACCCTGAAACGGCCAAATGCCGGTGCTATTAGTAGGCCGGCGGTGTGAGCGCAGAGCAACACGTCGGCTCACTCCGCCATCTTGGCCGCCCCCGGTTTTTGTCATTTAGACCAATCTTGCAAGATTGCAGCTTACCTGTTCTACGCTGCCTGCTTTGCGGTGAAGAATGCATGCTAGACATCTGTCTAACACTCCCATGAGTCATGCCAACTGATATTGATACTCTGCTGGACCCGATAAAGGCCCATGCTCTGTGTTGTCCCCAGAGTCTACCAATCCTGATGATGGCATTCGTTGCAATCTCATAGACCCTTCCTGCTGCTGCTAAGGTACGAGATGGATCCCAAGGCACACAGGTAACAACTGACACAAACATTGCTGCAGCATCCTATGCTGAAGGAGATGCTTCACATCTGTGCAGTTAACCTTCTAAATGAGGTATTCCAACTGTCAGCGATATCGTAGGAACATCTTTTGTCTACAGGAGTAGATGATTTCATGTTATAACCAGACCCATACACTGACTTTGATTTGGCTCACAGTGTACCGGGGAAGCTATGAATGTGGCCTCCATATTTTCAAAACAGAACAAAAACTTGGAACTCATCCTAAAATTTACCTTTTTTCTAAATTTGAAAATACATGGCAATTCAGTTCAATCTGCTTACAGTAGAACTATTCATATAGAACATATTTCTTTGAATACTTCCAGGGACACATTGTCACCTTACAACTATTTCATTTAGTACCATGTTATGAAATGGCTTTGGTTCTTAAATAATTGTCAACCATTTCATCATATGTATATATTTCTATTCATTCATATTGCATTTTTCTTTCCGATATATGCTTAGAATGAAGAAACTGATTTAAAATGTACAGTACCTTTGCATTACATGTTTAGGAAAAGATTTTTAAACTTCTTTTAGTATGCTTTATACCAATGTTTTTAGCAACATGTGGTACTCATTTTAATGTTTAGCATTTCATGTTTAGCATTTAGTACAATCGTTCATTCGAAAATGGAGGGGTTGTTGTATTCCACTTTAGGTGTCTGTACATAGGTTTTCCTGATACATGTCCTTATATAGGCACAATTCGCATTGCCCGTATATAGGCATAAGATCCCAGTTTTTATTTAGGCATTAGCCATGCTATCCAAATACAGCATGGTCACCTACATCCGTCCACCCCCAACGTCACAGCGAGTTCTTAGAAACCCGACCCTTAAGCTGTTGGGAGTTTCCTACCCCAGGATTATTGATTTCTCCAAGAACTCATTTATTATGCATGAACCGCTATACCCTAAGGGTTTATTCCTGACGTCTTCCTCTGCCCGACTCCATGTCAATGCTAACATTCCTAGCCACCTATCAGGTATAAATATACCTTCCCTTGCCTTGGCAAAGCACAGCTGCATGACTCGCCACATCAGTAAGGAGGAGACCTCGACTTAGAGGAGCCCGTGTGCTGGCCTGACGCACTGACAAGACGCTGTTATCCCTGCTCGCAGAGAATCCAGCTTCCAGTGTTCTGACTACCTTTGCGGGGTGATAGAGTTCGAGACCCGAAAAGAGATTCCAACCTCTCTCATTTTAAGGTAAGGAGCTGACTAGAACCTAGAGGGGCTCTTGGCATACAAACTATAGCATACCATACTATAGAATACCGCACTTAGGGCCAGATGTAGGTATCCAAATACCGGTCGGTAACGGCCGAAAATACCGATTTTTGGCCGTTACCGACCGGTATTTGGATACTGAGATGTAGGGCATGAAAAAATACAGATTCGGTAATTTTACTGAATCGGTAAATTTACCAATTCGGTAAAATTACGATTCGGTCAAATTACTGATTCTGCATTTTGAAATGTAGGTGGGCTTTAAGGATTCGGAATTTACCGCCAACTATTAGTTGGTGGTAAATAACGAATTCCTATGTAAATACAAATATGTGCATTTACACCTGTGCCATGTGGCACACATACATGCCCTAATCAGGGGTGAAACAGTGTGTCAAAGTGACACCCTGCCACTCTTGACCATTTCACAATTTTACCAGCCTCACGTGGCAGTGGAAATAGATGCGGTGGCTCCTGTCCCGATCAAAAGCCGCGGCGCCCCCGGCGTGATGTAGACACAGTGGGCACTTTCTGGTGGCCATGGAGCGAGCTTCGGAAAAGAGCGGCTCTAGCTTTGTTGTATGCCCCCTCTATACCGTTGGCATGGAATCCCATACTTCCCTGTATCCAAGTTGGTGTAGGCAAGACCCTTGTGCTACTATGGAGCTGCACACATTCGCAGACCTTACCCAGATGACTTGTTTAGGCCCCCCCTGCGAGTTCTGCTGATCAGGCTATGCCGTTTGCTGAGCCCTTTTTATACCATAAGCTGCATGCGACATGCCGAGCACTCTGGGATGGTTTTCCTGCTGCTCCCCCATCTTTTCCTGCTTTGGAGAATGTCTTGAAATCACCCTCGCCCGCAAGCTGATCACACGTTTATATACCCAATGCAAAACACACATCCGGTAGTTCAGCTCAAATCTCTTCAACACTGGAACAACAAACTTTCCATCCCCCTCACAGAGAAACAATGGGAGTTCTGCTGTAGACAGCTAACTGAACTGTCCCCAAACTACAGGCTCCGTCTGATTCATTTAAAATTTTTGCATAGATATTACAGGGCACTGGTCAGCCTGTATCGTATGAAGCTTAGGGAGGATGAGGGCTGCTGGCACTGCGGATACTCTCCTGCTTCCTTTTTACATGTTGCTTGGGATTGCCCCCGAATTGCGGAATTTTGGCTAGAAATTTTTACTGCGGTAAACCAGATAGTTGGCAGAACTGATGCCCCTTACCTGGCACTGGGCCTTCTGGGCTATGTTAAAGATACAATACCAAAACGTTGCAAACTACATGCACTCCTTTTACTATATGCCAGACAACAGGTTGCTATTCGCTGGGGACGTAGGAGGGTGGCCAGTATTAAAGATTGGCTGACTGATGTCACTTGTGGTCACACACAACTTAGCGTGTTTTGGGAGCTAATGCCCTCATCTTCGAGGCCATGTAACATATGGGAACCGTTCCTGGGTTGGGCCCGAAGTTGGCCCGAACCTCCTGAACTCATCTCCACTGAGGATGGTTAGTTCTGAACTATCCACCTGTGCTGTTGTAGCCTACCTTGTCATGATATGGTTTCTGCACTATACGCTTTTGATATGTTGTGCCTGTCTGCACCTTCTTGATTGTTTGCTACTGATGATTCATATATTATTCATGGCTTACCTGTTTAAAATTGATGACCGTGGGGGGAGGAGCTACGCTAGCAACCAAGATGGCCGCTTAGGCTCCCAGCCCGCTGACCTCCGTATCCTGCCAGAAGATCCTGTCTATAATCCTGATTTTACGCCCGACCTCCGTGTAGATGAACCGATGCTCCTCCGATGCTGCAATTCCGAAAACTTAATTCGCTTGGGTGACGGAGCTGCGTCGAGTTGAAGTTTGCGGCCTAATCCAGCAGGAGAGCTGGTGCCTCGAGTTTTGATCTGGCCGTGTCGAAGTTGAACAACATCGGATGTGAGTGGCTGTCAGGGTCCGGTCCACCGAGGTGGAAGTTTCTTTTCTTTGCCCGATCTCGGCGGCGCTCATTTTGCCTAACCAACATTGAGGGAGGAGTGACGTGGCACGACAGTGGTCGGGTGGAGGTCCCTGACCCGCGGACCCGGTGTGGCCCGGCCGGTGTTCGGTGGGTCGGGGTCTTCGCTCTCGAAGCGAGATACATATTGTTGCCGCAGAACTGACCAGTCCCCTCTGACGTCGTCCGCTCCGCTCCTGTCGTTCCCCCCGAAGAAGCCAGCTCCCAGGGGGAAGTGAACATGATCGTTGCTGAGCGTGGAGAAATGGACCGGACGGAGAGTGAGCCGTCACTAAAGATGATAATGGCAGCCATTGGGGCATTTCATTCCCATGTGGATGCCCTGGTTCACAAAATGATGACGGGCTTATTGGTGATGGAGTGTGTGGAACCGGACCCGGTTCCATCTCAAGTATTACCGCAAGCTATGACTTCGGCGACGACCATCTTGAATCTGAACGAGAGCCTCGTGCGACAAGAGGAGCACCAGCCCTTGGTTGGTCTCCTGGAAAATCCTGAACCCAGTGTTTTGAACATATTGGCATACCTACCATCATCGCTGACTTTGGGAGAATCGATTTGCGTTACCTTCCCGGAGAATCTTGTGGGTGATTGTCCTTAGACCTCTGTTCTATCCTTTCCCTCTTTGGTGACTTTCCGATCTCGGAGAAAACTACATTGGGAGCATCTGTCCATGAAGGAGTGTTCCTGTGCTGCTGAAGTTCTTGGCAACCTGCAGACTTTGAATTGTATTGTACTGTATTTATTCAGACCCTTTTTTCACTTTGGTTTTCCTGCTGAAGTAATGGGAGGGGTTCACATAATGGTTCGGAAGGGCCAGGGCTGAGAGTGATCGACTGTAGTTGGTATTACGGCCTTAATGGATATAGATTTTTCGGCTGTTGGTCTTGCGTGAGGTTGGGCGGTGCATCATGGCTCCCTCTAATTTCTCTTCTGTTGATTATAGATATTATTGATTTTTCATCATAGGGGGTGCTTGTCATTGGCAGGGGCAAAGGGGACCGGGAGCTTATATGGAAATGCCCTCCCCTACTTTTAGAATTTAGTTAGTTGGGGCGACAGGCACACTGCTAGTGGGGCTCAGGCGATAGCCGTTGCAGGGGTGCAGGGTGGGGGGTTGGGTTTTTTGTTTTCTTTCTGTTATCGCTAATATGGTTTCCCCTTTTTTTTCAATCTCTTTTTTAAGTTTTTCCTATACTAGCAATATTGTCGAAATATCCTGATTCTGTCTTTCGAATTCCAGTGTCTGGTTGCCATGATTCTTCTGTTGTTTTGATTTTATGGGTGGGAGGGTCCTGAGGGTCCGCATTTAAATTTTCTACTGATTGTAAGGTTGCAAGTCTTATTCCTTATTCATTACTGTTGGCCTCTCAGGGATTCCTCTGTTGCTCCATGTTTATCCTGCTGTTAATCCTGTTTACTCTATTATAAACATATATATGTATGGCACCGGATATGTCTGTTCCTTTTTTCCTTTTTTCTTGTTTAAAATAATAAAAAGATTTATAAAAAATAAATAAATTGACCGTGACTTTGCCATTGCTGCGTTTTGCATCACCCGTAGGGAGCCTGTCTCACATGTCACAGATATTGAAGTATGGTGCATTAGCGGCATTGCCGGAGCGTACAGTGGTGATTGCTGCGCTCGTTTCCCCATCGTTTCCCCATCTCATTCCAGGCGTGAGTTGTACATCGTACCGTATCGACTTAATCTTTTTCGAATACAGTGGTGTTGTTGACAATCATTGCTTTGAGTGGTATTGGATGAACTGTGCCTGCCTCCACCGCAACATGTGGTATGTGTTGTGGCGCATGCTGCCAATAGTATGCATATTGCGCCTGCGCACAAAGATAATATAGTTGCAAATCCGGCACCGTAAACCCATCCATCTCGTACGGTAACGTCAGCGCCTCCCATTTGGCATGTGTTTTTTTACCTCCCCAAGCTAGTGTAATTAGCGAGGTGCGCAGTGTATTGAAAAAATTTTGTGTTAATTTCATGGGTATATTCACCAAAAAATATAGGAACTTTGGAAGGACTATCATTTTGATTAATGTTACTCTGTCCGCAAACGTTACCAGTAGCTTGATCCATCTGGATACTTGCTCTGTAAGTCGAGAGATCTCCGTTCCATAATTTGTTCGTATAATTACTTGCGGATCTCTATGAATCCAGATACCCAAGTACTTTACTGAATATGTCCCCCATTCTAACCGATATCCCAGTTCAACCTGCGTCATGCATTCTGTCAAGGAGAGGACGATTGACTTATTCCAATTAATTCCAAGACCTGAATACCATTCAAACCGGATATACTCCCTAATGAGCCGCTCGAAATATACCACTGGTTCGTGCACATACAGCACCATGTCATCTGCCTACATGGATACTGCCAGTGGTCTCTGATAGAAGCGCAGCGCTGCCTGTGCATGCCGTTGATGCAATATACAGGCAGCGCCTCCAGTACCAATGCAAATAATAAAGGAGAGAGGGGGAAGCCCTGCCTTGTACCGCGCCGGATCTGGAATGTGTCAGACGTCTGCCCGTTAACCCGTACACGTGCCATTGGGTCTGTGTACAACAGCTTGATCCAATTTGTAAAAATGTATGGCATCCCCATACGGTGTAGCACTGCAAACATATATCTCCAGGAGATAGAATTGAATGCCTTAGCGGCATCCAGCAGGACTGTCGCCGCTGGTAGTGTTGGCTCTAGAAGGTGTAATACTGCGAATAGCGTCCTCAGATTGTGTGCTTTGAAGTGAGCAGTGATAAACCCTGATTGGTCGGGCAGCACCATGTCAGGTAACAGTAAGCGCAACCGAGTTGCCAGAACTTTCGCCAAAATCTTTACGTCTGTAATCATAAGTGAAAGAGGTCTATAGGATTCACAGCTATCCAGCACTTTTCCCGGTTTCAGTAGAGCTATGATCTGCGCTTCACGGAGTGTGTCCAGGAGCTGTTGCTGCTCATAAGCTTCTTCATACATTTCGTGCAAATAGGACACCAGTATGTCGATGTACTCCTTGTAAAATTCTGCGGGCAGTCCATCTGTGCCTGTAGACTTGCCATTAGGGAGAGCATTTATAGCGTCTCGAAATTCAACTACCGTCAGTGGGTGCATTAGAAAGTCTTGCTCTCTTCGCGACAACCAAACCAAGGCTATGTCCTCCAAATATTGTGCTATATCGTCTTGCGCTGCTGTATGTCTACTGTCATACATAGCTTTGTAGTATTGCGCAAAGGAATAAAGAATGCCCGGCGTGTCACAGCTAATAGTATTACCCGCTGCAATAGATTTCACTATTTGATTTTTAGCCCATGGTTCAGCAATTCTGGCTGCTAGGGCCCTTCCAGTTCTGCCCCCTTCTTCATAATACCTGGCTGTCCACAGCCTCGACATACGTTCACCTCTTGGTCTGCCAGGTCATTATATTCAGGGACTTTCGATCAAATAGTAGCTAGTATAGCCCTATCTGGCTAGTCTTCATAATGTTGTTCTAGGAGCACTAGTTCTTGCTGTAGTCGTTTCATAGATCCTCGCAAGGACTTAAGCACTCCGGCTTGTAGGCTTATGCATACTCCACGAATTGTCACCTTAAGGGCTTCCCACAATGGGCTCATCTTTGTACTGACCAAACATTGTTGGTAAAATAGTTTTCAATGGTTTCTCGCACCCCCTCCCGGAACACCTGATCTTGCAGTGTGGAAGATTGCAATCTCCGTTGAAACTGTGGAGATGTGTATGTTGGTATGTTCATGTTAAGCAACATCGGGGAGTGATCTGACAACGTGCGGGGCAAGTGGGTAATCCTAGTGATCCATGAGTTCACCTTGCACGTGGTCAGCCAATTATCAAGGCTTGACCATGACTGATGAGTGTACGAGTGACATGTACCCTCCAGCACCCCTGGATGCCTCAACCTCCAAGCGTCCAATAAACATAAATCTTGCATGCCATCCCTAACAGCTTGCACAGCCTTTTTTACTGTAATCTCTGCAGTGGAGCAGCGGTCCAGCGCAGGGTCCAACACCATATTAAAGTCACTTCCACAGATCACAGCCGATGATAAGCTATGTACTTAACACCACAATGTCTCATAAAAACCAGGTTCGTATATGTTAGGCCCATATATATTAACAATAGTCATCAATGTACTGCACAGTTTCCCCTGCACTATTATATAGCGGCCGTTCTCATCTTCATCTACATGCAAAACTTAAAACAGAAGATTTTTTTAAATTAAAATCATAACTCCTCTCACGTACGAGGAGTAGGAGGAAACCAATTGTACCTCAGCCCATCTATTGCCCACTGCTATTCCTGTATTCTTAGTAAGGTGAGTTTCCTGCAATAATGCCACCTGGACAGGATGACGGTCCAAGTAGGCTAATACCTGACGTGTCTTCTTCGGGTTATTAAGACCTCTGACATTCCATGTTACCCAGGTTATTTTACCATCTCTAGTGTTCGCCATCACTGCATCTCATCAATGTGCCTTCCATGGAATCTGTATCCTTTATACTCATCTAGTTCTTCATCACCCTATGCATTCTATGTTTCATACAAATGCATTCAAACCATACCCCAACAAAACCCCCCTCCCACTTCAGCATCCCAGTTATGCTAAGGATCCCCAAAATAAGGATCAAATAATACTCAGTCAACCACCCGTCCCGCTGTAGGCAGCTAACCCACACCATACAGCCCGACCATGAACTGTGTGGGGTGTACCCTTTCGGAGGTCACCAGCTGCCCACTGAGCCCCTCGGTGTAATAAGGGGGGGGGGGGTCAAGGCATTCACAGAGATTTCTTCCGGCCCGCCACATACCAGTATGGTGGAGAATAGCATCCATAGGCACCCGCACATCAGCATTCTCGACAGGGGACTAAAACGGTACACATTAACTACTGATGTTCTTGATTTATACCTCAGAATCATATCTTAACTCATGTTATGGTTAGGCCATCCATGACCTCGAGCGTGCATTTCAAGTTCAACAGTGCGAGCTTAGCAGAATCACCACCCAATAAGTTGGCTATGTACAACATAGCCGTCAATGCCGCCTCCAACGGTGTAGGTGCACCAGTTCCCATGTGTTCCTGCAACCAGTCCTGTCACTGCCACATCTGTCCCCATGTCAAGTCTTATACATATATTCAGGAAGTAAATGCAGTGCAGCACCCCATCCGAGCATTACCCCATGTTCTGAATATCATACATCCTACTGTTGTGCCAGCTATTAGTATCTTACATTCAGCGTCTTAATGCCACAGGATCTAAGTAATCCATGCCTGCACAAGTGTAGGTAAAAATAAACAACAATACCAGTCTGAACATGCGTGTAATCTTCTATTCTAGTCTTCATTATCTGCATCATCACCAGCCGTTCTAGAAGATTCTTGCCGCTCTAGTTGTCTCACAAACTGTAGCTCGTCTTTGGGGGATGTGAAGATCTTCTCTTTAGTCCCATGCTGTATACTGAATCGCGCTGGGTAAAGCATGGCGTATTGTAGTTTCATTGCTTGTAGTTTCTTCTTTACTTGCTGGAATTCCCGTCTTGCCTGTTGCACCGCTTTCGTGAAATCCGGGAACAGTGCAACCTCCACTCCTTGATACTAAGTAGTACCTTTTTCTCTCGCAAGGCGGAGTGCAATATCCCTGTCACGGAAATTCAGCAGCCTTGCAATTATAGGACGCAGTGGTGCTCCTGGGATGGGTTTAGGCATAAGTTAGCGATGTGCCCTCTCCACAACCAGCATGCTCGAAAAGTGTTCCACGCCCAACATTGTTTTAAGCATCTCCTCCACATATAGCTCCATTTGTATTGGTGGACTCAGGCACACCTGTAATACGAAGATTATTACGGCGGGACCTAGCTTCCAGGTCCTCTTTCTTAGCTTGTATCACCGCTAGTAGTTTCCCCATCTGAGTACAGGAGTCTGTTATGTTCTCCATTTTGTCTTCCGTGTTCGAGATGCACTGCTACGCCTCCGTTATTCGCAGGCCGTGCTTGTCGAGCTTTTCTGCCATATTATCCATACGTAAATTCAAGTTATCGATTTTGCTATTGATTGTGTGTAGGCTCTGTTGCATAGCTATTATCATGCACTCCAGTTTACTACTGCCACCAGCTTCTGGTTCCGTCTCAGTATCGGACTCAGCCGTTTGGACTCAAATGATAGCTTGGTCTGTTACAGTTTGTCCGGTTTGTTCATCTTCACACCCTATGTTCACAGTCGAACTCCACACTACACTGCTATCCCTGGGTGTTGGGAGGAGGGCTCCAACGAAGAATGTGCTACCTCCGCAAGCGTTAGGGTTCAATGAGACTATTGTCAGTGTTCAGGATTCACTGCGAGTTCCTCACGTTTGAGCAAGAGTGTTACACTGCACCCCAACTGGTCCAGGACTATGCAACTCTTCCAGGAGCTATAGTGCACCACCACACTGCGCCAGTCCCTCCGTCATACACCACTTTGCCCTGAGGACTACTATGGCTTGGCGATAGCCCGTTTTGCTTTCGTGTCTTGCTGACTAAAATGCTTGCTTTTGGTGCAGTATGTCCCGAGGGCTCTCATAGAGTAGAAGCGTAGTGTCCCCAATCCACACTCCTAGCACATGCACCAGCCACAATCCCCAAAATCGCCAGCACTCACAGCAGGATCCAAATATGCCTGGGCGAAATCGTCAGGGCTCTGTCACTGCACATTGTTAAACTGTCCAAGCTATCCAGCGCATGTGTTGTCCCACCAGTACTATAATCACACCATCTGAGCTGGGGACATCGCAGACATAAAATGGCGGGCGCACTCACCACTCCGAGTCAACAGTTATCAGTCTGGCAGCCTTCCGCACCACAGCTCAACGTGCAGCAATGGACCTTTGCGTATTCAATGTTGGCCGTGTTGGTATCAATGCCGCTCCGACTCTCAAGCTGCACAATCACCAATGCGCATCAGGGAAAGCGGCGTTCCGTGCCTTGCCGCCACGTGTCCCGCTGCTATCTTACCGGCAGCTCCGCCGGGCGGTTCAGGCTCCACTCGTTCTGATCCCCAATCGCACAGTATCTCGCACCTCGCTGCAATTCCTGCGGTGCAACTGCCGACGCGCTCCCCAGTTATGTCGTACCTTCGGCGACACCCACTGCCAATGCCCAGGCTCTAGGCCGGCAGCTATTATCTCTGACAGGCTCCGTGTTCAATCAGCAGTCCGTGGGAGCTGCCATTTTGTAGCCGGTTTGTTAACTCTTGCTTACTGTGACTAAAAGAGCAGCAATCGCTTTCGCACTCGCAGCTTAGTAAGGGAATCCAGAATCGCTGTTTCATGTCTCTGGGTAGCTGGGAGAAGTACAGGATTTTAGTCGGATAGAGGCCCCGACCAGCAGAGCTACACTAATGTGTGGCCATTTTACTTCGGGCTCGCTAGCGTCCCCAAGTTATATAGTATTTTTATGGGTTGCCTATTCTAATTGCGTGGCAATAGGAAATATCATGCTTTGAATTTGGGAAGTTCATTAAATTATTCCCCCTAAGTCAATCTCATGGGCCTTTTCAGTGCTCTATAGGTCATGAATTGGCCTGTCCCAAAATCATATGCGGCTCTCAGTACCTAAAATGTTCAAACAATTTTTTTTCATATAATTCACCTATTTTTGTGAGGCCAGTTTCTCTTCATGGACACTTCTTGCATGTCTGTGACACCTCATGGATTCTCAGGAGGCATCATAGTGGTCCCTTTGGTGAGTATGCCAACAAGGTGTTAAATCATTTAAAAATCTTAGCTAGGATAGGTGAGGTCTTAAGAGGGCGAAATGAGGTTCTGTGAGTGTCATCTACAGATGAATGGGGGTCAGCTTGGTGATCTCTGAAACCCTCTCAGAACATTCTTGAATGTTTAGGGAGATTAGTCTTCTGTTTTTTTAATGACCCCCCACCCCCCCACCCCGAGAACGACAAACAATTTTTAACAATTTAAAAAAATTGATAGTTCTAAACATATTTGACAATTCACACATTGCAATTATGTCCAGTTATCCTGTTTATAAAATGCAATACAAAATGTCTGCCAACATGCTATGGGCAGCCTTGCTTCCCCGAAGGGTAAAGTATCCACACTTTAAACCTTTATCAGAAATGGGGATGGGGGACCTTGAGGGTTATTTAGAGCTCCTCTCCCTTTGATTCCTACTCCCAGTCAGGACATGAGTGACAAAAGATAATACTGATGGCTCATAACATGGTGACTCGCAACCACTCTGCTTTTTTTTCAGTAAAAAACTGAAATTTTCACCATGAATCTCCTTTTGGCCAGTTCCCTGCATCACCCATTAGATCAAATCATACGTCTGAACTAGGGTATCTCAAGGCTAGCTAATGGACAGTTGGTTACAGATTAAGACTAGGCACAGCTCTTGGTAAATTGTTATTTTTAGTGTACCAAGTTTTTACTAATCTGCTTATAGGTACATTGTTTATCACATTGCCCCAACTGCTCGATGTAGTGTGCCACCTGGTCTCTACCGTACATTGTAGTACCATTACATCATGAGGACTGGGGACGGTCCAAAGGTATAAAGATTGGGGTAACCGCAAGAAACACTAACAGAGAGATCAAGTACCAAGTGTCTGCATTTTATTCAGCTGGCATACTGGGCAGCCATAACACGGCCTATCTGACTAGAGGAGCCATGCGGGCTCTATACTTGGCAACAAGGAGTGGGTCCTCCCTGCGCATGTGCTGCCGCAGCGCCCCAGCTCCAGCCAAAGGTGAGCCAGTGTGCAGTGTTGACTGCTGCACGGGCCCAATATTTACAATATGTTACAAAGATGAAAGCCTGTACTATAATTAATTGTAATTCCACCTACCCTGTAGGTGGCTCCACCAATAGTCCTGATGAAGACCCCGCTGTAAGGATAGAATCACCTTCTTCTAGTGTCTGAGGTGAAACATCGACTTTGCTTTCAATTGGACCTTTACTTATCTATTTCAGCCCAGAAGCGGAGAATCTATTATGCATTCGTGGTATAGCACTACTTTGGTTGTGTAGTCAGCTTCTGATACTCCCTTAGACAGGTTGCTTTCATCTTTGTTACATATTGTAAATATTGTTAATTTATCACATTTATCTATTGTTGGAATATCGCCAGCGGCCCAGTGGGTGTCCGAGTGGCCTTTATAGAGGCAGATGGGCGCTCATTATGCAAATGGGGCCTATTTTTTGTTTGCGTGCCCGGGCCGATTTTCAATCCCAATCCGACCCTGCCTCCACGAGCACCTCCTTGAGCACCTTTCTAACTTTGGAGCAACCATTGAAACTGCAAATTTGTGAATAATTAAAAATTTGCAAACGTTCGTGACCAGAATTTTCAATTCTATTAAGGACACGGAGGCGAGGATTATGCTTTCTCGATTTCTTTACTACAAACAGCAGCCAATAGGAACACAGTAAAGAAAAGAAAAACTACAAATCCCATGAGCACTTAGGCAACCATAGAGACCATATCCCTATATAAACAACCATAGAGGGCAAGACTTCCTCTTTCTTTGTCCAATAAAGTTAATCAGTTAAGAGTCAATTCAAGTGGTACCGAAGAACAGCCTGGAGGAAACATCCGAAGGCAACAGGAGAACGACCAGCAGGAGACATCCCAAGGAACCAAGGAGTAGGAGACTGGAGCAGGCAAAACTCAACAGATCCAGAATCCGAAAGGCTGGAACCAAGGCAGGAGAGTACTGAAGAAACTCACTTCTGGTCAGAACCTGAAAGAAAATCAGAGCCGTAATACACCATCCCAGTACCATGGACGGTAAAGGTACAAAGGGTAGGGAAACAGTGCAAAAAACATGTATGTCAGAACAATGCCATAGCAATGATAATATACATGAGAAAATGCACTAAAATACATTTGGGTGGGATAATCCTCGCCTCCGTGTCCTTAATAGAATTGAAAATTCTTGTCACGGATGTTTGCAAATTTTTAATTCTATGGCAGGACAGGAGGCTCAGATTATGCTTGTTCAAAGCTGAGCCACCACAACAGAAGCAATATCTACAATGGGTTTGAAATTGAACGTTTTAAACACAGAATCGGAAGACCAATCAGCGGCCTTCATGATGTCCGTCAGACTCACTCCAACAGTAAAAGCCTTAGAGGCCATGGGTTCCCGAGCGGAATGGGCTCCGAAAATGGAGACATCAATTCCAGCTTCAGATATAAGCCAACGCACCCAACGTGCCAGGGTAGCCGGCGCCACAGGCTTAAAAGGCTTTTGCAAAGCAATCAGCAACTGACCAGAGACATCTTGTCGAAAAGGAGCAGTACTTACCTCATAATCCCTTATGCATTGAACCACACATAACTGTTGATTCTGCGGAAAAGCTGGATACGTCACAGAAGACATATTACATTTGGTGCGCCGGGAAATGGTAAAAGTGACCCCGTCCGGAGAAAACGAACACCCTGCGAGATCTAACGCCCGCACATCCGAAATGCGTTTACAAGACACCAAACAAAGTAACATTGTCAACTTTGCTGAAAGTTGCTTACGAGACAATGAGGAGTTGGGAGGCCAAGCCTCCAGAAAACGTAAAACAATGGAGACATCCCAAAGAGCAACATACTTTGGACAAGGCGGTTTTTCCAGCCGAATGCCACGAAGCAATTTAGAAATCAAGGGATATTCCCCAACAGGCTTCCCGTCAACAAAATCGTGGCCCGCAGAAACCGCGGAGCGAAAGGAATTGACTGTTCTATAAGCAGAACCAGAAGAGGTTATGGAAGCTAGAAAATTAACCACTAAAGTAACATCCGCTGAAGCGGGATCCAAGTTCCGTTCAGAACACCAACCACACCATCGTCGCCAAGCTGATGCATAACGCTTGTGCGTGTTGGGGGCCCAAGCTTCACCTATAAATCGTGTAACGTCTCCAGATAAGCCGGGGACTTTCCAGCGTTCCCCGAAGTTCGCCACGCAACCAGCCGGAGCTGACCCGACAGAATCAGAGGATGCGGGTTGAGCAGAGGATCCAACAACAAGTTCCACTTCTGTGGAAGAAGGAACGGCGTTGAGCAACTCATCTCCAGAAGATCCGGAAACCATGCCTGAGCCCTCCAAAGAGGAGCTATCAGAATGACCTCCGACTGGAAGTGCTTTGTCCGAGTCAAGACCCGCGGAACCATCGCGAACGGGGCAAACGCATATCAGAGATGAGGGGGCCAAATCTGAAGAAATGCATCCGTGGCCAGAGCCTCCGAATCTGGACGCCAGCTGTAAAACCTGGGCAATTGGGCGTTGAGGCGAGAGGCGAACAGATCCATCCAAGGCCGACCCCAAAGGCGAGACGGGCTCCGAAATACCCTGGGATGAAGCCGCCAATCGCTGAAGTCCAGCAGATGGCGAGAGTTCCAATCGGCCACCTGATTCTGGCGACCCGGGAGATACTCTGCAATAAGAGTGATCTTCTTCTGAAGGCAGAAGTGCCAGAAGTCCTTCGCAATTTCGGCCAAGAGCTTCGACCTCGTCCCTCCCAGCTTGTTCACATACCGCACCGCAGAAATGTTGTCCATGCGGAGGAGTATGCAACATTTGGTAGCCTGAGGAGCAAGACTGTGGATCGCAAACGATCCCGCCAGGAGTTCCAGACAATTGATGTGAAGACTCAGTTCGTCCTGTGACCAACGGCCGCCCATCGTCACAGACCCGCAACGGGCTCCCCAGCCCCAAAGACTTGCATCCGATTCCAGTACCACATCCAGGGTAGAACCGAACAGGGCTTTTCCGTTCCAAGCCTCCATGTGCTCGAGCCACCACACCATCTCCGACTTCGCGTCCGGTGACAGAGGAACAAGATCGGAATAGCGAAGACCTTTCTGCAAGTGTCTGATCTTGAGTCGTTGCAGGGCCCGATAGTGTAAGGGACCCGGAAAGATCGCTTGAATGGACGAAGCCAACAGTCCGACAATCCGAGCGATCGATCGCAAGGACACACTCTGTTTGGATAACAGTAATGTCAACTCCCTCTTGATAGACCTGATCTTCTGGGAGGGCAAGAGCAGTTGGCAAGAGATCGAGTCAACTAGGAAACCCAAGAACTCTATCAACTGAGAGGGATGTAAAAGAGATTTTTGAGGATTCACTAGAAATTCGAGAGATTGCAAGAGCTCGATCGTCCAAGCCAAATGGGTCTGTAATTGGATAGGACACTGAGCCATCAACAATATGTCATCGAGATACACTATCAGACGAACCCCGCGTGCCCTCAGCGATTCCATGACCGGTCGCAGAAGCTTCGTGAAACACCACGGAGCGGACGAGAGACCGAACGGGAGAACCGTGTACTCGAACCATGTCCCTAACCATTGGAATTGGAGGAAACGGCTATGAGGTGGGAAGATCGGGATGGACAAGTAAGCGTCCTTCAAATCCAGGCGAACCATCCAGTCGCCTTTGTGAAGGAGATCCCTGAGAAGATGGATGCCCTCCATCTTGAAGTGGCGATAGACCACGCCGTTGTTGAATTCCTTGAGGTTGAGCAGGGGCGGCTCTAGGCTCATGGTGGCCCTGGGCAGGGAGCGTAGGTAGGGGGCCCCGGAAGAGGGGGTCCGGGCGGGGAAGAGCGCGGAGGCCAGTGAAAAGGGGGGTGGGTCAGGGTGTTTGGAAGCGGAACAGAGCCGGAGGCCACCAAATCCCTGCCAGGGGCCACCACACAAATATGTATCCATCCTCAGAGGATTATTATATTAAAGATATATATTGGTGTGGTGGCCCCTGGGATTTGGTGGCCCTGTGCAGGTGCACAGCTTGCACATGCCTAAGGCCGCCCCTGGGTTGAGCACCAGGCGAGAGCCTCCCCCTTGCTTCACCACCAGGAACACATTGCTGACGAACCCCTGAGGATGCAGGGAAGTCCGCACAATTTGCCCCTTTTACCAGAAGGGACTCGACTTCTTTGGTGATGACGTCCTGATCTAGTTGGGAAAAAACAAGGGAAAAAGGGACGAGATTTTGATGGGGAGGATGGTAAAACTCTATCTGGTAACCTTGAACAGTCTGTAACACCCAAGCATCGTTGGAGATTGTACGCCAATTGTGAAGGAAAAATTGCACTCTGCCCCCCAGGACAACTGTATCGTAAGGAATTAAGCTCACCTGTGTTGGCGAAATCCTGACGTCCTCCCTGGTGTCCGCCATAACCACCTTTAGCGGCCTGCCCACGACCTTTGCGGGAGGGGTAGAAATTGGATTTGGAACCGGAATAGGAAGACTGTTGACCTCCTCCCTGCTGGGACTGATTGCCACGTTGCTGGCCAGATCCGCGGCCCAACGAACGTCCCTTGGATCGTCCGGCCCTTCCAAAAACCCGGCGGAACGCCCTGCGGAGAGAGGATTGCGCCTTATCCAGGCCACTGAAAGTTGCAACAAATTTCGTCAACTCCTTGAGGAAAGGTTGACCAAAAAGGAGGCCCTGAGCAAGGGGCCCCGACTCTGAAGAAGCCAGTTCCGTCAACCGTGGATCCATTTTCAACAAAATGGAACGGCGCCGCTCAGTCGAAAGAGCACAATTCGCATTTCTTAACTGGCAAATAGCCCGCTGGGCCCAACCAATCAGCTTGTCCGGGTCGATGCCAGAAGCGGACCCTTGAGCCTGGTAACCCAAATCCAGAATCTTCGTAAGCGGGCCAAGGAGATCTAACAATTTATCTTGGCACAGGCGCCAAGACCTATCAATGCCCTTTTTGGGGTCCTTCGTGAATTTCTTACGGTAGGTAAGAATAGTGGGATCTACCTCAGGAGTTTCAGAGAGTTTGTCTGCCACTCGAAACGAAGACGAGAACGTACTTCCTGATCAAAAGGTTCACGAATGTGGGCCTGAACGTACTCCGCAACCTCAGGAGCAGGGAGCCAGGACTTTGAATTCGGGGGGACTATGTCCGAGGGCTCAAAGGTAAGCACCAGGGGATGAGAAGATGCGTCAACAAAACGCTCCTTTCTAGACTTCTTAGCAGGAGGACCAGAGGGAGTAGAAGAGGAGGACGAAGAGGATGTATCCTCAGTATCTGGGGAAGATGGTTTAGCCTTCTTGGAACCACCGGAGGTAGACAGGGATTTCGCCAACTTGACAAAATCAGATTTGTGAGGATTTTTGGGTGATTTAGAGGAGTGTTTGGTAGAAGAAGAAGGAATCCAACCTTGTTGGTGTGCATAGTCTGTCAAATGATGTTTCAATGGTCCAATGGCATGGACCAGCGCGGTATTGACCGAGTGTTGCACCCCCTGGTCAAGAGCGTCGACCAAATCGTATTCAAAGGACTCCTCAGGCTCCTCGCCATAATAGTAGTCGTCATCCTCCTCATAGCCAGCCATGCTTGCTACTATAGGGCTGAACAGAGAGACAGAAAATGCCCACACAGGAAGGACTAGTAGGACACAGAAGTGACCCAGTCAGGGGGAGTGACAACCCCAAGCAAGCCAAACAGGTAGAGCCACACGCTCCCCAGAGGAACAGATAAAATGTGGAGGGACAGGCTTGCAAGAAAAGCCACTCTAGGCAATGCCTCTGATAATTTTACAACCCCAACCCTGACAGAGGAAAGGGCGTCAAATGGGGACTCTCCGGCAGGCAGTGGGCACAGGCTGTACAGTAAACGCCGCCTCAAGCGTGTCAGGAGTCCGTGAGAGACACAGAATGTAAACAAGGGCTGTCGCGCATGCGCAGAAGCCCGCCTGAAAAGCCCGGAAGTAGAGCGACGCGCGACTGTAGAGCGACGCGCGACTGCAGCGCGCGACCGCTAGAGTCCCCGGTCCCACTCCACAGGAATACGCGGGCACAAAGCGCCCGAGTACAAAGAGAGGCGACCCGCGCTCTCACAACACAAACGGCAAACCGAGAAGCTGAAAGAAAACAACGAGCACAGAAGCTGCAGGCAAGACGCCGAAAACGGCGAAACCAGAAGCGCTGCAATTAGGTTATCGCAAGGAAGGAGCACAAGGCAAGCAATTCATGCAATACAACATTAGGCATGAAATAAGCAAAAATGACTTAACTTGCTGCGAAGCAGCAAAGAAAGAGGAAGTCTTGCCCTCTATGGTTGTTTATATAGGGATATGGTCTCTGGTTGCCTAAGTGCTCATGGGATTTGTAGTTTTTCTTTTCTTTACTGTGTTCCTATTGGCTGCTGTTTGTAGTAAAGAAATTGAGAAAGCATAATCTGAGCCTCCTGTCCTGCCATAGAATTCATAATATAAACTTTTTGGATAATCAAGTTAACCTGGGCATTGTTCCATTCAATTATTGTGCGGTGTCCTCTAACCCTGTTTTCCACCTCAAGAAGTTCACCGGTCAGTTGGACCACTTGTTCTACGTACTAATATTCGCCCAGGACCAACCGGCTACTGGGTATACCTTATTGTTGTGTAACACTTACATGTTGCCGCGCTCTCTGTTGTGGCTCGCGGGCTGCCCGGGCTCATGGGCGGGCCATGTGCTTGGTTCTCGAGCCCAGCGTTCCATGCTTAGCTGTTATTGAGAGACAGTTTCCCCGGCTGTGCTGGTCGGGTTCGCTCTTGCTTCAACCTACAATAAAAACATCAGTTGATGTAACCTTATCGGATCCAGCATTTTATTTCATTTGGCCACAATTCAGGACATCCACGGAGCGACCCGCCAGCAAACGAACCCACACCACGCAGAATAGGATCGACCCCTACTCATTGCGGCTTATGTATCAATAACAGTAGTCGATTGAAGCAAGGTATGTGACGCACCCCTCCTGTGCAAACATCCCGACCCAACTGCTCACTTCTTTGCGAAGTTCCCTATCGGTGGGCGGTGATTAGCAACAGGCTCTTCTTAAAGCAGCAAGGGTGTTTTCACGTAAAGTTGACTGGGTGATCCTGAGTCTTCCAGGGAACACATCTCTCATTGGATTAGCTGTTCACATTAGAAGCCACATTTCCTCACAAAACAATTGATTGCAGCAACAAGAGAACAGTTTAAACAAATATAGTGGCAGTGGGTCCCTCATTGAAGTTTTCTTAGAAGCAATATATACAGTTAACGCGGCAACGGCAATTCTGGGCCCAACATTCAAGTTCTCTACATTGCGAACAGCTGGGAAGCCCTAATTATTACAGTTAAAGCGCCAATGGCAACGCTGTGCTTTTCTTAAAAGCAATATATACAGTTAAAGCAGCAACGCCAATTCTGTGCCCCACATTCAAGTACTCTACATTGGGAACAGCTCGGAAGCCTTAAATATTACAGTTAACACGGCAGCGGCAAATCTGGGCCCCACGTTCAAGTTTTCTACATTGCGAACAGCTGGAAAGTCTCAATTACCCTATGGTGGCACACACACTTTATCGCCTCATTGAGTGCCAAGTCTGCATTTTACTTTTGGCTCCCATCCACAGCATCATTAAAGTTTCGGTGATACACACACCTTATTTACTTGTGTGCACACCAGTACACTGTGACACACACACACAATCCTTGTGTGCCACTCTACTTGCCTTAATTGCATAGCTGGTGATACACACACACCTCTCTACCTGTACTATGTATCACAGTATCACGTTGCGACTGTTCATATCAGACTGCTTACTATTTTGTTACAGTATTTCATTACATGTTATTATTGCTATTTACTGTTTTCATTTCTGATTGCTATCTAAGCTCAAAGGAATATTTCTAATGCCATAGCTGCACCACCTCCTTTCCTAATGTCGCCTGGTGAACCATCAATTGAATGGGAGGATTGGTGCGATTGTTTTGAACAGATCTGGTGGCTCTTGATGGGTCTAAGGGCCAGATGCATCAAGCATCCATTTTGCGATTCCTTATTAGCGAAAAATAAGGAATCGCTAATAAGGAATAGCAAAATGGAATGCATCAAGCAATCACTACAAACATCGAGATTTCTTAGAACTCCTTAATTGCGACTCGCAAATTGCGAGTCGCAATTAATGAATACCTCCCCATTCATTCCAATGGGCCTAGAGGCCCATAGGAATGAATGGGAAGACAATCTCAATTTGCGAATCGCAATTAGCGATTCGCAAATTGAGATTGCGAGTTCAAGGGTGCAGGGGTGTCCAAAGGACACCCTGTTGCACTCTGAATTTGATCTGTGCACATATGTTGCGCACACACATGCCCTTAGGGCATGTGTATGCGCAACATGAAACTTTGAAAAATGCACAAAAGTGCATTTTTCAAAGTTTTTGCAAATTACCATGAAGTTGTACTTCGTGGTAATTTGCGTGCCCTATTAGCGAATTCGCTATTTTTGAAACTTTCATGCATTGCATTTAAGGAATCTCAATTTGAGATTCCTTAAATGCAAACAATCGCAATTTAGCGAATTCTCTATTTGCGATTTTTGCATTTGGGATGATGCATCCCAAATGCAAAAATACCGGTCGAAAAGGGGCAGATTCTGAGAATCTGCCCCTTTGCGACCGGTTTTTAGCTTGATGCATCTGGCCCTAAGTTTTCTGCAGTTCGTAAAAAGGCTTTTTTTGTTAGGTGCATTGGGGAAGGAGGCCATGATCAGATTGCGCATTAGATCTGCGAAGCAAGAGAATATAGTCATGCGCAGACACAAATTTTATACCCAACCCCAAAAGGCGAATTAAACTGTTGATGAATTTATCTCAAGATTTAGAGAGTAAGCTATCAAATATCAATTTGGTTCCATGAAGGATGAGATGATTAGACACCAATTGATAGTACAGTGCTACGGCAAGAAGGCGCAAGAGAGGCTATGGAAAGCAACCCCAACTTAAGAAAAGCTATTACTATTGCCAAAGTGATAGAGGAGTCAGAGAAATGTATGAGAGATCTAAAAACTATTCAACAGGAAAATAACTCAGAAGTAGCGTTGTTACAAGAGGAAGAGGTGAACGCCATAAGGGGTAAATAGGTCAAACAAGTTAAGGGAACGGTTTCTGCTGGAAAGATAAATTCATCTAAATCTTACAACCCCACTTTCTCTTTCCACAAAAGTATTGCCCGGATTTGCCATAGGTGTGGTAGCACTTTCCGTTTAGCAGAATCCAAAAGTTGTTTTGCTTTAGGCAAAGAGTGCCTTAAGTGTGGAAAAAAGGGACATTATGGCCGAATCTGTAAAACCAGTAGCAAGAAAGTTGCAGTGATAGATGAGGAAGACGAAAATGGTGTCTCTGTTATGGTTGTTAAGGCTGATGAGGAAGGTCTTATGGATAAGGGGAGGAGTTTGATTTTGGTATCAATGGACAACTTTTGCCATTAATGGTGGATACTGACTCGCTGTACACCATTATTCCCAAGGTGTTATATGACTCTTCCTGTCAATATGACAATTTGATACCTTCAGATGTCATCTTGAAGGGCTACCAAGGTGCCAGCATTGGTATTTTGGGTCATTTTGAGGCACATATTACCTTTGAGAGCAGATCCAACAAAGGCAAAGTTTATGTAGCACCTGAGGGTCTGGCCATTCTAGGATGGCTTTATCAGTTTGACCTCAATATTAGAGTAGACCCTAGGGCTGACCAACCTGTAATGTGCATAGATGATGATGTTGTCCAAAGTATTTTACAAACACATGCCAAAGTTTTTGACACTGTTTTGGGGGAAGCGGTGGGTTTTTAACATGAAATAGTACCTAAAAAAGACGCAATTCCTGTTAAACATGTTGCTAGATGGATACCTTTAGCTGCAAGATCTCAAGTCAAAGACATTATTAACTAAATGCTTGAGGAGGACATCATAGAACCTGTGGAGGTTGCGGAGTGGTTGTCTCCAGTGGTTATCACACAGAAACAAGATGGTTCTCTTTGTTTCTGTGTGGACTTGAGGAGCTTGAACAAGGCTGTCGTCATGGATAGTTTTCCAATCCCTAACATCAACGAGATTATGCTGAGCTTGGCAGGAGGTAAACTATTCTCAAAGTTGGACTTAGGCAGCACGTACCATCAGGTTAAACTTCAACCGAACTCCAAGAGGTACACATCTTTCATAACAACTGATGGTACATATCAATTTAAGAGACTTTCCTTTGGGCTGTGCTCTGCTGCCAGTGCGTTCCAACACATCATGACGGAGATTTTGAAGGGCATTGATCGAATTGTGGTATTTCAAGATGACATTTTGATTTACGGTATGAACGCGAAAGATCACAACTCAATCTTGGACCAAGTTTTATCTTGCTTGTCCTTGGCTGGTCTGACACTACGTAAGAACAAGTGTGTCTTTGCTGTTGAGGAAGTTGACTACCTTGGTTATCGTGTCACCAAAGAGGGTATTCGTCCCAAACATGATCTGGTCAGTGCCATAGTGAATGTAAAAGTACCAGACGATAAAGACAAACTAAGATCTTTCATGGGCATGGTCAAATACTATACTAAACTTGTCAAAGACTTTGCCCATAAGGTGGAACCATTGAGAGAACTGTTGAGCAAGGGCAAAAAGTTTCTGTGGGGTGTTGACCAGCAAAAAACTTTTGATTTGGTTAAGGATGATATTGTTAATGCTGGTCTTCTGACTGGTTTTCTTCCGCACTTACCTGCGGTACTGACTGGGGACGCCAGTGTGGTGGGCATTGGTGCCATACTAACCCAAACAACGCTGGACAAGAAAAGACGATTGCCTTTGCATCTCGCTTGTTGACTGATACCGAAAGAAACTACTCAGTTATCGAGCGTGAGGCATTGGCGGCTGCATGGCCACAAGATATTTCAAAGTCTTTTTGTGGAGTGTTGTTTTCACCCTTAGAACAGATCATAAGCCCTTGTTGAAAATCTTAGGCCCGAATGGCACAAAGAACTGTTCTGGCAGAATAGCTCGTCTAGCTGTCAGTGTGCAAGATCTGGTGTGCAAAGTTGAGGATGTACCTGGGTGGCGCAACAACGTTGCGGATTGCTTGTCCCGACTGCCTGACGTGAAAGCAGTTTGTACTGATCTTGTCACGGAAAGTGTTGTGACCAGTTTGGAAGACCTAATTGAGGACCTAGGTAAGGCCATTTCCCGAGAGGACTAGTTGTAAGGCATGTGCAACTATAACACTCTGGCTGGTGTGATCAGGATGGCCAGAGAAGGTGTATCTAGGGAGAGCACAGTATCACCTAGTCTCAGACCCTTTGTACAATTGCAGGACCAAATCTCCACACTGGGCAACCATGTAGTGTTGAGGGGTGAGAAATACATTCCTCCGGAGTCATTGAGAACTCGGGTGATTGCGTTGGCTCACGAGGGCCACTTAGGCCAAACTTTAACTGCCAGACGGCTCAAGGATACATTTTGGTGGCCAGAGATAGATGCCCAAGTGAAGGAGTGGGTAGAGGAAATGTAAACCCTGTAAGGAGTCTGAGAAGCGGTTGCGTGTGGGATTAGACAAACCTACTTCACCTCAACATTTTGTGGATGAGGAGGGTGTTTGGCAAAAGGTTTGTATGGATTTCATTGGCCTTTTAAATAAATTGTATGGCAATGAGAGATTTGCATTGGTTCTGGTGGATTCTGCTTCTAGGTGGGTGGAGGTTGCTTTTATGAGGAACATTATTACAGAATCCACCATTAAAGTCCTCAGTGAGGTATTTCGTAGGAAAGGTGTACCAGCATTCCTTTTTTCTGATAATGGCACACAACTCACATCAAAGGAGATGGAGCACTGCTTTGTGAGTATTGTCTTAAAGCACTTACGAACTTCGTTATACAATTCCCAGGAAACCGGCTTATGTGAAAGAGTTAACAGACTCGTAAAAGGCACAATGCAGTTGGCTGTGATGGCCAAGTCTTCAGTGCAACATGAGATATAAGAAATGCTATGGGCCTACTGCACCACAGTACATCAAGGGATGGCAAAATCCCCTTTTGAACTGATGAGGGGTAGATTAGCAGGTACAAAGTTGGTTCCCACTTGGTTAATTAAACGTCAATTAGATATTTCCCTCATTATCCAGATATAGTCAAGAGTAACAGACGTGTGTGTCCGGGTGACTTGGTAAAGGTCAAACCTGGTGGTATACACCAAGGCTTTAACAAATTCAGAGGGCTTTTTCGTGTAGAGTCTGTTGGTGAAAATTTTGTAAAGCTACAGAATGGCCATTCATGGGACAACTGTAAATGTAAATGTCATGGTACTTATAGAGCGCACTGTCACCAGACGTCACCTTGCGGTGTCGCCTATACAGCTTCCTGGCGCTGATACTCATACTGCTGTGGAACCCCTCCTGGCTTTCCTTGTGAAGTGTCCACTCCTGGGCACCCCCAGGGTGAAGCCAGGCATCCTTAGCTCTGTTGGGGCCGGTGTGGAGGCTAAGCAAGCTATTGCCCAGAGTTGCAGCGTGGAGCCCGTGATTAGAATAGGCACCGAGGCGAGAATTAACAGGTCTGAGGAAATTGAGCCCGAGACCCCGCCGAGGCAGGAATCGAACCCTGGTCTCTGGCCAGAACTCTGCATCAGGGTCTGCCGCTCTAACCATTGAGCCACACTCCTCCACACAAAAAGGGTAGCTGAAGGGTAGCTTTGCACCAGAAGCAAGACAAACCTTCTTCGCAAACAGCACATCCTTCTAAGAATGTCCCCTCTAGTGGTGGTGATGGCAGGCCCGTTCGAGAATGCATAATACCTGCTTATATGAAAGATTTTGTGTGATTTTTTTTCTGTATTATACTCTACTGTAGGTAGGGAGTGGGGTCATATTGTTTCTTTGTCTTAATTTTAATTCTGCATTATCTTCTGTTATGTATTTCTACTTATAAGAAACCTCTGGTGGAAAACTCCACTAGTTTACCAAGCGCACTCCAAAGTATTAAAAGTATAACACTTATAAGCAGTGGATACCTTAATATTTCAATTAATCACACGGAAAGATGATTTTCTTCTTCAAAAACCATGAATTTTTATAATCATTTGCATGTAAATCTTATTTTTACAACAAATCAATCATTGGTTCAATTAATGCAAGATTTGAGAAAAACATGAGAAAAAAACTTGATAACTCCAGAATACAATGTATCTACAATGAATGTTCTACAGATGAATATTCTGTACAATAGAAAACACAGTTGAGAGGTAGGCCCAATGCATTTCGGGGGGATTCCCTTCTTCAGGGGCACTGAAAGAATAAAACAATGTATAAGTCATTCACATTTACTTATTTTGTGTTTAAACTAGAGATACAGTAAACAACTGATTGGGCGCGAAGGCAGTTCATGAAAACCAGCTAATAAAGCATATGTTGATACAGACGTATAGATTACAACATCATATTGTGTGGCATATTACAATAATAAATTGTATACACGAGTGAACATAAAGTGGATTTTTGTATGAACGAGAGATAGCTCATATACTCACATCTCAACTATTCAAGATCACTTAATGGTGGGTAGATGCTTCAACCGTATGGAAATCTCAAATGCTATTCTTTGAGCTGAGAACGCAAACAACAGAATGTATATATGTCAACCACTAGTGTTTGATGTAATCAATAACCAGACTAGCATTCAACTCAAATGGATCACAACTTACGTAAGTTGTAACATTTAATTACTGTTAGAGAGTTCTCATACTCCATCTTCATTATTTGTGTTCTAAGGTTCTAGACCTGGATAAGATGTCCATAGCGTACATGCCACACAATATGATGTTGTAATCTATACGTCTGTATCAACATATGCTTTATTAGCTGGTTTTCATGAACTGCCTTCGCGCCCAATCAGTTGTTTACTGTATCTCTAGTTTAAACACAAAATAAGTAAATGTGAATGACTTATACATTGTTTTATTCTTTCAGTGTCCCTGAAGAAGGGAATCCTCCCGAAATGCATTGGGCCTACCTCTCAACTGTGTTTTCTATTGTACAGAATATTCCTCTGTAGAACATTCATTGTAGATACATTGTATTCTGGAGTTATCAAGTTTTTTTTTCTCATGTTTTTCTCAAATCTTGCATTAATTGAACCAATGATTGATTTGTTGTAAAAATAAGATTTACATGCAAATGATTATAAAAATTCATGGTTTTTGAAGAAGAAAATCATCTTTCCGTGTGATTAATTGAAATATTAAGGTATCCACTGCTTATAAGTGTTATACTTTTAATACTTTGGAGTGCGCTTGGTAAACTAGTGGAGTTTTCCACCAGAGGTTTCTTGTTACTTTTGGGCTGGCTGCCTTAAAACCAAGCAGCACACTAACATTGTGTAAACATTATACGATTTGTTGTAAATTTGTACTAAATTAGGGAGTGCGCAGACAAGGAAACATTTTTCGTATTTCTACTTATGCCATTGCTATGTAATTTCTCCACCTTTCCTTCATTTGTTTTTGGAGAAAGGGGGATGTGTAATACATTACATGTTGCCGCACTCTCTGTTGTGGCTCGTGGGCTGCCTGGGCTCGTGGATGGGCATTGTGCTTGGTTCTCGAGCCCAGCGTTGCATGCTGAACCGTTATTGAGAGACGGTTTCCCCGGCTGCGCTGGTCGGGTTCGCTCCTGCACCAACCTACAATAAACATATCAGTTGATGTAACCTTATTGGAGCCAACATTTAATTTCAGTATACCTTATTGTTATGTAACAAGCACAGGCCAAAGAGGCACCCTGCAACCTGTAGTCTGTACAGGTGTGCTGCCGCGGCACTACTGGAGTCTGGGCAGAGGTCTCGCTCGCTGTACGCACAGGTCCACCTGCAGGTGCATGTAGTGCACCACAACTTTCTGAAAGGAGCTGGGGACCTGCACGCGGCTGCGTGCAGATGCAGTGAAGTAGCCTTGGTGACTAGAAGAATTCCTTTGTTTGCCTGTGAGGCCCACTGGGAGCTGGACGGCCCATGTGGTGTACAGACTGTGGGTGTGGCTCATGAAGAAGGGCCTTGAGGTGACTATCAGAGAGAAAAAAAGAAGGGAAAACACCGAGTGCATCCTTGAACTGTGCATGGCTGTGGTCTCATCAGGCAGGGACACAGCTTATGAGATCCAACCTGCACCATACGTGTAAGGCTGTGACACTGAGGTGCCTGGGAGAGGATTGCAGTTGGACTGGCGACCATCTGGCCCATAAAGCAGCTGACCACACGTTTGCCCAAACCCAGACAGCGACTGGAGGCCTTCAGGACATAGTGTAACTCGCATAATGACGCATCAACAACAGGCACCACCTCCACACCCCCATGCTCGGCACACTCACTCATCTGCCATGGCGTTGCTGCCGTTTAGTGAGATTGCAGACTTAGCGATGGCTGCGCCATGATGGCGCTCATGGGTCGGAAGGCTGAAGCATTATTTTTGCACCACACGTGAAACATATGGGGCAGTGAAGAGATCGTTACTACTTTATTGTGGAGGGGCAGAACTGTATGAGCAGGTCGAAAACCTGCCCAATACTGGTGATGATGCGGACTTCAATGCCGCTGTAGCAGCCTTCCACAGACATTTTGACCCACAGCTAAACCCAGACTATGAGCAGTTTAACCTGCGACAGGCCAGACAGGTTGAAGACGAAACCGTTGATGTTCTTCTACACACGCCTCAGGAAGCTGGTGAACATGTGTGTCAATCAGCCCCAGGAGATCAGGGAGCAGCTGACACAAGACTGCAAGACTGTAGTCCTACGGCAGCTTATCCTATGGCAACCAGGTATCACGTTGGATGCAATTCTGGTGATGGCAAGGTCACATGAGCTGGCAAACAGCTGTGCGGACGATATGGAGGTGGCCCTGTCGAAGGGGACGGCTGTGGACAGCTGTCCCCAATGTGGCTCCCAATGTGAATAAGAAGGAGGAACAGGTGGACACTCTCCAGAGACGACCTGCTCCCCCTCGAACCCCCAACACTCAGCAATGACCGGAAAGCAGGTGTGGGAACTGTGGCATCTAACACCAAATGTCTGATGTCTGTCCTGCCCGGGGCGCGCGTGGTCTTGCAGCTGTCGGCTGAACCACTTTGCAAAAGTGTGCCGGAGTGAAGGGAAAGGAGTGAGGACAGCAAACAGAGACAAGCTGGGAGTGCCCTGCAACATTAGTCCATTGATAAGGAGGAGCAAGACGACGAACTCCCACAAAGTAGTCCGACAGGCCACCCTGTGATAGATAAGGATGAAGACAAGATCTTTACCATCTCCTCTGCAGGCAATGAAGGAAACCAAAAGCGCCCACCACCCATGTGCACTGTGGAGATTGGAAACACATTTGTAAGTGCCCAGGTTGACATGTGGCGTCAGTTAACATCATGGACTTCACCCAGCTCAACAAGATCAACAAGATAGTGCTTTGTCCTGAGCTGAAGCTCACCAGACAAAGAATTTACAAGTAAGTGGGCACAAAGCTGTTAGTGGGAATGATGAAAATGGTGGTGGTGAGCGAAGGCAGATCGGTGAAGGCTCGCTTCCATTTAACCAAGGGCAACACAGTTTACCCTCCTAGGTTGCCACGGAGTGGAAGACCTGGGGCTAGTGTTCTTCGCCAGGCAGATCCATGAGACACATGCCACAGCTATTATGCAGGAGTTTACCCAGCTTATCTTAGGGCCTGGGTGCCTCAAAAACACCAAGGCGTGGCTACACATTGAAAAACCAGTGAGGCTTCCAGTGCTCCGACACCGGAGGGTGCCTTTCCACCTGAGACCTTTGGAGGAAGAAGAACTACGGAGCTTGGAACTGCCAGGGATGATTAAAAAGGTCACCGGGCACAGACCATGGGTTTTGCCCCTTGCTATAGAACCCAAACACAAGCAACCCAGGCGATTATGCTCTGTGTGGACATGCGTTTCCTGAACAAGATCATTCGGCGAGAACGAGATATCATTCCAACCATGCACAACATTGTGAGTGGCCTCAACGGCGCACAATGGTTCTCAAAACTTGAGATCAATGCTGGCTACCACTAACAAGAGCTGGACCAGGCCAGTCGCTACATAACAACATTCTCAACTCACATGGGCCTCAGAAGATATCGGAGGCTGAACTCTGGCATATCCTCGGCAGCAGCGGTGTTCCAGAACACCATGCGGGAGACCCCACTGGCCTGAAAGATGTCATAAACATCAGTGATGATATCCTCATATTTTCTGAGACTCTGGAGGAGCACCATATGTGGCTCAGAGTGATGATGGAGAGGCTGGCCAGTTGTGGCCTCACGCTCCACAAGAAGTGTTCCTTCCAATAGAACTCTCATCAACTTCTCCAGATATGTATTAGAGAGAGAGTGGCTGAGGGTGGACCCCAGGAAAGTGGAGGCGATATGGAAAGCAGCAATTCCCTGGAACACCACATAGGTCAGGAGCTTCCTTGGGATGTCGACCTACTGTGGCCGTTTCATTCCAAATCTAGCCACTTTGTCCGAACCCTTGAGAGCCCTGATGAAGTCAGGCACTGTCTGGGAATGGACAGACAAAGCATTTCGCCAGGTGAAAGACGCTCTGCTGGTTGACAGCTCCATGCTGCACTTTAACCACAGGGGCATGACAGAACTTGTGGTGGGTGCTAGCCCAGTTGGGCAAGAAGCTATCCTCTTGAAGGAGAAAAGTGCAGGGTCATGGGTTACCATTGCATATGCCAGCAGAGTTCTGTCAGGTACGGAGGTACTATATGCTCAAATCGAGCGAGAGGCGCTGGCGATCACATGGAAATGTCACCAGTTCCAGCTGTATTTGTGAAGCCAGCAGCTTCAAGTTATCACAGACAGCAAGCCACTAGTTCCACTGTTTGCTGGTACCTCTCGAAATGCGCTCCCACCGCATTGAGCAAAAGCTCGTACACCTGCATCCCTATCCATTTAACATAGTGTACCGCCCAGGAGTAAACAACTCGGCTGACTATTTGTCTTGTCACCCCCAAGGACCATCCGGCTGATGGTCGATGCTGAGGAGGCGGGAGAATTTGTGTGAATGGTCGTGCATGATGTGTGCCCCCGAACACTGTTGATTGAGAAAGTCACAGAGGCGACCATGTTGGACACAAATCTATCCAAGGCCAAGCAATTTTTTTCCAGGAAACAATGGAAGAACTTTCTTGAGGGAGTTGGGTCCTTGGCTCCCGTTGAACAGTGATGACTCAACTTTGGAAGGTCAGAGATGAACTGAGCACCAGCAGTGAAGGGCTGGTACTGCAAGGGAGGTGCATTGTGATCTAAAGAAGATGCTAACCTTACTTTTTTCTCCTTGTCTGGTGAACCTGTGTTTGAGAATGCAACATGGTGGAGAGATAGTAAAAAATGTTTATTAGTAGTACTTACAGTTCAAGAAGTGTTTAGTCCTATTTCATAAATTCTTCATTGGAAGCACCAGGTTTTGAGAGCTTTTATTGGGCAAAATGAAAATAAAATGCAACAACTACACAGTGGGTCAACGTTCAGATTCCCGCTGGCTCCTTCAGATATCATTTGCAGTGGTGAAATGCTCGCAGCGCAAAGCTGCCTTCAGCATTATTTTAAAACATACAAAACCCTCTCTTCCCCCTATCAATTGGCACTTGGGCCAAGATTTAAGGTCTTGTGGTGGTTGGGTGGCCATGCACCTTCTATTTGAAGGATTCAAAAGAATATTACATATTACTTGCTGCATCAATGCTAATGATGCACACACCCGTTTTGTTGTATAACTGTTAAAGAATATTTTTTCTTTGCTGCCCACTAAGGTACCAGCAATGCTATTGTGACATTTACCACAGTAAGAATAGTCTTTAGCTTCCAAGATAAACTTCTTCTCAACTTCCCTGAATTGCGTTTGAAAAGCAAGCAGGTTATGCCTCGCTATTTACCCCATCCATCACTCTATAACTTACCAGCTTCTTTCTTTTTTTCTGTACTTCTGTATGTGTCCAATTTGAAGCTTCAAATACAGAAACCTTAGGGATGGAGGCAGATCTTTACAAACAAGAATTACATTTCTGTAACCAAACATTAGTTATTTTTGAGTGTGTGAAAAAATAATACTCAATGCAATTTTGTATCCTCTGCATTTCACTGCTTCCATTTGAAGCAATTGTTGGGATTTTGATAGTTAATTCATTACATCTTGTTGCATTCTGTTTTCATTTAGTCCAGTAAAAAGTCTTAAAACCTAGAGTACTTGGAGTTTTATGCCCACACTCAAAACAATGCCCTTGCTATTACTCACACAAGACTACACCGTGACAAAATAAACTGATGGGACCTTTGCTTGGTGAAGCAACTTAACAGAAAGTCACCTCAGACAAAAGTTACTGGCAACATTCTTGAAAACACATCAAGAAAATACCAGAAAAAGGAGAGTAAAGTATCTTGGTTGATAATAACGATGACCAAAGATTAAAAGTGGCCTTCCTCAAAGTTTATGCTATCTGCCAGGTATAGTAAAAGCAGTTTGAAGAGAGCACTTCCACATACAATGCTCTTCATGCTGGATGCTCTTTCCTTTCACCTAAAATTGAAAGATAGCAAGAGACTTAACAACAGACAGACCACTGGCGTAATGAAAGTTGAGGGGGCCCCCCCTTCAAGGTACATGAAGGGGCCCCCACTCCGTATTTAATATGGAGTGAGGACTGTGCTGAAGGGGCCTCCTGCAGCTCGGAGCCCCCGCTCTCACTGCGGGGGCCTGTGTTATGCCACTGAGACAGACGCTAGAGGTGGGCGAACCACTGAAAGATCCAGCCAAGCTTGAGCCTGAAACTTTGCTCTGGTTCAGCTCCCGGGCCTTTTGAAACCTCGAGCCCATAACGAGCTGAGCTTTCATGTGGCTTCTGCTTGCCTCCCTCCTCATACCCTTGATGTGGCGCTGAGGAACGATGTTTGAGTCTCGGTGTCAGCTCAACATCCTGTGATACTAGGCAAATCACTTCATTTCCCGATCTCTATAAACAATGAAAGGCTCCTTGTGTAATGTAACAGGTTTCTATGTAAAGTGTTCCAATACCTTAAGGTCGAGTTTGTGCTATATAAACATTGTCAAAAAGAGAGGAGCTACGTGCCGACCTAAGATGGCCACGTAGGCTCTCGGCTCCGCCGAGTACGTCCGCCGGCTCGACTATCCTGGCTGTTATCCTGTCCCCGAGCCCTTCATCTTGTGGCGGAGGTCGCGCGGTGCAGCGGCGGCCGACTCTGGGGTCCGGAGGCCGCCGAGACCAAAGCTGTGCCCGTTTTGGTTTTTCGGCCTGGGGATGGGTGGAGCTGGGGACTCGAGTGCTTGCGTTTCCCGCGCTGCAGCTGAATAACAGCTGCGGCCCAGGCCGGAAGTCCCCGGCTGGGTCCGCCGTAGATGAAAATTGCTGGGAGCGGCAGCGGCGCAGCGGGACGGTGCTATTGCTGGGGACCCTTGGCCCAATCCGCCTCTCCATTCCTGACCTGCTGACGCCCCCGGGTACCAGGGGGCACATGAACCTGCGGGTCGCCTCGCATCGGCGGGAGTGACCGAATTATTGTCTGCACCTGACTTTGGGGTGAGTGCAGGTGGGGCTTCGTTGTTGGGGCCCCCCCTGCTCCCCCCCCTTTTTTCCCTGAGTCCTCTTTGTGGGGCTAGTGTTCCTGGCTTGGGGGAATCGGTGGGGCTGCAGGGCAGGTCCTGACATCAATCAACAGAAGGCCCCCTGCCCGGAGGTGAATGGCTTTGACTATTGGATGCTTGAGTGACCGTGCTGTCCAGCGGGAGTATTGAGGATGGTGCAGTGTATCTTCTGGTTCTCCCCTGCTGGTTGGCCTCGTATACAGACGCTGGTGGAACAGGGAGTTTGAGATGAGTAGCGGCCGGCCAGGTTGACTAGGCACTGGTGTGGCGGACGCCCCCCTTGCCCCTCCGGATGGGAACCAGCCCTGGGACCTCTCGTAAAGATTGTTGAGCCTGATCTCTGGGGGTAGCAATAGTGATTGTGGCGTGTTCAAGGTGGAAACTAATTTGTGATCTATATACTACGCCAGAGGGCGTCCAAGCAGGACAGTGAGCAGCACTCCTCCAGGGCGCTGAGGAATCCGAAGCTGGTGCAGACCAACAAGCTGGACCGATACCCTGCCTAAAGGTTCGCCAGGTGGAGTGGGATCTACTGCTGTGGACTCTGGCGTACTCCCAGATCAGGGAGGAGACATTACGCTGCATGATGTTATGGGAGCTATAGAGGGCGTCAAAACCTCCCTGGGACAACAAATGGTGACTCTGGATACCAAATTGGATACGGTGTCTATTGAAGTCAACCTCATACGAGCGGACCTTACTAAAGTAAATGAGAAGGTCAAGTGGCTGGACATCAAGACATCCAGCCTGGTGGATGATGTGGCTCAGCTTCAACAAGATATGAGCGTGCTCAAGGCCTCACATGAGCTGGCAGACTATGAAAGTAGGGCCCGGCCAAACAACGTCCGTATTCTGGGTGTACCGAAGAGATCGGAGGGTCCCGCCCCTGACTTATTTGTGGAGGACCTTATCCTCAAAAGACTCCAGCCTAAAGGCCTCAGTAACCTTTTCACAGTTGAACGCGCTCATAGAGTTCCCGGGGGGAAGCCGAGGCCCGTAGCCCCACCTCTCCCTATGATCGCTGGAGTCTTAAATTTTAGGGACAGAGACATCATCCTCCAAACCGCAAGAGCAGGAGGCCCTGTTCAGTTTGAGAACGCCACCCATTCCTTTTTCCCAGATTTCACGCAGGCAGTGCAGAAGCAGCGACGGAACTCTCTGGCAGTAAAGAAGAAATTGAGAGACTGAGGTTTGAAATATGCCATGATGTTTCCTGCACCATTGAGGGTGGAGGTGCGTGAAAAGGTCTGGTTCTTGGACAATCCAGATGTTGTGGCTGATTGGCTCAACACTCTCCCTCGCGACGGAGCAGAGTCACTGGATCGGTTTCAGGAGGAGGCAGCATCAGAACGTGAATGAGACTGTCTTTGATTGTTTGGGGTAGTCTGATATTTGTGGGGGCTGGGGAGCATGGTATTGCGTGACCTTCTAGTAATTTGGTGATGAAGAAGTCAGGGGCTCGGTGGGGGCGTTTGTAGGGATCGGGGTTCGGGGCGGGGGTGGTGGAACGGAATCCTCTTCCAGTTTTTCTTTCTTTGAAGTGTTAGGGGCGACAGGCACTCTGCAGTTTTTAGTGTGCAGTTTTGAGCCCAATGGGCAGGGCAGCAGGGAGGGGGGTAATGTTTGTTCTTTATTGTCATAGGTTAGTTGGTTTCATCAGCACTGCACATCAGTTTCATAGACGACATGTTGGGTTAAACCTGCAGTACCGGGTATATGATGGGGGGTAGTGAAATAAAAGTATTGAGTTGGAACGTTAACGGGTTAAGGGACAAAATCAAAAGGAGTGTAGTTGTTCGGTTTCTCAAACGGCAAGCACCAGACGTGGTCCTGCTTCAAGAGACTCATCTAATTGGTAACTCATGCAATGCGTTACATAGAATGGGATATAAATTAATCGCGCACTCAGGGATTAACTCGGGATCCAGGGGTGTTAGTTTGTAAGACATTTCCCCTTGCAGTCACCTCTACTTGGGAAGATGGGAAGGGCAGGTACACTGGAGTCACGGGCACGTGGGAGGGTCACCAAATAACCTTCCTTTCCACTTATATCCCTCCCGGACTACAGGGCACAACTTTTGTGGATTTGGGAACAGCCCTCCTCCCGCTCCCAGAGGGTCTTTTATTCTTGGGAGGGGACTTCAATGCAGTCGTCTCTGGGAAAATGGTCAGACATCCCCCAAGAGAAATGGAGCGGGCGACGCAATGGCATTCCGACTTTATAGAAGGAATGGGCCTTGTTGACTGCTGGAGACTGTTCCACCCTGATCGTAGGCAATTTGCTTTCCATTCCAGAGCGCATAAGTCTATCGCGACTAGACTACTGTCTGGTCCCGGCAGCTCAGGCTTCATGTGTGGCGGGAGTCACTCATTTAGCTAGAGGCATCTCGGATCACTCTCCACTATCGATTCATATAGTTGTACACCGAGGTTCGGCAGGGAGAGTAGCCCCGATAAACCCATGATATCTACGCAATCCTAGAATTCGGAAAGACGTTATTGATAGGTTGGAAGAATATTTTGTAACTAATGTAGAGTCTGTTTCCTCTTCGGGGTCCCTGTGGGAGGCTTTCAAAACCTTAAAAACAAACGGTATGTGGAGGGTCAAGGGGAAAGTTTCAAGACCTGTCTGCTCGCTCCCCTATATCAAGATTCATAACACACAAAAGAGCGGATCAAGTCGGAGAAAAGTGTGTGCCTACATCAGTACCAGTGCGGTACCGGTGATGAGTGCGTGAAACATGGGCTGTCAAACGTTTCAGGCATTAATGTCGGAAGGCTGAAATAATTCCCATCAGACCACCCACTATGGTATAGCATTGATGGGTGCTCACTATCCATTTCACTCATCAGTGTGATTTTGCCTAGTGACATTATCCCCTTTTCCTTTTTATTAGGGCAGTGTCACATATTGACACCTGTTTGGACAGGTTTCTTCGGGCTCACGTCTGAGGAGCGGTGTCTCCCTCTTGGGCTTGGGACCGTGTCCTTAATGTTGCTCACTTCCCTCTTAAAGACTAATGAGCATACTCATTTTGAATTTTCCTATCCCGCGAGTAAACAGACGGTGATATATACTCTCTCCGGGATTTTACAAGCAGCGAGGACTGCGCATGCGCAGGAGAGCTATGTTCACGTACTCTCCACGCATGCGCGATGAAACAGCGGTCCTATCTCGCGGCTCTTCCGCGATCCTGCTGAAACCCGTCTTTGAACGAGGATCCCTTAACGCTTGCATGGAAGCTATATGAAGAGGAAGGGCGTTTTTCTAATCACCTCCACTTCCGTTCGGGTCCAGAGCCGGGGTACCGACGGCTAGGTGAGCTTTGCAGCGCCTTCACGCCGATTTTTCGGCGTTTCTACTCGTAGTTGGGAACTATGCTGATAGGGTATCCACATTTAAGGGAGCCTATTTGGCCCCCTACCCTTATAACAACTGCGCGTGTTTTGGAGGGGATAGATCATCTGTTCACTATGTTTAACTGAGCAGCTCACATTGATGATAGGTCCTTGGTACCTATATATGAGAGTGGATTAGGACACCATTTAATTACCTCTATACCTTGGTTGCCAAACGGCCACGGGTGGTAAACAAGTGTCTTTTCTTGTAGGATAGAGGTTGCTTGATAAGTTTTTTCTAAACCGCGAATTACTACACAACTACTTCGTGTAAGTAAGTCACCTGGTAGCACTTAACAGTGCCAAGATATTGATTTTACATGAGTTAAATATCGCAGGATGTGCGACTTAGGCGCACTTTGTAAATTTGAAAAGGTGTCGTTGGTAGTTATGACAGTGGGGCCACTATCACACGTCTGTTGGGTTTTAAGTGTAAAACCATTGGTTTAAGCACAGTAAAGTGCTTACTGTGTCTTTCATTTTTTACACTACAGAGCGGGGCCTCATTCCCCCGAGTGGTTGCCGGGTGAGGTGAGGTCTTCACCCACACAAAGCTGGGTGAGTATCACTTTGAGGAAATGCCTCAGTGTGATTGAGCTAGTATGCTCTCTATAAATGCAGAATGCAAATTATTCATGCATGTGTGCCTGCACGGTCCCGTGTTGTGTGTATTGGTGTGTGTGTGCAATCTGGCGTTGTTTGACATAGTGTCTTTTTGTTTCTCGTTAGGAAGAAGAATTATTCCTCTCCCTCCAGTGGACACCTAAGTATTCAATGTCCTGGTATATATGTAACTTTGTTAGTACATGTCTATACTCTTCACCTTTATACTTTATAAGCAGTTGCAGTAGCTATTTTTGTTAATCGGTCCTGAAGAAAGGCGGGCTAGATGCCCGTATGGCTGAAACATGTCGACCATGACCATACTGCACAGCGCTAGTGGGTAGTCTTACTACCCGGCGTGTTTTTTAATCTTTGACACTAGGACTTCTGTTTAAACGCTTCCTGAAGTCCGGGTAGCCAATTTTAACATCACTATTTGAGCACTGCACTTTTTTCATTAACATCACTTGGAGATGTAAATTATGCTCAGTACTTCTGACATCCATTCCCGCACTGGCATTATAGAGGCGGATTCGGGATGGCATGATACACAGTTCCCACGTGAAGCTAACTCCACCAAATGGGTGGTCTGATGGGAATTATTTCAGCCTTCCGACATTAATGCCTGAAACGTTTGACAGCCCATGTTTCACGCACTCATCACCGGTACCGCACTGGTACTGATGTAGGCACACACTTTTCTCCGACTTGATCTGCTCTTTTGTGTGTTATGAACCTTGATATAGGGGAGCGAGCAGACAGGTCTTGAAACTTTCCCCTACCCCCCACATACTGTTTGTTTTTAAGTATTTAGTGCAACTGTTCAGTTGCGGGTCTATTGAATCAGGATGTAAACGCAGTCTAGTTTACATCTCTTAGCTCACCCAACTCAATTGTGTGTGGGGCCCTTCTGTCTACCTTCACTGACACCCTAGAACAATAACTTTCTTGTAGATAATGTCTCAACAATACACCTCCCTCTGGAGTTTTGTCATCTGATTCACCATTCAAAGCGCTTCAATCACAGTCCTCTATCTACCATAGTTTCTACTTTGAGCCATTGGCGGCATCAATCCCTGTGTGACATCTATCATCTCGTTATCACCCTCTATGGTATAGCATTGATGGGTGCTCACTATCCATTTCACTCATCAGTGTGATTTTGCCTAGTGACATTATCCCCTTTTCCTTTTTATTAGGGCAGTGTCACATATTGACACCTGTTTGGACAGGTTTCTTCGGGCTCACGTCTGAGGAGCGGTGTCTCCCTCTTGGGCTTGGGACCGTGTCCTCAATGTTGCTCACTTCCCTCTTAAAGACTAATGAGCATACTCATTTTGAATTTTCCTATCCCGCGAGTAAACAGACGGTGATATATACTCTCTCCGGGATTTTACAAGCAGCGAGGACTGCGCATGCGCAGGAGAGCTATGTTCACGTACTCTCCACGCATGCGCGATGAAACAGCGGTCCTCTCTCGCGGCTCTTCCGCGATCCTGCTGAAACCCGTCTTTGAACGAGGATCCCTTAACGCTTGCATGGAAGCTATATGAAGAGGAAGGGCGTTTTTCTAATCACATCCACTTCCGTTCGGGTCCAGAGCCGGGGTACCGACGGCTAGGTGAGCTTTGCAGCGCCTTCACGCCGATTTTTCGGCGTTTCTACTCGTAGTTGGGAACTATGCTGATAGGGTATCCACATTTAAGGGAGCCTATTTTGCCCCCTACCCTTATAACAACTGCGCGTGTTTTGGAGGGGATAGATCATCTGTTCACTATGTTTAACTGAGCAGCTCACATTGATGATAGGTCCTTGGTACCTATATATGAGAGTGGATTAGGACACCATTTAATTACCTCTATACCTTGGTTGCCAAACGGCCACGGGTGGTAAACAAGTGTCTTTTCTTGTAGGATAGAGGTTGCTTGATAAGTTTTTTCTAAACCGCGAATTAGTACACAACTACTTCGTGTAAGTAAGTCACCTGGTAGCACTTAACAGTGCCAAGATATTGATTTTACATGAGTTAAATATCGCAGGATGTGCGACTTAGGCGCACTTTGTAAATTTGAAAAGGTGTCGTTGGTAGTTATGACAGTGGGGCCACTATCACACGTCTGTTGGGTTTTAAGTGTAAAACCATTGGTTTAAGCACAGTAAAGTTATGTGCTTACTGTGTCTTTCATTTTTTACACTACAGAGCGGGGCCTCATTCCCCCGAGCGGTTGCCGGGTGAGGTGAGGTCTTCACCCACACAAAGCTGGGTGAGTATCACTTTGAGGAAATGCCTCAGTGTGATTGAGCTAGTATGCTCTCTATAAATGCAGAATGCAAATTATTCATGCATGTGTGCCTGCACGGTCCCGTGTTGTGTGTATTGGTGTGTGTGTGCAATCTGGCGTTGTTTGACATAGTGTCTTTTTGTTTCTCGTTAGGAAGAAGAATTATTCCTCTCCCTCCAGTGGACACCTAAGTATTCAATGTCCTGGTATATATGTAACTTTGTTAGTACATGTCTATACTCTTCACCTTTATACTTTATAAGCAGTTGCAGTAGCTATTTTTGTTAATCGGTCCTGAAGAAAGCCGGGCTAGATGCCCGGATGGCTGAAACATGTCGACCATGACCATACTGCACAGCGCTAAAGGGTAGTCTTACTACCCGGCGTGTTTTTTAATCTTTGACACTAGGACTTCTGTTTAAACGCTTCCTGAAGTCCGGGTAGCCAATTTTAACATCACTATTTGAGCACTGCACTTTTTTCATTAACATCACTTGGAGATGTAAATTATGCTCAGTACTTCTGACATCCATTCCCGCACTGGCATTATAGAGGCGGATTCGGGATGGCATGATACACAGTTCCCACGTGAAGCTAACTCCACCAAATGGGTGGTCTGATGGGAATTATTTCAGCCTTCCGACATTAATGCCTGAAACGTTTGACAGCCCATGTTTCACGCACTCATCACCGGTACCGCACTGGTACTGATGTAGGCACACACTTTTCTCCGACTTGATCTGCTCTTTTGTGTGTTATGAGGCTTTCAAAACCGTCATCAGGGGTCATGCCCTGTCACTGATAGCGGGCTCGAAGAGGGAGAAACATAAGGAGGTGACAGAGTTAGAAACTGAAATCGAGGGATTGGAGAGAGAGCTGGAGCAGGAGGTGACGCACTGTAAGCTTCACCAGTTGCATCTGAAGCAACATGATTACAAAGCGGTGGTTACGGAAAGGGCCAAAGCTCTTGGTAGGGAACAGCAGGGTAGGCTTTATGATTTGGGTGATAAGGCAGGAAAGCTTTTCGCATGGTTAGATAAAAAGGAGTGGGATTGCCGACTGGTCCCTGAGCTTCTGATGGAGGGGGGAGACTCACTGACCCGCAGGATATTGTAGATACGTTTGCTGAACATTTTTGGAAGGTTTACACATCGGTTTCTACTCGCCCCGAGGCTGACTCGCATCTCTTGCTTCGTGACATACAACTTCCGCACCTTTCCCTTGAAGATACGAAATTCATGGATAGTGAGATTACTGCTGATGAGGTTACCCTTGCTATCCGCTCCTTAAATTCCGGCAAGGCATTAGGACTCAATGGTCACCCTATAGAACTTTACAAGCTTAGGCCAGATTGTCTTGTGCCTTATCTGAAAGATATGTTTCTGGAGTCCAGAGATAGTGGGACCCTTCCCAGAGACCGGAGGGTTGCATCGATAGTTGTCATACATAAGGAGGGCAATATTAAAACAGACTGCACTTCATATAGCCCCATCTCTTTGCTTAATGCCTAGCACAAAATGTTGGCCAAATTATTGGCAAATAGGTTGGTTAAGGTCATCACTGAACTTATACACCCCGACCAGTCAGGTTTTATGCCCTACAGAAATACGGCTTTAAATCTACGTAGGCTGCACGGTGTGTTGGCTAGGGCTCATACACTGCAGGAACCAGCTATACTTGCGTCACTTGACGCAACAATGGCATTCAACACAATCGAATGGTCGTATTTATGGGCGGTATTGGCCAAGTTTGGATTTGGGCCCGGATTAATTGGCTAGGTACGTTTGCTGTATTTGGAGCTGCTTGCTCAAGTAGTGGTCAACAATAGAGTCTCATCTTCCTTTTTATTGGGGCGGGGCACCAGACAGGGTTGCCCGCTATCCCCCCTTCTTTTCTCTTTGGCTATAGAGCCCCTTGCCGCTTGTATACGTAGGGAGCCATCGATCAGGGCCTGCGGTAGTCCCCTTACTGGGAGGACCACATACCTCTATATGCAGATGATATTTTGCTCTATTTGGCCTCTCCCCGTAAGTCTCTTATTGTGGTGTTTGATGTCCTGGCCTCCTTCGGAAGGAATTCAGGGCTCTCGATTAATTGGAAGAAATCTGTTTTATTTGTATTGAAGGGTGACCCCCCCGGGGCCACCTAGAGGCTGTCCTATACAGTTTAGCACTGAGGGGTTTAAATATCTTGGGATTTTTGTATCCCTGGAACCCTCGGTTCGGTATTCTCGAAACCTTCTTCCCCCTCTCCATCGACTTAGGAGCGATGTCTTGAGATGGAAGAAACTTCCTCTTTCATTATTATCGAGAGCGGCCCTGTTTAAAACGATGGCTCTCCCACGATTTCTTTATGCTCTGCAGAATACCTTGGATATAGTTCCTCCCAGTTATTTCCGGGAAATTGAGAGTCTACAGTGGAGTCTGTTGTAGGAGGGCAGGCCTCGTATCGCACTACACAAACTTACTTTTTCTTGGTATGACGGAGGCATTTCCCTCCCTGATATCAAAAGGTATTATTGGGCTGCCCATCTAGCAGCAATTAATCAGTGCTCCAACGAAGGGGTTGAAGATCCTGGGTATGCCATGGATAAATGTCTTCTCCCCGGCAATATTTATAACAGAGCCCTGTATTCTTGACCTAACAAGGTGGCATTAACGGGTCCCACTAAGCACTCTGTTCATGTCTGGCACGTGGCCACGGACTCATTGAGTTGGAGAAACAAATTGACTATGGCTATCCCCTGGTGGGACTCTGAACTAAGCATGGGCGGAAAATCCGTTCCGCTCGCGGATTTTGCAATTTTCGGTAAATTCGCAATCGGCGAACTCTCGCGAATTTGCCGAAAATCCGCAAATTCGCACGCAGCGGATTTTTTTGCTTGGTGATACAATATTGCGACGCGCGGCGTTCACTTACCGTCATTCAGCGTTTGCCGAGTTGTGCCATTTTGGATCTTGCTGCGGAATCCCGCGGGAGTTTGCGACCGCGATTACGTCATCGCGGCTCGCCACCTTGCACAGCGAGAGTTTGTCAACGCGAGTACGCAGTGATCACGTATCGTGGGAGTTCGCAATTGCGAACATGTAGATGCGGAGGGCAGCAGTAATCTCGCACTCGCGAAATTGCAAAATGTGCAATTCTGCACAAGAAATCCACCAGCAAGCAGCATAAACCTTCTGAAAATGATGATTTTTATCAGAATAACTCCTCAGGTTGACATTTGCCTGCACTTTTTTTTGCAAGGAGTCCATTTTGGGGGGGGGGTGGAAGAAGGAAGTGCCCCACAGTCTCCAACTTCCTGTTCCTGTCCAGCAGGCTCCTCCCAGTGCTTTCTTCATGTGCTGGTCACTTTCATTCGGATCTTGACCTGGAAGGATTACTTTTTGTGGATGCTGCTGGATATTTGGATTTGAGGCCTTTTTGACTTTCTTTGGATCACTTTTGGATTAGAAATTTCACAAGTAAGTTCGTTTGGGGCATTACAGTTGCTGTGTGAGAAGTTGGCCTGATATATGATGTTTCCAATTCTGGAACCACCTTGTATCAGTCCAAACAATCCCTTATGGTGTCTGGTTGTAAGTCAACCTTATTAGACAAGCTATCCTAGTGATAGCATGGACTAAGCAGCCTTAAAGACTAAACTCAAGAGGTCGTGTTAAGCGAGCTATTTTACCAATCAAAATCCGGTAATATCAAATGAAAGGACACCACACAAGTATATATTATAAAAATATATGTGTTTATTACTAAAATAATCCCCAGTACTCTTTATGAGCAAAGGGGCACAAGCGTTAAATCAAAAGCACAGTCTAACATATGAAAGTTGCACAATTATGGATGAGGGCGGGTGGCCACTCAAACCATATATTAAGAAAGTCGTATAAGAGATACCAATCGAACAGTGGTTAGGCCTAGGGCCTAGGGAATCGCTGGGAGCAGTCGGGACAAGCAATGCTGAAGTCGGGAAAAGCCCGCAGGATTCGGGTGCAGCGCTTAAAGCACACGCATGCACCAATGCAAAGTCAATGGTGCGTAAAAGTTACACAAATAGAGTTTAAGGATACTTCCGCTGAACCTAGAAGGATATAACTTTAGATACAGACCCTAGAGGTGTGTACCAGTGTGGGAACACCGGCGTTGCTGAGTTACCTCACCCACAGGAAGCGGGTACATAGGGTCGAAGTGGCGTCGGGTTTCGTCACGCAGGTTGTTGGTGCTTGAAGCTGAAGATGCTGCAGGCGATGTGAGGGAGAAGTGTCCGGTGTGATCCAAGGGTGGATCAGAGTTGAAAAGTACCTGAAAGCAGAGGGGACAGAGTCTGGGTCACTCAGCAGTGACCAGGGTGGAACCAGGACGGAACCAGGCAATGTCGGGCGCCATCAGGTGGTTGTCGAGGAGCTTCTCTCCGCTGCCACTTGGACTCTGGGGCATCTGCGACGTCCAGGAGCGGGTCACGAGCTGTCCCACACAGGTTCTCACCGTCGGCGTTGTCGGCTTCAAGATCGGAGCAAACAACACTTGGCAAGAGCAATCCACGCGGGATTGGAAGATTACTTCTCACTCGGACCAGGAGGGTCAGAGCGGGTGCTCCTTTTCAAAGGAGCGGGTGCAAGTCTGGAGCAACCAGAGTCACAAGTCGTATTTAGGTTTTCGCCGGCACAGGGGCCACAAGCTAGCTGGCAAGTGGCCGGGCCAACGCGTTGAGCCAAAGAAAGCAGAAGGGCCCCACGCAGCACTCGTCGAGTGTAGAGGGGTGAGCTTCGGTGCAAAAGTGGCTCAGGGTTGGGGCTTCTCCAACCCCGGTGTACAGCTTCGAGGGTCACTCGTGGGCTGCACAGTCAGCGTCTCTTGGTCTTTTCAAGATGGCGTGCCCCACGCTTCCGGTCGCCTCCACGGGTCTCAGCTCTGCAGGGACTGTGGATCGGGCTGTAAGAAGGCAGGCAAGCTTGATCTCGTCGATCTCTGTCGCTCGAGTTCCGGCGGGAACTGCAACAAAGCAGACGTCGAGGTGCTGGATGGTGCCTGATTGCACAGGGTGGTCACTCCTTGACCACAAGGGAGATTCTTCAGTCTTCTACGTCGAGTAGGATGTCGAAGGGTCCAGAGTTTCATTTTAAATGTTTCATCAGGATAATCTGAGTGCGTCGGCACTGCTCCCATTCTTATACCAATCTAGGGGGCTGGATTACCTGCTAGGTCCCCTCCTATGGGTGGGACCCAGGAAGGGGGTGGATACACCCCTTTCCCTTTGATCCAGGCCACGCTGGGACAGGGGCTGGTGTGCCCCAGAACCGGTTTGGCCGGATTATGCAAGGGGCAGCCTTGTGCTCCCCAGGCAGTGTCTGGTTTCTTTCAAACCTCCCTGCTACAATCCACTATCTCCTGTCTGGGGTGGTGTAACACCTCCCTGCGACAGGAAAGGCTTTGTCCAGGCCTCCTCTGCTGAGTTTCGGTCAGCAGCAGGAGGTCAGACTCGTGTCTGTGGCAGAAGCATCCATTTTGTGGATCTGAGGCTCTTTTAAAATCAACCGCGTTTTAGCAAAGTAACATGTTGTCTCCCTCTAGAGGGGTGGAATGCTACCCCCGTCGCCAGGACTGACAAGGGGGTAGTATTCCAAATTGTATGACACCTTACACGACATGTTTTGATAAAGCCAAACCAAAGTTAACATATAACCGCGAGGATTATAATGCACTTAATAGTATATGGTATGGCATTATCCCGGAACAGCTTAGGGAGTTGTTCCCGACAGCTGTAGACAGGCTCAGCTCATGCTAGAGCTCCATCTCACATTAAACCATGCACTCTGCCTCCAGGATTGTTAATGATATATATAGATCACAATGGAATACTATATAATTTAAGATTCCTAGACCAGCCGGCCAAGGATTATTTATTGGTTCAATAAGTTTATGATCTCAAAAATACAGCGATTAACCCATGGGATAAGGGTTAAATTGGGGCACAGTCCTGTGCCTTACAGAAAAAGGGGGGAGGCAAGAGGGTAAAGGTAAGTGAGGGAAGTTATCAGGCAAACAAAGTGAGCTAGCAGGTCACTGGTATTAAATATACATTAGCAGTGTATCCTGGAGTCATTCATACACACAATAGTATCATATAAGTACATGTATGATTTACTCTAAGGTCGACGTTTCGGTTTGGTTTGGCATTCTGTAGATGCGCAGGTTTAGGTTTAAGCCCAATCGGATGCCTTCAGGGCGGGTGCGCTGTCCTCACGCGTCTTGGGATGGCGCCGGGTGAGGGAGTGCGGCCAGGCAAATAACTGGTCCGCGGTAGGAGACAGCGATTCTCCGAGGATGCCGGTCAATGAGTCTGCTCTCAATGGAACGCTTGAAGAACGCTGCATCCACTAAGAAGTAATCACGTGGGCGCCCCGGCCCCCCCCAAAAAAAGGACCTTCCCATTTGAAGCCAATACTACCTCGAGCCACCATTCTGGTGTTATAAATAACTATGTTCAGGCAATATTATTTTCTTGTCCTGATGATGATCCCGTGATACTTGAGCTGGGATTCGAAACGTCGACCTTAGAGTAAATCATACATGTACTTATATGATACTATTGTGTGTATGAATGACTCCAGGATACACTGCTAATGTATATTTAATACCAGTGACCTGCTAGCTCACTTTGTTTGCCTGATAACTTCCCTCACTTACCTTTACCCTCTTACCTCCCCCCCTTTTTCTGTAAGGCACAGGACTGTGCCCCAATTTAACCCTTATCCCATGGGTTAATCGCTGTATTTTTGAGATCATAAACTTATTGAACCAATAAATATTCCTTGGCCGGCTGGTCTAGGAATCTTAAATTATATAGTATTCCATTGTGATCTATATATATCATTTCTCCTTATTCTTGTATGCTCAGGACCACTTGTTGTTTGATAAATACTTGCTACCCATGGTCCCGAGTGATTTAATGGGTTCCCCTTGTCCTCTTTGATGAATCCAGGATTGTTAAGGCCTGCCATAGGAGTGGTTTATAGGTTTATATGTGTGCAGATAGGTTTAGATATAGGCATACTATATCTAAGTAAGGGGTGATTACACCACCTTGCCCCAGCTGAGTGATCAGCCAGTTGTGTCAATTTTGGATAGCCAGCCAGGGGTGGCAAAAGATATGCTGCAGCCCCTGGTAGGCCTTGGATGCACCTATGCCCTGGGCACCTATAGTGCTCTGTACAGGGGCTGATAAGGTGACCCTAGCCAATTTAGTTATGCATCTAGGGTGCATGGAATCCATTTTACAGAGAGAGCAGATAGCCTGGGGCCCTGATTAGCAGGGAACCAGGCCAACTAAGTCGAAAACCAGCTAAACACAAGGCAACAAATCTGGGGTAACCATAGTCAGGTAGCCACCTTCCTACATGCTGCAACTACAATTTTTGAATTTTCGATTTTTGGGCTGTTGTTGGGGCCTTTTGCCCAGGGGTAGTGAGTGGTGCATGGACTGAGTCTTTCTGTGGGGTCTCTTTAGTGTAAACATCATGGAAGGCATGGATGGCATGAGATTGTGCTGATTTTTCTGTTTTTTGATTTTTTTGGCTGCTGTTGGGGCCTTTTGCCCAGGGGTAGTGAGTGGTGCATGGGCCTAGTCTTTCTGTGGGGTGTCTTGAATTTAAACATCATTGAGGGCATGGATGGCATGGGATTGTGCTGATTTATGTGTGTTTTTCGATTTTTTTGGCTGCTGTTGGGGCCTTTTGCCCAGGGCTAGTGAGTGATGCATGGGCCTAGTCTTTCTGTGGGGTGTCTTGAATGTAAACATCATTGAGGGCATGGATGGCATGGGATTGTGCTGATTTTTCTGTGCTTTTCGATTTTTTTAGCTGCTGATGGGGCCGTTTGCCCAGGGGTAGTGAGTGGTGCATGGGCCTAGTCTTTCTGTTGGGTGTCTTGAATTTAAACATCATTGAGGGCATGGATGGCATGGGATTGTGCTGATTTTTCTGTGGTTTTTTTTCGATTTTTTTGGCTGCTGTTGGGGCCTTTTGCCCAGGGGTAGTGAGTGGTGCATGGGCCTAGTCTTTCTGTGGTGTCTCCTGAATTTAAACATCATTGAGGGCATGGATGGCATGGGATTGTGCTGATTTTTCTGTGTTTTTCGATTTTTTTGGCTGCTGTTGGGGCCTTTTGCCCAGGGGTAGTGAGTGGTGCATGGACTGAGTCTTTCTGTGGGGTCTCTTTAATGTAAACATCATGGAAGGCATGGATGGCATGAGATTGTGCTGATTTTTCTGTTTTTTGATTTTTTTGGCTGCTGTTGGGGCCTTTTGCCCAGGGGTAGTGAGTGGTGCATGGGCCTAGTCTTTCTGTGGGGTGTCTTGAATTTAAACATCATTGAGGGCATGGATGGCATGGGATTGTGCTGATTTATGTGTGTTTTTCGATGTTTTGGGGTGTTGATGGGGACTGACCATGTGGGTGGGGGCCATTTTGAGTGCTGGTACAGGCAGGCCCTGGCCATCTGCTGGGGGGCAAGGGGCCATTTTGAATGCAGGCAGTGTTCTTAGGCCTGCACCCATTTTGCCTAGCTTTCATCCATTATCCCCAGGGGTAGTGAGTGGTGCATGGGCCTAGTCTTTCTGTGGGGTGTCTTGAATGTAAACATCATGAGGGCATGGATGGCATGGGATTGTGCTGATTTTTCTGTGTTTTTCGATTTTTTTGGCTGCTGTTGGGGCCTTTTGCCCAGGGTTAGTGAGTGGTGCATGGGCCTAGTCTTTCTGTGGGGTGTCTTGAATGTAAACATCATTAAGGGCATGGATGGCATGGGATTGTGCTGATTTTTCTGTGTTTTTCGATTTTTTTGGCTGCTGATGGGGCCTTTTGCCCAGGGGTAGTGAGTGGTGCATGGGCCTAGTCTTTCTGTTGGGTGTCTTGAATTTAAACATCATTGAGGGCATGGATGGCATGGGATTGTGCTGATTTTTCTGTGTTTTTCGATTTTTTGGCTGCTGTTGGGGCCTTTTGCCCAGGGCTCGTGAGTGGTGCATGGACTGAGTCTTTCTGTGGGGTCTCTTTAATGTAAACATCATTGAGGGCATGGATGGCATGGGATTGTGCTGTTTTTTATGTGTTTTTCGACTTTTTGGGGGTGTTGTTGGGACTGGCCATGTAGGTGGGGGCCATTTTGAGTGCTGGTACAGGCATGCCCTGGCCATGTGCTGGGGGGCAAGGGGCCATTTTGAAGGAAGGCAGTGTTCTCAGGCCTGCACCCCTTTGCCTAGCTTTCATCCATTATGCCCAGGGGTAGTGAGTGGTGCATGGGCCTAGTCTTTCTGTGGGGTGTCTTGAATTTAAACATCATGAGGGCATGGATGGCATGGGATTGTGCTCAATTTTCTGTGTTTTTCGATTTTTTTGGCTGCTGTTGGGGCCTTTTGCCCAGGGCTAGTGAGTGATGCATGGGCCTAGTCTTTCTGTGGGGTGTCTTGAATGTAAACATCATTGAGGGCATGGATGGCATGGGATTGTGCTGATTTTTCTGTGCTTTTCGATTTTTTTGGCTGCTGATGGGGCCGTTTGCCCAGGGGTAGTGAGTGGTGCATGGGCCTAGTCTTTCTGTTGGGTGTCTTGAATTTAAACATCATTGAGGGCATGGATGGCATGGGATTGTGCTGATTATTCTGTGTTTTTCGATTTTTTTGGCTGCTGTTGGGGCCTTTTGCCCAGGGGTAGTGAGTGGTGCATGGGCCTAGTCTTTCTGTGGTGTCTCCTGAATTTAAACATCATTGAGGGCATGGATGGCATGGGATTGTGCTGATTTTTCTGTGTTTTTTGATTTTTCTGGCTGCTGTTGGGGCCTTTTGCCCAGGGCTAGTGAGTGGTGCATGGACTGAGTCTTTCTGTGGAGTCTCTTTAATGTAAACATCATTGAGGGCATGGATGGCATGGGATTGTGCTGTTTTTTATGTTTTTGTTTTTACTTTTTGGGGGTGTTGTTGGGACTGGCCATGTGGGTGGGGGCCATTTTGAGTGCTGGTACCGGCAGGCCCTGGCCATGTGCTGGGGGGCAAGGGGCCATTTTGAAGGCAGGCAGTGTTCTCAGGCCTGCACCCATTTTGCCTAGCTTTCATCCATTATGCCCAGGGGTACTCAGTGGTGCATGGGCCTAGACTTTCTGTGGGGTGTCTTGAATTTAAACATCATTGAGGGCATGGATGGCATGGGATTGTGCTGATTTTTATGTGTTTTTCGACTTTTTGGGGTGTATAACTAATGTTCCTCTGTCTTCCATTGCTTTTAGGTGCACAAGAGAACCACCAGTGCCAGGAAGAAGTCCTGCAGCGGTGTGTGTGCAGCATAACGTCACGCGACGTCACGTGTGGCCACAGACAAGACAACTCTGCAACTCTGCAACTCGTGCAACTGCGGCCTGCTGTTCTGACATCTGAAGAAGATGGCCCAAAAAAAATTCCCCATAGCTCCTCTAGCAAGAAAGTTGCCAGTAAGGAGCAGAAGAAGCAAGTTACCAAGGAGACTGGTGTGCCGCCTGCCACATTTTTTGGGAATAAGGAAAAAGTACGCCTGCAGCAGCAGCGGGATCTGCTGGGGACCAAGCTGGGAGCAGAACCCCCGCTCCATTGGGCTCAGTGCCACCAGCACCACGCCAACTTAAGTCCAAGCCCTTGAGTGCTACAGAGGCACTTAGTCTAGTTGTTCAATCACCATCGACCAGTGATGTTGGCTCATCGCAAGAAAATAGCAGCAATGTCCCTCAATCAACACAGGTTGTTGTAACTCATCTGACGAGTGTTCAACAACCACAGCCGCAACAACAACCACATGTGCAAGTACAAGCCCAAGTACATGTGGAAGGAGAGGCAGCGCAAGGAGATGCGCAAGCAGAGGTGCATGGAGGGGAACAAGTGCCCACAATAGTTGTTCCTCCCGAAGTAGGGGCACATCAGGAAATCGACATTCAAGCCGAGCTATCATTTGAGGAAGCCACTCCTCCTGATCATTCATTGTCTTCCACATCCCTAGCAAGGAAAAGATCAAGAATGGTGTCTACATCTTCTTCAAGCCCCCTTCCTTCTGATGATATGGATCTAACTTGGGAACCACCACTGCCGTCTGAGAGTGAGGCACACCATGATCTGACAAAGGTAGCTAAGCGTAAAAGGAAGGTCCCCGAAACTCTCGTACTTATGGAGTGTGGTGCTGAAGAAGAAGTGGCGTATACTACTCCTGCTGATGAAGACTCTCACGACGACGACGCAGTCATCATACACGCCACTCCAGCCTCAGCGGGCATTCAGCAAACAGACATTTTGACCCTAGCCCGAAAAGCTGCTGAGCGTGATGTTGTCGACGAGGAGGCAATGGGAACACCATCATTGGAGTTAACTAGTACACCACCACCTACCGCTTCCATATTTTTTTCTCGCCAGAAGGGACCTCCATCCTCCTTGACCTCAATTAGTGGTGGTGCAAGTGCACAACGTAGTAAAGTTCGGCAACACACATCCTCCACTTCATCTGGCATTAGCAGCATGACCACCAGTATCGCCTCCTCCGCCCCCCACAGACATTTGAAGTCCGCAGTTTGGGACTTCTTTAGTGTTTGGACAACAAGGGAAAACATAGCCATTTGTAGCATTTGTAAGTTTGCAGTTAGTCGTGGTAAGCTTGGTACCAACTATGGTACCGGAGGCCAGAGAGGTCATCTTGAGAGACAGCACACTGTCCAATGGCATGCGTACCTAAAGGAGATCAAGGAAGCCCGAATTGGAAGTCAACAAACTGTATACATTGATGTTTCATCTGATGATGACGAGGAGGAAGAAGCGTCAAACATTTCTTCACTTACACCCAGTACCCCTGTCAGCAGCACACCCCCTGTGAGCCACACTAAGAGTGTGGGAGAGAGTGAGACACCAATGCGAAAAAGTTCATCATCACAGAGCGTAACTGGGTCGAAGAAGTCATCATCATCATCATCCCATAAAATCATGGTCCAGCCCACCATTAGAAGCATGTTGTTTTCAGAAGCGCCATTTGAACGCAACCACCCACTGACGTGTCTGTATAACACTAAGCTGGCTTGTGAGAAGTTGGCCCGATATGCAACGTTCGCTATTCTAGCGACCGCTATGTATCGTTCCAACGACCCTTATGGTGTTTGGTTGTAAGTCAACCTATAGACCAGCTATCCTAGTAGCGTGGATACGAGCAGTCTAAGGCTAAAGACTCGAGAGGGCGTGTTAAGCCAGCTGTTTACCACACATGTACCCCTTGAACACTCAGTGAAAGGACACCACACAAGTGTTATGAAAATAAACAGTATATTTATTAAGAATCACAACAGCCCTGTACTCTTTATGAGGACAGGGTACTAAGCACAAACCAAATCTCTTTAGCAAATACTTCAAGTGCACAATTTAGAAACAAGTGTCCGAGGACACGGAAAGATTAAGGTCTCGGGCGGACCCGATAAGGCAAGTCGGAAGCGAGGGACTCGGGACCCTAGAGTAAGGAGGCTATGCAGGCACCGAAATGCCGAGTTACCTAGCCACGAGGGCTGCGGCTGCACAAGTCTTACAGGCGTCGGGGTCTTCGCTGACGAGCCAGGAGCCGGAAGAAAAGGAGTTGCTGGCCGGCGACCAGTGCTGAATAGTTCGTAGAGATCCAAGCCTGGATCGGAGATTGATGAAACCTGAAAGCAGAGGGGACCAAGTTCGTACTACTAGCCAGTAGTCAGAGGGTACCAGGAAGGCACCGGTTGGCCGTCACCTCGACCAGGTGAGTGGGCGACGCTAGGCTCTGCAGTCTCACGGACCAGGAGGCGTTATCGGCGACCACGGCGGAGGTGCGAGCTGTTCCACGAAGGATGATGCTGTCGGCGTCGCTGGGCCCAGGATGGGGCAACAAGCCTTGGCAGTTCTCAGGGCCACGTGGTGGGCCTAAGATGGCGTCTTGAGTGGACCAGGAGGGTCCGGGGTGCTTCTCGCAAAGATGGAAGCAAGGGCCAGTCTGGAGCAACCAGACCAGCAGTGATGATTCTCGGATGTCGTCACAGAAGGACACAAGCCAGCGGCTAGTGACCAGACAACGTGCTGAGCAGCGAGCAGAAGGGCCCCACGCAGATCGTGGAGATGCTGGGGAGACTGCACTTCGACGCTGGAGCGGCTCAGGGTCGGGGCTTCTCGGACCCCAGAGCACTCACCAGAGAGTTACCTCGATGGTCGTGCTGGTTTTTAAGAGCGTGCAGGTTCTGATGATGGCCGGTCCCTCGAGGTCTCGTCGCACCCACAGATCACAGCTGAGCTGATGACGTGGGTAGAGGTCAGAGGTGCCAGGGAAGCCGGTTCTCGTCGAGCTGGGCCGTCGGATTCCTTGAGGAAGGACTTACAGCAAACCGCAGAGTTCTTAGTTGGTGCCCGCTGATGCAGGGTGACTACTCCTTAGTCACAAGGGAGAAATCTTGAGAAGAGTCTTGAATGTCCTTTCGTAGAAAGTAGTTCTTGAATCAAAGATGATCTAATTTGGAAGGGTCCCCGCTCCGGCCTTTATTCTAAAGAAAGGGGTGGGTACATGACTAGGTCCTGCCCTAAGGGTGGGACCAGGAAGGGGGGTAGTTACGCCCCTCTCCCCTGCCGGACTTTCCCCAGGCCAGGGCTGTCGCCCCTGGAACTGGTTCTAACCGGCAGATGCGTAGTGAGCACCGGGGTGCCACTCCGCAGTCACCTTCTCGCAAAAGCCCTACCTACCCAGAATACACAAACCCTGTCTGGGACGGTGCGAACACCGCCCTCGACAGGAAACCCTTTGTCCAAGCGCTCCTCGCTGGAAGGACTCTCAGCAGCAGGAGGTCAGACTCGTGTCTGTGGTGGCAGCATCCATTTTGTGGAGCTGAGGCTTTCGTTAACTTTAACCGGGGTTCACAGTTACGTACATGTCGTGTCCCTCTAGAAGGGTGGGATGCTAACCTCATCGCCAGGGTTGGTGAGAGGGCAGCACCCCGATTCGTATGACACCTTACTCGACATGTCTTGATAACGCGACACCGACGTTACCGATGTGGTACGCGTTATCATGGAACAGCCATTGGGTCTTTTCTCCGCAAGCTGCAACCGGCTCGGCTCGGGCCAGAACACAGTTCACACGAGCCCATGCACTCTGCCTTCAGGATTGTCAAGGCCTGCCATAGGAGTGACTGATAGGAACTCGGGTGTCCATTGTATGGTTAGATATAGAGCTACTATATCTAAAGCAAAGCGTGATTACACGACTTCGCCCCAGCTGTCATGCAGCCAGTTGTGTCAAATTTAGGAGGCCAGCCAGGGGTGGCATAATACATGCTGCAGCCCCTGGCGGCCCTGGGTACACCTATGCCCTGAGTTACAGGGTCTGATAAGGTGGCCCAGTACCAATTGGTAAATGCACCTAGGGTACATATCGTAATTTAGAAAGAGAACAGCCAGGCTGTGGGTCTGATTAGCAGGCCCACAGCCAGAGAAAGTCGTAAACCAGTGAAACAAAAGCAAAAAATCTGGGTGATCATAGGATTGCAGACCCTACTCTCCTACATGACCCCCCCCCAAACGTCGGAACAATAAGCTAACCTTGACCAGGTGAGTCTTCTTGTTCTAAGTGGAAATATCTGGAGAGCCCATCGGCATTGCCATGATCAGTACCAGGTCTATGTTCCACTGTAAAGTCCATCCCCTGTAGGGAAATGGACCACCTAAGCAGTTTGGGGTTTTCACCCTTCATCTGATTTAGCCACAAGAGGGGCTTATGGTCGGTCTGAATCTTGAAGTGAGTACCAAACAAGTATGGCCTCAGCTTCTTCAGGGCCCAAACCACAGCAAAGGCCTCCCTCTCAATAGCTGACCAATTCTTCTCTCTAGGGGTCAGCCTTCTGCTTATAAAAGCAATGGGCTGGTCTTGACCATCAAAATTCAGTTGAGAAAGAACAGCTCCCACACCCAACTCAGAAGCATCTGTTTGGACAATGAATGGTTTGGAGTAGTCCGGACTCTTGAGGATAGGCGCCGTGCACATGGCCTGCTTTAGGTCATCGAATGCTTTTTGACAGCTCGCTGTCCACTGAACCTTTTTTGGCATTTTCTTACTTGTCAGTTCGTTTAATGGTGTCACAATGGAACCATAGTTCCTGACAAACTTCCTATAGTAACCAGTCAGGCCCAAGAAAGCTCGAACCTGAGTCTGGGTGGTTGGAGGAGCCCAGTCCCTGATTGACTGTATCTTGCTCTCCAGTGGCTGAACCTGACCTCCACCTACAAGGTGGCCCAGGTACACAACCTGTGTCTGCCCTATCTGGCACTTGGTGGCCTTGATAGTGAGACCTGCTGCTTGCAGTGCCTCTAACGTCTTCCGCAGGTGGACCAGGTGATCCTCCCAGGTGGAGCTAAAGACAGCGATATCGTCAAGATACGCCGCACAGAAGTCATCCAGCCCAGTAAGGACGTGATTCACCAACCGTTGGAAGGTGGCAGGTGCATTTTTCAGACCAAAGGGCATTACCACGAACTGATAATGCCCACCAGGGGTTGAAAATGCGGTTTTAGGCTTGGCGTCCTCAGCTAACCTGATTTGCCAATACCCAGCTGTCAGGTCAAACGTATTTAAGTAGTTGGCCGAAGCCAATCTATCGATAAGCTCGTCTGCCCTTGGTATTGGGTGGGCGTCAGTCTTAGTGACTGCATTGAGACCCCTGTAGTCTACGCAAAACCTCATCTCTCTCTTACCACCCTGGGTGTGAGGTTTCGGCACTAGAACTACGGGACTAGCCCAAGGGCTATCCGAGGGTTCAATGACTCCCAGCTCCAACATTTTCTGCACTTCACTTTTGATGCAGTCTCTAACGTGATCAGGCTGCCTGTAGATTTTACTCTTTACGGGCAAGCTGTCACCAGTGTCGACCTCATGGGTGCACCAATCGGTCTGACTGGGTGTCAGAGAAAACAGATGTCGGAACGACTGAAGAACCTGTTTACAGTCGCTCTGTTGATGTTCGGAGAGGCTGCCACAAAAGACAACACCATCTACCGAGCCATCGTCAGGATTCTGAGTGAGCAGGTCGGGGAGAGGGTCACTCTCCTCTTCCTGTCCCTCATCTAGGGCCATGAGCAAACTCATGTCCTTCCTGTCGACATATGCTTTTAGCCTGTTGACATGAAGCACCCTGTGGGGGCTCCGGGGAGTTCCCAGGTCGACCAGGTAGGTGACCTCTCCCTTTTTCTCCAGGATGGTGTAGGGCCCGGACCACTTGTCCTTGAGTGCTGCTGGGGCCACTGGCTCCAACACCCACACCTTCTGTCCGGGCTGGTAAACAGTCAAGACAGCCTTTTGGTCATGCCAAGCTTTTTGGAGTTCTTGGCTGGCCTTAAGGTTTTCAGATGCCTTTTCCATGTACTCAGCCATCCGCGAGCGGAGGCCAAGCACATAGTCCACTATGTTGGCTGCAGGCTTTTTGAGAGGTCTCTCCCATCCTTCCTTCACCAAACACAGGGGTCCCCTTACAGGATGCCCGTACAGAAGTTTAAAAGGGCTGTAGCCAACCCCCTTCTGTGGGACTTCTCTGTAGGCGAACAAGAGGCAGGGGATCAGGACGTCCCATCTACGCCGAAGCTTTTCCGGTAGTCCATGAATCATCCCTTTTAGGGTCCTGTTGAATCTCTCAACAAGCCCATTGCATTGTGGATGATAGGGTGTAGTGAACTTGTAGTTAACACCACATTCCTTCCACATAGCAGTTAAGTAGCTCGACATGAAGTTTGCACCTCTGTCGGAGACGACCTCCTTAGGGAAGCCCACTCTGGAGAACACTCCAACTAGGGCTCTTGCCACAACAGGTGCTGTAGTGGTCCTAAGGGGAATAGCTTCAGGATACCTGGTGGCATGATCCACTACCACCAGTATAAACTTGTGCCCTGATGCTGTAGGTGGTTCCATGGGACCGACGATGTCGATCCCCACCCGTTCAAAGGGCACCCCCACCACAGGCATTGGTATAAGGGGGGCCTTTGTCGTGCCACCTGACTTACCACTGGCTTGGCAAGTGACACAGGAGCGGCAAAACTCCTTGGTATCCTCGTTCATGTGAGGCCAGTGAAAGTGTGAGACAAGCCTGTCCCACATTTTCGTCTGGCCTAAGTGACCTGCTAAGGGAATCTCGTGGGCCAAGGTAAGTAGGAAACCACGCTGAGACAAGGGTACAACCAGCCTCCTGGTCATGCCAGGCTTGGGGTCTCTTGACTCAGTGTACAGGAGTCCATCCTCCCAGTATACCTTGTGGGTACCTGTGGCGTTCCCAGCAGCCTCAGCAGCAGCCTGCTGTCTGAGGGGTTCAAGAGAAGGGCAGTCTAACTGGTCCTTCCCCAGGTCTTCCCTTGAGGGTCCCCCTGAACCCAAGAATTCAACTTGATCAAGTTCGAATTCCCTTGGCTCAGTTTCCCTCAATTCCTGTAGGTCAGCCTCCTCTGAGACTTGATCCTCGACCGGGGGCAAGGGGGAAGGCGCAGCCTTAACCCTACTGCTCTTTTTCTTGGGAGGTGTCTGGTCCGTTGTTCCAGGATCCAGCACCTGTTCAGTGGGGCATTTCCTGACCTGTGACCTAGTCACAGCGAACACATGTGCTGGCAAACCTAACATTTCCATGTGAGTCCGGTGCTCCACTTCTGACCATTGTGACGACTCCAAATCATTGCCCAACAAACAATCCACTGGGAGGTCTGGACTAACTACAACCTTCTTTTGGCCAGTTACCCCTCCCCAGGAGAAAGCTACAATTGCCATACTGTGATTGGTAGTGTCCTTGCTTGCATTGGTCACCAGGAATTCTGTACCTGGCATGATCTGTCCAGGGTCCACAAAGTTAGGCGTCACCATGGTGACGCTGGCACAAGTGTCCCTATAGGCCTGAGCCATCTTTCCATTTATGAAAGGCGTCTGTCGGTATTTGCCCAAAGTATTGGGGCTTACGTCAGGGGATACGTCTGCGTCCCCTGTACTGACAAGGACAGCCTGAGTGAGTGTGCCAACTAAGTTGTCACGCCCCTCAGAACCCAGGGTTAACCCTACTAAACCCTTGGGAGGCGCACTACCACTGCTGACTGTACTAGGGGGCACAGGTGCCTTAGGGGCTGCAGTGGCAGGAGTCTGCCCTCCTCCTTTCTTGGTGCACTCACTAAACCAGTGAGACTTACTTTTACAGTACTGGCACCATCTTTTGGATTGGCCTTCTTTCTTCTTTTGGGGAGCCTGACCCCCACCCTCTTTGGGTTGTTGGGGACCTGTCGAAGACTTCTGGTCATTTTGTTTCCCTTTAGAATCTTTACCCTTCTGGTCTGCTTTCTTCTGACCACCTTGATTCTGGCCCTGGTTCTGCTTAACTCTTGTACGAACACATCTGTCTGCCTTCTTTCCCAATTCTTGGGGAGAGGTCAGATCCGAGTCGACAAGATGCTGATGCAACAACTGGTTCTGACAATTGTTTAAAATTTGTTCTCTCATCATCAAATTATACAATCCTTGATAATCAGTAACCTTACTGCCCAGCAACCAGCCCTCAAAAGCCTTAGTGGCACAATCGACGAAATCAGACCAATCTTGAGACTGCGTTTTCTGGGTATCCCTGAACAGCACCCTGTACTGTTCAGTGGTTAGGCCGAACCCTTCAACGAGTGTATTTTTCAAGATTTGGTAATTGTTAGCATCCTCCACCCTTGTGGTGAGGAGCTTGTCTCTTCCTTTGCCTTCAAAGGAGAGCCACAAGATAGCTGCCCACTGACTCTGGGGAACACCCTGCACAGTGCAGGCCCTCTCCAACGCAGTAATCCATTTGTGGATGTCGTCCCCTTGTTTAAAGGGGGGCACTATCTTACCAAGGTGTTTCGTATCGAAACTCTTTTCCCTATTACTAGGTACATTGCTGCCACCAGTGGGGACTACCCCACTTAACTGTTGCTCTCTAGCAAAGGCAAGCCTTTCTTTGGCCAGGGCAAGTTCTTCCCTTTCGATCCTCAGATTAGCTGCCCTTTCCTTAGCTTCGTACAGTCTCCTCTGAGGGGATGTCATCCCTCTTTGAGAAGAGTTGTGAGAGCCATTGGTTCGAAGGGATCCGCCAGAGTCTCTTGACAGAGATCGGGCTCGTCCATTCCCAATGTTAAGCTGACCTGATAGTGGCCCCAGGGGTCCCCCAGTACCGCTATCATGTTTGCTTAAGTTGGACCTGCTTAGTCTGACGACTTCTACCTGTCCCTTATCTGCCTCATCCCCAGAGAGATCCTCATCCTCATCCTCCTCCACATCCTCGTTCTCAGTTGCGAGGTGAATGAGGTCAGGATCGTCTCGGGTTCCCTCGAGGGGAGGCATGTCTCCTTCTGGATTAGAAGAGCTACGAAGTTTCTCAGCTCTCCTGGCATCATAAGTCTCCAAGAGACCAATCAGAAAGGACGTTGTGGGGTTAGACCCCTGCTGAATCTTCCTGGAGTGACACAGTCGTCTTAACTCCTTGAAGCTCAGCACAGTATATCCTGAAGGGTTGACCTGTGGAGGGTCAACTGACACAAGGGGAGACCCAGAGTTTCCTCCTTTGTCCGACATACTGGTTCTAGTGTGGTGTAAGTGATGCACCTACCTACACTACGTGTTTACCTACTGTACCCTCGCTAAGAGTTGTAGCCAAGGTGTGCTAAGCCTTGAGGAGCTACAACAGCTGGTTCAGTAGAACTCAGAGTATTCTAAGCTTTTAGTTATATGTACTAACAGTACTTGTGCGATCTTTCAACAAGATATTCTTAGGATACGTGTGGTAAAACAACAGCAAGCTCAAATCCCAACCGCTGCTCACCAATGTGAGAAGTTGGCCCGATATGCAACGTTCGCTATTCTAGCGACCGCTATGTATCGTTCCAACGACCCTTATGGTGTTTGGTTGTAAGTCAACCTATAGACCAGCTATCCTAGTAGCGTGGATACGAGCAGTCTAAGGCTAAAGACTCGAGAGGGCGTGTTAAGCCAGCTGTTTACCACACATGTACCCCTTGAACACCCAGTGAAAGGACACCACACAAGTGTTATGAAAATAAACAGTATATTTATTAAGAATCACAACAGCCCTGTACTCTTTATGAAGACAGGGTACTAAGCACAAACCAAATCTCTTTAGCAAATACTTCAAGTGCACAATTTAGAAACAAGTGTCCGAGGACACGGAAAGATTAAGGTCTCGGGCGGACCCGATAAGGCAAGTCGGAAGCGAGGGACTCGGGACCCTAGAGTAAGGAGGCTATGCAGGCACCGAAATGCCGAGTTACCTAGCCACGAGGGCTGCGGCTGCACAAGTCTTACAGGCGTCGGGGTCTTCGCTGACGAGCCAGGAGCCGGAAGAAAAGGAGTTGCTGGCCGGCGACCAGTGCTGAATAGTTCGTAGAGATCCAAGCCTGGATCGGAGATTGATGAAACCTGAAAGCAGAGGGGACCAAGTTCGTACTACTAGCCAGTAGTCAGAGGGTACCAGGAAGGCACCGGTTGGCCGTCACCTCGACCAGGTGAGTGGGCGACGCTAGGCTCTGCAGTCTCACGGACCAGGAGGCGTTATCGGCGACCACGGCGGAGGTGCGAGCTGTTCCACGAAGGATGATGCTGTCGGCGTCGCTGGGCCCAGGATGGGGCAACAAGCCTTGGCAGTTCTCAGGGCCACGTGGTGGGCCTAAGATGGCGTCTTGAGTGGACCAGGAGGGTCCGGGGTGCTTCTCGCAAAGATGGAAGCAAGGGCCAGTCTGGAGCAACCAGACCAGCAGTGATGATTCTCGGATGTCGTCACAGAAGGACACAAGCCAGCGGCTAGTGACCAGACAACGTGCTGAGCAGCGAGCAGAAGGGCCCCACGCAGATCGTGGAGATGCTGGGGAGACTGCACTTCGATGCTGGAGCGGCTCAGGGTCGGGGCTTCTCGGACCCCAGAGCACTCACCAGAGAGTTACCTCGATGGTCGTGCTGGTTTTTAAGAGCGTGCAGGTTCTGATGATGGCCGGTCCCTCGAGGTCTCGTCGCACCCACAGATCACAGCTGAGCTGATGACGTGGGTAGAGGTCAGAGGTGCCAGGGAAGCCGGTTCTCGTCGAGCTGGGCCGTCGGATTCCTTGAGGAAGGACTTACAGCAAACCGCAGAGTTCTTAGTTGGTGCCCGCTGATGCAGGGTGACTACTCCTTAGTCACAAGGGAGAAATCTTGAGAAGAGTCTTGAATGTCCTTTCGTAGAAAGTAGTTCTTGAATCAAAGATGATCTAATTTGGAAGGGTCCCCGCTCCGGCCTTTATTCTAAAGAAAGGGGTGGGTACATGACTAGGTCCTGCCCTAAGGGTGGGACCAGGAAGGGGGGTAGTTACGCCCCTCTCCCCTGCCGGCCTTTCCCCAGGCCAGGGCTGTCGCCCCTGGAACTGGTTCTAACCGGCAGATGCGTAGTGAGCACCGGGGTGCCACTCCGCAGTCACCTTCTCGCAAAAGCCCTACCTACCCAGAATACACAAACCCTGTCTGGGACGGTGCGAACACCGCCCTCGACAGGAAACCCTTTGTCCAAGCGCTCCTCGCTGGAAGGACTCTCAGCAGCAGGAGGTCAGACTCGTGTCTGTGGTGGCAGCATCCATTTTGTGGAGCTGAGGCTTTCGTTAACTTTAACCGGGGTTCACAGTTACGTACATGTCGTGTCCCTCTAGAAGGGTGGGATGCTAACCTCATCGCCAGGGTTGGTGAGAGGGCAGCACCCCGATTCGTATGACACCTTACTCGACATGTCTTGATAACGCGACACCGACGTTACCGATGTGGTACGCGTTATCATGGAACAGCCATTGGGTCTTTTCTCCGCAAGCTGCAACCGGCTCGGCTCGGGCCAGAACACAGTTCACACGAGCCCATGCACTCTGCCTTCAGGATTGTCAAGGCCTGCCATAGGAGTGACTGATAGGAACTCGGGTGTCCATTGTATGGTTAGATATAGAGCTACTATATCTAAAGCAAAGGGTGATTACACGACTTCGCCCCAGCTGTCATGCAGCCAGTTGTGTCAAATTTAGGAGGCCAGCCAGGGGTGGCATAATACATGCTGCAGCCCCTGGCGGCCCTGGGTACACCTATGCCCTGAGTTACAGGGTCTGATAAGGTGGCCCAGTACCAATTGGTAAATGCACCTAGGGTACATATCGTAATTTAGAAAGAGAACAGCCAGGCTGTGGGTCTGATTAGCAGGCCCACAGCCAGAGAAAGTCGTAAACCAGTGAAACAAAAGCAAAAAATCTGGGTGATCATAGGATTGCAGACCCTACTCTCCTACATGGCTAAAATGCTAGCTCTGGACCTTCTCCCTTTTTCTTTTGTGGAAGGGGTTGGTTTTCTTGAATTAGTGGCAACGCTCAGCCCTAAATGGAAGGTTCCTAGCCGGTTCTATTTTGCCAGAGTTGCGGTTCCAGCACTACATGCCGATTTGCTGGAGGTGATTGGGGCAGCTTTGCAGAAGAGTGCTGTTCACACTATACATCTGACAACAGACATATGGACCAGTGGTGCAGGCACTGATTACATGTGCATCACTGAACACTTGGTCTCTTTTTCAGGAGTTACAGCAAAGCTAAGGGCAGGTGTTGACCCGGACAACGTTTTTAAAGCTGCTCGGAAACATGCAACACTAGCCATGTTTGGCATGGAGACAAGTCATACAGGAGAAAACATTTTGAAGGAGTTTAACACAAAGGTCTTTCAATGGCTGTCCCCAAAAAAACGCAAGCTGGTTATGTTTCCACGGATAATGGCGCCAATGTAATTAAGGCCATGGAACTGGGTAAATATTTCAGAGGGCCGTGTTTGATGCACTGTCTAAACCTGGCTGTTAAAAAATTCTTGAGTGAAGAAAGTCCAGTGTGCGAGTTACTGACCACCTGCCGAAGAATGTGCACACATTTCAGCCATTCTTTAAGGCCCGGAAGCATCTGAGAGGCCTGCTACATGAATGTCGACTGCCAGTGAAAGCACTCATCCAGGAGGTGGCAACACGTTGGAACTCAACCTTCTACATGCTTGAGCATCTGTATGAGCAGTTTACGGTAGTCGATCAGTATTTCTTAACACTGGGTACAGCTATGAAGTACCTGAGGCTAGATGCGGAACAATGGGAGCTAGTTAAAAGCCTAACAGACATGCTTCGTCCTTTTGAGGTCTTCACGGGTGCAGTCAGCAGGGAGGACTGTAATTTGGGAAAAGCTATCCCATTGTTGCGCATGCTAGAGCACCAACTGAAGGCGGTGTCTTCTATGTTTCAAAAACATGAAGAAAAGCAAGAAGCTTTTGATTTGGCGGAGAAATTATTACAGCGCCTACTTGGCGATGAACGTCTTCAAATGATCCACTTAGAACAGCATTACATTTGTGCTACTATTCTGGATACACGGTACAAAAAGGCACTGGTAGGCAGAGTATTCTTTCCTTTTGATGACGCAGAAGTTACAAAGTACAAACATTGGCTAGCTGTGTCAGCCACTCGGTTTGAAAGAGAACGGCAGGAAATTGAAGGAAAAGGCAGTACATCAGCATCAGCAGGCCATCCCGAGTCAAAAGAATCCACTTCTGCACCTGTGGCAGAAGTGACCTCTCAGCCGTTAAAGACACCAGCAACCGGATCATCTGCACCAGACACAACAGTAACATTGTGTGAAGAAGAGCATTGGCTAACTGAGCTTGGGTTTGCCTCTCAAAAGGTCCCAGCAAAAAGTAAGCAAAGTGGAGGAACCGTGGAGAACCTTGAGTCGATGGTGCAGGACTATCTGAATGACTCAACAGAGGTCTATGTTCATGATGACCCATTGGCGTATTTACAACAAGGATGATGTGATGGATCAAGCCCCTGATCTTTGGACTGGGTAAGAGTGGTCTGTTTAACTCAGACACTCTGTTCATCACCACCCCCTTTTGTAAATCGTTTTTGGCCACTATAGGTGTGGCAGGGTATACTCAGACATGAGTCCTTTCTCACTGCTCCATCAGGATTCAAGCAAGCCGGGCCGAAGAAGGCTGAAATGCCAGAAACCGGTCCCCGGTAGCTTGTCTCCTTTCTGGTGAAGAATTGGCTTGGTAGTTTAGTCTGCCCTGTTCCCATGATGCACTGGGCCAGGGACAGACTGATTTGCATATAGCCAGGTTCTGAGCTGGGATGGGGCAGTGAGATAAATAACGGTGATGGATCAAGCCCTGATCTTTGGACTGGGTAAGAGTGGTCTGTTTAACTCAGACACTCTGTTCATCACCACCCCCTTTTGTAAATCGTTTTTGGCCACTATAGGTGTGGCAGGGTATACTCAGACATGAGTCCCTTTCTCACTGCTCCATCAGGATTCAAGCAAGCCGGGCCGAAGAAGGCTGAAATGCCAGAAACCGGTCCCCGGTAGCTTGTCTCCTTTCTGGTGAAGAATTGGCTTGGTAGTTTAGTCTGCCCTGTTCCCATGATGCACTGGGCCAGGGACAGACTGATTTGCATACAGCCAGGTTCTGAGCTGGGATGGGGCAGTGAGATAAATAACGGTGATGGATCAAGCCCTGATCTTGGACTGGGTAAGAGTGGTCTGTTTAACTCAGACACTCTGTTCATCACCACCCCCTTTTGTAAATCGTTTTTGGCCACTATAGGTGTGGCACGGTATACTCAGACATGAGTCCCTTTCTCACTGCTCCATCAGGATTCAAGCAAGCCGGGCCGAAGAAGGCTGAAATGCCAGAAACCGGTCCCCGGTAGCTTGTCTCCTTTCTGGTGAAGAATTGGCTTGGTAGTTTAGTCTGCCCTGTTCCCATGATGCACTGGGCCAGGGACAGACTGATTTGCATATAGCCAGGTTCTGAGCTGGGATGGGGCAGTGAGATAAATAACGGTGATGGATCAAGCCCTGATCTTTGGACTGGGTAAGAGTGGTCTGTTTAACTCAGACACTCTGTTCATCACCACCCCCTTTTGTAAATCGTTTTTGGCCACTATAGGTGTGGCAGGGTATACTCAGACATGAGTCCCTTTCTCACTGCTCCATCAGGATTCAAGCAAGCCGGGCCGAAGAAGGCTGAAATGCCAGAAACCGGTCCCCGGTAGCTTGTCTCCTTTCTGGTGAAGAATTGGCTTGGTAGTTTAGTCTGCCCTGTTCCCATGATGCACTGGGCCAGGGACAGACTGATTTGCATATAGCCAGGTTCTGAGCTGGGATGGGGCAGTGAGATAAATAACGGTGATGGATCAAGCCCTGATCTTTGGACTGGGTAAGAGTGGTCTGTTTAACTCAGACACTCTGTTCATCACCACCCCCTTTTGTAAATCGTTTTTGGCCACTATAGGTGTGGCAGGGTATACTCAGACATGAGTCCCTTTCTCACTGCTCCATCAGGATTCAAGCAAGCCGGGCCGAAGAAGGCTGAAATGCCAGAAACCGGTCCCCGGTAGCTTTTCTCCTTTCTGGTGAAGAATTGGCTTGGTAGTTTAGTCTGCCCTGTTCCCATGATGCACTGGGCCAGGGACAGACTGATTTGCATATAGCCAGGTTCTGAGCTGGGATGGGGCAGTGAGATAAATAACGGTGATGGATCAAGCCCTGATCTTTGGACTGGGTAAGAGTGGTCTGTTTAACTCAGACACTCTGTTCATCACCACCCCCTTTTGTAAATCGTTTTTGGCCACTATAGGTGTGGCAGGGTATACTCAGACATGAGTCCCTTTCTCACTGCTCCATCAGGATTCAAGCAAGCCGGGCCGAAGAAGGCTGAAATGCCAGAAACCGGTCCCCGGTAGCTTGTCTCCTTTCTGGTGAAGAATTGGCTTGGTAGTTTAGTCTGCCCTGTTCCCATGATGCACTGGGCCAGGGACAGACTGATTTGCATATAGCTAGGTTCTGAGCTGGGATGGGGCAGTGAGATAAATAACGGTGATGGATCAAGCCCTGATCTTTGGACTGGGTAAGAGTGGTCTGTTTAACTCAGACACTCTGTTCATCACCACCCCCTTTTGTAAATCGTTTTTGGCCACTATAGGTGTGGCAGGGTACACTCAGACATGAGTCCCTTTCTCACTGCTCCATCAGGATTCAAGCAAGCCGGGCCGAAGAAGGCTGAAATGCCAGAAACCGGTCCCCGGTAGCTTGTCTCCTTTCTGGTGAAGAATTGGCTTGGTAGTTTAATCTGCCCTGTTCCCATGATGCACTGGGCCAGGGACAGACTGATTTGCATATAGCCAGGTTCTGAGCTGGGATGGGGCAGTGAGATAAATAACGGTGATGGATCAAGCCCTGATCTTTGGACTGGGTAAGAGTGGTCTGTTTAACTCAGACACTCTGTTCATCACCACCCCCTTTTGTAAATCCATTGGCGTATTGGCATGGGAAAAAATAATTGTGGCCAGAGATCTCCAACCTGGCTATAAACTACCTGTCTTGCCCACTCGCAAGCGTGTCTTCTGAACGTGTTTTCAGTGCTGCTGGTGGCATTGTAACTTGCAAAAGGACCCGCCTCTCGCCCAAAAATGTGGAGAGGTTAACAATGATCAAGATGAATCAGCACCTCATACCACCATATTACAAAGTACGAGAATATACGCCGGAAGAAGACGAGGTGGACACCAACTTAGATGAGGGAATTTCTTCTCTGTTAGGTGACCTACTCCCGCCTGAATTCGCAGAGTATGAGGATGATCTCTTCTTCCCTGACACAGAGCCCTGAAAATGATTCAATGAATCAATAACTTTCTTTTTCGTCCTTATTAACTTTTATTCCTGTGTGTATGTCTTTCTTTGTTTTGCAAAGTCAATATAAATAAAAACTTTAATCACCTAATCACAAACACAAGCCCATCAGCAGAACTGTCTTCACTTATTTGCTTATTGATTTGAAGGTGCCGCAGTCTGCATTCCTCAGGTTCACAAGTTCACAAGAACATGCTCCTCTATCCTCCTCCTCCAGACTCCTATTTCCCTCAAAGCAGAGGGCTGGATTACGCCCAATGAAGAAAGTCTCTGCACTTGTGGGGGTGTTCTACTTCTTTGCGGGTGAGTTGACGGCTCTGGGGCCATTGCTGGAAAGGTCTAATACCGGATAAAAGTGGTTTGGCGAAAATCAGACTTGAAAAAGTTTTTGCCTTTTTGCTCACTATCATGTTTTCGGGGGCCTGTTTGGGGGGCTTCCTGGTGTTTGTGGGTGGGTTTCGGAGTCTGGGAGCACTGCTGGCACAGTCTAATGATGATTGCATTTGTTTTCTAGGACATCCATGGTGGAAAAGTGGAGTCATGACCTAGCTGCACAGCGCGTTTGGACAGAAGGCCGAAAAATATTGTAAGTATGAGATTTTCCATTTTTGCTTTTTGGCTGTTTGGGGGTGTTGTGCTTTTTTGCGGGTGGGTTGGCGGGTCTTGGGGCATTGCTGGGAAGGTCTAATACCGGATAAAAGTGGTTTGGACAAAATCAGACTTGAAAACGTTTTTGCCTTTTTGCTCACTATCATGTTTTCGGGGGCCTGTTTGGGGAGCTTCCTGGTGTTTGTGGGTAGGTTTCGGGGTCTGGGAGCACTGCTGGGTATGGATACTTTTGATTGCAAGAGGTTTGAAGAAAATCCATGGTGGCAAAGGGGAGTTAGGGCCTAGCTGCAGAGCGCGAGCGGAGTGATTTTGGAAATTGGCCTGAAAATGACTAAGTCCCCATTTTTGTACATTTGCTTTTTGGCTGTTTGGAGGTCTTCTACTTGTTTTTGCCTGGGTTGATGGCTCTGGGGCCATTGCTGGGAAGGTCTAATACCGGATAAAAGTGGTTTGGACAAAATCGGAGGTGAATTTTTCTTTGCGTTTTTGCTCACTTGCTTGTCTTTGAGGTGCTCTTTGGGGGGTTCCGGGTGTTTGTAGGTGGGTTTTGGGGTCTGGGAGCACTGCTGGCACAGTCTCATTTTGATTGCATTTGTTTTTTCAGGAAATCCATGGTGGAAAATGGGAGTTATGGCCTAGCTGCACAGCGCGTTTGGACAGAATTGAAAGAAGGCCGAAAAATATTGTAAGTATGAGATTTTCCATTTTTGCTTTTTGGCTGTTTGGGGGTGTTGTGCTTTTTTGCGGGTGGGCTGGCGGGTCTTGGGGCATTGCTGGGAAGGTCTAATACCGGATAAAAGTGGTTTGGACAAAATCCATGCTGAAAAGCCTTTTGGCACTTTTTGTAACTTAGGGTTCGTTAGGGTTAGCACTAGCAGTAGTATTCTATGTGTTTGGGGGTGTTCTAGATTTTTGCAACTGGGTTCTGGGGTCTTACAGCACTCGTGGGAATGTGTAATCTTGGTTGCAAGTGGTTTGAAGAAGATCCATGGTGGGAAAGGGGGGATTTGGCCTAGTTAAAGGAAGCGTTTGCCACTATTTTTAACTTAGGGCTCGTTAGGGTTAACAGTATTGTATTGCATGTGTTTGGGCAGGGGGCTGTTTGTGGGGGGGTTTGCGAGTCTTGGAGCGATGCTGGGTATGGATACTTTTGCTTGCTTGCAAGTGGTTTGAATACAATCCACGGTGGGCAAGGGGGGATTTGGCCCTACTTTCCTTTCAAAGTACGTTTTGTCACCATTTTTCTACTAGGCCTCGTTTTTTGAGATCTGATTGGGGGTCTTCTACATTTTTGCGACTGGGTTTAGTAAGGGTCTGGGAACACTGCTGGGAAGCACTCAGAGACCTCTGGGTTATAGTGCGCTATATAAATCACAATAAATAATAAATAAATAAATAAATAAGGTCTAATTTTGTTCTAAAACACAGTTTACAGTACACCTAGCTTGAGGGAAAAGATCAGCTAAATTAATTCGCCCATACTTATTTATCCTTCAAAAGGAGACTCAGACAGAGTACGCACTTTCAAAAATATTGTACTGTCTATTAGGAAACTCAAAGTGTGACTTTTTGCACTACACAGCGTACATACCTTATATTTATTTGTCAGTGGTGTTCTAATATCACTTCCTGTTTTTCCATCAATAGGCTGGGTTTCAGTCTGTGCAATGGGAAAAAAAGAATGTCAGGCTTCACATTAGCGAGCCGCAATTCAGCATCCGCCAGGCAGGCAGTGGACAGGGTGTCTTCTGGTCACCAACATTGATGGACGGAGCGTCAGCTGGAATGGAGGAGTCCCACTAATAAGAGGAATGGTTTGATGCATGCAACTTACCAATTTCAACAGGACAACTACAACAACATACAGATACATTATCCGTACTTTTCTAAGTATCTTTTAAGTAATGTTACTGCTGTGAACTTCTATGAGTGTGACTCTGCATTTCTTTGATCTCTGCTTCTAAATTCATCCCTACAGCCATTCTATAGGTTTTACTTGTGCTATTTTTTAAACCTAATTTAATGTAAGAAGTGTTTCTCTGAGTGCAGAGATAGGCAAGTGAAAACGCATAATTAGTACTGCAGCCCTGTACTGTCTCATTCTTCCATTCACAGATGTCGAAAGTACTACTTACTTTTCAGTAACCATGCATGCAGTAGTGCATGCCTTCGTTTATGTCACTTAAAAGATTTATGGTTAGCTTTGTACCCAAAGATTTCTTTATCTTCAATTATTGTTTGTCCATGCTGTGCTTTTTTTCTTTCTCTCAACAAAACTTTCCCAAATTCCCCCATTCCCATCCATTTTCCAAACCCTAACCCTCTTCCCCCGGGCTGTGTGGTTTTGATTGATATGTGACTAAATGAACGCAATAATTCCACACACTTGCTGGGGAGGATAAGGTCATAGCAACAGGCTGGTGAAGGAATACGAGGATATATTCTATTCCTACTCAGCTTGACACTCAGTCACTATTGGCAAATGAAAGCAGATTTTCATGTGCGCCATCAACTTGATTGGTCATCAAGAACATCCTCCTCCTAGACGTGGCAAATTATTACGCTGCTGTGTCCTTCACCTTCGGTACTATTTCTTGTAGTAGTAGCCAATGTCAAAGAAATTCAACGCAAGTACTAGTTATACTTTCAATACTTTACCATTTGTTAGGCTACATTGTGGCACTGTTCTAGTGTACTGTCACCTGCTATTCTCTATTGTACCGTTCTAATGCTACGGTAAGGACAAACAAGGTTTAATTTTCTTTTTTTTCAGATGCTGCAACTGCCACTGTGTAACACCACTAGTACCACCGCAATGATGACATTTCATCCGCCCAGGATTGCCAACCTTAATCGCCATTTGCCGTGCAACCAGCCCTGTGCCTAGCCCTATTTCCAAACACAAATTACTAGTAAGATAAGCGTTTGGGGGGAGGAAGTATAATGGAGTATTAGGAGAGACGAGAGACTGACACTAGTACTAGTAAAGTCCTAGGACTATTGAATTCACTTACTCTGTGAGAGGCACTTAGTTTTGAAAACATTTGGGCAATTAATTACACAACTTGAATCAAGATGCCACTTAAGTTTCAGGAAAACAAACTTACTGTTAAACCCCCACCCACCAGCCTCAAAAGCAGTAAAAAAAACATGTATGCTAAGATAAAGTTTAAAGTATATTTATATCCCTAACAAAAATAATCTCCCGCAAGACCCAACCCACCCCCACTCCCTCACCCCAACGAATGTCCGTGAAAAGTCCAAAAAACCCAACTCCCAATTCCCACCCCCCAGAAGTCTTTAAAAAAGGGGCAAGAGACAGTCTCCTCCTACTGCTGGCTGCTGCTGTTGACTTTCCGGGCCAGGTCAGCATGCTCCTTGCGGAGGGTCTCGAGCAGGGTTTTGGTGTTGAGGAGCTCCTGCTCGAGGTAGGAGACCCTCAGGGAAAGGCGGTGCATCCTTTTTTTGTAACTGCTGTGGGGGGCAGCTGATTTCTTTGCTGCTCGGCGGTGGCGGGTGGCTGCGGTACCCCGGCTCCGTACCGCTGGAGACCTGCTGCTCTGACTGGCTGACCCAGGGAGCGCGGAGGAGGATGCAGGTGTCGCCGTAGATGTTGTAGACGTACTCTGCGTGTCCTCCTCCTCATGGGCCACCAGCCGCCGATATTTGGTGACAGTGGCCTCCAGCCTCCGTTGCCGGGCCCGTCTAGCCAGCTCCTTCCGTGTTGGTTTGGAAGGAGCATCTATATGAAGAAAGAAAAAGACATGGTCTGTAACCAATGCTCTTTAAGATTAACACAAAATGATTCAGCAGAAAGTTGTGTCACAGTAGAACTAGCAACTTGCAAGCGCAGTACATAACTATTGTGGCCAGTATCTATCTAACCTCCCACTTCTTCATCCTTGCTCTAACATTAGTGGGAGTTTAAGGAATCAATTCTAAGAGCACTATGGACTCACTCCATTAGAGTCGACTATGACAGTACACCAGTCTTATTCTTCTTCTTCTCTCTTGTTTAGCAAAATTGGTACGTTAACTTCTGCAAGCCGGCATAATGCCAGCGCAGTCAACTTGCACCCGAGAAAAACAGACGCCCGCCATGATGAGTGAGACAGACTTGCGTTACTGTACCAGTCCAGTACATGCAGGTGGTGATGCTCTTACTTTTCTATTATGGGTGGCACTGAGAATGCTCTGTTACAAGGGCTACTGCTTAATTAATTTAACTTTCACCCTACAGTGCCAATGAATACTAGCAAAGGAAAATGAAGAAGATAAATAATCTTATTATCTATCAACGCACATGGTATGTATTTGCTTACATATGGGATGACTTTAGGTGCTTTGCTTTTTATTGAGTGAACAGTGATACATCCACACATGAATGACCAAGTTCTACTAAACTTATTAACAGAGGTAGTGAGTGGCCATCATAATAGCTGGATATATGCTGTGCTTGCAATACAAACTACTGCTACTATTCATGGTAGTATTCAGACGAAATTACAACTTCTTTTCCTTGCCTTTCCTACACTGGGACGGACTTGCGGGTGCGGTGTTACATGCTCTTCAAAGTAACACTTAGTTCATCCAGTGACCGTCTACTCTCTCTAGATACACATATGCTATCTAAGAGTCAGATAGTACCATGATCCAGGCATCCATCCATTCAAACTATATGTCAATCATTCTTCTTCATGTCTCTCATCTGGACAAACCTTACGTTTTCTCACGGGGAGCACACTATGCAGTCTGCAATCTCAATAAGTAAGGAATATAAGAGCTTACCACTGCCCGCCACTACTGTGGCAACCCGCACAGCAGTTTGGTCCGGCACTTCCACTGCCTCCTCCCCAGAGCATTCCTCCTCCACCTCCGCGCTGGGCCCAGCACCAGATGTTCCACCTACAAAGTACATTTAAGAATGTTAGATTTCATAGACATACACCACTCACTAGTATTTTGTCTAGGAATGAAGAAATGTGAATACAGAAACCAATCTAATAATTTGTGAATGTCTACTCTAAAGTAAAAATGTCCCTTTTTCCAGGGAAGGGCGTTGTCTTGCTGCACTTTTTGGCACAACTGATGAATGCTTGCTGTTTAACACGCATCATTTTTCTCATAACAGACAGAAGCTTCACTTCTAAGAACAAATCATCATAACTAGGACGAAGGGACCAATGATTCAGCACCAAAAAGAAAAATGAAAGTTCAAACCAGGTGAGGGCTTGGCTCACCCACAATAAATGTGTGAAATAAATCACTATAAGCACTTTTCCATTTTTATTCAACCGTTTATGTTTTATGACAAGCTTGATTTTAATAAATATTTTTACTTTTAATAAAGCTTTAAAACTTAAATAGACTCTGTGGTTTTTGGTCATGAGTGAATGAGCAAAAGGTTTTGCAATTTGCAAGCATGAGTCCGTGCCTCTGACACTTCTGGACTCTGACTCCGTACTCTTGTCCTGCGTTGGATAATCATCATTGGGGATCAATCATCGATGAATTCGGGAGCTAAATGACTCTGCCACACTATCTAGTTAGTAAGGAGATTGGGGGTTCTTCAAAGTCTGATATCACTGAGGTATGTGGAAAGTCTACCAGCGCCTATTATAATTGATAAACAATGAACTATTTAGTGTCCATAGTTCTGTTTGTGCAGATTTGTCCCTGCAACAGTAGTAGTATGGATTGTCCTCCTATCCAAACCAAAAGTAAAGTAGTATCTTATTCTTTCTTGGTGGTCACTCACCTTTTTAGGTTTTGACTGGCGATGCGTACTTCAGTACACATGCGCCAAAAAACCTTATGAGTTGTATGTGGCGTCGGGTCTCCGCCCCCTCTTCCCATTGGCTAGCTCCATAAATGGAGGCTAGCCATTGGGAGAGGTAACTGTCCGTCAATCTCGGACCAGATTCGGGGGCGTTCCCGAGAATTTTTGGCTTTTGGCTACGTCAGCCGAAAGCCTCTTCTCGGGAACGCCCCCGAATCTGGTCCGGGATTGAGGGCACCCGCCTTCCTGCTCCTGTGCGATGGCCGGTATAGAGGCAGGCAGTCAGTCAGTCCGAAGCGCTGTGCTTCCCCCTGAGCGCGTTTTGTGCACAGCCGTTTTGCCCGTGAAAATCACCGCCGCAGCCCCGGGGCCACGGAGAAGCCGAGGGAACCACCGCTGACGTCACCCGGGAGCCGCGCTGCCATTGGTTCAGGCTGCGGGAGGCTCGCCGGGCGACCTGCGCGGTGATTGGCTGCTGGAGTGAGGAGAAACCAGGAAGCGGACGGGAGGCCACCCCGCGCTCCTGCTGGGAAGAAGAAGGAACCGTCCTCCGACGAGGCTCTCCCGAGGAGAGAGCCCTGCCACCGTCACCCAGAAGAGCCCAGCGGAGAGGAGCCGCCGCCGCCTCAAACAACCGGTGAGTGCGGGCGGGCTCCGGGTCGCTCCTATGCGTAGGGGAGTGCCGTGGGCAGGTTGATGTGCCCAGAGCGGCCCCGTTGCAGGCGGGCCGCTCCAACTATCACCCCAGTGAGGAAAGGGCATTTTTATATTCTGACCCTACATGTTTACAGCCCCCCCCCCCTTTTCAAGTTTCATTACGCCACTAATCTGTTCCGGCATTGAGCCGGCACCTGCCTTCCTGTGCCCCGTTCCCGCCCCCCTACCGCTGCCTCGGCTCCCGTTCCCGCACCCCCGGAGACCCACAGCCTGCATTATATGCAGTATGAGTCACGGCAGCTGCAGGACACATGCGAACAACACACTCGACAGACACGTCTCCCCGTATCCCAGCAGCGCCTTTAAATTGCATTTTGGCCATGAAGGGCTTTCCTGGGGGGAATGTATGCTTTCATTGAAGCGCTATATGCCACGAGCATGCATGGCGTCCTTGAGCCTCCGCGCAGACATAACGAATCCGGGATGACTGCTCTCGACCTGCTTTTGTCTATGCAGCAACTTCAATTTCATTTTTTAAAATATATTTTATTGCAACTTTATATTAAACGCGCGTGACATAACCAAGCCGTGATTTGTGGGCAGTGCGCGTGAACGCTTTGTTTAATTTTTAGTTCAGAACCATGTCTTACATCCGCGCTCAGAGCCCTCTGCGGCCGGGATAGGTGCGTAACGTGTGTGGAGCGCACATACTTATGTGCTGGTTTATGTTTTGTATGTTATTTTGTAAATGTGCAATGTGTAGAGCATCCCTCGAGGCTTTTGCAAGGCGCTCTCTCTCCGTCTCTTCCCAGAGCGCCATCAGACAATGCTGTCATTGCCTGGGCTAGAAAGAAAAAAACATGAAACACTGGGGAGGAATGGGGTTCACTCTTTATCAGCCGGTGCCTAACGGTGCTCCTTACAACCTGCCATGAAACCATCACTGCAGAGGAGCCAAGCAGGCCTTCTATAGGTCTGGGCCTCTCAGAATCAAAAATAAATGTTTTATTTGTTCAAGTTAGTTTCTACTAGACGAGAGGCAGTGTCCTTCATACCTCTGAACAAAGGATACTTGAAACCAAAAATCAATGTTGGATCACAGGAGAGGATGACTGATGTCTTGTTGGAAGGCACCTGTACTAGCCAATGCATGAGGCACAGAAGCAGCCATTCATTTACAGAAAGAGCGCAGGCTGGGGGAGACGGGAGCCTGCTAAAGAGACCGCCTGGCTCAATTATTTGGGAGGCGTCACTGGGAGCGAGACCGAGCTTTTGTGAAAAGAATTTACAGAAACCACTAAAAGATTGTATATTCATACTTAACAGAACAACGGGGACACTGGTAAACAGCCTGCTGGGAAGGGACAGATGGGATCTCAAGACACACCTACACGTGGTTAGCTCTGGGTCTACATTTTCCTAAAGATGGGAAGGAAGAGGTGCAAATCTGTTATGCAGACAGACTTTGAGAGGAGCATCTCTCCTAGGGAATGCAGGGCTCAAGGCTGCAGGAAGAGCTACAGCTCTCTTCTGCAGACAGCCTTTGAGAGGTGCGTCCCTCCTCAGGAATGCACGGCTCAGCGCCTCCTGTGAGGAGCCTGTCCACCGAGAAAAGATGGGAAGACCTGCCGAGGCTCCTGTTTGCCATCAGTGATGGGTCAGGTCGGGGTGAAAGGGTTAATGTTAGCACTGAGCAACTGGCAACTCGCTCTGTCACTGGCCTGTCAGTACCGGCCCCTCCCCTTGAGAGCTCAGGGGGCGGGGCTTTCTCCTGGCTGGGGAGTCCATAGACCACGCGTAGGCCAGAGGGAGCACAGGTGTTGTTGTGGTGGTGGCGGCGGCAAGGGTGTGGCTATTGTCAGTACAGCCAGTGCAGTGGCACCAGGCTCGGGTGGTAAAGGACCGGCGCACCACAATTATAGCGGTTTCTTAATACCAAGTGCTAGCCAGGGGCTCAGAGTATTTGTGGCACGTGTAATGCCCGGGGCAGAACGCAGTCCCGTAAGGGGTCCCGATAAGCCCAAAGTCTATGAACTTCTGTGAGATAGGGAGCGTCAGGCCTCCTTCTGCAGCAGGGCATCACTGCATTAGTCCACCGGTTATGCAACAAGGAATTTGCATGGGGTTTGTTAAGCCCCAAGACCGATTCAAAACACCCACAATGCGTGTACACCACAGTGTGGCTCCTTGAGTGTGAGTCTGTAGTGTGTGAGGACGACAGAGTAGTAGAGAGGTGTTGCTTTTGGGACAGTGGCATTCGAGAAGCCAGTTCAGAGCACACTGTTGTTCTAAGGGCGGGGGGTGGGGGGTAATTGCAGACATTGGTTTAAATTGAGCAGTCAGTCGGTGATCCCACTCGACTGTGCAGTGTGAAAGGGTAGACACAACCAACAGATGCCAGAGACACACGGACATAGAATTAAATAAATAAATACACACAGACACATCGGTGAGAAAGGTTGCTTTTATTTAAAGTTACAATTCGTGCCTCCCTGTTGCCTGCTTGTGCCTCTGTTTTCGTGTCTCCCTGTTGCCTGCTTGTGCCTCCGTTTTCGTGTCTCCCTGTTGCCTGCTTGTGCCTCCGTTTTCGTGCCGTGACTCTGTTGCCTGCTTGTGCCTCTGTTGCCTGCTTGTGCCTCCGTTTTCGTGCCTGTGAGACTGAGTGCAGGCTGTGAGTGCAGGCTGTGAGTGCAGACTGACTGTGCAGACTGACGGACTGTGCGTACCTGTGTATGTGTGCAGCTATGTGTACAAGAGCTAAGTCATGCTGTGTATGTGTGTGTGATGCTATATGTGTATTATGCTATGTGTATGTGTGGGTCTGTAGCTGTGTATGTGTGCAGATGTGTCCAGGAGCTGAGTGATGCTGTCTGTGTGTAATGCTATGTATGTGTGATGCTATGTATGTATAATACTGTGTGTGTGTGTGTAACTGTGTCTGTCTGTATAACTGTGCATGTCTGTAGCTGTGTGTGTATGTAGCTGTGTATACAAAGCCTGTCAATGTGTGTAGAGGAGGAGCTCTGTGTGTGTGTGTATAACTTTGTGTACATATACCTATGTGTGTATAAGTGCAAATGCAATAGGTCTCACATTTCGTAACCATAAAGCGATTTACTAGTAAACGACAAAGCCATTTGTTTATCTGTTTTACAAAAAAAAACATAGGTGAAAATTTTGACATTTACAATGCCAATAGCTCAAATGTTGTCAAAGGCAAAACCATTGCATTGTAAATGCTTGTTATTGTTGGTAATTGTCAAAGCATAAACATTTAGAAGACTTGAAAAGACATTATGGACAATCCCAGAGGACTGCACTCAGTGCATAGAGCTATTGCTGACTAGAATGGGAGTTTAGTTTTACACCTTTTGCCAAATGTGCAATCTTAGTTATCTACACAGACAGACTAATAAGAATAATCTAGTAATACCACAGGGAGTCGTAGTCGAGGCAGGATAAGAATTTAGATACAGTCTACAAGAAGATCAAAGACAATTAAGAAAAAATCGAATGAGGAACGCTAGGAAAAAATAGGTACTCTATATTAAAATTAAAACTTACCGGGGCCAGCAAAGGAGCCTTGCCTGACTGATCATGGCCTTGTTCAGCAGCAGCAGCAGCCTCCTCCAATGCCCCCTTGCCCCTGGGGGGAGCTGATGTACAATATGAAAGAAAGAAAGACCAGAAAACATGGATGATATTTGTCAACCAAATCAAACATTTCAAAAGAACAATAACAAAATATTTTGGCGAAATAGCAAATAGGCAACTATTCCACGGGATATATTGACCTATCTTATGTGGTCTACTACGATATTAGTATTGCTTGATTTGCGGACCGTCGACTTGGAAAGTTATGTAACTCACTAAACAAACTACTAAAAAGGTTCCCCTAGGACTGGCAGGCAGGAGTCCGCAGCACGCGAAGTGACAAAGTCCATTGTGATTGCAGACCAGCGACAACACTAAAAAGTTTCCTACTACATTAACCAGTCATTAAAATACTCAAACTATCAATCCACCACCACTATTTCTTCTTATTGCCAGGTGTACAAAGGAAGGACTGGACTTGAGTCTGTAGGGGCAGATTTAGAAGCCCCTTGCGGCTCTTTTGCTCCATTGTTGCGTGACTTTTGTGACGCAGCGGCAGAACAAAAGAGGCGCCATGGTGCGGCGTATATTAACAACGTGACGGATATGGGAGATGCACACATTGTAAAGCCCTGCGCCATCAGGGGGCGTTCCGGCGCAAGGGAGGGTGCTCCTGCGCAGGAACACATCCTAAAAGTGGCTGAGGGAAATCTACAAGATTTCAATCAGTCACTTTTAGGACAATGATGCGTCACTCAAACCCTGCACCTGCTTGAAGCAGACGTACGGCTTGACGCAGCATTGGGGAGATAGGGCACCCCAGAGCATTGCTGGAGCTGCGCTATCGTTGCGACGCAACTTCAGCAATGCGCTGCCTTTACGGCACAGATGCGTAACGCTTCGGTGACGTTTTGGGCCCATGGTGCGCCGCATTGTAAATACGGCGCACCATGGGTGGTGGTGGCGTGGCACACAATTACTGGCGCATCCCTGCTACTTTGCAGGGATGCGCCGGTAATTAAAAATCTGACCCTTAGTGTCTAGCATTACGCAGTTCTTTAAACTACACTTATACATAATTTCTCAGGCCAATGAAATGAACACAAAATCGAAAAACAAATGAGCATAGTTGCAACGCTACTGAGAAGGAGAGCAGTGCACCTGAAATGCACAGAAGATTTTGAATTATAATTTACCTACAATGTATTTAATGTAATCAGCAGCATTATTGCTCTTGGTAAAAAACAAAAATTTTCAATATAATAACACACAGAGCAGGAGAAAACAGAGTAGTGAAGAAATAGCTACTACTACTCACCAAGCCCGGGGATCTCAAGGCCGAGCAGGCCGGTCAAGTCGCGTTCCCGGTCCAGGAGATCCGTCCAACGGTGGGTGGCCTGGTTGTAGGTGCGCCGGACCCGAGAGTGTTGGTACATGGCCCAGCACACCTTCTCCCACCGCTTCCGGAGCTCCCGGATCCCGTACCCGCTAGCGATCTTGCCGCCTGCCATGATGGTCCTGGGGAGGCGCCGCTGAACATAAAAAACTAGTGCGGCCACCTCCTCCGCGCTGAAGATCTCCCGGGCTGTCACTGTCTCCCCCCTCAAACGCCCGCACGGGAGCCGGGCACGGGGTGCAGGCCCCTTCCCCTTCTCAGGATGCTTCCCGGCTCCCTTTACCATGGTCTGGGCAGAAAGGAAGCTAAATAATAAAGAAGAAATAGAATAGGGAAGAAGAAAAGAAAAGAGTTTAAAAAAAGTAGTTTAAAATTAACCAAAAGTAGCAGAAAACACAAAAATATAGAGCTAGAAAAATAGAGGGATAGATAATAGGTAAAATAGATCAAAAAAAACTTCAAACAATCAAAGAATGGCAGAGATTCAGAGAGGATACAGAAAGCATGCCCAGAACCATAGCAATGAATGAGAAACAAGATGGCCGCGCCCGTTCACGACCGCGTGGGTAAGTTCGCGCGAGATTTCCCTCGCGATCACACGCGAACTTGTACTAGCGAGCCGCACACTTTGCGAGATTACACATCGCGCCCGGAAACGGAAATATGTCATGCAAACAAGATGGCCGCGCCCGTGAACGACCGTGAGGGTAACTTCGCGCCGTTGCGCTACAAGCCACTTTACCTTGCGAACTAACACGCCGCAAATAAACAAATCGCATATTCGCATGAATTCGCGGATTCCGAATTCGATCTCGTGCAAATGTGCGCCCCGCGAATCCCGCAAAATTGCAGAAAAACGAGTTTTGCAAAACTGAAAGCACTCAGCAGGTGCAAAAGTTCAAAGTCATCATTAGTAACCATTCCCTGTAGTGCTTCCTGAGGGGCCCCTCCAGAGTTCAGTTGCCTACTTGCAACTATTCTATGACCCTGCTCTGACCCTCACAGCAGGCTCATAGAATAGCTACAAGTAGGCCACAAAGGTCCTGTGAAAATAAATTGCACTGCAACAGAAAGCAAATTACAGATAAGGAAGCAGGTGCCGGACTGGAAGTTTAAATTCAGTGACACATTATTCAACCCACAAATTAATTCATGTCAGTTGAAGCAGGGCAATTGTGCTTGCTTCCCCCCCCCCCATAATCTACAGTGATGAACCAGAGGCCGGCAGTCATATACCAGAGAGTGGCATGGGTGAACCAGAGGGTGGCAGTGGTGAAACAGAGGGTGCTGTGAACCTGTGATGATGAACCAGAAGTAAAAACAACATAGTCGCGACCGTTGCGAGCCGACAAGTAAGTTCGCAATTGCGAACTGGTACAAAACCCTTGCGAACTGGCAGAAACCCTTGCAAACACAAAAAAAAAGAAAAAATCCGCAAATTCGCGAGAGTTCGCGGATTTTGCGGATTGCAAATTCGTGAATACGCAAATTCCCGAACCGCGAATTCGCAAAATTCGCCCATGCTTACTCTGAACGGCTTGGCAAGCTCTGGAAGACGAAAGGCTTTGACAAATGGGAACTTATAGGTATTTCCACGGTCGGAGACATCTGGGGTAAGGGGAGGATTAAATCATTTGAAGAAATGCAGGGGAATACAAACTTGCACAATCTGAGTTTTTTCGGTATGGGCAGATTCATCATTCCCTTCTTTCAATACTGCCCGATGGAATGGAACCTTTAGAAGCTTCCCCTTTGGAAGACAGAGTGTTAGACGGACACCTTCCTGACAAGACGATTTCTCTTATATATAAGAAACTGATCAAGCACAGGACTGATTCCCTGGAGGCATTGAAAATTAAGTGGACGCAGGACGGTATAGAGCTGGATGAGGAAGATTGGCAGGCAGCTGTCTCCTCTCCCAGAGAGGTGGCGACCCCAGCTTGCCTCAGACTGGTCCAACTTGAGATTCTACACAGGGTCTACATTACGGGACCTAGACCGGTACATATGGGGTTGTCAGAGTCGGGACAATGCAGGAGGCAATGTGGTCAGATTGGTACCTTTATGCATATTATCTGGGAGTGCAAGTATATCAATACTTACTGGCGCAATATACACAACACTATACACAGAGTTCTAGGAATTTCCCTGTCTCCAGAGGCAAGGAGATGCTTACTTAATATATGGGAACCGACTGACTTAAACACTTCGCAGACGCAATGGGTCACTCTGAGCTATATGATTGCCAAGCGGAATATTGCCCAGCTGTGGGGAGTGGAACAGCCCCCCTCCTTGGAAGGATGGGAAAACAATCTAGATTGGTGTATGTTCAGGGAGAACACTAGGTACCTTGCGAGGGGACGCCCTCGGAAATGGTCTTTTATTCGGGGGCCTTGGAATAGTTACAGAGGAGAAATATGTACACCGCCTATTCATGTGGCCCCTGATGATCATCCCTCCCGGTGAAGTTCTGCTATGATTTTTTGAATTTTGTTAATCCTGTATCCCCATGGTGTATTCGCAGCTGCGATAATTGACCCTCTGTAATGTGCATTTTTTGCTGATGTTTGTTTCAATAAAAAGAAATATAAAAAAAACATTGTCAAAAGGTGCACAAAGAGATAAATGCTAAGCCTTAAAATAAGAAATGTTGGCCGAGCGATCCAACATGGCGGAGCTGCTCCCAGACCGGGGCCTGCTGCTTGAGCCTTGGCCGCTCGAGCCTGGGCCACACTACACCCTGCCTCCTCCGGCGGATGGATTGTGCACGCGGCTCGCCACCAGACTGGAGTGAGACTCCGCGGGACGACTCGTGTGGAGCCGGTGGCACATCGCCTCATTATCATTGTAGGGGCAACCTCATACAGTGACTGCGTCGCTCGGCGGGTCCCGTGTGGCGTATCGACAGGAGCTGGGGACCCGCGTCCCGATGCTCCCTGCCACTGGCCACAACTACATTGCCTGTCTGGCAGCCTGGGAGGGGGCGGAGGTCTCTACCCGCTCACCCCTGGCTGCGAATGGACTCCTGCGGTGCCCGCGTTGTGCCGAGCTGTGGTGCGTGGCCGCACTGGATTGCCGCCGGAGAGCGCCATCGCAGGCGGGCGTGGTGCCTGCTGATATTGGGTCTGGCTGCAGAGGATCGCCGTGACTTGAGCCTCTGTGGCAGAACTCCTTGTTGTGGACGATTCTGAGGTTAGTTTTAAGGACCCCCCTGGTCTTGGCTTTATCTTGGGGGCACCCGGCTACATCCTGGAAGAACTGTGCACATACTTGGGGTCTCCTAGGTCCGCTGTCAATGGGATTTCTGGGGCTCCTCTGTGGTCCTCCCGTGCCTACCCTGCGGCCGACGTGGCGTTGCCACACTCAATCTGCTGTGGGATCCATATGGCCCGCTGGTGTTGTCCTTGAGGCCCCTCCCTGCATGCTTTACCGCCGAGGCCGCCGTTTCATCTGGGACTTAGAGGCCACCCATTATGCTTGGGGCTGTGGAGGTGGAGGGGTCGACCATCGGCTTGTGCTGGGGCCCGCACACCACTGCTGCTCTATGAAAATCCAACAAGGGATCGCCCCCCTCCCCATGTGCATCGGGTGGGACGCATGTGTGGATTGCTGCCAGAGCACACTAATGATCATCACACCTTTGCTGTGTCCTCTGCGGATTGTCCCACTCCACCGCCTTGCGCTGCACAGAGGAAGTACAATCAGGCAGAGGTGCCCGTTAGGGGGGTGGGGAGTGCCCTGCTGCGGCTTGTGTGCGGGCTGATTCTCCACCTGCCTTTCTGCCTGTCTCGAACTGATCGCTGGCAGTGAGAGAGCCCCCACCATCTCTCAACCCCCCCCAGGTGCTTACACTGTGATTGTTGTGCTGGGGTGCAGGTGCGCCACTCATTGACTCCAACAGACCTCCACTGGCCTGTGACGACCTACCTATTGCCACTCAACATGACTCGTAACACGCTACATGGCGCCAAACAAAGCATGCTCAATCGCTATGCCGCAGCTGAGGCGCAGTCGACAGATCCTGCGGGTCAGTGCTCTGCTGGTCCCGATAACGCCGCAATCACACAATCCTGAGATGCGCTTGAAGCTAATATTGGGATGTTAGGGTCGGATGTGATGTTGATCCGTCAGGACCTTCGCAAGGCAATCGACAATAACAGAAGCCGAAAACCGGATCTCAACCGCGGAAGATATAGTCACCTCTCTTCATAAGAAGGTGTAATTTCTGGAATCTATCACTAAGAGGCTTGCGCTCAGGGCCGAGGATGCCAAGGGCAGGGCTCGGAGGAACAACCTTCGCTTTTTGAGTTTTCCAGAGGGGTGAAAATACAATAATGTGGAATGATTCCTTATCACGTGGATGCAGAGTTGGATCCCTGAGTCGTCTCTATCAAAATGCTTTCCTCAACTGATGCGGTCCTCACGCAGGCCAGAGTGACGGGCAAACTCCAGCATGAATTCTCACCATATTCTCATCTTTACGGACTATACAAGACTGGTGCAACAGCGCCAACAGTCATTCACGGCGACTAAAGCCAGTCTGCGAGAACTCAAGCTCCAGTATGCATTGCTTTTCCCAGCCCTGCTGCGAGTCATATATGAGTCACATGCTCTCTTCTTCAACACTCCTGAGGAAGTGTTTTCCTGGACGGATGAGCGGCGGAGGCTCAAGCCGCATATCCCGCCACGTTCTGAATCAAAGTCATCCTCTCGTGAGGCCACACAGCAGCTTCCTAAGACTAAGGGTAAAACAATCAGAAGGTCTCGCTCGAGGCAACGTTCGAAGTCCCAAGGTGCCTCCGGCTCCCAGGGTGATGGGGGCCTACATGACTCCTTGCCAACACACAATGGAGATTGAGGTCTGCGGGACACCTCATTGTGCGGACTGGGCAGGCTGGTGAATTCTAACTCACTTCCTCTAGTATATATTTTTAATTTGGATTTTACAATACCAGTATTGGGGTTTGAGAACTCTGATTTGTTTTTTTTCAGAAGCTGATAGTATTACGTATGGGCCCACGTGAAGCTATCTATCCATCCCTTTCCTCTCAGTGTCTGAGAACTTAACGTTTCTTGGGGTCTGCCTTATGGGAAACCGTTGGTATGAGACCATGCCTTGCCCCGTTGGGGTAGTGGTACCACGCTCACCGCGATAGATACTTCTATTGTTTTTAAGGTATTGGGTGGAATGGGTGGGGGAGGGTTTGTTTTGATTGATGTTCTTTGTTATTGCCACCAAGGGGCAGATGTATCAAGATTCCAATTTGCGAATTCTAAATAGCGATTTTTTGCGAATCGCTATTTAGAATTCGCAAAATGGAATGTATGTACAAAATCGCTATTTTTTAGGGATTCCTTAATATTCTTTATTTGCGAATTCGTATTTTGCAAATTCGCAAATAAGGAATAATTTTCAATGCATTCCTATGGGCCAGGAGGCCCATCGGTATGATTGTGAAGTAATTCTCAAATTGCGAATTCGCAATTTGCTAATCGCAATTTTAGAATTATTTCAAGGGTGCAGGGGTGTCTCAAAGACAACCTGCTGCACCCCTCAAATGTACATGTGTGTGCATATGGCGCACATACATGCTCTATGGGCATGTGTGTGCGTCACATGCCACCTTAACAAATGACAATTTGTGCTTTTTTAAAAGAATTCGCAAATTACCATCAACAACTAGTTGGTGGTAATTTGCGATTTCTTAACCAAAATTCGTAAATTGAAATTGCTACGTACGTAGCATTTAAGGAATCACAAAAATTGTGATTCCTTAAATGCTATGGCAAAATAAGGAATAGCATTTTTTTGCGATTCCTTAAATTGCTTTTTTTTCATGCATTCCAAAACATGCAAAATGGCCGTTTGCGATTCGCAAAGGCCGAAATTCTGCGAATTTCGGCCTTTGCGTGTCGCAAAAGGCTTGATACATCTTGCCCCAAGTCTTTTGTTCTATTTACCTCGAGATTGCCAATGTCGGCCACGTTATCAGATGCTTTAATATATGTCACCTTCGTCTGTCACAAGATTTAGCCGGACCGGGAGTAAAGAGTTCCGAATCCTTAGCTGGAATGTTAATGGCCTACTGGACAAAATTAAACGGGGTGCTATTTTGCGCCAGGCAAAGCGACAGGGCGGGTGTCCTCTTACTGCAGGAGACCCACTTAGTGGGCACTAAGACACCTTGTTTGGGACGTTTTGGCTTCGCACACACCTACCATGCTGGTTTTACCAGGGGCTCCCGGGGAGTTGCAATACGAATTATTGCAGCATCTTATTCGTTCACAGCCGCACATGGCTGGACCTGCAGGGTAGATTCATTGTGATCTATGGGTCTCTCTATGGAGAGCCCATTGTTGGCTGTGTCTATGCCCCCCCCCCTCTCTCGTGGTCCTTGGTAGAAAAGCTGACGACGCTCTGGACCGACCTTCCATCCGTGTTAACCATAGTTGGGGGAGACTGGAATGATGTTATGTCCCCATTGCAGGATAGATGGTGTGCCACTGCCCTTGTTGCAGAGGCCCGAGACTCCAAACTATTCCCCTTGGTTCAAGGCTTGGGATGGGTCGTCACATGGAGGACTTTACATCCTGACACACATGCCTACACCTATTTCTCTAGGCCGCATGATTCATTTTCCCATCTAGATTACATTTTCCTCACAGCGACACACACCCATAGACTGGCTGAGGCTGCAATTCTTCCCAGGGGGCTCTCTGACCATTCTCCGGTGTTCATTCTCCTATCCCTAGACCCCAGAAGGTCTCGGTTTCAGTGGCGGTTGTCGCCATGGCTATTAAGGGACAAGAAATATAGGGCGCATATGAATACATCTTTAGCAGACTACCTATTACTAAACAGGGGATCAGTGGAGTCGGCGGTTATCTTGTGGGAGGCACAGGGTCAAGACTGATTTGCCTATGGCCATGTCTGAACTAGGGTGGCTTGGTGAGCAAAATAAAGATGGATGAAACCCAGATCTGTGACTGGGGGTGAATGTTTTGCCATTGTGCAACATTCCGTGTGTGTTTTGCTGTTCACCCTGTGTGGGAAGGGTATGCCCAGACGTGGGCCCGTGCTCACTACGCCACTGGAGTCAAGCTATCCTAGCTGATGAAGGCTGATAGCCAGAAACCGGTCCTAGGATGCTTGATTCGGTCCATGGAAGACATGGCTTGGCAGTTTGGTCTGGACTGTTCCCATGAGGCACAGGGTCAAGACTGATTTGCATATGGCCATGTCTGAACTGGGGTGGCTTGGTGAGCAAAATACCGATGGATTAAACCCAGATCTGTGACTGGGGGTGAATGTTTTGCCATTGTGCAACATTCCGTCCATAATCTTGTGTGTTTTACGGGTTTTCAAAAAACTACCATTCCCTAGGGGTAGTGACGTTCTTATGTCCAACTTTACGTCAAACTAGGCACCTTCAAGGTATAAATATGCCTACACTTGCCCTAGCAAACACACGGTGGTTCGGAGCAGCTCGACTATCTACTTCCCGGACGCAGCTCGCTACAGCAAGTGCAGAAGGAAGCCGACCCTCCAGCTGACGCCCTGATTGAGGCGCTGCATTTCTCCTGGCGAGAATCCAGCTCCAGTGTTTCCAAGCTCCCCTCGCGGAGTGTTGGGAAATCGAGTCCGAGACAGAGATACCAGACCTCCGTCCTTCTAAAACCAAGGTACGGAGCTGATTAGACCCTAAGAGAAATCTTGGTTAGATTCTTGGCAAAGAAAAACTGAACCTGTGCTACACCTCACTTACTTCTTCCCTCGTACTAGACTTAGGTTAGGTACATTGGGGTAGGCGTATTTTAGAAACACCAGTTGAGTACGTTTTAGCCTTTGTTATTTATGTATGTATTTATCTATGGTTTAGAAACCATACAATGCTTTTACAGTATTCTTTTATAATACTCTTCTTACTGTACGCATTATACTTTGCAGCCAGTATTACGATTGTAGCAGTTCACTTTACTTGCATGAGAAAGAAGACTGTTCAATAAACCCTTTTATTAAAAACGCCTGTCTCTCTATTTCTCTGCACCTCTGATGAAACGAAGCATGCACGATTGACTGAGTGAAATATCTATCTATTGTTTCCACGACTCTGAAGATCAGTTTTATTCTTGGGGAAACAAAGTTGTCATGTTTATGCGGTTGTCAGAAACTAATCCCTTCTTGTTTATTCGAGAAAGTTACTAGTGACCGCTGAGCTAGCTGGTACTCACAATTAAGTCTAATATATTCGATAGAGACCTAGTCGACATAAGTCCTACGTCAAATCTATAGGATATATATTCCAATGTGCAGAGCCTATTGGGAATATAGGAACTACACTACATGGCGCCCAACGTTTGGTAAGGCACTCATTTAATGCTAGATACTAGAGTAACTCAGTGGTGCTTTTCACAGAGACACCTTTTTCCCTTAAAATACTCCAATAGACGTCTGGAGTGGGTAAAGGGATAAAATATCCGCCATAACAGTGTAGGACGAAAATCCTATGTATTAGTTTTTGGTTGATTCAACGCTGAAGGATACAGTGTTCCAAAAAATTATGCACTGTATCTTTGTTTCCTTGAAACTTGCTCTGCAAACTTTAATTTAACAATGTCGCTTGACGGCAATAACGCAACCGTTGTAGCTGCAGCAACTGCAAACCAACCGGGTATAAACATTACAGGTTTCCAAGAAACCGACCCGGATGCTATAATCATCCCGGAAAACCTATGGAAAACCATTGCTATAAAGCTTATAATAAATGGCCTATCACCTAGAGGTGGTAGGGTAATTTTTGTCATAGAGGCACACGAATATCTGCAGACAGAGGTAATCTATTCATGGATAGTCTTGCCTGAAGCAAATGCAGTATCGCATGTGTTTGACTTCTACAACGTAGAGGATAATCCAACGGAATACGTTCCTTTCGAGGACATTGAAATTCCACTAACTTACCAAGAGCATCAGCTCTGGTTTAAAGGCGCCCTACAACATCAAAATCACATTACCAGGCTTGGTCCACTAGGTAGACCAGGAGCAATATGGCCGGTACTAGCCAGCTTTACACCACATCCTGACATTGAAGAAATGTCACGTGAAGAACTGTTAGTTCAACTAAAACAACTAATAAAAATACATAGACAATTGGTTCAATATGTAATGCAGACTCTAACAGTCCAACCTCCTATAAAGATTCCACAACAAACTCCTCACCAGGGGAACACAAATAAAATAACACCACAGACTATACAATCAGTCATTGGTAAATTACCCGCAAAAAGGGAACAAATTCCATTCTGGATAGCTCAAAAAATGACTGAAATCGAGGCAGTATTTCCTGACAGTACACCTCATGAGAAACACAGAATTGTAACAATCTGTTTACCAATGGGGATTACACCACACCTGGAGGACTGCAACACTTGGGGTACAGTCTTTGCTGCAATTTACACAAAAACACATGGTGTTCCGTTAATGGCGGTGATACCAGACGTCCTGAAACAGATTCAAAATGAATACGGGGCAGAGCCTGCTTTAAATCTGGGTATGAAATTACTGAAAGATTTCAAACAGGTATCAGCTATAATATTAGCTAATATTAAAGGTGAAGCAGCATCCGTGGGGATCTGCCAAAAAATAAAAGAAATTGATATAACTGAGCAACGATATGAACTGGCCAGAATAATTAAAAAACCCTATGAAGAACTAGGTAGAGATAGTTTTGGTGGGAAACCAGTAAAACCCCAACTAACAGAAAATCCTGAAAAGGTCTTTATTAAAAACACTCTCACTACTCCTAAAAAGAGGTGGGAAAATACTAAACAAACTTCTAATGAGAAGCGTTCTCAGTCCCGAGGAAGGTCTCCTCAAAAGGAGCCCTCTAAAAAGAGGTATAACCTCAGGAACAGGGATAATTTGAGAAAACCTGATAGATATCAAGATACTGATACACGTTCCTCTCGTACCTTTCAGACTTCCTCACAAAAATCGGAAAGAAGAGGACGGTCAGAACACAAGGAAAAACGCGTGAAGTCCAAAGATAATCAACATGTTCCAAAAAATAACAAAACCCAATTCACCAAAAAGAAGGTAGCATGTTGTTATGGCAGAGTTTTTGGCTTTATTTAGCAGTGATATAGATCATTAGTCTTGCTCGCATCTAGTATAGGTATTCTTAGCCTGTGTTGGCCCTTTTAAGCCTTTTTTCCAGATCTAGAAGAGGATAGCTGCTTAATATGCCTTTATTCTTGACTTTAACCTGTCTATTGCCTATTGGCTTTGACATATTAGACATATTGGTATGGTTTATGTAGGTATTCTGACAGAGCTAAGGAGCATTTCACCCCTTTCAGGCCTACAGGCCTAAAGCTAGAGAGACTCCATCTTGATGGAAGCAGAGAGGCTTTTCAGGGCACAGGCAATGTTTATAGTTAAGGCTGCTGTTCGCTTGGAGAGAACCGGTTCAGGCTGGCCCTTATCGAAAGAATGTATTTTTCTCCACTCCGAAGACACAACTTCAGGCTGGCCAGCTGGGAACGTGTCCTTGGTACGGGGAGGTACAAGAATTTGGTGGGCGGCAGGTTACTGGCCGTAACTTTCCATGAAAGGACAAGCTTCCATATTAGTGAGCTACAGGAGAGGAGGAGTGGTCAGTTCAGTTTTGGAAGTCAGTGCAGCGTGGTGTGCAGTTCAGCGTGGTGCTCAGAACAGCTTGGAGCACAGAACTGCTGGGAGCCCAGACCAGCTTGGAGCTCTGAATAGCTTGCAGAGAGAGAGAGGATGTCTGCTGGGAGCTGCAGAATAGAGTGCAGTTCTTGAATGGAGAAAGAAGGCAGACGATTGCTGAAGATGAGGAGAGAGAAAGCAGTGCAGAGAGCATCAAAGAAGGCTGTCAGCTGGAGCAACTGAACCAGAGGCGTGGTGATGTGGTGAAGGAGGGAGAGACAGAGAGAGCCCTAATCCCACCAGAGGCAGAGAGAGAGCCCTAATCCCACCAGAGGCAGAGAGAGAAATCTTCCTTCTAATAGGTGAGGTAGTCTGAATTAGTTACATTTACACTTTATGTCCAATCTTTTCCCTTTCAGCGGAGTGTTCCTGTTATGTTTAATCCTTCTCTTTCAAGCGGTGTGTTCTATCTATAGTCTTTGTTAGATTTGTATAAATGTTTATATTGCTATAATAAAACAACCCCCAGTTTATAACAAACTGGTGTGTAGCCCCTATTCTTGTTCACTGAAGGTAAATATGGCTCCTAGGTGTTTGCTAGGCACGTGAATGGATGAGTAATCCCAATCAGGTAAGTGGTGATCACATAAATAGGGAGTGAGTGGACCTTTGATGCCAAGAGCAGGGAGTACACTATAATCTGGAACTATATTCAAAGTTATTATTGTAGTTTCATCCCGAGTAGACAGCTGAGATAATATCCCAATATATATATATATATGTATAGGTGTTCATAGGAATGTGGTCGTCGTTGATATGCGGCGTTAATGAGAGCGTTGGGAGGGAGACCAACGTGTATACCCACTGGATTGTGGCTTGAATAAGTGAGAACGCCAGGGAGGATACTGGCGCTTAGTTTCGCAGGATCGCGAACAGTTTGGAAAAGGGAGCATTGGGTTCTGCAGGCCCATGTGTAGACACACCGGATTGTGTGTCAGATCTGCCCTAGGGTAGAACGGTCTGGGTCAGGGTGGGCGCGAGACCAACTGATGTGAATAAGTGTGGTGTAAGGTATGGATATCCCTAGTAATCAGTGAGTATTCTTAGTATCCCTATAGATTTAGTGGTGTTCTTAATAATATGAGCTTGTATATTGCGAGTTCCCCATCCTCAGGTAGGTACCAGGTGCCTGGATATAGGTGGTCCTGGGGAGGGAAGGTGAGTACGTTCTGGCTGGGTTGGAGGGGCCCCTGGGGGCTGATCCCACCTACTCAGAAAATCCAGCCATTACACATGTCTAAAAATCAGACATGCCGAGGATCTTCAGGACACAACTAAAGAACAGGGAGTGGGCCCAGACAATGTTGGACAGCGCAGTAGAAGTCACCATAGCTCGCAAGATCTTGAAGGATCATCTGTAGACAGTGAACTTGAATGAGTACATTCAAGTAGAAACAGCTGGTACCAGGGTTAGTGTACCCCATAAGGTATATGAAGTAACGCTCCAGATGGAGGGGGACATACCTAGGAAAATAAGAGCACTCTTTTGGGAAAAGCTCTCTAAGGGTTATGACATTCTTCTAGCTGAAAAAGACTGGCAACCAAAATTTGTCAGGGAGCGCTCACATGGCGAAGACATCATTATGCCAGCCTTCTCTAATCATATTCCAATTAATTTAAAATACACCTATGCCAGAAAATGGGCCTGTAGCCCAAGCTGCAGCATTATATAAAAATCATGTGGAATGGGATGAGGATTCCCCTCACCACAAAATCCAGTTAAAAACTCAACCAACTCCACAGAGGCAGTATCCAGTCAAGCAAGAAGCTAAATAACTGGTCCGGGAAATATTAGATCAACTTGAATACCAAGGGGTGATTGAAGCATGCACCTCATCAATGAACAATCCTTTGTTTCCTGTTTCCAAACCAGACAATACATATTGTCTAGTTTTGGACTACAGACATTTAAACTCTTGTTGCAAAACCTTTGAAGTACAAAATGCACACAGTGCAGCACTGATGAATAAAATTGTGCGCAAAAAATATAAAACCACATTAGATATTTCTAATGGTTTCTTCTGTCAAAACATTGCACCTGAAAGCAGGAACTTGACCGCTTTCTCAATTATGGGGACACCACGTCACTTCTGTCGTCTCCCCCAGCGATTCAAGAATAGTCCGGGGTTATTTTCAGCCAGAGTAACAGAGTACAAACGTATGATGATGAGGCATTATCTTATGTCGATGACATCTATCTAACAGACAATGACTTGGACAGGCACTTGAACAGAGTGAATACCATTATTCTTAGATTCGCCTCTGAAGGGTACAAATTCAACTTCAAAAAATCGAGAATTGCCCACCTCAACGTCCTTTTTCTAGGATACAAGTTATCAAGTGAAGGCAAAAGTCTGGCAGCCAACTTTTTAGAAAAGTGTGCGTTGCTCCAACCTCCAAAAACACTGAAAAACTTACAGTCAATTCTAGGTTTCCTGAATTTCTAAAGAACATACATTCTAAACTACGCAGAAAAGGTTAAACCTCTCTACGAATTAATCAAACCTGATTTCAAAACTACTAATTGGACACAAAAACACACGGAAATTTTGCGTTCAGTGCAAACAGACATGTTAGCAACATCACATTTACAGACATGCGTAAACGTACGCAACCTTGTAATCAGATTAATCCCAGGAAAATGTGGATTCACGTACTTAAACTTTAACCCCTTCGCCGCGGGGCTAATTCCCCCGCGGCGCTGGGGGGAGGGGGCGTGCAGCGCGACGGTGCTTGTAACAAACTCGGCTCATCACGCTGCACAATGGTGCTGTGCTCATGACGAGCTGAGCTTGTCATGACCACGCCCGTTTCCGTGGAACGCTCAACACAGCAGGGGAATTAGCCCCGCGTGTGAGCGCCTCGGTGGTCATGACACACAAGGTGTTAATGAAGGTGAAAAAGTACCAATTGCTTAAATATCACGCTTGTACACACAAGCTGAAATGAAATTCACTTCAACAGAAAAAATTCTGACAGCGGTTCAAACTGCAGTAGAAAAAGAGAGAGCTCTCGCACAGGGTAAACGCATAATCGTTGTTATCCTGTACCTGCCTTAGAAGCAGTGACAAAAGCTAGCATTCCAAATGCAGAAGGCTTTACATCCAAAATGGATATAATGGGTTAACTCTCTTGCTGCAACAGAAGTTGAATACTTTTTTGACCCCTACTTGAAACACACAAGAATTTCTACAATACGAACAAGAATGTCCTCTGCCAACTGAGATTCTACCTCTAGAAAAGTATGAATGTATACTTTATACAGACGGATCAGCACAGCCCGCAATTGGGGGTAAACACGCTTATAGTGCTGTGTGCGCAATTGTTAAAGGTCGCTGGCGCGATGGTAAAATCTGACCTATCTTCACAAAAACACAATCTCTCTGAGACTGTACAGCTCAGCGAGCTGAACTACAGGCTTTCAAGATGGCACTTGAAAATAGCGATCGCGAATTCGCCACACTCGTAGTGTGCGATTTGTATTACTGCGTTCAATCTTACAATGAATACTTGCAGAACTGGGTTCAAAACGGTTTCAAAGATGCAAAAGGTGGCACAATCAAGCATAAGTTGCTTTGGGAACAAGTAGTTCAATTAGAGAAAGAACTACAAAAGACTCACATGATCCATACACTGAGTCATCAGCGTGATGGCGTTCATGTTGCAGGGAATTCATTGGCTGATGAATTAATTTTAGATTAACCACTAGCGTGCGCTTACCTGGACCACTGTGGTCCCTTACAGAGGGATGGTAACTACAAATATATCATGGTCGCAGTGGATTCATGCTCCAGATTTTTTGGGATGTGCCTCAGCGTTCGGCTGACGCCCGAACTGTTATAAAAGATTTGCGAGTCTTCATCTGCACATACGCAGTCGGCATGCTACATTCTGACCAGGGTCCTGCTTTTCGCTCCAAAGCTTACAAGGAGGCCATAGCCAATCTGGGCGTTGCGTTGTGGTATTCAAGTCCATTCCATCCTGAGGGAAATTATGTAGTGGAAAGAAAAAAAGGGGACATAAAGCCATCTATAACAGCTAGGGTATTAGGCTCGGTTGATGGGTGGGTCAAACATCTAATAAGTGTCCAACGTAGTCTAAATAATCTGCCAAGAAATTCTCTGGGTGGAATCACTCCATACGAAATCCTTTTTGGTACTAGCATGATTGTCCAGGATCTTGATTGTCACACTTCAGTGGTGGAACAAAAACCCTTTGATATCAAAGACTGTTTGGCTGTTTTGCAGGACTTAAATGAAAAAAGGAGAAGCCAAAGCAACACAATACAGAAGCCAACGACCACTGAAGGAGAACCACCCGTCCCAGCAAGGCCTGTCTGGATTCCAAAGATTGGGGATCTAGTCAGAGAAAAGATCACGGATAAGAAGGAATTTGCGCCTTCTAACAGTAAGTCAGTACTGAAGGACCGGGTTTTAGAACCCAGAGGCGTCAGGGAGAAAGCCCGATGCCTTTGAGTTCCCCTGCCTTGGCAAACAGAGACACGGGATACTTCTTGATGACGTCAAAGACCAAAGTTTATTGGCTGCAACCAGGAACAGAGATCTACGAAGCACACACGGGTGGTTCGCTAGAGACTGCACAAATTCAATGAGCGGAGCATGGTCTTTTATGCCAAAAATCAAGCCTCAGGCAACATTCAAAATTAGCATTGGGGTCATACAAACTGACCAATGACAGTGTGACAATTCAAAAGTAGCGCATGACGACAATCCCACTTTCCGTTGTCCAGCCCACCAGAAATGACCAAGCAAAATCCAACATTCCTGTTCGAACGGGCCGGACAAACCCATCATAAAACCCTCAACCCAAATCAGTGATTATGTCCTAAAGGAAGGAACAGAAACAGATTGGAAGCAAGATAGAAAGGTGGGAGCAGTGTACTGTAAACTCGGGCATGTCCTGCTCTTTGATATTTATCTGACCAGCTGCTTAACAAGGAACTGGCTCAGCGAGGTCAGCCTCGGGCAAGGAGTCAGTTCGGCCAGGTCATTCAGAAGTCAGTTAAGGCATACGTGTCTCAAGGACTCGTTCGGCCGCAGTCATCGGCCTATGTGAGGGCAACCACTCAAAATGGCTGCCGTACACAAAATGGAACCCGAGGGTTCAAACAAAATCCCTAAATACGTAGTGTTCTCATAGATCGATTCATGCGAAAACACTCGTATACACTACACTCGCCATTTGCGGTCTGCTGACACCTAAATCGTCTATTTCCAACGACCTTTATTGAACGGGTTCGGAACCACCGAACCAGACCCACAAACTCACGGAACTACAGACCTCCTTTTGCCCTTACATAGGCAACAGACCCAAACCCATGTCAATCTGAATCCGGATCTATATTCATCAGATCATCGATGTGTTGCTGTAGCATCATCCTATTACTTAGTACCTCTCTCTGGACAGGTCTCTTTGCACATGCAGTAGCACAGAGGCCACAAATAGCAGGAGCACACTGTACACAGAGACAGAACAGGAAAAGGATAGCTAAGACCATCCCAATGACCATCAGAATCTTCCAACCCCAAGTGGATTTCAATCCCCATAACCATCCCATCAACGACCAATCTCTTTTGTCCAAATGGACAGAATCGGAGATCTTATGTAGCTTGGAAATGGCCTGGAAAACTGACGGAGCGTTGTCTGGAATGAAAACGCAGCAGCTTGATTGAATCAGTTTACAAACTCCACCTCGATCTGCTAGTATGACATCAAGGGCAACTCTATTTTGGAGTGTCATAAGTCTATCCGACTGGAGCTCAGCAGTCAAGTTACTAAGGGCACCGGTAGTTTCGACTATGGTGGACTCAACCACTCTCGTCAACTGGTGAAAATTCCTGCTATTAGCCATCGGTCCCCAGAACGGCAAAAAACCCTTAAAGAAATCTCCCAACTCTTGCCCTGCAGTGTCTTCTTGGCTAAAGACACCTCTAGCAACTCTCGTCTTATGGTAATCTGCCGCAGCTGTAAAAGTGGGAGGCAACAGGAAAGAAACAAAACATGTGCCCGAAAAATCAGGGAGCAACCATCTATACGCTTTGTCATAGCAAACAAAGTAGGTACCCTTAGCAGCTAAAAATGCTGGGGAAGACTGAGACGTAAATACGTAAGTATCAGTACAAACGCTCTTCCCTAACTGAGCTCTCGGATTCTTGCCATTACCCTGCAGACAATAGCGACCCTGATGGGGCACTATCCAAATCGGTGGAGAACTCTTCGCTCGCTGGTTAACACTCAGACTAACTCCATATCCAGTAATGTCCCAACCACTATAGGGTTGCTTCTCATCTATCGGAATAGTTTCAACGGCATTAGTCCCTTTGACCATGTCGACTATGCCTCTTGCAACAGCACTATTCTTCGGGTTGTCCTTCAGTGAACATAGGGGATAAACACTATGGGCATAAATAAACATCGTTCTGTAAGCCCAAATTGAACCATTCAAACTAAAAGGCAAAACTAAATACGGAATACCCTTATCAGTCGTATGGGGCATTAGACCACAGATCCAACAGTTTGTCGTGTTCATCACTAACTGGTGTTGGTGCAAAAGTTGAATAAAGGGAGGTACCAACCAAGTCAGTATGGTGTCGGAATATGGATAGAGTAATGATAACGGAACGGGCGGTATACTCCAATCGTGCCTGCCCGAGGAAGTGGAATAAAATTTGGACCAAGTGGAATGTGTATAGGGGGGAGATTTGTGATCCTTTGCCAGAAGACGATCAAGATGATTCAGATGAGGAAGAGGCAGAGGGCTAGTATACCGCACATCTTGGGGAGAGAGAGCGCCGGAGGCGGGGTGGTGACATTCAGCCAGAATGGGGTGCAGGGAACCCGCGGGTGGAATTTGGGGGTCACTACTTGGGAGAGATGTCCACAATGACAAGTATACAGTAACTGGGATCAGACTGCGGGAATGGGAGGGACTCTGGTGAGGGACGTCTTGGTAAGAAGACTACGTAAGCACGATATTGTTATTTACATGACCGCTTTGATATTCCTAACAGTTATTTCGTTTCTGTTGTTCGGGAGGGGGAGGGGGAGGAAAAACAAAAAATTACACCAAAAACCAATAATTTTTTTAATGACTTATGCATGTGCTGCACCTTTTCCTTTCGGCAGCTGTACCATCGTTTCTACTACTGGAAAGTGAACTATTGAATGTACATTGTTGCCATTTGATCTAAAGACTACTATAGCGGCCGGCCCGTTGGGTTGTAGGCGTTCCGCTGTGTAATTTAAAGGTGCAATAAAGGTTTTTGCAAAAAAAAAAAAAGTTGAATAAAGGAATTATTAGCAAATTCCAATTGTCTAACTACCTCATGTTTAGGCAAAGGGTGAAAAGAATGAGAAGAAATAGTAGGTGTAGGTGTAGGTTGCACAGTGGGAACAAACGTTACTTTAAAAGAGAATGTCACATAACCAATTATGAATGTCATCAAACTCAATAGCAAAAATACACACGGTATTAGAAAACGTTTCTTTGAGATCAATTTACATATCTTCTTTCTAAAAATCATTGTCCGTGCAGGTCTCTCCAACTCGAAGAAATCCATCCTAAACTAAATATGCTGCTCGCGATGGTAGGGTGTTCTATGCTAAGGAAGGCCTCTGTCAACCCAGGGCAACTCCCTTAGGCCAACCAGAACCCTCGACCTAGTGTCTCAGGCTTGCACTCCAAAGACTTTCGGCAACCGCGACCCTACAGCTGAACCCGGATGGCGGTTTGAAAAACAAAAATGAGTAGATCCTCGGTGGAGAGTTAACCTGCAAACAACAAAAAATCATAAACTTTATTTATATTTTATTTGTCCATGACTCTCGGTCGCAAATTATAGCGGCTTCTTCCAGGCAATTCTTGATTTTTAAACAACAAATCAAGCTCAGTAGTGTTCAATCGATTCGAAGGAGGCACAGCTTCTTGTAAAAGATCGTCACTTTGTCTCTCAGAGTTCGTACCAATCAGACGAGCATCGCTGAATGGCAAAAATCGTGGAACAGTTTCTGTTTCATAGTCTGGAAGTCCTTCCTGGACCCACTTATCGTACGGTAAGGGCAAAGGTGCTCGCTTACAGTGTACACCGTGGATCCAGTTTCTCTTGCCTTGTAACCGAACTGCAGAACGTGTAGACAGGAGCACTTGGAAGGGTCCTGTCCAACGGGGCTGATAGTTCTTGTTCCGCTGGAAATTCTTGATGAAGACCCACGAACCAGGTTCAATAGCGTGGCCTGGATCTTCTGAAGCTTGTGGTAGGCTTTCATGCACCTGTTGGTGTAAGACACGCAATTTAGTCGTCAGTTCACGCAAATAGTCAAGCAACACAGGGTACTCAATCTCACTAAATCTAGTTGGTCTTGGCACACCCCAAATATTAGCTGGGCGACCAAAGACAACTTCATAAGGGCTCAGACCCATTCTCGAATGCACAGTCATTCTTGTGGACAGGAGCGCTAAAGGCAAAGCATCTGGCCACTGTAGACCAGTGCTCGCTTGGATTTTGGCTAACTTAAGCTTTAAGGTGCCAAAATAGAACTCGACTAAACCAGCTGATTGGGGGTGATTTGCAGCGTGGAACTTCTGCCGAATACCTAGTCCCGCACACACTCTCTTCATGACTTGACCCACAAATTCACTCCCATTGTCACTCCAGATAATTCTCGGCGTTCCGAACCTCGGGAAAAACTCTTTTATCAGAACTTTCGCTGTGGACAAGGCAGTATTGTCCTTAAGGGGATAAGCTTCAACCCATCTAGAAAAGGAGCAAACAACCACTAAAACATATTTCAAGTTGTTGCATCTCTCCATATGGATAAAATCTAGCTGCAAAGCCTCGAACGGATACGTAGGAGGAGCAAAATGACCAGCTGGTGTTGGAGTTCCTTTACCAGGATTGTACATCAAGCACACCATACAGTTTCTAACCAAGTTCTCTGCACATTTTGGATTTCCCGCATTCTGCCAAACCGGAGCAAACAACTTACAAATCCCTTTCACGCTGATATGTGCCATTCCATGAGCCATTGTAACAACCGGAAGCACATACGCGTTAGGCAACAACCATCTTTGATGCTCAGACAAATCAGTCCAACAACCATCCGAATCCAATCTACCCTTGCTTTCTCTCCATTCATTCAACTCTTTCTCTGTAGCTTCAGATTGAATGGATTTCACACTCTCAATCGTATCTTCACACATACTCTTCTCTGGAACCCATCTCGCCGTACCCGCAACATACATTCGACTCATCACATTTCTCGCAGTTTCTTTCGCAACTTCATCTGCAAATGCATTTCCGCGACCAACATCATCCGTGACTTTCTTATGGGCATTGCATTTCACGATCGCTACTTGTAATGGCAAAGTAAGTGATTCAAGAAGTTCATTCACCAACTGTCCATGGTTGATCTTCGTCCCATGCGAAGTCAAGAACCCACGTTCACGCCACAAACGTCCACAGCTATGAGCCACGCCAAAGGCATATTGGCTATCAGTATACACATTCACTTGTTTTCCTTTCGCCAACACACATGCTCTCGTTAATGCAATCAACTCTGCTGCTTGCGCTGAATTATATGGAATACGTGCAGCTTCAACAATCGTATGCAAAGTCGTAACAGCATATGCCGCAGTCGTATCACCATTCGGCAACTTAAAACACGAACCATCAACCCACAAAGTACCATCACACTCAGGAAGAGGAGTGTCTCTAAGGTCTACTCTCCCTTTCGTTTCTTCTTCAGTTCTCAGAAAACAGTCATGCTGTTCTTCACTATCATCTGTCTCAACTGAAGGGGGCGTGGCTTAGCACGCGAAGGGAATGGACGCCTGTGGGTGAAGCTCCGTGCCGAGCTCCCCTTCCCGGCGCTTTTATCCGGGATTATCCTCGGCGAAGCCAGCCGAAAACCACAGGCGACTGCACCGGTGGTCCCGACGCGGCGCCTGCCCGAGTTTGGCGCGGATCGGAGCGATACCCCGACTCCGGGAGACACTGGCCGCCCGCGGCCGCGAGCATTGCCTCTGATCCCGGCGTGTGCCCAGGAAACACCGGGGATCCGGACGAGGCGGAAGGCCCGAAATTGCGGCCTACCCTCACCCCATACGGCCTGCATACCAGCGCACTGAGGACCGCCCGCCGCCTATGCCAGGACGGCCCCGGGGAGAGACGACCACATCAGCCCAGCCGGACTCCTCCTGCAACGTCCGTGCTGACGGACGGACCCCAGGGTTGGAGGTAGCAGCCTTCTGCGACGGACACCACGCGCATCCGCCGCATAGCGAGACGCAGAGGTGAGCGATCCGGCCTTGAATCCCTGGGGGCCTAACTGACGGCGGCGGCGGGGACCCACAGCGAGACGGCCACAGACGGGAGGCGGTGGACGGGCAGGCCGCAAAACACCACACACACAGCCCTGGCCACTAGCAGCACTAGAGCGGAGCCGAGCACCCGCAACTACACGTAGACCCCTGGCTACTCACTGTGCTGCAACCCATTGCTCGCCGGCGGCAATAATACCAGTCATCCAGGCACGCAGGCCCAGTCCGGGAGAAACGGCGGCTGTCGCCGCCCACAGCCACGTGTGGTGCCTCCGACCCTGGCGACCACGCGGGAGACGCCGAGGGTCAGGACGGATCAGAGGTCCCGGGGACGCAACCCACACCGACCCTGCACACCCGCGCCCCAGTGCACCAGAGACCGCTCGCAGCGCACGCTGATGGGACAATAAGGTGAACCGACTACATTGGCACGGCCGGTACCCTCACGCACTCGCCGGAGCTGACCACAAGACGCACCCTGAGGCTGGGAGCGGCTGCTGGGCCTGGACGCGGCTACACCGCGACGAACATCGTGCAGACCCGAACGCACGGAGAAGAGGTAAGGAGCGCGACTGGGCTCCCGGCACCTGGAGAACGGATGGGCGGTGGCCGCTGGGTCACACACTGAGACAGCTACCAGCCGACAGCGGTGGACATTCAGACTGCACCGCACCAGCGCAGCACACACCCCGCATGGATGCACACAGAACCTGCGCATACAACCCGCATGGATACGCACAGAACCTGAACCCCTTGCCACAAACGAGCCCGTAACTAACCAGGGGCACACCAAGGAAACACACCGCAAGCTCGGCGACACCCAGGCGCACTGAACTGTGCCGGGGAGAACGACGCCCAACGGTTACCTACCGCCCAGGAGGGAACGAAAACCACGCAATCACCACACGAGCTGGCTCTGCTGACGCCGGTTGCCAGGCCTCCGCTAGAGGCCGATAGCCTACAACCACCTGCCCACCATCGCCTGGGCTGGGCAGGACCAAGCCGTGACAAGAAGAGCAGACTCTACCTTGGACACTGATGTCTGGTGGGGCCAGGACACGGGCTGGCACCGGAGGCGCGATGTCTAAAGGCAAAATGGACAAAACCAGCAAAACCACGGACCAGGACCAAACGGCAGCAAAGCTAGACACCATGCTAGCAGCCATGGAGCGGCTGGAAGAATCGCTTCAACTCACACGCACCTCTCTGGCCACCAAGATCGATAGCGTAGCCATAGACCTCACGCACCTCCGAGCAGACCACAAAAAACTTGCAGACCGTACCTCGACATTGGAAGGGACTGTGAAGGAGCTCCAACCCCAAGCCAGTCAGACACATACCCACATACAGGATTTGCTGAACCGAGTGGAGTTCCTAGAGGACAGGGCTGAGGATGCGGAAGGCAGGGCACGAAGGAATAACATACGCCTGGTCGGCGTTCCGGAAAAATGGGAAGGGAGAAAGCCGGAGGAACATATGGAAAGATGGCTGGCATCCATCCTGCCTGAGGGCTCACTCTCGCCTCAATTCGTGGTGGAACGCGCCCATCGAGTCCCGACCACACCCCTGGCGACAGGCTCTAATCCACGACCTATGCTTCTCCGCATTCTGAATTACAGAGACAGAGACTCCATACTGAGAGAAACGCGCAAACTCAATGAGGTGAGAATAGAAAACACCAAGGTAATGTTCTTCCCAGACTACACCATACAAGTACAGAGGCAGAGGCAGTCCTTCCTGGCGGTGAAAAGGCGCCTCCGCCAGCAGGGCCTACAGTACTCCTTGCTATTCCCCGCAAAACTTAGAGTGATAGCCGGAGAGAGAACCCATTTCTTTACAGACCCAGACGAAGTGGAGGCGTGGTTGGACAGCGGCACAGACTCTACCCCCAGAGCACCAGCGGACCGCACACACGGGCGCCAACCAGGCGGGAATAGGAGACGACGCCGCCCGAGGCAACGGGCGCAGGGGTACACGAGCAGGTCGCAGAAGACGTCTCCCCCTGCAGACGCTGCACAGCAGGAAAAGCAAGAAGCCCTCCGGCTTGTACGGGACCTCAGCCGCTCCCCAGCATCCAGCGAACCAACTGGTAATGACACAAGAGACCCCCCAAGCGACGACGAAGCACTATATGGGATATCGGACTCTCCTGCGACGGATCCTGGCCCGGACGTCACCCCCCAAACATCAGAGTACATTGGCTGACCAGCTCCCAGAACATCTCCGCCGAGGTTCCCACAAGAACTCTCGGAAGGCCGTCTGCGAAGGGCTCGCAGTTTCGGACTGGATAACCCTGGCTCGGCGAGACCCCTGGTAACCTGTGAGCTACGACTCGACTTGAAGATGCCCCAACAGACACTGCCCTCCACTCCTGTGGCCACCCATCCTGCCACACACTGATCAAGACACGTAATGTATGGCATTGAATGTTTGTTTTGTACCAGTGATTCTTACGATTAAGGCTGGCTTAGGCTTCCATACACCCCCCGGGAAGGGGAACGACCCCTATATGATGACTCTAGAAACACTTAACCAGCTGCTACTGCTAGCACTGCACAGCCACCCCCAGAACTGAACTAAACTTTGTTACTCTCCTTGAGAGCATGGACGGGAGCACGTTTGCCCACCGACCTTTTGGTATTTCGCATGTTTGCGATGTTCATTGGCTAACTGTTTTATTGGCCATGTTAACTACCTGTTTTCCCCCTTCACAATACTGCAATGGCGTGCGGGACAGACAATATTCCTTACGAGCGGCGGGCGGAGGGGAGGTGGGGCGGGGGGGCCGCTCCGGGGAGACCGTTAATGTAATGCAATGTCTGTGATCAATATATGCACATGGAATGTGAGAGGGATGCACACACCGTCCAGACGGTATCAAATATTCTCATACCTTAAACGCCACAATGTGCAGATTGCTCTCCTACAAGAGACGCACCTCAGTGAAGCAGAAGTCATCACCTTACGCCGCAGGTGGCGAGGCCACCTTTATGCCACGCACCACTCCTCCTATGCCAGGGGGACGCTGGTATGGATACGCCCGGGTACCCCGTGGATAGTGCAGGACACCTTAGTGGACCCCGGGGGGAGACATGTAGCAGTCAAGGGCAGAATAGACGGGAACCCGATAGTGCTAGCCTCGATCTATGCACCCAACACAGGGACTCAGGATTTTTTAACACAGCTATCCAACATCCTGGCGCCTTGGCATGGCATACAGTGGGTACTAGGCGGGGACTACAACTGCACACTGAATCCTTCCCTGGACCGCTCCCGTCCTCCACCACCTAATTCCCAAGCTCATCACGCAGCGCAAGCCCTCCTAGATTGGTCCGTGCAATGGGACCTACAAGACGCATGGCGCAGCCACAACCCAGACACCAGGGCCTACTCCTTCCACTCAGGGGCACACAACCTGCATGTACGTCTGGACAGGTACATGGTGTCCAGAGACCTACTGCCGGCGATCAGAGACACGCAATACATGGGCCGCACACATTCGGACCACAACCCACACCTTATGACACTCGCCTGGGAACAGCCGAGGCCGCCAATCCCCACCTGGAGATTGCAACCAGACCTCTTACTTGACGGCACATTCAGAACCTCGATAGGGGCACAAACAGCACAGCACTTCGACGATAACAATAACACTGCTTCCACACCCCAGCTAGAGTGGGATGCATTCAAAGTGGTCCTAAGGGGGCTATGCCTCGGCACCCAGGCACATACCCGCCGACAGCTAGAGGCAGACCTGAAACGGCTGGAAAGGGATTTGCTACAAAAGGAACAGGAGGCGACAGGAGGGGACAACACAGAACTGCTCGAGGCAAGGACGGAACATAACAGACTGATAGGCAGACTGAAACTGGTCAACTTCGCTGCACACTCGGCACGTACACATCACTACGGCGATAAGCCAGGCAAATTACTGGCCTGGCTGATACGGCGAGAAGACCGTTCTGCCCCAGTGACGGCCATAAGCCCGACCGCGGACACTGTGGTATACACCCAGACGGGCATACATGATGCCTTCGTGACACATTACAAGACATTATACCGGTCGCAAATGAGCAATCCGCAACCAGACATCCAAGCATACCTAGAGGAACTCACACTTCCCACCCCAACTGACAACCAACGAGATGATCTCGGAGCGCCGTTGGTAGCGGAAGAACTACGGGAGGCCATATTTGCCCTCTCTAATGGGAAAGCCCCTGGCCCGGACGGGCTGCCTGCAGAATATTATAAAGCATACTCAGACATCCTCATCCCTGAACTGCTTAGAACATATTCGGCAGCTCTGGATAGCTCATCCTTACCAGCGTCCATGAACGAAGCGCTATTGGTATCACTTCTCAAACCAAACAGGGAAGAGACACTCCTTGGGTCATATAGGCCATTAGCCCTGCTCAATACGGACTACAAGATCCTGGCATCAACATTGGCCCGTAGACTGGCGGCCCTAGTACCGGCCCTGGTACACAAAGACCAAAATGGGTTTGTCCCAACAAGATGCACCTCCCAAAATATTCGGAGGCTGTTTCGAGTGCAGGAGTATGCGGTCCAGACGTGGCCAAGATCGGGTTGCCTAGTGCTGGACCTGGAGAAGGCGTTCGATTCTGTCGAATGGCCCTATCTATCGGCAGTGCTGCGTAAATTTGACCTGGGTGATGACTTTATAGAACTAGTGGGCTTGTTGTATGGGAAACCCGAGGTGAGAGTGCGCACTGGGAAGTTGATCTCCGAACCCATCAATGTCAGAAGAGGCACCAGACAGGGCTGCCCGCTTTCCCCATTACTATTTTCCCTGGCGATCGAACCCCTGGCCGAGCGGCTGCGCTCCAGTGGAGCACGATGGGGCATTCCGCTAGCAGACGGCACACATGTCGTGTCGCTATATGCGGACGATTTACTTTTGTACATCAAAGACCTAGATAATATGCCGCTGGAACTGTCGGACATATTCCGCACGTTCGAACTAATGTCGGGCCTCAAAGTCAACTGGGCCAAATCGGGGGCATACTCGTTCACTCCTGACGCCCCGGACCCTGTACTCCACATCAATAATGAACGATTACCATGGTATCAAACCACGTTCAGGTACCTGGGCATACATATATATAGGACCCCCCTAGACATATTGGACGGCAATCTCACACGGGCCATAACGTCTGTTAGAACACAGATCGCCTTCTGGAAAACCCTCCCCATCAACGTGCCAAGTAGGGTGACCTTCACGAAAATGATAGTACTCCCCAGGCTCCTGTACTATTTTGCCAATCTCCCACTATACATCCCTGTCCGTATATTTAGAGAACTGGAGTGCATGCTCAGAGATCTGATCTGGAACACAGGCAGGCCAAGAGTAGCACTGACGAAGTTGTACAACCCGGTCACTGAAGGCGGCATGGCGGTCCCGAACCTGGAGCTCTATTATCTGGCGGCACAGGTGCAATGGGTGGTGGCCTGGATCTCAGGAAGGAACCTCGAGGACACGGCTACGGCCACAGATATCCTCTCCCCGCTGCAGATACACACCTTATTCCACCCACTGACGCGCCCTAGGAATCACACGCAATTACATGTAGCTGTGGCCACGAAATGCTACGGCAGATGCTTACGTCTCACTAAAACCACCATACCATATGCACCAGCGTTGCCACTCCTGGGTACCCCCAAGGCCACGTCAGTCGTGACGGAAGCGGCATTGGAACAGTGGACGCGTGCAGGCATAGAAACAATGACGGATTTGTACGCAGATGGTGCCCTGCTCTCCTTCGAGACGTTGACTGCTGACACGGGACTGCCTGCGGGACAATTCCTGCAACATGCCTCAATACTAAGGACACTTACGCAGAAATGGGGGAACATTGCTAACGAGCTGCCCACACACCAGTTAGTTCAATGCATACACGTGATGGGAAACGGGACGCATGTAGTGCACTGGCTAACACAGGCGCTGCTCTCACACACACAAACCACATTACAACCTCTGCGGGATAAATGGGCGGTAGACAGAGGGAAGGCATGGACAGACAAGGAGTGGGCGGTGATACTCTCGGGCCCCCGCAACATTCCACGTAATGCACGCTTCAAACAGATACAATTTTACGTCCTGCACCGCGCATATCTATCCCCGGACAAGATTAACTCATATTTCCCGGGTACGGAGGCCAAATGCCCAAGATGCGACATTGAGGGAGCAGACCTCCTCCACATGCTATGGCAATGTCCCCGGCTTCTAGCATACTGGCAATCGATACTGGCACTGTTGAGGCGCTGCACGGCGATGACGATCCCATTCTCGTGGGAGGCATGCCTGCTGGGCCTCTTCCATAGGACCAAATTAAACAGGGTGCCTTCCCGCTTCTGGGACCTTGGCCTCATCACGGCCAAAAGACTCATCACAAAACACTGGAAAAGGGCGGCACCACCAGCGATGGAACACTGGCACGCTTCGCTAGATAACTGGGCGAAAGCGGAGAGTATATCTCTACATAATGAGGAGACGGCGGGACTGCGTAAATACCCCATAGCGACACTCTGGGACGACATGGTCCGCTCCTTCCACAATGACTCCCGGGCACTAGGGACTCCAGAGAGTCAGCCACTCCCAGACGGGGAACACAGTGATGGCCACCACACGCCAGACGCCACAGACAACAGACACAACGCCCACGCACCTGACACCTAGATCCCCCCCCTTCCCCCCCCTGCCCGGCTGGCACGCCGGGACGGCTGCCACCCTCCCATATCGCCAATATAGCTCCCGCAATTGCAGGAACAGACAAAAACTGACCGACGCGCTACCACCGTACTCTCCCCTTCCCCCTCCCTCTTTTCTCCCCAGTCTCGCCCCCCCGCCGCAATCTTCACTACCTGATACACCACACGCCACATGTGCCCAAGTTCGATACCCTTACCCCATTACGCTTTTATTGAACTTGCTCGCTTAACAAGATCCATCACCAGAGATAGCATGATCACGCAATGTTTAAACGTTAACTTTATCGGCGAACTGTTGCAACGCATTTTGAGAACCGCTCCATGATCCATGTATGAACATCTTTAACTGTTGAATCTTCATATATCAAGACTCTGTATGATACATGCTTGTAATTTTTTTTATCCTTTGCATTGAATAAAAGATATTTAAAAAAAAAAAAATCATCTGTCTCAACTGAAATTGGCAACAACTTGGCTGGATTCAACGTGTTGCATCGTTTAATGTGCACATGACTCGCTAACAACGTCAACTCGTAACCCGACAACCGAGCACTAGTTAAATTCTGTGTCTTGGTACGGTTCAACAAGGTATCCACTGCATGTGGAACCATAACCTTTAATGTGTTGTCCATAACTAAACCAGCAGACTGTCGAATTGAAACAGCCGCTGCCGCTGTGGCTCTCAAGCAACTCGGCAACGCTCTAGCTACCGGATCTAAAGTCGACGAAAAGTACGCACATGGGCGTTGCTTTTCACCAAACTGCTGAGTCAAGACTGACAATGCACATCCCTCTCTCTCGTGGACATACAATGTGAAAGGCTTACTGTAGTCGGGAGTACCCAAGACAGGAGCCGAACACAACGCGTTGCGTAATTCCGAAAAGCTCTTGTGACATTCGTCAGTCCAAGGAATAGAATTTGGAGTATCCTTAACAGTAAGAGCTATCAAAGACTTCGCTAACAAAGAAAAATTAGGAATCCACTGTCTACAGTACGACGTAATACCCCAAAACGCACGTACTTCTCTCTGTGTCGTAGGCACACTCATTTTCGCAATAGCTTGAATTCTCTCTGGGGTTAGTTTCCTTCCCTCCTTCGATAAGAGGTGACCTAAGTAGGTTACTTCTTGTCGACAATATTGCAACTTGGAGAGAGAAACTTTGTGATGACAATCAGACAAATGGCGTAGTAACGACAAAATGGCTTCCTTACAAATCTCTTCAGTATCAGCGGCCACTAGCAAATCATTGTGGGGTGTGGGATTCGGCGGGCCGGAATAACAAGCGGGGAGGCCAGATATACTGCGCTATGATTGACGGGTTTTATTGTTGACACAGTCAGGGGGTGGTATGAAGTCTCTGGGAAGGAGTTGCTGGGGTCCTTGGTGATAACAGGAGGAGACAAGGCGTCGGATCGGGAAGGGTTGTGGAAGATGTCCTGCTGCTGGGCTGATGTCGTCAGGGCTAGGGTGCGCCTTCGCTCTCGTCTGCTTCTCCGGGTCTTGGGCTTCCACCGGTGGGCCTCGGAGGGTTGGGGCGAGAGAAAAGACAGAGCCGTTAGTTGTTCGCTCTTCGCAAGTAACGTAACTGCCACCGACACCGGGAGGTGAGGATACGGAAGAAATGAGGGTGAGGGAAGGGTAAACGGGGAGGTGGGAGAAACCGACACTAGGAGGGGAAAAAGGGGTGATAGGGTGCTCACTGTGTAGGAGGGGCCTATGTATATATCTACAGTGCTTTCGTGCTCAGAGTTGTGCAGCTTTACACTATTTACAACTATCTACAATTGGCACACGGAGACGGATGATGGTTACTCACGTGGCCCGCCGCAACTCCCTGGTGAGTTGCGGCCGCTCTCCAGCCACCTCCTGAGGACTCCACCAGTCCTCAGACCACACGTCGCCGTCGGCGTCCTCCTCTACTTCTTCAGCTCGACTCTCCGACTCCTTACTCCTCGCTCTCAGCTCCGGTTCCTTCCTTGCTGCCTCCTGCCACGAGTCCGCGGGTTGGAACCCCCTTCCTTGTGGTTCGTTGGCTTTTCTACCTTCCGGGCCGTAGCTGGGGGCGGGACTTCCGGGGTCACGGAGAACTGCTTCCGGTATTCCGTCTTCCGCGTTCTGACCCTGGCGTACCTGCAGAGGATGAGAGAGAGAAGAACTCCTAGGGAGAGGGAACAAGGTGCAATCTGGGTTAGACGAGCCCGCCCCCGCGCGAGGATGCTTCCCCGTTAAGGTAGGGACCGTGACCTTTCCACATCCCCTTTCCCTAGCTGTCTTTCTTGTGGGGGTGGGAGAACAAGGAAATTGTGAGAGGTAATCCGCATTACCCTGTTCGGCCCCTTTCCTATGTTCGGTTGTAAACCTATAGGGCTGGAGGGAAAGGAACCACCTGAGGACACGGTCATTGTGGCCTCGGTTGCGCGCCATCCATGCCAAGGGGGCATGGTCTGTATACAGCACAAATTCCCGTCCCTCGAGGTAATAGCGTAGACTGTCCACTGCCCATTTTATTGCTAAAGCCTCTTTCTCAACACAGGCATAGTTCATTTCCCTGGGGTAGAGTTTTCTGCTTATGTACAATATGGGTCTTTCATTCCCACAGGGGTCTCACTGGGATAAGACGGCCCCCAACCCTTGATCTGATGCATCCGTTTGTAGGATGAATGGTTGGCTATAGTCTGGGCTAACAAGGACGGGTCTTGACATCAGGGCCTGTTTTAGTGTCTCAAAAGCATGTAGCAAAGGAACAGTGGGATGTCTTAGGGCCTCTTCTGTTTTGTTACTTTTCTTTAATAAATCCGTCAGGGGAACAGCGGTTTGTGAAAAGTTTGGTATAAAGCGTCTATAATAGCCCAGTAGTCCCAGGAAGGCCCTAAGTTCTTTCTTGGTCTTTGGGAATGGTATAGATCGAATGGCTTCTATTTTGTTGTCTTGGGGACGGATGAGGCCTTCGCCCAAAAGATAGCCTAGGTATTTGACACTTTGAGCGGCTAATGTCGTTTTGGCCGGGTTTATGGTAAACCCACTGTTGCCCAGAGCGGACACCACCGCTCGTAAATGTCCCAGATGTTGTTCCCAGGTGTTGCTGTGTATCACTATATCGTCCAGATAGGCCCCCGCATAGTTGGAGTGTGGCTGTAGGACCCTATTCATGGCCCTTTGAAAGGTGGCAGGGGCTCCGTGTAACCCAAAAGGCATCACTCGGATCTGAAACAGACCGTCAGGGGTTGAGAAGGCGGTCTTCCTCTTATCGTCTTCCTTCAGGGGTATCTGCCAGTACCCCTTGCATAAATCGAGTGTGCTGATGTACTTCGCTGTGCCTATCCTTTCCACCATCTCATCTACCCGAGGAAGGGGATAAGAATCAAATCGTGAGACTTTATTTACTTCTCGAAAGTCTATACAGAACCGCACCGAGCCGTCGGGTTTGGGGACCAGGACTATCGGGGAATTCCAACTGCTAACCGACGGCTCGATGATGCCCATCTGCAACATTTGTTCCGTCTCTTTCCTTATTATGTTTCGGCGGGCTTCCGGGACGCGATATGGCCGTTGTCTCACAGTCACCCCGGGGTCAGTCTGGATAGCGTGTTCTACTTGTTTTGCGCGTCCAGGTAGAGAGGAGAAGACGCACTGTACCGGGGACAACATGTGTCTTAGTTCTTCTTTCAATGAAGGGGGTAGATCCGGGTCTATGCATCCTTCAAAGGGCCTAGGGGCATCCGTCGGTTCACCGGACATGACGGGCGGGGGCCCTCCCATTTCTTCAGGAGGTTGATATGGTATATTTGGCGGACCCCTCGAGTAGGTTTGGTCTCTATCTCATATGTAACGGGGGTTACTTGTCTGATAACGGAGAACGGACCCTGCCATTGCCCCAAAAGCTTGTGGTCCGAGGATGGTAGGAGTAATAACACCAGATCACCGTTAGCAAAGGACCTCTTCTTCGCTCCCTTGTCATACTGCTGTTTTTGGGTTGTTTGTGAATTTTCGAGGTTCTGCCTTACAATGTCTCGGATCTGGGTTAGGTGGGTTTTCAAGTTGTCAACATACTCGGGCAAGGGTCGGGTACGGTCGGGTTCCGCTTCCCAGGCCTCGCGAGCCATATCTAACAGTGTTCTGGGAGGCCTCCCATACAACAGCTCGTATGGGGAATACCCGGTGCTACTTTGGGTTTTGCACCGGATGGCGAACAGAGCCAGAGGTAGCATCTCTTCCCACCTCTTGCTTTCCAAACCCAACAGTTTTTTAAGAGAAGCTTTTAAGGTGGCATTGTAGCGTTCCACTAATCCATCGGTCTGGGGGTGGTATGCCGAGGTTCTTAATTGCTTAATGCCTAACTGTGAGCATACCTGGCGCATTAAGGCAGATACAAATGGGGTCCCTTGATCAGTTAAGATCTCTCGTGGAAACCCAACCCGGGCAAAGATAGACACGAGGGCTTTTGCTATATTTTGGGTAGTGGGTTGTTTCAGGGCGACGGCTTCCGGGAAGCGCGTAGCATAGTCCACCACCACCAATGCATATCTACAGCCGCTCCTAGAAGGCAACATCGGGCCTATAAGGTCCATCCCCACCCGACTGAAGGGTATATCTATGAGGGGTAGAGGACGGAGGGGGGGCCTTAGGGGGTCGGTAGCGGCTGTTTTTTTGACATATGGCACATTCCCTACAGTATTGTTTGATTTGGCTATACACTCCGGGCCAGTAGAATTTTTCGAGGATTGCTTGTCCTGTCTTTTCTTCCCCGAAATGTCCGCCCAGGAGATGGCTATGGGCGAGGAACAATACCTTGTCCCGGAACGGACCAGGGATAACCAATTGAGGTTTTTGCTGTGGTCCCGCTTTCCGGTATAGCAAGCCTTTAGACCGGAAGAAGTAGGGACCTACAAGTAGTGGGTCCTCGTTGTCTTGGGCCTGTCCCCATGCATTCTGTAGTACAGGATCTTCCTGCTGAGCTGCTCGGAATTCCCGGTCTGTCTCCCAGGGATGCAGCGCCTCTTGTACCGGATACACTCCATCGTACCCTCTTTTTTCTTTTGACTCTTGGTTTTGTTTGGTTTCACTGAAGTGTGTATCGGTGTTTGATTTTGTGCAAACGGGGCTTCCTTCCACCACTTCTCAAGGGAACAGGTAGTGTCTCTGAGGAGATGGGGGAGACCGCTATAATCACTTCCTAAGATTGCTTGTTCCGGTAGGTTCGGTATCAGTCCTACATTCAGGGTTCTTCCATGGTCGGTGCTGGTCTGAACAGTAACTCGTGCTGTGGGGTAGCACTTGGTGTCTCCATGCACACATTTGATGGCCACGGACCCGGTGACAGGACCAACTGGATTCGGCATATCCTGAGGTCGTAACACACTGTGACGGCACCCGGTGTCGGCTAGTGCCATCAGGGGGTGGTCGTTGATCTTCACTGGGCACCTAAACGGGGGAGGGGAGGCTCCTGCCGTGAGGCATACATAATTCCGGGACACCCCTACTTCCATGGGTTCCTCCTTCTGCGGACAATGACGAGCGATGTGTCCGAAACCATCACAGTGATAGCATTGAGGTCCGGGTGGGGTTGGACGAGGCATCACTGGATAGGGCACGAAAGGGACAGGGTCCGGTTTTCTGGGGATAGGTGGTCGAGGCGAGCGGATATGACTACTATGTGGACCGCGAGGGAGGTGTTCTTCTTTGATTTTCTGTACTTCTTGGGCTTTGCTGTAGGCACTGGCTATCTCAACCGCCCTGTCGAGGGTCAGGTGTGCATGCTGTCGCACCCATTTCTGGGTGGCCGGGTGAAGAGAAGCGAGGAATTGTTCTAGATTGATCTTAGCCACTATCTCTTCTTTAGTGGACGTAGCGGGTTTCAACCACCGGGTAGTTAGGTCCTGGATACGATAGGAGAGGGCCCGCGGTGTTTCTTGGGGCCCCTCTCGGACTTGTCTCAGGCGCATTCTATAGGAATCTTCGTCTATCCCTAAGCGCTCGAGGATGCAGGTCTTGATGTCGGCATACGGGGTCTGCCCTTGCAGGTTGGCCTGTTGGTAGGCAGACTGCAACTCTCCAGTCAACAATGGCCCCAAATAATGAACCCAGCGATTTTCAGGCCAATTTGCTGCCTGAGCCAGTCGCTCAAAGTTCGTGAAGAAGAAGTCGGGGTCTTCTCCCGCTACATACTTTTGCAGCACCACAGAAGGTAAGGGTGCCAAGGGCCTCTGTTGTCCCATTGCCTCCGTGAGTTTCCCGAGTGCCTGATCCTGCGCAGTGCCCTGACCCTTCAGGACATCGTGTAGTTGGCCACGGTCATCCTCAGCGGTTTTCAGAAACCTTTCCATCATTTGTCCGAGCTGTTCTTGGCTTTCAGCCAGTTTCTTGACTGCGGCCTCCATGCCTCCGGGAGATCCCACTTCTGACACCACTTGTGGGGTGTGGGATTCGGCGGGCCGTAATAACAAGCGGGGAGGCCAGATATAGTGCGCTATGATTGACGGGTTTTATTGTTGACACAGTCAGGGGGTGGTATGAAGTCTCTGGGAAGGAGTTGCTGGGGTCCTTGGTGATAACAGGAGGAGACAAGGCGTCGGATCGGGAAGGGTTGTGGAAGATGTCCTGCTGATGGGCTGATGTCGTCAGGGCTAGGGTGCGCCTTCGCTCTCGTCTGCTTCTCCGGGTCTTGGGCTTCCACCGGTGGGCCTCGGAGGGTTGGGGCGAGAGAAAAGACAGAGCCGTTAGTTGTTCGCTCTTCGCAAGTAACGTAACTGCCACCGACACCGGGAGGTGAGGATACGGAAGAAATGAGGGTGAGGGAAGGGTAAACGGGGAGGTGGGAGAAACCGACACTAGGAGGGGAAAAAGGGGTGATAGGGTGCTCACTGTGTAGGAGGGGCCTATGTATATATCTACAGTGCTTTCGTGCTCAGAGTTGTGCAGCTTTACACTATTTACAACTATCTACAATTGGCACACGGAGACGGATGATGGTTACTCACGTGGCCCGCCGCAACTCCCTGGTGAGTTGCGGCCGCTCTCCAGCCACCTCCTGAGGACTCCACCAGTCCTCAGACCACACGTCGCCGTCCTCCTCTACTTCTTCAGCTCGACTCTCCGACTCCTTACTCCTCGCTCTCAGCTCCGGTTCCTTCCTTCCTTACTGCCTCCTGCCACGAGTCCGCGGGTTGGAACCCCCTTCCTTGTGGTTCGTTGGCTTTTCTACCTTCCGGGCCGTAGCTGGGGGCGGGACTTCCGGGGTCACGGAGAACTGCTTCCGGTATTCCGTCTTCCGCGTTCTGACCCTGGCGACCCTGCAGAGGATGAGAGAGAGAAGAACTCCTAGGGAGAGGGAACAAGGTGCAATCTGGGTTAGACGAGCCCGCCCCCGCGCGAGGATGCTTCCCCGTTAAGGTAGGGACCGTGACCTTTCCACAATCATCAACGTACTGAATAAGGGCTGCACCATCAGGTAAAACCAACAGATCAAGTTGTGTTTTCAAAGCTTGAGTATAGATCGATGGACTCTCACAATAGCCTTGAGGAGCTCGCTTAAAGCGGAAACTGCGTCCTCCTAAAGGGAATCCAAAGATATCCCTACTTTCTATGGCAATCGGGATGCTGAAGAAAGCATTCTTCAAGTCGATCACCAAAAACCATGTGGCTGTAGCTGGAATCAGAGTCAACAAGGCAGTGATATCAGGCACAACAGGAAATTGTGGAACAACAATCTTGTTCACTTTGCGAAGATCGATGACAAACTAAAAGGAAGGCCACTAAGAAACGTCATACTTCCCCTCCTCTACAATTTTGGAGTATTAATTGTAGATCGCTCCCTAAAAATAAATTTAATTTGTTTGACTTTATAAATGAAGAGTCGCCAGACGCACTGTTTCTAACTGAGACCTGGCTCCACGAAAGCTCTGGACCTGACATTGCCATAGCCGTGCCTAACAACTACGTGATGGTACGTCAGGAGAGGGTCTCCGGGAAGGGTGGGGGGATTGCAATCATTTTTAAAATCATCTACCAATGCAAGTTGGAGTCGTTTCCCCTTCCTGGATGTGAGGCCGCTCTATTTAAACTAACGATTGGCCCTCAATTAACGCTTTCCGGTCTTTTAATATACCGCCCCCGGGTAATGCTGGCCCCTGGATATCGTCATTGGCCGATACTTTATCCCCTGTACTACTTAAAACGGCTAATTTCACCATTCTTGGTGATCTCAATATCCATCTTGAAGATGTTGAAGGTACTCTCAGTCAGTCGTTACTGTCTGATCTTGAAGTTTTTAATCTCTTACTGCGAAACTCTGGGGCTACCCACTCGGACGGTCATTTGTTGGATCCGATCATTTCTAATCTACCTTATGACTGTTCCCAAAGGGCTCGCCCTTTAGGATGGACTGACCATTTTGCGGTACACTTCATGCTACCTCTATCTCTACCCAACGCTAAGCCTTGTGTTGGTAAGGGTAAGCCGTCCTATCGGTGGGACAAGCTTAACATGGCGGCATTCAATCAACATCTCACTGAATCTATTCCGTCTTTGGAAAAATCAGGATTAGAATCTAATGCTGTAGTCTCCCAGTGGCTAGGGGATGCTGTAACTGCACTCCTTCCTTCTATATCTAATAACCACAGATCCCTTCATCCTCTTGCACCTTGGTTCTCTAATGAGCTAAAATTACAACGTGCCAAGTGCAAGGCCTTGGAAAGGAAATGGAGGCTTTCTTACTCAACCCCTAGCAAGGCAGCCTAGAAAGAAGCATTAAAAAGCTATCATGCCAACTGTAAATTGGCAAAGGCCACCTTCACGGCATCCACAATTACCCAGGCACAGAACTGTCCGCGGACTCTTTTCGCAGTGGTGAAGAGGCTAACGGGAGCAGATACAGTACCTTCTCCTCTGGCTTTGGATAAACCACAGTGTGATGCCATTGCAGATTTTTTATCTCTAAAGTGGAGCGTATCTATGAATCTTTGATTACTCCTCCGCCATCTGTTGAGTCCTTACCGGCGACCTCTTTTGGTTGTCTTCTCCCCCTCCCCTCAATGCTCATCAACGACTGGTTACTGTTTGATGCCACTACCTTTCTATCGTGCCTGAACAGTATTAGATCAGGCTCCCCTCGGGACCCTGTTCCTATGAAAATTCTAAAACTGTTGGATCTCGAACCTCGGAGAGTCCTAATGAGACTCCTGAATACATCTCTTACAGAGTCTATGGTAGCACAGGAGTGGAAGCATGCTATGGTCGTTCCCTTGTTAAAAAAGACCGGCGCGGACATCACTAATTTAGCCAATTTTAGGCCCATATCCCTGCTGCCCGCATGTTCCAAAATTTTGGAACGACACGTGAACACCCAGCTAAATTCATTTGTCGAAAACGTGGGATATCTCCATCCGTCCCAATCCGGGTTCCGCGCTCATTATTCCACTGAATCCGCACTCCTCGGGGTGACGGAGAGGCTTCGGCACGGCATCGATCGCGGGGAGACCTTTGCACTCATCCTTTTGGATTTGAGTGCAGCGTTCGATACCGTGTCCCATCCTATTCTTCTTGACTCCCTCCACTCCCTTGGTATTGCTGGATCTGCGTTGGCCTGGATTGCCTCCTTTTTAGGTGGACGTACCTTCCAGGTGTTTTCGACAGAAGCTGAATCTGCTGTCTACGCATCAGCACACGGCGTCCCCCAGGGGTCGATTCTCAGCCCTTTGCTGTTTAATATCTACATCAGACCCCTTGCTACCATCGTTGAGGACACCGGCCTGACAATTTATTCATATGCTGATGACACGCAGATTGTGTTCTCTCTTTCTAGCATTGAGGGCCATGAGGTCTCTGCCTTGAAATCTGGCCTGTCACGCGTTGCTGCTTGGATGCACGACCATCTGCTCAAGCTCAACGGTGACAAGACCGAGGTCGTCATTTTGGGCAAGAACAAAGATCTGTGGGGCCCTCAACATTGGCCCTCCGACATGGGTCCTCTGCCGAATCCAGCCCCCGTAGCCCGCAACCTCGGTTTCCTTATCCTTCCTAAATTAAACACAACATCCCCCCACCTTCCCCTACCTTTGTGGACCCCTCCCCCCCCTCCACTGTTAAACTGACCAGCTTCCCACTCTTAACCATTGACACCCTTCGTCCTCTGCTCCAACGGGTCAAATCAGGCTCACCCCAGGACTTTGCCCCTGCCCGCATACTCAGGGAAGTCTACTTAGCCTGCCCCATCCCCCCTCTGACCCTCCTTAACGATTCACTTATTCATGGCCATGTTCCCATTTCACACAAATCGGCGACTGTCATCCCAATCTTAAAAAAATTGGACGCCGATCCCTCCTCTGCTTCTAACTACCGCCCCATTTCACTCCTTCCCTACCTTGCCAAGGTTCTCGAAACCCACATCACTTCCACGCTGAGCACTCACATTGAGGCAAACCATTACCTCTCCCCTTGCCAAGCTGGTTTCCGTCCCCTGCATTCTACCGAAAAAGTGGTCATCTCAGTCATGGACAAGCTGCATGAAGGCATCAACATCAACCTTCCGCAAGCCCTGATTCTCCTTGACTTATCCGCCGCTTTTGACACGGTGGACCACACCATCCTCCTTAACCGTGTCAAGGCGGCGGGTGTAGAGGGCCTAGCCTTTTCTTGGCTGGAGTCCTTTCTTGCTGGGAGAACACAAGGAGTCCATTTGGCTGGTTTTGCGGCGGCCTCCCGCAAGGTAGAATGCGGGGTCCCCCAGGGTTCATCACTTTCCCCTCTTTTGTTTAACCTGTACATCTTCCCCCTCATTTTTATGTTACAGCAACTGGAGGTCACCGTGTTCAATTACGCGGACGACCTCCAGTTAATCTTCAACCTGTCCCACTCACCTTCATCTGCCTTGAACGTCCAAACCATCATGACCCTTATTCAAGATTGGATGAACTGCAGCCACCTCAAACTTAATCCGAACAAGACCGAGCTGGTCCTGACCGGAGGTGGCTGCAGTCCCTGGTCTTCTTCCTTCTGGCCCCCCTCCCTTGGTGCCCCCCCTCTCCCGGTTCCCAAAGTGAAAACCCTGGGAATCTTTCTTAATCCCCAGCTTACTGTTCTCCCACAAGTTAACTCCGTGGTCTCCTCATCTTTCTTCTCTCTCAGAGTAATTAGGAAAGTTTCCCGTTTCTTTTCCCCCCCAGTTTTAAAAATCATCATGCTGGCCATGGTACTGTCCCGTATAGACTACGGTAACATAGTCTATAACGGAGCCCCTGCATACATGATCCATCGATTACAACTGGTGCAGAATCAGGCGGCCCGCCTGATCCATGGCCTTCCTAGATATCATCGGGTCACCCCACTACTCAAAACTCTGCATTGGCTCCCCATAAGAGAGCGTGCCCTGTTTAAGCTCGGCTGTCTTACTTATCAAGCCAGAGCGGGCACTGCTCCCGAGTTCATCTGTTCCCTCATCAAACCTTACTGCCCAGGCAGTGAACTTCGCTCGGCCCATTTGGCCCTCCTTACCATCCCCCGCTTTAAAAAGCAGAGGGCGGGCGGAGCGAGATTCGCTGTCCTGGCTCCAACTTTTTGGAACTCCCTCCCGATTGCTCTGCGCACCTCACTTTCCTACCCCCTGTTCCGAAAAAACCTTAAAACTTTTCTGTTCACTCAAGCCTACCCTTAAATCTCTCTGCTGCTGCCATCCACTGATCACCACTAGCGGCATGAAACCGCTGGGTATGCGAGCGCTGTACAAATGTTTTTAAATTCAAAATTCAAATTTTTAAATTCAAATTCAAATTATCAACGACAGGCTCTCTATGAGACAGCAGGTAACAAAGGTTGCTGCAATCTGTTTTTCCATCTTGAGATGGTTGCAGAAGATCCTATGGATGTTGCCCTGCTCTACTCGGAGAACTGTCGTCCAGGCTCTTGTGATCTCCCGCATTGACTATGGGAATGTGCTCTATCTCGGGGCCGATAAGGCCACAATGAATAAGCTTCAGGTGGTGCAAAACTCCTCAGCTCGCTTACTGTGTAATGTACCCCGGAGATCTTCCGCAGGTCAGGCTGTGCGTGATCTTCACTGGTTCAAAGTCCCGAACCGTGTAAAATTTAAAATCCGGCAGGGTTCTGCTCCTAAATATCTGCAGAACCTGGTTCAAGTTTACAAGCCTGGTCGCACTTTAAGATCCTCCACTAGTGGCAATTTCTTGGTCCGTAGAATAAAACTGGCCAAAATGGGCGGCCGTTCGTTCTCTTATCTCGGTCCAAAGATGTGGAATGCTCTTCCGCCGGCCCTGAAAGCTGAGACTGATCTCCTTTCTTTCCGGAAAAAACTGAAGACTTTGCTGTTTAACTAATCCCTCTGCATCGTTGGTTCTATTGGGCTTTGCTGCTTCCTTCTTTATCTATCCCTGGCGCCGGGAAACCCATTGAGGGTAGCTGTACACAATACAAGTTCAAATAAATAAATAAATAAAATAAAAATATATACAGGAGGCCGTGAAGAATCAGTTCTCTTCAGAACAGGCAAAACAGGACTATTGCACACATTACCTCTCGTTTCCTCAATGACACCCTTTTCGATCAGATCATAAATGATCGCTAAAAGTGCACGCTCACCATCACTCGAGATATGATACTGTGGAATGCGCTGTAACTTAGCATTCGCCTTCAGTGTCACAACATATGGGGGAATTTCCAGTAGGCCTACATCATTCGGACCAGTAGCCCACAATGAATCTGGTAAAGAAGACAATTCAGATGGAAGACTATCTTTCGATATATACATCTGAGAGATCACTCTCTCACCCAAAGTAAGATGAACTCCTGACGGAGAACAATACAGTGTTGTATACAATCTCTTCAATAAATCCAAACCCAACAGATTCTCATTACATCCTGTAGTCAAAAGAAGGGGTGCTTCGATCTTACACGGTCCAACAGAAAGAGACAATAGAGCAGAAATCGGATTCGTAACGGGGGCGCCAGAAAAACCTACAGACACATTATCAAAGCCAGACAAAGGTGCGCCAGGGAGTTTAGAGTGCATAATAGAACTCTTTGTAGCACCAGTATCTAGCAGAAAAGGTTCTGACACACCTGATGCAATCACTTCAACATAGGGTCCACTCTGATCTACTGGAACTGAAACAACTCTCTCTCTTTGTCCATGGCTGTCCTAACAATCATTACCATTTACTTCATCACCTTCAACATAGTAATCATCCATATAGTACTGTGCTGTCCTACCAGACGAACCTTGCTGCTGATCAAAACTATTCATCGAGTTCTGTGGAGGCAAAGGACATACGTTCTGTCCGCGACCTCTACCTCTAGACACTTGTTGAGCACCTCTACCTCGTACACTAGAAACACCATTTGTGCGCTGTAACAAAACCGGACAACTATTCTTGTAATGGCCCTCTTCTTTACAATACGCACACTGATTAGGCCCATACGGGAAACGCTGTTGAGAAGATTTGTTTCTTTGCGAGTTTCTCGAATATTGCTGAGGTTGTTGATAATCACGCTGACTATTAGTACGGGGTGGATAAGCTTGTTGTAGAAGAACTTTAGTCTTCAATTCCTTAGTCTTCTTATCCGCTTTCTCTAACTCATCTTTGCGCCTATTTTCATAGTACTGGGCCGTAGCTAAAATCTGTGCTGACGTGGAAACTGCCCAAGCACTCTCGGAATCCTTCAACTTAGTGCACAACTCGGGAAGCAAATTATGCACAAATTTGTCAACGAACAATCTCTGGCCACCCTCGGTAGCCATATCCTGACCGCTATGATCTACAAAAGTATCTTCAAACAGCGTGAAGAAATCAGACACAGTCTCGTCTTTCTTCTGCTTACACACAGACAACTTGTCCCAATTAACACTCACTTCTGGCATCAAGGTCTTCATGAAATTAATAATCCTACCAGGGAGTTGAGCAATTAGTTCTTCAGGCTTAGCACCTCCAACTTGTCTATCATTCGCAGCAACAATATTAACCCATGTACGCATGTATCACCCAATTTGTTATCATGATCCGTATGTCGAATCACATTCCAGATAGGCTGTGGAACAACATTGCCAAACAACATGTCTATGTCTGCTAAAGTCATGACGCACGAACCCACAGTTTGAGTGAGCTCTTTATAATATCCCGACGGATTTTGGCGCGGATCAGGTAAAGTCTGCTTAATCGCTAAAACTTCAACACGCTTCCAAGGAACATGTACCCATACTCGCTGAAATTGTGCAGGCGCAGCTACAATACCCAATCCAGCATCAGCCTGTACTGCTTCCTTCCATACCGGAGGAACCTCACGCATCGGATACTGACGCGCTTTTCTCCTAACCGACGAATCAGTCTCAAACAACCGCACAGAAGGAGCATTATTACGAAACGACAACAACGTCGACACCGCTCTCTCAATGTCGAGAAGACTCACAATCGTCCCTTTCGCAAACTCAGAACGCACTCGATATAATTCTTCAGGCGCTTTACCCACTTCGTCCATCCATTGTTCATGGAGGAACACACACATCATTTTAAAAACGTATCGTTGCTTTGGTGCTTTCCATTGTCGGAAAACATCCATAATACCTTCAAGATCATACTGGGAAGTGTACGTAACCCATCTACGTGCCATGTGATCCAAAACTACACGCTCATCTGTGTCAGGCAATTGACTACATGATTGTCTATCCTCATTAACTAGAGACATACCCAATTGTCCCAACAAAGGAGTCAGAAAACCAGAAAAAGCAGCAGTCATTCGCTGCCTAGTAGAAGGAGAAGATGGAAGAATAAGAGAAGATGGAACAATAGTAGAAGAATCCAGAGTTGGAGCAGAAGGAGTATTAGAAACAGGCGTAGGAGTAGCAGACAAAGGGGAAGGCAAAGTTGGCGGCCCCTGAGGAGGCTGCGCCAAAGGAACAGTAGCCAACGGAAAAGGAGCTGGCTGTGGAGGAATTACGGGCGGCACAACAATCGGATGTTGGACAGCCACAACTGGTGGCGGTGGTGCCGTAGCACTCTGTGCATAAGGGGGTGGCAAACTCAATAGATGCGACATCAAAAGATCTTTCGCAAGATCTTTCTTTTCTTCCTGCTCTTTAGGCGGCAAAACTGGGTAGCATCTATCTACCGCTAACTTCTTCGCTCTAAGCATCTGTTCGCTCTCTCGCTCTTCCTCATTAATCCAAAACGAAACAGCAGCTTGTACCATTGACATACCTCGTTCTCGTTTATTCTTCTTCGCTAATTTAATTTCTTTCTGTTTGGCTTCTTTGCGCCATATGCGGAAAGAGTCAAACATTGCCGGCCGGGCTTTCTTCTTGAACAGCTTCCCTTCAAGATTATCTAAAATCTCACTTTCAAAGCTACCGTAACGGGGCCACTGTAGGACACCGTCTTTTCTCGTATACTTTATCCAGATCTCATTATAACTAATAGGACCTACACCATGCTTCACGTATAATTCATATGTAGGAGTTCCAATTGGAGGAACCGGACACGAATCCTCTAACCGGGAATCTCTAGAACAACCACAACCAAATATCTTTCCAAGTCTGCTAAGACCAGGCATCTTGCTCACTAGTCTAGCTTCAAACTACAAGGGAAATCTCAAAACGATAGTCTCGCGAATACACGAGTCCCTTGGCTTTGGGGCCTGCAGGTACCAAATCAAAGCGATACACTAAAGGGATACCAAAAACAAACTAAGGAATAGGAGACGCTCCACTCATACTTAACTGAAATGTCGATGGCGTTACCAGAAGACCCGTCAATCGTCTCGCTCTACAAACGTCTAAGGCTCCAAGACAGGGCGACAGTCAGGGCAGCAGTCCTTCGTAGCTGTCGGAAAGCGGGAAACCTCGCAGCAAAGACTTTCGGACCACGCCGACATACAGGGGTCGATGAAATGGTAGGCCTTCCTCCAGAATTTTCACACGAAGCTCCTCACGATCTTCGGGCTTGGACCGGTACCGCTGAAGTCGCCCTACGTTGGGCGCCAACTGAAGGACCGGGTTTTAGAACCCAGCGGCGTCAGGGAAAACCCCCGGTGCCTTCGAGTTCCCCTGCCTTGGCAAACAGAGACACAGGATACTTCTTGATGACGTCAAAGACCAAAGTTTATTGGCTGCAACCAGGAACAGAGATCTACGAAGCACACACAAGTGGTTCGCTAGACACTGCACAAATTCAATGAGCGGAGCATGGTCTTTTATGCCAAAAATCAAGCCTCAGGCAACATTCAAAATTAGCATTGGGGTCATACAAACTGTCCAATGACAGTGTGACAATTCAAAAGTAGCGCATGACGACAATCCCACTTTCCGTTGTCCAGCCCACCAAAAATGACCAAGCAAAATCCAACATTCCTGTTCGAACGGGCCGGACAAACCCATCATAAAACCCTCAACCCAATTCAGTGATTATGTCGTAAAGGAAGTAAACTGAAACAGATTGGAAGCAAGATAGAAAGGTGGGAGCAGTGTACTGTAAACTCGGGCATGTCCTGCTCTTTGATCTTTATCTGACCAGCTGCTTAACAAGGAACTGGCTCAGCGAGGTCAGCCTCGGGCAAGGAGTCAGTTCGGCCAGGTCAGTCAGAAGTCAGCTAAGGCATAAGTGTCTCAAGGACTCGTTCGGCCGCAGTCATCGGCCTATGTGAGGGCAACCACTCAAAATGGCTGCCGTACACAAAATGGAACCCGAGGGTTCAAACGAATCCCCAAATATGTAGTGTTCTCATAGATCGATTCATGTGAAAACACTCGTATACGCTACATTCGCCATTTGCGGTCTGCTGACACCTAAATTGTCCTTTTCCAACGACCTTTATTGAACATGTTCGGAACCACCGAACCAGACCCACAAACTCACGGAACTACAGTACCTGTGCTAGCAATCCACGGATCATGAACAGTGTTACTGCCGCCCCTTGCTGGAAGAAAGGAGAACAGGTTTGTATCCATCGACCTGGTAAAACCACATCATGTGGCCGGATAATAAGTAGTAGGCTCAGTGGACTCCAAAGATGTAGCAGAAGACCAAATCTTGCTACTATCGAAGAGGTTCAAACTGAAAGACTCATCACCTTTGAAGAATCTGAAGTGAGAAAAGAAGGACTAAGCAATAAAGCAACGGAACTTGTGCCTCTTGAGACCCAAATAACAGTTTGTCAAGACACTCCTGTCTACAGTGATGTAGCATCTGACTATACTATATGACAAAGGATCCGATAGCCCCAGTGATTTTATGTAATCCTGATGCAATACCTACAATTGACAGAACTGCTTTTGGCTATTTCATTAACTTTGATACGTTTTCCGAGGATCCCAGTGAGCCTGAAACAACGCCAGTAAATAAAACTTTTAAAGAACAAGTAACAGAACTTTTTCAACCACTTGAAAAAACGTATCTGGTTTCGCAATAGGTTCAATTTTGGATTGTGCTAGGCGTACTTTATCTCCTACTTTGGCTAATTCTTCTATTATGTTTGGGAATGCTGATAAATGGAAAACATAGTAAAATGGACACAGCAAGTAAAAACATCAACTTGCTCCTGAAGCCACACAAATCATCTCATCGTGAACAAAGAGACTTGACATCAGTGAACATCACAGCCGTTCCTATACCTGGGGGTATAGCATGGGACAGAACTGATTATGACATCTTTGGTCCTGCAGAGCTGTTGAATATTCCACATCAATTTAAGGTTTCCTTAAGTGACTTTGTTTCACCCAGCACATTTTCTGATGATTGGGACTTTGAGACTGTTAATAATATGATGTCAGACTTAGAGATGTCTGCAAAATTTACACAACATAAATACTTAGAAGGTTCATCAGTTTATGCACAAATGTATTGTTATAGTCACTATGGTCATCATTACTTGCACAATTCTGCAAACCCTAGGAATATTTATACTTTTAATCAATGGGAACATTGTCCAACACCACCAAAAGGTTGCTCAAAAACATTCTATGATAGATTTCCATACTTCTCAGGTTTTAATACCACAAATCCGGAAAAGTTTTACTTTAAAAATGTTAATAAGACAGGAATGAAAAGTATGTTAACAAATACAAAGCACATTTATTCAGCAGCCTTTTATGCCCAGCTGTCCTCATTAGGTTTCGACTTTTGGAGTGACAACATAGAAACAAAAACTGTCTGAGGCTCACAAGACTGGCAAGTGCAGGGAATAGAAGCTTTATTTCGAGCCTGCATTATCCCTGAACAAATAATGTTTTTAAATGACACTGTGCAACAGACATCCTGCCTTGGCCTGGCCAAGATAAAAGATTTGAACAAACCGTCCGTACCTACACCTACACCTGATAGTAAAAACACTTCAGAGGGAGGGGTCGACGTAAAATTTATTTTTCTAAAAAACAGAACTGATCCTGATTGGAAAAAAATATTAATCTGGCCCACAGACACGAATAACTGTCAAGATAGATTCCTGAACAAGACACAAGGGTTTACAGTAACTAGGTCAGATCCAAGATATGTCCAGAGACAACATCCAGGGATAGTAACAACATACAGTGTAGGAAAACTGTGCCTTGAGTGGCTACAAAAATCTACACTTACAGAGGTTAAACAACACTTATCTTTACTTAAAGATGGCGTTGATTTAAGGGACTTCTTACAAGGTCCTGCGAAACGACGTCATAAATGTTTCATATACGCAGGTATATACGCCATTTATAATGAAGCTTGGAAAGCGACACAGGCAGAGACTGCAGAAAGAATACAAGAAATTGATGGTATTAATTTAGAGAAAGCACTCTCTGTAGTTGACAATGGGTTAATGACCCTGTCATCCAGAATTTATTCTTTGGACAGCATAGGATCCTCTGCCATAGACATAATGGAACAGGACTTGCTCATGCTACAGCATGGACAGTCGCAATTACGTTCTATAATGCTTCTAGGCTGGATGTTGTAAAATCTTCGTTCTTGATATGTGCCATTGCGTCTAATCAACACCATGTCATTGTTTTCTGTAATTAACCTTACAGATAAAAAAATCGCTTTGGCACGGAGAGGAACAGACTATACGGTGCTGAACATTGAGAAACTGGAAAGATTACCGTTAACTGTTTCGGAAAAACCTGCAACAGTATGGCTAATACACGGGATAATCACTCTGACTGTCACAATTTTCAATTTTCAATTCTGTATGAAACATATACAAGTTGCCGTGTATGAAAGGTTGGGTAAGGAATATGTAAAGTCAACCTGGGAATTACCATACACACACAGATGTTGGAGTGGGGGAAAAGAAGTATTTCTTAGTGGTACACAATGTAAAAGCGCACTAAGTGGTACACTTTTATGTCAGGGTATTAATTTACATGGAGCCTGTGAAGGTTCTTCGACCAACTTATCCTGCCACCTGCAAGGTTCTCCAGCAGCAGTGATAGATCCAATTTTTTGACAGCTTTCTAACAGGAGCTATATAATGTTGAATGATCACAGCTGTTGTGGCATGTTGCCAGGAACAGCCTATCTCGTAACTGTGTCAGCCAGGGTCCCTTGTTGTATGCAAGTATTGTTTCCTAAAGCTAAGACATACGGGGAGTCGCCATTATGGCCTTCATTGAACATCTCTTCTATTCGAATTGATACTTTAAGCAGAATGAAAGCCATTCTTTTACAAAAAACGGTGCCACTGACCTCGTCCAAAGAGACGTATGAACTACAAGTTGCAAGGTCCTCTGCAGAGATACATGCCCTATTTCGTAGAAATGTTAGGTCGTATCTTAAACATGTCTGATACCAGTGGTATTATACATGTATTTAAGACAGTTTTTTCGGGACTGTTAGCACCATTTGAAGCAGTCCTCAGCATTTTTCCAAACTTTATGCACTCTGTGTTCGGCGGCCTGCCTCTCATTTTGGGACTCGTAGCAGGAATACTATTCTTGTTCCTCCTGCTCTGATATGGTAAGTCCGGTCAGTAGCGACACCCAGATTACCATAGAGAACACTCTCCTGGCAATTAAGTGTCGTGCGCGCCTGATACAGATTCTGGGCCTGGCACGTTTAAGAGACCTGAATACGCCAGAACTCTCCCAGAATGCTCGGGCATTTATGGATGTACGAAATGCAGACAGGGCCCATAAGATTTCATGGATGAGGGAGGTTGGGGTAACATATAAAGCAATGGGGTTATTAACTCTCTGGCAAGATCCTGAGGCCAATGTCTTCCCACCGAGGAATCGGCTTAGAGAACTTTATTGGAGTCTGGTAGCCCAGAAAAGGTTTGGTCGATGTAGTGGCCCTTCCCTGACTGCTGTTTTTTTAGACATCAAGCACACAGCAGCCTTAGAGGGCTATTGGGACTATATAACTGTTCCCGGAGATAGGAAAAGATACCATCAGTTTAGGATTGGTACTTTACCCATTAACTGCTACACTGCTAAATGGCGCAGTGGTTCCGGTGCCACTTGTCCCTTTTGTCCCTCCGAAAGGGAAAGTATTGGCCACATACTATTCGTTTGCCCCGAATATAAAGTACCAAGAAGGACATGGTTGAGACCCATTTGCCTCCAGCTAGGTATACAAACAGGTTGTGAGGCACTGAGGATTTTAAAAACAAATACCTCGCAGCCTGTGGTTATAGCTGTTGCAAAATTTCTCCACTGGATGTGGATCACACGAGCCCGAGGTCTTTGCACATATTCATGTGTTGTGTGTATTTATCTAATCACATTAAATTGCACTTGTCACTTTACTGTCTTAGAGCAATACAGAGTTGGAATTATTTCAGTGTTTTTAAATAGTTCGAATTTTTTAATAAATTGAAAAGTTGGATTCTATTTAAACTGGTCATAAAATCCACCACTATTTTATTAATTAATTATTTATATTTTTAACAATGGAGATTGACTTTATGTAACGTCTTACTGCTTTTTGGATGCTATTTGCTGCTGGATTTGTTTTAATCAGCCATAAATGTAAATTGTCCTGTTAATGTGTCTTTTATGATTTTTATCGAAATAAAGACTTTTGAATTGAATTGACCTGAATACCACATGGTTTCTATCATTCCGACTAATCTGGCAAGATTGCATCTTACCTGTTCTACAATGCCTGCTATGTGGAGAAGAATGTGTGTTGGACGTCTGTCTAACACTTCCATCAGTACTGTCAACAGATGTTGAGACTTTGCTTGGTTTAGTACGGCCCATGCATTGTGCTGTCCCCAACGGCTACCGATCCTGATGACGGCATTCATTGAGGTCTCACAGACGCAATCGGCTGACAGTGAGATATGTGGATCGACAGGCACACAGGAACCACCTCCATCTCCATCTCCGACGAACATTGCTAATGTGGCTAACACTGACGGCGATGCTTCACATTTTTGTGCTATCGGTTTACTCAATGAAGTGGTCCAACTTTCACCTACTGTGGTAGACAATTTCTTTGCCAGCTTAGAAGATGTTTTCTCCAAACAACGAGAATGACTTTTGAACTTAGCACACAGCATTCTATGGGACGCTGTATTCGACCTTCACTTTTCAAAACAAAACTTCCAACTTTAGAACTCTATTTTCCTGCGATTTGGCTTTTTCCAAAATTGAACTTTTTTTTGGCACAAAGTAATCTGCTTAAAGTAGAACTATTCTTAGAGAACAATAATTCTTTGAAACACTACCACGTGACAATATTTGACCTTGTCCACAACCTAAACAGTTTATATATTCTGTCATGGAATGGTCTCAACTTTCTTCTGTATTTAAGAGCCATTTCATAAATGTTATTTCATGCCTCATTCTGATAAGCATTTTTCCTATGTCACACTGCATACTTTGAATGAAAATATTGTTTTTAAAAATGAGTACAGCACAAATGCTCATCTTTAGTGTACAGCCATTTCGAATGCATTTTATGTAATTTGGGAGGGATTTTTACACATAATGCTTTAGATATGTTTAAAAATGCGTAGAATATAGTAATATCGAATATAATAAAGTGGAGTGGGTGTTGTGTAGCATTTTAGAATCCAAGCGTAATTTACTGATTCATTCCCTTATATAGGTATAATTCACATTGCCAATGGCATTGAAATCATGCCCATATTTAGACATAACCCATTCAGTCCAAATACAGGCATTGCTACTTCCACTTGTACCAAAAAGCCACAACGATTTCTTGGAAAACGCGGCTTCAGCAGTCAGGGACACCTGCTTGAATATTGATTTGTCCTAGAAATCATGGCGTTTTCAAAGAACTTCCATTCCCTTGGGGTTCTTTGGTGACGTTATTATGTCCGACTTTACTTCAAACTAGGCACCTACAAGGTATAAATATGACTACACTTACCCTAGCAAACACACAGTGGTTCGGAGCAGCTCGACTGTCTACTTGCCCGACACAGCTCGCTACAGCAAGTGCCGAAGGAAGCCGACCCTCCAGCTGACGCACTGATTGAGAAGCTGCATTTCTCCCGGCAAGAATCCAGCTCCCGTGTTTCCAAGCTCCCCTCGCAGGGTGTTGGGAAATCGAGTCCGAGACAGAGATACCAGACCTCCGTCATTCTAAGACCACGGTACGGAGCTGATTAGACCCTAAGAGAAATCTTGGTTAGATTCTTGGCAAACAAAAACTAAACCTATGCTACACCTCACTTACTTCTTCCCTCGTACTAGACTTAGGTTAGGTACATTGGGGTAGGCGTATTTTAGAAACACCAGTTGAGTACTTTTTAGCCTTTGTTATTTATGTATGTATTTATCTATGGTTTAGAAACCATACAATGCTATTACAGTATTCTTTTATAATACTCTTCTTACTGTACGCATTATATTTTGCAACCAGTATTACGATTGTAGCAGTTCACTTTACTTGCATGAGAAAGAAGACTATTCAATAAATCCTTTTATTGAAAACGCCTGTCTCTCTATTTCTCTGCACCTCTGATGAAACGAAGCATGCACGATTGACTAGGTGAAATATCTATCTATTGTTTACACGACTCTGAAGATCAGTTTTATTCTTGGGAAACAAAGTTGTCATGTTTATGTGGTTGTCAGAAACTAATCGTTTCTTGTTTATTCAAGAAAGTTTCTAGTGACCTCTGAGCTAGCTGGCACTCACAATTAAGTCTAATATATTCGATAGAGACCTAGTCGACATAAGTCCTACGTCAAATCTATAGGATATATTATTCCAATGTGCAGAGCCTATTGGGAATATAGGAACTACACTACAATGTGGTAGCCAAGCTTCTGGCCAAGGTGATCGCCAACCGTCTCGTCCCATATATCACGGAGTTGGTCCATCCAGATCAGGCAGGATTTATGCCAAATCGTGCCACATGACACAATATTCGATGTGCCAATAATGATATCTCCGCGGTGGATAAACTTGCCACTCCTGCTGCGCTCCTTCTTACAGACATGAAAAAGGCCTTTGATTCCCTTGGTTGGACGTATCTCTTTGCTTTGCTAGCTCGCCTAAATATCGTCCCTGTTGGAACTGGGGTAGCCTGGCCTAGGGCAAGACTAGCATATCAGAGGCACAGTGTAAAGGTTGCAGACCACCCAAAAGTAAAACCACGCAATAGCACTCAAAAAGAAAACGCTACACCAAATTGTTGTAAAAATACGTACTGGTTTATAAAAATAATTTATATTCTATTTTTTTATGCTTTAGAATTTACAGTTCAGCACTTTACCATTAATCAGGTGAAATCACAATCTGCTAAAGTTCTGGGAGAGAAAACTACCACTCAATACAAGCAAAAGCAGATGTCATAAAAGTAATAGCATTCTTTTTAGCAGAGTCACTGGCATTAAAAATCCACATTAACAGTATCTTTCAGTACATTTAAAAGTCATGTAAACAGTAGTTCTATTTTCCAGGAATATTAACTTATCTCAATGTTTAGCAATAAGTATATATCTAGTCAGTTCAAGATTGACCAAATCTAACTTCAGTAATGAATTCCAGTTTATCCCTTAGCTTAGTTATCAAACAGTAAGCTTTGTATTGGGCTTAAACTCTCATTTAAACATCAGGTTTCTTTATGCTGCTCCCCAGCTTATATCAATCAGGAAGGGAAATAACCAGTGCTTTATTCACTTCACTGGAGATGTTAGCGCCGCTTCCCTCTGTAATTCCCCTCCTTACTTGTAGGGTTATGGCCGGAATCGCCTCGCACCAGGCTTGGTAGGCGACAGCAGACAAAGGGGGGCGGGGAACCAAGGCAGGTGAGGCCCTCACGCCTCTCAACGCTCCGAAATGCTCACTTTCCTGCTCTTTCCTCCTCCCCTCGGGCCAGCTCCTCTGCGTGGCGCTCGAGGGGAAGGTTTGCCAAATTCTCAACTGCCCACGAACCTCTATCGGGCCTTTCCGCTTCCCCCTCTCGGCTCGGCCAGCTCCTCTGCGTGGCGCGCGAGCAGAGGGAGAAGGCGGGACGCTCACTGGATTCCCTGAGGCGGCCGGCGCTCCTTCCGATGCTCGGCGGGGCCGCTTCCCTCTAGGACCTGCGCAGTAGCTCTCGCCCTGATGCTAGGAAACTCCGCCTACGCAGCCAGGAAGGAGGCGTCCACCCGGGCCTGCTCGGTCATAGGCCCCTCCTGCACCCGGGTCACTACAGCGCTGGGGGCATGCGCGAGGGAGCAGCGTCTCCTCCTTGGAGATCGCGCACTCGCGTCAGCGCCTCCCCTCACTCTCCTCACCTCCGGGGACCGGGGAAAACACTACCAGACGGCTCCTCACCTCCTGATCAAGCCGATGCTCCGCACGGCGCCGCTTGTCTCGCGCCAGTCAGGCAATACCGCCTGTCACTTCTCTGCCTCCACCCCCACAGGTAGGAAGAAGGGCACAGTGGTGATGTAGCGCTAGATGGGAGGAGGGTATCCAGCAGTCGGCCAGCAACCAGATGATGAACTGGACAAGGGGAACCAGGATTAGTCCCACTGTAGTTGGAACCCTTACTGCTATAATCTCACTGGGATCCTTCTCCTGGAACAGTCTCTGGGGATCCTAAACTGGGCAGAGGATTATACTCTCCAGTAGAAGAAGGTGATTGGGAGGGATTGGTCAGGGGTTGAAGGGGGAACGTCTCCCTGTAGTGGCTGTCTGTCACAAGGACAAACTAACTGCTCCCAGTGCGTCCTCCTCCTCTCACCGCTGCCTCACTCCTCCACTCTCTGGTCAGCACAAAATGGCTTCCCTGCATTCCGCCTTATATAGGCTGCCCTTCAGTGGTCCAGAATGGACCAGAAGGTTCTAGAATGCCCTATGCTAGGCTATGGCCAAGTTCTGGGTGTGACAGTTGGGGCAGTTGGTGGCCACCATTTTAGGTGGTGCCAACTTTCCTGTCAGAACAGGCCTCTGGGCCTGAGGTAAAAGATTATGAGGGGGAGAAAGAACACCTATCCCCCTGGCCAACACCTACAAAAAGTCAGTAGACACAAAAATTAATAAGGGTATGAGGGGCAAAAAGGGGACAAAATAAATAATAATTAGGAGGGACTTTGCCAAAAAGCCAGACAGGTCTAACACGCGTCCCCCCCAGCTGAAAGTGGGGAGAACTACCCAACCCCTTGGGAGTCCTCATCACTAAGGCGGAAATACCTGGAGAGACCGTCTGCATTGGCGTGGTCCACTCTAGGCCGATGTTCCACCCGGAAGTCCATTCCCTGTAGGGAGATGGACCACCTCAACAACTTGGGATTTTCCCCCTTCATTTGCATCAGCCAACGAAGGGGTCGGTGGTCAGTCTGAACCAGGAAGTGCGAGCCAAAGAGGTATGGCCGCAGCTTCTTCAGAGCCCACACCACCGCAAAAGCTTCCCTCTCAATGGCACTCCACTTCTGTTCCCGGGGAAGCAGTCTCCTGGATAAGAAGACTACAGGTTGATCCAGGCCCTCTTCATTCAGTTGCGATAACACTGCCCCAATGCCATGTTCTGATGCATCTGTTTGGACAATGAACTCCTTGGAGAAGTCTGGGGCCTTCAGGACCGGTGCCGCACACATTGCCTGTTTCAATTTCTCGAAAGCTTGCTGACAAGCTCCCGTCCAAACTACCCGTCGAGGTTGTTTCTTGGAGGTGAGCTCTGTGAGGGGCGCTACCATTGTGCCATACCCCTTCACAAAGCGATGGTAGTAACCTGTGAGGCCCAGGAAAGCTCGGACCTCAGTCTGTGTCTTGGGGGGTTCCCAGGCCATGATTGCCTCAATCTTCGCCTGCAGGGGCTGCACAGTCCCCTTACCCACCAAGTGTCCAAGGTACACAACCGACCCCTGCCCAATCTGGCATTTGCTGGCTTTGATGGTCAATCCAGCTTGTCTCAGGGCCTGGAGAACAGCTTGCAAATGCTGCAGATGGTCCTCCCAACTGCTACTGAAGACAGCAATGTCATCCAAGTAAGCAGCAGAGAAACTCTCCATTCCAGAGAGGACCTGGTTCACCAGCCGCTGAAATGTGGCAGGGGCGTTCTTGAGCCCAAAGGGCATCACACAGAACTGGTAGTGTCCCTCAGGCGTGGAGAAGGCTGACCTTTCCCTTGCTCCATCTGTCAAGGAGATCTGCCAGTACCCTGAAGTGAGGTCAAAGGTACTCAGATATTGGGCAGCTCCTAGCCGGTCAATCAATTCATCCTCCCTAGGGATCGGATGAGCATCAGTCCTTGTCACTGAATTAAGTCCTCGGTAATCCACACAGAACCTCAGTTCAGGTGTGGTGCCTGGTGGTGCGGCTTTTGGCACGAGCACCACCGGACTGGACCGAGGGCTGTTGGAAGGTTCAATTACTCCCAGCTCTAGCATCTTGGCAACTTCTCCATGGATGCTAGCCTTCACCTTGTCAGACAGCCGGTAGGTCTTGGACTTCACTGGTGGGCTGTCTCCTGTGTCCACGTCATGGGTACACAGGTGGGTCCTTCCCGGGACAAGGGAGAACAACGAAGAGTACTGCTCCAGGATCTGGCGGCAGTCCTCCCGTTGCTCAGGAGTTAGAGTAGGAGAGAGAATCACTCCCTCCACTGACCCATCCTTCTCTTGGGACGAAAACAGATCTGGGAGAGGTTCGCTTTCCGCTTCCTCTCCCCCGTCAGTCACCATCATCAACATGACTTCGGGCCTCTCGTGGTGGGGCTTGAGTCGGTTGGCATGCAGCACCCGTAGGGGCTGTCGAGGGGTCTTGAGGTACACCAGGTATGTGGCCTTACCCTTCTTCTCCAACACCTCAAAGGGGCCTGTCCAGCGATCCTGGAGGGCGCTAAGCTCTCCAGGCTCCATCACCCACACTTTCTGTCCAGGCTCCAATTCCACCTGGTGAGCATTGTGGTCATACCACTCCTTCATGACTGCCTGGCTGGCCTCCAAGTTGTCAGAAGCTTGCTTCCACAACTTCGCCATTTGGCTCCTGAAGGCCAGCATGTAGCTCACCACATCCTGGGGGGGTTTCCTGGGAGACTTCTCCCAACCATCCTTCACCAGGCTGAGAGGACCGCGTACAGGGTGCCCATACAGAAGCTCAAAGGGGCTGAAGCCCACTCCCTTCTGGGGCACTTCCCTGTAGGAAAAGAGTAAACAGGGTAGGAGGACATCCCATTTCCTCCGCAGGCTCTCGGGCAGACTTCTGATCATGCCCTTCAAGGTCTTATTAAACCTCTCAACCAGTCCATTCGACTGGGGGTGATAAGGAGTGGTGAACCGGTAGGTCACTCCACACTCCTTCCACATTGCCCGCATATAAGCTGACATGAAGTTGGTCCCCCTGTCGGACACAACTTCCTTGGGAAATCCCACTCGGGTAAAGATTCCCATTAGGGCTCTTGCCACTACAGGTGCAGTGACTGTCCTCAGAGGTATTGCCTCTGGGTACCGTGTGGCATGATCCACCAGAACCAGGATAAACCTGTGACCAGCTGTTGTTGGTGGATCCAAAGGCCCTACAATGTCGATGCCCACCCTCTCAAAGGGTGTGCTAACGACTGGAAGTGGTTCCAGGGGAGCCTTTAGCTTCACCCCTGTTTTCCCACTGGCCTGGCAGGTTACACACGTCCGACAGTATGTGTTGGACGCCACTTTCATCTGAGGCCAGTAAAAGTGGAGGACAAGCCGTGCAAAGGTCTTGTCCTGGCCTAAGTGTCCTGCCAGGGGTATGGCATGAGCCAATTCCAAAAGAAAGGCTTGGTACTGTTGCGGGACTACCAAGGCCCTTGATGAACCAGGCAAGGGTACCTTGGGTTCACTGTAGAGGAGTCCATCCTCCCAGTAAATATGGTAATGTCCCGTAACATCACCTGCTGCTTGGGCTTCAGCCTGTCGCCTCAGTCCCTCAAGGGTGGGGCACTCCCTCTGCCCCTTACAGAAGTCCTCTCTGGTAGGACCTCCCTCCACATGCCACTCCGCAGGGATGGGCAAATCCTCCAGAGAGTCTACTTCCCCCTCCACGGACTCCTGGTCCACCACCGCAGGTGGCCAATCTGTCTCATGGGGTGTGGAAGCCGGAGCAGGCTTTCTCTGTCTCCGGGTCTGTCCCTTCTTAGCAGCGGGTTGGGCCATTGTTCCAGGCTCCAACCCAGGCGAACTCCCTCTCCGGGCAGTCGCAGACCGTGTGCTGACACAGGCCCAGTCAGGTGTACCCAGCATCGCAGAATGCGTCCGGTATTCCACCTCTCTCCAAGTGTTGTGTTCCATGTCATTCCCCAACAGACAATCGACTGGCACGGCAGGGCTTATGGCAACTCGAAGTGAACCTGCAACCCCCTCCCACTCAAAGGGAACCTCAGCCACTGGATAGTGGCCCATTCTGCCGTCAGCCATCGCGGCGGGGTGGAGTACATTAGGAACAACCTGCTCTGGAGACACCAGCTGACTTCTCACCATAGTCATGCTGGCTCCTGTATCTCTCAGAGCCTCCCCTCTCTGGCCATTGATGGTAACCCATTGCCCATACTTTGTAGTATTTGGGGGCACCTGGATCTTTGGCACCATCTCCCGCTCTCCCAGGGACACTAAGGTGACACCCGCCCACTCACCCCCCTTATCTAAGGGCAACTCCTCCCCGAGCGCTACACTAGCTACTCCCGGTGACTTTCCTCCAGTGGGAGGGGGCGGTCTTTTTGGGCATCTGACATCCCCCTTATAATGTCCAACACCACCACATTCAAAACAGTGGAGAACCCTGGGCTGCTGGCTTTGGCCAGGATTTGGGTTTCGGGGCGGGTTTGCCCTAGGGGTGAAACCTGCTCCCTTCCCTTGGAAGTTATTTTGGGGACCTTTAGAGAACTCTTTCTTTTTCTCTCCCCCCTCCTTCTTCTGGGGGGTGCCCTGTCCGGCTTTTTGAGATTCCCCTCCAGTCCCCTTGGAGGACACCCGGGTACTTGTCCAGATGTCCGCCTCCTCTGCAAGCTTCCGGGGATTGGTCAGCTTGCTGTCCACCAGGTGTTGGCGCAGCTCGGGAAAACATTTCTCGAGGAGGTGTTCTCTCAAAAATAGATCGTACAGCCCCTCATAATCTTTTACCTCACTGCCCTTGACCCAACCCTCTAAGGCCTTTCTGGCGTAGTCAAGGAAGTCCACCCAGTTCTGAGTACTTAATTTGTGGCTCCCCCTAAACTTCTGTCGGTACCTTTCTGGGGTAAGCCCGAACTTCCTTAACAACGCCAGCTTCGTGGTGGGGTAGTTAGTTTGTTCCCCTGGTTCCAGGGCCAGCAAGGTGTCCCGACCAGCAGGTGGCATGTACCTGTACAAACCACCCCCCCAGTGCTTCTCCTGCACCCCATGAACCCTCAGAGAAACCTCATAAGCAGCCAGCCACTTTTCTATATCGTCCCCCTGACTGAAGCTCGCTATCAGGTCTTTTGGTAAATGAGGTTTGGTCTCCCTGGCTGACTCCTTTGGTTCGCTGCCACCATTCCTACTAGGAGAGGACCCCCGTCGCAGACTTTGGAGCTCCAGTTCCTTCAGTCTAAACTCGTGGGCCATCCTCCTCTCCTCTTTCTCCTGCTCCAACTTAGCCAACTCCCACCTTAACTGTCTTTTCTCCCTCCTATCGGTGAGCTCGGCTTCCGTTAGGCTTCCCCCAGAGATGCTACTGCCCCTTCTGGAGTAGGACACTGGTCCTGTGAGTAAGTTTTCCCCCTCATGGCGGAATAACTCTTCTACCTCCCCCACCGTGTCCTGGTCGGCCTCTTCATCCTCCTCCTTCTTTCCTTGGTGTGCCTCCACCCAAGCCCTAAGACTGGTCTGGAGCTCCCCCTTCCTGGCACCATGTTTGAAAAATACCCCCATTTGTTGGCAGAACATTTTCAATTGTGACACGGGATAGACCTCTAGGTTTTCCACAGCGAACTCCATTGTGAGTCAGGCAAACCTAGATACACACCAGAAATTTCAGAGTTGCAAGGGCAACCTAAAGCCAACTCCACCCACCACCAGGAATAAATTTGAAAAAATCAAAAAGACTAATTGGGAGGGCCACAAGGAGAAAACTCCTGGTGTAGGTTTGGTGTATTACGTCAAATTACTAGTGAGTAGCTGCAACCAAGTCAGTATCCCACCGCTAGGCACCAATATGTTGGAACTGGGGTAGCCTGGCCTAGGGCAAGACTAGCATATCAGAGGCACAGTGTAAAGGTTGCAGACCACCCAAAAGTAAAACCACGCAATAGCACTCAAAAAGAAAACGCTACACCAAATTGTTGTAAAAATACGTACTGGTTTATAAAAATAATTTATATTCTATTCTTTTATGCTTTAGAACAGGAGTCTCCAACCGGTCGATCGCGAGCTACTGGTAGCTCGCCAAGGCCCCATAAGTAGCTCGCTCTGGTAGCGTCAAAATTTTGTAGCCCATCAACATCGTTATAATATTTAGGCCTTTTTTTATGGCGACGTTGCCCGCCCTCTCCCAAACCAGCTGCTCAAATTGAGTTTAGCTGGTGAGGGGCGGGCTAAAGAGGATCACGTTGTTCGGTTGCCTCTTCGCCACAGCCAGCCCACCACCTGCCTTTCAAACCATGGCACCGCGCTTTTCTACATGCGCATGGAGTGCCAGTGCACAGCAGCAGGCATGGCAGAGCGGAGCGGCCGGTGCTGGAAAGCGTGCAGGTGGCGCAAGCAGTATTAAACTGCTACCGGGACATGTGCCAGCTGCCTTGTTCAACCTGCCACCAGTTTGACCGGAGCACCAGTTCGAAGGCGCCCTGCGCAGGCCTGATCAGCTCCACACCCGTAGCGAGCCCTTACCTTGGCCTGTTAGTTTTGGGAGGAAATAGTATTGGAGATGGGTAAAGGAGCGCTCGCTTATTGCTTATGAGAATTATGGGTGAAAACTGGGGATGATTACTTTTTCGTTTTCACGCAATGATTATGAAGCTGTTTCTTGAAGTGTTTGCAGTGCACGTAAATAATTTTCAAAGCTGTCTCCTAAATGTTTAAACTTCTGTAGCTGATCTAGTCACGGGGTTCGAATTACACCTGTTTTTTTGGCGTCTACGTGCTTTAAAATAACGCACAGTAGTGGTTTGAACAAAACGTAATGCTGGCAGCAGGGAATGGAAGTGCACATGATGATGAGGTTGCCGGTTGCGGCTTTGTAAGTGATTTATGTGTTTTACTTTATCCATTTGTTCAGAGATTACGAGGCAAGAAAAGTGACTGTTATCTGTGAAAGAGTATTTAGTACATGGTTTTTAAAGCGGGACGCAGTAATAGCTGAGAGAACAGGTTTTGGGTTTCCTTTTAAGCACATGCGAGATTAAGCTGGAGGGATGGGACTAGTTTTTGCATTTTAGGATTGTTTAAGGATGATTGTCTAAGAAAAGAAGAATGAGTTGAAAGATTATATGTTCCTGGATCTAGCAGTGCGACAGAAGGGTGCACAGATGCGTGCCCCCTTGGATACTCATTGCAGTCCAGGGCCCATGAAACCATAAAAAAACAGATTAAAAACCAAGTGTGTGTGCTGACAGGGTGTGCAATGCACATCATATGCATTACCTGTCCTACACCCTTACTGTTAGCAGCAGAGGTATGAGGTCCAAAGGCTCACTGCCCCACTATTATATTACAAATAAAACATCTTGAGTTGACACAGCAGATGAACAGTGTTCTCGCTGTCAAATCAGATGGCTGTCAAGGTGGGTTACACATGGTGGCAGTTTGTCCGGTCAAGTTCACAAGAACGTGCCCATTCTCTGCAGTGAGGGTAGCTGGCCAAGTGTGATCATGCACAAAACGCAGTTTTGAAGAGGGATACTTTTTTTAAAATTAGGAACGTTTTGAATCACAAATAATATAAGTTAAGTAACACACAAAAGAAGGCTGAAAGAGCAACATGTAAATAATAAAAATAAATGTCCATCTTCCATTTCCAGAGATGCCAGTGGACACGTCACATGAAACTCTCATCCAATCTTGGCTTTCTGCTCAGGAGAACATTGCATTCTGGGCCTTGTGTATGTGCTTTTTGGATTGGATTTTTGGGCTCTAAATGTCGCCATGCAAAATGTTATCTAAAAGCCTGAACTGTCTGAAAGTGTTACAACCAATATGAAGTCACTTGGCTAGGCAATGTCAGTACAAATATAAACTTCCTGCCCTCATCAATAAACACAGTACATTAAGCGGTTGCGCAGCCAGCTGTATTTCAAACACTGTAGTATCCTTACAGCTGGGTGTGGGGGTTCTCTCGGAAAAATGCGCAAGTTTCTGGGCCTTTAGTAGCTCACGATGAGTTTGATTGACCAGAAGTAGCTCTCACTACAGAAAAGGTTGGAGACCCCTGCTTTAGAATTTACAGTTCAGCTCTTTACCATTAATCAGGTGAAATCACAATCTGCTAAAGTTCTGGGAGAGAAAACTACCACTCAATACAAGCAAAAGCAGATGTCATAAAAGTAATAGCATTCTTTTTAGCAGAGTCACTGGCATTAAAAATCCACATTAACAGTATCTTTCAGTACATTTAAAAGTCATGTAAACAGTAGTTCTATTTTCCAGGAATATTAACTTATCTCAATGTTTAGCAATAAGTATATATCTAGTCAGTTCAAGATTGACCAAATCTAACTTCAGTAATGAATTCCAGTTTATCCCTTAGCTTAGTTATCAAACAGTAAGCTTTGTATTGGGCTTAAACTCTCATTTAAACATCAGGTTTCTTTATGCTGCTCCCCAGCTTATATCAATTAGGAAGGGAAATAACCAGTGCTTTATTCACTTCACTGGAGATGTTAGCGCCGCTTCCCTCTGTAATTCCCCTCCTTACTTGTAGGGTTATGGCCGGAATCGCCTCGCACCAGGCTTGGTAGGGGACAGCAGACAAAGGGGGGTGGGGAACCAAGGCAGGTGAGGCCCTCACGCCTCTCAACGCTCCGAAATGCTCACTTTCCTGCTCTTTCCTCCTCCCCTCGGGCCAGCTCCTCTGCGTGGCGCTCGAGGGGAAGGTTTGCCAAATTCTCAACTGCCCACGAGCCTCTATCGGGCCTTTCCGCTTCCCCCTCTCGGCTCGGCCAGCTCCTCTGCGTGGCGCGCGAGCAGAGGGAGAAGGCGGGACGCTCACTGGATTCCCTGAGGCGGCCGGCGCTCCTTCCGATGCTCGGCGGGGCCGCTTCCCTCTCCGACCTGCGCAGTAGCGCTCGCCCTGATGCTAGGAAACTCCGCCTACGCAGCCAGGAAGGAGGCGTCCACCCGGGCCTGCTCGGTCATAGGCCCCTCCTGTACTGCAACTCAAAGTGAACCTGCAACCCCCTCCCACTCAAAGGGAACCTCAGCCACTGGATAGTGGCCCATTCTGCCGTCAGCCATCGCAGCGGGGTGGAGTACATTAGGAACAACCTGCTCTGGAGACACCAGCTGACTTCTCACCATAGTCATGCTGGCTCCTGTATCTCTCAGAGCCTCCCCTCTCTGGCCATTGATGGTAACCCATTGCCCATACTTTGTAGTATTTGGGGGCACCTGGATCTTTGGCACCATCTCCCGCTCTCCCAGGGACACTAAGGTGACACCCGCCCACTCACCCCCCTTATCTAAGGGCAACTCCTCCCCGAGCGCTACACTAGCTACTCCCGGTGACTTTCCTCCAGTGGGAGAGGGTGGTCTCTTTGGGCATCTGACATCCCCCTTATAATGTCCAACACCACCACATTCAAAACAGTGGAGAACCCTGGGCCGCTGGCTTTGGCCAGGATTAGGGTTTCGGGGCGGGTTTGCCCTAGGGGGTGAAACCTGCTCCCTTCCCTTGGAAGTTATTTTGGGGACCTTTAGAGAACTCTTTCTTTTTCTCTCCCCCCCTCCTTCTTCTGGGGGGCGCCCTGTCCGGCTTTTTGAGATTCCCCTCCAGTCCCCTTGGAGGACACCCGGGTACTTGTCCAGATGTCCGCCTCCTCTGCAAGCTTCCGGGGATTGGTCAGCTTGCTGTCCACCAGGTGTTGGCGCAGCTCGGGAAAACATTTCTCGAGGAGGTGTTCTCTCAAAAATAGATCGTACAGCCCCTCATAATCTTTTACCTCACTGCCCTTGACCCAACCCTCTAAGGCCTTTCTGGCGTAGTCAAGGAAGTCCACCCAGTTCTGAGTACTTAATTTGTGGCTCCCCCTAAACTTCTGTCGGTACCTTTCTGGGGTAAGCCCGAACTTCCTTAACAACGCCAGCTTCATGGTGGGGTAGTTAGTTTGTTCCCCTGGTTCCAGGGCCAGCAAGGTGTCCCGACCAGCAGGTGGCATGTACCTGTACAAACCACCCCCCCAGTGCTTCTCCTGCACCCCATGAACCCTCAGAGAAACCTCATAAGCAGCCAGCCACTTTGCTATATCGTCCCCCTGACTGAAGCTCGCTATCAGGTCTTTTGGTAAATGAGGTTTGGTCTCCCTGGCTGACTCCTTTGGTTCGCTGCCACCATTCCTACTAGGAGAGGACCCCCGTCGCAGACTTTGGAGCTCCAGTTCCTTCAGTCTAAACTCGTGGGCCATCCTCCTCTCCTCTTTCTCCTGCTCCAACTTAGCCAACTCCCACCTTAACTGTCTTTTCTCCCTCCTATCGGTGAGCTCGGCTTCCGTTAGGCTTCCCCCAGAGATGCTACTGCCCCTTCTGGAGTAGGACACTGGTCCTGTGAGTAAGTTTTCCCCCTCATGGCGGAATAACTCTTCTACCTCCCCCACCGTGTCCTGGTCGGCCTCTTCATCCTCCTCCTTCTTTCCTTGGTGTGCCTCCACCCAAGCCCTAAGACTGGTCTGGAGCTCCCCCTTCCTGGCACCATGTTTGAAAAATACCCCCATTTGTTGGCAGAACATTTTCAATTGTGACACGGAATAGACCTCTAGGTTTTCCACAGCGAACTCCATTGTGAGTCAGGCAAACCTAGATACACACCAGAAATTTCAGAGTTGCAAGGGCAACCTAAAGCCAACTCCACCCACCACCAGGAATAAATTTGGAAAAATCAAAAAGACTAATTGGGAGGGCCGCAAGGAGAAAACTCCTGGTGTAGGTTTGGTGTATTACGTCAAATTACTAGTGAGTAGCTGCAACCAAGTCAGTATCCCACCGCTAGGCACCAATATGTTGGAACTGGGGTAGCCTGGCCTAGGGCAAGACTAGCATATCAGAGGCACAGTGTAAAGGTTGCAGACCACCCAAAAGTAAAACCACGCAATAGCACTCAAAAAGAAAACGCTACACCAAATTGTTGTAAAAATACGTACTGGTTTATAAAAATAATTTATATTCTATTCTTTTATGCTTTAGAATTTACAGTTCAGCACTTTACCATTAATCAGGTGAAATCACAATCTGCTAAAGTTCTGGGAGAGAAAACTACCACTCAATACAAGCAAAAGCAGATGTCATAAAAGTAATAGCATTCTTTTTAGCAGAGTCACTGGCATTAAAAATCCACATTAACAGTATCTTTCAGTACATTTAAAAGTCATGTAAACAGTAGTTCTATTTTCCAGGAATATTAACTTATCTCAATGTTTAGCAATAAGTATATATCTAGTCAGTTCAAGATTGACCAAATCTAACTTCAGTAATGAATTCCAGTTTATCCCTTAGCTTAGTTATCAAACAGTAAGCTTTGTATTGGGCTTAAACTCTCATTTAAACATCAGGTTTCTTTATGCTGCTCCCCAGCTTATATCAATCAGGAAGGGAAATAACCAGTGCTTTATTCACTTCACTGGAGATGTTAGCGCCGCTTCCCTCTGTAATTCCCCTCCTTACTTGTAGGGTTATGGCCGGAATCGCCTCGCACCAGGCTTGGTAGGGGACAGCAGACAAAGGGGGGCGGGGAACCAAGGCAGGTGAGGCCCTCACACCTCTCAACGCTCCGAAATGCTCACTTTCCTGCTCTTTCCTCCTCCCCTCGGGCCAGCTCCTCTGCGTGGCGCTCGAGGGGAAGGTTTGCCAAATTCTCAACTGCCCACGAACCTCTATCGGGCCATTCCGCTTCCCCCTCTCGGCTCGGCCAGCTCCTCTGCGTGGCTCGCGAGCAGAGGGAGAAGGCGGGACGCTCACTGGATTCCCTGAGGCGGCCGGCGCTCCTTCCGATGCTCGGCGGGGCCGCTTCCCTCTCCGACCTGCGCAGTAGTGCTCGCCCTGATGCTAGGAAACTCCGCCTACGCAGCCAGGAAGGAGGCGTCCACCCGGGCCTGCTCGGTCATAGGCCCCTCCTGCACCCGGGTCACTACAGCGCTGGGGGCATGCGCGAGGGAGCAGCGTCTCCTCCTTGGAGATTGCGCACTCGCGTCAGCGCCTCCCCTCACTCTCCTCACCTCCGGGGACCGGGGAAAACACTACCAGACGGCTCCTCACCTCCTGATCAAGCCGATGCTCCGCACGGCGCCGCTTGTTTCGCGCCAGTCAGGCAATACCGCCTGTCACTTCTCTGCCTCTACCCCCACAGGTAGGAAGAAGGGCACAGTGGTGATGTAGCGCTAGATGGGAGGAGGGTATCCAGCAGTCGGCCAGCAACCAGATGATGAACTGGACAAGGGGAACCAGGATTAGTCCCACTGTAGTTGGAACCCTTACTGCTATAATCTCACTGGGATCCTTCTCCTGGAACAGTCTCTGGGGATCCTAAACTGGGCAGAGGATTATACTCTCCAGTAGAAGAAGGTTATTGGGAGGGATTGGTCAGGGGTTGAAGGGGGAACGTCTCCCTGTAGTGGCTGTCTGTCACAAGGACAAACTAACTGCTCCCAGTGCGTCCTCCTCCTCTCACCGCTGCCTCACTCCTCCACTCTCTGGTCAGCACAAAATGGCTTCCCTGCATTCCGCCTTATATAGGCTGCCCTTCAGTGGTCCAGAATGGACCAGAAGGTTCTAGAATGCCCTATGCTAGGCTATGGCCAAGTTCTGGGTGTGACAGTTGGGGCAGTTGGTGGCCACCATTTTAGGTGGTGCCAACTTTCCTGTCAGAACAGGCCTCTGGGCCTGAGGTAAAAGATTATGAGGGGGAGAAAGAACACCTATCCCCCTGGCCAACACCTACAAAAAGTCAGTAGACACAAAAATTAATAAGGGTATGAGGGACAAAAAGGGGACAAAATAAATAATAATTAGGAGGGACTTCGCCAAAAAGCCAGACAGGTCTAACAGTCCCCCAGCTGCTTAGCCTTATTTGCCTGCTATACACGGATATAACTGCCTGAGTCTGTGTGGCTTATTTGATCTCCAAATGCTTTGTTTGTTGGTCGGAGGATGCGCCAGGGCTGCCCGCTCTCCCCCATCTCTTTGCTCTAGGTATGGAGCTGCTTGTGGCTTGGGTACGGATAGACGCACAATTGTGCAGTTTTGAGTGGGTGTCAGGCATCTCCGAACCCAAAGCACTCTATGCGGATGATGTACTGTTCTTTCTCACCGATCTCGATTGGACCTTCTCCGCATTATGTAAATCTTTGGCGAAACCTCCAACCTATATATGAATCAGGGGAAATCATTTTTGTGGCCACTGCGGGGTGGAGCTCGGCTGGGTGACTGTTCATGAGGAGTGGTCATAGCCCCAGACGGCTTTAAATATTTGGGTGTTCATCTCTCTTCATCTCAGGCCCAGGCATGGACTAAGAACCTTACCCCCCTGTGGACACAGGTGGGCGACCAGACACGTGTGTGGTCACACCTACCTCTGTCTCTCTTTGGTAGATCCGCTATTTTTAAAATGATTTCTCTTCCTTGTCATCCAAGCAGATTACGATATGCCCGCTCACAATTTTACTGCTATTTCCAGTACCGACATGCCTTTACCCCATATACATCTCACTTAACAGAAATTCCTGAACTCAAGCTCATTCAGGTGAAGGTTTTCATGGGAGACTTAGGAGATCCTAAAATCACCAAAATATACCGTACACCTATTAACAACACTCCTACCACACTCGATAAAACTAGGGAGACATGGCAACAAGATCTAGGTTTGTTGGATGAAGATGACTGGATGGAGGCGTTGGAGTCCCCACGCAGCGCAGAAATTGCAGCTTGCTTGCGCCTCATCCTGTTTACATACTTACACAGAGCCTACTACACCAGACATAGGCTATGGCGCGCCAGAGTCATCACATCCCCGCACTGTTTGCACTGCAAATCTATGGAGGGCACATTTTTACACACCGTGTGGGCATGCCCAGCACTGTCAAAATTCTAGAAGGGGTGTTCACATGTCTGTCTGAAGTTCTGGGATGGGTTCTTGCTTCTTCACTAAGACTGGCTCTATTACACATTACAGAGGACATAGGTGGGAATAGATATAAGCGCCATCTCCTTTTCCTGGGTCTAACACTGGCCAAGAGAGATATCGCCCGGGCCTGGAAGAATGAATTTTCGCCATCGCTTGAGGTGTAGAAGAAGGGCCTAGATTTTTGTATGGGCCTCGAACTTCCGGTTTTCGAGGCAAAGGGATGCCCCCGTAAACACTACAAAATTTGGAAGCGGTGGGCTGACTATAGGGGATTATATCTGGAGCCTCCTCCCCCCTACCTGATGGTGGCGAGCACATAGTATGATATTGTTTGGTCGACATGTCTGTAGAGCTTGTAATCGCTTTGATTATCAATGGCAGAATCTCTCTCTACAGTTAGAATTCATAAACTTGTTAAGGGAAGGGAAAGTGGCACAGTTTGTTGTTTCTTCTTTCTTTTTCTTTTATGTGCAGGTTTTCTTGCAATGTATCCTCTGTGGCATTCATTGTTTACTATTACTGGAAATGTTGATTCATATATTTGCTACCAAGTATATTTGCATTGGGTGCCCTATCCGGCACTTGTACTATATTGGATGTCAACAATAAAAGTATGTTGTGAAAAAAATAAGAAATGTTGCTCTACAACAACGTCACAATTTTCTTGCCCCTTAGTTCACTAATGGTTCATGTTTAAAAGATTATCACTTTTCGTAAAGTACTTCTCTGTTCAATGCTATCATGTGTTGTATTTATGTCAAAGCTTCCACATGCTAAATAAATAAACTTTCTTGAATTTGGAAGAGACTTTATCATTTTCTATGTTGTTTAGTCTATGATTTACATAGTAAATATTTTCAGGGCTCAGGTTGTTCATGGGCTCCAAGATCCGAGCTAAACCCTTGGAACTGCTCTTCCTGTTAATTTGTTGGATCACCAACCTCTACTAGATGCTGCTACTTGCAAACATTCATGGAAGCGATCTGTATGTGGATAGTGATAGGGAGGTGCATTGTGATGCCCTGCTGCCTGTGGGACGAGGGTGGTTTACTTAGCACACCAAGTGGTAGTAAAAATGAAGGAGTGACTGTGCAACAAAGTTTGGTTTCCCAGAATGGACAAGTTGGTAGACAAGAAGGTGCGGGGTTGTCACTTCTGTATGATCACCAGTGGGAAACCACTGCCTGCCCCCATACCAACTGAGGAGCCTTGCCTGATACCCTGGTCCTGCCTCAGAATGGACTTTGGGAGTTTCCCTGACTCACACCAATGCTAGTGGACAGTCACGTGAAGTATCCAGTGGAGAAGCTGGTACAGTCCACTGCATTTTCGATGGTAAAGCCAATCCTTGAGAAAGACTTTGCCATGTTTGGACTGCCTGATGAAATCAAGAATGATAATGGGCCTCTGTTCCAGGCACAAGAATTACAGCTGTATTGGAGGTCACTTAACATTCAAGCATTGTAAAGTGTCCCTGTAGTGGCCCCAGGAAAATAGGGAGGTGGAGCGCTTTAAATGCACGTTGAATTGAGCGCTCCACATAAGACTGGAGCAGGGTGAAGACGGAGAACGCTGCCTTCATCAATTCCTGTGATGCCTCCATTGATTCCTGCAAGCATATCGGCAGACTCCGCATAACACCACAAACAGTGCGCCAATGAGCCTGCATATCTAAACGACTTGGCCTGCCGTAGCGCTGTCATCGAGGGTCTCGCTGCTGGTAACTTTTTAGAATACTTTGCTGGTTTTTAACTTCAAAAAGCATTTTTACTCACTTGTGCATCCTTTGCAGTGCTGCTCGCCTATGCCCCCCGGTCCGTCACGGCAAGTGCCGATTGAACGGAGGGGGCGGAGGGCGTAGTCAGCACGCCCTCACTTCCGGTACGGTGGCAATTCCCGGGGTGAGAGTGCTAGTTGTTCTAGCCCGCAGACCATAAATCCCAGGATTAGATGGACTCGCAGCGGGCGCGCCAGCGGCATGCCAAAGGCAAGCCCGTCCACGCCTGGCCCGGGCCCGGGCCCGGGGCCAGAACCCCTGCCCAAATCGGGATTAAAACAAATAGGAGGGTTTACAATGGCACAGATCTATTACAACTTCGATCTAGGTCGTCCTGCGCCATTCTTAATCCAATAGAAGAAATCAAAAACTGCCCAAACTTGTCGCGGTCCAACGGCTCCTAAGAATCAGGGTGATGTTGTAATGGGGTCCAGCTTTCCCCGCACTCTGACTGTAACTGTTAACAGAGTACGGTAGTAAGCAGGTGAGGGAAAAAATACGCCGGGGCGGGAACCGCAGTGGAAGGGATGCCTGTAGGAAACAAAAGACCATACATTAATTACGTTCCTCCCTACTTCTCCTGTCTCTCTCTCAATAAGACTACCCCCTACCTGATTAGCCTCAGACGTTATCTCCCTTCCTTTCGAAATAATAGGATGAGATGACTTCTCTCATACATCATGGAATGGTATTCCTGAAAGAACAAGAGCCCTTCGTTAAACTGAATCTTCCTACACCGTAGTATCTATATGACTCCTAACTTCCACACATACATACCATACGTTCTCGCCCCAGAGATGTAGAAGAATCTAGTAATCGGTAATAAGGCTCCTGATACTAAGCCACAAGGTGACAAAAAGAAAGTAAACAGGAAAAACAGTTCAAGTGCAAAAACCCAGTTCAAGCATTCCACAGTGACTACCATAGCCCAGATAGTTTCAGTACCAATTTGAATTGCCTACATGTAAGCTCCAATGTCTTCTTTACAGAGACGGCAGCACTGAATCAATCAAAATCTATAGGAACGAGGCGTGGCTTGAGGCTCGGCGAAAATGGCCGCACTGTAGTGCAGCTCAGCCCGCCACTTTTAAGTAATCCTACCAATATCCTTCCCCGACTTTAAGGACCCGGTGTTATCCAGGTGGAATTGCGCTCCAGATTGGCGGGGCATCTAGTGAAGTGAGCCGAGGTGGTGGCGGTGCCAGAGATCGGGCTGCGGCGCAGAACTGAACTGAGGAAGCGAGTCTGCAAATGGCGGCCCGCGTCTGAAGGAGGAGGCGATCATATACTCTGCTAAGTGAGTCCGGGTCCCGAGAAGCAAGATTACGGGAGCGGAGAGTGGCGTGTGGCAGTGCGTCGTACTCGCAGCACATCAGACACAGGGGGCATACGAAGCAGCGGATCCGAGGCAGTTGCGGAGAACGCCGGAACGGATTTGCTGGCAGCGCGAAGTACGGCAATGCCCGGCTGCAAGGGGAGGAGCAGGCCGGCGCAAGTCACATCGAGAGCAGACACAGAAGATCCCAGCTGCCGAGTTCTGGGGTAAAGTGACACAGCATGCACACAAGCTAATCCAGGCTCCAGCTCCCTCACATTTGACATTATGCTAAGCAGGCGGTGACAATAGCACTGGCAGGGTTGCAGCCTATGCGAGTGGTGGGAGTGCAGAGAGACCGACCGACACGCTGTGTGCCACTCTGAGACAGCGCGGCGGTTGTCGACAGCTACTGAGAGTCCGCAGGTCCCGCATTTTGGCTAAATTACTGCTTCATTAGACGCCTTGACGAGCCAGTAGGCGGGGACACTGTCACGGTCGCCATCTTGATTCATAGAGGTGCTCGCAAGGACCTGGGCTCCCCTTGGCATACACGTCTACCACAGTGCCGCTGCGCCCAAGTGAGGCTCTGTTGACCACACAACACTGACCACGTTTATAGCGCTTCCCTCTGCGGAACCTCGGTGCCTGAGTATAACGACTCGGAGCCACGTGTGCAGCATAGCTATATGAACTGGCCGAACATTGGGGCGCCATCTTGGACTGCACTGCACTTCACTACAAGGCCACCTGCTGCAAAGACTGTCCTCTACTGTGCAGGCGGACGGGGACATTTCGTGCCAATGTGAACACAGCCGTGCAATAGGATTGCGGCGCTCACACCACTGACCTGTGCCAGTCGCAGAACACTAGGCCCTGGGCGGAACATCGCACAGCGTGCACTGCACCCGAACAATAGTGGGACCCATACGCCCCCTGCATTGGACGTGGAGTGCTTGCTTCAGGTAGAGATAGATGGGGGCGCCGTGACATTGGTGTGACACTGATTTAAAGAAACGTGATACCACGGGTGAACACGCAGGTTGGCCTAGGAGTAGACAACAACCTCCTCGACGCCTGAGACAGCGGGGAAGGCCCGGACAAGAGCCCGATACTGAAGAGATTTGTGTGGCTGATCTATACCCCCACAGCACCCTGGACTCTGTGCACATATTCGTAGGTTACCATGACAAGGGGTGGCAACAGTGGAGGTACCTCGAAACAAGGCACAATAGACAAGTTTACTGGGCCGACTGGGGGTGCCGGAGCCTCGGGGGGCCCTCCAGTGTCCGGCCCGGACAATGCAGCCCTCATTGTGGCAATTACACAATCCAGAGACATGCTAGATGCAAAAATAGGAGCAGTTGGAGCTGATGTTACTTTGCTGCGCCAGGATCTGCGAAACGCTGAGGCCCGCATTACTGAGACTGAGACCAGAATCACGGGGGTAGAGGACGATGTGGCGACCCTGAAAAAGAAGGTGGCCAACATGGAAGGGATTCAGAAGGGTCTTGCCCTGCGAGCCGAGGATGCAGAAGGGCGTGCTCGGAGAAATAACCTATGATTTGTGGGATTTCCGGAGGGCTGCGAGAAGGGCGATATGGAAGTCTTCCTGACCCAATGGTTGGAGGGGTGGCTCCCTCCGGAGTCCCTTTCGCGCTGTTTTATCATTGAGCATGCGCACCGAGCACTGGTCCAAAAGCCACCGGTGAGAGCTCGCCCTCGGCCAGTGATAGCCAAGCTACTCAATTACCACAACCGTGACACGATTCTGCGACAAGCGCGCATGAAGGAGCCTCTGTTATTTGACAATCACAAAATCCTGATATTCCCGGACTACACTAGGCTACTACAGCAACAACGCCAGTCCTTTACCGCGGCCAAGGCGCGGCTGAGGGGACTTAATATCCAATATGCGTTGCTCTACCCGGCCCGTCTGCGTGTGGTCTTTCAGTCCCGGACCCAATTCTTTAATACTCCGGAAGAAGTCTTCGCCTGGACAGACGAGACTGTCCGGATCAGAGTAAATACTCCTCCGGGTCGAGACTCAGACTCATCCTCCCAGGCGGGGCCCCCTGCGGACCCCCCGGCGATCACGGAGCCGGAGCAATTGGAGATCGCGGTCTAAGAAGAACCCTCCTCCTGACGGTGGGGCGGCAGAGGCCGCTGAGGCTACAGGCCCTCAGAATCCAGAATCATGAGCTCCAAAGGTGTGCGGCGGCCTTCAGACAAGGGCCCGGGGACGTTTCTTGGGCGACGATGACTCTCGTAATCTATCACCTGAGACTCCTGATGAACAAGTAATTTTGTGACTATGGGACGCGGGTTGGGGGACGACAAAGGGAGGGCGGCCATAACCCCTCAGTTTAGAGAAGTTTGTTAGTGGGGGTAAGTTGGGACTAAGTAGGTAGTTCATGGGGATCAATTGGGATAGTGGGTCTCTGACCTCCTGTTGGAGGCCGGAGATGACCTATACCGCGACAGGTACTTCAATGTTGCTGAGGTATGGGGTGGGGGATGGTGGGGAAGTTGTGGGGGTAGCTAGGGGTGGGGAGGCAGTAGGGGGATTAGTTGGGTGGGAGTTGGGGAGGGGAAGGGGGGGAGATACTTTCATCTGCACAGTGTTCTTACAAGTCCTATTGAAACATGATATGTGTGTGTGGTCTCTGACACCTGGGCCATTCCTCTTTCTGCCCATAGATGGCGGTTGATACTCCCGAGACAGGCCCTCACAGGGCAATGATGCGTGTTGTGAGCTGGAACGTACAGGGAATGCTAGATAGGATAAAGCGAGGCGCAGTCCTGCGACAGGGTAAGAAAGAGAAAGCTGATGTGTTACTGTTGCAGGAGACTTCATCTCATGGGTACCAGGACTCTTAGTTTACAGCGTTACGGTTATCAGCAGGTATTTCATGCTGGTTTTGTGATGGGATCTCGAGGAGTTGCTGTCCTAGTACACCGCAGATTGTTCTATGTTCATGAGGCTCAATGGGTCGATGCACAGGGTAGGTACGTGCTTATCCAGGGCAGGATATGCACTGAGGTGATAGTCTTCGGTAGTGTATATGCCCCACCTCCACTACAAGGTGCTCTTATTGAAAAGCTATTTGGGGTATGGGCCGAGATACCACAAGCTCTGGCAGTGGTGGGTGGTGACTGAAACAATGTGATGAATGCACGAATGGATCGCCACAGACTAGGAGGATATGTGCCAGCGGACACACCTACTAAATTGAATGGCATGGTGAGAGGGGTGGGATGGGTTGACGCATGGCGACACCAACACACCCAAAGTCTTGAATTCACATATGTCTCGGCAGTGCACAAGTCCTTCACCAGGATTGATTACTTGTTTGTCCCCCACTCCTGGATTGGGAGGGTAGACTCCACATCCATCCTGCCGCGCGGCCTGTCGGATCACTCCCCAATTGCGATTGATCTACTTCTCGATAAACGACGACAGCCATTCAGATGGCGCCTTTCCACGTGGCAACTGCAACAAGACACCTATCAGACACACATGAGGGAGGCCATTGCTCACTACTGGAGCGGCAATGACAGGTCTGACACAGACGACATGGCCCTGTGGTAGGCCCTGAAGCCCACGCTTCGCGGGGTAGACATTGCTTGGTGTGCGGCTGCTCGTAAGACACGTAGGGAAGACATAGTAAAGGCTGCGGATCGGGTCAGAGACCAGGAAGAAAGATGCAACACTGGAGGGGGTGCTGAAGACGTGGGTCAGTTGCTACTGATGCAGCAATTGTATGCCTCCTTGCTATTGGATGAGGCTAAACAGCTGTGGCTAGCGACTCAGAGTAGGATCTACCAATGGGGTGATAAATCTAGCTCAATGTTATATAGACTTTGCCAGAGCACTTTTCATGCGCAGTCTCTACTGTGTATTCGTGATGGTGAGGGAACGATCATGGCGGCCCCAGCAGCTCTAGCGGCCAGTTTTGCACAGTACTGTGCTGCCTAATATGCCCCCCGAGAGTCCCTCCCAGCAGGAGATGTCGACAAATTCCTTGCTGACCTCCCGCCACGAGCGATCTCAGATGAAGGGCATGCCCGCTTGGAACTCCCTTTGTCAGCGGAGGAGCTGGACACAGCCCTCGGAGAACTAAATGTTGGCAAAACCCCCGGACCCAACGGGTTCCCTTGTGAATTTCTTAAGAAATTTCACCTCCAACTAGGCACATATTACAAAAGGGCACTGGAGGCAGCCAAAGAGTGTGGCCGACTCCCGAAGGACTGGCGACACGCTGAAATAGTGGTCTTCTGTAAGCCGGGGAGGTCCCCAGAACAACATGAGTCCTATAGACCAATATCGTTATTGAACACCGAAGCAAAAATTTTGGCGAAAGCACTGGCCAACCGTCTCCTCCCGTACATTACTGACCTTGTCCACCCGGACCAAGCCGGGTTTATGCCCCACAGAGCAACAAGACACAACATTAGACGCGCACAGGTGGCGGTCGAAGCAGTCCGTGAGGCAGGGATCCCTGCAGCGCTTCTACAGGCCGACATAGATAGGGCCTTTGACTCAGTGAGCTGGGTCTACCTCCGCGCACTTCTGTCCCGCCTAAATCTCGGGCCCCACTTCCTATCATATTTGCAGCTACTATACACAGATCTGACGGCGTCGGTGAGAGTGGCTGGGGCAGTTTCTGACTCTTTCCCCATAGGTCGAGGCACCAGGCAGGGATGCCCCCTGTCGCCATATTTATTTGCCCTGGCCATGGAGCCGCTGGCGGCGTGGGTGCGAGTGGATGCGCAGATGCGAGGTATCGAATGGCAGGAGGGGCCTTCCGATAGAATCGCACTCTATGCGGATGACGTCCTATTTTTCCTCACGGACCTGAATAGATCCGGTCCGCAGGTCCTTGACATTATGCGAATATTCGGGGAGGTTTCAGGCCTCCGCTTGAACTTACGTAAGTCTGTGCTGTGGGTGCTGGGTGAACGCGGTGGCCTGGGGCCCTGGGCGTCCGCGTTGCAAGAGGCGACGGGAGGCCTTAAATACCTGGGCATGTTCCTAACGGACCTGCGTGGGGTCTCCTGGACACGCAACGTAGTACCCGTGTGGGATCGTGTCCGATCAGACATGGCCACATGGTCCCACATGCCCTTAAACGTGTACGGCCGATCGGCCATATTTAAGATGGTGGCCCTCCCACGTTTATTATACCAACTGCAAAACCACCCATACCCTATTTCACCGCAGTGGTTCAGGCAAGTGAACTCGGCTCTTAGTCAGTTTCTCTGGGCGGGGGGAGTGGCGAGAGTTGCACTCCGCACATGTTTCCTATCTACGTATTGTGGCGGTCTAGCAACGTCGGACACTCTGTCCTATTATCAAGCCTCTCACTTATTGATACTGAACGAGTGGTGGTATGGAGACCGGGGTGACCCGACCTATGCCCTTGAGAGACATCTAATGGACCCTGACATGCTGCACACCATACTTTACTCGACAACTAAGAGAAAGAGGCTCCCAGTGGTTACTCAGATAGTATTTCATATATGGTGTGGAGCACTTCGCCGCATGGGGTGGTGGAACAGACTAACAAGGGAAACCCCATTGTGGCAAAACTGACTGTTGCCGGAGTTGGCGTCCCTGCAGGGGTTCCGAGGTTGGGACACAATCGGTATATCAACCTTAGGCCAAGTTACCAGAGGTACGATCCTCAAGTCGTTCCAGGAGTTGCGGGAGGAGTTTGACATGCCTCAGACCCAATTTTTTAGGTATCTACAGTTCAGTCATGCTTTCACACCCACCCTGAACGACCTGGACTCATTGCCGGAATTCAGCCCACTGGAAGCTAAGGTATTTATGGGGGAATTGGAAAGTAAGAAAATATCTAATATTTACCAAACACTAGTCACACACTGCTCCTCCTCCTTAGACAACCTGCGGACTAAATGGGAGAATGATGTTGGGGCGTTAGAGGAGGAAGACTGGAGAGAAGCGCTTAAGGCTCCAAGAGGAGCGGCAATCGCGGTACGCCTACGGTTCATTCAGTTCAAATATCTGCATAGAGCGTACTATACTAGGGAATGGCTGTGGAAGGCGGGCATGATTGCGTCCCCTGATTGTTTGCGATGTGGTCGAGAGGTGGGAACATTTATACACACAGTATGGTCGTGTGACGGACTGAGGAGGTTTTGGTCGGGAGTGTGGGACTGCTTGTCTGAGGTGTTGGGCTGGGAACTCCCCCGCTCGCCACAATTGGGGCTACTCCATGTTTTGGAACAAGTGGGGGGGAATATTTACAAACGCCATTTGCTGCTCTTGGGCCTCACAGTGGCTAAGAGAGATGTGGCCCGAGCCTGGAAGGACCCCAGGGCCCCCCTGGTGGGAGTTTGGAAAAGAGGACTGGACTTTTATATGGGACTGGAACGCCCGATCTTTGAGGCCAGGGGCTGCCCCCGGAAACATTATAGGATTTGGAAGAGGTGGGCAGATTATAGAGGATTATTGCTGGAACCGCCAGTGCGCGATGAAGCTGAAGAAAGACAATTGGTCACTGATCCCGGGTGATGAGGAGTACACACTGAAGGTTTCTTGACATGCTTTTGGTTTACAGACTAACTAGACGCTGTGCAGGGGGCGGGGGGGGAGGGGGTTCCGGTGGGAAGGGCGGGAGAGTGGAGGGGGGATATAGGAATGTTTTTTTTTGTTTTTTTGGGAAAACCTTTATTGTTACTTCAACCAGTTACAAATATGGGCCTACAACCACCAGGGCCGGCCGCTAATCAGTTTCATCACAGCAAGTCAGTTAGGACACGACTCGGCAACCCGGGAAGCGAAGGTACCACAAATTCGGTTGAAACTGGCTATTAAGCATACCAGCGAATGGCAGGATTCTAAAGGCTCCATTTTATAATATAAAAAATGAAAGGATCAGGTGCCATACAATATCACAGAGTCGCATAAAGGGCGGGCAAAATAGTAGGACTTCCACAGTTAGATCGATCTCATTTAGGACAGTATATTTACAACAAGGGGTGGTGAGGGACAGAGTCTCTGAATTAAGCAGAAAGCTCTCACCCAGTCAAGAGATCAGGGCTAGATCCAACACCGTTTTTTAGCTCACTGCACCATCCCAGTTTCAGAACCTGGCTGTATGCAAATTAGTCTGTTCCTGTCCCAGTGCATGATGGGAACAGGGCAAACCAAACTACAAAAGCCAATTCTTACACTGGGAAGGAAACAAGCTCCCGGGGACCGGTTTCTGGCATTACAGCCGTCTTCGGCCCGGTTTGCTTGAATCCTGATGGTGCAATGAGCAAGGGTCTCACATCTGAGAATACCCTTCCACGCTTAGGGTGGACAAAAATATTTACAACAAGGGGTGGTGAGGGACAGAGTCTCTGAATTAAGCAGAAAGCTCTCACCCAGTCAAGAGATCAGGGCTAGATCCAACACCGTTTTTTAGCTCACTGCACCATCCCAGTTTCAGAACCTGGCTGTATGCAAATTAGTCTGTTCCTGTCCCAGTGCATGATGGGAACAGGGCAAACCAAACTACAAAAGCCAATTCTTACACTGGGAAGGAAACAAGCTCCCGGGGACCGGTTTCTGGCATTACAGCCGTCTTCGGCCCGGTTTGCTTGAATCCTGATGGTGCAATGAGCAAGGGTCTCACATCTGAGAATACCCTTCCACGCTTAGGGTGGACAAAAATATTTACAACAAGGGGTGGTGAGGGACAGAGTCTCTGAATTAAGCAGAAAGCTCTCACCCAGTCAAGAGATCAGGGCTAGATCCAACACCGTTTTTTAGCTCACTGCACCATCCCAGTTTCAGAACCTGGCTGTATGCAAATTAGTCTGTTCCTGTCCCAGTGCATGATGGGAACAGGGCAAACCAAACTACAAAAGCCAATTCTTACACTGGGAAGGAAACAAGCTCCCGGGGACCGGTTTCTGGCATTACAGCCGTCTTCGGCCCGGTTTGCTTGAATCCTGATGGTGCAATGAGCAAGGGTCTCACATCTGAGAATACCCTTCCACGCTTAGGGTGGACAAAAATATTTACAACAAGGGGTGGTGAGGGACAGAGTCTCTGAATTAAGCAGAAAGCTCTCACCCAGTCAAGAGATCAGGGCTAGATCCAACACCGTTTTTTAGCTCACTGCACCATCCCAGTTTCAGAACCTGGCTGTATGCAAATTAGTCGGTTCCTGTCCCAGTGCATGATGGGAACAGGGCAAACCAAACTACAAAAGCCAATTCTTACACTGGGAAGGAAACAAGCTCCCGGGGACCGGTTTCTGGCATTACAGCCGTCTTCGGCCCGGTTTGCTTGAATCCTGATGGTGCAATGAGCAAGGGTCTCACATCTGAGAATACCCTTCCACGCTTAGGGTGGACAAAAATATTTACAACAAGGGGTGGTGAGGGACAGAGTCTCTGAATTAAGCAGAAAGCTCTCACCCAGTCAAGAGATCAGGGCTAGATCCAACACCGTTTTTTAGCTCACTGCACCATCCCAGTTTCAGAACCTGGCTGTATGCAAATTAGTCTGTTCCTGTCCCAGTGCATGATGGGAACAGGGCAAACCAAACTACAAAAGCCAATTCTTACACTGGGAAGGAAACAAGCTCCCGGGGACCGGTTTCTGGCATTACAGCCGTCTTCGGCCCGGTTTGCTTGAATCCTGATGGTGCAATGAGCAAGGGTCTCACATCTGAGAATACCCTTCCACGCTTAGGGTGGACAAAAATATTTACAACAAGGGGTGGTGAGGGACAGAGTCTCTGAATTAAGCAGAAAGCTCTCACCCAGTCAAGAGATCAGGGCTAGATCCAACACCGTTTTTTAGCTCACTGCACCATCCCAGTTTCAGAACCTGGCTGTATGCAAATTAGTCTGTTCCTGTCCCAGTGCATGATGGGAACAGGGCAAACCAAACTACAAAAGCCAATTCTTACACTGGGAAGGAAACAAGCTCCCGGGGACCGGTTTCTGGCATTACAGCCGTCTTCGGCCCGGTTTGCTTGAATCCTGATGGTGCAATGAGCAAGGGTCTCACATCTGAGAATACCCTTCCACGCTTAGGGTGGACAAAAATATTTACAACAAGGGGTGGTGAGGGACAGAGTCTCTGAATTAAGCAGAAAGCTCTCACCCAGTCAAGAGATCAGGGCTAGATCCAACACCGTTTTTTAGCTCACTGCACCATCCCAGTTTCAGAACCTGGCTGTATGCAAATTAGTCTGTTCCTGTCCCAGTGCATGATGGGAACAGGGCAAACCAAACTACAAAAGCCAATTCTTACACTGGGAAGGAAAGAAGCTCTCGGGGACCGGTTTCTGGCATTACAGCCGTCTTCGGCCCGGTTTGCTTGAATCCTGATGGTGCAATGAGCAAGGGTCTCACATCTGAGAATACCCTTCCACGCTTAGGGTGGACAAAAATATTTACAACAAGGGGTGGTGAGGGACAGAGTCTCTGAATTAAGCAGAAAGCTCTCACCCAGTCAAGAGATCAGGGCTAGATCCAACACCGTTTTTTAGCTCACTGCACCATCCCAGTTTCAGAACCTGGCTGTATGCAAATTAGTCTGTTCCTGTCCCAGTGCATGATGGGAACAGGGCAAACCAAACTACAAAAGCCAATTCTTACACTGGGAAGGAAACAAGCTCCCGGGGACCGGTTTCTGGCATTACAGCCGTCTTCGGCCCGGTTTGCTTGAATCCTGATGGTGCAATGAGCAAGGGTCTCACATCTGAGAATACCCTTCCACGCTTAGGGTGGACAAAAATATTTACAACAAGGGGTGGTGAGGGACAGAGTCTCTGAATTAAGCAGAAAGCTCTCACCCAGTCAAGAGATCAGGGCTAGATCCAACACCGTTTTTTAGCTCACTGCACCATCCCAGTTTCAGAACCTGGCTGTATGCAAATTAGTCTCTTCCTGTCCCAGTGCATGATGGGAACAGGGCAAACCAAACTACAAAAGCCAATTCTTACACTGGGAAGGAAACAAGCTCCCGGGGACCGGTTTCTGGCATTACAGCCGTCTTCGGCCCGGTTTGCTTGAATCCTGATGGTGCAATGAGCAAGGGTCTCACATCTGAGACAGGGACAGACTGATTTGCATATAGCCAGGTTCTGAGCTGGGATGGGGCAGTGAGATAAATAACGGTGATGGATCAAGCCCTGATCTTTGGACTGGGTAAGAGTGGTCTGTTTAACTCAGACACTCTGTTCATCACCACCCCCTTTTGTAAATCGTTTTTGGCCACTATAGGTGTGGCAGGGTATACTCAGACATGAGTCCCTTTCTCACTGCTCCATCAGGATTCAAGCAAGCCGGGCCGAAGAAGGCTGAAATGCCAGAAACCGGTCCCCGGTAGCTTTTCTCCTTTCTGTTGAAGAATTGGCTTGGTAGTTTAGTCTGCCCTGTTCCCATGATGCACTGGGCCAGGGACAGACTGATTTGCATATAGCTAGGTTCTGAGCTGGGATGGGGCAGTGAGATAAATAACGGTGATGGATCAAGCCCTGATCTTTGGACTGGGTAAGAGTGGTCTGTTTAACTCAGACACTCTGTTCATCACCACCCCCTTTTGTAAATCGTTTTTGGCCACTATAGGTGTGGCAGGGTATACTCAGACATGAGTCCCTTTCTCACTGCTCCATCAGGATTCAAGCAAGCCGGGCCGAAGAAGGCTGAAATGCCAGAAACCGGTCCCCGGTAGCTTGTCTCCTTTCTGGTGAAGAATTGGCTTGGTAGTTTAGTCTGCCCTGTTCCCATGATGCACTGGGCCAGGGACAGACTGATTTGCATATAGCTAGGTTCTGAGCTGGGATGGGGCAGTGAGATAAATAACGGTGATGGATCAAGCCCTGATCTTTGGACTGGGTAAGAGTGGTCTGTTTAACTCAGACACTCTGTTCATCACCACCCCCTTTTGTAAATCGTTTTTGGCCACTATAGGTGTGGCAGGGTACACTCAGACATGAGTCCCTTTCTCACTGCTCCATCAGGATTCAAGCAAGCCGGGCCGAAGAAGGCTGATATGCCAGAAACCGGTCCCCGGTAGCTTGTCTACTTTCTGGTGAAGAATTGGCTTGGTAGTTTAATCTGCCCTGTTCCCATGATGCACTGGGCCAGGGACAGACTGATTTGCATATAGCCAGGTTCTGAGCTGGGATGGGGCAGTGAGATAAATAACGGTGATGGATCAAGCCCTGATCTTTGGACTGGGTAAGAGTGGTCTGTTTAACTCAGACACTCTGTTCATCACCACCCCCTTTTGTAAATCCATTGGCGTATTGGCATGGGAAAAAATAATTGTGGCCAGAGATCTCCAACCTGGCTATAAACTACCTGTCTTGCCCACTCGCAAGCGTGTCTTCTGAACGTGTTTTCAGTGCTGCTGGTGGCATTGTAACTTGCAAAAGGACCCGCCTCTCGCCCAAAAATGTGGAGAGGTTAACAATGATCAAGATGAATCAGCACCTCATACCACCATATTACAAAGTACGAGAATATACGCCGGAAGAAGACGAGGTGGACACCAACTTAGATGAGGGAATTTCTTCTCTGTTAGGTGACCTACTCCCGCCTGAATTCGCAGAGTATGAGGATGATCTCTTCTTCCCTGACACAGAGCCCTGAAAATGATTCAATGAATCAATAACTTTCTTTTTCGTCCTTATTAACTTTTATTCCTGTGTGTATGTCTTTCTTTGTTTTGCAAAGTCAATATAAATAAAAACTTTAATCACCTAATCACAAACACAAGCCCATCAGCAGAACTGTCTTCACTTATTTGCTTATTGATTTGAAGGTGCCGCAGTCTGCATTCCTCAGGTTCACAAGTTCACAAGAACATGCTCCTCTATCCTCCTCCTCCAGACTCCTATTTCCCTCAAAGCAGAGGGCTGGATTACGCCCAATGAAGAAAGTCTCTGCACTTGTGGGGGTGTTCTACTTCTTTGCGGGTGAGTTGACGGCTCTGGGGCCATTGCTGGAAAGGTCTAATACCGGATAAAAGTGGTTTGGCGAAAATCAGACTTGAAAAAGTTTTTGCCTTTTTGCTCACTATCATGTTTTCGGGGGCCTGTTTGGGGGGCTTCCTGGTGTTTGTGGGTGGGTTTCGGAGTCTGGGAGCACTGCTGGCACAGTCTAATGATGATTGCATTTGTTTTCTAGGACATCCATGGTGGAAAAGTGGAGTCATGACCTAGCTGCACAGCGCGTTTGGACAGAAGGCCGAAAAATATTGTAAGTATGAGATTTTCCATTTTGCTTTTTGGCTGTTTGGGGGTGTTGTGCTTTTTTGCGGGTGGGTTGGCGGGTCTTGGGGCATTGCTGGGAAGGTCTAATACCGGATAAAAGTGGTTTGGACAAAATCAGACTTGAAAACGTTTTTGCCTTTTTGCTCACTATCATGTTTTCGGGGGCCTGTTTGGGGAGCTTCCTGGTGTTTGTGGGTAGGTTTCGGGGTCTGGGAGCACTGCTGGGTATGGATACTTTTGATTGCAAGAGGTTTGAAGAAAATCCATGGTGGCAAAGGGGAGTTAGGGCCTAGCTGCAGAGCGCGAGCGGAGTGACTTTGGAAATTGGCCTGAAAATGACTAAGTCCCCATTTTTGTACATTTGATTTTTGGCTGTTTGGAGGTCTTCTACTTGTTTTTGCCTGGGTTGACGGCTCTGGGGCCATTGCTGGGAAGGTCTAATACCGGATAAAAGTGGTTTGGACAAAATCGGAGGTGAATTTTTCTTTGCGTTTTTGCTCACTTGCTTGTCTTTGAGGTGCTCTTTGGGGGGTTCCGGGTGTTTGTAGGTGGGTTTTGGGGTCTGGGAGCACTGCTGGCACAGTCTAATTTTGATTGCATTTGTTTTTTCAGGAAATCCATGGTGGAAAATGGGAGTTATGGCCTAGCTGCACAGCGCGTTTGGACAGAATTGAAAGAAGGCCGAAAAATATTGTAAGTATGAGATTTTCCATTTTTGCTTTTTGGCTGTTTGGGGGTGTTGTGCTTTTTTGCGGGTGGGCTGGCGGGTCTTGGGGCATTGCTGGGAAGGTCTAATACCGGATAAAAGTGGTTTGGACAAAATCCATGCTGAAAAGCCTTTTGGCACTTTTTGTAACTTAGGGTTCGTTAGGGTTAGCACTAGCAGTAGTATTCTATGTATTTGGGGGTGTTCTAGATTTTTGCAACTGGGTTCTGGGGTCTTACAGCACTCGTGGGAATGTGTAATCTTGGTTGCAAGTGGTTTGAAGAAGATCCATGGTGGGAAAGGGGGGATTTGGCCTAGTTAAAGGAAGCGTTTGCCACTATTTTTAACTTAGGGCTCGTTAGGGTTAACAGTATTGTATTGCATGTGTTTGGGCAGGGGGCTGTTTGTGGGGGGGTTTGCGAGTCTTGGAGCGATGCTGGGTATGGATACTTTTGCTTGCTTGCAAGTGGTTTGAATACAATCCACGGTGGGCAAGGGGGGATTTGGCCCTACTTTCCTTTCAAAGTACGTTTTGTCACCATTTTTCTACTAGGCCTCGTTTTTTGAGATCTGATTGGGGGTCTTCTACATTTTTGCGACTGGGTTTAGTAAGGGTCTGGGAACACTGCTGGGAAGCACTCAGAGACCTCTGGGTTATAGTGCGCTATATAAATCACAATAAATAATAAATAAATAAATAAATAAGGTCTAATTTTGTTCTAAAACACAGTTTACAGTACACCTAGCTTGAGGGAAAAGATCAGCTAAATTAATTCGCCCATACTTATTTATCCTTCAAAAGGAGACTCAGACAGAGTACGCACTTTCAAAAATATTGTACTGTCTATTAGGAAACTCAAAGTGTGACTTTTTGCACTACACAGCGTACATACCTTATATTTATTTGTCAGTGGTGTTCTAATATCACTTCCTGTTTTTCCATCAATAGGCTGGGTTTCAGTCTGTGCAATGGGAAAAAAAGAATGTCAGGCTTCACATTAGCGAGCCGCAATTCAGCATCCGCCAGGCAGGCAGTGGACAGGGTGTCTTCTGGTCACCAACATTGATGGACGGAGCGTCAGCTGGAATGGAGGAGTCCCACTAATAAGAGGAATGGTTTGATGCATGCAACTTACCAATTTCAACAGGACAACTACAACAACATACAGATACATTATCCGTACTTTTCTAAGTATCTTTTAAGTAATGTTATTGCTGTGAACTTCTATGAGTGTGACTCTGCATTTCTTTGATCTCTGCTTCTAAATTCATCCCTACAGCCATTCTATAGGTTTTACTTGTGCTATTTTTTAAACCTAATTTAATGTAAGAAGTGTTTCTCTGAGTGCAGAGATAGGCAAGTGAAAACGCATAATTAGTACTGCAGCCCTGTACTGTCTCATTCTTCCATTCACAGATGTCGAAAGTACTACTTACTTTTCAGTAACCATGCATGCAGTAGTGCATGCCTTCGTTTATGTCACTTAAAAGATTTATGGTTAGCTTTGTACCCAAAGATTTCTTTATCTTCAATTATTGTTTGTCCATGCTGTGCTTTTTTTCTTTCTCTCAACAAAACTTTCCCAAATTCCCCCATTCCCATCCATTTTCCAAACCCTAACCCTCTTCCCCCGGGCTGTGTGGTTTTGATTGATATGTGACTAAATGACAGCAATAATTCCACACACTTGCTGGGGAGGATAAGGTCATAGCAACAGGCTGGTGAAGGAATACGAGGATATATTCTATTCCTACTCAGCTTGACACTCAGTCACTATTGGCAAATGAAAGCAGATTTTCATGTGCGCCATCAACTTGATTGGTCATCAAGAACATCCTCCTCCTAGACGTGGCAAATTATTACGCTGCTGTGTCCTTCACCTTCGGTACTATTTCTTGTAGTAGTAGCCAATGTCAAAGAAATTCAACGCAAGTACTAGTTATACTTTCAATACTTTACCATTTGTTAGGCTACATTGTGGCACTGTTCTAGTGTACTGTCACCTGCTATTCTCTATTGTACCGTTCTAATGCTACGGTAAGGACAAACAAGGTTTAATTTTCTTTTTTTTCAGATGCTGCAACTGCCACTGTGTAACACCACTAGTACCACCGCAATGATGACATTTCATCCGCCCAGGATTGCCAACCTTAATCGCCATTTGCCGTGCAACCAGCCCTGTGCCTAGCCCTATTTCCAAACACAAATTACTAGTAAGATAAGCGTTTGGGGGGAGGAAGTATAATGGAGTATTAGGAGAGACGAGAGACTGACACTAGTACTAGTAAAGTCCTAGGACTATTGAATTCACTTACTCTGTGAGAGGCACTTAGTTTTGAAAACATTTGGGCAATTAATTACACAACTTGAATCAAGATGCCACTTAAGTTTCAGGAAAACAAACTTACTGTTAAACCCCCACCCACCAGCCTCAAAAGCAGTAAAAAAAACATGTATGCTAAGATAAAGTTTAAAGTATATTTATATCCCTAACAAAAATAATCTCCCGCAAGACCCAACCCACCCCCACTCCCTCACCCCAACGAATGTCCGTGAAAAGTCCAAAAAACCCAACTCCCAATTCCCACCCCCCAGAAGTCTTTAAAAAAGGGGCAAGAGACAGTCTCCTCCTACTGCTGGCTGCTGCTGTTGACTTTCCGGGCCAGGTCAGCATGCTCCTTGCGGAGGGTCTCGAGCAGGGTTTTGGTGTTGAGGAGCTCCTGCTTGAGGTAGGAGACCCTCAGGGAAAGGCGGTGCATCCTTTTTTTGTAACTGCTGTGGGGGGCAGCTGATTTCTTTGCTGCTCGGCGGTGGCGGGTGGCTGCGGTACCCCGGCTCCGTACCGCTGGAGACCTGCTGCTCTGACTGGCTGACCCAGGGAGCGCGGAGGAGGATGCAGGTGTCGCCGTAGATGTTGTAGACGTACTCTGCGTGTCCTCCTCCTCATGGGCCACCAGCCGCCGATATTTGGTGACAGTGGCCTCCAGCCTCCGTTGCCGGGCCCGTCTAGCCAGCTCCTTCCGTGTTGGTTTGGAAGGAGCATCTATATGAAGAAAGAAAAAGACATGGTCTGTAACCAATGCTCTTTAAGATTAACACAAAATGATTCAGCAGAAAGTTGTGTCACAGTAGAACTAGCAACTTGCAAGCGCAGTACATAACTATTGTGGCCAGTATCTATCTAACCTCCCACTTCTTCATCCTTGCTCTAACATTAGTGGGAGTTTAAGGAATCAATTCTAAGAGCACTATGGACTCACTCCATTAGAGTCGACTATGACAGTACACCAGTCTTATTCTTCTTCTTCTCTCTTGTTTAGCAAAATTGGTACGTTAACTTCTGCAAGCCGGCATAATGCCAGCGCAGTCAACTTGCACCCGAGAAAAACAGACGCCCGCCATGATGAGTGAGACAGACTTGCGTTACTGTACCAGTCCAGTACATGCAGGTGGTGATGCTCTTACTTTTCTATTATGGGTGGCACTGAGAATGCTCTGTTACAAGGGCTACTGCTTAATTAATTTAACTTTCACCCTACAGTGCCAATGAATACTAGCAAAGGAAAATGAAGAAGATAAATAATCTTATTATCTATCAACGCACATGGTATGTATTTGCTTACATATGGGATGACTTTAGGTGCTTTGCTTTTTATTGAGTGAACAGTGATACATCCACACATGAATGACCAAGTTCTACTAAACTTATTAACAGAGGTAGTGAGTGGCCATCATAATAGCTGGATATATGCTGTGCTTGCAATACAAACTACTGCTACTATTCATGGTAGTATTCAGACGAAATTACAACTTCTTTTCCTTGCCTTTCCTACACTGGGACGGACTTGCGGGTGCGGTGTTACATGCTCTTCAAAGTAACACTTAGTTCATCCAGTGACCGTCTACTCTCTCTAGATACACATATGCTATCTAAGAGTCAGATAGTACCATGATCCAGGCATCCATCCATTCAAACTATATGTCAATCATTCTTCTTCATGTCTCTCATCTGGACAAACCTTACGTTTTCTCACGGGGAGCACACTATGCAGTCTGCAATCTCAATAAGTAAGGAATATAAGAGCTTACCACTGCCCGCCACTACTGTGGCAACCCGCACAGCAGTTTGGTCCGGCACTTCCACTGCCTCCTCCCCAGAGCATTCCTCCTCCACCTCCGCGCTGGGCCCAGCACCAGATGTTCCACCTACAAAGTACATTTAAGAATGTTAGATTTCATAGACATACACCACTCACTAGTATTTTGTCTAGGAATGAAGAAATGTGAATACAGAAACCAATCTAATAATTTGTGAATGTCTACTCTAAAGTAAAAATGTCCCTTTTTCCAGGGAAGGGCGTTGTCTTGCTGCACTTTTTGGCACAACTGATGAATGCTTGCTGTTTAACACGCATCATTTTTCTCATAACAGACAGAAGCTTCACTTCTAAGAACAAATCATCATAACTAGGACGAAGGGACCAATGATTCAGCACCAAAAAGAAAAATGAAAGTTCAAACCAGGTGAGGGCTCGGCTCACCCACAATAAATGTGTGAAATAAATCACTATAAGCACTTTTCCATTTTTATTCAACCGTTTATGTTTTATGACAAGCTTGATTTTAATAAATATTTTTACTTTTAATAAAGCTTTAAAACTTAAATAGACTCTGTGGTTTTTGGTCATGAGTGAATGAGCAAAAGGTTTTGCAATTTGCAAGCATGAGTCCGTGCCTCTGACACTTCTGGACTCTGACTCCGTACTCTTGTCCTGCGTTGGATAATCATCATTGGGGATCAATCATCGATGAATTCGGGAGCTAAATGACTCTGCCACACTATCTAGTTAGTAAGGAGATTGGGGGTTCTTCAAAGTCTGATATCACTGAGGTATGTGGAAAGTCTACCAGCGCCTATTATAATTGATAAACAATGAACTATTTAGTGTCCATAGTTCTGTTTGTGCAGATTTGTCCCTGCAACAGTAGTAGTATGGATTGTCCTCCTATCCAAACCAAAAGTAAAGTAGTATCTTATTCTTTCTTGGTGGTCACTCACCTTTTTAGGTTTTGACTGGCGATGCGTACTTCAGTACACATGCGCCAAAAAACCTTATGAGTTGTATGTGGCGTCGGGTCTCCGCCCCCTCTTCCCATTGGCTAGCTCCATAAATGGAGGCTAGCCATTGGGAGAGGTAACTGTCCGTCAATCTCGGACCAGATTCGGGGGCGTTCCCGAGAATTTTTGGCTTTTGGCTACGTCAGCCGAAAGCCTCTTCTCGGGAACGCCCCCGAATCTGGTCCGGGATTGAGGGCACCCGCCTTCCTGCTCCTGTGCGATGGCCGGTATAGAGGCAGGCAGTCAGTCAGTCCGAAGCGCTGTGCTTCCCCCTGAGCGCGTTTTGTGCACAGCCGTTTTGCCCGTGAAAATCACCGCCGCAGCCCCGGGGCCACGGAGAAGCCGAGGGAACCACCGCTGACGTCACCCGGGAGCCGCGCTGCCATTGGTTCAGGCTGCGGGAGGCTCGCCGGGCGACCTGCGCGGTGATTGGCTGCTGGAGTGAGGAGAAACCAGGAAGCGGACGGGAGGCCACCCCGCGCTCCTGCTGGGAAGAAGAAGGAACCGTCCTCCGGCGAGGCTCTCCCGAGGAGAGAGCCCTGCCACCGTCACCCAGAAGAGCCCAGCGGAGAGGAGCCGCCACCGCCTCAAACAACCGGTGAGTGCGGGCGGGCTCCGGGTCGCTCCTATGCGTAGGGGAGTGCCGTGGGCAGGTTGATGTGCCCAGAGCGGCCCCGTTGCAGGCGGGCCGCTCCAACTATCACCCCAGTGAGGAAAGGGCATTTTTATATTCTGACCCTACATGTTTACAGCCCCCCCCCCCTTTTCAAGTTTCATTACGCCACTAATCTGTTCCGGCATTGAGCCGGCACCTGCCTTCCTGTGCCCCGTTCCCGCCCCCCTACCGCTGCCTCGGCTCCCGTTCCCGCACCCCCGGAGACCCACAGCCTGCATTATATGCAGTATGAGTCACGGCAGCTGCAGGACACATGCGAACAACACACTCGACAGACACGTCTCCCCGTATCCCAGCAGCGCCTTTAAATTGCATTTTGGCCATGAAGGGCTTTCCTGGGGGGAATGTATGCTTTCATTGAAGCGCTATATGCCACGAGCATGCATGGCGTCCTTGAGCCTCCGCGCAGACATAACGAATCCGGGATGACTGCTCTCGACCTGCTTTTGTCTATGCAGCAACTTCAATTTCATTTCTTTAAATATATTTTATTGCAACTTTATATTAAACGCGCGTGACATAACCAAGCCGTGATTTGTGGGCAGTGCGCGTGAACGCTTTGTTTAATTTTTAGTTCAGAACCATGTCTTACATCCGCGCTCAGAGCCCTCTGCGGCCGGGATAGGTGCGTAACGTGTGTGGAGCGCACATACTTATGTGCTGGTTTATGTTTTGTATGTTATTTTGTAAATGTGCAATGTGTAGAGCATCCCTCGAGGCTTTTGCAAGGCGCTCTCTCTCCGTCTCTTCCCAGAGCGCCATCAAACAATGCTGTCATTGCCTGGGCTAGAAAGAAAAAAACATGAAACACTGGGGAGGAATGGGGTTCACTCTTTATCAGCCGGTGCCTAACGGTGCTCCTTACAACCTGCCATGAAACCATCACTGCAGAGGAGCCAAGCAGGCCTTCTATAGGTCTGGGCCTCTCAGAATCAAAAATAAATGTTTTATTTGTTCAAGTTAGTTTCTACTAGACGAGAGGCAGTGTCCTTCATACCTCTGAACAAAGGATACTTGAAACCAAAAATCAATGTTGGATCACAGGAGAGGATGACTGATGTCTTGTTGGAAGGCACCTGTACTAGCCAATGCATGAGGCACAGAAGCAGCCATTCATTTACAGAAAGAGCGCAGGCTGGGGGAGACGGGAGCCTGCTAAAGAGACCGCCTGGCTCAATTATTTGGGAGGCGTCACTGGGAGCGAGACCGAGCTTTTGTGAAAAGAATTTACAGAAACCACTAAAAGATTGTATATTCATACTTAACAGAACAACGGGGACACTGGTAAACAGCCTGCTGGGAAGGGACAGATGGGATCTCAAGACACACCTACACGTGGTTAGCTCTGGGTCTACATTTTCCTAAAGATGGGAAGGAAGAGGTGCAAATCTGTTATGCAGACAAACTTTGAGAGGAGCATCTCTCCTAGGGAATGCAGGGCTCAAGGCTGCAGGAAGAGCTACAGCTCTCTTCTGCAGACAGCTTTTGAGAGGTGCGTCCCTCCTCAGGAATGCACGGCTCAGCGCCTCCTGTGAGGAGCCTGTCCACCGAGAAAAGATGGGAAGACCTGCCGAGGCTCCTGTTTGCCATCAGTGATGGGTCAGGTCGGGGTGAAAGGGTTAATGTTAGCACTGAGCAACTGGCAACTCGCTCTGTCACTGGCCTGTCAGTACCGGCCCCTCCCCTTGAGAGCTCAGGGGGCGGGGCTTTCTCCTGGCTGGGGAGTCCATAGACCACGCGTAGGCCAGAGGGAGCACAGGTGGTGTTGTGGTGGTGGCGGCGGCAAGGGTGTGGCTATTGTCAGTACAGCCAGTGCAGTGGCACCAGGCTCGGGTGGTAAAGGACCGGCGCACCACAATTATAGCGGTTTCTTAATACCAAGTGCTAGCCAGGGGCTCAGAGTATTTGTGGCACGTGTAAAGCCCGGGGCAGAACGCAGTCCCGTAAGGGGTCCCGATAAGCCCAAAGTCTATGAACTTCTGTGAGATAGGGAGCGTCAGGCCTCCTTCTGCAGCAGGGCATCACTGCATTAGTCCACCGGTTATGCAACAAGGAATTTGCATGGGGTTTGTTAAGCCCCAAGACCGATTCAAAACACCCACAATGCGTGTACACCACAGTGTGGCTCCTTGAGTGTGAGTCTGTAGTGTGTGAGGACGACAGAGTAGTAGAGAGGTGTTGCTTTTGGGACAGTGGCATTCGAGAAGCCAGTTTAGAGCACACTGTTGTTCTAAGGGCGGGGGGTGGGGGGTAATTGCAGACATTGGTTTAAATTGAGCAGTCAGTCGGTGTTCCCACTCGACTGTGCAGTGTGAAAGGGTAGACACAACCAACAGATGCCAGAGACACACGGACATAGAATTAAATAAATAAATACACACAGACACATCGGTGAGAAAGGTTGCTTTTATTTAAAGTTACAATTCGTGCCTCCCTGTTGCCTGCTTGTGCCTCTGTTTTCGTGTCTCCCTGTTGCCTGCTTGTGCCTCCGTTTTCGTGTCTCCCTGTTGCCTGCTTGTGCCTCCGTTTTCGTGCCGTGACTCTGTTGCCTGCTTGTGCCTCTGTTGCCTGCTTGTGCCTCCGTTTTCGTGCCTGTGAGACTGAGTGCAGGCTGTGAGTGCAGGCTGTGAGTGCAGACTGACTGTGCAGACTGACGGACTGTGCGTACCTGTGTATGTGTGCAGCTATGTGTACAAGAGCTAAGTCATGCTGTGTATGTGTGTGTGATGCTATATGTGTATTATGCTATGTGTATGTGTGGGTCTGTAGCTGTGTATGTGTGCAGATGTGTCCAGGAGCTGAGTGATGCTGTCTGTGTGTAATGCTATGTATGTGTGATGCTATGTATGTATAATACTGTGTGTGTGTGTGTAACTGTGTCTGTCTGTATAACTGTGCATGTCTGTAGCTGTGTGTGTATGTAGCTGTGTATACAAAGCCTGTCAATGTGTGTAGAGGAGGAGCTCTGTGTGTGTGTGTATAACTTTGTGTACATATACCTATGTGTGTATAAGTGCAAATGCAATAGGTCTCACATTTCGTAACCATAAAGCGATTTACTAGTAAACGACAAAGCCATTTGTTTATCTGTTTTACAAAAAAAAACATAGGTGAAAATTTTGACATTTACAATGCCAATAGCTCAAATTTTGTCAAAGGCAAAACCATTGCATTGTAAATGCTTGTTATTGTTGGTAATTGTCAAAGCATAAACATTTAGAAGACTTGAAAATACATTATGGACAATCCCAGAGGACTGCACTCAGTGCATAGAGCTATTGCTGACTAGAATGGGAGTTTAGTTTTACACCTTTTGCCAAATGTGCAATCTTAGTTATCTACACAGACAGACTAATAAGAATAATCTAGTAATACCACAGGGAGTCGTAGTCGAGGCAGGATAAGAATTTAGATACAGTCTACAAGAAGATCAAAGACAATTAAGAAAAAATCGAATGAGGAACGCTAGGAAAAAATAGGTACTCTATATTAAAATTAAAACTTACCGGGGCCAGCAAAGGAGCCTTGCCTGACTGATCATGGCCTTGTTCAGCAGCAGCAGCAGCCTCCTCCAATGCCCCCTTGCCCCTGGGGGGAGCTGATGTACAATATGAAAGAAAGAAAGACCAGAAAACATGGATGATATTTGTCAACCAAATCAAACATTTCAAAAGAACAATAACAAAATATTTTGGCGAAATAGCAAATAGGCAACTATTCCACGGGATATATTGACCTATCTTATGTGGTCTACTACGATATTAGTATTGCTTGATTTGCGGACCGTCGACTTGGAAAGTTATGTAACTCACTAAACAAACTACTAAAAAGGTTCCCCTAGGACTGGCAGGCAGGAGTCCGCAGCACGCGAAGTGACAAAGTCCATTGTGATTGCAGACCAGCGACAACACTAAAAAGTTTCCTACTACATTAACCAGTCATTAAAATACTCAAACTATCAATCCACCACCACTATTTCTTCTTATTGCCAGGTGTACAAAGGAAGGACTGGACTTGAGTCTGTAGGGGCAGATTTAGAAGCCCCTTGCGGCTCTTTTGCTCCATTGTTGCGTGACTTTTGTGACGCAGTGGCAGAACAAAAGAGGCGCCATGGTGCGGCGTATATTAACAACGTGACGGATATGGGAGATGCACACATTGTAAAGCCCTGCGCCATCAGGGGGCGTTCCGGCGCAAGGGAGGGTGCTCCTGCGCAGGAACACATCCTAAAAGTGGCTGAGGGAAATCTACAAGATTTCAATCAGTCACTTTTAGGACAATGATGCGTCACTCAAACCCTGCACCTGCTTGAAGCAGACGTACGGCTTGACGCAGCATTGGGGAGATAGGGCACCCCAGAGCATTGCTGGAGCTGCGCTATCGTTGCGACGCAACTTCAGCAATGCGCTGCCTTTACGGCACAGATGCGTAACGCTTCGGTGACGTTTTGGGCCCATGGTGCGCCGCATTGTAAATACGGCGCACCATGGGTGGTGGTGGCGTGGCACACAATTACTGGCGCATCCCTGCTACTTTGCAGGGATGCGCCGGTAATTAAAAATCTGACCCTTAGTGTCTAGCATTACGCAGTTCTTTAAACTACACTTATACATAATTTCTCAGGCCAATGAAATGAACACAAAATCGAAAAACAAATGAGCATAGTTGCAACGCTACTGAGAAGGAGAGCAGTGCACCTGAAATGCACAGAAGATTTTGAAATATAATTTACCTACAATGTATTTAATGTAATCAGCAGCATTATTGCTCTTGGTAAAAAACAAAAATTTTCAATATAATAACACACAGAGCAGGAGAAAACAGAGTAGTGAAGAAATAGCTACTACTACTCACCAAGCCCGGGGATCTCAAGGCCGAGCAGGCCGATCAAGTCGCGTTCCCGGTCCAGGAGATCCGTCCAACGGTGGGTGGCCTGGTTGTAGGTGCGCCGGACCCGAGAGTGTTGGTACATGGCCCAGCACACCTTCTCCCACCGCTTCCGGAGCTCCCGGATCCCGTACCCGCTAGCGATCTTGCCGCCTGCCATGATGGTCCTGGGGAGGCGGCGCTGAACATAAAAAACTAGTGCGGCCACCTCCTCCGCGCTGAAGATCTCCCGGGCTGTCACTGTCTCCCCCCTCAAACGCCCGCACGGGAGCCGGGCACGGGATGCGGGCCCCTTCCCCTTCTCAGGATGCTTCCCGGCTCCCTTTACCATGGTCTGGGCAGAAAGGAAGCTAAATAATAAAGAAGAAATAGAATAGGGAAGAAGAAAAGAAAAGAGTTTAAAAAAAGTAGTTTAAAATTAACCAAAAGTAGCAGAAAACACAAAAATATAGAGCTAGAAAAATAGAGGGATAGATAATAGGTAAAATAGATCAAAAAAAACTTCAAACAATCAAAGAATGGCAGAGATTCAGAGAGGATACAGAAAGCATGCCCAGAACCATAGCAATGAATGAGAAACAAGATGGCCGCGCCCGTTCACGACCGCGTGGGTAAGTTCGCGCGAGATTTCCCTCGCGATCACACGCAAACTTGTACTAGCGAGCCGCACACTTTGCGAGATTACACATCGCGCCCGGAAACGGAAATATGTCATGCAAACAAGATGGCCGCGCCCGTGAACGACCGTGAGGGTAACTTCGCGCCGTTGCGCTACAAGCCACTTTACCTTGCGAACTAACACGCCGCAAATAAACAAATCGCATATTCGCATGAATTCGCGGATTCCGAATTCGATCTCGTGCAAATGTGCGCCCCGCGAATCCCGCAAAATTGCAGAAAAACGAGTTTTGCAAAACTGAAAGCACTCAGCAGGTGCAAAAGTTCAAAGTCATCATTAGTAACCATTCCCTGTAGTGCTTCCTGAGGGGCCCCTCCAGAGTTCAGTTGCCTACTTGCAACTATTCTATGACCCTGCTCTGACCCTCACAGCAGGCTCATAGAATAGCTACAAGTAGGCCACAAAGGTCCTGTGAAAATAAATTGCACTGCAACAGAAAGCAAATTACAGATAAGGAAGCAGGTGCCGGACTGGAAGTTTAAATTCAGTGACACATTATTCAACCCACAAATTAATTCATGTCAGTTGAAGCAGGGCAATTGTGCTTGCTTCCCCCCCCCCATAATCTACAGTGATGAACCAGAGGCCGGCAGTCATATACCAGAGAGTGGCATGGGTGAACCAGAGGGTGGCAGTGGTGAAACAGAGGGTGCTGTGAACCTGTGATGATGAACCAGAAGTAAAAACAACATAGTCGCGACCGTTGCGAGCCGACAAGTAAGTTCGCAATTGCGAACTGGTACAAAACCCTTGCGAACTGGCAGAAACCCTTGCAAACACAAAAAAAAAGAAAAAATCCGCAAATTCGCGAGAGTTCGCGGATTTTACGGATTGCAAATTCGTGAATACGCAAATTCCCGAACCGCGAATTCGCAAAATTCGCCCATGCTTACTCTGAACGGCTTGGCAAGCTCTGGAAGACGAAAGGCTTTGACAAATGGGAACTTATAGGTATTTCCACGGTCGGAGACATCTGGGGTAAGGGGAGGATTAAATCATTTGAAGAAATGCAGGGGAATACAAACTTGCACAATCTGAGTTTTTTCGGTATGGGCAGATTCATCATTCCCTTCTTTCAATACTGCCCGATGGAATGGAACCTTTAGAAGCTTCCCCTTTGGAAGACAGAGTGTTAGACGGACACCTTCCTGACAAGACGATTTCTCTTATATATAAGAAACTGATCAAGCACAGGACTGATTCCCTGGAGGCATTGAAAATTAAGTGGACGCAGGACGGTATAGAGCTGGATGAGGAAGATTGGCAGGCAGCTGTCTCCTCTCCCAGAGAGGTGGCGACCCCAGCTTGCCTCAGACTGGTCCAACTTGAGATTCTACACAGGGTCTACATTACGGGACCTAGACCGGTACATATGGGGTTGTCAGAGTCGGGACAATGCAGGAGGCAATGTGGTCAGATTGGTACCTTTATGCATATTATCTGGGAGTGCAAGTATATCAATACTTACTGGCGCAATATACACAACACTATACACAGAGTTCTAGGAATTTCCCTGTCTCCAGAGGCAAGGAGATGCTTACTTAATATATGGGAACCGACTGACTTAAACACTTCGCAGACGCAATGGGTCACTCTGAGCTATATGATTGCCAAGCGGAATATTGCCCAGCTGTGGGGAGTGGAACAGCCCCCCTCCTTGGAAGGATGGGAAAACAATCTAGATTGGTGTATGTTCAGGGAGAACACTAGGTACCTTGCGAGGGGACGCCCTCGGAAATGGTCTTTTATTCGGGGGCCTTGGAATAGTTACAGAGGAGAAATATGTACACCGCCTATTCATGTGGCCCCTGATGATCATCCCTCCCGGTGAAGTTCTGCTATGATTTTTTGAATTTTGTTAATCCTGTATCCCCATGGTGTATTCGCAGCTGCGATAATTGACCCTCTGTAATGTGCATTTTTTGCTGATGTTTGTTTCAATAAAAAGAAATATAAAAAAAACATTGTCAAAAGGTGCACAAAGAGATAAATGCTAAGCCTTAAAATAAGAAATGTTGGCCGAGCGATCCAACATGGCGGAGCTGCTCCCAGACCGGGGCCTGCTGCTTGAGCCTTGGCCGCTCGAGCCTGGGCCACACTACACCCTGCCTCCTCCGGCGGATGGATTGTGCACGCGGCTCGCCACCAGACTGGAGTGAGACTCCGCGGGACGACTCGTGTGGAGCCGGTGGCACATCGCCTCATTATCATTGTAGGGGCAACCTCATACAGTGACTGCGTCGCTCGGCGGGTCCCGTGTGGCGTATCGACAGGAGCTGGGGACCCGCGTCCCGATGCTCCCTGCCACTGGCCACAACTACATTGCCTGTCTGGCAGCCTGGGAGGGGGCGGAGGTCTCTACCCGCTCACCCCTGGCTGCGAATGGACTCCTGCGGTGCCCGCGTTGTGCCGAGCTGTGGTGCGTGGCCGCACTGGATTGCCGCCGGAGAGCGCCATCGCAGGCGGGCGTGGTGCCTGCTGATATTGGGTCTGGCTGCAGAGGATCGCCGTGACTTGAGCCTCTGTGGCAGAACTCCTTGTTGTGGACGATTCTGAGGTTAGTTTTAAGGACCCCCCTGGTCTTGGCTTTATCTTGGGGGCACCCGGCTACATCCTGGAAGAACTGTGCACATACTTGGGGTCTCCTAGGTCCGCTGTCAATGGGATTTCTGGGGCTCCTCTGTGGTCCTCCCGTGCCTACCCTGCGGCCGACGTGGCGTTGCCACACTCAATCTGCTGTGGGATCCATATGGCCCGCTGGTGTTGTCCTTGAGGCCCCTCCCTGCATGCTTTACCGCCGAGGCCGCCGTTTCATCTGGGACTTAGAGGCCACCCATTATGCTTGGGGCTGTGGAGGTGGAGGGGTCGACCATCGGCTTGTGCTGGGCCCCGCACACCACTGCTGCTCTATGAAAATCCAACAAGGGATCGCCCCCCTCCCCATGTGCATCGGGTGGGACGCATGTGTGGATTGCTGCCAGAGCACACTAATGATCATCACACCTTTGCTGTGTCCTCTGCGGATTGTCCCACTCCACCGCCTTGCGCTGCACAGAGGAAGTACAATCAGGCAGAGGTGCCCGTTAGGGGGGTGGGGAGTGCCCTGCTGCGGCTTGTGTGCGGGCTGATTCTCCACCTGCCTTTCTGCCTGTCTCGAACTGATCGCTGGCAGTGAGAGAGCCCCCACCATCTCTCAACCCCCCCCAGGTGCTTACACTGTGATTGTTGTGCTGGGGTGCAGGTGCGCCACTCATTGACTCCAACAGACCTCCACTGGCCTGTGACGACCTACCTATTGCCACTCAACATGACTCGTAACACGCTACATGGCGCCAAACAAAGCATGCTCAATCGCTATGCCGCAGCTGAGGCGCAGTCGACAGATCCTGCGGGTCAGTGCTCTGCTGGTCCCGATAACGCCGCAATCACACAATCCTGAGATGCGCTTGAAGCTAATATTGGGATGTTAGGGTCGGATGTGATGTTGATCCGTCAGGACCTTCGCAAGGCAATCGACAATAACAGAAGCCGAAAACCGGATCTCAACCGCGGAAGATATAGTCACCTCTCTTCATAAGAAGGTGTAATTTCTGGAATCTATCACTAAGAGGCTTGCGCTCAGGGCCGAGGATGCCAAGGGCAGGGCTCGGAGGAACAACCTTCGCTTTGTGAGTTTTCCAGAGGGGTGAAAATACAATAATGTGGAATGATTCCTTATCACGTGGATGCAGAGTTGGATCCCTGAGTCGTCTCTATCTTAATGCTTTCCTCAACTGATGCGGTCCTCACGCAGGCCAGAGTGACGGGCAAACTCCAGCATGAATTCTCACCATATTCTCATCTTTACGGACTATACAAGACTGGTGCAACAGCGCCAACAGTCATTCACGGCGACTAAAGCCAGTCTGCGAGAACTCAAGCTCCAGTATGCATTGCTTTTCCCAGCCCTGCTGCGAGTCATATATGAGTCACATGCTCTCTTCTTCAACACTCCTGAGGAAGTGTTTTCCTGGACGGATGAGCGGCGGAGGCTCAAGCCGCATATCCCGCCACGTTCTGAATCAAAGTCATCCTCTCGTGAGGCCACACAGCAGCTTCCTAAGACTAAGGGTAAAACAATCAGAAGGTCTCGCTCGAGGCAACGTTCGAAGTCCCAAGGTGCCTCCGGCTCCCAGGGTGATGGGGGCCTACATGACTCCTTGCCAACACACAATGGAGATTGAGGTCTGCGGGACACCTCATTGTGCGGACTGGGCAGGCTGGTGAATTCTAACTCACTTCCTCTAGTATATATTTTTAATTTGGATTTTACAATACCAGTATTGGGGTTTGAGAACTCTGATTTGTTTTTTTTCAGAAGCTGATAGTATTACGTATGGGCCCACGTGAAGCTATCTATCCATCCCTTTCCTCTCAGTGTCTGAGAACTTAACGTTTCTTGGGGTCTGCCTTATGGGAAACCGTTGGTATGAGACCATGCCTTGCCCCGTTGGGGTAGTGGTACCACGCTCACCGCGATAGATACTTCTATTGTTTTTAAGGTATTGGGTGGAATGGGTGGGGGAGGGTTTGTTTTGATTGATGTTCTTTGTTATTGCCACCAAGGGGCAGATGTATCAAGATTCCAATTTGCGAATTCTAAATAGCGATTTTTTGCGAATCGCTATTTAGAATTCGCAAAATGGAATGTATGTACAAAATCGCTATTTTTTAGGGATTCCTTAATATTCTTTATTTGCGAATTCGTATTTTGCAAATTCGCAAATAAGGAATAATTTTCAATGCATTCCTATGGGCCAGGAGGCCCATCGGTATGATTGTGAAGTAATTCTCAAATTGCGAATTCGCAATTTGCTAATCGCAATTTTAGAATTATTTCAAGGGTGCAGGGGTGTCTCAAAGACAACCTGCTGCACCCCTCAAATGTACATGTGTGTGCATATGGCGCACATACATGCTCTATGGGCATGTGTGTGCGTCACATGCCACCTTAACAAATGACAATTTGTGCTTTTTTAAAAGAATTCGCAAATTACCATCAACAACTAGTTGGTGGTAATTTGCGATTTCTTAACCAAAATTCGTAAATTGAAATTGCTACGTACGTAGCATTTAAGGAATCACAAAAATTGTGATTCCTTAAATGCTATGGCAAAATAAGGAATAGCATTTTTTTGCGATTCCTTAAATTGCTTTTTTTCATGCATTCCAAAACATGCAAAATGGCCGTTTGCGATTCGCAAAGGCCGAAATTCTGCGAATTTCGGCCTTTGCGTGTCGCAAAAGGCTTGATACATCTTGCCCCAAGTCTTTTGTTCTATTTACCTCGAGATTGCCAATGTCGGCCACGTTATCAGATGCTTTAATATATGTCACCTTCGTCTGTCACAAGATTTAGCCGGACCGGGAGTAAAGAGTTCCGAATCCTTAGCTGGAATGTTAATGGCCTACTGGACAAAATTAAATGGGGTGCTATTTTGCGCCAGGCAAAGCGACAGGGCGGGTGTCCTCTTACTGCAGGAGACCCACTTAGTGGGCACTAAGACACCTTGTTTGGGACGTTTTGGCTTCGCACACACCTACCATGCTGGTTTTACCAGGGGCTCCCGGGGAGTTGCAATACGAATTATTGCAGCATCTTATTCGTTCACAGCCGCACATGGCTGGACCTGCAGGGTAGATTCATTGTGATCTATGGGTCTCTCTATGGAGAGCCCATTGTTGGCTGTGTCTATGCCCCCCCCCCTCTCTCGTGGTCCTTGGTAGAAAAGCTGACGACGCTCTGGACCGACCTTCCATCCGTGTTAACCATAGTTGGGGGAGACTGGAATGATGTTATGTCCCCATTGCAGGATAGATGGTGTGCCACTGCCCTTGTTGCAGAGGCCCGAGACTCCAAACTATTCCCCTTGGTTCAAGGCTTGGGATGGGTCGTCACATGGAGGACTTTACATCCTGACACACATGCCTACACCTATTTCTCTAGGCCGCATGATTCATTTTCGCATCTAGATTACATTTTCCTCACAGCGACACACACCCATAGACTGGCTGAGGCTGCAATTCTTCCCAGGGGGCTCTCTGACCATTCTCCGGTGTTCATTCTCCTATCCCTAGACCCCAGAAGGTCTCGGTTTCAGTGGCGGTTGTCGCCATGGCTATTAAGGGACAAGAAATATAGGGCGCATATGAATACATCTTTAGCAGACTACCTATTACTAAACAGGGGATCAGTGGAGTCGGCGGTTATCTTGTGGGAGGCACAGGGTCAAGACTGATTTGCCTATGGCCATGTCTGAACTAGGGTGGCTTGGTGAGCAAAATAAAGATGGATGAAACCCAGATCTGTGACTGGGGGTGAATGTTTTGCCATTGTGCAACATTCCGTGTGTGTTTTGCTGTTCACCCTGTGTGGGAAGGGTATGCCCAGACGTGGGCCCGTGCTCACTACGCCACTGGAGTCAAGCTATCCTAGCTGATGAAGGCTGATAGCCAGAAACCGGTCCTAGGATGCTTGATTCGGTCCATGGAAGACATGGCTTGGCAGTTTGGTCTGGACTGTTCCCATGAGGCACAGGGTCAAGACTGATTTGCATATGGCCATGTCTGAACTGGGGTGGCTTGGTGAGCAAAATACCGATGGATTAAACCCAGATCTGTGACTGGGGGTGAATGTTTTGCCATTGTGCAACATTCCGTCCATATTCTTGTGTGTTTTACGGGTTTTCAAAAAACTACCATTCCCTAGGGGTTCTTTAGTGACGTTCTTATGTCCAACTTTACGTCAAACTAGGCACCTTCAAGGTACAAATATGCCTACACTTGCCCTAGCAAACACACGGTGGTTCGGAGCAGCTCGACTATCTACTTCTCGGACGTAGCTCGCTACAGCAAGTGCAGAAGGAAGCCGACCCTCCAGCTGACGCCCTGATTGAGGCGCTGCATTTCTCCTGGCGAGAATCCAGCTCCAGTGTTTCCAAGCTCCCCTCGCGGAGTGTTGGGAAATCGAGTCCGAGACAGAGATACCAGACCTCCGTCCTTCTAAAACCAAGGTACGGAGCTGATTAGACCCTAAGAGAAATCTTGGTTAGATTCTTGGCAAAGAAAAACTGAACCTGTGCTACACCTCACTTACTTCTTCCCTCGTACTAGACTTAGGTTAGGTACATTGGGGTAGGCGTATTTTAGAAACACCAGTTGAGTACGTTTTAGCCTTTGTTATTTATGTATGTATTTATCTATGGTTTAGAAACCATACAATGCTTTTACAGTATTCTTTTATAATACTCTTCTTACTGTACGCATTATACTTTGCAGCCAGTATTACGATTGTAGCAGTTCACTTTACTTGCATGAGAAAGAAGACTGTTCAATAAACCCTTTTATTAAAAACGCCTGTCTCTCTATTTCTCTGCACCTCTGATGAAACGAAGCATGCACGATTGACTGAGTGAAATATCTATCTATTGTTTCCACGACTCTGAAGATCAGTTTTATTCTTGGGGAAACAAAGTTGTCATGTTTATGCGGTTGTCAGAAACTAATCCCTTCTTGTTTATTCGAGAAAGTTACTAGTGACCGCTGAGCTAGCTGGTACTCACAATTAAGTCTAATATATTCGATAGAGACCTAGTCGACATAAGTCCTACGTCAAATCTATAGGATATATATTCCAATGTGCAGAGCCTATTGGGAATATAGGAACTACACTACATGGCGCCCAACGTTTGGTAAGGCACTCATTTAATGCTAGATACTAGAGTAACTCAGTGGTGCTTTTCACAGAGACACCTTTTTCCCTTAAAATACTCCAATAGACGTCTGGAGTGGGTAAAGGGATAAAATATCCGCCATAACAGTGTAGGACGAAAATCCTATGTATTCGTTTTTGGTTGATTCAACGCTGAAGGATACAGTGTTCCAAAAAATTATGCACTGTATCTTTGTTTCCTTGAAACTTGCTCTGCAAACTTTAATTTAACAATGTCGCTTGACGGCAATAACGCAACCGTTGTAGCTGCAGCAACTGCAAACCAACCGGGTATAAACATTACAGGTTTCCAAGAAACCGACCCGGATGCTATAATCATCCCGGAAAACCTATGGAAAACCATTGCTATAAAGCTTATAATAAATGGCCTATCACCTAGAGGTGGTAGGGTAATTTTTGTCATAGAGGCACACGAATATCTGCAGACAGAGGTAATCTATTCATGGATAGTCTTGCCTGAAGCAAATGCAGTATCGCATGTGTTTGACTTCTACAACGTAGAGGATAATCCAACGGAATACGTTCCTTTCGAGGACATTGAAATTCCACTAACTTACCAAGAGCATCAGCTCTGGTTTAAAGGCGCCCTACAACATCAAAATCACATTACCAGGCTTGGTCCACTAGGTAGACCAGGAGCAATATGGCCGGTACTAGCCAGCTTTACACCACATCCTGACATTGAAGAAATGTCACGTGAAGAACTGTTAGTTCAACTAAAACAACTAATAAAAATACATAGACAATTGGTTCAATATGTAATGCAGACTCTAACAGTCCAACCTCCTATAAAGATTCCACAACAAACTCCTCACCAGGGGAACACAAATAAAATAACACCACAGACTATACAATCAGTCATTGGTAAATTACCCGCAAAAAGGGAACAAATTCCATTCTGGATAGCTCAAAAAATGACTGAAATCGAGGCAGTATTTCCTGACAGTACACCTCATGAGAAACACAGAATTGTAACAATCTGTTTACCAATGGGGATTACAGCACACCTGGAGGACTGCAACACTTGGGGTACAGTCTTTGCTGCAATTTACACAAAAACACATGGTGTTCCGTTAATGGCGGTGATACCAGACGTCCTGAAACAGATTCAAAATGAATACGGGGCAGAGCCTGCTTTAAATCTGGGTATGAAATTACTGAAAGATTTCAAACAGGTATCAGCTATAATATTAGCTAATATTAAAGGTGAAGCAGCATCCGTGGGGATCTGCCAAAAAATAAAAGAAATTGATATAACTGAGCAACGATATGAACTGGCCAGAATAATTAAAAAACCCTATGAAGAACTAGGTAGAGATAGTTTTGGTGGGAAACCAGTAAAACCCCAACTAACAGAAAATCCTGAAAAGGTCTTTATTAAAAACACTCTCACTACTCCTAAAAAGAGGTGGGAAAATACTAAACAAACTTCTAATGAGAAGCGTTCTCAGTCCCGAGGAAGGTCTCCTCAAAAGGAGCCCTCTAAAAAGAGGTATAACCTCAGGAACAGGGATAATTTGAGAAAACCTGATAGATATCAAGATACTGATACACGTTCCTCTCGTACCTTTCAGACTTCCTCACAAAAATCGGAAAGAAGAGGACGGTCAGAACACAAGGAAAAACGCGTGAAGTCCAAAGATAATCAACATGTTCCAAAAAATAACAAAACCCAATTCACCAAAAAGAAGGTAGCATGTCTAAAAATCAGACATGCCGAGGATCTTCAGGACACAACTAAAGAACGGGGAGTGGGCCCAGACAATGTTGGACAGCGCAGCAGAAGTCACCATAGCTCGCAAGATCTTGAAGGATCATCTGTAGACAGTGAACTTGAATGAGTACATTCAAGTAGAAACAGCTGGTACCAGGGTTAGTGTACCCCATAAGGTATATGAAGTAACGCTCCGGATGGAGGGGGACATACCTAGGAAAATAAGAGCACTCTTTTGGGAAAAGCTCTCTAAGGGTTATGACATTCTTCTAGCTGAAAAAGACTGGCAACCAAAATTTGTCAGGGAGCGCTCACATGGCGAAGACATCATTATGCCAGCCTTCTCTAATCATATTCCAATTAATTTAAAATACACCTATGCCAGAAAATGGGCCTGTAGCCCAAGCTGCAGCATTATATAAAAATCATGTGGAATGGGATGAGGATTCCCCTCACCACAAAATCCAGTTAAAAACTCAACCAACTCCACAGAGGCAGTATCCAGTCAAGCAAGAAGCTAAATAACTGGTCCGGGAAATATTAGATCAACTTGAATACCAAGGGGTGATTGAAGCATGCACCTCATCAATGAACAATCCTTTGTTTCCTGTTTCCAAACCAGACAATACATATTGTCTAGTTTTGGACTACAGACATTTAAACTCTTGTTGCAAAACCTTTGAAGTACAAAATGCACACAGTGCAGCACTGATGAATAAAATTGTGCGCAAAAAATATAAAACCACATTAGATATTTCTAATGGTTTCTTCTGTCAAAACATTGCACCTGAAAGCAGGAACTTGACCGCTTTCTCAATTATGGGGACACCACGTCACTTCTGTCGTCTCCCCCAGCGATTCAAGAATAGTCCGGGGTTATTTTCAGCCAGAGTAACAGAGTACAAACGTATGATGATGAGGCATTATCTTATGTCGATGACATCTATCTAACAGACAATGACTTGGACAGGCACTTGAACAGAGTGAATACCATTATTCTTAGATTCGCCTCTGAAGGGTACAAATTCAACTTCAAAAAATCGAGAATTGCCCACCTCAAAGTCCTTTTTCTAGGATACAAGTTATCAAGTGAAGGCAAAAGTCTGGCAGCCAACTTTTTAGAAAAGTGTGCGTTGCTCCAACCTCCAAAAACACTGAAAAACTTACAGTCAATTCTAGGTTTCCTGAATTTCTAAAGAACATACATTCTAAACTACGCAGAAAAGGTTAAACCTCTCTACGAATTAATCAAACCTGATTTCAAAACTACTAATTGGACACAAAAACACACGGAAATTTTGCGTTCAGTGCAAACAGACATGTTAGCAACATCACATTTACAGACATGCGTAAACGTACGCAACCTTGTAATCAGATTAATCCCAGGAAAATGTGGATTCACGTACTTAAACTTTAACCCCTTCGCCGCGGGGCTAATTCCCCCGCGGCGCTGGGGGGAGGGGGCGTGCAGCGCGACGGTGCTTGTAACAAACTCGGCTCATCACGCTGCACAATGGTGCTGTGCTCATGACGAGCTGAGCTTGTCATGACCACGCCCGTTTCCGTGGAACGCTCAACACAGCAGGGGAATTAGCCCCGCGTGTGAGCGCCTCGGTGGTCATGACACACAAGGTGTTAATGAAGGTGAAAAAGTACCAATTGCTTAAATATCACGCTTGTACACACAAGCTGAAATGAAATTCACTTCAACAGAAAAAATTCTGACAGCGGTTCAAACTGCAGTAGAAAAAGAGAGAGCTCTCGCACAGGGTAAACGCATAATCGTTGTTATCCTGTACCTGCCTTAGAAGCAGTGACAAAAGCTAGCATTCCAAATGCAGAAGGCTTTACATCCAAAATGGATATAATGGGTTAACTCTCTTGCTGCAACAGAAGTTGAATACTTTTTTGACCCCTACTTGAAACACACAAGAATTTCTACAATACGAACAAGAATGTCCTCTGCCAACTGAGATTCTACCTCTAGAAAAGTATGAATGTATACTTTATACAGACGGATCAGCACAGCCCGCAATTGGGGGTAAACACGCTTATAGTGCTGTGTGCGCAATTGTTAAAGGTCGCTGGCGCGATGGTAAAATCTGACCTATCTTCACAAAAACACAATCTCTCTGAGACTGTACAGCTCAGCGAGCTGAACTACAGGCTTTCAAGATGGCACTTGAAAATAGCGATCGCGAATTCGCCACACTCGTAGTGTGCGATTTGTATTACTGCGTTCAATCTTACAATGAATACTTGCAGAACTGGGTTCAAAACGGTTTCAAAGATGCAAAAGGTGGCACAATCAAGCATAAGTTGCTTTGGGAACAAGTAGTTCAATTAGAGAAAGAACTACAAAAGACTCACATGATCCATACACTGAGTCATCAGCGTGATGGCGTTCATGTTGCAGGGAATTCATTGGCTGATGAATTAATTTTAGATTAACCACTAGCGTGCGCTTACCTGGACCACTGTGGTCCCTTACAGAGGGATGGTAACTACAAATATATCATGGTCGCAGTGGATTCATGCTCCAGATTTTTTGGGATGTGCCTCAGCGTTCGGTTGACGCCCGAACTGTTATAAAAGATTTGCGAGTCTTCATCTGCACATACGCAGTCGGCATGCTACATTCTGACCAGGGTCCTGCTTTTCGCTCCAAAGCTTACAAGGAGGCCATAGCCAATCTGGGCGTTGCATTGTGGTATTCAAGTCCATTCCATCCTGAGGGAAATTATGTAGTGGAAAGAAAAAAAGGGGACATAAAGCCATCTATAACAGCTAGGGTATTAGGCTCGGTTGATGGGTGGGTCAAACATCTAATAAGTGTCCAACGTAGTCTAAATAATCTGCCAAGAAATTCTCTGGGTGGAATCACTCCATACGAAATCCTTTTTGGTACTAGCATGATTGTCCAGGATCTTGATTGTCACACTTCAGTGGTGGAACAAAAACCCTTTGATATCAAAGACTGTTTGGCTGTTTTGCAGGACTTAAATGAAAAAAGGAGAAGCCAAAGCAACACAATACAGAAGCCAACGACCACTGAAGGAGAACCACCCGTCCCAGCAAGGCCTGTCTGGATTCCAAAGATTGGGGATCTAGTCAGAGAAAAGATCACGGATAAGAAGGAATTTGCGCCTTCTAACAGTAAGTCAGTACTGAAGGACCGGGTTTTAGAACCCAGAGGCGTCAGGGAGAAAGCCCGATGCCTTTGAGTTCCCCTGCCTTGGCAAACAGAGACACGGGATACTTCTTGATGACGTCAAAGACCAAAGTTTATTGGCTGCAACCAGGAACAGAGATCTACGAAGCACACACGGGTGGTTCGCTAGAGACTGCACAAATTCAATGAGCGGAGCATGGTCTTTAATGCCAAAAATCAAGCCTCAGGCAACATTCAAAATTAGCATTGGGGTCATACAAACTGACCAATGACAGTGTGACAATTCAAAAGTAGCGCATGACGACAATCCCACTTTCCATTGTCCAGCCCACCAGAAATGACCAAGCAAAATCCAACATTCCTGTTCGAACGGGCCGGACAAACCCATCATAAAACCCTCAACCCAAATCAGTGATTATGTCCTAAAGGAAGGAACAGAAACAGATTGGAAGCAAGATAGAAAGGTGGGAGCAGTGTACTGTAAACTCGGGCATGTCCTGCTCTTTGATATTTATCTGACCAGCTGCTTAACAAGGAACTGGCTCAGCGAGGTCAGCCTCGGGCAAGGAGTCAGTTCGGCCAGGTCATTCAGAAGTCAGTTAAGGCATACGTGTCTCAAGGACTCGTTCGGCCGCAGTCATCGGCCTATGTGAGGGCAACCACTCAAAATGGCTGCCGTACACAAAATGGAACCCGAGGGTTCAAACAAAATCCCTAAATACGTAGTGTTCTCATAGATCGATTCATGCGAAAACACTCGTATACACTACACTCGCCATTTGCGGTCTGCTGACACCTAAATCGTCTATTTCCAACGACCTTTATTGAACGGGTTCGGAACCACCGAACCAGACCCACAAACTCACGGAACTACAGACCTCCTTTTGCCCTTACATAGGCAACAGACCCAAACCCATGTCAATCTGAATCCGGATCTATATTCATCAGATCATCGATGTGTTGCTGTAGCATCATCCTATTACTTAGTACCTCTCTCTGGACAGGTCTCTTTGCACATGCAGTAGCACAGAGGCCACAAATAGCAGGAGCACACTGTACACAGAGACAGAACAGGAAAAGGATAGCTAAGACCATCCCAATGACAATCAGAATCTTCCAACCCCAAGTGGATTTCAATCCCCATAACCATCCCATCAACGACCAATCTCTTTTGTCCAAATGGACAGAATCGGAGATCTTATGTAGCTTGGAAATGGCCTGGAAAACTGACGGAGCGTTGTCTGGAATGAAAACGCAGCAGCTTGATTGAATCAGTTTACAAACTCCACCTCGATCTGCTAGTATGACATCAAGGGCAACTCTATTTTGGAGTGTCATAAGTCTATCCGACTGGAGCTCAGCAGTCAAGTTACTAAGGGCACCGGTAGTTTCGACTATGGTGGACTCAACCACTCTCGTCAACTGGTGAAAATTCCTGCTATTAGCCATCGGTCCCCAGAACGGCAAAAAACCCTTAAAGAAATCTCCCAACTCTTGCCCTGCAGTGTCTTCTTGGCTAAAGACACCTCTAGCAACTCTCGTCTTATGGTAATCTGCCGCAGCTGTAAAAGTGGGAGGCAACAGGAAAGAAACAAAACATGTGCCCGAAAAATCAGGGAGCAACCATCTATACGCTTTGTCATAGCAAACAAAGTAGGTACCCTTAGCAGCTAAAAATGCTGGGGAAGACTGAGACGTAAATACGTAAGTATCAGTACAAACGCTCTTCCCTAACTGAGCTCTCGGATTCTTGCCATTATCCTGCAGACAATAGCGACCCTGATGGGGCACTATCCAAATCGGTGGAGAACTCTTCGCTCGCTGGTTAACACTCAGACTAACTCCATATCCAGTAATGTCCCAACCACTATAGGGTTGCTTCTCATCTATCGGAATAGTTTCAACGGCATTAGTCCCTTTGACCATGTCGACTATGCCTCTTGCAACAGCACTATTCTTCGGGTTGTCCTTCAGTGAACATAGGGGATAAACACTATGGGCATAAATAAACATCGTTCTGTAAGCCCAAATTGAACCATTCAAACTAAAAGGCAAAACTAAATACGGAATACCCTTATCAGTCGTATGGGGCATTAGACCACAGATCCAACAGTTTGTCGTGTTCATCACTAACTGGTGTTGGTGCAAAAGTTGAATAAAGGGAGGTACCAACCAAGTCAGTATGGTGTCGGAATATGGATAGAGTAATGATAACGGAACGGGCGGTATACTCCAATCGTGCCTGCCCGAGGAAGTGGAATAAAATTTGGACCAAGTGGAATGTGTATAGGGGGGAGATTTGTGATCCTTTGCCAGAAGACGATCAAGATGATTCAGATGAGGAAGAGGCAGAGGGCTAGTATACCGCACATCTTGGGGAGAGAGAGCGCCGGAGGCGGGGTGGTGACATTCAGCCAGAATGGGGTGCAGGGAACCCGCGGGTGGAATTTGGGGGTCACTACTTGGGAGAGATGTCCACAATGACAAGTATACAGTAACTGGGATCAGACTGCGGGAATGGGAGGGACTCTGGTGAGGGACGTCTTGGTAAGAAGACTACGTAAGCACGATATTGTTATTTACATGACCGCTTTGATATTCCTAACAGTTATTTCGTTTCTGTTGTTCGGGAGGGGGAGGGGGAGGAAAAACAAAAAATTACACCAAAAACCAATAATTTTTTTAATGACTTATGCATGTGCTGCACCTTTTCCTTTCGGCAGCTGTACCATCGTTTCTACTACTGGAAAGTGAACTATTGAATGTACATTGTTGCCATTTGATCTAAAGACTACTATAGCGGCCGGCCCGTTGGGTTGTAGGCGTTCCGCTGTGTAATTTAAAGGTGCAATAAAGGTTTTTGCAAAAAAAAAAAAAGTTGAATAAAGGAATTATTAGCAAATTCCAATTGTCTAACTACCTCATGTTTAGGCAAAGGGTGAAAAGAATGAGAAGAAATAGTAGGTGTAGGTGTAGGTTGCACAGTGGGAACAAACGTTACTTTAAAAGAGAATGTCACATAACCAATTATGAATGTCATCAAACTCAATAGCAAAAATACACACGGTATTAGAAAACGTTTCTTTGAGATCAATTTACATATCTTCTTTCTAAAAATCATTGTCCGTGCAGGTCTCTCCAACTCGAAGAAATCCATCCTAAACTAAATATGCTGCTCGCGATGGTAGGGTGTTCTATGCTAAGGAAGGCCTCTGTCAACCCAGGGCAACTCCCTTAGGCCAACCAGAACCCTCGACCTAGTGTCTCAGGCTTGCACTCCAAAGACTTTCGGCAACCGCGACCCTACAGCTGAACCCGGATGGCGGTTTGAAAAACAAAAATGAGTAGATCCTCGGTGGAGAGTTAACCTGCAAACAACAAAAAATCATAAACTTTATTTATATTTTATTTGTCCATGACTCTCGGTCGCAAATTATAGCGGCTTCTTCCAGGCAATTCTTGATTTTTAAACAACAAATCAAGCTCAGTAGTGTTCAATCGATTCGAAGGAGGCACAGCTTCTTGTAAAAGATCGTCACTTTGTCTCTCAGAGTTCGTACCAATCAGACGAGCATCGCTGAATGGCAAAAATCGTGGAACAGTTTCTGTTTCATAGTCTGGAAGTCCTTCCTGGACCCACTTATCGTACGGTAAGGGCAAAGGTGCTCGCTTACAGTGTACACCGTGGATCCAGTTTCTCTTGCCTTGTAACCGAACTGCAGAACGTGTAGACAGGAGCACTTGGAAGGGTCCTGTCCAACGGGGCTGATAGTTCTTGTTCCGCTGGAAATTCTTGATGAAGACCCACGAACCAGGTTCAATAGCGTGGCCTGGATCTTCTGAAGCTTGTGGTAGGCTTTCATGCACCTGTTGGTGTAAGACACGCAATTTAGTCGTCAGTTCACGCAAATAGTCAAGCAACACAGGGTACTCAATCTCACTAAATCTAGTTGGTCTTGGCACACCCCAAATATTAGCTGGGCGACCAAAGACAACTTCATAAGGGCTCAGACCCATTCTCGAATGCACAGTCATTCTTGTGGACAGGAGCGCTAAAGGCAAAGCATCTGGCCACTGTAGACCAGTGCTCGCTTGGATTTTGGCTAACTTAAGCTTTAAGGTGCCAAAATAGAACTCGACTAAACCAGCTGATTGGGGGTGATTTGCAGCGTGGAACTTCTGCCGAATACCTAGTCCCGCACACACTCTCTTCATGACTTGACCCACAAATTCACTCCCATTGTCACTCCAGATAATTCTCGGCGTTCCGAACCTCGGGAAAAACTCTTTTATCAGAACTTTCGCTGTGGACAAGGCAGTATTATCCTTAAGGGGATAAGCTTCAACCCATCTAGAAAAGGAGCAAACAACCACTAAAACATATTTCAAGTTGTTGCATCTCTCCATATGGATAAAATCTAGCTGCAAAGCCTCGAACGGATACGTAGGAGGAGCAAAATGACCAGCTGGTGTTGGAGTTCCTTTACCAGGATTGTACATCAAGCACACCATACAGTTTCTAACCAAGTTCTCTGCACATTTTGGATTTCCCGCATTCTGCCAAACCGGAGCAAACAACTTACAAATCCCTTTCACGCTGATATGTGCCATTCCATGAGCCATTGTAACAACCGGAAGCACATACGCGTTAGGCAACAACCATCTTTGATGCTCAGACAAATCAGTCCAACAACCATCCGAATCCAATCTACCCTTGCTTTCTCTCCATTCATTCAACTCTTTCTCTGTAGCTTCAGATTGAATGGATTTCACACTCTCAATCGTATCTTCACACATACTCTTCTCTGGAACCCATCTCGCCGTACCCGCAACATACATTCGACTCATCACATTTATCGCAGTTTCTTTCGCAACTTCATCTGCAAATGCATTTCCGCGACCAACATCATCCGTGACTTTCTTATGGGCATTGCATTTCACGATCGCTACTTGTAATGGCAAAGTAAGTGATTCAAGAAGTTCATTCACCAACTGTCCATGCTTGATCTTCGTCCCATGCGAAGTCAAGAACCCACGTTCACGCCACAAACGTCCAAAGCTATGAGCCACGCCAAAGGCATATTGGCTATCAGTATACACATTCACTTGTTTTCCTTTCGCCAACACACATGCTCTCGTTAATGCAATCAACTCTGCTGCTTGCGCTGAATTATATGGAATACGTGCAGCTTCAACAATCGTATGCAAAGTCGTAACAGCATATGCCGCAGTCGTATCACCATTCGGCAACTTAAAACACGAACCATCAACCCACAAAGTACCATCACACTCAGGAAGAGGAGTGTCTCTAAGGTCTACTCTCCCTTTCGTTTCTTCTTCAGTTCTCAGAAAACAGTCATGCTGTTCTTCACTATCATCTGTCTCAACTGAAATTGGCAACAACTTGGCTGGATTCAACGTGTTGCATCGTTTAATGTGCACATGACTCGCTAACAACGTCAACTCGTAACCCGACAACCGAGCACTAGTTAAATTCTGTGTCTTGGTACGGTTCAACAAGGTATCCACTGCATGTGGAACCATAACCTTTAATGTGTTGTCCATAACTAAACCAGCAGACTGTCGAATTGAAACAGCCGCTGCCGCTGTGGCTCTCAAGCAACTCGGCAACGCTCTAGCTACCGGATCTAAAGTCGACGAAAAGTACGCACATGGGCGTTGCTTTTCACCAAACTGCTGAGTCAAGACTGACAATGCACATCCCTCTCTCTCGTGGACATACAATGTGAAAGGCTTACTGTAGTCGGGAGTACCCAAGACAGGAGCCGAACACAACGCGTTGCGTAATTCCGAAAAGCTCTTGTGACATTCGTCAGTCCAAGGAATAGAATTTGGAGTATCCTTAACAGTAAGAGCTATCAAAGACTTCGCTAACAAAGAAAAATTAGGAATCCACTGTCTACAGTACGACGTAATACCCCAAAACGCACGTACTTCTCTCTGTGTCGTAGGCACACTCATTTTCGCAATAGCTTGAATTCTCTCTGGGGTTAGTTTCCTTCCCTCCTTCGATAAGAGGTGACCTAAGTAGGTTACTTCTTGTCGACAATATTGCAACTTGGAGAGAGAAACTTTGTGATGACAATCAGACAAATGGCGTAGTAACGACAAAATGGCTTCCTTACAAATCTCTTCAGTATCAGCGGCCACTAGCAAATCATTGTGGGGTGTGAGATTCGGCGGGCCGGAATAACAAGCGGGGAGGCCAGATATAGTGCGCTATGATTGACGGGTTTTATTGTTGACACAGTCAGGGGGTGGTATGAAGTCTCTGGGAAGGAGTTGCTGGGGTCCTTGGTGATAACAGGAGGAGACAAGGCGTCGGATCGGGAAGGGTTGTGGAAGATGTCCTGCTGCTGGGCTGATGTCGTCAGGGCTAGGGTGCGCCTTCGCTCTCGTCTGCTTCTCCGGGTCTTGGGCTTCCACCGGTGGGCCTCGGAGGGTTGGGGCGAGAGAAAAGACAGAGCCGTTAGTTGTTCGCTCTTCGCAAGTAACGTAACTGCCACCGACACCGGGAGGTGAGGATACGGAAGAAATGAGGGTGAGGGAAGGGTAAACGGGGAGGTGGGAGAAACCGACACTAGGAGGGGAAAAAGGGGTGATAGGGTGCTCACTGTGTAGGAGGGGCCTATGTATATATCTACAGTGCTTTCGTGCTCAGAGTTGTGCAGCTTTACACTATTTACAACTATCTACAATTGGCACACGGAGACGGATGATGGTTACTCACGTGGCCCGCCGCAACTCCCTGGTGAGTTGCGGCCGCTCTCCAGCCACCTCCTGAGGACTCCACCAGTCCTCAGACCACACGTCGCCGTCGGCGTCCTCCTCTACTTCTTCAGCTCGACTCTCCGACTCCTTACTCCTCGCTCTCAGCTCCGGTTCCTTCCTTGCTGCCTCCTGCCACGAGTCCGCGGGTTGGAACCCCCTTCCTTGTGGTTCGTTGGCTTTTCTACCTTCCGGGCCGTAGCTGGGGGCGGGACTTCCGAGGTCACGGAGAACTGCTTCCGGTATTCCGTCTTCCGCGTTCTGACCCTGGCGTACCTGCAGAGGATGAGAGAGAGAAGAACTCCTAGGGAGAGGGAACAAGGTGCAATCTGGGTTAGACGAGCCCGCCCCCGCGCGAGGATGCTTCCCCGTTAAGGTAGGGACCGTGACCTTTCCACATCCCCTTTCCCTAGCTGTCTTTCTTGTGGGGGTGGGAGAACAAGGAAATTGTGAGAGGTAATCCGCATTACCCTGTTCGGCCCCTTTCCTATGTTCGGTTGTAAACCTATAGGGCTGGAGGGAAAGGAACCACCTGAGGACACGGTCATTGTGGCCTCGGTTGCGCGCCATCCATGCCAAGGGGGCATGGTCTGTATACAGCACAAATTCCCGTCCCTCGAGGTAATAGCGTAGACTGTCCACTGCCCATTTTATTGCTAAAGCCTCTTTCTCAACACAGGCATAGTTCATTTCCCTGGGGTAGAGTTTTCTGCTTATGTACAATATGGGTCTTTCATTCCCACAGGGGTCTCACTGGGATAAGACGGCCCCCAACCCTTGATCTGATGCATCCGTTTGTAGGATGAATGGTTGGCTATAGTCTGGGCTAACAAGGACGGGTCTTGACATCAGGGCCTGTTTTAGTGTCTCAAAAGCATGTAGCAAAGGAACAGTGGGATGTCTTAGGGCCTCTTCTGTTTTGTTACTTTTCTTTAATAAATCCGTCAGGGGAACAGCGGTTTGTGAAAAGTTTGGTATAAAGCGTCTATAATAGCCCAGTAGTCCCAGGAAGGCCCTAAGTTCTTTCTTGGTCTTTGGGAATGGTATAGATCGAATGGCTTCTATTTTGTTGTCTTGGGGACGGATGAGGCCTTCGCCCAAAAGATAGCCTAGGTATTTGACACTTTGAGCGGCTAATGTCGTTTTGGCCGGGTTTATGGTAAACCCACTGTTGCCCAGAGCGGACACCACCGCTCGTAAATGTCCCAGATGTTGTTCCCAGGTGTTGCTGTGTATCACTATATCGTCCAGATAGGCCCCCGCATAGTTGGAGTGTGGCTGTAGGACCCTATTCATGGCCCTTTGAAAGGTGGCAGGGGCTCCGTGTAACCCAAAAGGCATCACTCGGATCTGAAACAGACCGTCAGGGGTTGAGAAGGCGGTCTTCCTCTTATCGTCTTCCTTCAGGGGTATCTGCCAGTACCCCTTGCATAAATCGAGTGTGCTGATGTACTTCGCTGTGCCTATCCTTTCCACCATCTCATCTACCCGAGGAAGGGGATAAGAATCAAATCGTGAGACTTTATTTACTTCTCGAAAGTCTATACAGAACCGCACCGAGCCGTCGGGTTTGGGGACCAGGACTATCGGGGAATTCCAACTGCTAACCGACGGCTCGATGATGCCCATCTGCAACATTTGTTCCGTCTCTTTCCTTATTATGTTTCGGCGGGCTTCCGGGACGCGATATGGCCGTTGTCTCACAGTCACCCCGGGGTCAGTCTGGATAGCGTGTTCTACTTGTTTTGCGCGTCCAGGTAGAGAGGAGAAGACGCACTGTACCGGGGACAACATGTGTCTTAGTTCTTCTTTCAATGAAGGGGGTAGATCCGGGTCTATGCATCCTTCAAAGGGCCTAGGGGCATCCGTCGGTTCACCGGACATGACGGGCGGGGGCCCTCCCATTTCTTCAGGAGGTTGATATGGTATATTTGGCGGACCCCTCGAGTAGGTTTGGTCTCTATCTCATATGTAACGGGGGTTACTTGTCTGATAACGGAGAACGGACCCTGCCATTGCCCCAAAAGCTTGTGGTCCGAGGATGGTAGGAGTAATAACACCAGATCACCGTTAGCAAAGGACCTCTTCTTCGCTCCCTTGTCATACTGCTGTTTTTGGGTTGTTTGTGCATTTTCGAGGTTCTGCCTTACAATGTCTCGGATCTGGGTTAGGTGGGTTTTCAAGTTGTCAACATACTCGGGCAAGGGTCGGGTACGGTCGGGTTCCGCTTCCCAGGCCTCGCGAGCCATATCTAACAGTGTTCTGGGAGGCCTCCCATACAACAGCTCGTATGGGGAATACCCGGTGCTACTTTGGGTTTTGCACCGGATGGCGAACAGAGCCAGAGGTAGCATCTCTTCCCACCTCTTGCTTTCCAAACCCAACAGTTTTTTAAGAGAAGCTTTTAAGGTGGCATTGTAGCGTTCCACTAATCCATCGGTCTGGGGGTGGTATGCCGAGGTTCTTAATTGCTTAATGCCTAACTGTGAGCATACCTGGCGCATTAAGGCAGATACAAATGGGGTCCCTTGATCAGTTAAGATCTCTCGTGGAAACCCAACCCGGGCAAAGATAGACACGAGGGCTTTTGCTATATTTTGGGTAGTGGGTTGTTTCAGGGCGACGGCTTCCGGGAAGCGCGTAGCATAGTCCACCACCACCAATGCATATCTACAGCCGCTCCTAGAAGGCAACATCGGGCCTATAAGGTCCATCCCCACCCGACTGAAGGGTATATCTATGAGGGGTAGAGGATGGAGGGGGGCCTTAGGGGGTCGGTAGCGGCTGTTTTTTTGACATATGGCACATTCCCTACAGTATTGTTTGATTTGGCTATACACTCCGGGCCAGTAGAATTTTTCGAGGATTGCTTGTCCTGTCTTTTCTTCCCCGAAATGTCCGCCCAGGAGATGGCTATGGGCGAGGAACAATACCTTGTCCCGGAACGGACCAGGGATAACCAATTGAGGTTTTTGCTGTGGTCCCGCTTTCCGGTATAGCAAGCCTTTAGACCGGAAGAAGTAGGGACCTACATGTAGTGGGTCCTCGTTGTCTTGGGCCTGTCCCCATGCATTCTGTAGTACAGGATCTTCCTGCTGAGCTGCTCGGAATTCCCGGTCTGTCTCCCAGGGATGCAGCGCCTCTTGTACCGGATACACTCCATCGTACCCTCTTTTTTCTTTTGACTCTTGGTTTTGTTTGGTTTCACTGAAGTGTGTATCGGTGTTTGATTTTGTGCAAACGGGGCTTCCTTCCACCACTTCTCAAGGGAACAGGTAGTGTCTCTGAGGAGATGGGGGAGACCGCTATAATCACTTCCTAAGATTGCTTGTTCCGGTAGGTTCGGTATCAGTCCTACATTCAGGGTTCTTCCATGGTCGGTGCTGGTCTGAACAGTAACTCGTGCTGTGGGGTAGCACTTGGTGTCTCCATGCACACATTTGATGGCCACGGACCCGGTGACAGGACCAACTGGATTCGGCATATCCTGAGGTCGTAACACACTGTGACGGCACCCGGTGTCGGCTAGTGCCATCAGGGGGTGGTCGTTGATCTTCACTGGGCACCTAAACGGGGGAGGGGAGGCTCCTGCCGTGAGGCATACATAATTCCGGGACACCCCTACTTCCATGGGTTCCTCCTTCTGCGGACAATGACGAGCGATGTGTCCGAAACCATCACAGTGATAGCATTGAGGTCCGGGTGGGGTTGGACGAGGCATCACTGGATAGGGCACGAAAGGGACAGGGTCCGGTTTTCTGGGGATAGGTGGTCGAGGCGAGCGGATATGACTACTATGTGGACCGCGAGGGAGGTGTTCTTCTTTGATTTTCTGTACTTCTTGGGCTTTGCTGTAGGCACTGGCTATCTCAACCGCCCTGTCGAGGGTCAGGTGTGCATGCTGTCGCACCCATTTCTGGGTGGCCGGGTGAAGAGAAGCGAGGAATTGTTCTAGATTGATCTTAGCCACTATCTCTTCTTTAGTGGACGTAGCGGGTTTCAACCACCGGGTAGTTAGGTCCTGGATACGATAGGAGAGGGCCCGCGGTGTTTCTTGGGGCCCCTCTCGGACTTGTCTCAGGCGCATTCTATAGGAATCTTCGTCTATCCCTAAGCGCTCGAGGATGCAGGTCTTGATGTCGGCATACGGGGTCTGCCCTTGCAGGTTGGCCTGTTGGTAGGCAGACTGCAACTCTCCAGTCAACAATGGCCCCAAATAATGAACCCAGCGATTTTCAGGCCAATTTGCTGCCTGAGCCAGTCGCTCAAAGTTCGTGAAGAAGAAGTCGGGGTCTTCTCCCGCTACATACTTTTGCAGCACCACAGAAGGTAAGGGTGCCAAGGGCCTCTGTTGTCCCATTGCCTCCGTGAGTTTCCCGAGTGCCTGATCCTGCGCAGTGCCCTGACCCTTCAGGACATCGTGTAGTTGGCCACGGTCATCCTCAGCGGTTTTCAGAAACCTTTCCATCATTTGTCCAAGCTGTTCTTGGCTTTCAGCCAGTTTCTTGACTGCGGCCTCCATGCCTCCGGGAGATCCCACTTCTGACACCACTTGTGGGGTGTGGGATTCGGCGGGCCGTAATAACAAGCGGGGAGGCCAGATATAGTGCGCTATGATTGACGGGTTTTATTGTTGACACAGTCAGGGGGTGGTATGAAGTCTCTGGGAAGGAGTTGCTGGGGTCCTTGGTGATAACAGGAGGAGACAAGGCGTCGGATCGGGAAGGGTTGTGGAAGATGTCCTGCTGATGGGCTGATGTCGTCAGGGCTAGGGTGCGCCTTCGCTCTCGTCTGCTTCTCCGGGTCTTGGGCTTCCACCGGTGGGCCTCGGAGGGTTGGGGCGAGAGAAAAGACAGAGCCGTTAGTTGTTCGCTCTTCGCAAGTAACGTAACTGCCACCGACACCGGGAGGTGAGGATACGGAAGAAATGAGGGTGAGGGAAGGGTAAACGGGGAGGTGGGAGAAACCGACACTAGGAGGGGAAAAAGGGGTGATAGGGTGCTCACTGTGTAGGAGGGGCCTATGTATATATCTACAGTGCTTTCGTGCTCAGAGTTGTGCAGCTTTACACTATTTACAACTATCTACAATTGGCACACGGAGACGGATGATGGTTACTCACGTGGCCCGCCGCAACTCCCTGGTGAGTTGCGGCCGCTCTCCAGCCACCTCCTGAGGACTCCACCAGTCCTCAGACCACACGTCGCCGTCCTCCTCTACTTCTTCAGCTCGACTCTCCGACTCCTTACTCCTCGCTCTCAGCTCCGGTTCCTTCCTTCCTTACTGCCTCCTGCCACGAGTCCGCGGGTTGGAACCCCCTTCCTTGTGGTTCGTTGGCTTTTCTACCTTCCGGGCCGTAGCTGGGGGCGGGACTTCCGGGGTCACGGAGAACTGCTTCCGGTATTCCGTCTTCCGCGTTCTGACCCTGGCGACCCTGCAGAGGATGAGAGAGAGAAGAACTCCTAGGGAGAGGGAACAAGGTGCAATCTGGGTTAGACGAGCCCGCCCCCGCGCGAGGATGCTTCCCCGTTAAGGTAGGGACCGTGACCTTTCCACAATCATCAACGTACTGAATAAGGGCTGCACCATCAGGTAAAACCAACAGATCAAGTTGTGTTTTCAAAGCTTGAGTATAGATCGATGGACTCTCACAATAGCCTTGAGGAGCTCGCTTAAAGCGGAAACTGCGTCCTCCTAAAGGGAATCCAAATATATCCCTACTTTCTATGGCAATCGGGATGCTGAAGAAAGCATTCTTCAAGTCGATCACCAAAAACCATGTGGCTGTAGCTGGAATCAGAGTCAACAAGGCAGTGATATCAGGCACAACAGGAAATTGTGGAACAACAATCTTGTTCACTTTGCGAAGATCGATGACAAACTAAAAGGAAGGCCACTAAGAAACGTCATACTTCCCCTCCTCTACAATTTTGGAGTATTAATTGTAGATCGCTCCCTAAAAATAAATTTATTTTGTTTGACTTTATAAATGAAGAGTCGCCAGACGCACTGTTTCTAACTGAGACCTGGCTCCACGAAAGCTCTGGACCTGACATTGCCATAGCCGTGCCTAACAACTACGTGATGGTACGTCAGGAGAGGGTCTCCGGGAAGGGTGGGGGGATTGCAATCATTTTTAAAATCATCTACCAATGCAAGTTGGAGTCGTTTCCCCTTCCTGGATGTGAGGCCGCTCTATTTAAACTAACGATTGGCCCTCAATTAACGCTTTCCTGTCTTTTAATATACCGCCCCCGGGTAATGCTGGCCCCTGGATATCGTCATTGGCCGATACTTTATCCCCTGTACTACTTAAAACGGCTAATTTCACCATTCTTGGTGATCTCAATATCCATCTTGAAGATGTTGAAGGTACTCTCAGTCAGTCGTTACTGTCTGATCTTGAAGTTTTTAATCTCTTACTGCGAAACTCTGGGGCTACCCACTCGGACGGTCATTTGTTGGATCCGATCATTTCTAATCTACCTTATGACTGTTCCCAAAGGGCTCGCCCTTTAGGATGGACTGACCATTTTGCGGTACACTTCATGCTACCTCTATCTCTACCCAACGCTAAGCCTTGTGTTGGTAAGGGTAAGCCGTCCTATCGGTGGGACAAGCTTAACATGGCGGCATTCAATCAACATCTCACTGAATCTATTCCGTCTTTGGAAAAATCAGGATTAGAATCTAATGCTGTAGTCTCCCAGTGGCTAGGGGATGCTGTAACTGCACTCCTTCCTTCTATATCTAATAACCACAGATCCCTTCATCCTCTTGCACCTTGGTTCTCTAATGAGCTAAAATTACAACGTGCCAAGTGCAAGGCCTTGGAAAGGAAATGGAGGCTTTCTTACTCAACCCCTAGCAAGGCAGCCTAGAAAGAAGCATTAAAAAGCTATCATGCCAACTGAAATTGGCAAAGGCCACCTTCACGGCATCCACAATTACCCAGGCACAGAACTGTCCGCGGACTCTTTTCGCAGTGGTGAAGAGGCTAACGGGAGCAGATACAGTACCTTCTCCTCTGGCTTTGGATAAACCACAGTGTGATGCCATTGCAGATTTTTTATCTCTAAAGTGGAGCGTATCTATGAATCTTTGATTACTCCTCCGCCATCTGTTGAGTCCTTACCGGCGACCTCTTTTGGTTGTCTTCTCCCCCTCCCCTCAATGCTCATCAACGACTGGTTACTGTTTGATGCCACTACCTTTCTATCGTGCCTGAACAGTATTAGATCAGGCTCCCCTCGGGACCCTGTTCCTATGAAAATTCTAAAACTGTTGGATCTCGAACCTCGGAGAGTCCTAATGAGACTCCTGAATACATCTCTTACAGAGTCTATGGTAGGACAGGAGTGGAAGCATGCTATGGTCGTTCCCTTGTTAAAAAAGACCGGCGCGGACATCACTAATTTAGCCAATTTTAGGCCCATATCCCTGCTGCCCGCATGTTCCAAAATTTTGGAACGACACGTGAACACCCAGCTAAATTCATTTGTCGAAAACGTGGGATATCTCCATCCGTCCCAATCCGGGTTCCGCGCTCATTATTCCACTGAATCCGCACTCCTCGGGGTGACGGAGAGGCTTCGGCACGGCATCGATCGCGGGGAGACCTTTGCACTCATCCTTTTGGATTTGAGTGCAGCGTTCGATACCGTGTCCCATCCTATTCTTCTTGACTCCCTCCACTCCCTTGGTATTGCTGGATCTGCGTTGGCCTGGATTGCCTCCTTTTTAGGTGGACGTACCTTCCAGGTGTTTTCGACAGAAGCTGAATCTGCTGTCTACGCATCAGCACACGGCGTCCCCCAGGGGTCGATTCTCAGCCCTTTGCTGTTTAATATCTACATCAGACCCCTTGCTACCATCGTTGAGGACACCGGCCTGACAATTTATTCATATGCTGATGACACGCAGATTGTGTTCTCTCTTTCTAGCATTGAGGGCCATGAGGTCTCTGCCTTGAAATCTGGCCTGTCACGCGTTGCTGCTTGGATGCACGACCATCTGCTCAAGCTCAACGGTGACAAGACCGAGGTCGTCATTTTGGGCAAGAACAAAGATCTGTGGGGCCCTCAACATTGGCCCTCCGACATGGGTCCTCTGCCGAATCCAGCCCCCGTAGCCCGCAACCTCGGTTTCCTTATCCTTCCTAAATTAAACACAACATCCCCCCACCTTCCCCTACCTTTGTGGACCCCTCCCCCCCCTCCACTGTTAAACTGACCAGCTTCCCACTCTTAACCATTGACACCCTTCGTCCTCTGCTCCAACGGGTCAAATCAGGCTCACCCCAGGACTTTGCCCCTGCCCGCATACTCAGGGAAGTCTACTTAGCCTGCCCCATCCCCCCTCTGACCCTCCTTAACGATTCACTTATTCATGGCCATGTTCCCATTTCACACAAATCGGCGACTGTCATCCCAATCTTAAAAAAATTGGACGCCGATCCCTCCTCTGCTTCTAACTACCGCCCCATTTCACTCCTTCCCTACCTTGCCAAGGTTCTCGAAACCCACATCACTTCCACGCTGAGCACTCACATTGAGGCAAACCATTACCTCTCCCCTTGCCAAGCTGGTTTCCGTCCCCTGCATTCTACCGAAAAAGTGGTAATCTCAGTCATGGACAAGCTGCATGAAGGCATCAACATCAACCTTCCGCAAGCCCTGATTCTCCTTGACTTATCCGCCGCTTTTGACACGGTGGACCACACCATCCTCCTTAACCGTGTCAAGGCGGCGGGTGTAGAGGGCCTAGCCTTTTCTTGGCTGGAGTCCTTTCTTGCTGGGAGAACACAAGGAGTCCATTTGGCTGGTTTTGCGGCGGCCTCCCGCAAGGTAGAATGCGGGGTCCCCCAGGGTTCATCACTTTCCCCTCTTTTGTTTAACCTGTACATCTTCCCCCTCATTTTTATGTTACAGCAACTTGAGGTCACCGTGTTCAATTACGCGGACGACCTCCAGTTAATCTTCAACCTGTCCCACTCACCTTCATCTGCCTTGAACGTCCAAACCATCATGACCCTTATTCAAGATTGGATGAACTGCAGCCACCTCAAACTTAATCCGAACAAGACCGAGCTGGTCCTGACCGGAGGTGGCTGCAGTCCCTGGTCTTCTTCCTTCTGGCCCCCCTCCCTTGGTGCCCCCCCTCTCCCGGTTCCCAAAGTGAAAACCCTGGGAATCTTTCTTAATCCCCAGCTTACTGTTCTCCCACAAGTTAACTCCGTGGTCTCCTCATCTTTCTTCTCTCTCAGAGTAATTAGGAAAGTTTCCCGTTTCTTTTCCCCCCCAGTTTTAAAAATCATCATGCTGGCCATGGTACTGTCCCGTATAGACTACGGTAACATAGTCTATAACGGAGCCCCTGCATACATGATCCATCGATTACAACTGGTGCAGAATCAGGCGGCCCGCCTGATCCATGGCCTTCCTAGATATCATCGGGTCACCCCACTACTCAAAACTCTGCATTGGCTCCCCATAAGAGAGCGTGCCCTGTTTAAGCTCGGCTGTCTTACTTATCAAGCCAGAGCGGGCACTGCTCCCGAGTTCATCTGTTCCCTCATCAAACCTTACTGCCCAGGCAGTGAACTTCGCTCGGCCCATTTGGCCCTCCTTACCATCCCCCGCTTTAAAAAGCAGAGGGCGGGCGGAGCGAGATTCGCTGTCCTGGCTCCAACTTTTTGGAACTCCCTCCCGATTGCTCTGCGCACCTCACTTTCCTACCCCCTGTTCCGAAAAAACCTTAAAACTTTTCTGTTCACTCAAGCCTACCCTTAAATCTCTCTGCTGCTGCCATCCACTGATCACCACTAGCGCCATGAAACCGCTGGGTATGCGAGCGCTGTACAAATGTTTTTAAATTCAAAATTCAAATTTTTAAATTCAAATTCAAATTATCAACGACAGGCTCTCTATGAGACAGCAGGTAACAAAGGTTGCTGCAATTTGTTTTTCCATCTTGAGATGGTTGCAGAAGATCCTATGGATGTTGCCCTGCTCTACTCGGAGAACTGTCGTCCAGGCTCTTGTGATCTCCCGCATTGACTATGGGAATGTGCTCTATCTCGGGGCCGATAAGGCCACAATGAATAAGCTTCAGGTGGTGCAAAACTCCTCAGCTCGCTTACTGTGTAATGTACCCCGGAGATCTTCCGCAGGTCAGGCTGTGCGTGATCTTCACTGGTTCAAAGTCCCGAACCGTGTAAAATTTAAAATCCGGCAGGGTTCTGCTCCTAAATATCTGCAGAACCTGGTTCAAGTTTACAAGCCTGGTCGCACTTTAAGATCCTCCACTAGTGGCAATTTCTTGGTCCGTAGAATAAAACTGGCCAAAATGGGCGGCCGTTCGTTCTCTTATCTCGGTCCAAAGATGTGGAATGCTCTTCCGCCGGCCCTGAAAGCTGAGACTGATCTCCTTTCTTTCCGGAAAAAACTGAAGACTTTGCTGTTTAACTAATCCCTCTGCATCGTTGGTTCTATTGGGCTTTGCTGCTTCCTTCTTTATCTATCCCTGGCGCCGGGAAACCCATTGAGGGTAGCTGTACACAATACAAGTTCAAATAAATAAATAAATAAAATAAAAATATATACAGGAGGCCGTGAAGAATCAGTTCTCTTTAGAACAGGCAAAACAGGACTATTGCACACATTACCTCTCGTTTCCTCAATGACACCCTTTTCGATCAGATCATAAATGATCGCTAAAAGTGCACGCTCACCATCACTCGAGATATGATACTGTGGAATGCGCTGTAACTTAGCATTCGCCTTCAGTGTCACAACATATGGGGGTATTTCCAGTAGGCCTACATCATTCGGACCAGTAGCCCACAATGAATCTGGTAAAGAAGACAATTCAGATGGAAGACTATCTTTCGATATATACATCTGAGAGATCACTCTCTCACCCAAAGTAAGATGAACTCCTGACGGAGAACAATACAGTGTTGTATACAATCTCTTCAATAAATCCAAACCCAACAGATTCTCATTACATCCTGTAGTCAAAAGAAGGGGTGCTTCGATCTTACACGGTTCAACAGAAAGAGACAATAGAGCAGAAATCGGATTCGTAACGGGGGCGCCAGAAAAACCTACAGACACATTATCAAAGCCAGACAAAGGTGCGCCAGGGAGTTTAGAGTGCATAATAGAACTCTTTGTAGCACCAGTATCTAGCAGAAAAGGTTCTGACACACCTGATGCAATCACTTCAACATAGGGTCCACTCTGATCTACTGGAACTGAAACAACTCTCTCTCTTTGTCCATGGCTGTCCTAACAATCATTACCATTTACTTCATCACCTTCAACATAGTAATCATCCATATAGTACTGTGCTGTCCTACCAGACGAACCTTGCTGCTGATCAAAACTATTCATCGAGTTCTGTGGAGGCAAAGGACATACGTTCTGTCCGCGACCTCTACCTCTAGGCACTTGTTGAGCACCTCTACCTCGTACACTAGAAACACCATTTGTGCGCTGTAACAAAACCGGACAACTATTCTTGTAATGGCCCTCTTCTTTACAATACGCACACTGATTAGGCCCATACGGGAAACGCTGTTGAGAAGATTTGTTTCTTTGCGAGTTTCTCGAATATTGCTGAGGTTGTTGATAATCACGCTGACTATTAGTACGGGGTGGATAAGCTTGTTGTAGAAGAACTTTAGTCTTCAATTCCTTAGTCTTCTTATCCGCTTTCTCTAACTCATCTTTGCGCCTATTTTCATAGTACTGGGCCGTAGCTAAAATCTGTGCTGACGTGGAAACTGCCCAAGCACTCTCGGAATCCTTCAACTTAGTGCACAACTCGGGAAGCAAATTATGCACAAATTTGTCAACGAACAATCTCTGGCCACCCTCGGTAGCCATATCCTGACCGCTATGATCTACAAAAGTTTCTTCAAACAGCGTGAAGAAATCAGACACAGTCTCGTCTTTCTTCTGCTTACACACAGACAACTTGTCCCAATTAACACTCACTTCTGGCATCAAGGTCTTCATGAAATTAATAATCCTACCAGGGAGTTGAGCAATTAGTTCTTCAGGCTTAGCACCTCCAACTTGTCTATCATTCGCAGCAACAATATTAACCCATGTACGCATGTATCACCCAATTTGTTATCATGATCCGTATGTCGAATCACATTCCAGATAGGCTGTGGAACAACATTGCCAAACAACATGTCTATGTCTGCTAAAGTCATGACGCACGAACCCACAGTTTGAGTGAGCTCTTTATAATATCCCGACGGATTTTGGCGCGGATCAGGTAAAGTCTGCTTAATCGCTAAAACTTCAACACGCTTCCAAGGAACATGTACCCATACTCGCTGAAATTGTGCAGGCGCAGCTACAATACCCAATCCAGCATCAGCCTGTACTGCTTCCTTCCATACCGGAGGAACCTCACGCATCGGATACTGACGCGCTTTTCTCCTAACCGACGAATCAGTCTCAAACAACCGCACAGAAGGAGCATTATTACGAAACGACAACAACGTCGACACCGCTCTCTCAATGTCGAGAAGACTCACAATCGTCCCTTTCGCAAACTCAGAACGCACTCGATATAATTCTTCAGGCGCTTTACCCACTTCGTCCATCCATTGTTCATGGAGGAACACACACATCATTTTAAAAACGTATCGTTGCTTTGGTGCTTTCCATTGTCGGAAAACATCCATAATACCTTCAAGATCATACTGGGAAGTGTACGTAACCCATCTACGTGCCATGTGATCCAAAACTACACGCTCATCTGTGTCAGGCAATTGACTACATGATTGTCTATCCTCATTAACTAGAGACATACCCAATTGTCCCAACAAAGGAGTCAGAAAACCAGAAAAAGCAGCAGTCATTCGCTGCCTAGTAGAAGGAGAAGATGGAAGAATAAGAGAAGATGGAACAATAGTAGAAGAATCCAGAGTTGGAGCAGAAGGAGTATTAGAAACAGGCGTAGGAGTAGCAGACAAAGGGGAAGGCAAAGTTGGCGGCCCCTGAGGAGGCTGCGCCAAAGGAACAGTAGCCAACGGAAAAGGAGCTGGCTGTGGAGGAATTACGGGCGGCACAACAATCGGATGTTGGACAGCCACAACTGGTGGCGGTGGTGCCGTAGCACTCTGTGCATAAGGGGGTGGCAAACTCAATAGATGCGACATCAAAAGATCTTTCGCAAGATCTTTCTTTTCTTCCTGCTCTTTAGGCGGCAAAACTGGGTAGCATCTATCTACCGCTAACTTCTTCGCTCTAAGCATCTGTTCGCTCTCTCGCTCTTCCTCATTAATCCAAAACGAAACAGCAGCTTGTACCATTGACATACCTCGTTCTCGTTTATTCTTCTTCGCTAATTTAATTTCTTTCTGTTTGGCTTCTTTGCGCCATATGCGGAAAGAGTCAAACATTGCCGGCCGGGCTTTCTTCTTGAACACCTTCCCTTCAAGATTATCTAAAATCTCACTTTCAAAGCTACCGTAACGGGGCCACTGTAGGACACCGTCTTTTCTCGTATACTTTATCCAGATCTCATTATAACTAATAGGACCTACACCATGCTTCACGTATAATTCATATGTAGGAGTTCCAATTGGAGGAACCGGACACGAATCCTCTAACCGGGATTCTCTAGAACAACCACAACCAAATATCTTTCCAAGTCTGCTAAGACCAGGCATCTTGCTCACTAGTCTAGCTTCAAACTACAAGGGAAATCTCAAAACGATAGTCTCGCGAATACACGAGTCCCTTGGCTTTGGGGCCTGCAGGTACCAAATCAAAGCGATACACTAAAGGGATACCAAAAACAAACTAAGGAATAGGAGACGCTCCACTCATACTTAACTGAAATGTCGATGGCGTTACCAGAAGACCCGTCAATCGTCTCGCTCTACAAACGTCTAAGGCTCCAAGACAGGGCGACAGTCAGGGCAGCAGTCCTTCGTAGCTGTCGGAAAGCGGGAAACCTCGCAGCAAAGACTTTCGGACCACGCCGACATACAGGGGTCGATGAAGTGGTAGGCCTTCCTCCAGAATTTTCACACGAAGCTCCTCACGATCTTCGGGCTTGGACCGGTACCGCTGAAGTCGCCCCACGTTGGGCGCCAACTGAAGGACCGGGTTTTAGAACCCAGCGGCGTCAGGGAAAACCCCCGGTGCCTTCGAGTTCCCCTGCCTTGGCAAACAGAGACACAGGCTACTTCTTGATGACGTCAAAGACCAAAGTTTATTGGCTGCAACCAGGAACAGAGATCTACGAAGCACACACGAGTGGTTCGCTAGACACTGCACAAATTCAATGAGCGGAGCATGGTCTTTTATGCCAAAAATCAAGCCTCAGGCAACATTCAAAATTAGCATTGGGGTCATACAAACTGTCCAATGACAGTGTGACAATTCAAAAGTAGCGCATGACGACAATCCCACTTTCCGTTGTCCAGCCCACCAGAAATGACCAAGCAAAATACAACATTCCTGTTCGAACGGGCCGGACAAACCCATCATAAAACCCTCAACCCAATTCAGTGATTATGTCGTAAAGGAAGTAAACTGAAACAGATTGGAAGCAAGATAGAAAGGTGGGAGCAGTGTACTGTAAACTCGGGCATGTCCTGCTCTTTGATCTTTATCTGACCAGCTGCTTAACAAGGAACTGGCTCAGCGAGGTCAGCCTCGGGCAAGGAGTCAGTTCGGCCAGGTCAGTCAGAAGTCAGCTAAGGCATAAGTGTCTCAAGGACTCGTTCGGCCGCAGTCATCGGCCTATGTGAGGGCAACCACTCAAAATGGCTGCCGTACACAAAATGGAACCCGAGGGTTCAAACGAATCCCCAAATATGTAGTGTTCTCATAGATCGATTCATGTGAAAACACTCGTATACGCTACATTCGCCATTTGCGGTCTGCTGACACCTAAATTGTCCTTTTCCAACGACCTTTATTGAACATGTTCGGAACCACCGAACCAGACCCACAAACTCACGGAACTACAGTACCTGTGCTAGCAATCCACGGATCATGAACAGTGTTACTGCCGCCCCTTGCTGGAAGAAAGGAGAACAGGTTTGTATCCATCGACCTGGTAAAACCACATCATGTGGCCGGATAATAAGTAGTAGGCTCAGTGGACTCCAAAGATGTAGCAGAAGACCAAATCTTGCTACTATCGAAGAGGTTCAAACTGAAAGACTCATCACCTTTGAAGAATCTGAAGTGAGAAAAGAAGGACTAAGCAATAAAGCAACGGAACTTGTGCCTCTTGAGACCCAAATAACAGTTTGTCAAGACACTCCTGTCTACAGTGATGTAGCATCTGACTATACTATATGACAAAGGATCCGATAGCCCCAGTGATTTTATGTAATCCTGATGCAATACCTACAATTGACAGAACTGCTTTTGGCTATTTCATTAACTTTGATACGTTTTCCGAGGATCCCAGTGAGCCTGAAACAACGCCAGTAAATAAAACTTTTAAAGAACAAGTAACAGAACTTTTTCAACCACTTGAAAAAACGTATCTGGTTTCGCAATAGGTTCAATTTTGGATTGTGCTAGGCGTACTTTATCTCCTACTTTGGCTAATTCTTCTATTATGTTTGGGAATGCTGATAAATGGAAAACATAGTAAAATGGACACAGCAAGTAAAAACATCAACTTGCTCCTGAAGCCACACAAATCATCTCATCGTGAACAAAGAGACTTGACATCAGTGAACATCACAGCCGTTCCTATACCTGGGGGTATAGCATGGGACAGAACTGATTATGACATCTTTGGTCCTGCAGAGCTGTTGAATATTCCACATCAATTTAAGGTTTCCTTAAGTGACTTTGTTTCACCCAGCACATTTTCTGATGATTGGGACTTTGAGACTGTTAATAATATGATGTCAGACTTAGAGATGTCTGCAAAATTTACACAACATAAATACTTAGAAGGTTCATCAGTTTATGCACAAATGTATTGTTATAGTCACTATGGTCATCATTACTTGCACAATTCTGCAAACCCTAGGAATATTTATACTTTTAATCAATGGGAACATTGTCCAACACCACCAAAAGGTTGCTCAAAAACATTCTATGATAGATTTCCATACTTCTCAGGTTTTAATACCACAAATCCGGAAAAGTTTTACTTTAAAAATGTTAATAAGACAGGAATGAAAAGTATGTTAACAAATACAAAGCACATTTATTCAGCAGCCTTTTATGCCCAGCTGTCCTCATTAGGTTTCGACTTTTGGAGTGACAACATAGAAACAAAAACTGTCTGAGGCTCACAAGACTGGCAAGTGCAGGGAATAGAAGCTTTATTTCGAGCCTGCATTATCCCTGAACAAATAATGTTTTTAAATGACACTGTGCAACAGACATCCTGCCTTGGCCTGGCCAAGATAAAAGATTTGAACAAACCGTCCGTACCTACACCTACACCTGATAGTAAAAACACTTCAGAGGGAGGGGTCGACGTAAAATTTATTTTTCTAAAAAACAGAACTGATCCTGATTGGAAAAAAATATTAATCTGGCCCACAGACACGAATAACTGTCAAGATAGATTCCTGAACAAGACACAAGGGTTTACAGTAACTAGGTCAGATCCAAGATATGTCCAGAGACAACATCCAGGGATAGTAACAACATACAGTGTAGGAAAACTGTGCCTTGAGTGGCTACAAAAATCTACACTTACAGAGGTTAAACAACACTTATCTTTACTTAAAGATGGCGTTGATTTAAGGGACTTCTTACAAGGTCCTGCGAAACGACGTCATAAATGTTTTATATACGCAGGTATATACGCCATTTATAATGAAGCTTGGAAAGCGACACAGGCAGAGACTGCAGAAAGAATACAAGAAATTGATGGTATTAATTTAGAGAAAGCACTCTCTGTAGTTGACAATGGGTTAATGACCCTGTCATCCAGAATTTATTCTTTGGACAGCATAGGATCCTCTGCCATAGACATAATGGAACAGGACTTGCTCATGCTACAGCATGGACAGTCGCAATTACGTTCTATAATGCTTCTAGGCTGGATGTTGTAAAATCTTCGTTCTTGATATGTGCCATTGCGTCTAATCAACACCATGTCATTGTTTTCTGTAATTAACCTTACAGATAAAAAAATCGCTTTGGCACGGAGAGGAACAGACTATACGGTGCTGAACATTGAGAAACTGGAAAGATTACCGTTAACTGTTTCGGAAAAACCTGCAACAGTATGGCTAATACACGGGATAATCACTCTGACTGTCACAATTTTCAATTTTCAATTCTGTATGAAACATATACAAGTTGCCGTGTATGAAAGGTTGGGTAAGGAATATGTAAAGTCAACCTGGGAATTACCATACACACACAGATGTTGGAGTGGGGGAAAAGAAGTATTTCTTAGTGGTACACAATGTAAAAGCGCACTAAGTGGTACACTTTTATGTCAGGGTATTAATTTACATGGAGCCTGTGAAGGTTCTTCGACCAACTTATCCTGCCACCTGCAAGGTTCTCCAGCAGCAGTGATAGATCCAATTTTTTAGCAGCTTTCTAACAGGAGCTATATAATGTTGAATGATCACAGCTGTTGTGGCATGTTGCCAGGAACAGCCTATCTCGTAACTGTGTCAGCCAGGGTCCCTTGTTGTATGCAAGTATTGTTTCCTAAAGCTAAGACATACGGGGAGTCGCCATTATGGCCTTCATTGAACATCTCTTCTATTCGAATTGATACTTTAAGCAGAATGAAAGCCATTCTTTTACAAAAAACGGTGCCACTGACCTCGTCCAAAGAGACGTATGAACTACAAGTTGCAAGGTCCTCTGCAGAGATACATGCCCTATTTCGTAGAAATGTTAGGTCGTATCTTAAACATGTCTGATACCAGTGGTATTATACATGTATTTAAGACAGTTTTTTCGGGACTGTTAGCACCATTTGAAGCAGTCCTCAGCATTTTTCCAAACTTTATGCACTCTGTGTTCGGCGGCCTGCCTCTCATTTTGGGACTCGTAGCAGGAATACTATTCTTGTTCCTCCTGCTCCGATATGGTAAGTCCGGTCAGTAGCGACACCCAGATTACCATAGAGAACACTCTCCTGGCAATTAAGTGTCGTGCGCGCCTGATACAGATTCTGGGCCTGGCACGTTTAAGAGACCTGAATACGCCAGAACTCTCCCAGAATGCTCGGGCATTTATGGATGTACGAAATGCAGACAGGGCCCATAAGATTTCATGGATGAGGGAGGTTGGGGTAACATATAAAGCAATGGGGTTATTAACTCTCTGGCAAGATCCTGAGGCCAATGTCTTCCCACCGAGGAATCGGCTTAGAGAACTTTATTGGAGTCTGGTAGCCCAGAAAAGGTTTGGTCGATGTAGTGGCCCTTCCCTGACTGCTGTTTTTTTAGACATCAAGCACACAGCAGCCTTAGAGGGCTATTGGGACTATATAACTGTTCCCGGAGATAGGAAAAGATACCATCAGTTTAGGATTGGTACTTTACCCATTAACTGCTACACTGCTAAATGGCGCAGTGGTTCCGGTGCCACTTGTCCCTTTTGTCCCTCCGAAAGGGAAAGTATTGGCCACATACTATTCGTTTGCCCCGAATATAAAGTACCAAGAAGGACATGGTTGAGACCCATTTGCCTCCAGCTAGGTATACAAACAGGTTGTGAGGCACTGAGGATTTTAAAAACAAATACCTCGCAGCCTGTGGTTATAGCTGTTGCAAAATTTCTCCACTGGATGTGGATCACACGAGCCCGAGGTCTTTGCACATATTCATGTGTTGTGTGTATTTATCTAATCACATTAAATTGCACTTGTCACTTTACTGTCTTAGAGCAATACAGAGTTGGAATTATTTCAGTGTTTTTAAATAGTTCGAATTTTTTAATAAATTGAAAAGTTGGATTCTATTTAAACTGGTCATAAAATCCACCACTATTTTATTAATTAATTATTTATATTTTTAACAATGGAGATTGACTTTATGTAACGTCTTACTGCTTTTTGGATGCTATTTGCTGCTGGATTTGTTTTAATCAGCCATAAATGTAAATTGTCCTGTTAATGTGTCTTTTATGATTTTTATCGAAATAAAGACTTTTGAATTGAATTGACCTGAATACCACATGGTTTCTATCATTCCGACTAATCTGGCAAGATTGCATCTTACCTGTTCTACAATGCCTGCTATGTGGAGAAGAATGTGTGTTGGACGTCTGTCTAACACTTCCATCAGTACTGTCAACAGATGTTGAGACTTTGCTTGGTTTAGTACGGCCCATGCATTGTGCTGTCCCCAACGGCTACCGATCCTGATGACGGCATTCATTGAGGTCTCACAGACGCAATCGGCTGACAGTGAGATATGTGGATCGACAGGCACACAGGTACCACCTCCATCTCCATCTCCGACGAACATTGCTAATGTGGCTAACACTGACGGCGATGCTTCACATTTTTGTGCTATCGGTTTACTCAATGAAGTGGTCCAACTTTCACCTACTGTGGTAGACAATTTCTTTGCCAGCTTAGAAGATGTTTTCTCCAAACAACGAGAATGACTTTTGAACTTAGCACACAGCATTCTATGGGACGCTGTATTCGACCTTCACTTTTCAAAACAAAACTTCCAACTTTAGAACTCTATTTTCCTGCGATTTGACTTTTTCCAAAATTGAACTTTTTTTTGGCACAAAGTAATCTGCTTAAAGTAGAACTATTCTTAGAGAACAATAATTCTTTGAAACACTACCACGTGACAATATTTGACCTTGTCCACAACCTAAACAGTTTATATATTCTGTCATGGAATGGTCTCAACTTTCTTCTGTATTTAAGAGCCATTTCATAAATGTTATTTCATGCCTCATTCTGATAAGCATTTTTCCTATGTCACACTGCATACTTTGAATGAAAATATTGTTTTTAAAAATGAGTACAGCACAAATGCTCATCTTTAGTGTACAGCCATTTTGAATGCATTTTATGTAATTTGGGAGGGATTTTTACACATAATGCTTTAGATATGTTTAAAAATGCGTAGAATATAGTAATATCGAATATAATAAAGTGGAGTGGGTGTTGTGTAGCATTTTAGAATCCAAGCGTAATTTACTGATTCATTCCCTTATATAGGTATAATTCACATTGCCAATGGCATTGAAATCATGCCCATATTTAGACATAACCCATTCAGTCCAAATACAGGCATTGCTACTTCCACTTGTACCAAAAAGCCACAACGATTTCTTGGAAAACGCGGCTTCAGCAGTCAGGGACACCTGCTTGAATATTGATTTGTCCTAGAAATCATGGCGTTTTCAAAGAACTTCCATTCCCTTGGGGTTCTTTGGTGACGTTATTATGTCCGACTTTACTTCAAACTAGGCACCTACAAGGTATAAATATGACTACACTTACCCTAGCAAACACACAGTGGTTCGGAGCAGCTCGACTGTCTACTTGCCCGACACAGCTCGCTACAGCAAGTGCCGAAGGAAGCCGACCCTCCAGCTGACGCACTGATTGAGAAGCTGCATTTCTCCCGGCAAGAATCCAGCTCCCGTGTTTCCAAGCTCCCCTCGCAGGGTGTTGGGAAATCGAGTCCGAGACAGAGATACCAGACCTCCGTCATTCTAAGACCACGGTACGGAGCTGATTAGACCCTAAGAGAAATCTTGGTTAGATTCTTGGCAAACAAAAACTAAACCTATGCTACACCTCACTTACTTCTTCCCTCGTACTAGACTTAGGTTAGGTACATTGGGGTAGGCGTATTTTAGAAACACCAGTTGAGTACTTTTTAGCCTTTGTTATTTATGTATGTATTTATCTATGGTTTAGAAACCATACAATGCTATTACAGTATTCTTTTATAATACTCTTCTTACTGTACGCATTATATTTTGCAACCAGTATTACGATTGTAGCAGTTCACTTTACTTGCATGAGAAAGAAGACTATTCAATAAATCCTTTTATTGAAAACGCCTGTCTCTCTATTTCTCTGCACCTCTGATGAAACGAAGCATGCACGATTGACTAGGTGAAATATCTATCTATTGTTTACACGACTCTGAAGATCAGTTTTATTCTTGGGAAACAAAGTTGTCATGTTTATGTGGTTGTCAGAAACTAATCGTTTCTTGTTTATTCAAGAAAGTTTCTAGTGACCTCTGAGCTAGCTGGCACTCACAATTAAGTCTAATATATTCGATAGAGACCTAGTCGACATAAGTCCTACGTCAAATCTATAGGATATATTATTCCAATGTGCAGAGCCTATTGGGAATATAGGAACTACACTACAATGTGGTAGCCAAGCTTCTGGCCAAGGTGATCGCCAACCGTCTCGTCCCATATATCACGGAGTTGGTCCATCCAGATCAGGCAGGATTTATGCCAAATCGTGCCACATGACACAATATTCGACGTGCCAATAATGATATCTCCGCGGTGGATAAACTTGCCACTCCTGCTGCGCTCCTTCTTACAGACATGAAAAAGGCCTTTGATTCCCTTGGTTGGACGTATCTCTTTGCTTTGCTAGCTCGCCTAAATATCGTCCCTGTTGGAACTGAGGTAGCCTGGCCTAGGGCAAGACTAGCATATCAGAGGCACAGTGTAAAGGTTGCAGACCACCCAAAAGTAAAACCACGCAATAGCACTCAAAAAGAAAACGCTACACCAAATTGTTGTAAAAATACGTACTGGTTTATAAAAATAATTTATATTCTATTTTTTTATGCTTTAGAATTTACAGTTCAGCACTTTACCATTAATCAGGTGAAATCACAATCTGCTAAAGTTCTGGGAGAGAAAACTACCACTCAATACAAGCAAAAGCAGATGTCATAAAAGTAATAGCATTCTTTTTAGCAGAGTCACTGGCATTAAAAATCCACATTAACAGTATCTTTCAGTACATTTAAAAGTCATGTAAACAGTAGTTCTATTTTCCAGGAATATTAACTTATCTCAATGTTTAGCAATAAGTATATATCTAGTCAGTTCAAGATTGACCAAATCTAACTTCAGTAATGAATTCCAGTTTATCCCTTAGCTTAGTTATCAAACAGTAAGCTTTGTATTGGGCTTAAACTCTCATTTAAACATCAGGTTTCTTTATGCTGCTCCCCAGCTTATATCAATCAGGAAGGGAAATAACCAGTGCTTTATTCACTTCACTGGAGATGTTAGCGCCGCTTCCCTCTGTAATTCCCCTCCTTACTTGTAGGGTTATGGCCGGAATCGCCTCGCACCAGGCTTGGTAGGCGACAGCAGACAAAGGGGGGCGGGGAACCAAGGCAGGTGAGGCCCTCACGCCTCTCAACGCTCGGAAATGCTCACTTTCCTGCTCTTTCCTCCTCCCCTCGGGCCAGCTCCTCTGCGTGGCGCTCGAGGGGAAGGTTTGCCAAATTCTCAACTGCCCACGAACCTCTATCGGGCCTTTCCGCTTCCCCCTCTCGGCTCGGCCAGCTCCTCTGCGTGGCGCGCGAGCAGAGGGAGAAGGCGGGACGCTCACTGGATTCCCTGAGGCGGCCGGCGCTCCTTCCGATGCTCGGCGGGGCCGCTTCCCTCTAGGACCTGCGCAGTAGCTCTCGCCCTGATGCTAGGAAACTCCGCCTACGCAGCCAGGAAGGAGGCGTCCACCCGGGCCTGCTCGGTCATAGGCCCCTCCTGCACCCGGGTCACTACAGCGCTGGGGGCATGCGCGAGGGAGCAGCGTCTCCTCCTTGGAGATCGCGCACTCGCGTCAGCGCCTCCCCTCACTCTCCTCACCTCCGGGGACCGGGGAAAACACTACCAGACGGCTCCTCACCTCCTGATCAAGCCGATGCTCCGCACGGCGCCGCTTGTCTCGCGCCAGTCAGGCAATACCGCCTGTCACTTCTCTGCCTCCACCCCCACAGGTAGGAAGAAGGGCACAGTGGTGATGTAGCGCTAGATGGGAGGAGGGTATCCAGCAGTCGGCCAGCAACCAGATGATGAACTGGACAAGGGGAACCAGGATTAGTCCCACTGTAGTTGGAACCCTTACTGCTATAATCTCACTGGGATCCTTCTCCTGGAACAGTCTCTGGGGATCCTAAACTGGGCAGAGGATTATACTCTCCAGTAGAAGAAGGTGATTGGGAGGGATTGGTCAGGGGTTGAAGGGGGAACGTCTCCCTGTAGTGGCTGTCTGTCACAAGGACAAACTAACTGCTCCCAGTGCGTCCTCCTCCTCTCACCGCTGCCTCACTCCTCCACTCTCTGGTCAGCACAAAATGGCTTCCCTGCATTCCGCCTTATATAGGCTGCCCTTCAGTGGTCCAGAATGGACCAGAAGGTTCTAGAATGCCCTATGCTAGGCTATGGCCAAGTTCTGGGTGTGACAGTTGGGGCAGTTGGTGGCCACCATTTTAGGTGGTGCCAACTTTCCTGTCAGAACAGGCCTCTGGGCCTGAGGTAAAAGATTATGAGGGGGAGAAAGAACACCTATCCCCCTGGCCAACACCTACAAAAAGTCAGTAGACACAAAAATTAATAAGGGTATGAGGGGCAAAAAGGGGACAAAATAAATAATAATTAGGAGGGACTTTGCCAAAAAGCCAGACAGGTCTAACACGCGTCCCCCCCAGCTGAAAGTGGGGAGAACTACCCAACCCCTTGGGAGTCCTCATCACTAAGGCGGAAATACCTGGAGAGACCGTCTGCATTGGCGTGGTCCACTCTAGGCCGATGTTCCACCCGGAAGTCCATTCCCTGTAGGGAGATGGACCACCTCAACAACTTGGGATTTTCCCCCTTCATTTGCATCAGCCAACGAAGGGGTCGTGGTCAGTCTGAACCAGGAAGTGCGAGCCAAAGAGGTATGGCCGCAGCTTCTTCAGAGCCCACACCACCGCAAAAGCTTCCCTCTCAATGGCACTCCACTTCTGTTCCCGGGGAAGCAGTCTCCTGGATAAGAAGACTACAGGTTGATCCAGGCCCTCTTCATTCAGTTGCGATAACACTGCCCCAATGCCATGTTCTGATGCATCTGTTTGGACAATGAACTCCTTGGAGAAGTCTGGGGCCTTCAGGACCGGTGCCGCACACATTGCCTGTTTCAATTTCTCGAAAGCTTGCTGACAAGCTCCCGTCCAAACTACCCGTCGAGGTTGTTTCTTGGAGGTGAGCTCTGTGAGGGGCGCTACCATTGTGCCATACCCCTTCACAAAGCGATGGTAGTAACCTGTGAGGCCCAGGAAAGCTCGGACCTCAGTCTGTGTCTTGGGGGGTTCCCAGGCCATGATTGCCTCAATCTTCGCCTGCAGGGGCTGCACAGTCCCCTTACCCACCAAGTGTCCAAGGTACACAACCGACCCCTGCCCAATCTGGCATTTGCTGGCTTTGATGGTCAATCCAGCTTGTCTCAGGGCCTGGAGAACAGCTTGCAAATGCTGCAGATGGTCCTCCCAACTGCTACTGAAGACAGCAATGTCATCCAAGTAAGCAGCAGAGAAACTCTCCATTCCAGAGAGGACCTGGTTCACCAGCCGCTGAAATGTGGCAGGGGCGTTCTTGAGCCCAAAGGGCATCACACAGAACTGGTAGTGTCCCTCCGGCGTGGAGAAGGCTGACCTTTCCCTTGCTCCATCTGTCAAGGAGATCTGCCAGTACCCTGAAGTGAGGTCAAAGGTACTCAGATATTGGGCAGCTCCTAGCCGGTCAATCAATTCATCCTCCCTAGGGATCGGATGAGCATCAGTCCTTGTCACTGAATTAAGTCCTCGGTAATCCACACAGAACCTCAGTTCAGGTGTGGTGCCTGGTGGTGCGGCTTTTGGCACGAGCACCACCGGACTGGACCGAGGGCTGTTGGAAGGTTCAATTACTCCCAGCTCTAGCATCTTGGCAACTTCTCCATGGATGCTAGCCTTCACCTTGTCAGACAGCCGGTAGGTCTTGGACTTCACTGGTGGGCTGTCTCCTGTGTCCACGTCATGGGTACACAGGTGGGTCCTTCCCGGGACAAGGGAGAACAACGAAGAGTACTGCTCCAGGATCTGGCGGCAGTCCTCCCGTTGCTCAGGAGTTAGAGTAGGAGAGAGAATCACTCCCTCCACTGACCCATCCTTCTCTTGGGACGAAAACAGATCTGGGAGAGGTTCGCTTTCCGCTTCCTCTCCCCCGTCAGTCACCATCATCAACATGACTTCGGGCCTCTCGTGGTGGGGCTTGAGTCGGTTGGCATGCAGCACCCGTAGGGGCTGTCGAGGGGTCTTGAGGTACACCAGGTATGTGGCCTTACCCTTCTTCTCCAACACCTCAAAGGGGCCTGTCCAGCGATCCTGGAGGGCGCTAAGCTCTCCAGGCTCCATCACCCACACTTTCTGTCCAGGCTCCAATTCCACCTGGTGAGCATTGTGGTCATACCACTCCTTCATGACTGCCTGGCTGGCCTCCAAGTTGTCAGAAGCTTGCTTCCACAACTTCGCCATTTGGCTCCTGAAGGCCAGCATGTAGCTCACCACATCCTGGGGGGGTTTCCTGGGAGACTTCTCCCAACCATCCTTCACCAGGCTGAGAGGACCGCGTACAGGGTGCCCATACAGAAGCTCAAAGGGGCTGAAGCCCACTCCCTTCTGGGGCACTTCCCTGTAGGAAAAGAGTAAACAGGGTAGGAGGACATCCCATTTCCTCCGCAGGCTCTCGGGCAGACTTCTGATCATGCCCTTCAAGGTCTTATTAAACCTCTCAACCAGTCCATTCGACTGGGGGTGATAAGGAGTGGTGAACCGGTAGGTCACTCCACACTCCTTCCACATTGCCCGCATATAAGCTGACATGAAGTTGGTCCCCCTGTCGGACACAACTTCCTTGGGAAATCCCACTCGGGTAAAGATTCCCATTAGGGCTCTTGCCACTACAGGTGCAGTGACTGTCCTCAGAGGTATTGCCTCTGGGTACCGTGTGGCATGATCCACCAGAACCAGGATAAACCTGTGACCAGCTGTTGTTGGTGGATCCAAAGGCCCTACAATGTCGATGCCCACCCTCTCAAAGGGTGTGCTAACGACTGGAAGTGGTTCCAGGGGAGCCTTTAGCTTCACCCCTGTTTTCCCACTGGCCTGGCAGGTTACACACGTCCGACAGTATGTGTTGGACGCCACTTTCATCTGAGGCCAGTAAAAGTGGAGGACAAGCCGTGCAAAGGTCTTGTCCTGGCCTAAGTGTCCTGCCAGGGGTATGGCATGAGCCAATTCCAAAAGAAAGGCTTGGTACTGTTGCGGGACTACCAAGGCCCTTGATGAACCAGGCAAGGGTACCTTGGGTTCACTGTAGAGGAGTCCATCCTCCCAGTAAATATGGTAATGTCCCGTAACATCACCTGCTGCTTGGGCTTCAGCCTGTCGCCTCAGTCCCTCAAGGGTGGGGCACTCCCTCTGCCCCTTACAGAAGTCCTCTCTGGTAGGACCTCCCTCCACATGCCACTCCGCAGGGATGGGCAAATCCTCCAGAGAGTCTACTTCCCCCTCCACGGACTCCTGGTCCACCACCGCAGGTGGCCAATCTGTCTCATGGGGTGTGGAAGCCGGAGCAGGCTTTCTCTGTCTCCGGGTCTGTCCCTTCTTAGCAGCGGGTTGGGCCATTGTTCCAGGCTCCAACCCAGGCGAACTCCCTCTCCGGGCAGTCGCAGACCGTGTGCTGACACAGGCCCAGTCAGGTGTACCCAGCATCGCAGAATGCGTCCGGTATTCCACCTCTCTCCAAGTGTTGTGTTCCATGTCATTCCCCAACAGACAATCGACTGGCACGGCAGGGCTTATGGCAACTCGAAGTGAACCTGCAACCCCCTCCCACTCAAAGGGAACCTCAGCCACTGGATAGTGGCCCATTCTGCCGTCAGCCATCGCGGCGGGGTGGAGTACATTAGGAACAACCTGCTCTGGAGACACCAGCTGACTTCTCACCATAGTCATGCTGGCTCCTGTATCTCTCAGAGCCTCCCCTCTCTGGCCATTGATGGTAACCCATTGCCCATACTTTGTAGTATTTGGGGGCACCTGGATCTTTGGCACCATCTCCCGCTCTCCCAGGGACACTAAGGTGACACCCGCCCACTCACCCCCCTTATCTAAGGGCAACTCCTCCCCGAGCGCTACACTAGCTACTCCCGGTGACTTTCCTCCAGTGGGAGGGGGCGGTCTCTTTGGGCATCTGACATCCCCCTTATAATGTCCAACACCACCACATTCAAAACAGTGGAGAACCCTGGGCTGCTGGCTTTGGCCAGGATTTGGGTTTCGGGGCGGGTTTGCCCTAGGGGTGAAACCTGCTCCCTTCCCTTGGAAGTTATTTTGGGGACCTTTAGAGAACTCTTTCTTTTTCTCTCCCCCCTCCTTCTTCTGGGGGGTGCCCTGTCCGGCTTTTTGAGATTCCCCTCCAGTCCCCTTGGAGGACACCCGGGTACTTGTCCAGATGTCCGCCTTCTCTGCAAGCTTCCGGGGATTGGTCAGCTTGCTGTCCACCAGGTGTTGGCGCAGCTCGGGAAAACATTTCTCGAGGAGGTGTTCTCTCAAAAATAGATCGTACAGCCCCTCATAATCTTTTACCTCACTGCCCTTGACCCAACCCTCTAAGGCCTTTCTGGCGTAGTCAAGGAAGTCCACCCAGTTCTGAGTACTTAATTTGTGGCTCCCCCTAAACTTCTGTCGGTACCTTTCTGGGGTAAGCCCGAACTTCCTTAACAACGCCAGCTTCATGGTGGGGTAGTTAGTTTGTTCCCCTGGTTCCAGGGCCAGCAAGGTGTCCCGACCAGCAGGTGGCATGTACCTGTACAAACCACCCCCCCAGTCCTTCTCCTGCACCCCATGAACCCTCAGAGAAACCTCATAAGCAGCCAGCCACTTTTCTATATCGTCCCCCTGACTGAAGCTCGCTATCAGGTCTTTTGGTAAATGAGGTTTGGTCTCCCTGGCTGACTCCTTTGGTTCGCTGCCACCATTCCTACTAGGAGAGGACCCCCGTCGCAGACTTTGGAGCTCCAGTTCCTTCAGTCTAAACTCGTGGGCCATCCTCCTCTCCTCTTTCTCCTGCTCCAACTTAGCCAACTCCCACCTTAACTGTCTTTTCTCCCTCCTATCGGTGAGCTCGGCTTCCGTTAGGCTTCCCCCAGAGATGCTACTGCCCCTTCTGGAGTAGGACACTGGTCCTGTGAGTAAGTTTTCCCCCTCATGGCGGAATAACTCTTCTACCTCCCCCACCGTGTCCTGGTCGGCCTCTTCATCCTCCTCCTTCTTTCCTTGGTGTGCCTCCACCCAAGCCCTAAGACTGGTCTGGAGCTCCCCCTTCCTGGCACCATGTTTGAAAAATACCCCCATTTGTTGGCAGAACATTTTCAATTGTGACACGGGATAGACCTCTAGGTTTTCCACAGCGAACTCCATTGTGAGTCAGGCAAACCTAGATACACACCAGAAATTTCAGAGTTGCAAGGGCAACCTAAAGCCAACTCCACCCACCACCAGGAATAAATTTGAAAAAATCAAAAAGACTAATTGGGAGGGCCACAAGGAGAAAACTCCTGGTGTAGGTTTGGTGTATTACGTCAAATTACTAGTGAGTAGCTGCAACCAAGTCAGTATCCCACCGCTAGGCACCAATATGTTGGAACTGGGGTAGCCTGGCCTAGGGCAAGACTAGCATATCAGAGGCACAGTGTAAAGGTTGCAGACCACCCAAAAGTAAAACCACGCAATAGCACTCAAAAAGAAAACGCTACACCAAATTGTTGTAAAAATACGTACTGGTTTATAAAAATAATTTATATTCTATTCTTTTATGCTTTAGAATTTACAGTTCAGCTCTTTACCATTAATCAGGTGAAATCACAATCTGCTAAAGTTCTGGGAGAGAAAACTACCACTCAATACAAGCAAAAGCAGATGTCATAAAAGTAATAGCATTCTTTTTAGCAGAGTCACTGGCATTAAAAATCCACATTAACAGTATCTTTCAGTACATTTAAAAGTCATGTAAACAGTAGTTCTATTTTCCAGGAATATTAACTTATCTCAATGTTTAGCAATAAGTATATATCTAGTCAGTTCAAGATTGACCAAATCTAACTTCAGTAATGAATTCCAGTTTATCCCTTAGCTTAGTTATCAAACAGTAAGCTTTGTATTGGGCTTAAACTCTCATTTAAACATCAGGTTTCTTTATGCTGCTCCCCAGCTTATATCAATTAGGAAGGGAAATAACCAGTGCTTTATTCACTTCACTGGAGATGTTAGCGCCGCTTCCCTCTGTAATTCCCCTCCTTACTTGTAGGGTTATGGCCGGAATCGCCTCGCACCAGGCTTGGTAGGGGACAGCAGACAAAGGGGGGTGGGGAACCAAGGCAGGTGAGGCCCTCACGCCTCTCAACGCTCCGAAATGCTCACTTTCCTGCTCTTTCCTCCTCCCCTCGGGCCAGCTCCTCTGCGTGGCGCTCGAGGGGAAGGTTTGCCAAATTCTCAACTGCCCACGAGCCTCTATCGGGCCTTTCCGCTTCCCCCTCTCGGCTCGGCCAGCTCCTCTGCGTGGCGCGCGAGCAGAGGGAGAAGGCGGGACGCTCACTGGATTCCCTGAGGCGGCCGGCGCTCCTTCCGATGCTCGGCGGGGCCGCTTCCCTCTCCGACCTGCGCAGTAGCGCTCGCCCTGATGCTAGGAAACTCCGCCTACGCAGCCAGGAAGGAGGCGTCCACCCGGGCCTGCTCGGTCATAGGCCCCTCCTGTACTGCAACTCAAAGTGAACCTGCAACCCCCTCCCACTCAAAGGGAACCTCAGCCACTGGATAGTGGCCCATTCTGCCGTCAGCCATCGCGGCGGGGTGGAGTACATTAGGAACAACCTGCTCTGGAGACACCAGCTGACTTCTCACCATAGTCATGCTGGCTCCTGTATCTCTCAGAGCCTCCCCTCTCTGGCCATTGATGGTAACCCATTGCCCATACTTTGTAGTATTTGGGGGCACCTGGATCTTTGGCACCATCTCCCGCTCTCCCAGGGACACTAAGGTGACACCCGCCCACTCACCCCCCTTATCTAAGGGCAACTCCTCCCCGAGCGCTACACTAGCTACTCCCGGTGACTTTCCTCCAGTGGGAGAGGGTGGTCTCTTTGGGCATCTGACATCCCCCTTATAATGTCCAACACCACCACATTCAAAACAGTGGAGAACCCTGGGCTGCTGGCTTTGGCCAGGATTAGGGTTTCGGGGCGGGTTTGCCCTAGGGGGTGAAACCTGCTCCCTTCCCTTGGAAGTTATTTTGGGGACCTTTAGAGAACTCTTTCTTTTTCTCTCCCCCCCTCCTTCTTCTGGGGGGCGCCCTGTCCGGCTTTTTGAGATTCCCCTCCAGTCCCCTTGGAGGACACCCGGGTACTTGTCCAGATGTCCGCCTCCTCTGCAAGCTTCCGGGGATTGGTCAGCTTGCTGTCCACCAGGTGTTGGCGCAGCTCGGGAAAACATTTCTCGAGGAGGTGTTCTCTCAAAAATAGATCGTACAGCCCCTCATAATCTTTTACCTCACTGCCCTTGACCCAACCCTCTAAGGCCTTTCTGGCGTAGTCAAGGAAGTCCACCCAGTTCTGAGTACTTAATTTGTGGCTCCCCCTAAACTTCTGTCGGTACCTTTCTGGGGTAAGCCCGAACTTCCTTAACAACGCCAGCTTCATGGTGGGGTAGTTAGTTTGTTCCCCTGGTTCCAGGGCCAGCAAGGTGTCCCGACCAGCAGGTGGCATGTACCTGTACAAACCACCCCCCCAGTGCTTCTCCTGCACCCCATGAACCCTCAGAGAAACCTCATAAGCAGCCAGCCACTTTGCTATATCGTCCCCCTGACTGAAGCTCGCTATCAGGTCTTTTGGTAAATGAGGTTTGGTCTCCCTGGCTGACTCCTTTGGTTCGCTGCCACCATTCCTACTAGGAGAGGACCCCCGTCGCAGACTTTGGAGCTCCAGTTCCTTCAGTCTAAACTCGTGGGCCATCCTCCTCTCCTCTTTCTCCTGCTCCAACTTAGCCAACTCCCACCTTAACTGTCTTTTCTCCCTCCTATCGGTGAGCTCGGCTTCCGTTAGGCTTCCCCCAGAGATGCTACTGCCCCTTCTGGAGTAGGACACTGGTCCTGTGAGTAAGTTTTCCCCCTCATGGCGGAATAACTCTTCTACCTCCCCCACCGTGTCCTGGTCGGCCTCTTCATCCTCCTCCTTCTTTCCTTGGTGTGCCTCCACCCAAGCCCTAAGACTGGTCTGGAGCTCCCCCTTCCTGGCACCATGTTTGAAAAATACCCCCATTTGTTGGCAGAAGATTTTCAATTGTGACACGGAATAGACCTCTAGGTTTTCCACAGCGAACTCCATTGTGAGTCAGGCAAACCTAGATACACACCAGAAATTTCAGAGTTGCAAGGGCAACCTAAAGCCAACTCCACCCACCACCAGGAATAAATTTGGAAAAATCAAAAAGACTAATTGGGAGGGCCGCAAGGAGAAAACTCCTGGTGTAGGTTTGGTGTATTACGTCAAATTACTAGTGAGTAGCTGCAACCAAGTCAGTATCCCACCGCTAGGCACCAATATGTTGGAACTGGGGTAGCCTGGCCTAGGGCAAGACTAGCATATCAGAGGCACAGTGTAAAGGTTGCAGACCACCCAAAAGTAAAACCACGCAATAGCACTCAAAAAGAAAACGCTACACCAAATTGTTGTAAAAATACGTACTGGTTTATAAAAATAATTTATATTCTATTCTTTTATGCTTTAGAATTTACAGTTCAGCACTTTACCATTAATCAGGTGAAATCACAATCTGCTAAAGTTCTGGGAGAGAAAACTACCACTCAATACAAGCAAAAGCAGATGTCATAAAAGTAATAGCATTCTTTTTAGCAGAGTCACTGGCATTAAAAATCCACATTAACAGTATCTTTCAGTACATTTAAAAGTCATGTAAACAGTAGTTCTATTTTCCAGGAATATTAACTTATCTCAATGTTTAGCAATAAGTATATATCTAGTCAGTTCAAGATTGACCAAATCTAACTTCAGTAATGAATTCCAGTTTATCCCTTAGCTTAGTTATCAAACAGTAAGCTTTGTATTGGGCTTAAACTCTCATTTAAACATCAGGTTTCTTTATGCTGCTCCCCAGCTTATATCAATCAGGAAGGGAAATAACCAGTGCTTTATTCACTTCACTGGAGATGTTAGCGCCGCTTCCCTCTGTAATTCCCCTCCTTACTTGTAGGGTTATGGCCGGAATCGCCTCGCACCAGGCTTGGTAGGGGACAGCAGACAAAGGGGGGCGGGGAACCAAGGCAGGTGAGGCCCTCACACCTCTCAATGCTCCGAAATGCTCACTTTCCTGCTCTTTCCTCCTCCCCTCGGGCCAGCTCCTCTGCGTGGCGCTCGAGGGGAAGGTTTGCCAAATTCTCAACTGCCCACGAACCTCTATCGGGCCTTTCCGCTTCCCCCTCTCGGCTCGGCCAGCTCCTCTGCGTGGCGCGCGAGCAGAGGGAGAAGGCGGGACGCTCACTGGATTCCCTGAGGCGGCCGGCGCTCCTTCCGATGCTCGGCGGGGCCGCTTCCCTCTCCGACCTGCGCAGTAGTGCTCGCCCTGATGCTAGGAAACTCCGCCTACGCAGCCAGGAAGGAGGCGTCCACCCGGGCCTGCTCGGTCATAGGCCCCTCCTGCACCCGGGTCACTACAGCGCTGGGGGCATGCGCAAGGGAGCAGCGTCTCCTCCTTGGAGATCGCGCACTCGCGTCAGCGCCTCCCCTCACTCTCCTCACCTCCGGGGACCGGGGAAAACACTACCAGACGGCTCCTCACCTCCTGATCAAGCCGATGCTCCGCACGGCGCCGCTTGTTTCGCGCCAGTCAGGCAATACCGCCTGTCACTTCTCTGCCTCTACCCCCACAGGTAGGAAGAAGGGCACAGTGGTGATGTAGCGCTAGATGGGAGGAGGGTATCCAGCAGTCGGCCAGCAACCAGATGATGAACTGGACAAGGGGAACCAGGATTAGTCCCACTGTAGTTGGAACCCTTACTGCTATAATCTCACTGGGATCCTTCTCCTGGAACAGTCTCTGGGGATCCTAAACTGGGCAGAGGATTATACTCTCCAGTAGAAGAAGGTTATTGGGAGGGATTGGTCAGGGGTTGAAGGGGGAACGTCTCCCTGTAGTGGCTGTCTGTCACAAGGACAAACTAACTGCTCCCAGTGCGTCCTCCTCCTCTCACCGCTGCCTCACTCCTCCACTCTCTGGTCAGCACAAAATGGCTTCCCTGCATTCCGCCTTATATAGGCTGCCCTTCAGTGGTCCAGAATGGACCAGAAGGTTCTAGAATGCCCTATGCTAGGCTATGGCCAAGTTCTGGGTGTGACAGTTGGGGCAGTTGGTGGCCACCATTTTAGGTGGTGCCAACTTTCCTGTCAGAACAGGCCTCTGGGCCTGAGGTAAAAGATTATGAGGGGGAGAAAGAACACCTCTCCCCCTGGCCAACACCTACAAAAAGTCAGTAGACACAAAAATTAATAAGGGTATGAGGGGCAAAAAGGGGACAAAATAAATAATAATTAGGAGGGACTTCGCCAAAAAGCCAGACAGGTCTAACAGTCCCCCAGCTGCTTAGCCTTATTTGCCTGCTATACACGGATATAACTGCCTGAGTCTGTGTGGCTTATTTGATCTCCAAATGCTTTGTTTGTTGGTCGGAGGATGCGCCAGGGCTGCCCGCTCTCCCCCATCTCTTTGCTCTAGGTATGGAGCTGCTTGTGGCTTGGGTACGGATAGACGCACAATTGTGCAGTTTTGAGTGGGTGTCAGGCATCTCCGAACCCAAAGCACTCTATGCGGATGATGTACTGTTCTTTCTCACCGATCTCGATTGGACCTTCTCCGCATTATGTAAATCTTTGGCGAAACCTCCAACCTATATATGAATCAGGGGAAATCATTTTTGTGGCCACTGCGGGGTGGAGCTCGGCTGGGTGACTGTTCATGAGGAGTGGTCATAGCCCCAGACGGCTTTAAATATTTGGGTGTTCATCTCTCTTCATCTCAGGCCCAGGCATGGACTAAGAACCTTACCCCCCTGTGGACACAGGTGGGCGACCAGACACGTGTGTGGTCACACCTACCTCTGTCTCTCTTTGGTAGATCCGCTATTTTTAAAATGATTTCTCTTCCTTGTCATTCAAGCAGATTACGATATGCCCCGCTCACAATTTTACTGCTATTTCCAGTACCGACATGCCTTTACCCCATATACATCTCACTTAACAGAAATTCCTGAACTCAAGCTCATTCAGGTGAAGGTTTTCATGGGAGACTTAGGAGATCCTAAAATCACCAAAATATACCGTACACCTATTAACAACACTCCTACCACACTCGATAAAACTAGGGAGACATGGCAACAAGATCTAGGTTTGTTGGATGAAGATGACTGGATGGAGGCGTTGGAGTCCCCACGCAGCGCAGAAATTGCAGCTTGCTTGCGCCTCATCCTGTTTACATACTTACACAGAGCCTACTACACCAGACATAGGCTATGGCGCGCCAGAGTCATCACATCCCCGCACTGTTTGCACTGCAAATCTATGGAGGGCACATTTTTACACACCGTGTGGGCATGCCCAGCACTGTAAAAATTCTAGAAGGGGTGTTCACATGTCTGTCTGAAGTTCTGGGATGGGTTCTTGCTTCTTCACTAAGACTGGCTCTATTACACATTACAGAGGACATAGGTGGGAATAGATATAAGCGCCATCTCCTTTTCCTGGGTCTAACACTGGCCAAGAGAGATATCGCCCGGGCCTGGAAGAATGAATTTTCGCCATCGCTTGAGGTGTAGAAGAAGGGCCTAGATTTTTGTATGGGCCTCGAACTTCCGGTTTTCGAGGCAAAGGGATGCCCCCGTAAACACTACAAAATTTGGAAGCGGTGGGCTGACTATAGGGGATTATATCTGGAGCCTCCTCCCCCCTACCTGATGGTGGCGAGCACATAGTATGATATTGTTTGGTCGACATGTCTGTAGAGCTTGTAATCGCTTTGATTATCAATGGCAGAATCTCTCTCTACAGTTAGAATTCATAAACTTGTTAAGGGAAGGGAAAGTGGCACAGTTTGTTGTTTCTTCTTTCTTTTTCTTTTATTTGCAGGTTTTCTTGCAATGTATCCTCTGTGGCATTCATTGTTTACTATTACTGGAAATGTTGATTCATATATTTGCTACCAAGTATATTTGCATTGGGTGCCCTATCCGGCACTTGTACTATATTGGATGTCAACAATAAAAGTATGTTGTGAAAAAAATAAGAAATGTTGCTCTACAACAACGTCACAATTTTCTTGCCCCTTAGTTCACTAATGGTTCATGTTTAAAAGATTATCACTTTTCGTAAAGTACTTCTCTGTGCAATGCTATCATGTGTTGTATTTATGTCAAAGCTTCCACATGCTAAATAAATAAACTTTCTTGAATTTGGAAGAGACTTTATCATTTTCTATGTTGTTTAGTCTATGATTTACATAGTAAATATTTTCAGGGCTCAGGTTGTTCATGGGCTCCAAGATCCGAGCTAAACCCTTGGAACTGCTCTTCCTGTTAATTTGTTGGATCACCAACCTCTACTAGATGCTGCTACTTGCAAACATTCATGGAAGCGATCTGTAGGTGGATAGTGATAGGGAGGTGCATTGTGATGCCCTGCTGCCTGTGGGACGAGGGTGGTTTACTTAGCACACCAAGTGGTAGTAAAAATGAAGGAGTGACTGTGCAACAAAGTTTGGTTTCCCAGAATGGACAAGTTGGTAGACAAGAAGGTGCGGGGTTGTCACTTCTGTATGATCACCAGTGGGAAACCACTGCCTGCCCCCATACCAACTGAGGAGCCTTGCCTGATACCCTGGTCCTGCCTCAGAATGGACTTTGGGAGTTTCCCTGACTCACACCAATGCTAGTGGACAGTCACGTGAAGTATCCAGTGGAGAAGCTGGTACAGTCCACTGCATTTTCGATGGTAAAGCCAATCCTTGAGAAAGACTTTGCCATGTTTGGACTGCCTGATGAAATCAAGAATGATAATGGGCCTCTGTTCCAGGCACAAGAATTACAGCTGTATTGGAGGTCACTTAACATTCAAGCATTGTAAAGTGTCCCTGTAGTGGCCCCAGGAAAATAGGGAGGTGGAGCGCTTTAAATGCACGTTGAATTGAGCGCTCCACATAAGACTGGAGCAGGGTGAAGACGGAGAACGCTGCCTTCATCAATTCCTGTGATGCCTCCATTGATTCCTGCAAGCATATCGGCAGACTCCGCATAACACCACAAACAGTGCGCCAATGAGCCTGCATATCTAAACGACTTGGCCTGCCGTAGCGCTGTCATCGAGGGTCTCGCTGCTGGTAACTTTTTAGAATACTTTGCTGGTTTTTAACTTCAAAAAGCATTTTTACTCACTTGTGCATCCTTTGCAGTGCTGCTCGCCTATGCCCCCCGGTCCGTCACGGCAAGTGCCGATTGAACGGAGGGGGCGGAGGGCGTAGTCAGCACGCCCTCACTTCCGGTACGGTGGCAATTCCCGGGGTGAGAGTGCTAGTTGTTCTAGCCCGCAGACCATAAATCCCAGGATTAGATGGACTCGCAGCGGGCGCGCCAGCGGCATGCCAAAGGCAAGCCCGTCCACGCCTGGCCCGGGCCCGGGGCCAGAACCCCTGCCCAAATCGGGATTAAAACAAATAGGAGGGTTTACAATGGCACAGATCTATTAAAACTTAGATCTAGGTCGTCCTGCGCCATTCTTAATCCAATAGAAGAAATCAAAAACTGCCCAAACTTGTCGCGGTCCAACGGCTCCTAAGAATCAGGGTGATGTTGTAATGGGGTCCAGCTTTCCCCGCACTCTGACTGTAACTGTTAACAGAGTACGGTAGTAAGCAGGTGAGGGAAAAAATACGCCGGGGCGGGAACCGCAGTGGAAGGGATGCCTGTAGGAAACAAAAGACCATACATTAATTACGTTCCTCCCTACTTCTCCTGCCTCTCTCTCAATAAGACTACCCCCTACCTGATTAGCCTCAGACGTTATCTCCCTTCCTTTCGAAATAATAGGATGAGATGACTTCTCTCATACATCATGGAATGGTATTCCTGAAAGAACAAGAGCCCTTCGTTAAACTGAATCTTCCTACACCGTAGTATCTATATGACTCCTAACTTCCACACATACATACCATACGTTCTCGCCCCAGAGATGTAGAAGAATCTAGTAATCGGTAATAAGGCTCCTGATACTAAGCCACAAGGTGACAAAAAGAAAGTAAACAGGAAAAACAGTTCAAGTGCAAAAACCCAGTTCAAGCATTCCACAGTGACTACCATAGCCCAGATAGTTTCAGTACCAATTTGAATTGCCTACATGTAAGCTCCAATGTCTTCTTTACAGAGACGGCAGCACTGAATCAATCAAAATCTATAGGAACGAGGCGTGGCTTGAGGCTCGGCGAAAATGGCCGCACTGTAGTGCAGCTCAGCCCGCCACTTTTAAGTAATCCTACCAATATCCTTCCCCGACTTTAAGGACCCGGTGTTATCCAGGTGGAATTGCGCTCCAGATTGGCGGGGCATCTAGTGAAGTGAGCCGAGGTGGTGGCGGTGCCAGAGATCGGGCTGCGGCGCAGAACTGAACTGAGGAAGCGAGTCTGCAAATGGCGGCCCGCGTCTGAAGGAGGAGGCGATCATATACTCTGCTAAGTGAGTCCGGGTCCCGAGAAGCAAGATTACGGGAGCGGAGAGTGGCGTGTGGCAGTGCGTCGTACTCGCAGCACATCAGACACAGGGGGCATACGAAGCAGCGGATCCGAGGCAGTTGCGGAGAACGCCGGAACGGATTTGCTGGCAGCGCGAAGTACGGCAATGCCCGGCTGCAAGGGGAGGAGCAGGCCGGCGCAAGTCACATCGAGAGCAGACACAGAAGATCCCAGCTGCCGAGTTCTGGGGTAAAGTGACACAGCATGCACACAAGCTAATCCAGGCTCCAGCTCCCTCACATTTGACATTATGCTAAGCAGGCGGTGACAATAGCACTGGCAGGGTTGCAGCCTATGCGAGTGGTGGGAGTGCAGAGAGACCGACCGACACGCTGTGTGCCACTCTGAGACAGCGCGGCGGTTGTCGACAGCTACTGAGAGTCCGCAGGTCCCGCATTTTGGCTAAATTACTGCTTCATTAGACGCCTTGACGAGCCAGTAGGCGGGGACACTGTCACGGTCGCCATCTTGATTCATAGAGGTGCTCGCAAGGACCTGGGCTCCCCTTGGAATACACGTCTACCACAGTGCCGCTGCGCCCAAGTGAGGCTCTGTTGACCACACAACACTGACCACGTTTATAGCGCTTCCCTCTGCGGAACCTCGGTGCCTGAGTATAACGACTCGGAGCCACGTGTGCAGCATAGCTATATGAACTGGCCGAACATTGGGGCGCCATCTTGGACTGCACTGCACTTCACTACAAGGCCACCTGCTGCAAAGACTGTCCTCTACTGTGCAGGCGGACGGGGACATTTCGTGCCAATGTGAACACAGCCGTGCAATAGGATTGCGGCGCTCACACCACTGACCTGTGCCAGTCGCAGAACACTAGGCCCTGGGCGGAACATCGCACAGCGTGCACTGCACCCGAACAATAGTGGGACCCATACGCCCCCTGCATTGGACGTGGAGTGCTTGCTTCAGGTAGAGATAGATGGGGGCGCCGTGACATTGGTGTGACACTGATTTAAAGAAACGTGATACCACGGGTGAACACGCAGGTTGGCCTAGGAGTAGACAACAACCTCCTCGACGCCTGAGACAGCGGGGAAGGCCCGGACAAGAGCCCGATACTGAAGAGATTTGTGTGGCTGATCTATACCCCCACAGCACCCTGGACTCTGTGCACATATTCGTAGGTTACCATGACAAGGGGTGGCAACAGTGGAGGTACCTCGAAACAAGGCACAATAGACAAGTTTACTGGGCCGACTGGGGGTGCCGGAGCCTCGGGGGGCCCTCCAGTGTCCGGCCCAGACAATGCAGCCCTCATTGTGGCGATTACACAATCCAGAGACATGCTAGATGCAAAAATAGGAGCAGTTGGAGCTGATGTTACTTTGCTGCGCCAGGATCTGCGAAACGCTGAGGCCCGCATTACTGAGACTGAGACCAGAATCACGATGTGGCGACCCTGAAAAAGAAGGTGGCCAACATGGAAGGGATTCAGAAGGGTCTTGCCCTGCGAGCCGAGGATGCAGAAGGGCGTGCTCGGAGAAATAACCTATGATTTGTGGGATTTCCGGAGGGCTGCGAGAAGGGCGATATGGAAGTCTTCCTGACCCAATGGTTGGAGGGGTGGCTCCCTCCGGAGTCCCTTTCGCGCTGTTTTATCATTGAGCGTGCGCACCGAGCACTGGTCCAAAAGCCACCGGTGAGAGCTCGCCCTCGGCCAGTGATAGCCAAGCTACTCAATTACCACAACCGTGACACGATTCTGCGACAAGCGCGCATGAAGGAGCCTCTGTTATTTGACAATCACAAAATCCTGATATTCCCGGACTACACTAGGCTACTACAGCAACAACGCCAGTCCTTTACCGCGGCCAAGGCGCGGCTGAGGGGACTTAATATCCAATATGCGTTGCTCTACCCGGCCCGTCTGCGTGTGGTCTTTCAGTCCCGGACCCAATTCTTTAATACTCCGGAAGAAGTCTTCGCCTGGACAGACGAGACAGTCCGGATCAGAGTAAATACTCCTCCGGGTCGAGACTCAGACTCATCCTCCAAGGCGGGGCCCCCGCGGACCCCCCGGCGATCACGGAGCCGGAGCAATTGGAGATCGCGGTCTAAGAAGAACCCTCCTCCTGACGGTGGGGCGGCAGAGGCCGCTGAGGCTACAGGCCCTCAGAATCCAGAATCATGAGCTCCAAAGGTGTGCGGCGGCCTTCAGACAAGGGCCCGGGGACGTTTCTTGGGCGACGATGACTCTCGTAATCTATCACCTGAGACTCCTGATGAACAAGTAATTTTGTGACTATGGGACGCGGGTTGGGGGACGACAAAGGGAGGGCGGCCATAACCCCTCAGTTTAGAGAAGTTTGTTAGTGGGGGTAAGTTGGGACTAAGTAGGTAGTTCATGGGGATCAATTGGGATAGTGGGTCTCTGACCTCCTGTTGGAGGCCGGAGATGACCTATACCGCGACAGGTACTTCAATGTTGCTGAGGTATGGGGTGGGGGATGGTGGGGAAGTTGTGGGGGTAGCTAGGGGTGGGGAGGCAGTAGGGGGATTAGTTGGGTGGGAGTTGGGGAGGGGAAGGGGGGGAGATACTTTCATCTGCACAGTGTTCTTACAAGTCCTATTGAAACATGATATGTGTGTGTGGTCTCTGACACCTGGGCCATTCCTCTTTCTGCCCATAGATGGCGGTTGATACTCCCGAGACAGGCCCTCACAGGGCAATGATGCGTGTTGTGAGCTGGAACGTACAGGGAATGCTAGATAGGATAAAGCGAGGCGCAGTCCTGCGACAGGGTAAGAAAGAGAAAGCTGATGTGTTACTGTTGCAGGAGACTTCATCTCATGGGTACCAGGACTCTTAGTTTACAGCGTTACGGTTATCAGCAGGTATTTCATGCTGGTTTTGTGATGGGATCTCGAGGAGTTGCTGTCCTAGTACACCGCAGATTGTTCTATGTTCATGAGGCTCAATGGGTCGATGCACAGGGTAGGTACGTGCTTATCCAGGGCAGGATATGCACTGAGGTGATAGTCTTCGGTAGTGTATATGCCCCACCTCCACTACAAGGTGCTCTTATTGAAAAGCTATTTGGGGTATGGGCCGAGATACCACAAGCTCTGGCAGTGGTGGGTGGTGACTGAAACAATGTGATGAATGCACGAATGGATCGCCACAGACTAGGAGGATATGTGCCAGCGGACACACCTACTAAATTGAATGGCATGGTGAGAGGGGTGGGATGGGTTGACGCATGGCGACACCAACACACCCAAAGTCTTGAATTCACATATGTCTCGGCAGTGCACAAGTCCTTCACCAGGATTGATTACTTGTTTGTCCCCCACTCCTGGATTGGGAGGGTAGACTCCACATCCATCCTGCCGCGCGGCCTGTCGGATCACTCCCCAATTGCGATTGATCTACTTCTCGATAAACGACGACAGCCATTCAGATGGCGCCTTTCCACGTGGCAACTGCAACAAGACACCTATCAGACACACATGAGGGAGGCCATTGCTCACTACTGGAGCGGCAATGACAGGTCTGACACAGACGACATGGCCCTGTGGTAGGCCCTGAAGCCCACGCTTCGCGGGGTAGACATTGCTTGGTGTGCGGCTGCTCGTAAGACACGTAGGGAAGACATAGTAAAGGCTGCGGATCGGGTCAGAGACCAGGAAGAAAGATGCAACACTGGAGGGGGTGCTGAAGACGTGGGTCAGTTGCTACTGATGCAGCAATTGTATGCCTCCTTGCTATTGGATGAGGCTAAACAGCTGTGGCTAGCGACTCAGAGTAGGATCTACCAATGGGGTGATAAATCTAGCTCAATGTTATATAGACTTTGCCAGAGCACTTTTCATGCGCAGTCTCTACTGTGTATTCGTGATGGTGAGGGAACGATCATGGCGGCCCCAGCAGCTCTAGCGGCCAGTTTTGCACAGTACTGTGCTGCCTAATATGCCCCCCGAGAGTCCCTCCCAGCAGGAGATGTCGACAAATTCCTTGCTGACCTCCCGCCACGAGCGATCTCAGATGAAGGGCATGCCCGCTTGGAACTCCCTTTGTCAGCGGAGGAGCTGGACACAGCCCTCGGAGAACTAAATGTTGGCAAAACCCCCGGACCCAACGGGTTCCCTTGTGAATTTCTTAAGAAATTTCACCTCCAACTAGGCACATATTACAAAAGGGCACTGGAGGCAGCCAAAGAGTGTGGCCGACTCCCGAAGGACTGGCGACACGCTGAAATAGTGGTCTTCTGTAAGCCGGGGAGGTCCCCTGAACAACATGAGTCCTATAGACCAATATCGTTATTGAACACCGAAGCAAAAATTTTGGCGAAAGCACTGGCCAACCGTCTCCTCCCGTACATTACTGACCTTGTCCACCCGGACCAAGCCGGGTTTATGCCCCACAGAGCAACAAGACACAACATTAGACGCGCACAGGTGGCGGTCGAAGCAGTCCGTGAGGCAGGGATCCCTGCAGCGCTTCTACAGGCCGACATAGATAGGGCCTTTGACTCAGTGAGCTGGGTCTACCTCCGCGCACTTCTGTCCCGCCTAAATCTCGGGCCCCACTTCCTATCATATTTGCAGCTACTATACACAGATCTGACGGCGTCGGTGAGAGTGGCTGGGGCAGTTTCTGACTCTTTCCCCATAGGTCGAGGCACCAGGCAGGGATGCCCCCTGTCGCCATATTTATTTGCCCTGGCCATGGAGCCGCTGGCGGCGTGGGTGCGAGTGGATGCGCAGATGCGAGGTATCGAATGGCAGGAGGGGCCTTCCGATAGAATCGCACTCTATGCGGATGACGTCCTATTTTTCCTCACGGACCTGAATAGATCCGGTCCAGAGGTCCTTGACATTATGCGAATATTCGGGGAGGTTTCAGGCCTCCGCTTGAACTTACGTAAGTCTGTGCTGTGGGTGCTGGGTGAACGCGTTGGCCTGGGGCCCTGGGCGGCCGCGTTGCAAGAGGCGACGGGAGGCCTTAAATACCTGGGCATGTTCCTAACGGACCTGCGTGGGGTCTCCTGGACACGCAACGTAGTACCCGTGTGGGATCGTGTCCGATCAGACATGGCCACATGGTCCCACATGCCCTTAAACGTGTACGGCCGATCGGCCATATTTAAGATGGTGGCCCTCCCACGTTTATTATACCAACTGCAAAACCACCCATACCCTATTTCACCGCAGTGATTCAGGCAAGTGAACTCGGCTCTTAGTCAGTTTCTCTGGGCGGGGGGAGTGGCGAGAGTTGCACTCCGCACATGTTTCCTATCTACGTATTGTGGCGGTCTAGCAACGTCGGACATTCTGTCCTATTATCAAGCCTCTCACTGATTGATACTGAACGAGTGGTGGTATGGAGACCGGGGTGACCCGACCTATGCCCTTGAGAGACATCTAATGGACCCTGACACGCTGCACACCATACTTTACTCGACAACTAAGAGAAAGAGGCTCCCAGTGGTTACTCAGATAGTATTTCATATATGGTGTGGAGCACTTCGCCGCATGGGGTGGTGGAACAGACTAACAAGGGAAACCCCATTGTGGCAAAACTGACTGTTGCCGGAGTTGGCGTCCCTGCAGGGGTTCCGAGGTTGGGACACAATCGGTATATCAACCTTAGGCCAAGTTACCAGAGGTACGATCCTCAAGTCGTTCCAGGAGTTGCGGGAGGAGTTTGACATGCCTCAGACCCAATTTTTTAGGTATCTACAGTTCAGTCATGCTTTCACACCCACCCTGAACGACCTGGACTCATTGCCGGAATTCAGCCCACTGGAAGCTAAGGTATTTATGGGGGAATTGGAAAGTAAGAAAATATCTAATATTTACCAAACACTAGTCACACACTGCTCCTCCTCCTTAGACAACCTGCGGACTAAATGGGAGAATGATGTTGGGGCGTTAGAGGAGGAAGACTGGAGAGAAGCGCTTAAGGCTCCAAGAGGAGCGGCAATCGCGGTACGCCTACGGTTCATTCAGTTCAAACATCTGCATAGAGCGTACTATACTAGGGAATGGCTGTGGAAGGCGGGCATGATTGCGTCCCCTGATTGTTTGCGATGTGGTCGAGAGGTGGGAACATTTATACACACAGTATGGTCGTGTGACGGACTGAGGAGGTTTTGGTCGGGAGTGTGGGACTGCTTGTCTGAGGTGTTGGGCTGGGAACTCCCCCGCTCGCCACAATTGGGGCTACTCCATGTTTTGGAACAAGTGGGGGGGAATATTTACAAACGCCATTTGCTGCTCTTGGGCCTCACAGTGGCTAAGAGAGATGTGGCCCGAGCCTGGAAGGACCCCAGGGCCCCCCTGGTGGGAGTTTGGAAAAGAGGACTGGACTTTTATATGGGACTGGAACGTCCGATCTTTGAGGCCAGGGGCTGCCCCCGGAAACATTATAGGATTTGGAAGAGGTGGGCAGATTATAGAGGATTATTGCTGGAACCGCCAGTGCGCGATGAAGCTGAAGAAAGACAATTGGTCACTGATCCCGGGTGATGAGGAGTACACACTGAAGGTTTCTTGACATGCTTTTGGTTTACAGACTAACTAGACGCTGTGCAGGGGGCGGGGGGGGGAGGGGGTTCCGGTGGGAAGGGCGGGAGAGTGGAGGGGGGATATAGGAATGTTTTTTTTTGTTTTTTTGGGAAAACCTTTATTGTTACTTCAACCAGTTACAAATATGGGCCTACAACCACCAGGGCCGGCCGCTAATCAGTTTCATCACAGCAAGTCAGTTAGGACACGACTCGGCAACCCGGGAAGCGAAGGTACCACAAATTCGGTTGAAACTGGCTATTAAGCATACCAGCGAATGGCAGGATTCTAAAGGCTCCATTTTATAATATAAAAAATGAAAGGATCAGGTGCCATACAATATCACAGAGTCGCATAAAGGGCGGGCAAAATAGTAGGACTTCCACAGTTAGATCGATCTCATTTAGGACAGTATATTTACAACAAGGGGTGGTGAGGGACAGAGTCTCTGAATTAAGCAGAAAGCTCTCACCCAGTCAAGAGATCAGGGCTAGATCCAACACCGTTTTTTAGCTCACTGCACCATCCCAGTTTCAGAACCTGGCTGTATGCAAATTAGTCTGTTCCTGTCCCAGTGCATGATGGGAACAGGGCAAACCAAACTACAAAAGCCAATTCTTACACTGGGAAGGAAACAAGCTCCCGGGGACCGGTTTCTGGCATTACAGCCGTCTTCGGCCCGGTTTGCTTGAATCCTGATGGTGCAATGAGCAAGGGTCTCACATCTGAGAATACCCTTCCACGCTTAGGGTGGACAAAAATATTTACAACAAGGGGTGGTGAGGGACAGAGTCTCTGAATTAAGCAGAAAGCTCTCACCCAGTCAAGAGATCAGGGCTAGATCCAACACCGTTTTTTAGCTCACTGCACCATCCCAGTTTCAGAACCTGGCTGTATGCAAATTAGTCTGTTCCTGTCCCAGTGCATGATGGGAACAGGGCAAACCAAACTACAAAAGCCAATTCTTACACTGGGAAGGAAACAAGCTCCCGGGGACCGGTTTCTGGCATTACAGCCGTCTTCGGCCCGGTTTGCTTGAATCCTGATGGTGCAATGAGCAAGGGTCTCACATCTGAGAATACCCTTCCACGCTTAGGGTGGACAAAAATATTTACAACAAGGGGTGGTGAGGGACAGAGTCTCTGAATTAAGCAGAAAGCTCTCACCCAGTCAAGAGATCAGGGCTAGATCCAACACCGTTTTTTAGCTCACTGCACCATCCCAGTTTCAGAACCTGGCTGTATGCAAATTAGTCTGTTCCTGTCCCAGTGCATGATGGGAACAGGGCAAACCAAACTACAAAAGCCAATTCTTACACTGGGAAGGAAACAAGCTCCCGGGGACCGGTTTCTGGCATTACAGCCGTCTTCGGCCCGGTTTGCTTGAATCCTGATGGTGCAATGAGCAAGGGTCTCACATCTGAGAATACCCTTCCACGCTTAGGGTGGACAAAAATATTTACAACAAGGGGTGGTGAGGGACAGAGTCTCTGAATTAAGCAGAAAGCTCTCACCCAGTCAAGAGATCAGGGCTAGATCCAACACCGTTTTTTAGCTCACTGCACCATCCCAGTTTCAGAACCTGGCTGTATGCAAATTAGTCTGTTCCTGTCCCAGTGCATGATGGGAACAGGGCAAACCAAACTACAAAAGCCAATTCTTACACTGGGAAGGAAACAAGCTCCCGGGGACCGGTTTCTGGCATTACAGCCGTCTTCGGCCCGGTTTGCTTGAATCCTGATGGTGCAATGAGCAAGGGTCTCACATCTGAGAATACCCTTCCACGCTTAGGGTGGACAAAAATATTTACAACAAGGGGTGGTGAGGGACAGAGTCTCTGAATTAAGCAGAAAGCTCTCACCCAGTCAAGAGATCAGGGCTAGATCCAACACCGTTTTTTAGCTCACTGCACCATCCCAGTTTCAGAACCTGGCTGTATGCAAATTAGTCTCTTCCTGTCCCAGTGCATGATGGGAACAGGGCAAACCAAACTACAAAAGCCAATTCTTACACTGGGAAGGAAACAAGCTCCCGGGGACCGGTTTCTGGCATTACAGCCGTCTTCGGCCCGGTTTGCTTGAATCCTGATGGTGCAATGAGCAAGGGTCTCACATCTGAGACAGGGACAGACTGATTTGCATATAGCCAGGTTCTGAGCTGGGATGGGGCAGTGAGATAAATAACGGTGATGGATCAAGCCCTGATCTTTGGACTGGGTAAGAGTGGTCTGTTTAACTCAGACACTCTGTTCATCACCACCCCCTTTTGTAAATCGTTTTTGGCCACTATAGGTGTGGCAGGGTATACTCAGACATGAGTCCCTTTCTCACTGCTCCATCAGGATTCAAGCAAGCCGGGCCGAAGAAGGCTGAAATGCCAGAAACCGGTCCCCGGTAGCTTGTCTCCTTTCTGGTGAAGAATTGGCTTGGTAGTTTAGTCTGCCCTGTTCCCATGATGCACTGGGCCAGGGACAGACTGATTTGCATATAGCCAGGTTCTGAGCTGGGATGGGGCAGTGAGATAAATAACGGTGATGGATCAAGCCCTGATCTTTGGACTGGGTAAGAGTGGTCTGTTTAACTCAGACACTCTGTTCATCACCACCCCCTTTTGTAAATCGTTTTTGGCCACTATAGGTGTGGCAGGGTATACTCACACTATACAAACTAAACAAACTAAACTCAGACATGAGTCCCTTTCTCACTGCTCCATCAGGATTCAAGCAAGCCGGGCCGAAGAAGGCTGAAATGCCAGAAACCGGTCCACGGTAGCTTGTCTCCTTTCTGGTGAAGAATTGGCTTGGTAGTTTAGTCTGCCCTGTTCCCATGATGCACTGGGCCAGGGACAGACTGATTTGCATATAGCCAGGTTCTGAGCTGGGATGGGGCAGTGAGATAAATAACAGTGATGGATCAAGCCCTGATCTTTGGACTGGGTAAGAGTGGTCTGTTTAACTCAGACACTCTGTTCATCACCACCCCCTTTTGTAAATCGTTTTTGGCCACTATAGGTGTGGCAGGGTATACTCAGACATGAGTCCCTTTCTCACTGCTCCATCAGGATTCAAGCAAGCCGGGCCGAAGAAGGCTGAAATGCCAGAAACCGGTCCCTGGTAGCTTGTCTCCTTTCTGGTGAAGAATTGGCTTGGTAGTTTAGTCTGCCCTGTTCCCATGATGCACTGGGCCAGGGACAGACTGATTTGCATATAGCCAGGTTCTGAGCTGGGATGGGGCAGTGAGATAAATAACGGTGATGGATCAAGCCCTGATCTTTGGACTGGGTAAGAGTGGTCTGTTTAACTCAGACACTCTGTTCATCACCACCCCCTTTTGTAAATCATTTAGGACAGTGGCACTAACGCATACAATTCAGGATAAACAAGCATACAATCACAGTTCGCACCAGTTAAGCGCCCGCCCAGTGATACTGATATACTGTACAAAGTATAGGCACAGATAAGGAAAAATCGATAATAGACACAAGAGTGGACCCACTACGCTGACCCGAAAAAGGAAGAAACGAAAGAAAATGTAAAAGGAAAGATACGAAAGAGAAAAAAGGCCATAGAAACAATAAAGGCAAAACAAAAAATCCCCTCCCCCAACCCCCCACCCTGCACCCCTGCAGATGACTACGGCCACCCCCCTAGCAGTGTGCCAGTCGCCCCAAATAACTGAAACCCGAAATATAGGAAGAACAAAGAGATATAAAAGAAGAACTAAACCCCTACACTAAAAGTAGAAATGGAGGAGGGCTTTATCGTACACATTCCCGGTCTCCCCCCACCGCCTTAACAAAGAATCCCCCACAAAGCTGACGCAATCGAGCAGAACACAATAGAAGATTACACCGGAGGAAACTATAAACCCCGCCCGGTCTCCGTTAACCTAATAAAGCAAATCCTGTTACCGATGAAACCACAATAGGAAACCCAAAACAACAGTCTCAGTCTTGACCCCGTCGATCAAACTTGCTGACTCCCTCCGATAAGTAGAGCCCCATCCACAAATTGTCAAAATATATGTCACGATTCACCCTCCCCGACCTCTGGTAAATCACTGCCTGCCCTGTTCTGAGAAACGTAATGGGAAAGTACATATCCCATGATCCTTTGCGCCGCACGCTCCTATGACGCGACGCAACTAGGGATTAACAGGAAGTCTTGCGGAAGACGCGCTGCTGATTATTCCTGCTTGTGTATGGTTCGTGTACTAGTGACTCGTCATTCCGGATCCTTGGTTATCGGCGGAGGCAAGTTTTGGCTTGCGTTGAAGGAACACGTCGCCATCAGCGTGTGAGTTCAGCGTTCTTGGGTTTCGGAGCCCGGTTGTGGAATATCCTGGTGGGGCTTAGGAAGCGCCTACAACGTTGTGTGCTTTGGTGTGTTGCCGCTCGAGTGTGGATTACCTGGAGGGGCTTAGGAAGCGCCCGTGTTCTGCTATCATTCCAGTAACAGGTTTTCAGATCGAGAGGGGCACTTGCTTTCTTAGTGTGTTTACGAAAACTGTTTGTTGCATACTTTCAGGGAGCGTCTTGCTCCGGATTGCGCAGGACACCTGGGTATAGGTGCCGCCTTACATCTTCAGTACTCACTGTTGGAGCGCCTACAGAGCAGGATCTGTAGAGACGCTATGCATATAAATACTGTACGCTGGGCATATGTTTTACTTTCCTAACTTTGGCGTTATCTACATTATAGGGAATGTTGGAGAGATCTTGGGGTAGTCGCGTCTTGCACACCCTGAGGTTATTCTTCTAGGCATTTCCTCGGAGGAGAAAGACCTTTTTGTTATCAACCACCGTTTACCAGGAATGTGATCGTTATTTTCATTATTTGGTTATATGGGGCAACTTTTGGTTATCTGTATCCTACACATGGGTAGGTGTTCACTGCTGGTCTAATCTTACACGTTCCAGAAGGGGAGGGAACATGGGGGTTTGCTAATGCTCTCTATATTATATTTTCCAGTAGTACAGCCAGGGGATATAGAAGCCACCTTTAGATCCTTCCTTCATACAGGCACACCTGTGGGATATACAGGTGAGGTAACAGGTGTTTTGTTAAGTAGTAGATGTTCCAGCTGAGGGTTCTGTGGTACTTATCCATTGTTTCTGTAATTACAGGTTACGGTTACAAGTGCCCAGCTGCACTCCTCCGGACCCAACTTTTCCCCCGCTTGATCGCCTTAACAGTCTGGGCACAATTACAGTCAGACTTGGGTTGATCTAGAGGTGGGCCCCCATATAGCATCGATCCAATCCTGAGGAGCGTCCAGAACGGACCTGACAGAATAATCGGCCTGAAAGTTCTGCTCCTCTTGGTTGGGTTGATAATAGGGATGGCTACCTTAGATGAGGTAGTAGCAGCCTTAGGCTTAGTTCAGGCTGAGTTGGCCGCTTCCCGCCAGGAAACGGCGGCATTGCAAGCACGAATGGATGCTATGCAGCGGAACCCGTTTGATGCAGGGAATCCTGCCCCTCAGCCAACTTCGTTGGTAGTAGAAATGCCTTCTCCCGTTCCTTTGGCTCCCCCAGAAAGGTTTATGGGAGATAGAAAGAAAGTGCAGGTGTTTATGACCCAGGTGATGATGCACTTCACCTGTAAACCCAAATGTTTTTTGACCAATCAATCACGGGTTTCCTTTCTGATCTCCTATTTAGGAGGAGAGGCAGCCCAGTGGGCTGTACCTATAGTCAGGAATAACGATGGAATCCTGTATGATTGGGACCTGTTTCGAGCCGAATTTGAGAAAACGTTCGATAGGAGAGCTGAGACCTTCTCAGCGGATAAGGAGTTGCTTGTTCTAAAACAAGGCAATTCGGATATAGTGACCTACCTAAATCATTTTAGGAGATTGATTGCTGAAACTGATTGGCCTGAAGCCAAACAGATGGTTCTGTTTTACCAAGGGCTCACAGACAATCTCAAAGATGTAATAGCACAAGTTGAACCCCAGCCTACCACATGTGCAGCCTTTATCGATTTGGCTTTACGCTTGGATCACAGATTGAGAGAGAGAAAAGGTGAGACTGGAAGAAGAGACAAACCCCTGGTGTTCGGGGAGAAATCAGCCAGCGGGGACAAGGCCGAAGGTAAATCCGAACCTATGGACATTGGGGTGGTGAGAGCATCCCTCACTACCAGTGAAAGAGAACATCGTCGCAAATATGGGCTGTGTTTGTACTGTGGGAAGAAAGGCCACTTTCTACGTGAATGTCCGGTGAAACCGAAAGGAGGACGCTATCGTACCGGTCAAGGAGCAGTCTCCTCTGTAGACAAGGGTTCGGAAAACTCCGATGCTTGAGTTCTAAGGAAGGGAGGGACTCAAGTGCACATTTCATCCCTTCGATAACCGAAGAAAACCGAGTGGGGAACCAGCTGTTCTTTATAGACATTGAATTATGGATTGATCAAGACCCTAAGTATGTCCGTGCCATGGTAGACTCCGGAGCGACAGGTTGCTTCATGGATTTGACAGAAGCACGGAAGTTGGGAGTAACCCCGGTGGATAAAACCGTCAGGGAAGAAGTGTTTGCAGTAGACGGTCATGTGTTGGAATCTGGTCCTATCACCCAACATACCCCGGAGTATGAGATGTGGTATGGGGGTTATCATAAGGAGCAGCTGTCGTTTAACCTCATCCAGGCCCCTAATTATGGAATAATCTTGGGACTCCCTTGGTTGAAAAAACATGAACCCAATATAACATGGAAAGAGCGATCTTTGGAATTCTCCTCTTCATATTGCCATGACCATTGCATCCAGGAGAATCCCCGACCATCTATGGTACTGGCTGCTACTCACACCATTTCCACAGCCGCGGAAAAAGAGGTGGAACTACCTCAGTATTACCAGGAGTATGAAGAAGTCTTCAGTAAAACTAAAGCAGAAGTACTTCCTCCTCATAGGGAATACGATTGCCGCATAGATTTAAAACCAGGGTCAGTGGTTCCATGTGGTCGAATCTATGCATTGTCACAACCCGAAACAAAACACCTACGAGAGTATTTGGACAACCTACTTGCTTTGGGATTCATCCGACCATCAAGGTCCCCAGCAGCTTCCCCTCTTTTCTTTATTCCAAAGGCTAATGGGGAATTACGCTTCTGTATAGACTACCGGGCATTGAATGCTATCACCACCAAAAATCAATACCCACTTCCTTTGATTCCTGTATTACTGGAACAAGTGAGATCAGCCAAGATTTATACCAAACTGGATCTTAGGGGAGCCTACCATTTAGTACGCATACGATCAGGCGATGAATGGAAAACCGCTTTTAAAACCAGGTATGGGCTCTTTGAGTATCTTGTGATGCCCTTTGGGCTATGCAACGCTCCAGCCTCCTTCCAATTTTTCCTTAACGAGGTGTTGCGAGACTACCTGGACATCTTTGTAGTCGTCTACATAGATGACATACTAATATACTCTAATGATGAACCAGAACACATCCAACATGTGAAGCAGGTGCTGGAGGCTCTAAAACAAAACCTACTGTATTGCAAGTTAACAAAATGTGAGTTTCATGTCACAACGGTGGAATTTCTGGGAGTCATGCTCACTCCATCAGGGCAAATAATGGCTGAAAGGAAGGTACGGGCCATAGTGGAGTGGCCACAACCCACCACTGTCAAGGATATCCAGAAACTTCTGGGTTTTGCTAACTTCTATCGGAGGTTCATCTCTCATTTTTCGGATCCGGTGGCACCTCTCACAAGATTGACCCGGAAGAACACCCCTTTTATCTGGGGAACCGATGAGCAAACAGCGTTTGATCGGTTGAAGACCGCGTTCACATCTGCTCCAATATTGATTCATGCTGACCCAAAACTCCCTTTCGTGGTAGAGGCTGATGCGTCCGAACTAGCGGTGGGGGCTGTTCTCTCGCAGAGGAGTGAAGATACCGGTCACCTACATCCCATTGCCTTCATGTCACGCAAGTTGAATTCTGCAGAATGCAATTATACGATTGCAGAGAAGGAATTGCTCGCAATTAAAGACGCCTTCACAGAATGGAGGCATTGGATAATGGGTGCCACGCACCAAATCACGGTTTATACAGACCACCGCAATCTTCAGTTTCTGAGAGCCGCACGCCATCTCACCCCCAGACAACTGAGATGGATGCTCTTCTTTTCGGAGTTCCATTTTGTGGTCACCTTTCGTCCGGGATGTGACAATCGGAAAGCTGATGCTCTCACCCGTCAATAAAGTCACCCCACCTTGAGGGAGTCTCTTGAAACCAGCATTATCAAACCTCAACAGGTGGTAGGGGTGATCCATACGGAAGAATTTCTACACAAAGTCAAGAAAGGCATCCAGACCTTTGCTTGGAAAACATGGATTAGGTTACACCCGGAATGGAAAATGCGTCAAGGGTTGCCAAGGAAGGGGTCTCAATTGCTTCTCCCCACTCTTGCATTGAGACAACAAGTATTTCAGTGGTGCCACAATCTACCTTGCGCAGGACACACTGGAGGGAAGAAAACTTTGGAAAAATTGCTACGCACTTACTGGTGGCCCACCATCCGGCCGGATGTGTTTGCTTGGGTTCAACGATGTGAAGTCTGTTCGCAGGCCAAAAGCGATCATAGACCGACACAAGGGCTGTTATAAACAATGCCCACACCTGTGAGTCCTTGGGAAAGCTTTTCAGTTGATTTTGTGGTGGGACTCCCTCATGATCATGGGATGTCAGCGATAGTAGTAGTAGTGGATTACTTGACCAAGATGGGCCACTTCATTGCCTGTAGAGGGGTCCCCACAGCTAGTCAATTAGCCCAGTTACTGCTCATACATGTTGTTCGGTTGCATGGACTACCCAAGGTTATCGTTTCCGATAGAGGGGCACAATTCACCGCCAAATTTTGGAGGGTCTGGTGTGATCGATTGGGCATTGCCTCTTCCTTGTCCACCCGCTTTCATCCGCAAACGGATGGGCAGACCGAAAGGTTAAACCAAACCCTCAAACAGTACCTGAGGTGTTTTGTGGATACCTCTACTGAAGCTTGGGTGGAATGGTTATGGTCGGCTGAGGTAGCATATAATGACGCAATACATTCCTCTACGTTGTGTACCCCGTTTTTCTGTACTTATGGGTTTCATCCCAGATTTGTCCTTTTGAGTGTGCCCGGAGTGGAAGCACCAATTCCACAGTTACAGACAAGATTGGTGCAGTTACGGAAAACTGTTATGCAGGCCAGAAACAACCTTGTAAAAGCTAAGCTTAGGTACAAAGCTCAGGCCGATAGACACCGTAGGCCTTGCCCTGGGTACAAGAAAGGGGATTGGGTGTGGCTGTCCACTCGGAACATTCGTTTCAAAAGGTTCAGTGTTTTCAATCCCCGATTCATCGGTCCTTACCAGGTGATTCGTCATGTCAACCCCGTAGCGATGAAACTAAAACTCCCCTCTCATTTCAGAATACACCCTGTGTTCCATGTCTCCCTGGTCAAGCCTGCACGGGGTCCGAGTCATACAGCACCTGCGCCTGTGAGGGTAGAACAGGAAGTGGAGTACGAGGTGCGGCGCATCTTGGACTCTCGTAGAGTGAGGGGGAGGCTTCAGTACCTGGTGTCTTGGAAGGGTTATGGTCCCGAGGAAGATTCGTGGGAACCTGTGGGAGCGGTTCATGCGCCTAGACTGGTGCGGAGGTTCCATTTGTCACATCCTGGTAAACCTGGTGGCAGTCAGTGAGTGTTGTGAGAGGGGGTGTACTGTCACGATTCACCCTCCCCGACCTCTGGTAAATCACTGCCTGCCCTGTTCTGAGAAACGGAATGGGAAACTACATATCCCATGATCCTTTGCGCCGCGCGCTCCTATGACACGACGCGACTAGGGATTAACAGGAAGTCTTGCGGAAGACGCGCTGCTGATTATTCCTGCTTGTGTATGGTTCGTGTACTAGTGACTCGTCATTCCGGATCCTTGGTTATCGGCGGAGGCAAGTTTCGGCTTGCGTTGAAGGAACACGTCGCCATCAGCGTGTGAGTTCAGCGTTCTTGGGTTTCGGAGCCCGGTTGTGGAATATCCTGGTGGGGCTTAGGAAGCGCCTACAACGTTGTGTGCTTTGGTGTGTTGCTGCTCGAGTGTGGATTACCTGGAGGGGCTTAGGAAGCGCCCGTGTTCTGCTATCATTCCAGTAACAGGTTTTCAGATCGAGAGGGGCACTTGCTTTCTTAGTGTGTTTACGAAAACTGTTTGTTGCATACTTTCAGGGAGCGTCTTGCTCCGGATTGCGCAGGACACCTGGGTATAGGTGCCGCCTTACATCTTCAGTACTCACTGTTGGAGCGCCTACAGAGCAGGATCTGTAGAGACGCTATACATATAAATACTGTACGCTGGGCATATGTTTTATTTTCCTAACTTTGGCGTTATCTACATTATAGGGAATGTTGGAGAGATCTTGGGGTAGTCGCGTCTTGCACACCCTGAGGTTATTCTTCTAGGCATTTCCTCGGAGGAGAAAGACCTTTTTGTTATCAACCACCGTTTACCAGGAATGTGATCGTTATTTTCATTATTTGGTTATATGGGGCAACTTTTGGTTATCTGTATCCTACACATGGGTAGGTGTTCACTGCTGGTCTAATCTTACACGTTCCAGAAGGGGAGGGAACATGGGGGTTTGCTAATGCTCTCTATATTATATTTTCCAGTAGTACAGCCAGGGGATATAGAAGCCGCCCTTAGATCCTTCCTTCATACAGGCACACCTGTGGGATATACAGGTGAGGTAACAGGTGTTTTGTTAAGTAGTAGATGTTCCAGCTTAGGGTTCTGTGGTACTTATCCATTGTTTCTGTAATTACAGGTTACGGTTACAAGTGCCCAGCTGCTCTCCTCCGGACCCAACTTTTCCCCCGCTTGATCGCCTTAACAGTCTGGGCACAATCACAGTCAGACTTGGGTTGATCTAGAGGTGGGCCCCCATATAGCATCGATCCAATCCTGAGGAGCGTCCAGAACGGACCTGACAGAATAATCGGCCTAAAAGTTCTGCTCCTCTTGGTTGGGTTGATAATAGGGATGGCTACCTTAGATGAGGTAGTAGCAGCCTTAGGCTTAGTTCAGGCTGAGTTGGCCGCTTCCCGCCAGGAAACGGCGGCATTGCAAGCACGAATGGATGCTATGCAGCGGAACCCGTTTGATGCAGGGAATCCTGCCCCTCAGCCAACTTCGTTGGTAGTAGAAATGCCTTCTCCCGTTCCTTTGGCTCCCCCAGAAAGGTTTATGGGAGATAGAAAGAAAGTGCAGGAGTTTATGACCCAGGTGATGATGCACTTCACCTGTAAACCCAAATGTATTTTGACCAATCAATCACGGGTTTCCTTTCTGATCTCCTATTTAGGAGGAGAGGCAGCCCAGTGGGCTGTACCTATAGTCAGGAATAACGATGGAATCCTGTATGATTGGGACCTGTTTCGAGCCGAATTTGAGAAAACGTTCGATAGGAGAGCTGAGACCTTCTCAGCGGATAAGGAGTTGCTTGTTCTAAAACAAGGCAATTCGGATATAGTGACCTACCTAAATCATTTTAGGAGATTGATTGCTGAAACTGATTGGCCTGAAGCCAAACAGATGGTTCTGTTTTACCAAGGGCTCACAGACAATCTCAAAGATGTAATAGCACAAGTTGAACCCCAGCCTACCACATGTGCAGCCTTTATCGATTTGGCTTTACGCTTGGATCACAGATTGAGAGAGAGAAAAGGTGAGACTGGAAGAAGAGACAAACCCCTGGTGTTCGGGGAGAAATCAGCCAGCGGGGACAAGGCCGAAGGTAAATCCGAACCTATGGACATTGGGGTGGTGAGAGCATCCCTCACTACCAGTGAAAGAGAACATCGTCGCAAATATGGGCTGTGTTTGTACTGTGGGAAGAAAGGCCACTTTCTACGTGAATGTCCGGTGAAACCGAAAGGAGGACGCTATCGTACCGGTCAAGGAGCAGTCTCCTCTGTAGACAAGGGTTCGGAAAACTCCGATGCTTGAGTTCTAAGGAAGGGAGGGACTCAAGTGCACATTTCATCCCTTCGATAACCGAAGAAAACCGAGTGGGGAACCAGCTGTTCTTTATAGACATTGAATTATGGATTGATCAAGACCCTAAGTATGTCCGTGCCATGGTAGACTCCGGAGCGACAGGTTGCTTCATGGATTTGACAGAAGCACGGAAGTTGGGAGTAACCCCGGTGGATAAAACCGTCAGGGAAGAAGTGTTTGCAGTAGACGGTCATGTGTTGGAATCTGGTCCTATCACCCAACATACCCCGGAGTATGAGATGTGGTATGGGGGTTATCATAAGGAGCAGCTGTCGTTTAACCTCATCCAGGCCCCTAATTATGGAATAATCTTGGGACTCCCTTGGTTGAAAAAACATGAACCCAATATAACATGGAAAGAGCGATCTTTGGAATTCTCCTCTTCATATTGCCATGACCATTGCATCCAGGAGAATCCCCGACCATCTATGGTACTGGCTGCTACTCACACCATTTCCAGAGCCGCGGAAAAAGAGGTGGAACTACCTCAGTATTACCAGGAGTATGAAGAGGTCTTCAGTAAAACTAAAGCAGAAGTACTTCCTCCTCATAGGGAATACGATTGCCGCATAGATTTAACACCAGGGTCAGTGGTTCCATGTGGTCGAATCTATGCATTGTCACAACCCGAAACAAAACACCTACGAGAGTATTTGGACAAACTACTTGCTTTGGGATTCATCCGACCATCAAGGTCCCCAGCAGCTTCCCCTCTTTTCTTTATTCCAAAGGCTAATGGGGAATTACGCTTCTGTATAGACTACCGGGCATTGAATGCTATCACCACCAAAAATCAATACCCACTTCCTTTGATTCCTGTATTACTGGAACAAGTGAGATCAGCCAAGATTTATACCAAACTGGATCTTAGGGGAGCCTACCATTTAGTACGCATACGATCAGGCGATGAATGGAAAACCGCTTTTAAAACCAGGTATGGGCTCTTTGAGTATCTTGTGATGCCCTTTGGGCTATGCAACGCTCCAGCCTCCTTCCAATTTTTCCTTAACGAGGTGTTGCGAGACTACCTGGACATCTTTGTAGTCGTCTACATAGATGACATACTAATATACTCTAATGATGAACCAGAACACATCCAACATGTGAAGCAGGTGCTGGAGGCTCTAAAACAAAACCTACTGTATTGCAAGTTAACAAAATGTGAGTTTCATGTCACAACGGTGGAATTTCTGGGAGTCATGCTCACTCCATCAGGGCAAATAATGGCTGAAAGGAAGGTACGGGCCATAGTGGAGTGGCCACAACCCACCACTGTCAAGGATATCCAGAAACTTCTGGGTTTTGCTAACTTCTATCGGAGGTTCATCTCTCATTTTTCGGATCTGGTGGCACCTCTCACAAGATTGACCCGGAAGAACACCCCTTTTATCTGGGGAACCGATGAGCAAACAGCGTTTGATCGGTTGAAGACCGCGTTCACATCTGCTCCAATATTGATTCATGCTGACCCAAAACTCCCTTTCGTGGTAGAGGCTGATGCGTCCGAACTAGCGGTGGGGGCTGTTCTCTCGCAGAGAAGTGAAGATACCGGTCACCTACATCCCATTGCCTTCATGTCACGCAAGTTGAATTCTGCAGAATGCAATTATACGATTGCAGAGAAGGAATTGCTCGCAATTAAAGACGCCTTCACAGAATGGAGGCATTGGATAATGGGTGCCACGCACCAAATCACGGTTTATACAGACCACCGCAATCTTCAGTTTCTGAGAGCCGCACGCCATCTCACCCCCAGACAACTGAGATGGATGCTCTTCTTTTCGGAGTTCCATTTTGTGGTCACCTTTCGTCCGGGATGTGACAATCGGAAAGCTGATGCTCTCACCCGTCAATAAAGTCACCCCACCTGGAGGGAGTCTCTTGAAACCAGCATTATCAAACCTCAACAGGTGGTAGGGGTGATCCATACGGAAGAATTTCTACACAAAGTCAAGAAAGGCATCCAGACCTTTGCTTGGAAAACATGGATTAGGTTACACCCGGAATGGAAAATGCGTCAAGGGTTGCCAAGGAAGGGGTCTCAATTGCTTCTCCCCACTCTTGCATTGAGACAACAAGTATTTCAGTGGTGCCACAATCTACCTTGCGCAGGACACACTGGAGGGAAGAAAACTTTGGAAAAATTGCTACGCACTTACTGGTGGCCCACCATCCGGCCGGATGTGTTTGCTTGGGTTCAACGATGTGAAGTCTGTTCGCAGGCCAAAAGCGATCATAGACCGACACAAGGGCTGTTACAAACAATGCCCACACCTGTGAGTCCTTGGGAAAGCTTTTCAGTTGATTTTGTGGTGGGACTCCCTCATGATCATGGGATGTCAGCGATAGTAGTAGTAGTGGATTACTTGACCAAGATGGGCCACTTCATTGCCTGTAGAGGGGTCCCCACAGCTAGTCAATTAGCCCAGTTACTGCTCATACATGTTGTTCGGTTGCATGGACTACCCAAGGTTATCGTTTCCGATAAAGGGGCACAATTCACCGCCAAATTTTGGAGGGTCTGGTGTGATCGATTGGGCATTGCCTCTTCCTTGTCCACCAGCTTTCATCCGCAAATGGATGGGCAGACCGAAAGGTTAAACCAAACCCTCAAACAGTACCTGAGGTGTTTTGTGGATACCTCTACTGAAGCTTGGGTGGAATGGTTATGGTCGGCTGAGGTAGCATATAATGACGCAATACATTCCTCTACGTTGTGTACCCCGTTTTTCAATACTTATGGGTTTCATCCCAGATTTGTCCCTTTGAGTGTGCCCGGAGTGGAAGCACCAATTCCACAGTTACAGACAAGATTGGTGCAGTTACGGAAAACTGTTATGCAGGCCAGAAACAACCTTGTAAAAGCTAAGCTTAGGTACAAAGCTCAGGCCGATAGACACCGTAGGCCTTGCCCTGGGTACAAGAAAGGGGATTGGGTGTGGCTGTCCACTCGGAACATTCGTTTCAAAAGGTTCAGTGTTTTCAATCCCCGATTCATCGGTCCTTACCAGGTGATTCGTCATGTCAACCCCGTAGCGGTGAAACTAAAACTCCCCTCTCATTTCAGAATACACCCTGTGTTCCATGTCTCCCTGGTCAAGCCTGCACGGGGTCCGAGTCATACAGCACCTGCGCCTGTGAGGGTAAAACAGGAAGTGGAGTACGAGGTGCGGCGCATCTTGGACTCTCGTAGAGTGAGGGGGAGGCTTCAGTACCTGGTGTCTTGGAAGGGTTATGGTCCCGAGGAAGATTCGTGGGAACCTGTGGGAGCGGTTCATGCGCCTAGACTGGTGCGGAGGTTCCATTTGTCACATCCTGGTAAACCTGGTGGCAGTCAGTGAGTGTTGTGAGAGGGGGTGTACTGTCACGATTCACCCTCCCCGACCTCTGGTAAATCACTGCCTGCCCTGTTCTGAGAAACGGAATGGGAAACTACATATCCCATGATCCTTTGCGCCGCGCGCTCCTATGACGCAACGCGACTAGGGATTAACAGGAAGTCTTGCGGAAGACGCGCTGCTGATTATTCCTGCTTGTGTATGGTTCGTGTACTAGTGACTCGTCATTCCGGATCCTTGGTTATCGGCGGAGGCAAGTTTCGGCTTGCGTTGAAGGAACACGTCGCCATCAGCGTGTGAGTTCAGCGTTCTTGGGTTTCGGAGCCCGGTTGTGGAATATCCTGGTGGGGCTTAGGAAGCGCCTACAACGTTGTGTGCTTTGGTGTGTTGCCGCTCGAGTGTGGATTACCTGGAGGGGCTTAGGAAGCGCCCGTGTTCTGCTATCATTCCAGTAACAGGTTTTCAGATCGAGAGGGGCACTTGCTTTCTTAGTGTGTTTACGAAAACTGTTTGTTGCATACTTTCAGGGAGCGTCTTGCTCCGGATTGCGCAGGACACCTGGGTATAGGTGCCGCCTTACATCTTCAGTACTCACTGTTGGAGCGCCTACAGAGCAGGATCTGTAGAGACGCTATACATATAAATACTGTACGCTTGGCATATGTTTTATTTTCCTAACTTTGGCGTTATCTACATTATAGGGAATGTTGGAGAGATCTTGGGGTAGTCGCGTCTTGCACACCCTGAGGTTATTCTTCTAGGCATTTCCTCGGAGGAGAAAGACCTTTTTGTTATCAACCACCGTTTACCAGGAATGTGATCGTTATTTTCATTATTTGGTTATATGGGGCAACTTTTGGTTATCTGTATCCTACACATGGGTAGGTGTTCACTGCTGGTCTAATCTTACACGTTCCAGAAGGGGAGGGAACATGGGGGTTTGCTAATGCTCTCTATATTATATTTTCCAGTAGTACAGCCAGGGGATATAGAAGCCGCCCTTAGATCCTTCCTTCATACAGGCACACCTGTGGGATATACAGGTGAGGTAACAGGTGTTTTGTTAAGTAGTAGATGTTCCAGCTTAGGGTTCTGTGGTACTTATCCATTGTTTCTGTAATTACAGGTTACGGTTACAAGTGCCCAGCTGCTCTCCTCCGGACCCAACTTTTCCCCCGCTTGATCTCCTTAACAGTCTGGGCACAATTACAGTCAGACTTGGGTTGATCTAGAGGTGGGCCCCCATATAGCATCGATCCAATCCTGAGGAGCGTCCAGAACGGACCTGACAATATACATAGAAGTTGCCGAAATATAGTCTGCTAGATGGAGAAAGGATGGCAAACCCCAAAGAACATGGCCGGTTCCAACGATGCCCCTCCCCGACTCCAAGGCCAGACACTGTCCTCTCCGCCATCTTGATGAACCAGCTGGGAAGGGGGTGCAACACAATCCAACACAGTTCACAGTCTCGACCAAAAGTTTCCAGAGTGGGAACAGCAGTTAAATGTTCCACTGGTAGCGAAGCCAAAGATTCCGACCATATAGTCGATACACAAATCTCAGCATGTTCAATCAGTTCCACTTCTGTAGGGGCAGGCACAGTTCCATGCACCGGGTCTGAATGCACCGCTAGGGTGTCTGTCGGGAGTAGAGCTGGCCGCCGAGTCCCAAGCAATGAGTCAGGGTCCGGTCCCGATCTCCTAATTCCATCTGCTGCCAACATCAGTTTCCAGACCTGGGCCTCCATAGGCACCTGAAGTGCCTCGAGGGCTGCCAGCACTAACCGCAATGACGGGCCGCACTTAGCCCGCTCCGCCGGGTCTCGCATAACATCAAGCATAGTGATCCCCTCGGAGAGTCGCCCTTCCCGGGGGAGGATTAGGCGGAGCAGGAATGAACCGTGAGGGACAGATCGTCAACATGCGTTTGTGCGCGCCAAGTCCCCAACCCAAAGGCACCGGCAATGCGAACGCTAGGCCTCCGGGTCAGGGACCCCCGCCACACCGCCGTGGCGTCACTCGTCTCCTCACCTTCGATACGAGGCCAGGCAGCAGATCGGCAGCTAAGCAGTCCAAAAGATGTCGAAAGTTCCATTGACCGGACCCTGCCGCCCTCACCGGCCCGCTGTTGTTCAACTAGGACCAGGCTGGACCAGCAATCGAGACCCCGGCTTCCAGACTGGGTTAGGCCTCGAGTCAAACCTCGACATTACTCCACTCCACAATGTCGGAAAAGTCTCGGGATTGCTCCATCGGACTGCAGATTAGTTCATAGACACGGATATGGGGCGGAATATCAGGATAGATGACAGGATCTTCAAGCGAAAGACGGAGGTCAGCGGAGCCGGGAGACTATGCGGCCATCTTGTTTGCTGTCGTAGCTCCTCTGGGGATATAGGAATGTTACTTTATTATTATTATTTTTGTTTTAAAAACAAGAAAACACTGTTGTTTGAATTGCCTAAATGTGATTATTCTATTAATGCTCACAGCTTCTCCGGTCCTTGGGGCGCTGTGCTTGTTTGACATCTCTTCAACAACATAATAAAATTTTGTTCTGAAAAAAAAAAATCTATAGGAACGAGACTTTCTTACCGGATGGTTGTTTTCTGCCTCCGGCTGCGGGAGGGGGCAATCCTGCGTCTCCCACACCGGACACCAATACCCGTTGAACACCTTGGGATGCCTACGAGAGGCTCTGGTCGCGAGAGGGGGCAATCCTGCATCTCTCACGATAACCCTAAGCGCCTCTTCTCTTCAGAAATACGCACCGGCCGAGAGGGGGCAAATCCAGCGTCTCTCGTACTGGCCCTGCGCACTCCGACACGAGAGGGGGCAATCCGGCGTCTCTCGTATCGGCTCAAAGCACCACGACCCGAGAGGGGGCAATCCTGCGTCTCTCGCGACGGCACCAACAACAACCAAAGAACTCCGAACGGTAAGTTTGGAAGGAAGGAAACCAGCGTCTCCCTTTCAACTAATGCACCCAAGTCCCGCCTACCAGTGCTGACTCCGCAGATGGGCTGGAACTCCTAACACCGCGTAATCCGCAGCCGCGAATTACGTCCAGAAACAAGTATTCTCCCCAGGAAGGCACGGAGAACCAAGACGTCCGTCGCCACAGGAATCCAGCAAAGACAAAAATCACATGCACCGCACCCGGCGTCTCACCATGCTATATGGCTCTCCCACACCTTTAGCCCGCAGGAACTCTGGGAGATGTAGTCCCTAGGTCATTATTGGGTAGGCACACGTCGGACCCTGACAAAACTGCCCACTGTCCTTTTGTTATGTGCCTTGCGGGACAACCGCGGTTCAACACCAGCAGTTCAGAACGCACAAACCTACACAGATAAAAGCTGCTCTGGTGAACGCAAGATCCCTAGTAAAGCACAATACAGAGGTGGCCAACCTCATCGACACTCACGACCTCGATCTGCTGTTTATATCAGAGACCTGGGCTAACGAAGCCTCAGAGATAGACTTGTCACTAGCAGTCCCTGGGGGATACTCTATTCTCTGGGCCGATCGAATCGGGAAACGAGTGGGAGGCTTAGCTATTACCAGCAAAGAGGGATTACACGTTTGGGCCTGGAGGCTCGCTGCTCCCCGGAGTGCGAGTCCATTCCTTTTAAAATTAACATCACACATAACTACACATTTGACAACCTTTTGCTGTACAGGCCGCCTAAAGCTAGAAACCTCCTATCTCAATCCCTAGGCCCTGCTCTTGAATCTAGTCTCGCATGGGCTGATTACACCATCTTGGGAGACTTCAATATTCATCTTGAAAAAGCCACAGATAATAACACAGCACTCATTGCAGAGACTATGGCTAGCTGTGGTCTGTACCAACTGGTACATCAAGGAACGCACTCCGCAGGCCACATTTTAGATGGGCTCTTTTCCTCTAACCCCAATATCATAGTAGGGGACGTTATCCCGGTCCCCTGGTCGGACCATAAAGTCGTCAATATTACCTTAACTATCGACCAGACCAATACCGCTAGGGCCCCCCAGCGCAAGCAATTCTCCTTCCAAGAATGGGATAAAATTGATATTGTCAAACTTCACGGCCACCTTGACGCGACAGTTTCAGGGCTAGCCCAGGACAGCAATCTTGGTACGGACCAAGTAAATAACTGGATCAAAGCGGCTGTGCTGTCTTTTGCACCTCTTAAAACTAAACTTGTTAAAAGGAGAAACATTTCCGAGCCTTGGTTCACAGAGAAGCTCAGATTGCAAAAACAGACTTGTTGGCGGGTTGAAAGGAGATGGAGGGCTAACTATGAGGACAGGGAGAAAGATGTCTATTGCAAGACATTAGTCACCTATAAGAAACGTATAACTGAAGAAAAATCGGCTTTCTTTGTAAAGAAAATGAAGGAGGCCAATAATTCCAGTAAAGAGCTCTTTGCCACGGTCAAAAAACTCACCAAGACTGCAGCTAAGCAGATAGAAGGTAGGACAGGGCTTTGTAATAAACTGGGCCACTGTTTCACGGATAAAGTAAAGCTCATATACGACTCGAACCCTATCCCGAACTATGACGCACGGACTTTAGGAGATCCTCAGCCCGATACAGGAAAACACGTAGAGCCAGTGAAAGTAGAGTTTCAGTTTTCCGCCCCTTCAGCGGATCAGGTTTCCCAACTCATACTAACTACTAAGTCAGGGTGCCCCCTGGACCAGTGTCCTCCCAAAGTTTTGCACATGCTCCTCACTAGGAGTATTGAGTCTACCTGTTTTCCTAAGGTCTGGAAAGCCGCCTCCATTCTCCCACTCCTCAAAAAACCGAACCTTGACCCTTCGATCCCAGCTAACTACAGACCAATCTTGAGAATCCCATTCCCTGCAAAAATTCTAGAAAAACACCTTAACTCCCAACTGTCTAAATTTATCAAGGACTTTCAGGCTCTCGACATATCCCAACATGGAGGTCAGGAGGATCTTGGACGCAGGTGGGAAGTCTGCCTTGATTTTATTAGATCTGTCGGCAGCCTTCGACACCGTCAATCACGCGATACTCCTGTCCCGTCTTAAAGAAATAGGGTTGCACGCTTCCGCGACTGCACTTTTGGCTTCTTTTCTAGGTGAAAGATCCTTCTCGGTGCAGCTTGGGGAATTTTCTTCAAAATCATCCAAATCCCCCTGGGGGGGTACCCCAGGGCTCTTCTCTAAGCCCCACCCTTTTTAATGTTTACACTGCTCCTTTATCAAACATTATCAGGGAACACGGTTTCCTTCCAATTTCCTACGCGGATGACACACAAATAGTGGTGGCCATATCCAACAACATCTCAGAGACGGCCGATAAATTTCGGCTTTGCATGAATCAGGTCAGTCTCTGGATACAAGCAAATTGCCTGAAATTAAACGGAGAAAAGTCTGAGTTCATGCTGCTGGGGACCGACGCTAACATCTGGTCACCTAACTGGTGGCCTGATGGTTTAGGCAGCTGCCCATCACCTGTGGACAGCGTAAGGAACTTTGGATTCATGTTCGACTCTAAACTCACGTTTAAGGCTCAAATTAACAAACTTACTTCCTCGGTCTGGTTCACGCTGAAGCTAATTCAAAAACTACTGCCATATATTCCACCTGACACCTGTAAAACACTGGTAACTATGCTGGCCCTTTCCAAAATGGATTATGGGAACGCCTTATATGCAGGGCTCCAAAATCAGCTCCTTCTAAAACTTCAGCGTCTACAGAACGCTGCTGCCAGGCTGATACTGAACATCACACATGTACAACACAAGACCTGTTCCTATGGTGGGCTTGTTTCTCCTGATCCTGGCCAACCAATAAGTATTATTTAGTTGGAGTAGCGGCTGTGCAATCTAGCCATCTTTTTCTAGATCAAGGTCACCCTTTATTTTAAAATCTGGAGTGTAAGGAGAGAGAAAACAAAAATGAAAAAAAGTGAGGAAAGGGAGTGGAGGAGCCTCACGGGAGTAACACCATGGTACTCGCCTGCCGGCTAGGTTCTCATCATCAGCGTCCACCACTCCAACCAAAAAAGTGATAGTGTACTGTGAGAAGTTGGCCTGATATATGATGTTTCCAATTCTGGAACCACTTTGTATCAGTCCAAACAATCCCTTATGGTGTCTGGTTGTAACTCAACCTTATAGACAAGCTATCTTAATGGTAGCATAGACTAAGCAGCCTTAAAGGCTAAACTCAAGAGGTTGTGTTAAGAGAGCTGTTTTACCAATCACAATCCTGTAATATCAAATGAAAGGACACCACACAAGTATATATTATAAAAGTATATGTGTTTATTACTAAAATAATCCCCAGTACTCTTTATGAGCAAAGGAGCACAAGCGTATAAACAAAAGCACAGTCTAACATATGAAAGTTGCACAATTATGGATGAGGGCGGGTGGCCACTCAAACCATATTTTAAGAAAGTGGTATAAGAGATACCAATCGAACAGTGGTTAGGCCTAAGGCCTAGGGAATCGCTGGGAGCAGTCGGGACAAGCAATGCTGAAGTCGGGAAAAGCCCGCGGGATTCGGGTGCAGCGCTTAAAGCACACGCATTCACCAATGCAAAGTCAATGGTGCGTAAAAGTTACACAGTTAGAGTTTAAGGATACTTCCGCTCAACCTAGAAGGATAAAACTTTAGACACAGACCCTAGAGGTGTGTACCAGTGTGGGAACACCGGCGTTGCTGAGTTACCTCACCCACAGGAAGCGGGTGCATAGGGTCGAAGTGGCGTCGGGTTTCGACACGCAGGTTGTTGGTGCTTGAAGCTGAAAATGCTGCAGGCGATGTGAAGGAGAAGTGTCCGGTGTGATCCAAGGGTGGATCAGAGTCGTAAAGTACCTGAAAGCAGAGGGGACAGAGTCTGGGTCACTCAGCAGTGACCAGGGTGGAACCAGGACGGAACCAGGCAATGTCGGGCGCAATCAGGTGGTTGTAGAGGAGCTTCTCTCCGCTGCCACGTGGGCTTTGGGGCATCTGCGATGTCCAGGAGCGGGTCACGAGCTGTCCCACGCAGGCTCTCACCGTCGGCGCTGTCGGCTTCAAGATCGGAGCAAACAACACTTGGCAAGAGCAATTCACGCAGGACTGGAAGATTGCTTCTCACTCGGACCAGGAGGGTTAGAGCGCGTGCTCCTTTTCAGAGGAGCGGGTGCAAGTCTGGAGCAACCAGAATCACAAGTCGGTTTTCAAGTTTCGTCGGCACAGGGGCCACAAGCCTGCGGGCAAGTAACCGGGCCAACGCGTTGAGCCAAAAGAAGCAGAAGGGCCCCACGCAGCACTCGTCGAGTGTAGAGGGGTGAGCTTCGGTGCAAAAGTGGCTCAGGGCTGGGGCTTCTCAAACCCCATTGTACAGCTTCGAGGGTCACTCGTGGGCTGCACGGTCAGCGTCTCGTGGTCTTTTCAAGATGGCGGGCCCCACGCTTCCGGTCGCCTCCACGGGTCTCAGCTCTGCAGAGACTGTGGATCGGGCTGGTAGAAGGCAGGCAAGCTTGATCTTGTCGATCTCTGTCGCTCGAGATCCGGCGGGAACTGCAACAAATGAGACGTTGAGGTGCTGAATGGTGCCTGTTTGCACAGGGTGGTCACTCTTTGACCACAAGGGAGATTCTTCAGTCTTCTGCATCGAGTAGGATGTCGAAGGGTCCAGAATTTCGTTTCAAATGTTTCATCAGGATAATCTGAGTGCGTTGGCACTGCTCCCATTCTTATACCAATCTAGGGGGCTGGATTACCTGCTAGGTCCCCTCCTATGGGTGGGACCCAGGAAGGGGGTGGATACACCCCTTTCCCTTTGTCCTGGCCGCGCTGGGACTGGGGCTGGTCTGCCCCAGAACCGGTTTGGCCGGATTATGCAAGGGGAAGCCTTGTGCTCCCCAGGCAGTGTCTGGTTTCTTTCAAACCTCCCTGCTACAATCCACTATCTCCTGTCTGGGGTGGTGTAACACCTCCCTGCGACAGGAAAGCCTTTGTCCAGGCCTCCTCTGCTGAGTTTCGGTCAGCAGCAGCAGGTCAGACTTGTGTCTGTGGCAGAAGCATCCATTTTGTGGATCTGAGGCTCTATTAAAAATCAACTGCGTTTCAGTAAAGTAACATGTCTTCTCCCTCTAGAGGGGTGGAATGCTATCCCCGTCGACAGGACTGTCGAGGGGATAGTATTCCGAATCGTATGACACCTTACACGACATGTTTTGATAAAGCCAAACCAAAGTTGCTATATAACCGCGAGGATTATAATGCACTTAATAGTATATGGTATGGCATTATCCCGGAACAGCTTAGGGAGTTGTTCCCGACAGCTGCAGACAGGCTCAGCTCATGCTCGAGCTCCATCTCACATTAAACCACGCACTCTGCCTCCAGGATTGATAAGGCCTTCCATATGAGTGGCTCACAGGTTTATATGTGTCCAGATATAGGTTTAGATATAGGTATACTATATCTAAGCAAGAGGTGATTACACCAACTTGCCCCAGCTGAGTGATCAGCCAGTTGTCATGGTGTTACTCCAGTGAGGCTCCTCCACTCCCTTTCCTCACTTTTTTCATTTTTGTTTTCTCTCTCCTTACACTCCAGATAGTTCTTGGGGAGGGAGAGTGAGAAAAGAGGCACAGAGACAATAGCACACCCTTTTTCTTTTTAAGTTATTTTAAAATAAAGGGTGACCTTGATCTAGAAAAAGATGGCTAAATTGCACAGCCGCTACTCCAACTAAATAATACTTATTGGTTGGCCAGGATCAGGAGAAACAAGCCCACCATAGGAACAGGTCTTGTGTTGTACATGTTAGAGTGAGAGGGGGACGACCTGTTCTTTATCCCCTAAGGTCCTTATTGTAATCAGTCTTGATACTGAACATCCCCAGGTTCGAGACGGTGGCCTCTAGACTCACAAGTCTATACTGGCTACCGGTTGAGAAAAGAATTCAATTTAAGTTAGCCTGCCTGGCATACAAAACCCTGTATGGTTCAGGCCCGCATTTTCTGAAAACAAGCATGGTAAAGTACGAACCACCTAGGACGCTAAGATCCAGCAGTGCTAACCTCCTCAGGACTCCCAGATTTAAACAACTTAGATGGGGGGAGAGGTTTCCTACTGCACTCAGCGATAACCTGGAACAAACTTCCTGCAGAAATAAAAAACAGCCCATCTTTGCTAGCTTTCAGAAAGAGTCTAAAGACCTGGTTCTTTTCTGTTTAGCTTGGCTCAGGTGTATGCACAACGCCTCCCCGCTCAGACAGTCTCAGTCATTTCCAGCGCCAAGACTCCCCCGGGCATTTGTGCGCTCTACAAATCCGATAATCAAATCAAATTAGATCCAGCTGTCTACCAGTGACAGTATCCCCGCCGGACTCATGTGGAGGCAAAGCCAGAGAAGAGAAGGAAAACCAACAGCCAAGCCAGGCGGGCCCGGCACACCCTGCCACTATCAGTGGGCGACTGAATGGAGGATCGCCACCCAGAGAGGAAATTCCGCACACCTTTTGAGAGGAAAGTGTGGACAGTCGTAGAGATCCAGGAGACCGTGGTCATCGTGCAGCGGGGGCAATCCACTGCGGCCCAGAATGTGTCCTAGTTCAAGTGTGTGTCACCTTCACATGAGGGTCAGAGTGACCCTCAGGCGAGTCAGGAGGTGGACCTGGTTGGCCCAAGCTGAGGTCACAACTGACCCTGGGATGGCTAATACCAGGTGGAAACCCAGAAACCAGCAGGCCCCACCTGCAGCTGTCAGCACCCGGGTGCCACTGTTGCGCCCTTCGTTGTGGCCACACCCCCAGATTGTTAATAAAGGCAAAGGGGGCCGGAGCCAGAAGTATGGTCTTCGCCACAACCCAGCACTAAGCCAGTGCCCTGAGACTATGAATGCCTGATATGATTACAGTTTGATTTTTGTTTCAAAATAAAGGTTGGATAGTGTGTAGAGATCCACCAGGCCTCTACCTTACATTGTAGCACAATTACATCCTGAGGGCCGGACTCTGCCTGAAGGTATAAATAAAGGCTAGGGTGACCTCTCAAGGCACTCCCAGAGGGACCACGTACCAAGTGTCTGTGCATTTCATTCAGCTTACATACTGCGCCGCCATAACTCGGCCTACCTGACTATAGGAGCCACAAGGGCTCTACACTCCTGCTAATTCCGCTAACCATCTAAACCACACTGGGGTTGCTTCCTGGCTGTTTTTTTTTGTTACAGACCTGCCCTGTATTTTCAAACGAAGACTGGTAAAAATATTGGAAAAGCCGTGAAACCTCTTATTTTTCCCTTCTGAGACTTATACCTAAAGCACCAAACCCATAAAGAAATCATTTAAAAAATGTTGAGATCTGTGTCATTAATTTCACAATCCTTATTAGAGCACACTGAAAGATAATTGTTACATTGCAAATGTACAGAAATTATGTATCGCCCATCTCCTCCTTTCTGTTCCAGAATACCAAACCACATACGGTCGATATTGTTTCTAAGAAAGGTGGCAACCCTAAACCACACACATGGCGTAAAGCACAAGGACATTTTTACACTCTCCCTCTCTCCAACGAAGATTGTTGACAATTTTCCAAAATGAGAAAAAATGCTGTTGTTGTTCAATGCAATTTTGTAGCCACGATGCGTGAAATTTGCCAGTATTATATTATTCCTCTACCGTAACAATTATAGCCGATATTCATGCGCAAAACCAATCGATTCCCACATAGGATCGCAATAGGCCGGATGTAGCTTTATGGCTAGAGCGGTCTCCCTCGAAGCTGGGGAACCCGGTTCGAGTCTCTGCAACGACGCTCAACATCCTGTGATTCTGGGCAAGTCTTTCTGTAATGAAACTGGTGGTATGCTCGGGTCTAATTCGCGCTTTATAAAACTCTAAAAAAAAAACCAAGGCTCTATTAAAAGCAAGCACTTCACCCTACGCTACGGTGCCTCCAATGTGATATGATGAATGCTTATATATATGCTACAACAAAATGCAATATAACGTACGGTTTTATAAACTACAGCGGTTCCGTACTAGTACTCCATGTGAAATCCCCACCAGCTCTTGTCTTGCACGTTGTTCCTGACAGAATCGGTGTCAGCCAATCCGTGTACTCTGTTCACTACGCTCCTTCTGACGTTTCCCACTGCCGGTCTGAACCAAGGGCTCGGATCGCAATCTGATTGGTCAGCCTTGGCTCCGCCTTCTTGGAAGTGAAAGGTCGACAGGCCGGCTTCAGAATGGCAGCGATGGCGGCTCGCAGTGCTTCTCAGAGGACGCAGAGGATGGCGCTGGCACTGAAGGTGAGCGTCGCAAAGTACAATGGCGGGGTGCGCCCTCTAGTCTTCAGTGGGTGCAGACAAACATTTGCCCCAGCTTGCAGCTGCGTGTTACTGTAAACCCTTCACAGTGCTCCACGTGTGCACGTAAAGCGCGGGCTGTGTGCGCCAGGTTGACACCAGCACTGGCCCTTCATCTTATGACGTCTTCGGTGGCACTAATATGCTGACTGACCCTTTGTTTTTGACATTGCGCCGGGTCATAGCCTGAAGTAAGTATATATGTGAGTATATAGACCTTTGTGAACTCGGGATGAGTGAACACTAAACTTTGCCATGAACTCTACCTGTTCAGTCAATCAACCAGGCGTTTGTGAAGCGCTCTACTCTCACCTGTAAGATTCTCAAGGCGCTGGGGGCGGGCGGGGTTTGGAAGCTCTGTTGGGGGTCATTCGAAGAGCCAGGGGTTGAGGTCTTTTCTGAATTACCTGTTGCATGCATTATACCTCCTACACAGGGTAGGTGTTTAGCAAGTTTTTGCAAACCACCCTCTTACGGTGCCCCTCCACACACCGTTTCTAGCTCTCCCCTGTCCCTCTGTGTGACCTTGTAGTCTGAAATGTGCTTGCCGATTGCGATGTACGTGCCTTTGCTTGTATAACATCAAGGACTGCTCCATCTTTGTACCTGGGCTGCACCTTCTCCAAGGATATTGTTTGGACAGTTGTTCACCGGCTGTGACTTTCTCTATGTTTTTGCCTAAAGCAGATGCTAATCTTTGTCATTCTTACTTTTTTCTCCTTGTCTGGTGAAACGGTGTTTGAGAATGCAACATGGCGTAGAGATAGTAAGAAAACGTTTATTAGTAGTACTTTCAGTTCAAGAAGCGCTTACTCCTTTGTAATGCGTCCATTCGAAGCGCCAGGTTTTGACATATTTAATTGGACGAAATGAAAATAAAATGCAAAAAGCTACACAGTGGGTCAACGTTCAGATTCCCACTGGTTCCTTCAGATATCATTTGCAGTGGCGAAAGGCTCACAGCGCAAAGCTGCCATGTGCATTATTTTATGATCCACAAACCCTTCTCTCTCCACCTGCTAATTGGCATTTGGGGCAAGAGTTTAGGTCTTGTGATGGTTGGGTGGCCACGCACCTTCTATTTGAAGGATTCAAAAGATTATTAAGTATTGCTTGCTGCATCAACGCTGTTGATGCACACACTCGTTTTGTTGTTTAACTGATAAATAATGTTTTTTCTTTCTGGCCCATTATGTCACCAGCAATGCTATTATTCATCATCAAAATACTTTATTTCAGCCAAATGACCATAAACGTGCACATGCACTAAATACATGCAGTACATAAACATAGCCACCGTTTAAAGTGCACATTCCCATTGCCAATTAATGTCCAATCAGGCATTTTATAACATCCTCTGAAGGGGCAATGAACTCAAATCAACATAAACAATGACAAATTCTAAAAACAGGACTAAAGGGGTCCACCATGTTGGATGGTTAGTCCTTGCCTATCCAGGGATAACTTGATCTTAAGACTCGTGATTGGTTATGTGATGGAACAACAAAAGCTTAATTACCAAAGGCTTTTACAATGAAAGTATCACAACGACGTTGACATTATCATGCCAGTTTCTAGGCGGAATACTGTTATTATGCTGGCAGGTACATAAGTATTGTATATACATTTACAACGAGCATCATGCTTACGTGTGCATTTACGCCGATTGCTATTACAACGACAAATGGTATTAAACAGCTTTAATTGTTGAAAAGCAATGTTATGTTATGTTATAAACCGTTTTGTAACGCGCTCTGTTACTTGAGAGTATCCTGGCGCGGGAAACGGATCAAAGCGTCAAAGAACAAGACAAGAGAATCCTCCTAACCTGCACTCGTAAATAGGTGGGTTTTCAGATGTTTTTTAAAAGCAGTTACTGTCGGCATGGAGCGAAGGTGGAAAGGGAGGGCATTCCAGGCTCGAGCAACCACCACCGACAATGACATACCACCCAGTCTGGCGCGTTTGAAGCGGGGAAGAGACAGTTTGAACAATGAGGCAGATCTCAGGGTACGTGTCGGGATGTACTTAGTGAATCTTCTCTTCAGATAAGAGGGGCCTTGGTCATGAATTGCGCGAAACGCCAGCACCAAGGCTTTGAACCGAATGCGTTGTATAACTGGAAGCCAGTGAAGCGAGCGCAACTCCGTGCGCACGCTCTTCCACCTAGGGATGTTAAATAAAAGGCGTACAACCGCATTTTGAACAATTTGGAGGCGATTAACCAGGTATGCTGGAATGCCACTAAACAGTGCATTAGCATAATCAAGGCGGGCCAGTATGAGTGCTCTGGCAACCGACTCTCTGGCCTCCCTGGGGAGCAGGGGAAAAAATTTGCGGAGCATTTTCAGAGTGGCAAAACAGGTGCCGGTGAGTTTTTTGATGTGGTACTCAAATCTGAGATCCTCCGCAAACCAAACACCCAGATTTTTTGCAGGTCTTCCCATCTCGGTTGGGCCAGGAATGTTAGGGGGCCAGAGTGTGCTCTTGAATGAAGGGGGAAAGGAGCCGTAAAAGAGCACCTCGGACTTGTCCTCATTGCACTTCAGCTGGGCCTGTGTTAACCAGCGAAATACTGAGGACAAACAAAGATGAACAGTGGATGTGTCCAGGTTGTCATCTGGCCAGGTAAACAGCAGCTGGGTGTCATCAGCGTACCCTACAATCTTAGCCCCGAACTGTTCAGCCAAGTATACCAAAGGTGTAATGTATACATTGAACAGAAGGGGGCTAAGAGTGGACCCCTGCGGGATCCCTGTAAGCAAAGGTCTTTGCTCCGAGGCATACGGAGGCATCCAAACCTGCTGGGTCCTATCTGATAGAAAAGAAGAAAGCCAATCAAGCACCACTCCCCCAACACCAATGTCTGACAGCCGGCCAAGAAGGAGATCATAAGGGACAGTATCGAACGCGGCAGAGAGGTCCAATAAAATTAGGACCGCTCTGCCACCTCCATCAAGACACTCCCGGATGGCTTCAGACATCTCCACCAGGGCCGTTTCGGTGCTATAGGCAGCCCTAAAGCCCGATTGGGCCGGGTGGAGGGCATTAGATGTTTCCACAAAGCTCTCCATTTGAAGAAGAGCAGCCTTCTCACAAATTTTTGTGAGAGCAGGCAGGAGGGAGATGGGTCGATAGTTTCCCGGGACCGACACATCTAGTCCTGGTTTTTTCAGGAGTGGAAGGAGTTTAGCGTGTTTCCAAACCTGGGGGACCACGCCAGCGGCCAAAGAAAGATTCACCAATTGCGTGATCTCACTGCAAACAGTCTCCGCCACTTCCGAGAGCACTCGGGCAGGGCATGGGTCGACCGGGGAGCCCGATTTAAGGGACTGGAGAAGACGGAGAACATCCTCTTCCAAAACCTGTGCGAAGGTGGTAAGTTGATGCACAGGGGGTGCGGGAGAGGGTGAGCAAGGGCCGGCTACAGAGCGATCAGCGGGAAGTGCCTCTAAAAGGCCTCGCTGGATCTTCGCTATTTTAGTTATAAAAAAATTAGACAGCTCCTCACACCATTGTGCAGAGGACGGGAGGGCCATGGCTTCCGCCACAGGGGACACAAAGCTTTTGACGATCGCAAAGATCTCTCTGCTGTTGTTGTTGGCCTTGTTAATGCGCCCGGCATAATAGAGACCTTTAGCGACCCTAATAGCTCCATAATAGTTTTTTTGAGCAAGTCGAAGGGCGGATTTAGCCTCGGGGCTATACTCTCTCCTCCATAAGCGTTCAAGTCGCTTACAGCCCTGCTTCAGTTCTCTTAGTTCTGGGGAGAACCAGGGTTGGGAGGGCGCGCGTCTGGCTCTGGTCAGCACTGTTTGTTTGGTAGAAGCAGTCGCCGCCTGCCCTATCCATTCATTGAACTCCCCCACTGCATCGTCCAAGCATCCCTTGAGATGTGGGCGAGTGTTAGACAGGGCCAGTCTGAACGCAGGTAGATTGATTTTTTGACGATGACAGGTGGGGGGCGGGGGGCTGGACTCTGCCAGCTCCCAGCTAAACCTGATCAGGTCATGATCAGACCAGGATGTTTTTTCCACCGACACTGGCTGGATGGGGAAATTCGTACATACCAGGTCGAGTAAGTGGCCACCCACATGTGTAGGCCCCGACACCCATTGTACTAGCTGGGCAAGCTCCAGAATTTCCCCGAGCCTCGGAGGAATCAGGGATATCCATGTGGACATTTAGGTCCCCGACCAAAAGAAACTTAGGAAAGCCTAATGCCCGTGGGACTAGGTGTTCTTCTAAAGAGTTGAGGAATTGGGTGGCTGAGCCTGGGGGCCTGTAGATCAAAGATCCACCTAAGGTGAAGTGGGGAGAGGTTTTGATGGAGAAATGGAGAACCTCACCCCCTAGATTCTCAGTGAGAGGCTCAGTTTCAAAGCTCCATCCCTCCTTGAACACCACCGCTAGTCCGCCCCCTCTACCCAGGGGGCCGTCAGCTCTAGCTATCTTGAACCCCCTAGGAATGGCGAGTTCAACGCTAGGAGCGGAGGTACAAGTCAGCCAAGTCTCTGTAAGGAACAGCAGCTCCAGTTGGCCATCTGAAAGTAGTTCAAAGATATCAGCCGCATGCTTCACTGCCGATCTGGCATTGATCAGGCCCGCCCTGATGTTGGTAGTGGCGGCGTTGCTAGCTGAACGTGGAGCGAGAAAGGGTTGGGGCTGGAATGCACACATAGTACATCTTCCCAAAGCATTAGCAGGGTTAGCGCGCGTGCACGGCGAGCCCTTGCTATGAGGGGCAAGTCTCAGAAGATCCGCACGAGAGTATTGCAGCGTCTCTGAGCTAGCCAGCACAAAAGGAGGCCGGGCAGGGTGACTGGCCCTGGGCCCGTCCGGGGCACGGACGGGCACAGACGGGCCCTCCTTTGGCGCTCCTTCGGCGCGCAGTCGGCGTGCCCGCTGCGCGCGACCGCTGCGCGCTCGAGGGCACATCGCTATTTAAAGGCCAAGCCCCTCCCCGCGCTGGACCGCTAACTCGAGTCCAGCCGGGAACCGGGACTACCAAAATGGCGCCCGACCTAGCCCTCCACTACAATCGGCACTGGCAAGCCGCGGTGGACCGGGGCCCAGGGGGACCGGTAAAACGCTCACGCACACAGCGGAACAGCAGGTAGGGGTTAAAAACACACACAGCACAAATTGACAATCAATTGGGGGTGTTTTTAAAAATGAATTAAAAATCAGGAGAAAAGTCCAGCGTGAGGCGCGTGACAGAAGAGGATTCCCTCGCAGTCTGCCACACAGATCCGAGCGCTCTAGCAAGGTGCTGCCACCACCCTGAGCAAACGCACAGTCACACCAGCCCCTATGCTATTTAAAGGCCAAGCCCCTCCCCGCGCTGGACCGCTAACTCGAGTCCAGCCGGGAACCGGGACTACCAAAATGGCGCCCGACCTAGCCCTCCACTACAATCGGCACTGGCAAGCCGCGGTGGACCGGGGCCCAGGGGGACCGGTAAAACGCTCACGCACACAGCGGAACAGCAGGTAGGGGTTAAAAACACACACAGCACAAATTGACAATCAATTGGGGGTGTTTTTAAAAATGAATTAAAAATCAGGAGAAAAGTCCAGCGTGAGGCGCGTGACAGAAGAGGATTCCCTCGCAGTCTGCCACACAGATCCGAGCGCTCTAGCAAGGTGCTGCCACCACCCTGAAATGTGCAGTTTTAAAAATCATTCTACTAACTATTCCGCATGTGAGAAGCTTCCTAATGCACTAAACACCAAGTCTGCTTTGGGGAAATGTAAAAAATGTCACGCATCTGTGTCCTACCTTACTGTTTATTACTGTTCTCTAATGCTCCCCAAAGCTAAATGGCTTGGAGAATAAAAGACCTGCTAGAGAAGTGTCTGGGAATAGGAGTGACCCATCCAGTTTCAAACTCCCAAACTCAGAGTAAGAATAATAAATGAAAGCAAACATTATATTGCATTCATGTACATTTTAGCCTACATGCCCATAGATATTGCTGTGGTGTAACAGCGAGCCGCTGCAACTTTGAAGCTGGGGAACTAGTTTTGAGCCTCCGCGTTGGCTCAACATCCTGTGATTATGGAGATTGTAATGTAAATGGTGCTCAATTAAAGCACTCCAATATAATTGGGTGACACTCATGCTATATATAAAAAATATATACCTTGCATGTGACTGGGCCAACGATTTAAAGGTGAGAATGTATTATTGGCCGTCATGGTACCGATCCAGCCTAGGACAAGCTGCTTATGCCGTTTGACATATTAGTTGAAAGTTGTAAACTGCCACAAGGTCAGTTCCTCTTACATGCCGCTCTGATGCGGGCTGTGTGGACGCTCTGGAGCGATGTGACACAGGAGCCTGCGACTCCCCTCACAATACAGTGTCTCCTCCTCATGGGCATGGGGCAACACCTCATTAAGTGGTTCGCGGATTCCCTGCGGGTGCACACAACATGTCCACTGTCGTCACTCAGACAGCGCTGGGGCGCAGACTTACAGTGGCAGAGCACAGATCGAGAATGGGGGGCCATCCTATAGGGGCCCACACATATCCCTCGGAATGCCAGTTTCCACCTTATACAATACTTTATTCTGCATAGAGCTTACATGACACCAGCTAAGATTAACCAATACTTTGAACCCAATAAAGCCTGGTGCCCTAGATGTCAGCTAACCAGGGGTGATCTCCTACACATGCTATGGGCCTGCCCAGCACTCACCTAGCAGACTCCACAGGCCGCACGGTAAATGTAAATTGATACTTGTATAGCATACTACTCGCCCGCAAGGGTCTCAAGGCGCTTGTACGAATACCGCTGTGGAACCCATCCTGGCTTTCCCTGTGAGGCGTCCATTCCTGGGCACCCCCAAGGTGGAGGCCAGGCCTCCTTAGCGTTGTGGGGGCCGTTGTGGAGATTAAGCAAGCTATTGCCCAGAGTTGCAGAGTGGGACTCCATGATTGGAATAGGCACCGAGGCGAGAATTATCAGGTCCGTGGAATTTTGAGCCCAAGACCCGCCGAGGCGGGGAATTGTACCCTGGTCCCGGGCTAGACCTCTGCTTCAGGGTCTGCCGCTCTAACCATTGAGCCACACTTCTCCGGTAGAGCACACTTGGGAGGTATGCCTCCTGGGCCTTTATCGGCGACACAAAAAACAAGTTAACGTTCTGTTTCATAGATCTCTGGCTCATTGTTGATGTGGTGGTGGAGGTGGTGGTGGAGGGTGTGGTGGAGGGTGTGGTGGATGTGGTGGTGGATGTGGTGGTGGATGTGGCGGTGGATGTCATGGTGGATGTGGAGGTGATGGTGGATGTGGAGGTGATGGTGGATGTGGAGGTGATGGTGGATGTGGTGGTGGATGTGGTGGTGGAGGTGGTGGTGGATGTGGTGGTGGATGCGGTGGTGGATGCGGTGGATGCGGTGGATGTGGTGGTAGATGTGGTGGCGGTGGATGCGGTGGTGGTGGTGGTGGATGGGGTGTTGGATGTGGCAGTGGAGGTGATGGTGGATGTGGTGGTGGTGGATGCGGTGGTAGATGTGGTTGTGGTGGATGCGGTGGATGTGGTTGTGGTGGATGCGGTGGATGTGGTGGTGGTGGATGTGGTGGTGATGGTGGATGTGGTGGTGGATGTGGCATGACATTTTTATTATTTACAGAGGGGTACTTATTTTGTACCAATCACTGACCGATGTTAATGTAAGGGTTGTAGATGGTGGGTTGCGCATGCCTTGTTTTCATTTCCATTATAATGACAATAATCCTTTCTTTGACCCTGTGCTCAATCAACATGGACTGTATTATAGTGAATACGAGGGGCTTAGATAAAGAAAATAGGAGAGGCGAGGAGGAAGGGAAACTGGGGTAAGAAACAAGCGACGGAGGAGAACAAGACGGAGGGCATTGCTGGGGGGAGGAGAAATGCGACACGGCGGGCAGGGGAGGGGGCGGAGCGGGAAGAGCGGCGATGAGGGTGTGAAGGTCTCACATGAGGAATGAATGAATGAATAGCGTTTTTATACTGCGCAAAACTTAGCCCCAAGGGGCATCAAGGCGCAATACGAACAGACATGGAAACTCCAGACTCCAGATAACTAGACCAGTACATGAGGGGGCGTGGTATCTTAAGTCGTGTTGCTTTGGGAGGCAAGATTAAAAATGTGTAAGCACATCTCTTTCGTAGGGAGTTAAACAAAGTTAAAACAACTGGCTCCAAAGGTTTTGCTTAAGTATGTGTGAAGTAATTAGCTGTCTGCCTCTGCTTTCTTCCATTGCACTGGCATCTAGGTGTTAGGCTCAGATGGCTTGAACAAAAGACGGGCTGATGGTCTTTTAAATCAGGCCTTTGTTTCTGCCCAGCTGGATGTTAAAATAAAGCCCCCTCCCTTCCACGCAGGTTAATACAGACAAATGCCGGCACTGCTGAATGATGTCTAAGCGTCCGAAAACGACACCAGAAGAAATTCAGCATGTTTTACTGAGCCAGAAATATCCGCCACATAACCCTTCTCTCCAACACTGTTTGGAATTGATCGGCTGATTTTTAAAATTACAAGTGGTCAGAGGGATAAATCTGACGTCAAGAAGAAAAGGAACGCAAGGCTTAAGGAGATTAATGTAGGGATGGATTTGACAGAGAAAAACAGACATTTGAGATTATAACATTTCAAAGCAATGTGTCACCCGGAGATGGGGACATTATATCCACAGAGTAGGAGAGAAAAGAAATGGTTTACTTTTTTGCTTTGGGTTATTTTACATTTGGGAATTTCGAGCATCATTTGCTTAATGTAAAATCGATTTTTAAAGTGGGGTCCGCAGCACCTACTCATGAGGTCCTTGAAAATTAAACAATATAAACTTGCTGATAAAATAAAAAAGCACATAAATAGCCACATTGAAGAAAAAAAAACTCTATAAATGAAAATAAATGTGAAATTGCAGACGAAGAAATGAAGCTTGTAACTTGGCATGCTTAAGACGCTGCCGTGAAACTGAAAAAACGGCCGACCGGCCGTTACTTTTTTTCTTTGGGTTATTTTACATTTGGGAATTTCGAGCATCATTTGCTTAATGTAAAATCGATTTTTCAAATGGGGTCCGCAGCACATACTTACATCAAAACAAACCGCATTAAAACTTTCCTAAATAAAAAATTACTGGCTTAAAGATTGTGTTAAAAAGTCCCTGGCACACCAATCTTGCACATTTAAAAATGAGGTTGGATTTTCCAAGTCTTAATACTTTTATTTAGCATGATGACGACATTAATGTAATTGACATAACACGATCGCTGGCACAAATAATAACGTAAAAAGTTCTTTACAAACTATGAATCCGAATCAGAGAAAAACACAATGGTGCTTATGATCCAGATGCCAATGTGACAGTTAAATGTCATGTTTTGAGCATGCGAGTGACGGAGGGGAGAGAGGGGGGAGGGAGAGAGAGAGGAGAGCAGGCAGGGGGGGAGAGGGAGAAAGTACGGCCGGCCGGCTGTGAATAATTAGGGGAGGAAAAATCCTTTGCCTCCAAGTCCTTCACAGATATGTACCTTTCTGGCAAAAAACTGGGAAAATCTTTATCAATCTGCAGCTGTGTTTTGTTGTAGTGTCTTTATAGACAGAGCGTCACTGAGGTGCAGCCAGAATAAGCTAAAACTGGAGGAGAAATGACGAAGAGGACGAGAGAGTAAACCAGTCTTAATACTTTTATTTAGCATGATGACGACATTACTGTAATTGACATAACACGATCGCTGGCACAAATAATAACGTAAAAAGTTCTTTACAAACTATGAACCCGATCAGAGAAAAACACAATGGTGCTTACGATCCAGATGCCAATGTGACAGTTAAATGTCATGTTTTGAGCATGCGAGTGCGAAGGACGGAGGGGAGAGAGGGGGGAGAGAGAGAGGAGAGCATGCAGAGGGGGAGATGGGGAGAGGGAGAAAGTACGGCCGGCCGTGAATAATTAGGGGAGGAGAAATCCTTTGCCTCCAAGTCCTTCACAGATATGTACCTTTCTGGCAAAAAACTGGGAAAATCTTTATCAATCTGCAGCTGTGTTTTGTTGTAGTGACTTTATAGACAGAGCGTCACTGAGGTGCAGCCAGAAGAAGCCAAAACAGGAGGAGAAATGGCGAAGAGGACGAGAGAGTAAACAAGAAAAGTAAAAAAACCAAGGAGAAACACGAGAGACGGCCTGCGGCCGTCAAAGTGAAAGTACGAGGAGAAATGCGACACGGCGGGCAGGGGAGGGGGCGGAGCGGGGAGAGCGGCATGAGGGTGTGAAGCAGCAGGGGCCTGAGACGCGGCCACCTTTGATGTGGTATTGCGAGGCAAGCGGCTGGTGGCATTGTTCACGCGCTTTCACATGCACTGCAAGAAATCGCCTGGGAATCGCCTGATCTCTGTAAGCTCTGTTTAAGCCCCTATATATCGAGCTTCCGCTCAATGCGCATGCGCATTGAGATAGGTCGCTCGACCTAAAAAACGAGCACAACACTGCCCCAGCACACAGACGGCGCAGGCATGGAGGCAACACACACACCACTGGAGGACGGATACACCTTGGAGCGGGCGACTGACCGCTCCCTACCCTGTTTGCAAAACCCCTACCTATAGTATCAGTTTCCTGTTACTCAGTATTTCACTACAACAAATAGACTGGTCGTAATACGCAGCTTGATAATCAGACATGTTGCATGTGTATAGTAACTCAAAAAAATTGGAGCTTCCCTTCTGCTATGTACATATGTGAATAACCATTGTGAAACCTGTATTGTTAAAAAGTAAAAGAAAACGTAATAAACACATTTAAATAAAAATGGTACCATTTGTAAATTACAACTGAAAAATGTTGTAATGAAATGCGTTTCTAAACCTTTCGTAGAAGTGCAAGTCGTGGCATAATCACGGTCCTAGGAATGACGCTATTGTGGTTCTGCTTTCGTTGTAAAGGCTATTCGTCCTAAAGACTTCAGTACAACTGACGTTTCCTCCTCGTGATTATTTAATATAAACACATTCTGCTTTTAGATGGTTCAAAACAGGTTTGTACAGCTGGAAATGTCTCCTCTAGGATTGTGAGTCTCTTTATGTACATCGAGATAAAAAAGTAGTTTATGATCGACTCACTTAGTAGAACAGTACTTTTCATTGCCCGTGGTCAAGCAGCAGTAATGCTATTACATTAACAACAGTGAGAATAGTCTTTAGCTGCCAATGTCAATTTCTTCTCAGTTTCTCTAAATTGCAGGTTATAGGTTATGCCTAGCTATTTACCCTATCCGTTACTCTAACTTACCCGCTTCTCTCTTCTTTTTTGTACTTCTGCATGAACCCAATGTGAAGCTTCAAATAGAGGGAACTTTGGGGTAGAGGCAGCTCTTTACAAAAAGAATGACATTTCTGTAGCCAAACATTAGTTATTTTTGAGAGTGTGGAAAAAATAATACTCAATGCAGTTTTGTATTGTCAGCATTGCACTGCTTTCATTTGAAGTAATTGTTTGTGTTTTGATAGTTAATTTATTGCTTCTCCAGTATTGGGGTGTCTTTCATAGATTCACATGCTTGAATATTCCCCGTCGTCGGAGTGGGAGTCCCACGGTAAATAAAATAGCAATAAATGCTAAATATATAATAATATATAATAAATATATATATACATAATAAGGAAAAACCCAAAAAATGCATACAATAACCATCTGGTACCTAACCAAGAGTTTCCACATAGGAATGCATGGGGAAAAAGAAGTTCCAATGCAGCCTATCCTTGTCATTATGTTAGTCCAAACTGCAGCCAATCAGGCGCCAGCAGCCCTCTAGAACCTTCTCCTCAGAGCTCAAGCCCTCAGATTTTCTACCGCACGTCGTGTGTAAGGGAGTCTCCCTGAGCTCTGCTCAGTTTTCTTCTTCAAGTGTTCCAGTTTCTTCCAAAATGTCTTCAAGTAAGAAATCTCTCTTCAGAGCGTGTTCCTCTTGTGGAAAGCTGAGATTATATCATGATGACCCACACAGTAAGTGTATTTACTGCCTTTACCCGGACCATGAAGTGGGTACCTGTAAACTCTGTAGAAAATTCTCAGAGAAAACTCAAAAGGACAGAGAAGGCCGTTTACTTGTCTGGCTTCAGAGGCTTAAAGACAAAGATAATGTAGTTTCTGACGCTGAAAGTCTGGGGTCAGGCCGTTCTCAAGCAGCTTCTAAACGTGGTAGTGTGCAGGAGGTGCCTTCACCATTTCTTAAAAAGAGGAAAGTTTCCCTCACAATGGCCCCTGCGGTGTCTTCACCTTTGCCTACCACGTCTGGGCCCACGAGACAAAGCTCTCAGGCTCCTTCTGCTTCAAGATCCAGTATTTCTGTGAGGAAAACGGATTTGCCGTCGACGACGGGAGTTTCTACTCCGTCGACGAGAATGGCTGTCTCTGGTTCCAAATCGACGACGACAGTCACAACAACGATGGCCTCTGGATCGTCGTCAGCCTTAGCGTCGACGTCTTCATCGTCGATGAGAGTGGTTCTCAGCTCTAAGACTGTGCCTTCTGTGATTCCTATTTCATCGTCATCGACGAAAAGAGCTCACTCGTCGACGACCCGGTCGTCGTCGACTAGAAGTGTGAGGGCTTTGACTCCGTCTACGCTCTCGTCGACGAGCGCACCGTCGACGGCTATCCCGTCGACGAGGGGACCTATTCCATCTGCTCCGTCGACGACCGTTCCGTCGACGATGACTCCGTCGACGATGACTCCGTCGACGATGATGCCGTCGACGATGACTCCGTCGACGATGACTCCGTCGACGAAGATTCCGTTGACGATGACTCCGTCGACGATGACTCCGTCGACGAAGACATTGAAAGTAAAGGTTCCGTCGACGATGACTCCATCTATACCATTGAAGACTGCTCCGTCGACGGTCTCCTCGTCGACGATGGCATCCAAATCGATCCCATCGCAGAAGTCAATTGATGTCATGCCGTCATCGCGTACGCAGGACACTATTTCGACGCCGGCCTCTTCTTTTGTTACTATGCCTCTTTTGCCCTTGCAGTCCAGCAAACCACAGTTCGAGACTCTTGCAGAGCAAGAGATGATTAATCCTCCATCTCCGCTGTTTGCGACTGATTCTGATCAAGAGTCTGATGGCCAAGCTCACAGTCTTTCGGACCTAAATATTAAGTGCCAAGAATTCAGTAATGACGAGGAAGATGTTTATGATCAACATCAAACAACTCACACTCAGATTCCAACTGCGATGTTGCCTATCTCCATGATATCAAACCTCCAAAGTATGTTGGAAGACTACAATCGGCGTTTCCCACCAACGCCACAGCTTACAACGGTCCCATCAGTAGTGAATCCGGTTTCTAACCCGGTTCTGGCTCCTCCTCAACCAGCGTCTCCTGTAACTGTTCACCGTACTACATCGGTTCGTGTTCACACTACCATCTATCCAGAGGATGATGATGACAAGAATCCTCCAGAGCGTGAAGATGGTGAAGTTTCTGAAGTAGAAGAGGATGGTGAGGAACATTTGGCGGAGTGGGATGACTATCGTGCTCAAACACCATCTCCTTCTCAGGTGCCTGCAGCGGATTCTCCTCCAGTGGACATCGCAGGCTTCCACCAGTTAATGGATAGGGCAGCACAGCGTTTCAAATTGCCACGAGCACACCGAGAGGAAGATTGCTTCCTATACGATTTCAAAAACCAGCCCTTGAAACAAATCCACACAGTCCTGATTATAGATTTCATCTGGTCTGAAGGGGAGAAGATAATGAAGACTCCAAACTCTCTACCAGCGCAGCTGCCAAGGTTGGAGAAGAAATACAAAGCTCCTATAGGATCTCCAGCATGCCTTACAGGCCAACCTAAGCCCGACTCTGTCGTCACGCAGGCAGCTCAACGGGGTTCAAAGAATCCGGCATCTACGATCACTGCTCCTCCGGACCGTGAGGGCCGTCGCCTGGATGCTATTGGACGAAAATTTTCCTCCATGTCCTCTACAACAGTTCGAGTGGCCAACGCCATGGCCATTTTAGGCCGTTATGATCGCCAGGCTTGGGCTGATCTAGCCGCCTACATAGCGTTACTTCCAGATGTTTCCAAGGCAGAAGCACAGAAAATTCTGCAAGAAGGAGAGAGGACGGCAGAAGAACTTATCGATTGTGCAGTGGATGTAGCCTGCACCGGTTTTCGCCAGCTCGCTGGAGCAGCTGTTCTGCGTCGCCAGGGTTGGTTACGCTCGACTTCGTTTCGGCAGGAAGTTCAGGCACGAATCCTAGATATGCCATATGACGGCGAGTCATTATTTGGAGCGCATATTGATGAGGCGCTACAATCCATTAAAAAGGACACGGACACTGCACGTGCTTTGGGTACCCTTCAGTTTAGGAAACAGCCCTTTCGGGGTGCTCGAGGACGTGGCACTACGTCCACTTTTCGTGGAGGAAGCAGTCAATACCGGTCCTTCAACCAAGGTAACCAGCGTTACACCGGTAACCGCCAGCAGTCGTCCCGTCAGCAGCCTGCCAGGACTTACAGAGGGAAGTCTAATTTCAGAGGTCAATCCAACAAACGCCAATGACTCCTCGGTCGAACGGAGGATTGGAGGTCAAATCTCTCTGTTTGGTTCTCAATGGTCCTCCATTACTACGGACCGTTGGGCACTCGACATTGTGAAGAGAGGCCATGCATTGGAATTTGTCGAGGTACCTCCTCCAACGCCACCTTCCGGACCACCACCTCCGCACCTCAAAGAACTATTTCATCAGGTTCGCCTTCTCCTTCAAAAGGGTGCGGTGGAAGTTGTGCCAAAGTCGCAGAGAGGGAAGGGGTTTTATTCCCGTTTTTTCCTCGTCATCAAAAAGAACGGAGAATGGAGACCAATACTGGACTTGAGAGCACTCAATCATTATCTCAAGGACCAGACCTTCCGTATGCTCACGCTTACAGAGATCTTGCGTTTGCTCTCAGTCGGAGATTTCATGACTACCATCGATCTCCGGGACGCCTACTTCCATGTCCCAATTCTAGCGGCGCATCGCAAGTTCCTGCGTTTCAAGGTGGGGCACCTTCATTTCCAATTCCGGGTCCTTCCATTTGGCCTCCGTTCAGCCCCCCGAGTCTTTACAAAAATGTTGGCTCCGGTCATGGCTTTTCTTCGTCTTCAAGGCATCCAGATATTCCCATATCTCGACGACTGCCTTCTGAAATCACAATCCCGTGCACTACTTCTACATCATACTGCAATCTGCCAGACAGTATTCCGTTCCTTGGGTCTGTCCATCAATCTGGAGAAATCTCAATTGCAGCCAACAACTTGCAAAGATTTTCTAGGGGCAACGTTGGACACCACCCTGGTCAAAGCATTTGTCTCCCGGGAACGTCAACAGAGGATCCTCCGGCTAGTATCGCTACTTCTCGCAAAGAAGTGCGTTTCAGTCCGCTTGTTGAAGTCTTTTTTTGGGGATGGCTTCGTCATGCATCGCTCTTGTCCCTCATTGCCGACTACGAGCGCGACCTATCCAACAGGCTCTGGACAAGCAGTGGCGTCAGGTCACCGGTTCCTTCAACGATCAGGTCTCCATCACCATTCCCATGAAAAAGGCGCTCAAATGGTGGGCACAACCTCACCAACTAGCAGCAGGCACGTCTTTTCTGTCCAACACCCCAGATCTAACACTGACGACGGATGCCTCCCTGGAGGGCTGGGGAGCTCACCTCCAAGACCTGTCCGTGAAAGGGAAATGGACCTTCCATCAAAAGACCTGGCACATCAACAAGTTGGAGCTGATGGCTATCTTTCTAGCCCTGAAATCATTTCAACCAGTGCTGCAGGGAGAGTCAGTTCTAATACAAACGGACAACACGACCTGCATGCATTATATAAACAAGCAGGGCGGAACAAAGTCTCCGGTGTTGTCCCGCCTGGCAGAAGCGATTTGGGACTGGTCCATCAATCATCAAATCCAAATCACGGCAGTACATCTTCCGGGTTTGTCCAACCTCCTGGCGGACTCCCTCAGCAGATCTCGATCATCCAACCACGAGTGGGAACTCCACCAGCCAACACTCGATATGGTCTTTCACCGTTGGGGAAACCCTGCAATCGACCTCTTTGCGACTCCAGAGAACCGCAAATGCCCCGCTTACGCAAGCTGGCATCCCCACAAAGGGTCCCAAGGCAATGCCCTTCTGATGGATTGGTCGAATCTCTTCGCCTACGCTTTTCCTCCGATCCCTCTAGTGCCTCGCGTACTTTGGAAGATGCGGAGAGAGCCTTGTCACATCCTTCTGATTGCCCCCAGGTGGCCACGACAGGCGTGGTTCTCAGAGCTGCTACTCCTGTCTCAATGCAAACCCATTCTTCTTCATCCTCGAATGGATCTTCTCTCCATGAACAGGGGTCAAATCTACCATCCGGACCCCTCTTCCCTGAGCTTGTCAGCCTGGAACCTGAGCACTGTGAATTTGCACATCTAAGCATCCCTCAAGAGTGTCGTAACATCCTCGCTCAGGCCAGGGCTCCATCAACTATAAAAACCTATAAGTTGAAGTGGAAACGCTTTTGCCACTGGTGTGCAGACGCCGGGGTACATCCTTTGCGTGCCACGCCCGCTGAGCTCCTCCCTTTCTTTCTCCATCTGGCTCAGTCGGGTTTGTCACATGCAACTTTAAAAGTTTTTCTGGCGGCAATCTCACGCTTCCGCCATGATGGCTCCGCCTCCTTATGCTCATCCAGATTGATACGTCAGTTCTTCAAAGGACTTCTTCGGACTTTTCCACCAGTTCGACGTCCTCCTCCAGAGTGGCGCCTCAACATTGTACTTTCACAATTAATGACTGCTCCGTTTGAGCCAATTCATAGCGCAGATTTCAAGTATGTCACCTGGAAGGTTGCGCTTTTACTCGCACTGACGTCCTCACGTCGAGTGAGTGATATGCATGCTTTCACAATTAAACAGCCATTTCTACAGTTCAAACCGGATTCTGTGCTTTTACGCACTAATCCTACTTTCCTTCCAAAAGTGCCGTCAGACTTCCATATTAATGAGCCTGTTATACTGAAGTCTTTCTTTGCCAATCCGCAATCACCTGCGGAACAACGCCTGCACTCTTTGGACATTAAAAGATGTTTAAAGTTCTACATCAGCAGAACGGCCCAGTTCCGAAAATCAGATCAGCTCTTCGTGGCCTATGGCCGTTTTCAAAAAGGGCGACCAGTCACCAAACCTACAGTAGCCCGCTGGGTGGCCTCAGCGATTGCTTTCTGCCATCAGAAAGCGGGAAAGCCTTTACAGTCTGCAGTGAGAGCCCACTCTACCAGGTCTGTGGCCTCTTCGACTGCACTCTTTGCCGGAGTTCCATTGCATCAGATTTGCAGAGCTGCCACGTGGTCCAGCAGGCACACGTTCACGAAGCACTACAATCTGGGTGCCATGGCCGAAGGGGATACCGCAGTGGGACAAGCTGTGCTCCGGAATCTTTTTCAATAAGGTGAGCCTCTGTTCTACCCTCCTCCTATGGTTTCCAGTCTTGTGCATGTCTTCTTTATGTATACATACAGTTTTATAACTTCCGTGACATGGATTTAATCCTGTTGATTTTAACCTGTTGTGTATACATTGCATCCTGGAAACTTTGTGTACGGATACGGACTGCTTACTATTCTATATTCAAGCATGTGAATCTATGAAAGACACCCCAATACTGGAGAAGAACAGTTGTTACTTACCTGTAAACAGGTGGTTCTCCAGTATTGGTGTCTTTCATAGATTCACATGCGACCCTCCCATCCTCCCCTCAGAGGCTCTCTTCTCCTCATAGACTCTGTGGTCACTCTTGTGCTACGAAAATCTGAGGGCTTGAGCTCTGAGGAGAAGGTTCTAGAGGGCTGCTGGCGCCTGATTGGCTGCAGTTTGGACTAACATAATGACAAGGATAGGCTGCATTGGAACTTCTTTTTCCCCATGCATTCCTATGTGGAAACTCTTGGTTAGGTACCAGATGGTTATTGTATGCATTTTTTGGGTTTTTCCTTATTATGTATATATATATTTATTATATATTATTATATATTTAGCATTTATTGCTATTTTATTTACCGTGGGACTCCCACTCCGACGACGGGGAATATTCAAGCATGTGAATCTATGAAAGACACCAATACTGGAGAACCACCTGTTTACAGGTAAGTAACAACTGTTCATCTTGTTTAATTTTGTTTTGATTTAGTCCAATGAAAAGTCTTAAAACTTAGAGAACCTGAATTTTTATGCCCACGGTCAACAAAATGTCCTTGCTAGTAGTCACACAAGACTACAAAGTGCCTAAAATAAACTGATAGGACCTTTTGACCTTTGTTTGGCGAAGCAGCTTAACAGAAGTCACCTAAAGCAAAAGTTCCTGACAACATTCTTGAAAACACATCAAGAAAAGTACAGAAAAACCAGAGTAAAATATCTTGGTTGATAATAACAATGACCAAAGAGTAAAGGTAGCCTTCCACACACTTTAATCCATCTGCCAATTATAGTGAAAGCAGTTTGAAGAGAGCACTTTCACATGCAATGCTCTTCATGCTGGACGCTCTTGCCTTTAACCTAAACTTGAGATATAACGAGTGACTAGACAACAGGCAGACGCTGGAGGTGGACAAACCACTGAAAGCTCGAACCTGAAGCCTGGCTCTGCTCGAGGGTCTGTTGGAACCTCAAGCCCATAACTAGCTGAGCTTTCATGTGGTTTCTACCTGCCCCCCCCCCCCCGATACCCTTCATGTGGTGCAGGGCTGTTGACTTCAGACCTGGTGAACCAGGTTTGATTCTCAGCGTTAGTTCAACATCATGTGAAACTGAGCAGATCACTTCATTTCCCCAACCCTACAACAATGAATGAATACCATATGTAATGTAACAGGTTTCTTTGTAAAGCGCTCCAATACCTTCAGAGTCGAGTTTGTGCTATATAAACATTGTCGAAAGGTGCACAAAGATAAAAGCCGAGACTTAACATAAGAAATTTATCTTTATAACAACGTCACAGTTGTCTTGCCTCTTAGTTCACTAATGGTTCAAGTTAAAAAAAATCACTTTTCGTAAAGTACTTCTCTGTGCAGTGCTATCATGTGTCTTATTTATGTCAAAGCTTCCACATGCTAAAGAAATAAACTTTTTTGAATTTGGAAGAGTCTTTATCATATTTTATGTTGTTTGTTCCATGATTTACATAGCAAATATTTTCAGAGATCGGCTCGTTCATGTGCTCCAAGATCCGAGCAAAACCCTTGGCTTGGCTCTTCCTGTTAATTTGTTGATCCACCAACCTCTGCTAGACACTTCTAAGTGCAAACATTCATGGAATTGATCTGTGTGTGGATCGTGCTGAAAATATATAAAATTCAATGATTTTTCTTCTGTATGTGCAAATACTTGGATATCTTCAAAGATAAGCTTAGTGTATGCTTTAAATCCTTTTCCTCTCAGGTCTCTTTTTAGTTTGAAGCCCAAACCCATTTTTATTTTTACTGTGCTACATAAGGACTTGTTCTATTGATTCTTTTATTGCAAATACTGTTTTGCTATAGATGAATATATACTCTTTCCGATCATTCTTCACTCGCACGGCACCTTCATTTATATCTACTGATCAATATTTAATATGTGACCCTTTTCCCTGGCGTACTTCTGAAGACGCGGGAACTTGCTTGACCGTCTCCAACTTTTGTGGACTGCTCGCCGCTCCCGCTGCGCGGGAGCCGCTTCGCCCGTGGGTGGACCCACCAAGCGGATCTGACCTTGCCTGGTTCCTGGCTGCCGAGGGAGACCGACAACAGAGGAGGCTACAGGGGTAAGCGCAGCAGGGACTCGCTATCCCAGGAGTCCCTGCATGACCACGAGTCATCGGTCAGCGCCCCCCTGCGTGCCCCGCCCCACCGGCAAACAGCTAAAAGTGTAGCGGGAACCAGCCTGCTTGTGACCCTTTTCCCTGGCGTACCTCTGAAGACGCGGGAACTTGCTTGACCGTTTCCAACTTTTGTGGACTGCTCGCCGCTCCCGCTGCGCGGGAGCCGCTTCGCCCGTGGGTGGACCCACCAACGCGGATCTGACCTTGCCTGGTTGCTGGCTGCCGAGGGAGACCGACAACAGAGGAGGCTACAGGGGTAAGCGCAGCAGGGACTCGCTATCCCAGGAGTCCCTGCATGACCACGAGTCATCGGTCAGCGCCCCCCTGCGTGCCCCGCCCCCACCGCCACTCTACAAGATCAGAGGAGAGTCCGTCTTGCGGGACGCCGGGCGAAGCCCGGGCAAAGGGCGGCCCGTCTGTGGCCGTCCGGGGCCGGCAGAGGCTGGGCTGGGCCACCCCCCTTCCATCTTCTGCTACGGCTCCAATCCCTCAGAGTTCAACTGCAGGTCCTGCATCCATTATGTCCACCAGATCCGGTAAAGCCCTGAGGGGCGGTGGAGCAAGTGCTTTAGGGGGCTCCACGATGATTGGCACCATGGACAAATTTATCACTCGGGTGGCCAACGTCATTGAAAAGGAGATCGCAATGACGGAACGCCGCCTCTCACTTGACCTCCTTCCATCCAAGCGCTCATCCTTGGGAGCTGCGGCACACGCCTTGTCGCCGCCTACTTTCATTTCCAATGTACCTCCGCCTGGGCCCCCATCTGACGAGCAACACATTGTAGCGCTAGAGGCAGGACTAGATTGGATAGAAAGCCTCATATCAATCCCTTCCCCAAGCAGTCGCTGTACTGAGGTTATAGTTTCTGGACCATCCCACTGCTTAGCCAGCTTTCCTGACAACATGTCTCAAACTGATCCTACTGTTCCCACACCTGACCCACAACCATTTCCCCAGACTAGACCTTCACGGGTACATAGGAAAAGGAAAAGGGGGATTAATATTCGGAGGGAAAGTCACTCCATGCTCTACAAGCGCTCTAGGACACAGCTCCATAGGGGTACCTCATACACAGACGCTGGAGAGCTGGAACTCCTCAGGAATTCTAGCTCCCCCCAGCACGCAGCTGAGTCCCGGATACCATCCCCCCTGCCTCCAGCAGCACTTGTCCTACCAAAACAGGGTACCTCTCGCGAGTCTCTCGAGAAACTGGTAAAGTCTCTGCTTAATCCATTACTCGACCAAGTTAAGAGCCTGGGGGTCAGACTGGACAACTTCGAACAGGCCACTAGGGATAACTTTTTCTCCCTGAAAACTCTGTTGAAATTGCAACCTAAGCCTAGTGAGATCAACCCAGATAGGAATGTTGCTAAAGAGGTCCCAGTAAGCCAAACATCCGGAGTCCAGTCGACACTGCCGGCCAAAACATTGGCTACAGGGAAAGCTCCTACCCCAGCCCCTCTAGCCAGTGCGAAGCAGGTAAGGCCGAGTGATTCCACTCATGTAGCTCAGGTGCACAGCACTCCTCCCACAGCAGTGACGGCATCTGCGCCGAACCCTGCTCAAAAGAACTCTCAGAAGAAAGGGGCTGGTCCAAATGTGCATTCGGCTTCCGCTGCACTTGTTAAAACCAACGGAGCAGCATCAATCTCTAAGGCTATCCCTTCCACCTCTTTGCCTAAAAATCCCCCTCTGTCTAAAAATCCCTCCTTGCCAAAAAATCCCCCCCCCAGTGGCCACCCAGCAGATTTCGCCACGCAAGTGCCCCCCGGTAAATCTCCCTCCCGAATGCCACCCGTATGTTGTTGTTCTCACCAAAGTCCCCCCCTAAAAGAATCACAGCAGGAAACCCATCAGGCGCTAAAAAACAAAGTCATCCACTGGATGAAAACCAATAGACCACTTCCACTGGGTGTAGATGGCCTGATTCTTGGGGTGCGCAGGGTGGGTTGGATTGGGCATGGGAAAAAACCTTTTGAGGGAGATTGCGTGGTGGTCAACTTTCAAGATATAAGAGCCGCCCACTCAATATGCTCCCAAGGCCGAACGGCCGGCACGGGGGTCGATGCTGTCGACCTAACTTTTTTCTACCCGAGGCCGGTCCTGACCACCCCGTTCTGCCCTGCTGGGCCCCCATCTCAAAACATCGTCCATGGTCACCTTTCCCCGGAATTTTTCCACAGCAGTTATATCCAGTTCCAGTTATGCGGAATTGGGGTTCCTGGGGTTGCTGACTCTGTGACGTCCCTGGGGAGGCCCTTGTGGCTTGGAGTCCTGCTGCCGAGCCTACCCCCTTCTCTAAAATCCGTAGCCCTTCGATCACACCACAAAGCCAGGTCACTGCTGAGATTGAAAAGGACCAAGGGGAGACCAGGGCATCTCCTGACCCACTGGTTAGCCTCCCTGCTGTGGGTGTTGTGGACACGCTGCCTCCTGTTGGGAACTGTAGCATTGCGGCTGTGACGGACCCACCGCTTAGGGTTTTCAGCTGGAATGTGGCGGGCCTCGAGAGGAAGCTAGCGTTGCCGGACTGGAATTCGCTAGTGGAGCAACACTCCATATGCCTGTTCCAGGAAACCTGGAGCAGGGTGCCCCTGCACAAGGCAGGATATTCCACCCATTTTTTGCCAGCAGTCCATAGTGGAACTGGCAGGGGCCGCCCTTCTGGTGGCCTCCTCATTTGGGTGGCCTCAGAACTTAATTGCAGGGTGGTGGAGCGGGATACCAAATGCCCGGACCTCCTTAATATATTGCTGAAAACCCCCCAGGGCCGAGTCATCCTAAACATTTTTAACATTTACGCCCGAGGCACAAAGGGGGGTAGAGAATCCCCAGTAATATCTTGCTTAGAAGCCCAGCTTCGCTCGTCACCTCACAGGTTTTGTACCTTGGTGGCGGGCGATCTCAATTGTACCTTTGAGCCCCTGGACCTCGAAATCCTAACAGATCAAGAGGAACACGATACTAGGTGGGGGATTCCGTCCCTTGAACTTAGTCCTATCAAAAAGTGGACAGAAGTGGCCCTCCAGATCAACTCAATATCTATGGAGTTTGGTCTGAGGGCTGCCAATGGCAGGACTGGGTCCGACAAAGCAGGGGTCCATACCTACAACAGGCCAGGGCACACGTCACGAATGGATTACTTCCTTCTTGACGTACACCTGTGGAGTATGGTTGAGGACATGGTGATTATACCATCTGTAGAGAGTGACCACAACCTCCCCTCTCTCACCTTGTCTCACAGGTGGCTAAGTAGCACTGTGACCAGAACTTCTCGTAACCCCGCCCCGGACCTGTCAGCAGTTTCTAACTGTGGACGGCGGCTAAAGTGGGCATTTTCAGAGGAGAAAAGTTCTGCCATTAGGCAGCTACTTGCCTCAGCCCTAGTCAATCTTGACCCCTAAGAGGATGGGTTGCTGGAGGTGGCCTCTAGGTTCTGCATCATAACCCAGGCTATCAGCGACCTCTTTGTAGTCCCAGCTAATATGAATAGAAGGAAACCAAGTTCACGAGCTAGACAGGGCTGGTACAATCAGAAGTGCAGGGAGGCGAAGTCGCTTCTCATTGAAGCAGTCAAGTCCAAATTACCATCTAGGACTAGGGTGGCCAGGAGGCACTACGCACTCTGCCAAAAAAACGCCAAGATGGAGTGGGAGGATAACTTCTGGCAGGACCTCCTGGCTGCCAGTCGTGGGAGAGACGCCAAAGGTTTTTGGGATTTGGTGGGCAATAGGAACCGTCCCGACGACACTCTGAGGACCTGTACCATCAATGCCCAGATATGGTTCTCCCACTTCCAAAAACTCTATTCTGCCGCTGAAGGCCCACTAAACGACCCCTTCAACCTCCCTCCCTATACCTTAGTTCAAGACCTGGAACTTTTTTCTGTTTTGGATGTCACAAAGCAGATTAAAACCTTGGTACCATTAAAAGCAGCTGGTCCGGATGGCCTACCAGGCGATATCCTCCTAGCCTATCCTGAAGAATGGGGGGTATTAATCTCTGCACTTCTTAATGCAATCGTTAAGGGAGGCCCTGTGCCAGATTCCTGGAGAGGTGCTGAGGTAGTCCCCATCTACAAAAAGGGCAGCCGGGATCTACCTGGGAACTATAGGCCCATAAGCCTAATAGACTCGAGCCAGAAATTGGCGGGGAAAGCCATTTTGGGGAGGATCTCACAATGGGTGGATGAAAACCACATCCTGTCCGATATGCAAGCCGGGTTCCGTTCAGGCACCGGAACTATCGAACAGGTCTTTAGGCTCCTGTTTTGCATTGGAAGGTGGTGGAGCTAGGCAAAGGCAGTCTTTACTTGGCCTTTATTGACCTAAAGACTGCCTTTGACCTGGTTCCTAGGGAGGAACTTTGGAGGGTGCTACACGGACTAGGGATGCCCCCGTATTTACTAAACCTCCTTATCAAACTGCATAACAACACCTATGCCCAGGTTAGATGGGGGTTGAATGGGGAAAAGACCGACAAGATCAGGGTCGAGAGGGGAGTAAGGCAGGGTTGTGTCCTGGCCCCCACCCTATTCTCCCTCTATATCAATGGGGTGGTAGATCATCTACTCGGCGAACCAGCAGACGCTCCCACTCTGGGAGGCGTAAAAATTCCAACTTTGCTGTTCGCCGATGACACCCTCCTCATCTCTAAAACCCCCCAAGGTCTCCAGACACTACTGAATCGCTTCCAGGACTTTTGCACCACCAGGGGACTTGTCATCAACGTGGAAAAAAACCAAGTACTTAGTTATGCACCCACCCCGCAAACTTGGCCGTCCTCCCATTTTGAACTCTATACCCCTTGAAAGAGTGGCAGAATTCGACTACTTGGGAATTCGACTTAACGATGCGATGAGCTGGACCGCCCACATCAATAAAATGACAATGGCTCACAAAAGGGTGGGGGGGGCCCTCCTCAAGGAGTTTCACAACTCAACAAAACATTGTGTCGCCCCTTTATTAGATATATATAAAGCACGTGCGGTTTCTGCGTCACTTTATGGAGCTGAACTGTGGGGCCTAGGCAAAGTGGATTTACTGAGCAAGGCTGAAAACAAATTTATTAAAGATCTCCTTGCCATTCCATCGAGTAGTCCGACTATCCCAGTCCTCATGGATGCTGGCTGTAAAGCAATAGGGGATCAGGCCCGTCTTCGACCCCTCTTGCTCTGGGCTCGCCTGTGGAGGGTACCGGAGCTAAAACCTTATGCTGATGGCCTAGCTGAGGTGATGCACTCCGACGGTTGGCACAGCATCAAATGGCTGAAGGATATTAAACATCTTCTAGGGGACCTTGGCCTGGACTCCTGCTGGCATAGCCACTCCGCTCCTCCGAAGGAGTCCTTAAAAAAAACTTTTTTGGGAGTGGGTTTGTGTGAAGCGCATCAGTAATCGGCAGCACTGCAAAACCACCGCAGCCTTCCTGCTGATAAAAGATGTCGTCGCCTACGAGCCGTACATGGACATAATAACAATCGCCATGGACCGGTCCCTGTATATCAAATTCCGGTTAGGAACCCTACCCTTGGCCGACCTCTGCTCCAGGTGGAATAAATCCCAGCCCTCATCACGCTACTGTGCCCTTTGCCTTGATAAACCAGAGACGGTGCCACACTTTCTCTTCGAATGCCCGGACTATGGTCGCCCCAGATCACGTTGGCTTGGACCTATCTGCAGAGAATTGGGTACCCGCCAGTACTCTGTTGCCCTTCGGATTCTTTTAACCAATACAGCCCCTCCTATTGTCTGTGCTGTTGCCAAGTTTTTAAAATGGGCTTGGTTGATTAGACTTAGAAGACTGTCCATATCAATTTAATCCTTTTTTTAATTAATTTATGCTGACCAAATGTGTTTTACTCTTTTATCTAATGTTCAGTCATACTTTTTTCGACATGCTGTTTTTATCTTTTGTACTGCTTTTATGATATATGCATATCGAAATAAAGCAATCAACCAACCAATATTTGTTTAGGCTTGAAGACATTTTTCTTTTAATTTGATTGTACCTTTGGGGTTGGAACAGTTTGGCTCCCAACATCTGAAACTCTCACTTTTGGTGAGTTGGAGGAGACCATTGTTATTTATTAGTGTTCCCAGGAATACCTGGTTGCTCTATAATTTTCACTTCCAAGGATTTCAGAAGGAGGCAGCCCTGAAATCAATAATTTATCTTGGAGTAGATGCTGGGATTATATTTAAAGTCTTGTGCACTGTGCATAAGGCACACTTAGGCAAAGACCTGCATGAACTCGCACCTCAATAAGTTCCAACCAGATATCTGTATGTCAATGCCCATTTGGTTAATATATCAAGAGGATGAAATGCAGACGCAAATCATTAGATGCACAAGGACACCCTAAACTGAAATCTTAACAATACTACAAGAACTTTTGAAAATCAAGCAACTCAGACTGTCATATAACTGAAATCTGCACAGAGCAGGGTTTATGATTCAAGAGTATTGAACACGGTTACTTACCCTACCAAATTGTATTCCAAATTTCTTCGAAGCATTAAGCAGTTATTCTATTTTTTTTTTCTCTGTCAATGATTTGAAGTTCTTGAAAGGTAACATGCAGTGCTTTATATACTTCTCGATAACTGTACACATTCACTTTTCTCCCCAGTGAGGCAGTGTATCCTATGGGTGTGCTGATTGTTCTGCTTGAAACAGTCACATTGCGCATATGCATTTGCTGTCAGTTGTACCAGCAAGTGGGCATAGGAACTAGGAGTGCTGAGGGACTACAGCACCTCCAAAACAAACATGCTGGAGTTAAGAAAGTAAATGAGCAATAAGAGAGATCTTAAATGTTTGTTTTTATCTTGCCACATTTACCGTGCGTTCAAAGACAGGTCAAATTTCAGTCTATGTCTTCTGAGAAATTGCTGCTATTCTTCTAAAATAGTGAGTGGCGTTTATTTTTATTTTTCGGAGTGCAAAGTCAGTGTGAAAGTAAAGTCTCTAGATTGTCAGTTTTTTAAAATAACTGTTATAACACCATGATAGTTAAATACCTGTACATGAACTGTACAAATATTTCAAAACATATAAGCAGTTAGGATAGAACAAATGTAGATGTGTCATTTTTGAAATTCTGAAATGTGATGAAAACAAAGATTTTATAGGATCGAAGCAAACAACAGATTTTTTAGTTGGTTATGCACGCGTTATAAACATTTCTCTCCCAACTGATCGTTTCCGGGGGTTGACAATCTGTCCTGGTGATGGCCCTGGTCACTTTAACCCCAAGAGTTGAAACGTGAACGTAACTCAATATAGTATAGACTGTACTTACTGTTGTAAGATATTTTTCATATTTTAAATATTTCAGTTGATTTACAGATTTCTGCATTTGTTTTCAAAGTGCAGTACCTAATTTTATTTTTGTGTTAATCTTAATTTTTCCAAATGAACTCATTTTTAATTGGTTTATATTACCCTGTATTTTATGGTTATAGGGTTGAGCCCGGTTATTGTTACAGTAACATTGATGTCAGCACCCCCCAGTCCAAAAATGGATCCAACACCATTGCATCTTGTTTTCAGTGATTGCTGTGATGAATATCCTCTGATTTGTTCATTAGCTCCATAGATTGGTTTTAGTTTTCATTCTCTCTTACAATGGACCGCTTCTTCCAAATAATTTCAGCAATGAAGTGAACATTGTCAGCTCAGCTCGTCAGTTTCATTCTGATTCTGTGGCATGTATACTCCATGCTTAGTGTTTTGCAATTTCTTAATATTATATATTTCGTACACACACTTGTATGAAACAAGTTTGCCTTACTTATGTGATGGGCACATATTATGAAACTGTCACATTCACCTTCTTCAGCTGTGACACACACATTACACCATGCGTATCACAGTTCAGTTCTTTGCACTCTGATGCACACACTCTTTAAAAAGTGACTACTGTGGGTTGCACACATCATAAAACTGTGAATCACCTTTTTTTCGCTATCCCAAGAGTTAATTGCGTTAAAAGGGAAAAACATAAATGAGTTCTCTATGCATGTTCACTTAGACTTGTATAAGTATGTATAGTTTTCTTTAATATCCTTGTATGAGACTTATTATTGATTACTCGTTCAGTATTTGGCTATCATTGGTCTTTGTTCACAATGCAATGTGACCCAAGCCAGGATAGGATAATCTCCTATCACTTGCGGATGTCCGAAAGAAGATATTTTAAAGTATATAAAAGCTATTAAGGGTCATAAAATGTCATGTGACGATTCAAAAAATAAATATTCCTGTATTATTTATATTCTGAGGGACAGGTAATTTTCTGAACTTTTCCCTGTGCAGTGTTCCAAGTGGAACAAGGGGACTTCAACAAATTCAATGAGGTATTAATGACCATAGAAGGGAGGTTCAGGCTATATGCCACTTTGGCATGCTGGAGATAAACATTTTACACCTATGAGCTATTTCTGTGTTCTGTAATAATTCTGGAGGCATGGGGGAATACAATAATCAGAGACCAGATTATCATAATTGTGAAAAACAAAAAGATACAAGAACAAATATGGTTGTTGCTTAAACCAGGTTTTAAGGATGCCATTTCTACTACTGTAGGAAACTGGGGTTTTGTTGCAGTATCCTCCACGTTTTGCCTGGTATCTGGTGCAATGCTGACAGTGTGCTGAATTCCTGCTAACCAGGTCCCCAGCACTAGAGTTCTTTCCCTAAACTGTACAATTGTTCCACAATTGGCAACTCCTTTAGGATTGCTTGTAAGTCCCTAGTAAATGGTACCCCTGGTACCTAAGGTATTGGACCTAAAGTGGGTCCCTAAGGACTGCAGTACGAATTATGCCACCCAAAGGGATGCCTTACCAAGCTCATGCAAACTGCCATTGCAGCGTTTGTGTCTTGGTGCAGAGAAAACCCGGAGAGTCGACATGGCACACATCCCTGTGTTCCATGCCTAACAGCACTGCATGTGGCATATGTAAGACACCCCTATGGCAGGCCTTACAACCCAAAGTCTAGATACTCTATGCCCATGTGTGGGCATATCTGCGAGAGTGGATATGTGATGGTGATACCTGAGTTCACTCTTGGATATTACCAGTGCTCAGGGAAGCCATAACGAGTACATGGGAGGGACCCTCAGGATTACGATTTTCCCTAGCTACATGGTGGTTTCTCTGTCCTCCAAGGTGTTTGGTACCAAGCACTTCATCTTATAAACCCACACTGATGCCAGTGCTGGATTTATTAATAAATGCATACAGAGGGCACCTTAGAGGCGCCCTCAGCCTTTCTTACTCCTTAAGGATTGTACCAGTACCAGCGAATGCCCTGTCTGTCATCCTCCGCAGCATCAGTGTTTTAGCGTGCATTGTTTAAAGACATAGAATGTTTTGTGAAATGCTATGGAGACAATATTCTGGTATTCTTCAAGAACGAAATATAACATGATCCACATTGAGGTAGTTTTTTAAAGGTTAATTGATAGCGGTATGACATTGATAAAAGAAAAATGTGAATTTGTTCCTTGCCAAAGTTAATTATTTGGTCCACAGCGTGTGTGGTGATGCCAAGATATTCTCTGCTAAAGCTGTTTTGAAAGCCCCCCTGATAATTTGGAGAAATTGTTGTCCATTGTATGCTTGTGTGAATAGTACAGCAGGCTCTTAAAATATTCTGCTGAGAAGATGGAAGCATTACAAAAGCTGGCGAGCAATTTCAATGGACAAGCATGTAGCGGGACGCTTTTGATAAAATTTATAGCAAAAGTACCAGTGCCCCTACTTTAATACCTATTTCTGTGTGAAAGAGATGTGTTGTCACCATGGACGCAAGTATGTATGGTGTAGCAGCAGTTTTATTACAAGTTGCAGGGTTTAAAGCATGAATGTGGCCTTTTCTTCTAGAACCTTATCCAGCACCACAATGAGGTATGCAGTGTTTGAAAAGAAACTGATTGTTTGCGTGTGGGTGATGGGGCATTTTAGGAACTACATTTAGGGCAATAGGTTCCTTTTGAGGAAGGACCATAAGCCATTAGTTATTGGTCTTCAGGAAGGCGCTAGAACCCTACTACGCAGATTTCCAAGTTAACATGGCAGCTCTAAGAATTCTATTTTGAAGTGGGATATGTCCAACCGCGGCCCGTGCAGGTAAGGGTGGTGAAGCTGGGGTGGGGGGGATTCGACTAACGGGGGAAAATTAAACAAATAATTATTTTCCCTCGTCGTCGGCTGTCGAAATCCCCCACCCGGCCCCACCGCCTGCTGCTTTCACTTGCACGGGCCGCTGCTGGATATATCCCAGGTAAAATAAATGTAACGGTAGGCTCTTTTGTCCAGACTTCATGTGAGAAATTCTGTGAAGGGATGTTGTGGCTTCTATGGCTAGTATCACAAGTGAGCAGTTCAGTGGTATGTTCGTAGTAGAAAGCTTAAAGGCTGACAAAGAGAATGTGTTGCTCAAGAATGTGAAATTGTAACTTGTCAAACGATGAGCCAACAGTAAGGAAATACTTAAGGTGTTTCTTTTTTAATGTTGCTCAGCAACTGGAAATTCAAAGTAACGTGTTTAAAGATGGGAATTGTGTACCTCTTTATGGTAAATTAGAGGGCATTCTGAGAGGAGTAGTGCACAAAGGACATCCTGTTTTGATAGCCAGGAGAAGGTTGTTGTATTAACATTTTTATTATTGGCCCAGACAAGCTGATCTGTCAGATCAAGGGATATGAGACTGTTGGCGTGTAGTGGTAGTAAGAATATTGAAAGTTAATCTTGCACCCACTGACTCGGCCTATTGCGTCATGTCCCTGACCTGAGATACAATGGCAGAAAATGGGCTTCAACATTGTCTGCTTAATGATTTCCAATAAGCCCTTCTGATAGTCGATTTCTACTTGAAATGACCAAAATTCAGGTCTGTGAACCGAGGTACTACTACTACTGTGATTGAATTTTTCAAAGAGGTATTTGTGAGGGACTGGCATCCCATTACTCTTGTAACAGACAACGGTATGCAACTTGCACTCCCTGGAAATTTAGTTTTTGGGAGCATACAATATCAAGCAACTCATCACTGCCCTATACAATCCCCGATGTATATGGCCAGTTGGTTGACTTAACTCAAGGAAAGTGCAACTGGTGCCTGAACAAGTGATTTTGATTGGTAGGAATTCTTGAGAACTACGCTATGGTTTAATTGCATTATACGCCATAGTACCTCAGAAGTTGGTACTTAGAAGCTTCTGAAGAGCAGAGAACCTGCTGGTGGTTCGAAAAAATTAGAGTCTTGGATGAGAAATGCAACGTGAAAAAGTTGCAGAGTGGGTAGCGGTGAAGCATAGATTCATGAAATCTAGACATGATGACAAGTGTGTGGCATGTGAAGGTAGTTTTTAGATCAGAGACTGGAGGAGAGTTCTGAAACCTGGATATGTCAGGAAATATAGTACCAAATTTGGCAAACATATTTAGATCGTTAAAGTGAATCCACTAAAGTGTTGTGTCCAAAGAAGGACGAGTGTGGAACGTTTACAGAGTAGTCAAGTGTACACTGAAGAGTGTTGTTTTTCCTACTTATGAATTTGCTATTCGTTTTATTGTGAACCATAGGAGTTCTGGTGTGCTTAGCTTGGCGGCACACGTATACTTGGGCCTCCTGAAACCTAATTTGTTAGTGGTGACGTAGCAGCAAAGGTTGAAGGCTGTGGTGCCTTGATTGAAAGAGTTCAAACGTCTGGAGATTCCTGATCGGGTCAAGCTAATGGCCCACAAGAGAACCCATTGTGAAATTAGTGTTTCTTCATTTATCTTTATTGCTTCTTTCCTTCTTTTCCATTTCCCCATTCCTTCACTTAAATTTCTCTTTTTTTCCATTTTATAAGGGGGAATGTGTTGAAACTTTCTGTAACGCTTGGGGCTCGGTCAAGCCCATTTTATATTTTTCCCGGTTTACTCAGAATGTTTAGCGCATGGCTTCAGCTGTGCGCAGTAATGGAATTATGACCGTTATGTCAGTTATTGAGATGGCACCCTGGTTAATAGACATAACTTTCTCCTCTTCCTGTCAACCTTGTAAATAAATACTACGTGGGTTTTTTCATGTGCGACCAAAACATAAAACTGCAAATAACGAGGTGTGAATCCTGGCCGAACTGTGAAAATAAAAGCTTCAACCACAACCCATGGCCATAGCCATAGCCATAGCCATAAGCAAACCCCTTGCTAATCCACTCACACTTATAAAAACGAAGATATTTAAAATCTTTTTAATTGCTCAGCCTGGCTGAGTGAGACACAGGAAATGAAAATGGAGGATAGTCATGGTGTGTGACATAGCAAATTCCCTCCTGGCAATTGGGTGAAAGCTTTTTTCCATGAATTGTTAAACGTAGCAGTTAAACATTTTTAGAGTTTGTTGTCATAACTCTTACTACATATGCACAAAGGTTCAACAGCTGTAAAGGACTAAACGTGAACCCACCACTTTGAGTCAAACGATGATTTTGTTATTGATTTATTGGTGTAATCTCAATAGACTATCTGTTTCTACTTCTGAAGTGTCAAAATGACGTGTGGGCACCGAAACGGATAAATACCATCCACCCTGCCCCTCATAGATGTAAAACCTGTAGAGCATACTATGGTATATACAATTTCCCATGACACTGTATCGGCAAGGTGTTTTTTAAAACATTCACTCTTACAAATACCAGCTTTTAAAGACATTAATGTATAGATAGCATTTGAAGTTGGGGAGCAGTGGGGCAAGAGTACCTTATTAGTCCCCGCAAACTGTGCCCTGAGCAGTTCACGTGTTTTATATCCCTCCCATCCACCCCACCTGATTGCATGCCTCTGAAGGAGCAGCTGTCATATCCATAGCTTTTCACAAGCTTCGTTTAGATTTGCCAGACCTCTCCTGTGATGCACTGTTCTTTTTTTTTTTTTCCTTTCTTTCTTTCAGGTGTAAGATGTTGGATTTTTTGATATAGGAAAAGCAGGGGTTTGCCCTCAAAACTGATTTAGTGTCATAAACACGGGTAAGGGCACTACTGTTTTAAATTTCTGGAGACGTCACTCAGCTGTGTGCCTGAATTCCACCCTTCACTCTGGATAGTGGTCTTTGGAACTCCAGCTTAGCTCTACTACTGGGTCTCAGAGCAATTTTTTGTATTAATGTTGTCTGTTTAGTGTTTTTCTCTGAGGGCTTTTTGTACATGTAAAATGTGCGATCAGTGCCACATTGTTGATTGCTCGGTGTTATACACAACCATAAAACTGTAAAACCTATCTTAACATGGACTTTGTTCCACCATTTTTATAGGTGGTGGGGTAAAGGTTTTATTGGCCATCACCACTGTTTATTCGATGTTCATTGGTGAGCTGAGAAACCAAATCCACATTGTACTTGCCTTAAATATGAAAATCCTGTCTTACACTTTGAATTGTATCTTAACTGCTTCGCCAATACAGTCTCTGCAGCTGAGGCAAATACAACCTTTGTTATCCCACTAGTAAAGGTTTTGTGGCCAAGGAAGTGTTTTCTTTTACCTGGCTTTCTGTAGGTGAATGTGGCCTGTCCGATATTTAACTCTGTCGACCTAAACTTTTTTTTTCAACCGTTTTTATTTTGCAGTTAAACACAACCAGAACAATCATGGCAGCCCTAAGTGTCTCGCATTACACCACATAGATCTTCAATGGCTTTGCCTGTATTGACCCCTCCAAACCCATTCTCCTCCCCAGACACAAGGCACCTATAAGTCATAATCCTTGTCTCAAGCAGCATACTATTTAACAACAAGGGGTGGTGATGGACAGAGTCTCTGAATTAAGCAGAATACTTTCACCCAGTCAAGAGATCAGGGCTAGATCCAACACCGTTTTTTAGCTCACTGCACCATCCCAGCTCAGAACCTGGCTATATGCAAATTAGTCTGTCCCTGGCCCAGTGCATCATGGGAACAGGGCAGACCAAACTACCAAGCCAATTCTTACACTGGGAAGGAAACAAGCTTCCGGGGACCGGTTTCTGGCATTTCAGCCGTTGTCTGCCCGGCTTGCTTGAATCCTGATGGTGTAATGAGCAAGGGACTCACATCTGAGTATACCTTTCCACGCTTAGGGTGGACAAAATATTTAACAAGGGGTTCAGCATTCAAGAAAGCCGGGCCGAAGACGGCTGTAATGCCAGAAACCGGTCCCCGGAAGCTTGTTTCCTTCCCAGTATAAGAATTGGCTTGGTAGTTTGGTCTGCCCTGTTCCCATGATGCACTGGGCCAGGGACAGACTAATTTGCATGTAGCCAGATTCGGAGCTGGGATGGTGCAGTGAGCTAAAAAAAGGTGATGGATCAAGCCCTGATCTGTTGACTGGGTAGGAGTGCTCTGCTTAATTCAGATACTCTGTCCATCGCCACCCCCTTACCTGAATCGTTTTGTCCACCATAAGCGTGGAAGGGTATGCTCAGACATGAGTCCCTTGCTCATTGCACCATCAGGATTCAAGCAAGCCGGGCCGAAGACGGCTGTAATGCCAGAAACCGGTCCCCGGAAGCTTGTTTCCTTCCCAGTATAAGAATTGGCTTGGTAGTTTGGTCTGCCCTGTTCCCATGATGCACTGGGCCAGGGACAGACTAATTTGCATGTAGCCAGGTTCTGAGCTGGGATGGTGCAGTGAGCTAAAAAACGGTGATGGATCAAGCCATGATCTGTTGACTGGGTAGGAGTGCTCTGCTTAATTCAGATACTCTGTCCATCACCACCCCCTTACCTGAATCAAGCAGCATACTACTCTATCCCTAATGGGTCATCCAGAAGGCCCCAGTAGGTCCCCCACGTTTCATATTTTTCCCACTTACTAGGGCATCCTCTGCTTTCTAGACCTGGTGCTCTGCAGCCCTGCACCAATCCATGTCAGATTTCCACTCCTCAAGTGAAAAGAGGATTTGGATTCACTTAAAGAGTATCAGATTTCATACCTTAGAACTAAGAAACGAGGTTTGGCAATTCATCGCACATAACCCTATCAGTCCTAGAACCAAACATAAAGTTGTGGCTACTCCTGAGGAAGGTGCTGTATATGCTGAAACGCGCATCGAAGACTTAAAATCATTGCCACTTTTTAATTTATTTGATATGTTTTTTATGACAAGGAATGATGTGTTGTATATTATGTAAATTTTTTGTAATATGATGTTTTTAAAAAAGTGATTAGATTTCCACTCCTCAACACTCTGTGACTTGGCTGCTCCCCACCTGCGAACAACATTTCTCTTAACCACCACATAACCCATGGTGGATACTGTCGATCTAAACTTAACCATGTAGATGTATAAAATATTTGATTTTAGTATCTAATGAAGTAAAGTCTTGTCGATTTGAAAAAAAAGTTCGGCTTGTGCACCATCAGAATGTTTTCCTTCTCTCAGAACATTATCAGTTAGCCTCTCTGTTGCAGACTTGAATGAAAAGTGTAGTTGTTTGTGTTTTGCACATGAATAATGTACAGCTACAGGCTATGATAGAAAGACAACAGAAGTAACTTCAACTGTAAACCCCAGCGTCTTTGCCTTTAGACGGGATTGCTCTCCGAAAAGCACGAGGTCAATTTTGGTTTTTAAGTTTTAACTAAGTATTGAACAAGCACAACATTAGAAAAAACAGTAGTGTAATTACCGAAGTTGAACAATTGGATTAATGACTCTGCACATTAAGGTTTCTTCATAAATCCGTGAATTCTCGGATTACACACAGTAGATGCGTTCCTTGGGATTTATAAACTAGATTAGATATGGTTTCTTCTATTTATTTTCCTGTGTTTGAACAGATTCCCCCACCTCTTGGTGTTAAGTCCTATGCCGTAGGGCCTGTTAGATATGATTTGGAGTTGACCCAAGCTGCAGGCTTATTGGGAGGCTGTAGTTTTAAATGGGACCATAGACTGTAATATTAAGTTTTCGCCTTTGACGTGTCTTTTTTGGGATTATTCCAGTGACCCGCTAAATACAAGGTGACGTCCAGGTTCCTTGACTTGGGTCTAATCCTTGCAATGCAGTAGATTATGATTGAGGAGTGGTCTAAGGAACCTATTCGCTGGGGGTTTATGAGGGCGTTGCACTGCTAAGAGAGAACATGGTGGGGTCATTGTAAGAACGTGCACTTTTTTTGCATGGTTGCCCCCACTTTTTGCAGAATTGCTGATGTACTTCGACTGTGTGTGCCCTGGGTTTCTGCCAGACCGGGGCCCAGAGCCTAGGTTCTTTCCCTAAAACTACATTAAGACAAAACTCAATTGGCAGACTTTGGCCACAGGTCCGTCCCTTGTAAATGGTAACACAGGTACCAAGGGCACTGTGGCCAGAGGAGGCCTCTAAGGGCTGCAGCACTTATTGTGCCACCTTTAGAGGACCATAACCTTTACACACACACATTGTGCCTCTGCAGGTTGCATGTTTTGTTGCAGAACAAAGTGAAGAGTCGACATGGCACACATCCCTGTGTATTTTCCATCACAGAGTTTCTGTCCACACCTTTATTTGCCTTTGATTTTAAATGCTGTAAATTGTTTTTAAGCACTGTTGAGCGTGCGGCCCGAGTAAGTGATCCACCCTGGTTCACGCTTGCTATGAACATGTAAAACGTAGGACCGTCTTGATGTTCCTTGCACGGGCGCACAGCAAGTTATTTCATTTAATCATAATCTTCGAATATCAAGAAATAATCCATGTACTCCAGCATCATATGTTATAAAGACTTTATTTATTTTAGATGGTTAATCGCACGTGAATCAAAATACCCTATGCATTCCGAACTCTAAAGAGCTCTTCTTCAGGGGTTTCACTACAATTAAAACAAGCATTGAAAATGCAATAGGTCTCGCCTTCGATTAAGTTAAAGCCATTTGCTTTGCTAATGGTATTATATAGCAAAGCAAATGGCTTTAACTTAATGAAAGGCGAGATCTATTGCATTTTTAATGCTCGTTGTTCTATTCTCCTCATTAACAAACCACGGATTCACCCTCCGCAAAGAGCCGTCTGCACAGATGGGTTGGTCTTGGGTCCAGCTGGGGTGCTTTGGGGCGTCGTCAGACCATATTAGTGCTATAAATGGGCAGGCGCTATCTATCGGGTACCCATCTTTTAGAAATGCACCCCAATCATTAGGACTTTATATCGACTTCTTTGTGGGCGTGTACTCTATGTTCTTTTAAAGTTCTCCTATTGTTGCATTTCAAATGAGAGTTCAGGTGTTTCCCTTCGTTCTGACCCACTGTGTCCAAAGTGTGATCGTCTTGAGGTTGTTTGGCTTCACAGCAGAATCACGTAAACGTCACACTCCACTCCTACAAGAAAGTGTAACAGCGGAGGGTCTGGGGTTAGTTCAGCATCTGGTTTGGGAACACAATATAGCTGCTCTAAAGGCTCTCCTGCTTATTCTGACCTGGAGCTGTGCTGTGGGACAGCTGCTGCGGTCAGCGCTGGGCAGTGCCTTGGGTGCGTGGGAGAGCTGCTGCGATCAGCGCTGGGCAGTGCTGCGGGTGCCTTCCTCACTGGGCCTGCAGCTGTGGGAGAGCTGCTGCAGCCAGCTGTGGGTGCGCAAGAAAGCTGCAGCAGCAGCCAGTGTTGGTCCGTGCTGTGGGAGACCGGGAGAGCTGCTGCAGCCAGCGGTGGGCAGTGCTGTGGGTCCTACGGGAGAGCTACTGCAGCCAGCGGTGGAAAGTGCTGTGGGTGTACAGGACAGCTGCTGCTGTCAGCGCTGTGGGTACCTTCATCACTGTGCCTGCAGCTGTGGGAGAGCTGCTGCAGCCAGCGGTGGGCAGTGCTGTGGCTGTCCCCGTCACTGTGCTGTAGGAGAGCGGTGTAGCCACTGCTCAGTTGTGCAGTAGGTGTCCGCCTGTCTGTTGTGGGAGAGCATCTGTAATCAAAATTACGCAGTACTGTCGCCCTCCTGTCCTAACTCTCCCTTTCTGTGTACGGTTTCTGAATCTCCTACAAAGACGTGCCGCAGTCACGGCTTCTAACGTCAGAGAGGACTCGGCAGTGCTATTGGGCGGCTCAGCTCGCTGCCGCACCGCAGCTGACTCGCGTTGAAAGGTTTGCTGTGGTCACAGATGAAAAGGCGGACTTTAAGTCTTGAGCTGAAAATATTGAGAAGCTTGTTCGCAATGTTCATTGTGTCTACTTTTGGACAGCTCTGAGAGCATCGCCCTGCCCTGCCATCAGTGATGACCCGATATGCGCTGTAGTGGTGTCTGTAACGGCGTCTGCCACGCAGCAGCTAAAATAACGCGACAAAACCATGTGCACTTTACAGGGCTTCGCACCAAATTAACAATTTTTAATAGTTTCCTTAGCCAATCGTAAGCAACTGTGGCATTGGCGTGACTCCTCAGCCAATAAAACGTCTGACATGAAAACCACAAGCCAGTCCTATGAACGTCATTTCCCATAACCAATACAAGATCGTTACACTTATCCACCACATCGTTGAGTATGTATCCACGTATCTGATTGGTGGCGAGCACTTTCGGTTCCCTAAGTCCTGACTCTGCTCGCCATAATTACGGGACATAAGTCGTCCGTTAAAGGAGTTGTTTTGGCAACGGATTTCGGTCTCATATAACAGACTGTCCAGGGAAACTTTGCACAGGGGTCACCCTAAGCCTAGATGGGTGAGTGAGTGTTGGCGGAAATTGCGAAGGGCATTGGGGTATAAGTACGTGGTCCTGCCCCTCTACTCACACATTTGTACCACAACTGTCCCACGCTCACACCTTCTGCCTCACGTACACTTCTCATACCCTTGTTGTGTCACTTCCTGTTCTTCCTCCTGACGCTCATGGTTTGCCCCAGTTAACAAACACCCTGCCTAACGCAGCCCCATTGAAACACTTTAAGTAACCAGCGCTCGCCTCCAGACTTTTCTGTCCTTCTGCTCATTCTTCATCACCAAACCTAACTGTCTGATCTTGCTTGGCTTTTTAAATCGAGGAGGGGTAAAGGCACTCTATTTAAAAAGCCAAGCAAGATCAGACAGTTGGGTTTGGTGGTGAAGAATGAGCAGAAATAAAGACATTCTTTCAGGAATATGGATGTATGTGAAAAACAAGTAGTTTACCGTAGTTTGGGCCCTGAGCTTGAGGAGAACTGCGTCGGTCTATATCTATTTGAGCTTTAAACATCAGCATGGCAGCTTGGAAAAGGTAATGTGAATGATGATGTTTTAGGGACCCTGAGGACATATCGTAGGCAACTTAGTGTTACCATTTTAGAGGGAAAACGCTGTTTAAGGGCTGATTGCTATTTCCTTCAGAGAATGTCAACAAGCTATGTTTTTTAAATAACGCATACAGTGTTTGTCACTATGGGTTTGGGAGTGTAAATTCATTGATACATGTTTTTTTAATTGTAGTGAAACCCCAGAAGAAGAGCTCTTCAGAGCTTGAAATGCATTGGGTATTTTGATTCACTTCTGAAGATGTGTGTTTTGTGGCGTGCCCAGAAAGAAGCTTTGTTTAGCAGATCTGAGGCATGAGAAGCAATTCAAAACATGTTTCACGTGCGATTAACCATCTGAAATAAATGAAGTCTTTATAACATATGATGTTTGAGTACATGGATTATTTCTTGATGTTTAAAGATTATGATTAAATGAAATAACTTGCTGTGCGCCCGTGCAAGGAACATCAAGACGGTCCCACGTTTTACATTACACATCCCAGTGTGCCATGCCTACAACCCACTACCCTGGCATAGGTCAGCCACCCATGTAGCTGTGTGCACTATACCATTGGTGAGGGTACGGGTGCATGAGCCTTTTACCCCCTACAGTGTCAAAGCCAATTCTTAGACATTGTAAGTGAGGCACTGCCATTAAGAGTATATGGGAGTTTGTCTTTGCGAACTCCACAGCACCATGATGGCTACACTGAAAACTGGAAGTTTGGTATCAAACTTCTCTGCACATTAAACCCACACTGATGCCAGTGTGGGATTTAATGAAAGATGCACTCAGAGAGCATCTTGGAGATGTCCCCTGAAAAACAACTCAAAACAAGTGTCCAGGCTGAGTGACCTTTCGCCAGCTGCCACCACTAGACATGTTTCTGGACCCCTGGGTCGAGAGCCTTCTGCTCTCGGGGGTCTGAAGCAATGCACTTCCTGGGATGAGATGCCAAGCCTCCTCCCCCAGGATGGGCAGGGTCCACAAGGGGGAAGTTTCAAAGTCTTGCCGCCTTTATGAGCTTCCCCAGATCTTTTGCTGCTTCCAGAAACTGGACCCCACCGGTTCTGACCCCCACTTTGGGTGGGCAATTCGGCGGGAAACCCAAGTGAGGAAGGGAGGTGTGCCCACCTTTGCCAACCCCACCGCTCATGTGGAGGAGGCGAGGTGAAGCACAACTCTCTGCCCCGCCATCTTGCAGATGGAGGGACCAAGCCTACCAGAGTGAGGCATATGCCCCTCCCCCTGGAGGGGGCGGCATATTAGGGGTGTACCCACCCTAAAGAAGGGACCCATCGGTCCCAACCTTTACCTACCTGTAATGCCCCTAAAGCTAGTATGTAGGGGCAACCGTGAACCTTGCCTCCTCGGACACGAATGAACAATAAGAAAAGAAGGACCAACGTACCTGTGCTGAGTTAAGAAGAGTAGGACGGCCACTGATTTGGCCCCAGCCCTACCAGCCAGTCCAACTTCGAACCTGCTCCAGCAAAATCCCGGTGTGTCCTGCAGTCAGCAACCTCGTTAACCCGGAGGACCTGGCCTGCCTTCCAACCCCAAGACTCTGTCTCCCGTAAGCACCGGATTTGCTCACCAACTGACTCTAACCCCAGCCAAAACTGTGAGTCTGCACCGACGTGCACGGCCCGAGTTCGAGCGGCCCAACACCACGAGGAGGTCTCCCCAGTGATCCTGACCTGAGATCTAGTAATCTCTGAACTGCCTCGACACTCCAGAGGACGCCTGCAGTCTCTTTCTGGAGGACCCCATGACCGTGACCGGAGCTGGTAAGAAAATCTGACGCCTAAAGACACCCCTGCACCCGAAGTCCCACGGCCTTGGGTGGCCCAACCGACTGTCCCACCATCCCCAGGCATCCCAACTTACCTCTCCAATGGGTGGTCACCTCCAGAAGATCTTCGTCCCCGAGCCTGGAGTCTTTGTTGCAACCAAAGAATCCCCATTGAAAACCACAGGGCACCCAACACCAAACCAGCACACTGCACCCAGCTGCCCCTGCGCCACTGTGGGTGTACTTTGGGTGCTAACCCGGATCCCCTTTGCCCTCAGTCTAACACCAGGAGCTTTGCTCCCACAACCTTGTGGCCTGCTTGTGAGCAGCCACAAACCGGAGGCCCCTATCCCCCATTGGATAACTTTGGGCCTCAGCACACTGCACCCAGACACCCTAGTGCAGTTGAGGGTGTTTCAAGAGTGCATCTTTGACCCTTGAGGAACCCAGATTATAACCAACTGCCATAAACGTGTACTTACCTGAAAACTGATACCTCAATATTCTTCCATAGGATCGCATTGACTGCTTTTTCCTGAAAATTGTTCTAGGGGGGAAGTTGGTTTTGTATGAGAACTTGAACAACTGCAAATATCTAAAACTGCTTTACTTACCTTTTCTTTAGGAAATGTCCCAGTGTGATGTGTAGGCATATCACACTGAGTAGAAAAAGTGGTCCATAAAGTAATCCAAAGTAATCTAAGGTATTTTCACTGTATTCAAAAGTATTATCTACCTGTAACAAGGTCATTTTCATTCAGCTTGCTTGTATTGTTCAACTTGCCTTGAAAAGTATCACTTACCTGTGCCAGGCTTGCTTGGTTCTAGAAAATCAATACAACGAAATAATATTTTTTACTCAAACAAATTGGTCTGAGTTCAGTCTTTGAGTGTGTGACATCATTTGCTGCCTGAGTGTGTACAACAAATGCTTAACACTACCTTCTGATAAAGCCTTACTGCTCGCTCACACTACCACAGATAGGGAGTTCGGTGCTATCCACTTTTACCTCTGCCTACCTTTGGAGATCCACTGGACTCTGTGCACACTATACCTCATTTTCGTTTAGTATATACAGAGCAAGCTTCCTACAGTCATGGGTATATAATAATAATAAAAATCTGGTATTTGTAAAACGTGAACAATTACCCCTAAGGGTGTCAAGACGCTAGGGGCTTTCAGGTAGATTAAGCGAGCTATTCCCCAGAGTCACAGGGTGCTGGGCTAACCTCGCACTGGGGATTGAACTGTGAGCCCCCGTATTCCGGAGTCAGCTGCCCTGGCCGCTGCTCCACACCTCTTCCCTTGGAAGTAGCTAGAACCTGGGAGGGTCTCCTATAAGTGCTTCAGGGAGACGATTCTGCATCAGAGGGCAAATCTGCAGAGATGAGGGTTCACCACTGCCTCTGCCCCAGGTGGGGGCTGAGTCATGAAAGAGTAATGCCTAAATGTGTTCTGAGGTGCTGACATGGGCGCAGTGCTGATGGCACATAATGTTGCTTTAAGCTGTTTGTTCCAATGATGGGTCCTGTGGTGTATTAATAGCACTTGACATAGCGCACTACTCGGCCCCGGAGAGATATCTCTGCACTCTGACCGGTAGGCATGTGAACAGTTAATTAAAACAGCCAGGTTTGAGATGTTTTTTAAAATCAGAAAAGCTAGAGCATGGATGGACAGTGGGAGGCTATTCCAGTGGTGTGGGGCAAGATAGGAGAAAGCCCTGCCACCATATTTTGATGTGTAAATGTGATAAGGACAAAGAAGAAGTTGGTCTTTACCAAAGGTTCCTATTGGGATGATAAGGAGTAAGTCTGTCTTGTAGATATTTAGGACCTGTGCCTGACAAGGATTTATAAGTCAGGCAGAGCATTTTAAACATCTCTCCCTGCTCAACAGGGAGACAATGAAGGGCTCTGAGCTTGGTGACTGACTGTGTATGTGGAGGCTGATTGTTCATCAAGCAGTCAGCGGTATTTTGGACCACCTGCATTTTAGATACAAAGGTTTAATTTGAAGCGAGAAGTAGGGCATATCCATAATAAGACGGCTGATAATGCCTAGGTGAGTGTCTTCTGGGTGCTCAAAGGTAGATGCCGAAAGACTTTCCTCAAAATGCGTGGTGTGCCAATGCAAGTGCCACAGGTGGAAATAATCTAGTCTTTCATAGATAGCGTATCGTCTAAAAGTATACCCAGGTCCCTGGTTATTCTGCTGGGTATAGGAGCAGGGCCAAGCTCAGCTGCCCACCACTCATCTATCCAGAAGAACCGAGCCTTGCCGGACAGAAGGATCTCTGTTTTGCCCCCATTCAGTTAGAGACAGTTCAAGGACATCCCAATGGTGATTTTCCTCATGCAGACGACAAATCGCTATTTAATGTTCTCGATTTCCTTCCCAAATGAGATGACCAGTTGGGTGTTGTCCGAGTAGCAAAGAATTTCAAACCCGCAAGACTTTACCAACTGGTTTAGGGGGTCTATGTAGATGTTAAAAGTGTAGGGCTCAAGGAAGTGCTCTGAAGAGATCCCTTGTCCAACTGCACGGCTTTTGAGTGATAAGGGCCTATGGAAACTGTTTGGACCCTAACTTTGAGGACGTTTTTTAACTTGTCAAGGGCAGAAACCTGGATGTTTATCTGGTAGAGACGTTGTACGAGGATGGAATACGAGATGGTATCAATGCCGCTGACAGGTGAAGAAGGGCGAGCATTGCAGGGTTTACAGCGTCAAAGGATAACCAGATAGTATCTGTTACATAGAGTAGGGTAGTTTCAGTACTGTGGGAAGGTCGGAAGCCTGATTGAGAGGCATTCAACAGGCCATGGTTCTCCAGTTAGGAGAACTGTCTGTTGTTGATGTGGGTCTCCAGAACCTTACCCAACAGAGGGAGAAGGGATATGGGGCAGTAGTTAGCTGGTTCGTTAGGATCTGCATTAGGCTTTTTCAAGATAGGAGTGACATGTGCTGCCTTCCATAATAGTGAGATGGTGGCAGAGGACAGACTGATTATACAGGGGTGTAATAACTGGCGCAAGAAGCGGGGCTAGGGCAGAGATAGCATGCAGAGCACACAAATCCGAAGAGTAGCTGGACTTTGCAAGGGCTAGCAAGTTGAGCATCTGAGGTTGAGTGGTAGGCTTGAACCGTTCAAGTACTACCTAAGCAGTAATTTGAGGCAAATCCATGATGCAGCTAAGAGTTGTGGGATTCGCCGGGGCATGAAAGCTGCTGTAGATATTATCAGGTTTGGTTTGAAAATGGCTAGCCAAGGTACCGCAAAGTGTTTGAGGCAGGAAGGACTAAGGAGCAAGCTTGGGGTATAACCAAGTTGTTTAAGACTTTGAATAATTCCTTTGAGGAATTGCCTGCTTGTTCTATTTTGTTGACAATATACTGCCTATGTGCAGTATATTGTGGGCCGTTGCGGTGCAGCCTTGTCACAACAATCAACCCAATCTGCCCTGAGATTGTGGTGTGTGATGCTTGAGCTGTGAACTAGATAGAGCTTCTCCTGTGCCTTGTATGTTCTTCTACTTTCAATTACGTGGTCCTTACTCTAGCTGTCCTGTCTTGGGGGAGTTGGGTGGGAGATTTTTCGGGGAGGATAGGGGTTTTATAGCCAGCATTTTGAGTTTTTACATCAATATTTGGGCAGAAGTGGCGGGAAGACGTTGGAGGCACTTTATTCTGCTACGTTTATGCTGTAAATGTTGTCCATTCTATTGTATGGACTTGTCATGCTAAATGCCAATAAAATGTGTTTACAAAAAAAGTAATATGTAGTAGGAGAGGGCAGGGTTCAGAATCTTGGAAGATACGATTAACGTGATGGTGTCTGAGAGTAACAGTGGGCTTTTATTTCACCATGATGTAGAGTCCTTTAAAGAGGCGTGTTTTCAGCTCTTCACTGAATTGGGGCAGTTTGATGAACATAGCAAAGTTGTTCCAGACAGATTCAGTGCATTGATGGAGAAAGCGTTTTACTTTATCTTTTATTTTTTTCCCCTTTGTCTCTTATATTTGATGGTGTCCTGGGACTACTATTACTACTACTGCTCTGTTTGCCGGCTGGCATGTGGGCCAGCAATGGAGGACCTCCACTTCTGTTTATCTTGAGCAGCTTTCTGTGCAGTGCACCAGTTGTGGTTCTGGTCTTCATTTCTGTTTCCCCAGTTCGCCACCAGGTGTTCTATGAAGGCGAACTAAAGAAAACGCAATAAAGACCTGAAACTGGGGCACCAGTTTTAAAGATCCTTAGTCCACAATGAGTATGGCCCAGTGACTGCTGACTTCCAGTGGGCCTTAAGAAAATGCCTCACATGACTTTATCCTTCCACGATGTTGCTTGTCCCTCTTTCGACCTTTGAGCGCCCCAGGAAGATATCTGCCTTCCAGCATCAAGCCATGACCAAATCCATCTTTCTCAGGTTTTGTAGTCCTTAGGTCTACACCACCCAATTGCCACTAAATATATTTTTTTTACTCTGACTCTCCTTTTCCTAATCCTGTCTGCAGGTCCACACAAAAACGAACTAGGGATTCCTTTTCGGCACTTGGGGAGTCAGAGCCTCCCCTGTGCACAGTACTATCCCTTTTATGGTTCTATCCCCCCACAACCAGTGTACAGCAGGCAAAGCCAGTGTGAGATGTTTCATTTGCTGCTTTTAAATTAGCCAATGGTATGACTGAAGAGTACTCTGTTCCTAATTAATTTTCATTGCTTTCTGGTGTTATCTCTCGGTCTCTTGTCTGTATGCTTGAACTGCATGATGCGTTTGTCTGCTGAATGTTTAGCTCCATTGGATGGTGCGTGACGACTATTAAGCAAAGGTTTCATGTATTGGAGTGTCGTGTAAACCTTGTTGAGCATGCGAGTGAGGTATGTGCAGTTGGTTTTGTGAGCTTTCAAATTTATCATGCTACCAGTCGAGAATCTTAGATGTGTCAGAAACGTAACAGCAGTGGATTAACATTTGGTTCTAGTTAAGACAGACGCTGACTGAGATAAAGACGGAGCCATTCAGTCCAAGCTACAGTACAAAGCAAGACTTCTGTTTGCTTCACCCGAGTACATCCAAAGGCATAGAAATCTCGGAAGAAGCCCACATTTTTAGGTCGAGCAGACCTATCCTCAATGCGTGAGCATTGAAGGTGTCTGCTTCAGACCTATTGTGGCCCGTATTTAGGAATGTGGACAGCTACCAGACGCGCGCTTTGACGAGGTCAGATTTCACCTCGGGAGCGAGCGTCTGATAGCTGCGCATGCGCGGTGCAAAGCCCTTGCTCACACACAGACACAGGCAGCCCCCACCCCTCTGCATGCACGCACGCACACACACACAGGCGCGCGCATGCACACGCAGGCATACGGCACACATACTGGCACATATATAGGCACACTATCCCCTACCTCGCATTCTCTCTCAATCGCACACAGTCACGCATGCGCACACACATTCCCTCGCGCACACATGCACACACGCGCGCACACACTCCCCCTCCCTCACCAGGCATACACACAGGCACGCACGCACTTCACATCAGCCCTGGGCCCCACTCACCGACTGCGCTCTTCCGGCGGGGCTCCTCACGGCGCGGCGCGTCTCCTCATCTAAATCTGGGCTCCCTCTGGTCAGAGGAGCCCCGCATCAGGCGCCACACTCCTCCTTCTCCCCGGCCCCCTCCTGGGGACCCGGGCAACCCCGGACGGCAGGGCGCTTCATGCACCGGCAGCTCGCGACCTCGGGAGGTGGGACTTCCGGTCGGCCGCGAGCGGATTGGCCAGCCGGCCAAGAGCTTCCGGGTCGCCGCGGGCAGCGCGGCGGCAGCAAGCGGAGAAACAGCCAAGAGCGCTCTGCGCCTGCGCGGAAGTGCGTGCACCCGCCTGACATCACTCAGCGGCTGCACCATACGGCAGACAGTCGCGGGCCGCAGCCATTGACCCGTACGGACAACTGCGCTGCGCATTCGCCACCGGCCATCAGATCTAAAGAAATAAGCATACAGGTGATTTTTCCAGCTAATAACCAATGACTAACGCACCCTCAAGAGGCAAACCAATCCAAGTTTAGTCTTCACTTATATCTCCTTCCTGAAAGACAACTGCCTGATATAACTAAGCACTGCGGACAACTGTCACCACTCTCCTACTAATGAACCGCTCCTCTAGCATGGATGCCAAACAAAGGAAGTTGCGTCCGTACTTTCCTTTCTGATAGCCGAAGAAAGTGTCAGCGTGACATATGTAGCATTGTTTGCTCGAATTTGGCCGCAGCGGAGCACCGTCCCTCTTGCCAAAGACAAGATACTTAAGTGTCAAGCGTTCCGAGGGTCATCCATCTTCTTCCACCCATCCGCGCTGAGCACATGCACCCGCTGCTCGCTCCCCGGCTCTGCTTTCTCTTTCCCATTATCCCCTTGTCAGTTCCTCAATTTATTCAGTGATCAGATTAATCATCGTTTGACAGTTCTGCTTTGGGGAAACAGTGAAAGGGCGATTTCTGCAGGTGGTTTCTCTCTAGCCAGTCAAAGCGGTAATAGCCTGCTGCTGGGGCTTTGTACAGTAAATGGCATTTCTCCTGAAGGTTGCAGTATTTTTTCCTCTGGAGAATGTAATTGGATTGCCAAAAGAGTAAATCCCATTGCAGGAATATAGAAAAAAAACACGGCTTTGCGGATAAACCTCAAAGCACTCTTTTTTTCGTTTGTTTTTTCTAAACAATTTTTTTTCAAAGCTCCTTTAAATAGAAACATAACTTTTCACCTTTGTGGATTTGAAAAGGATAGATCTGACCAGAATTTTTCCACTGAAGCAACAAGCACTGGCAATTCAAATATGCCTAGCTTTTGACCAAATCTGCCTGTTCACTCACTGGCGAGTGTAAGCACCTAATAATTATTCATAAATGTATTCTGACACCTAGACTTGTACTCATACATTCATTCATTAACGGACTGACTCATTCTTGCATTCATCCACTTACCCATCCACAATAGAACAGGCACAAAAGTTCAATATGCATGAGCAAAATACATTTGAAAAATGAAAGTAGAAATATTAAAAAATGCTGCCTAAACAGAAATGCCATAACTACAAAAAAATGTAATGAAACATAGCAGAAGGTGGCCATCTTGCAATGAAACTGCAAAATGTATTGAGTTAAAAATCCATCATATCCAAGGCCACTGGAATTCTGCGGCTGTGGTTTTGTTCACATAATTACGGATATGCTGCATTTGCCACATAATCCATCATCTCCTGATTCATTTGCATATTTTAACAAAAAATAGTTTCTAGCTCAATCGGATCACATGTAACTAAAATGTGTTCATGTGCAGTGGAAGGCTTTTCGCAAAGGTTAACTGATCATCTTCCAGTTGCTTATTTCTGTATTTGGTTGTTAAACTTTTATTAATGACACACCCTCACACCCCCTCACCCTCACACACCCTCGCACACCCTCACCCCCTCTCACCCTCACACCCCCTCACTCAACCTCACACCCCCTCACTCAACCTCACACCCCCTCACCCTCTCACCCCCTCACCCTCACACACACCCTCACCCCCTCTCACCTTCAAACCCCCTCACTCCCCCTCACCCTCAGACCCCCTCACCCTCCCTCACCCTCACAAATTCACTATGTGCTACCACAGCATCACTGAACGCCACAGCATCACTCGTTAGTCATCACATATCACATATCACTCAGCGCCACCACATCATCAATCTCTGCGACCATTCAACAACACCTGGTTCAAATATGCTCTCTCAATGTTTGAAGCTTTATTACAAATGTAACAAAAACATGTTAATATTTCACTTCTGTTCTTGGAATTTCGTCACATTAAAATTCTCTGAACATAATCTTCAAAAAAGTTATTTACAAAACTTTAAGCTATTGCCATTATAAATTACAATAACTTTTATTTAATTATTAACTATTAAAAAAAAATAAAAGCCAATGTTATTTGTAATATCAAGACATGTAAGTCACGTAAATACAACACATATTGCATTACAAATGCTATAGGTGTCACATTTGCGAAAGTTATAACTATTGGCATTGTAAATGACAAAGCTATTAATTTAGTTATTTTCAAAAACAAAATATAAACAAAAAAATTGTCATTTACAATACCAATAGCTCAAACTTTCCTAAAGCGAGACCTATTGCATTGCAAATGCTTGTTTGTGTTTAGGGGTCCCATTTTGGCTTTTCAGGAAGTGGACCACCTTTTCTGTGATTACCACGTACCAATAAGATGAGTATTCAAATCTTTTTTAGTTAATCTTGTGGTAACAGATTAGTGAGTCCATCATGTAGGTAGGATGGGTATACACTTTTTATGGTGAGAGTGTGACTGTTCCGTGATGGCTCGTAAAGTCGTTAAGTTATTTTTCTTAGTGAAGTGTGACGAGTATCATTACTGTAAGAGAATGTATTGGATGGAGGAGCGGAGAAGGTGAAGGCTGGGTGTTAAACCCCAGCCTTTGAGGGTTTTATTTACGTGAGTGTCGGCAGTTGAACCTGGATCCAAGGGAGCAGAACAAACAAATTAAAAATGAAAGTAAGAGGAGATCGCATTTATATTCTTTTATCCACACATAATCTCTACTAACAAAAGGCCTTATGTGTGTTCGTTAGCTGTAGTGATACAGTTAGCAAACTGGTTTCCATTTGGAAAGTTTAGGTTCGAATTCCCCGGTTAAGAACGTGCTACAGTGCCATGCTAGTAAAACGAGGCCCAGTGCAGATCCTGATACCTTTACATCCAAAGAAAAGGATAGTAATACCGTGAAATGTAGTGCAACTGCATTACAGAGGAAAGTGTCTATGTATCTGTTGTATTTGTTATAAATATAATTATTGATATTGGACCAATTTGAATTTTGAAAGCGATATGAATTGTCCTAAATTAGAATGGTATTAAAAGCCTAACTGAGGTTGTGTTTTAAAATTTTTTTAATGTAAATAAAACATCCAGTAGTTGTAATCCTGGCCAGAAGGACCTCATCTGGGGTAGTAAGCGCTATATAAATACCATTTCTTATTACAATTTCTTGTCTGCAGTATATGCAGGACCAGTGATGTATGTAATACTCCTGCATGGGAAACATCCATTACAATGCAACTATTACAACGCAGTGCTATTACAACGCAACTATTACAACGCATGTGTCTTTACAACGCATGCTATTCCAACACATGTTATTACAACGCAGGTGTTATTACAACGCAGGTGCTATTACAATGTAAAATGTTTAATTTTTAAAAATGTTTAATTTTGATATGTTTCTATTTTTTTATTGTATTTGAACATAAATTTATAATTTTAAAAAGTATTCATATTTTTTAGTATTCATTTCTTAAAAATATAGTATTTAAATTAATTTCATTGTTTACGAAAAATTGTTATGTTAGGAAAAATATTAATAATTTTTTTTATGTATGTTTGTTCAGGCTATTACGGGGCCTTGTTGTTAATGTTGAGCCAAACCCGAATTCACAAATGTTGTTGATAGGTGTTTTTATTGTCAGTCAGTTGTACTGCAGAGTCTCGTGGACTCGAGGGCATGACCCTGTCCACTTAACCATTATGTAAAAGGGTTCGAAACACATGGGCGTGCTGCGCTAGAACTACAAGGCATGGTGCTTACAGCCCCCCTCCCAGACCCCCCCCCCCCCCCCCCCCCCCCCCCCCCACCCCAAGCTACAGAGTTATGGGTGTCGATAGATATGGACACTGTCATTAGGTTTCTTCCATTGTTTATTTTTGGGGGCACTTTTATTTGGTGAATTCAGTGTTTTCTACTTGAACGTTGCGTAATTTGATGATGTTATTCAGTCTGGCTCTTTTATTAGGTGTTGTTTTGACCACAGAGCTCTCTAACCAGTCCCATTATTCCAGTTCACATAAGGTGGGCTTTAGCTCTACCCTTTTTAACAACTGTCCACCCACCCCCACCACTTTCAGTTGTTGGCTTGATGCTGTCAATCGCACCTTGGGTCAACACAGAGGCGTATACCTCTTTCACTCAGTGCTGTTGGTTGAGTGGTTTTAACATTCCGTTCCAATGGACTGCCTGCATTGAAATGCATCGGGAATATTTCATATCATGGGTCTCCAGCCTTTGCTGTAAAGAGAGCTACTTCTGTTAAGTGAAAATCATCATGGGCTGCTAATTTAATGAGAGTTTTAATCGTGGCCACATCAGCCAAGATTGAATTAGTGTCCACCTTGTGCAACATTAACACCCGTTTTCATATTCGTGCATTAAGCATGGTTGCAATCAGTAATGTAAACAAGCATTTGCAATGCAATATGTCTCGCATTAGGAAAGTTTGAGCTATTGGTATTGTAAATGACAAATTTTATTTTTGTGTTGGTTTTGAAAATAGCGAAATTAGCTTTGTCATTTACAATGCCAATAGTTTTAACTTTCGCAAATATAACACCTATAGCATTTATAATGCAATATGTGTTGTGTTTACGTGACTTGGATATATTGATATTACAAATAACAATGGCTTTTATTTTTTTTAAATAATTAATACTTAAATAAGTTATTATAATTTATAATGGCAATAGCTTAAACGTTTGTAAATAACTTTTGTGACAATTATGTTCAGTGTATTTTATTGTGACGAAAATCCAAGAACAGAAGTGAAATATTAACATCTTTTGTGACATTTGTAATAAAGCTTGAAACATTGAGAGAACATATTTGAACAAGTTATTGTTGAATGGTTGCACAGATTGATGCTGAGGTGGCACTGAGTGATGCTGTGGGGTTCAGTGATGCTGTGGTAGCGCATAGTGATGTTGTGGTGCCCCTGAGTGATGCTGTGGTGATGCGATAGATAGATTGAGTGCGATAGAGTGAGGGCGATAGATCGATAGAGTGAGGGCGATAGATCGATAGAGTGAGGGCGATAGATCGATAGAGTGAGGGCGATAGATCGATAGAGTGAGGGCGATAGATCGATAGAGTGAGGGCGATAGATCGATGGAGTGAGGGCGATAGATCGATGGAGTGAGGGCGATAGATCGATGGAGTGAGGGCGATAGATCGATGGAGTGAGGGCGATAGATGGATGGAGTGAGGGCGATAGATGGATAGAGTGAGGGCGATAGATGGATAGAGTGAGGGCGATAGATGGATAGAGTGAGGGCGATAGATCGATAGAGTGAGGGCGATAGATCGATAGAGTGAGGGCGATAGATCGATAGAGTGAGGGCGATAGATCGATAGAGTGAGGGCGATAGATCGATAGAGTGAGGGCGATAGATGGATGGAGTGAGGGCGATAGATGGATGGAGTGAGGGCGATAGATGGATGGAGTGAGGGCGATAGATGGATGGAGTGAGGGCGATAGATGGATGGAGTGAGGGCGATAGATGGATGGAGTGAGGGCGATAGATGGAGTGAGGGCGATAGATGGAGTGAGGGCGATAGAGAGATGGATAGATGGAGTGAGGGCGATAGTGAGGGTGTAATTATGTGGCACTGAGTAGTATTTGGAGTGTATGCTGCATTGAGTGCAGTGTAATTGTGTGTCGTGTAATTTTGTGGCACTGAGTGGTATTGCTTGGAGTGTATGTTGCATTGAGTGCAGTGTCATTATGTAGCATATAATTATGTGGCAGTGAGTGGTATTATCTGGGGTGTATGTTGTGTTCAGTAGAGTGTAAATATGTGGCATGTAATTATGTGGCACTGAGTGGTATTGTGTGGAGTGTGTTGCATTCAGTAGAGTGTAATTATGTGGCATGTAATTATGTGGCACTGAGTGGTATATGGAGTGTATGTTGCATTGAGTGCAGTGTAATTATGTGGCGTGTAATTATGTTGTATAAAGACACAGGAGTGTTAACCCATCAACCTCGTTGGGATTGGGGTAGAGAACTGTATATATAAAAACAATATCCCAACTGGTGTAATTCGTAGACCATTAATAAAGATATGCATGAAGCATTATCAAACGAGAAAACAAGGAGACTCTATATATTTTTTGTACATGCTCAAGGCATCATATATTTCAATTTTATCTCAAGGGATCTGACCGGTACAATTACAGTTAATATCAGCACTGCAATTTACAATTTACAATTTGAACAGAACAACCCAAAGTTGTACAAGGTGCACGAGTGAAAATGTGAGTGACACTACAGCGACACAAGTGACAGAGTAATCGGCGTGAACGGCGCGAGGTGATTGTGCATAAATATATACAGTGAATAAAAAACAGAGTGGTGTCGAAGCAATTAAAATATAGTCAATTTCTTTTGTCAATCTTTACGAAAACCACTGTGTATGGGGCGCCTTAAGTCTTGCTGATGAGTCGACTGCGTTTCGATCCGTAGGAATTAGGATCATCTTCAGGACAGGGTGGGTTGGTGGCAGTGCAAATATCGCGTTTAGAGGATCATGTGCGGAAGGCCAATATGTAGGGATGTTCCACAATTATTGAGGAAGAATACCACCAATGTAGAGGGCAATGGAGGCAAACGGGACTCTGGTGGTCTTGGGGTCAGACGAATCCAACTGAGCGGGATGAAGCTATGCAAGTTAAGGTTGGGGCGGGTTCCAAGGAGGTGTAGTCCGCAGTAGTTAGGTACTGGAATTTGGGCGTGGTCCGCGGCGCACGGAGATCCGATGAGGCGTGGAGAACGCAGTGAAATGTTGTTGGACGGGTCCCGGTGTGGTCCGGTCCGCGGTGTTATCCGCTGTAATTCAACCGTGGGTTATGGAGAGTCAATCTTTCCAAGAGAAATGGCCATCGTGAATGAATCTTATCCCGACGTTGGAACCTCTTTGGGGTCTTTCGATTGAGCAATACCAGGCATCGTATTTATCCTCTCCAGTTCATCATCCCAATATTTTGTATGCGTTGGACATCTTTTAATCTCATAGATTAATGTGCCTTTATTACAGCAAACCTACTGAAACCGATTTGATTCACCTCCTTCCTAGCCTTGAAACCATATAGTACCATCTCAAGAGCAGTCTGTACACCTCCTCACAGCCCTTCATGGTTTCAGGCTGTTTTAAGAGTCCTTAGCTTTGTTTTACTAGTTTGTTTTTTGTCAAACATATGTTTATTGGCATTTAGCACATACATCATTACCATACATCAACAGAAACCTCCCACCTTCGTACAGAGTAGAGCAAAGTTCTGTATGTTGTAGGTAAATGTAAGCAAACAACACAAGCCCAGGCCCTCTCGTTGACGAATCCTATAGTAGTGGTCACAGATTCAAGTATTGTCCAGGCTAGGGGTGTCTCGTGTAAGCAGGTAGATAAGCAAACAAGACGTGCAAACACCAAGTGATCACAATCGAAAAGTTGCGCGGTGTCACGGTTTGCAGGTGACTAAGCCGGGACGGGCCTTCAGAACGATTGTGTTCTTTGGCGTCCTTCCTACCGGACACCAGTTCAAGTTTGTAATATCTATAAACTCGTGAATGTTCTCCCGCATCTGAGGGAACAATCTCCACACACAATACGGGAGAGGTACGGATCTAGTAGACCTACCTCACCCTTTGGAGTACCATTATCCGAAGTACGGGGGAACCCAGAGTGGCACTGAAAGCGACGGTCCTGAAGAAGACCGGAGTGACCTTAAAGGCACACACAGAGCGGTCGGAACATGTTTACTCTGGCAGTGGTAGGAGGGAAGCCTTGAGGTTCCTAATTATCTCTTTGAGGCTTTTTCCCATCCTATTTCATCTTTTAATCCTGATAGAGGTGTCAAGAAAAGTCTAATACAGGTTGTGTTCTGGTTGACACCTTTAATCAGTTTTAATCACTCTTCATACTGCACTTTACGTCGCACTTTTCGGTTGTGATCACTTGGTGTTTGCACGTCTTTCACCAATTTTCGTGTTGCGTGTCGTCTATGTCCATTTGTCCTGATTGTATGTCTTGTTAAGAGAAATGTATTTTTTCCCCTCCCTAATGCTCCGCCCTGTGTGGGGATACACCAGGGCGTATTGTAAGCAGGCCCGATGATGAAGCATGTCACATACCTTGGTATGTGAGTGAGGGCAGTTTTTTCAAATAGAGTGATTTGCCTAATTGGGGCTCTCTCTGTTTGTATATTTTGTATGTGTTACCCACTCTATACACCCCCTATGTGCGTATATTTGAGTCTCTTGGGGGGGTGTGGGGTGTTAGAGTATAAACTGGCTTGACCCTCGCCCCTCTTTTGTGGTAAAGATAAGCAAACAACCCATCTTTTCTTTTGTGACTGGTAATAATATAGTTCCTTCCAACTAGGAAGGTGCCCCAAAAGGAAAAAAAAAACCAGAAAAGAAAAATGGAAAAACACCCACCCCCCTCGCAACAAACATTGTGATTGGTGGCGGCGACATGGTACTTTATCGATTATGATCTAGTCATGTGGAGAGAACTTAAAACAGGAAAATATGCATGTCCCTGATGGTGGGCAGGCATACTGCCTTGGGTAAATCTCGAGTGAGGAAGGTAACCAGTTGTCCCCACTTCTATTCAAAGCTTTTATAATCATCTCCGACGATATCCATCATTCTTTCCAGACCGAGTATCCTTCAGAGTCTAGAGTGCCATATCGAGATGGTGGGGGCTATCGTTTTCTTCCATGCTGCAGTGATCGTCACCTTCGTGGCTCCTACACAAGTCCACATAATGGCCTTGTCTGCCTTAGTTTGGTGTTCAAGTGCTGGATCTCGAATGCCCAAAAAGATCCCCGCTATACTAGTCGGTATAGGATAGCCCAGCATGCTTTTGATTTGTGCGAGTATTTCCCCCCAAAAGGGTCTGATTGTGGGGCAGTCCCACCAAATATGCCTGAAGTCACCCAGTAGTCCGCAGCCCCTCCAACATTTATCTGAGGTGTTCGGGAAAATTAGTTTAAGTTTAGTGTGGTAAAGATACCAGTCCATCAAGGTCTTTAAATGAGCTTCTAGCAGTTCCAAGGTGTGATTGAATTTCATAATATCGGACCACAATCCGGCCCATTCCCTGTCGAGTGTATCTCTTTGTATCAACCCCTTCCCACATTGCCATATATCAAGGCCGCGGAGAGTGTGTGTATGAGAGTAGGAGGTTATATAGGAATTAAATTACTCCTTTTATAAAGCCCACCCATTGGCACAAAATTTTCAAAACGGGTTTTATCCCTCGTGGTCGCGTTGCGAATGTGGGGTGTAAGGGCCCAGTGCTTGAGCTGTAGGTAGTGGAAGTGTTTGTTAGATTCTAGGTGAAATTCCCGCCTACAATTTTCAAAAGTGAGGATGTCATAGCTGTGAAACAGGTGGGATAGCAGAAGACACCCGCCCTCCTTCCATGGAGTAAAGGGCCCCTCTTGTGTGGCCGGGGGAAAGGCTGAATTGAAGTGTATTGGTGTGTATGGTGAGGGAAATGTGGTCCACTTTTCATTCCCAGATATAGAGTCCCATACTTTCAGGGCGGTACGGGTGGGGCTGCTGATGTATGCGTTCATAGGTCTTTCCCTCTTGGGTGGTACATATCTAAGGGCCCGTTAACACACTAACTGCAATGAGACATCAAAGACAATGACCCGCTGACAACTAGTTTCACCATCGACATCGTATGCAAATATTGTGAGTTTGTGATCCTATTTACCAAGGCATCTTTAATCCAGACTTCAGAGAACAGTTAGAGTTGGACATAGCAACAGTCACTTATAGAGGCATCTCACAGTTGAGAAATACGGTTGTAATATGAGAGGCCAAGATTTTTTAGAACTACTGTGACTTCTTAAGTATTATCAGGACTTATAATACGTCTTCTTGATGTAAGCCACCTTGGATGGATAGAGGATATTTTATTTCTCATCCTCAGGACTGTATATCAACTTAATTTTAGATATACATTTAACCAGTGGAGGCCAGGTGCCCCCTTTATTTATGTGACTGTGACTTACTATAAAGTAGAAAGAGGACACCGTATACATCCCTGCGTCGCAAGCTTTCTCGCGTGGGATACAGGATGTTGTTTCATCAATGTCTGTTTATCTGAACAAACTTGGACTTACAAAAGATAAAGCAGAGTTTTTTTGTTTTTAAAAATTCTTTTTATTGGTAGTTTCAGAAAAAGAACAAGTTCAGGTTAACAAACATACAGATCATCATGTTACCGCATCCCACATCCCGGAATGATACCAATCATCTTTAGCATATACAGAAGAAACCTACACAAGTCCAGATAATCATCATCCTTAGGTACCAAGAGTGGTACTAATAATGACTACACCTCTAAAATATTTTGTAAATAGGTAACCAGGTAGGACCAGTAGTCTCTTGGGCGTGATCCTAATGGCAGTTCTTCTTCATAGGTGAGTAACGTTTCATGTCAATACGACATGTCACGGATCCATTGAGTAGTTTTCGGAGTGTTTTTACTATCCCAAGCCAATGAAATTCGCCTTTTAGCTAATAGTAATGCAATCAAACAAAATTTACGTCTCGCCGCTCGGACATTGGGTAAAAGGCCTAACAGACATGTACGGACTGAACAATCAATGGGGACCCCAACCATATTACCCAACATTTCAGTGACATTCCCCCAGTACTCCAACACAGGTGGACATTCCCAGGCCAGATGGATAAAGTCTGCTGATTCGTGTCTACACCTTTTGCAGCGTGCATCTGGTCGTAGGTCAGATTTATGAAGTCGGGCCGGTGTATGGTAAGTTTGATGCAAATATTTATAGTGTAATATTCTCATGTTTCCGTTAGGAGTTAATCTTTCGGTTACCGAGCAAGCTTCCTGCCTTTCTTCCTCTGATAGTGGAGTTTCCAAGACCCTATCCCATCTTGCACATGCTTTGTGTGTAGTGTCTGCTATCTCCTCTTGCACTACTGTATATAGTCGAAAGATGAGCTTTTTATCATTGGGAGACATGATGATTAATTGTAATGCGTTCAATTGTGGGGGTTCAGTGGGATATATGGGGTAATGTTGTTTGATTGCTCCTTGTAGTCTATAAATTGTGAAGCGGAATAGTAATGTTTGATTACTAACATAATCAAAGTCTTGCATTTGTTTAAATGTACCTTCATTATATAAATCCCCTAGTGTATCGATTCCTATCTGTTTCAATAGTCCCATACCCACCTCCTCCTGTGTGACGGATAAGTTAGGATGATGTTGTAATGGGAGAGCAGGTGCATATATAGGGGATTTGTGTGTTAGCTTCCCTATTTGATACCAGGCAGCGTTTGTGGTGTCCACCGTGTTAATATCTTTGCTGTGCAATGGTGGCCGTTTATGCGTTAGTATCGCAGTTAATGGAATAGGGTGTGCATCACTCTCCTCTATTGCTGTGCGAGTGAGATAGGGAGTCCTGTGATATCAGTGATATGCGTATCGAGCCTGTGCACATTGTTAATATAGCTTAAAATCTGCTACTTTAAAACCCCCTTTCGAGTATTGTTGCATTAGAGCTCTCAACTCGATCCTAGCTTGTTTACCCGCCCATATTAATTTAATAAGCAAGGATTGGATCTGTCGGAACACTTCGGGTGTTGGTGTAATGGGAACATTATTAAACAGGTATAAAAATTTAGGAAGTATTACCATTTTGACTATCGCTAGTCTGTTGGCTAGCGATAGAGGTAGCTGGATCCATCTTTCAATTTTGGTCGTAATGGTGCTAACAGCTTTACCATAGTTGTCTCGTATTACAATTTCGGGATCCCTGTGGAACCACACGCCTAAATATCGCACTGAGTCTTGTTGCCACTCCAAGGGGAATTCTGTAGTGTGTGGGGTCGTACTACACGTAAGGGGAATTATAATTGATTTATCCCAGTTTATTTGGAGGCCGGAGTGCTGGCTATATTTAATGTATTCTCTCAGCAGTGGGGCCAGATTGCATTCTGGATCTCGTACGTAGAGCAGCATGTCATCCGCGTACATAGATATGTGTAGTGGTCTCTCTAAAAATTGCAAGGCCGAGTAATGATGCCCTTGCCTAATTTTACAAGCTAAAGGCTCCAGTGCCAAGGCAAATAGGAGTGGCGACAATGGGCAACCTTGCCTCGTTCCCCTTTCTATTGTGATGATGTCAGACATATAGTTGTTGACTCGGATCCGTGCAATGGGTTTGGTGTAGAGGATCTTGACCCACTGTTAAAAGATTGGAGGGAACCCCATTCTCTGAAGGACCGCTAAAAGATAGGGCCATTCTATGGAGTCGAATGCTTTAGCTGCGTCCAAAATTACTGTGGCCGTCTTAGTATCGGGTGTCAAGTAATGTGCCAGTGCGAACAGGGTTCTAGTATTATGAGCCGTGGACCGGGTCGGGATGAATCCATATTGGTCCGGTAATACTAATGCGGTCATAAGGGGCTGTATGTGCACTGCAAGTAATTTGGCCAATATTTTAGAGTCTACATTTATTAGCAACAGCGGTCTGTAGGATTCGCAGTGCGTAGGGTCTTTTGCTGGTTTTAATAGAGTCACTAATACCGCTTCTCGTAGGGTAGGCGGGAGTACAGATTTCTCAAATGCATCCCCATACATAGCAAGCATTTGCGGAGCTAACTGATCCACAAATGCCTTATAGAAATCACCTGTGAATCCCAGAGGACCTGGAGCCTTCCCGTTGGTTAATGATTTGATAATCACTGTAACCTCTTCTACGGTGATTGGGAGGCAGAGGTATTGCCTGTGGGTATCCGATAGCCACGCAATGGCCACATCTTCCATATAGGCCATTATCTCCTCTGTGGTAGCAGTGTGGCGTGACTTATACATTGAACTATATGTAGTCATAAATTCCTTCAGGATACCCTCAGTAGTGGTTTGCATCCCCCCATCTGAGCCTCTAACCTTCAGTACTATTTGCAGAGTTCGGCCTTTATTTTCAATGCTAGTACCTTCCCGGGTCTACCCCCCTCGCCAAAAGTTCTGGCCCTGGCATGTTTCGTCCTGTATTTGAGTTTGTCCTCAGCTAGAGATTGATGTTCCGTGATCACCTCCCTTATCTCTCCCAGCAGTTTCGGGTTCTGTGATCGTTCGTACTCCCGCTCTAATTCACTTAGTCTACCGTCACTTTTAGTTCACTGCTGACGAATATCTTTCAATATTCCTGCATTAGTGCTTAGGCACACCCCACGCTGAGTCGCCTTAAAGGCTTCCCAGAGCAGACCTGGATCGTCTGTAGAAGGCTCATTAATAATGAAGAATTCTGATATGGCGTTTGAAATCGTGTCCTTATAGAGCGAGTCTGTCAGTGCCCTAGCGTTAAAACGCCAGCTGTATGGTGGTAGTATATAATGGGGCAGTTGAAGCGATAAGAAAACAGGGTTATGATCGGATAGCGTCTTTGGAAGATGTTTGACATCATTAGTCCAGAGCGACCCATTTTGTGATCCCACCCAGTAGTCTATGCGGGACCAACTATTATGCATAGCTGAGGTGTGTGTGCTGCCTCTTTCCCCATCGGGTGTTTGACGCGCCACAAATCATACAAAGGTAGTTCCGTCATTATGTCATTCAATGTTCGCATGGCTTTCTTGTGAGGTTCCACTGTAGAATCCGACCTGTCCAATTGCTCATTCAGGACCAAGTTAAAATCTCCACCCCATATAATCGTCCTATCTGCTACATCATATAGATTTTGCCAAACTTCATGAAAAAATTCAGGCTATCTGTGTTGGGTCCATATGTAGTGATAAGCACTACTTTCTGCCCCCGTAGCACCCCCTTGAGAATAATATATCTCCCCATGGGGTCAATCTCAGATGTGTCAAGGGAAAAATTTGTGCCCTTTTTGATCAATATGGTCACACCCCTTACATATGATGAATACGTAGAATGATGACAAGACTCCGCCCATCTATGTACTAGTTTGCAATTGGAATAGGGGGCTAAGTGCGTTTCTTGGAGCATAGCAATGTCAACATGCAGTCTATCCAGGTAAGCAAACATGTGCCTTATCTTTTTTTGATTTTTTTAGTCCTCGCACATTCCATGTTAATAAAGTCAAATGGGCTGGTGTTTGCCTAACTGCAGTCATATCTCAAGTTAACATCCACTCCCCATGTAAACACATCACTCTCAGTACCTGCACGAAGATGACCGGCATCTCTAAAAGGTTTACGGTCAAAGCATTCCTGGATAGTGGCGTTGCATCTTAAACACTCTGATCTGTAGAACATACCCTCATCCCCCATCCCCCAACCCCCCTCCCACTTCAGCACCCCAAACATGCTAAAGACATACCCCTACAAATCCCACAACAAAACCATCACCCAGTTGGGGAATACCCATTGGAGGGTCTACCATGGGCACACAACTCCATCCACCGTGGTTGATATGGTGGAGGTGACAATAACAATGCAGCGTAAATGCTAGCAATTAGTGATCATGAGACAGAACCTTTTGTGTCTTTGTGTCTTTTGTTTTGTTTTTGTGTTTGGGCATGTAACGGAACTGAAAAGAGTCTCAGTCCGCTCAGTCATTTGGCACTTAGATGTGCTCCGATAATCGCCCCCATTTTGTAATCCGTGCATGCTTCAGGGTCACAGCGCTGTATTGCCTTGCATCCCCTGCCACCTTTAGTGTGTTCGCAAATTCTGTGTTCATGCAGACATTTCCACCCTGATTTGAGGTACTGCATACATGGCAACGAAATAGAGCTTTACCAAACACTCAATGTCTCTATGGCAGTGCCCGTGTTATGTCCGCCATTTTATGCCTTGGGGATCGCCGCTGGCCATGCAGAGAGTTGTGGAGCACTTGAATCCTAGCCTCGCGCCTTTATTTCATGGTTCAGTTGCATAGACATTAGGGTGATCGCAAGCAAATATGTGCACTCGCGGTAATCCCGCCTGCCCCTGCTCACCGCGCGCAGTTCTGTAAATACGCCCCAGTTGCACTTCGGTCCGTCTAGCTGTTCTCCTTGCTCTCCAGTGTCGCAAACCGTACCTCTTTGATGTTTTTGGGGAGAAACTCCGGTAAGCGACGGTCTGTGGCAAGTGGAAGCCACACTTTAAGCGGCTCCGATTCAGCGTCTACCGCATTCAGGATTCAGCTATCCTCGCTGCCGTTATCTCCTTGTCAGCTTCAGGCGGCCGCCATGTTGTCTGGCCTTCACTCAGCCCGGGCCGATCATGCCAAAGTTGGTATCTTCATCTGTGGCACCAGTCCGTGCGAAACTTCACCTTCTGCGTGTGCAGCGTGGCTTCTGATTTACTTTTCTGCCCGTTTCATGGCGAAAAGACGCCGCTTTCTGCCAATACAGGGTCGTTACGTGAGCTTGACCGGCGGACCTGTCTCAACAGGCAGCCATTCCGCAGTGCACCCTCTCGCGCCCCATAAAGCAGAGTTGACCACAGTGACGGAGTCCTGATAAAGGCATAGCCAAAACAAGTTGTTTCCAACATGTCACCAGTCTCTGCACATTGCATCGGAGTAGCTCGTTTAAATGTTGGCATTGAATTGAATATGATTTTTCTATCATCAATTAGGCCTGTTTGAACTAGCAATGTTCATTGTATTGATTGTCTACGGTCATATCCTTGATTAGGCAAATGTGTGTATGTGGTTCTTCCGGAGGCAAGATGGCGGCCGTGCACTCGGCCGAGTGAGCTGGCGTTCTTCTCCTCTGAGCCATAGCGTACTCCTCTATGACTACCTCGTCTCAGTCTTAATGAAAAACATTGCCTGAAAGTTTATCACCTATTCGGCAAGTCTGTGGACCCGATTTTGAACTTCGGCATACATTCTCTGTTAAAAATATCCTATCTCTGGCACGCTCCGTCTTGCTTCAGCAGCGGCTCACCTGGTCTGGCGTTCAGTCCGGGATCCTCTTTTCACCATTCTGTTCAGTGGCTGCTCTCCCGGGTGTCCTGCAAGACATCGCCTCACGCCTCTCGTTACCGGCAACACAGGGAAATATGCCGCCGAAAGTGCTCTCGAAAGCGGCAGCTGCTGCGCTGAAATCCCGCAGTGCAGGTCGAGGTCAACAGGAGTCGGACCCGAAGAGCACCGCGACTGCAGCTGCAGCCGTAACTCAGAAGACCCGCTCTGCCGGAACCGATAAACCTGCACCGGTGACTCCTGTGGAAGTTATCACTAAGGGTCAGACGCTACCAGCAATGTTCAGCAAACATGGAGCAAAGGGGAAAACCTCCACCACAGACGATGGCTCCCGCGTTGCAGTGCAAGGGGAAAACTCGAGATCTGCAGAACCTACTACAAAGGGGGGGGGTGAGTACCTCTGTATCTGTGCCTGTTACATTGTTATCCATCTCTACAGACTCCCTTCCTCCCTCCGAACTCACTGCATCAGCTAATAACACCACTACAACAACAACAGAATCGGTTTTGATCCATGGTTCTGTTTTAGATCCCTCTGCCTACCAGACCTCCCCAGCCCAGTGCATGCTGGATAATGGAGTCCAGTCTGCTAACAGCCATATATCCATTTCATCGGAGCTGCCTACAGAGGATTTTTATGATACCAGGGGATCAGATGTCAGTGAGTCTAATGAAAATTTTTATTCAGTTTCCGATCATTCTGTATCCGGGGAGGACGACGTTGATCGTCCGGAGCTTCAGTGGTCAGACTATGATAGTGATTCTGCAGACTGGCGTGCTAGTCAGTCACCGAAAGATCTGGACATTAACACAGTTCGTAAAGTCTCCCGTACTAAGGTATCATCCCTCTCCAGCCAGCAAAATCTCCAGAAGGGCTTGTCTGCCGAACAATCTGATCTAAATTCGCAGAATCCCGGGGAAGGTACTACCTCGATCATGCCAGATGTTCCTGAAGAGGTCTCATTAGTAACAATCTACCAAACTATCATGATGCATAGGGAAGCAACCAAACAAGAGAATATGCGAACGCAGGGGGCTTGTCGCAAAATGCAGAATTCTCTTCGGGTTATCAAAACATGTACTGAGACCACTACCAGGGTTGCCGAAGCTGAAGAAAGGATCTCTAACTCTTTCTGAGTAGCAGCAGCATCTTCAAGAGCAGTCATAGAGGTCAAAGAACAACGGAAGGACATTCTATGGAAGCTTACAGATCTTGAAAATCGGGCGAGAAGGAACAATCTCCGCGTTTTAGGGATAGAGGAAAATAAAGAGAGCGATAATCCTCGGCGGTTTATAGTGGAGCTTTTTACTGAGGCTTTTCCGGAGGTCACCCAGTGGGACTGGAATCTCGAGATTCAAAGAGCCCATAGTTTTCCATTAAATAAGAAAAAAACAATCCACCGCTGCGAATAACCTCTACCCCCGTGCCATCTTGGTTTGTTTCAACAATTTCCTTGCCCGTGAACGCATATTTGATCTTGCTAGACCTAACAAGAAGCGATCCGCCAAGGAATGTCAATTTTTCGTCCGTCCTGATTTTTGCTCAGAGACGGTAATTCGCCGCTGGCATCTCCGGCAACAGATTCCTTTATTCCAGGCTAAGGGGGCCCAGGTCTTTTTGCTTTTCCCGGCAAAACTGAAAGTTGTTTTTAAGGGCCAGACGAGGTTCCTTATGTCGAAGATTGCCGCCAAGGAATTTTTGGACTCAATATAGTTTAAGCTAGGCAATGCTTTTCTTTTTGACTGTCTAACATACGATAGTAGTCATTTCTTTTTGTCTCTTACTGTGTCTTATTACTCTTCCTTACTCGATGACCCCTTAGATATATATAAAATGTTCTAATTTTCTTTGCTTCTCTAGGATGTGTCAGGGACATCTGATATCCGAAAAGGGGGAACACTATTGGTTCAGCGGAGTGTGGGGGTAACGCTTACTCAACCATCACAAGGACGACGGTCCTGATGCCCAGTGTGGGCGGAGAGGGGGTTCGGGGTTCCTTGGGTAGGGGGGTGGGTTCTGGTGGGGTGGGTGGCTCAACTAGGGTGGGCTGTGGGGTGGTGCGGTGGTGGTGGTGGTGGTGGTGGTTAGAGATGACCACATTATTCATTCATAATTGGTTTCATTTTTCGAATGTATTTGATGTGACACTAACTTTTATATTCCTCAGCAAAAAACAGTTTGATTGCAATTATATCTGTTATAAAAGGTTTCATATTTGTTTAGGGCTGTCGGTCCTTGATCAAATTTTATGGCCACCTCTAGATTGAAGTTTGCAACTTGGAATATTTGTGGATTAAATGACCCTAAGAAACGCAGAGTTTTCTATGAGTTGCTGAAGGTGATGCAGGTGGATGTTATTTGCCTGCAGGAAACCCATATCCCCTGGGGCAACCGGGCATATCTTAGATTTCTAGGTTACGAGTTAGCGGCTTGTACCCGACAAACCTCTACAATCAGGGAAGTCACTCTTATCTTAAAGACTGGGTTAGGATGTGTTAAAAGAGTAAAACAAGACAATTTTGGCAGATGGTTAATAGCAGAATTATCGATTAAGGGCCGTCTCTTTTCTATTTGCTCAATATACGACTCTAATTTGGATGACCCACAGGTTATAAGGAATCTAAATTTAGAGTTAGCTATGTGGCCTCATCCGTTGTTTTTTTGTGGAGACTTTAATATAAATATTCCTAGTCATTTAGATATAACTAGCAGCCCTTCCCGACGTTGTCTGGGAGTAAAAGGCTGCTTCAGGGCCCCCGCCCGCAGAAGAGTTGTCTGTGCAAGTCCTGGCCCTGTTCAAGTGATTTGGCCCACTTGTGTTATTTTTTTAATTCGTATGTATTGTTTTCCGCGTTTAATGTTGTCCACAAGATGTGAGGAAAGTGTCGTGTCACCTGTTTAATGTTTTTTTTTCTTTCGAAGGCTCTTTCCGTGTGTTCGTTTTTGTATCCCTTCAAAGAAGTTTCCCTTTCGTTTTGTCAATTGTGTGGTGAAGTCCTGGCAGTGCTCGAGTGATTATGGGCAGATGTGTTATTTTCGTTATTCGTATGTCTTATTGTAAGCGTTTTATCTTGTCTGCAAAATGTGAGGAAAGTCTTGTGAATGCGCAGTCGATTGCGTTTCTCCGTTAAGAAATGTCGGATTTTTTGTTCGTGTTTACCCCCCTGTGAAGTCGTTGGTCAATGGCCAATGGTTAAAGACTTTTTTTCTTGGTAAGCCGAAATAGTGTGTGTGTGTTTTCTTTAGTGCGTTGTGATTGGTGTAGTATGCGATTAATCCTGCCCCCTGTGTGGCGTCATTTGACACTCCTTGTCGATGGAAGGTCCGCCCGGTTTTTAATGCGAAGGCGTCAACGTTGTCTGGGTAACTGCAACAAATGTGTGTATATTTCTTATAGCGTGCACCTCTGCTGTTTTTGTATATTGGTGTGACCGCGCTATATGTGTGAATTTAAATTCATTGAAAGCGCATTTCCGCTGTATGTGTTGGGATTTGCAAATGTTTGTTAGAAATTCATTGAATGAGCATTTCCGCTCTGTGTGCATATGTAAGTGTGTTGTGAAGTCGCTTGGCCTATGTTTGTTATTTGCACTTGGCACAACCCTGTAAACGCGCACATTTGTTGTTTGAGACGCCCACGACCATGACCACGCCCCCAAGGGACTACTTTACCACGTTTGGCGTTTTTACTTTTATAATGTATATGGTGTACATATCTATAGCCTATGTCCCTCTGCCACATCTCCCCTTTCAAATGGTGTATTGGGTGTAGTGATTGGTGCATTACTTTTGTAGTTTACCTGGCTCAAAGGTTTGTGTTCTCTCTTTATAATAGTAGTATAGATAAAGCACAATACATATGTTGGACGAAAGCCTCAAGTTTATAAGGCGCTCCGGATTCTCCTGACTGAACATGGTTTGTCGGACACATGGCATTATCATCATCCAAACCAAGAGGGTTATACTTTTTATTCAATACCCCACAAAAAAATGGTCCGTATTGATTACGTTTTCACCTCTCTCCAAATTGCCGGGTCTCTCAAGATTGAAATCCACCCAAGAACTATATCCGACCACAACCCTATTGTCTTTAGTTCTCCCTGGGATCGTCCCATTAACCAAATTAGATCATGGACATTCGACAGGAAACTCTTAACTGACCAACTATATCAAGAACAACTTAATTTATGGATCTAAGAGTTCTTTACAATTAATACTGGTACTGCCCCGGTCGGTATCGTCTGGGACACATTCAAAGCCGCATTGCGCGGTGAAACCAAAAGATTTGCCTCTTATCGTTGGAAGACTGAGCAACAAACTGTTAAAAGTAGACTTACAGCTCTCCAACAAGCTGAATTGGATTTAATCTTTAAAATTCGTATGGGAGAAGACATAGCAGCCAGTATGAAATCAGTTGCTATAGCCAAATCTAACTTATTAGAACCTTTATATAAAGATATAGCAACTAAATACTTTCAATTTCGAACTACAATGTATGAATTGGGTGAAAATTCCGGTAAGGTTTTAGCAAAACGTCTACAACAAAGGGCCGTAGCCAACCAGATTATTAAGGTCAAAGATCGTTCTGGCATTATCCAGGACACAACTACCGGTGTTCTAGATGTTTTTGCCAATTTCTATTCAACCTTATATACGGAGGAAACCAACATAATTTTACACCAACAAACCGAGTTAAATCCATTTTTCCACTCTATGGATACTCAAAAAATTTCAGATGACAATAATCAAATCCTGGCTGAACCTACTAGCTGGGAGGAAGTTATGATCGCCATGAAATCTCTTTCTAATGGTAAAGCTGCAGGGCCGGATCTCATTCATCTCGAATTTTATAAAACTTTCTCACATCTATTCAGGCAGCAAATGCTAGAAGATTTTCGTCTCGCTCAGACTGGATCAATTCCTGATTCTTGGCGACATTCTACCATCGTACTTTTCAGAAAGAAAGGTAAGGATGAATGAAACCCAGCTTCATATAGACCGATAGCATTAATTAATACAGACAGTAAAATTTATTCAAGGATACTCGCTCTTCGTTTAAATCAAACAATTCTCCCTCTGGTTTCTATTCGTCAACATGGGTTCATTCCGGGTCGGGAAACAACGGATCACATCAGGCGAGTAGTAGCTCTCCTAGACTGGGCAAGGACCACAAACTCTGCCCTCGGGGTGATCCTGTTGGACGCCGAGAAGGCGTTTGACAGGGTCTTCTGGGGGTATTTGTGGGGTGCTCTGTCCTGGAAGGGCTACACACCTAAGTTCATTCAAGCTCTACAAGCTCTGTATATATCTCCAATGGCTAAAATCCGTATTTCAGATAGTGAATCACATTATTTCTCTATTAGAAGGGGCACCAGGCAAGGATGCCCCTGTTCTCCTCTTCTTTTTACGTTATTTATTGACCCGTTTTTATGTTTAATAGAAAATTCCCAAACCATTACTCCCGTCATAGTTCATGGAACCAAATATAAGTCATTGGCATATGCTGATGATATTATTGTTCTAACTGACAATGTCGCCCAATCTTTTACTGCATTGGAGATTCTGGCAGCTCAATTTGGCTTAATCTCGGGCTATAAATTAAATATCGCAAAAACCCAAATTCTACAATACACGGCCATGCCCATTTCTCAAGTTCCCATAACTTCTGAAGCAACATATCTTGGTGTCCAAATCTCGCCTGATTTAGATCAGATTGTAGATCTGAATTACTCTTCCACTATCGAGTCTCTTCATAACAAATTAGAGCGGCTGGATCATCTACATCTCTCGCTGTTTGGCCGGGCCAATATCCTCAAAATGTTTGTTCTCCCTAAATTTTTATATTTTTTCAGATCTATTCCTCTATTAATCCCTTCTTTAATTTTAAAGAAAGCAGAAAGAATCTGCCAACGATTCTTATGGTCATATCGTAAACCAAGACGGGCAGCTAAGTGGACTTGTCTTCCACAGGAGCGCGGGGGGTGGACAGTCCCAAATTTAACACTTTATTACTGGGCAGCCATGGTTCAACATTTTGCTGTCCCTCTTCTAGGAGATGCTGCTGAGCTCCCAGTTCATCTTTCACCCTCAATATATTCAATATCATTGGTAGACTCTACAAAAGGGGTACTTACTCGTATACTTGAACCGAGTTATTTAAAAAAAAAACAAATTCAAGGTATTGTGGGCATTATTTTCAATATGGCAAAAAGTTAGACGACATTTTCACATCTCTAAGCTCACGTATTATACCCCATTAACTGCCTCTCGATTACTCCCAATGATATTTCAAGAGGGGGTTGCAAACATCTGGATAGTCTTTGGTTTAAAGGAGATCGGCGACTTAGCCGATCTAGGGCAAATAGCCTCCTTCACCTTTTTAAAGGAGAAATTTCATCTGCATTCTAATCACTTTTTCTTAATATCTTCAATTGAGAAGTTTTTTGGATAAAAAGCTTCCCCAAAACCCAATAATGTTTCAAAAACTTGCTTTAGTTGAATCTATCAGAAGGAAAATGAAAATTGGTAGCCTATATCAATCTTTCCTATCTCAACTTCCTGATGACCTAGATGTTCAGAACAATAAGTGGGCGACAAAATTTGGAGTACCTATTATCGATTTAAAATATCCACTTATTAGTTAGGTCTGTTCTGGTATCAGGCACCCTTTGATCTCAAAGCTATATGGCCATGTTCAATCTTTATTATACACCTGCAAAACTTGTTAGATGGGGTGGTCTGTGGGGGTAAAGGGTCGTTTTGTGCAAGATGTAAATTTCCTTCTGCAGATTCTGTTCATATGTTTTACAGCTGTCCGGAGTTATCTCTCTTTATTAACCAAATCGAAACCTTTATCATGCAGATTACCCAAATATCTGTTAAAATATCTGCTGAAATGGTTATTACTGGCTATGAATACTCTATGGCCTTGGAAAAAACAAGACATTCGCAAGCCTTTCTTTTTATCGCTATGGCCATGGTTAGACTTTGTGTTACGTCACTCTGGATAAATCCTGAACCTCCTACTGTTTGTCATTGGAAAGCCAGGATGTTGGCCTGGTATAAACTTGAGACTTCAGATCAGCCTTTCAGAGGAAAGAGAAGACGCCTAATCGCGTCTAAGAATTGGGCACCATTTGAAAAATGTGTTAATTAATTCATTAATTGTGATTATTCTTTCACTATATCTGTTATGCTTATATAATTTCTCTTTCTATGTATGTACTTTGTTTGATGTATGTTTTCATGGTCTACCGTTTCCCACCACCACGGGATAAAAGGGGAAAAAAACTTAATAAAAAAAAAAAAAAAAAAAAGTATGTTGTTCTTTATGAATCAAAGGGAATGTGTATTTATGGAATGTGTCTATGAAAATTGACGTGAAAGTTTTTTCTAAGAAATAACAAGAATCTATTTTTTATAAAAAAGAATAAAAACAAAACTAAGAATATTAATTTAGCCTTTTGTGATATTCATAATTGTTTTAAATATATAGATATCTAGAGTTCATTTGCCCTTCTAAGCAATCAGCACTGTGCCCGGTGATCTCTTTTTCCAAACCTTTCCCTCTTGGGTCTCCAGATTAGATCCCAGATCGTCCTCCCCACAATGGCACAGTCCATGTGGAGCCAGTGTTTCTCTGATTCCTGGTTCGACCACTCTGCTACTATCCTCAATTGTGCAGCTTTATAATAAAGGCCGAAGTCTGGTAATCCCACCCCTCCCTCCACCCTTAGTCGTCTCAAGATGGAGAGAGATAGCCTCGCCTATCCCCATTGCCAAATAAATCGAGTAATCAAAAATCTAAGTTTAGGGAGACATTAATTCTTTATCAAGCTCAATAGGCAGTGCCTGAAAAAGATACAGCTATCTGGGGAGTATTGTCATTTTGACCGCATGGATGCAGCCGAGCCATGAGATAAAAAGAGGTTTCCAGCGTTTTAGATCATTTTGGAGTTGGAGAGAGGACGGGAAGTTAGCTTTGTAGAGCTCTTCCACTCGAGGGGTCAATTGGATTCCCAGATATTGCAGGGAGTGAAAAACCCATTGGAGTGGGGAAAGTACCTGCAATTCACTAGCTGCTTTGGTCGGAACCGTAAGGTTAAGTATGTATGATTTATTTAGGTTAACTTTGAGACCAGCTACACTTTCGAAGCGAGCCAACTCTGATTGTAAAGCTGGGAGAGAGAGGGCTGGTTCTCCAAGGGACAGAAGCACATTGTCTGCAAAGAGTGAGATTTTGTGTGTGTCGTTGCCAAAGATTAAACCCTCAATCGCCAGGTTCTCCTGGATGGACATCGCCAGTGGTTTGATGCTATGGGCGAACAATAGGTGTGATATTGGGCACCCCTGTCTTGTCCCCCTCGTAAGTGAAAAAGGGGGTGAGAGAGTCCCGTTTTCTTGCTCCCTAGAGCGAGGTTGTGTATAGTTGGCCCTGACTATGGTAATAAATGTGTCTGTGAAGCCAAAGTGCGAGAGTGTGGTGAAAAGAAATGACCAGTTCACCTCACAAAGGCCTTCTCGGCATCCAACCCCACCAGAACCGCTGGCATCTTACGTTTGGTAACATTCTCAATGAGATGCACTATGTGTTGAATATTATCATGGCTCTGCCGGCCTTTTAGGAAGCCTGTTTGATCACGGTGGATCAAGTCTGGCATCAGATCATTCAACCGGGCAGCCAAGATTGCTGAGTAAAGCTTTGCATCCCAATTTAAAAGGGCGATGGGACGGTATGAGGGGCACAGCTAAACCTCTCTCCTGGCTTGGGGATAACTGTTATCACTTCTTCGGCCATCGAGGGGGTCACACCCCGGGCATCCGCCATTTTGTTAAAAAGATGTGTAAGGTGTGGGATGAGGTCTGGTGCAAAAGTGTTGTAAAAGTGGGCCGTCATGCTGTCTGGGCCTGGAGCCTTGTGGGGTTTGAGTGACTTTATGACTGCTCCCACTTCCTCCAGCATTATAGGGGCCTTTAGTGTGTTGTTCCATTCCGGTGTAACCTGAGGGAGTTGCAATGTTTGGAAATATTCATTCTGCTGTTCTACGTCTCTTGTTGCTCCAGTGTATAGGGCCTTGTAAAAAGCTCAGAAAATATCAGCCTTTCCTCCATCTGAGTGGACCAGCCTGCCCTCCCCATCTCGTATGCCACCAATGTATTCTCTTTCCTGTTTTTCTCTAAGCTGTCTGGCGAGATGTTTGCCAACCTTGTTACCCTGGGAGTAGGAGAGGTGGCGTAGTTTCAGCAGTGTATATTCTTCGCAATTGTTATAGATTGCCTTGAGTTTCCCCCTTAAGGCAGTAAGAGTGCGTAGAGATCCCCTGGTGGGTGTGGTCTTGTGTTCCTTTTCAACAATTTCTAGTGCCGCTTCTAGACTTTCCCTCTCCTTAGTCCTTTGTTTATTTAGGGTCGAGTTCAGTTCTATGCATTTTCCACAGGTAATCGCTTTGAATGCGTCCCAGTTATTAAATACAGAGGTGTCCTCGGGTATGTTTAAACAAAAATATTCCGATATCGCCTCTCGGAGTTCAGTGCGCAGCACTCAGTATCTCGTGAGGGAGACCCCAGCTTAGGCAGATCGAAACTGGACAATAATCCGAGATGGTAAGAGGAAAGATCTTAGCCTCTCGAAGTGAGCCTAATAGGTTCTGGCTGATTAAAAATATTATCGAGCCAGGAATAGGTATGGTGTACATGCAAATAGAAAGTATAGTCTCTAGTCTGAGGGTATAGTGCAGGCCAAGTATCTCCAAGACCCAGGCCATGGATTGTAAGATCCGTGGAAAAAGAGCCCGTTCCTGTTCTATGTGATTGGGTGCTATCAAGGTCAGCCTGCCAGGTAAGATTAAAATCCCCTAATAGGATTGTCGGTCCTTCTGCGAATCCACTTATTTTATCTAGTAATGGATCTATGAAAGCCGTCAGTCTTATATTGGGTGCATACGTTGCGATAAAGGTGCATAGTCTACCCCTCAGATTACCCTTGATCATAATTATCCTGCCCTCCTATCTGCCTGGATGGCAGCCGGCTGGAATTTCGTAGAGTTGTGGAAAATAAGTGCGACTCCATCAGTGCTTGGTAGTTGCTGATGATCGGTATATAAGCGGTATCGTTTGTGTCGCAGTCTCAGCTCCTATGCTCTTCGGAGTTGAGTCTCCTGAAGAGCCATTATGTCAAAGTGATGATCTAAGAGGTATTTCCAGACTTTCTGTCTCTTTTGGGGCGAGTTGAGACCTCTAACATTCCATGATCCTATAGTAAGCGTCATCGTCCCATTGTTACCTCCTCCCCCGTGTTCTCAACCCCCATCTCTGAAATCGTGCCCCCACCCTCCGTGGGTGTTGTCGGATAACCACATTGACTCGTCTGATGTAATATCTATGCCCTGACTTGATCGCGGTTGCAGTTAAGAGTCCGATTGAGCCGCCACCATATTCAAAACCCTCCCCCCTCCCAACCAAAAGAGAAAAAATATAGACACCCCAACATTACCAACAGGAACTTGTGTCGGAGAGATGATGAGTTTCCGATTGTGGGCATAGCCACCCGTCTGGGCACTGTGGTGGATGGCGATACCGGAAGGCCCACCCCTGTTCAAAGAGAAAGGCAATCCCAGTCTTGACAAGGCCGCTAAGACATGACAGGGCTGTTGTGGCAGGGTCCCCGTGGGTCCGGGTGCTTTGTCCTTGGGTGAACCCTTCCTACGCATGACTGACTGTCATTGTGATAATCGTGTGGCCTTGAAGGATACTTGCCCACATCCAAAAGCTTTCAGACTGATCATCACTTGTGGCTGCCTCTTGGCCTCAAAGTCCATCGAGATGTGTTTCCGGTGTCTCAAGTTATTTCCATGGAATGACCCAGCGAGTTCTCGGGATCAATTGGCGGGAGGCCTAACAGTCTCAATCCTTCCTTTAAGTCGGTGATGTGTCGCTGCTTTTCTTTATATTCAAAACTCAAGCCAAATGGATATGTCCATCGATATCTGATATGGTCCTCGTGTAATTTCGACGTCCGAGGTCTAAACTGCTGCCGTCTCGCCAGGGTTGTGGACGCTAGGTCTTGGAAGATGCTGCACTTGTGTCCCTGGAATGAGCTATCGCCTTTTTTCCAGGCAGCCTGGAGGACCGTTTCTTTCACTTTATAAGAGTGGAACTTGAACAGAACATCTTGTGTCTGCCTCTTATCTCCAGTTGAAGGGCCTCCTACACGGTGTGCCCGCTCCAACTTGATCTTAAGAGTTTGTGGGCTGGTGATCTCCACGAACAGGCCCTCAAGGAAGGCCTCAAGATCCGATTCTTCAACTCCCTCCTCTAAGTCTTGAATCCGTATGTTGTCTCTCCGAGCCCTGTTCTCTAATTCTTCGGCCTTTAGTTGAGTCTGGTGCACTTGGTCTTGAAGATTTCGCAGCCCCTAGTGTGCCTCTGTAGTTTTCTTCTCTACGACGTGGGTCTGCGTTTCTAAGTCCACGACTCTCACACCCACTGAGTCGATGTCCTGTTGTATTGTGGCTAGTCGGCCGTTCAAATCCGATTTCAATTGCTCAATGGAAGCTTTAACGTCCTGACAAATATCTACACGGAGCTCCGTTTTAAAGTCTCAGAGAGACGCCATCACGTCTTCCTTTGTGAGGGCCATGGCGTCTGAAGAGTCGTCATGCTCTAGTAGTGGTCGTTTTTCAGTTGGCTGAAAGAAGTTGGAGACTATACTTGAGGCTTTGTTTGGGGTCTTCGGCGGCATAGAGACAAACCCTGTAAAGTCTCTCACTGCAGTCGGAGAGACAGCGGTTTCCCGTCGTGCCTATTATTTCCTTCGGTGACTTTGGTATCCGCGTTACACAGTGAGCGGCTACAACCTACATGCGATCGAACGTTGTTTGCAGGTGGTGGCACTATCAGATCATCCGTGGCTGGCTCACTTTATCGATTGACCCCTGCACACCCAGCTCCACACACTGCCCCCTCCAGAACAATGAGGTAGATATACTCTGTTTCCCCTAACTAGCTGCTGCTGGCAGTCTGCCATCTGCTAGGGATCCGTCAACACTGCAAGCTCTCATAACTCCGGATGTGTGTATTGTGGCGCAAGGACTCGCCCAAATCCATTACCCGGTGCCTGCTGTATGGGGTTCAGGACTTTCGTCGTGGTGCTCCTATGGTCAGAACGAATTCCCAGCTTGCTTGCACTGGCCTGAGTGTGTCAACATCTCCCTGCCTCTACCACGCATATCGCGGACGCTGTATCTCTTCTCACCTTGGGTATTCTCTTTTTGTGGAAGCGTGAAGGCATGCAGCCTGCATGTCTTACTTCTGCCACCCTCTGTTCAGCCTTATCAAGAAAGGCTGCTCACACTCTGAGCAATTGTACCCCCGTAACGGGTCTGTGTCTCACCCCGGCCGCCATTTTAGAGTCAGGCAAGGGGCTCTGAGAGGAGTCTGGGCGACGAGGGAGTCTTCTCGACATTAAAAACGGATCCCATCTGCAGGAGGCCTTCCCAACTAGTCCGCAGTCCCAGCTCACCAGACACATCGGGGTCCCCCGTCGCCGCAGCGTTTGGTGCCGGAGAGAGCGGTACCACCAGTCATTATTTGACTGAGTTTTTTTTTTAACTTTTTGTCTGTTTTCAAGTATATATCAATCTACAGGTGTATAGGGATGCCCGGTTTTAAGTTCTGCGCGGGCCTGTCCCCGCACGATGTCGGTGACGGACCCGCACCGTGAGTGTCTGTACTACCTGGGATGCGACCACGACTCCGAGTCGTGCCCCCACTGCCGGGCCATGGCTCCGAAAACTTTTGTGGGAGTGATCCCGAAAGTGTCTGGAGTCCCGGGAGTCAGTTCAGCGCCGTTCAAGGTCCCGGTCCCGAGGGAGGTTGAGGGACCGGCCGTGGAGCCATCACCATCATTCGAAGTCTTCACACTCTGAGTCAGGTAAGGCGAAGCACAAAAAGGCGAAGAGGTGTTGTCGCTCTTCGCCTTCCCCTAGCCGGTCGAGCGATGGGCTAAGGGTGCAGGTGGCGCCACCCCATTGGCTCCGTTGGAGCCTTCGCATTTGCTGATGGCCTACCCGTCCTCTCCGGGTCCATCGGCGACTCCGGCCCAGCTGCAGGAGTTCCTGTCAGCCATGGCGCATGTTTTCGGATCGTCCGGCCCTGCCGGTGCGCCTTCGGGCTCCGCAGGCCCATCTGTGGGTCCTTGTTCTTTGACACCTCCGTCTCCGGCCGCGACATCATCGACGACTCCGACGCCGAGGGACCCCGGCCCTCTACGACCTCCACCGGCATCAAGGTTGCCGGTGCCTGCCGCAGACCCGGCCTACGCCGTCCCCCCTCCCCAGCGTGGGACAGGTGCCCGAAGGATGTTGACCGACGCCATTTGGGAATTTCTTTCCCTTTGTCCACCCACCTCCGTATGTTCCGCCTGTTCCACAGGCTATGGAGGACAGGGAGGAATGGGAGGGGTCTGAGGACCCTCTCGCAGCCCAATGCGAGCTAGACCCGGACTGGGATGAGGATCCGGGGGATGCATGTGACCAGGATTATTCTCTGGAACCTGGCGCACTGTCTCCTTCTACCGTGGCTATGGAGGATGGTGGATCATATTCTGTTGCATAGGGCTGCCGAGGCTCTCCACCTCGAGCTCCCTACTGTAGCCGTCAGGACTAACCTCCTGACAGAGGTGCTTCGGCCAGCTTCTGCTTCTACGGAGCCCCAGCTGTCCTTTAATGATGCACTCTCAGACGTTCTTTTGGGCACCTGGTCCAGACCCAACACAGGGGCTCGTGTGGACAGGAACGTGGTCCTACGCCATCGCCTGGCCCCGGGTGACCCCGTTTTTCTCACCCAACACCCCACCCCCGAGAGCTTAGTTGTCCAAGCCTCTGCGTCCCCAAGCACATTCCCTTACGCACCTCCGGGCAGGGAATCCAAAAAACTGGAGCAGTTTGGTAAGAAGATTTTTACTTCCGCCAGTTCAGGCATGCGGTCTGTGAACACCCCATGTCTCTTGAGCTGTTATTCCCATTCTGTGTGGGATACGGTTGCGTAAGTGCTGCCTCAGTGTCCGGTGGAGGCTCGGACAATACTTTCCCAAGCCAAGTTCACCATCCGTTTTGGTTTTGACACTGCTGACACGCTGGGCAGGGTGATTTCAACGACAGTGGCGCTACGTCCCTCACGCCTGGCTGAGGATGATTGGCTTTTCTGGGGATGTCCAGAACACGTTGATGGGCATGCCCTTTGATGGCACTCGCCTGTTCGGCGATAAAGCATATTGCGCGTTGGAACGTTTTAAGGACTCACAGGCTACGGCCAAGTCCTTAGGCATTTCGGTCACTCGCACTGCTTCCGCTTCTGCTTTTCGCTCCTTTTGTAGCCAAGGAAGGGGCGCCCAAGCATGTTAGTTTCAGAGCCATAGGCCTGCGCAGCAACAGTCTCAGCGTAGCCGTGGACTTGGGAACCGCTGTTACTTGACGTTCCTCAGGATTGGTTTGATGCTTGGAATGGTCCACCTCTTGATCTAACCAAGCCTAATAGCCGTAATGGCACAGGTCAGTGGAAGGATTAAGCGGGGAAAGGAAAGGAAGGGAACAGCAGGGAGGGAGATCTGAAATGACAAATACAATCATATATTCTTTATACTGAAAGTTCTATTGTCACCACACAAGATATGCTAATGTAATGTCCTCTCCTATACCTGTAACAAAAAAGAACGGCACTGGTAGAAGAAGATACTTCCATACATGACGTGCCTTCTGCATGGTAATACCACGTGTTGTACTATAGCTGCAGTGGAAAATAAACATAAAAGAAAACACACTATGAGTATGAATTCATATGTAAGAAGAAGATTTAAACACACCAATGATAAAGGATAATGACTTGCTAAGACCTACCCTTTCCTCAACTTCAATTCACATCACAGGGATAGAGCGTAGACCATACCACTCGTCTACACCCCTGTTAAAATAGTGTCAAAACAACCCATGAGAAATTACCAAAATGCTCAAAGTCGGTATTTATTAAACAGAAAAAGAAAGTGCTAGGTAATAAAGAATTCCACAAGAGGGTTACTTCACCCTGTGAACAGTTCTAGTATAAATGTTGAACACAAGGTAATCCCCAGTATAAAACGTTCCGCGGAAAACGTCAATACAGACATATCCCAATCCAAAGAGAAAAAGGTTACTGACTTTGGTATGTATGTTGAATCTCTGTCCCCTACAGAGCCCCGGCTGACAATACCGGGCAAAGGTACCTCGAGCCTGAATACCGTCCTCCACACGAGCAGCAAGCTCACCAGTGGAGGATGCAGATCGAATACACAAAAGCGCAATACCGTCCTCCGCGAGCTGTAAACTCTCCAACGAAGGACGCGACTGGGTAACGGCCGAAAATGCTGATCGAATACACCTAGGCGATAAATCACCTCCGCACGAGCAGCCGCTCAACCAATGGAGGAGGTAACGCCTATAACCATAGAGCGAGGAACGAGAGTTTTGGTGCAAAAGGCACCCTTATCAGACGTGCATCCAGACTCTTAAATCCAACACGAACCTTGGTGGAAGAATTTCCGACGCTAAGCCGGGTTCACCTACTTTCTATATGGGCTGTCTTTGCTGCGTCGTACCTGACTCGCAAGGCACCATGGGAGTTGTAGTCTTCCCCGGGTGACACCGCTGTTCCGGGCACAACTGACACGCTCTAGCTGCCAAGTTGGTGCGCCCGAGTCCGGCGCTTGTAACTCCCGCCGAGGCGAGTCATGGGGCCAGCGCGCTGGTCAGTCCACCACCCCCCCCCTGCAGCCACTGCCTCCAAACCTTCCTAGTCCGGTGTTTCAGAACCACCAGACGCAAGTGGGTGGCAGGATTCGCCATTACCTCCACCACTGGCGCACCATCACAAGTGGGTTCTGCAACTTGTCCGAAGGTGCTACTCCCTCCCCTTTGAGATCACCCCTCCCGCCATGCCACCCCATGTCGGGGGATCACTTGACACTTCTCCAGCAGGAAGTTACAGCCGTTTAGGCCAAGGGGGCCATAGAGTGCGTTCCGATGCCAGAAGTAGGTCATGGTTGTTACTCCCACTACTTCTTGGTTCCAAAGTAGGACAAATGCCTACGTCCTATCTTGGACCTTCGGGATCTCAATCGCTTCCTCCGAAAGGAGAAGTTCAATAATGCTCACACTAGCTCAGGTCTTGTCTGCCTTCGACCCGCAAGACTGGTGGGTTACGTTGGACCTGCAGGACGCTTATTTTCTTATCCCCGTCCTGCCGGCCCACTGGTGTTACCTGCGATTCATGGTAGGGCAGGAGCATTTTCTGTTCACCGTGCTCCCCTCTGTAAGTAACCTTCTGTAGGTAGCATTTCTGTAGGCACCAACCATTTGCTGATTGCTCCTGCAAGGCTCAACCTTCTTACCAGAAGATCAACCTGCTTTGTATGCCTAAGAAAAACTGCAGTATCATTCTACAGGGCTGAATACAAAACCTAAGCTGCTTGTGTTTTCCCGGCTGTCTGAAGGACTTGGGTATTCTGCGGTGATCATCAGTTGATCATAGACTAGCTCCAAAGAAACAGGGCAAGCTTGACGTTTTACGGTACAGTAGCGGTGTTAGGCATGTCCGCTGGAATAGGTCATCTCTCTTTGAAATAAGGGGCGAATCAATCGAGATAGGGATGAAAGTGCATCCTGGTAATGTAAAAGAGTGACGTGGTGTCTGGGAATTTCCTTGTCTTATATTGCTACAATAGAAGCGTCAGTGCCAGAAAGATAGCACTGAATTTGAGAATGTTCATATTAAGTGACCTCACTGATGTAGAACAATGATCATGGGCCAGCAAAAGGCCCGAAGTGCCTCCAAATCCATGCTTTGAGGAATTTGATGTTATGGAGATCTCTGGTGGGAGGAAGAGTCCCAATAGCAACACTAATGGGACCCCTCTAGGTTAAATCTGACCAGGGAAAGGAGGGGAATAAGAAGACCAGTAACAAAAACTATTTTCCCTCAATGGCCACAATATTCAAATATGGGTATACCTCCAATATTTATTTCAACATAGGTGACAAACAACCAACAATCTCATTTATTTTCTTAAAGTATTAAAGTTTTATTTATTATTTTAAAGTCCTCATTTCTTTTATGCTTATTTTTCCTTATATTTTCTCAAAGATGAAACATACATTTTTATAGTAAGAACTTTTTTTTAAATATTTAGTACAAGGACAATTTCATAGTTTAATACAGAATATACACAAAAAAATCACTCCACGCAAATAGTTATTCCCCTGGTAACTGACCATCCATCCTCACATACTCACACATTCATACCATCACCACAGTCATAACTACAACCTCTGAAAAGAGGAAACTGAAAACAAATTGACAGGGGCACCCTGCCAATTTGTGGGTCTCAGTACACTGTATGAGACCTCGCACTGGTCAACGCGCGTTTCGGCGGCACTAGGCCACCTTCGTCAGGACCTCTTCCAGATACACAACCTCATATACCCAGGGGATCTGTAAAATATGATAAGTACAGTCACCACAAAGTCCAGAAGGGAAGCATAACATTTTTTTAAACACCAACATTTTTTGACATTGCTAAGACCTAACATGGACTACCCCACGTGACCAACCAACATTAAAAATTTTCATCAAGCAAGCTTGCACATAAGGAAGGAGGCAAGAACAGAAGAAAGACAAATTTTATAAAAGAAAAAAAGAGAGAAAAGGGTAGGGTTTCATAGTATAGTCGCCAAGGTAACTAATCCTTGGTCCTCTAAGTTCATTTATCACTGTTACACATGATCTAGATTCATAATTTACGTTGAATTACTTACATTAAAAAACACACAAGTGACTGATTCTGTTTGTATTAGGAAAGTTCAGTAGTTTGGCTCTGTGTAATTTCTTCTGTATATTATTGGACCAGAGAAATTCAACTTGGCCCCCTGAGAATCAAGGAACCAGAATATTAAATCAGTGATCTCTGTTTCCTACTTAATTTAAGGAAAAGGCTTCTTATATCCAAATATGTCTTACCCCTAATGGTACTGTTATGGAGGGGTCCTATAGCTTTTCTTCATATGGTAGTACCCAAATTTTTCTTCAGCTAAAGAAGGTAGAACAAGTTACAATGAGTTAGAAATTTGTGCAGAAACTCCAAAAAAAGACAACAAAAAGTGGACCATATCCTAATGAGGACAATAAATTGGACCCACCTCTTTTATGTGTACTATTTCCTAGGAGGATATCGGTCACATCTGTCTTGGGTTACTGGCTTTCACAATGGGCTGTGGGGTTGTTCCTCCTAGTGTGTATACAGCACCTGTCATGCAGAGACACGATATCTAAGAACACCTAATATGCGATTGAATCATATAAGCAAACTAGACTAACGCCTAATTATATCAACAATAGTTACTCCTTCATGACACGGAGGAAAAGTTGAGGGTAATGCGAACCCAAAAGCACATGTTCACGTCGACGACACTCAAGCAGGTAAGGAGGTGAAAACATTAAGGCTTATAAGTGAGGTCACATTTTAGTGACCAACGTAAAAAGCGGGGGCGATACAGATATAATATTCTCTCTAATACATATCCCTGTTACACGCTCAATCCCACGTACGTATCGACGGCCGCTCAGATAGAATATTGCAGCATCATTAACTAATAAGTGCTCAAAGACGGGTCTTTAAGAGAAGGAGCTATATGCCCAAGGGTATCCATTTAGCAATGCTATGTTTATAAAGGTAGCCCCGCGCCGGAAGTCACGGGGCTCGGTATAACCCGATATGCAAATGCACACCGCAGATATTTAAACTTACTTGAAAATAATGTAGACGCCAGCCTGAATATCCTCCTGCTACAAGTCACGATCCAGAGTACCGGCTGCCGAAGAAGTCGTATATTTAAAGGTTCGCGCCACCTCTCAGTTCTCGCGATGGTTCCCCCCAACATGCGATCTTGTAAAGCCCCAAAAAAATAGAGTGAGAAAGAGGACTAACGTGTTGCCATATGTTCTGAGGGTTACTACCACTAGCGGCCGCTTTTACAAAGCCGAGTACCCAGATGTCGATCAAACAAAAAAGTGAGAGGGAGGGAGGGCAGGTAAAAGGGGGAAGTCACTCTACTACCTCAAATCCGCGGTCCGTACCACAGCGCGATTGGAGGTCACTCTCCAAGGGGCAATCTCAAATGAATAAAATTAAATAAAGATAGGACTCAAAGTCACCATTTATAAAGATGTCATCGATAACATAATATCGTAAATACAGTATGAAAAGAGGATCATTTTAATAAATTCAAAATTGATGGCAAAACTTACTTTCTTCTCAAATCTTAATTTGTGCTGAAAGGGCACACGCCCTCAGAATAGAGCGAAGTACACATGAATAGTCAGAATACATCGTCAGAATTGGCTATTTCTCGATACAGTGTCCAAAAAAAGGGTTGGTGAAAACATACAATGAAGCGATTTTCACATGACTGGTTACAGAAACCGATGCAGCCCCTCCTAACTAGACAAGCAGAGTAACTATTAACAGAACACCAATCTGGAGCGAAGTAATAACTGTGTCTAAGCTAGTTTTATTTTGTAACATACCAAATTATTTCTTCATTTAACCCATGTTTGACACAGTCTAGATGGTAAAGCCAGAAAGTTTCCCGTTTTTCGCGAACGGGTTCTGCTAGTTGGCCTGGTTTCGCTCGCACTTTCTCTAGAATTGACCACTTGAATTCTTGTTCAGTATGGGTCATATCTAAACAATGTTGAACTAGTGGTGCAGTCAATTTCTTAGTTTTGACTGCAGATTTGTGTTCACTAAAGCGCGTACGGAACTCACGGCCGGTTTCTCCCACATAAGCCAGCCCGCACGGACAGAACAAGATGTATATGATGTTACTACTGCGACAGTTAGTTAACTGTCGCAGTTTGATTTCTTTGCCATTGTATTCAATCCTGTCTGATGTGACCGCTGCATCACAGGCGTGGCAAGACCCACACCTGTGATTCCCCAGTATGGCCGTGTATGGACCAACATATCCTTCAGATTCCTATTTCTTCTATAGGCATGGGTGGCGGCATGGGGGGAATACACTCATCGGAATTCAGTATTTTCTAGTTCTTATTTATCACATTTCTGATTTTATGATTCAGTGTCGAGTGGTTTATGACACATGTGATACGGTTGTGGTCCAAACGCTTCGATCCCTGTAACAATGCTTCTCTATTATAGTACTTCGCTCTTTTATAAGAGTGGCGTACAAGACGGTGGGGGTAACCTCTCTTTAATAGTCCCTACATCCGAGTACTAAACCAAACCTTGGAACTTAACACGACAGACAAAAGGAAGCCAATTCCTACAAGGAGCTGGTCTTCTATGATTCCAGCAACCTAGGCTAGCTACAGCCTGAACAATGGCATTTTGAATTCTCTGAAACTTTCTCTATATACTTGCAGAGGCTGCAACAAACAAAGAGCAACAATTGTCAGTCACCAGTGATCCAACAATTGCAATTTTATTTCTGATTAAAGGATGTGCCGACTTCTGTTTGTCTTGCATCTTTCCAAATTAACAGTGGTGGGCAGCTTAGATTTGATGACTGCCACTACGAGGTTCGCTGTGCTTGAAAGCTTGACTGTTAAAGATCTAATTCCTTGAAAAAAAATATTTTTATTGTATTTTATGCAGTTAACATAAGAACAGCAAAACAATTTCACACGTTTTTGTGGCACATATATGGTTGTTCAGTGTAATCAAAATATTCCAACACAGCAGATATTATGACCACCCCTTACTTTAGTCCAAGTTTCTGAAGTGTCTCCATTGACCCACTATTTTATCAAGTGTTTAGGGACAACAGGCCTTTTACACTGTTTTTGGCCTGCATATACCAGTTCATTCATATCTTCTAAACCAACACGGGTGGAGGCTCTCCACTCACTCAGCGTTGACGTATATCTTTCCTAGTAACAATGAGAGCACATTACCGGACAGAAATATATACTTTGGCAGAGTTTTATTACCCCCACCAATGTACCCAACATGGGCAACTTCTATTCTATCACCAAATGTTTCTGCATGATCTTTAAAAATGGATCGGCCCACCTTTACCCAAAATGGAAGTACCAAGGGGCAATCTCAAAGGGTATGTAAATGTGTCCCCCCAATGGCCGTATCCCTGTGCCACCTTTCATTATCTGCCTTCCCCATCCGTAATATCCTGGTTCTGCTATAGTATTCACACTGTCTTTTTTTAAGCTGGCCTAGCCAATACTCCACCTTAATGGCAACCTTTCTTTAACCCCTTCCATGCTGCTGCGATTCTGTGCCTGTGCGGCAGAATCACGAGTGGGCAGGTTTATGACGGCCCCCAGCCGTCATCAGCACACGAGCACCGTAGTGCATGACGGCTGGGGGCCGTCATCAGCATGGAAGGGGTTAATGTCTGCTCATCTCACCCCAGTCTTTATCAGCCAGAATCCCCAGATCACATTCCCTTTTTTTAAACTTTTTATTGATCACTACTTCCAAATATTGCGTCAGGCATACAGTTTCTACACCACTTATACAGTCTTTTCTGTTTTTCTCCCCCCGTCAACTTGAAACATATGGCTCAGTGTCCTCATAATACTTAGTCTATACAAATCGTCCGCATCAGCCCGAACAGCTCTATATACAGGTGGTAAATCTTTACAAGTAAATGCAAGCTGTTGATGCTCAATCAGTTCTCAGCGTGTATACATCCATGACTTCATAAGTAAAGGCGTCGCCAGTCTCTATCCCTCTCAACCCCCCCCCCCCCCCCCCCCACCCCGTTTCGTACGTCTCCTGACATCTCTGCACAGGCCATGGCATCTCCCCGGGTCTAGTGGTCTCTGAGAACTGACTTATCTAAATAAGTGTGATCATCATCCTCTGGCCATACTGTGTGCATCCTGAGCCATTCTCCATTCGTGGACCCACCTCCCTCACCCAGCCATCCCTATTACGCAGTCCCCATCTGGGAGGGCATCAAGTCCATGTCCTCCAGCTCCAACAGAATCTGTTCCCACTCCTGTGCTATTGGGTTTTTCTGTAGCCCTCGTTCCTCCTCCCTCCTGAGTATTGTACCTTCAGCCCCACCCCACTTCAGTACTTCGGACCGCCATACCTCTACAGTCGGAGGTCGTGCAGATTTCCACCTCATAGTCAGTGTCCTGACCGCCAGTAGTAATGCTAAGTCCATGAACTTCAGTGGGGCCCTACGACCTTTAGGTCTTTTCCTGTGTCCCAGCAAGCACGGCAGCGCCCCCTCTGGTATCTGCATGCCCGTGACAGTGTAGAGGATGTGTCGTACCTGACCCCAATAGCCGTCTATGCGTGGGCAGGACCATAACATGTGGAGAAGGCCAGCCTCCTCCGCATGACACCGGGGACAGCAATGGGAAGAGGCAGGAAACATCCTGTGCAGCCTTGTGGGGTAAGGTATGCCCGATGTAGTAACATGGCTTGGATAAATTTAAACTTCACATTCCTGGACACCCTTGTAGGGTATTCCATAACAACCTTCCATGCCCCATCTGTCATGTCCTCCCCCGTGTCTAACGTCCACGTGGTCCTGAGGGGAGTAAGGGACATAGCAGCGTGTTCCCTAATGCCAGTGTATAACCACCTCACAAGATGACCCCCAGTTCCCATGTAATGTACTAGGGGCACTAGCTCATGTTGCTCCGGTCTGCTACTCTGTGGGGCCCATGTAGTACGTATGTAGTGTGTGACCGTGGCATGCAGGAGGTATAGTCGTGGAGGGGCTCCCGTGGCCTGCACAAAGGAGGCGTGGTCTAACAACGCGTCATCTCCAAACAAATCGCCTACTCTGTCTACCCCCGCATCCGTCCAAGGCCGTAATCTCCTGTGCGTCAACCGGCCTTGTGGTGTTGGGATCCCCAAGAGGGGGATGTTGTCGGCGTACGATGGGGCCGATGACGTGTATGCCAAAGCTTTCCTCCAACATATCAGGGCGGTATGCAGAAGAGGGTGGCAGTCTAAGGGCACTTTGGCCTTGGGAGGTAGTAATGAGTGCAATTCCCCACGCGCCAGCCGTTCATCGTTGAAGTCGATTTCGTGCAGATGTCTACCCGCCACCCATCTTGATAGCCATTGTAATTGGCTCGCGTAATAATAACCACGAAAGTCTGGTACACCCCGGCCTCCACGCCTGATTCCCAGTTGAAGTTTGTTTAGGCTTATTCTCCGCCTGCCAGAGCCCCAGACTAGGGTGGTCAAGAGTGTATTCAAATTATCAAATATGGTCTGTGGGAGGAGAACCGGTAGATTTACAAAATAATAAAGTAATCGGGGAAGCATGACCATTTTAGATATGGCAATCCTACCCATGACGGACAGCGGCAGAGATGTCCAGAATTGCACACTACTTCGTAGGCCAGCAATGGTCCGCGAAATGTTGCCATCGATCTGGTCCTCCGGCCGTCTATAGACCCGTATGCCTAAATATTTAAACGTATCCTGCGCAGTCGGGATTTGGGAAGTGCCAAATAGTAAGTGGGTTGCTGTTGTCCCTCCTGGAAGTAAAACCCCACCGACTTCGCCGGGTTGATCGCCAGTCCCGACATGTCTGCGAACCGGGTAAAAATGGTTGCTAAGTCCGAGTGATCCTCCTCCAGATCCCGAAAATACAAAAGGATATCGTCGGCGTAAATTGATATCAAATTGGGTGTGCCACCGACGAAGATGCCTCTCTCAGCCATCCCGGTCCGGAGGGCGATCGCCAGAGGTACGAGGGTCAAGACAAACAACAGGGGCGACAGTGGGCAGCCCTGTCGAGTGCCAGGATATATGTTATAACTAGAGAAGACGTGTCGACCCGTGCTCGCTCAAGCTGTCGGGTGTGTGTACAACAGCCGGATCCATCGTATCAGGGAGTCGGGGAGACCAAAGCGTTGCAAGACCTCAAACATAAACCCCCAGGACAGTGAGTCGAAAGCCTGGCGGAGGTCCAGAGCGACACAGCTGGCCCGAGGTTAAGTCGGCGGCGTCGCGGCCATGAGGAAATGGAGTCTCCTTGTGTTCTGGGACGTACTTCTCCCCGGCAGGAATCCGCACTGATCCGAATGAATCAAGGCCTGAAGATGGGACTGTATCCGCAGAGCTAAGGCTTTACTAAGTATTTTATACTCCGTAGAGAGCATTGAGAGGGGTCTGTAATTGGTGAGGTCAAGGGCGTCCCGGCCAGGCTTGGGGATCGAGATAACTGAGGCCTGCATTGTCGTTTCAGGCAGGTGACCAAGTTCATATGATTCTTTATAGATGTTCTCCAGGATAGGGACCAGGGTCTCAGAATATGACTGAAAAAACTCTACCGGCAGACAGTCCTGTCCGGGAGTCTTACCCCGGTTAAGGGATCGGATGGCTAATTTTATTTCCTGCTGCGTGATGGGTCCGTCTATCCCCGTCTGGTCCACTCGGGACAACACTGGGAAAGGCAAGTCTTTCAGGAAGTCCATCATCGCTCCACGGTCCTCCATGGGGGGGGGGGGGGAAGCATAAAGCGTGCTAAGGGGATCTCTAAAAGCGTCATTATTGGCCAATTGCGTAGTTATCAGCTCACCCGCGCTATCCCTAATCCGTGTGATCATTGGTGTCTCGGGGCAGTCTCGTACCAGCCGGGCCAGTAAAGCACCCGATCTGTCTGAGTCGGCCTGTTGTCGTCTCAGGTAGTCTTTGTAATCAATAACTCGCAAAGTTTCCAAGAGTTCGGCGTGCTCAATATTACAGTCGTAACTCTCCAGCGCGACCATGGTTCTCACCCATTGCCGATTCTAGCGCCTGTAGGCAAGTCTCTACATCACACAGCTTCCTGTGGATCTCCTGCCGGGCACCTACCACCTGACCAATGACCGCCTCCTTATCACAGCCTTCATGGCGTCCCACACAATCAAGTTAGAGGTCGCCGAGTCCCAGTTGTCCCGAAAGTAATTGTCGAGGGTGTCCGACAGGGAAGTACGGAAAGGGGCATCCTCCAGCAGTGCCGGATTAAGTCTCCAGGTGGGCACCGGAGATGGTACCCTCCCCCAGTGTAAGTAGAGTGTCAGAGGCCTGTGGTCGGAGAAGGTTTTAGCCAAATAGTCAGAGGACGTGCATTTAGACACCAAGGACTTAGAACACAAGAATCTGTCCAACCGGGTATGCAAGTCATGAACCGGGGAGTAGTAGGAGTATTCCCTGTGTGTCGGGTAGAGTGTGCGCCATGTATCTGTCAGACCCCAACCCTGCATCCATGTCCTAAACGAGTCTGCTATTCTATGGACACCTGTCGCCTGGTGGGGGGGGTGCGACCTATCAAGGGCTACGTCCAGTACCATGTTCCAGTCTCCCCCTAGAATCCAAGGGATATCCCTCCCAGTCAGCCAATGCTCGCCCCACCCTCGCAAGGAATGTGTTGTGATCAAAGTTCGGGGCAGATACGCTACCCAGAACTACGAGTGAGCCGTCCAATTCACCTTTCACTAGGATATACCTACTCTGGTCGTTGACCCTCCTGTCCAGTTCAACAAAGGGGGTACCGTACCTCACCCAAATGGTAGCCCCCCTGGAGAAGGCGGAATATGTCGTAGAGAACACAGTCCCCCTCCACTTTTTCCGCAGTGTGAGTGTCTCAGTGTGCGTTAGGTGGGATTCCTGGAGGAATACGATGTGGGCGTGCTGTCGGAGCAAGTATGCATGCACTCTGTGTCGCTTTTGTATGGCACCAAGTCCCCGCACATTCCAGGTGGCCAGCCTATACTTCCCTACAGTGTCTGCCATGGTCGATTATACATGTCATAAGAGACTGTGCCCGTAGCCAGAGCACAAATTCTAACGGTTATAAGCCAGGAGACGTACTTCGACCCACTCCAACCCCGAACTTTTGTGGCGCAGCTAAAGAACAGTGCTGTGCCGAACCATGTAATGTAAAACATAACAAACCAAACAACGGTGCATTCCCCATTGGGGGGTGGCATAGCTTGTACCTTGTCCATCAAGTCTAACAGTGTTACGCTGTCGGCTCAACAGCGCCGCCGGGGAAGTCTGTGCATGGGCTATATGTCTCAACAACCTCCTTAGAGGAGTAGGGAATAAGGGGGTGGGGGGGGAGATCAAGGGGGAGGGAAAGGGAAAAAGAGGGAGGGGGGTTCCCTTGCTCGCGCATCCCTCACATTCCATACATACTTGATGGTCTTAGTTCGAAAAGGCCAGAAAAAGCCAAACCATAGAGTCCAGTCATTAAGAGTCGAGCCCACATGTCTAAGCTTGTAGTCCCCCTCCCAGTATCGTAGGAGGTAGCGCCTCCCAAGGCAATAGGTGCCCGCACCCCTATCAAGCATCATCAAAAGGATATCAGTAGGAGACAAAGGTTTTTCAGGGCACTCCGGGTTGGGCCCTCACTTCAGACCATTGTCCAGCATTTCGTCCGCCGCTCTCGACGTCCCCGTCGGGAACAGTATCACGCTGTGTTCTGAGTCTGAGTGTGGTGTACTGTCTTCCGTATCCGTGTTAATTAGTTCTGGTTCGTCGCGGAAAGAGCCCACCATGGTGACCGCTGTCATCTGATCTTCTCTTTGTTGTGCGATAGAGGGCTTGCGTCGTCTGGGTTGCATCAACGTTGCAGATGAAGCTCTCCCTCCGCAATCCGAGCCGCTCCCAGACCTGCCAGACGCCCTCTCCTGAGTCGCCTCAACGCCCGTCACCTCCTGCCATTCCTCTGCGTCAGTAGGGCTCTCGAAGAAGTGGGCCTTGTTGTCGTGGATGATCTTGAGGCGGGCCGGGAATAACAGGGCGTACCAGAGGTTAGCCTTCTGGAGCCTTTTCTTGACCGCAAAGTAGGACGACCTTTGTCGTTGCACTTGATTTGTGTAGTCCGGGTATAGTGAGATTCGTTGGTTCTCATATTCAATGAGCGATTTCTCCCGGGCCTTCTGCAGGAGCATGTCTCTATCCCGGTAGTTCAGGATCTTGACTATCCATGGTCGCGGTAGCTGTCCTGCTCTAGGCCTCCCCGTAGGGATCCGGTGTGCCCGCTCCATGCAGAAGAACGGCGACAGTCCCTCCGGGGCGACATGATCGCGGAACCACTGCTCCATGAACTCCGTTGCGTGGGACCCCTCACTGCGTTCCGGAAGCCCAATGACGCGGATGTTGTTCGTCGATTACGCCCTTCGGCATCCTCCACACGGTCCATGAGAGTCGTCACTTGCTCCTGCAGTTGCTTGATAGAGGTGGTGTGCTCTGCCACCGTCTGAGACAGCTCCGCCAACTTTATCCCCTGGTCCTTCACCCTGTTAGCCAGCTTACCGTGGTCAGCCTTTAACAGAGAGAGATTCGTGGTGAGGGCGCCCAGCTGGGTTTCCATGGCCAGGCGAGAGTCTCTGATCTCTTGGAGGATCAAGTCCAGCTTGTCAGTCTGCTGATCCCCGCCGGAGGCTTGGTCAAGGGGGGATAGTACGAAGCCGTCCTGCGCAGCCCCCGGGGCCGGGCCCGTGTTCGCCGGGCCATCCCTCTCATCCAGCGCCCGAGCTCCCTTTCGGACCATGGTTGCCTCAGTCCGGCTCGGCCAGCCACCGGGCGCGGTCGTCTGTGCGGGGGACACTCCTGGCAATTCCTTGTCCACTCTAGGCGTCCCACTCTCGCCGGATCGCTAGGCGTTATAATCACCTCTCTCCTTCTCCCACACTCCGCGGCACCGCACTCCGCAGGCCCCCACAAGGCCGCAGCACGAAAGTCCAGGCGGCTCCGGTGTCCCCCCGGCGTCTCCCAGCGGCGTGCACCGTCTCAAAGGTCAACCTACAGGTCACAGCAGCTTCCTCAGTGGCCCCGGCTGCCCCCAGAGGACCTCGAAGTCATGGGGAGGGAGGTCAGGTTGCGCGGGGCCCGAGGGAACAGAGAGGTAGAATCTGGGATCACCCTCAGGCAGTGGCCTGCTCTCGTCTCCACACCCCCTGCCGGTCAAGCGAGCAGGGTCAGCACCTTCTTCCCCAGCGCCCCGCCACACGTTGCGGTATAGGGGGTAGGTCGACCAACTTCGCGTCCTCCGGATCCTCTCGCGCCGATCGCCAAGGTCAGGGGTGAAGCCGGCCGTCTGGCCTCCACTCCGGAAAGTGGGACACAATGCTGCCCGGTGGGCCGGCAGCCCGGCGGTGTCTCGGTCCGCGCCACCCGGTCCCAAAGGGCGCTGGCAGGGGGGGGGGTGTCCGGTGTCTCCCAATGGCAGCAGTTGCCCCCGTCGGCAAAGGCGAGAGGAGAGGGGGATGTAGGGAGACCACTCAGTGGGGGGGGCGCCCCACGGAAGGCCCAGCTCACTATGCCCCTCGGTAGTCACCAGCTCCACACCCCGCTTCCAAAGTCGCCGCCCCAGGAACCTGCTCCAGCCGTAGCCTCATTCTCTCCGTCACAGGGTCTGTCGGCCGTCCGCCATTCAGGTTGCGGCCTCGGCCGTCTCCGGGTCGCTGCACAATCAGGACCGCCAGGCCACCAATAGGTCCTGCCGATGGGTCGGCCGCCAGGCAGGCCAGCAGGATTCCGGGCGCCTGACCTCCGCGGCACTTCCTGTCCGCCGCGTCCGGAGCCTCTCAGTGCTTCCTCCTACGCCAGGCCCCGGCTGACCGTGCAGGGGAAGGCCTCCCTCGTCGCAGCCGCGATCTCCGGCCGCCGGTGTTCCCCGATCCTCGGAAGCGCTCCGGAGCCACCGCAGGTCCCCACGGCACAGGGGCTACAGGTTTCAGTCGGAGTGTTGGCCCCCCAGAGGCCCTAGCAGAATGTAAAATCCCCGGCGGCACCGGAGCTCTAACAGTCTCCGTCCGCCATCGTGGCTCGCTAGCCACGCCCCCCCCAGTTCACATTACTATTTGCCCACAGTGTATTGAGGGAGGAAGTTGAAGTAAAGAAATTTGTATAGCGCTCGGTCACCGTGCGGTTTCATGGCGCTGGGGACGTGGACCTGGAGAAAAAGAAGAGAGACAGCTAGGGAGAGAAAGCTTGAGAGAAAAGGAAAGTCTTCAAGGCTTTACGGAAATCAAGATAAATCGAAGTGGCTCTGATAGACAGGGGGAGAGAGTTCCAAAAGATCGGGGCTAAGGTGGAAAAAATCAGGCCACCGGATCTCTTCTTTTTGAACCGGGGGACAGAGAGCAGAAACTTAGTGGAAGAGCGAAGCTCGCGGTTGGGTATATAGGCTTTGATACGAGAATTAATAAAGGCAGGTGTGGTACCAGCCAGGGCCTGGAAGATCATGTAAAAAGAGCACGTTCTCGGATGGGGAGCCAGTGTAGGGTTTTTAGAAGGGGAGTGACATGATGAGATTTGGGAAGTTTATAGAGTAAACTGGCTGCGTGGTTTTGAATGAGTTGCAGGCGATGGCGGTCATAGGCTGGGATGCTAGAGTACAGAACGTTGCCATAGTCCAATCGAGACATGACCATGGCCAACAGAATAAGCTTGAGAGCTGAGAAGGAGAAAAAACGGGAACTTTTGCAAATTGTGCGGAGGGTTAGGAAACAAGAGGAAAACACAGTGCTGACTTGGGAGTGCAGAGTAAGTTTGCTATTGAGCTTAATTCCTAGAGTTTTTACAGATGGAGAGGGTGAGGAAGGGGTACCGAGGATAGAGGGCCAAAACAGAGGTGACCAGGGGCTGGAGCTGCCACCTGTAGGTACCAACTCGGTCTTATCAGGGTTTAACTTAAGGTGATTGCAGTCCATCCAGTCCCTGATAAAAATCATAACCGTCTGGAAATTGTGAATAGAGGAAGAGGATAGCTTAAAAATCAGTTGGAGGTCATCAGCATAATTAAATACTGTGACCTCCATTTGCTGCAAAGCAAGAATAAGAGGGAAAATGTAAAGATTGAAAAGGATGGGGGAGAGGGATGAGCCTTGGGGCACCCCACAGCTGATGTTCCGCAGGGGTGCAGAGAAGTCCTCCAGCTGGACGGCCTGGGTGCGGTTCTGCAAGAACGAAGTGAGCCAGGCCAGAGCTGGTCCCCCAATACCGTCCTGAGATCCTCGGTGGCGGTCGCTCCCCACGCTGCTCCCTGCCCTGACCCAGAAGCTGGTATCGTAGCACGAGACTGCCAGATCGCTCTTTGCTTGTAACCAATAGCGCATAGCTCGCATTACTTGTGCTTTAGTTTGTGCCTTGGTTATTGAATAAATTATCGTAGCGCCATATTGCTGTATAATTGTACCACAGCGCTATACTGCTAAAGTGCGCAATAATCACTGATCAATTTGCTGCCTTGACGGTATAATCGTTTTGTGCCCGATTGTGCTTGTGCCATTGCCCTTTGCCATTTCCACTGCCATTGTGCTCCAATCTCGTCGTGTTAGATTTTGGCTTGCAGCCATCTTGTAGTTTGTTGTTGTGACTCCCAGCCCAGCTCTCTCCGCCCCGCTCCCGCCTCCCAGCTGCTCCTCCCTCGCCCCTCCCCACTCCACCATCCACATATGACAGACGCAATCGCGCACTGCGGTCGCGCCCCCTGCGCGCCGAAGGTGCGCCAAAGGTAAGCCCGTCTACGCCCGTCCGCGCCTGGACCGCGCCCAGCTCCAGACCCCCTGGTCCTCGCAAACCCCACTCCTCCCGCACAATGTATGATGTCGCTACCCTCCTTGCCCTTAACCCCGGATGCACACCACAATGCTGCGAAGCGGCCCCAGGACACACCCATGGTCCATTCGCCTGCCACTCCTGCTCATTCGCTTGCACCAGTACCCACACCAAACCTACCTCCAAACACAGCTCCAACTCCAACCACCTGAAGTGCATCCTGCTGAACACCCGCTCGGTCCACAGACACGCCACTGAACTCTGGGACCTACTCGACACTGAATCGCCGGACGTCGCCTTCCTTACAGAAACCTGGATGAACGCCTCATCAGCACCCGACATCGCCATAGCCATCCCGGACGATTACAAGATCATCCGAAAAGACCGCACCAATCAAACAGGAGGAGGCATCGCCATCGTCCATAAGAATACCATCAGAATCGCGACCAGCTCCGACGATAACCTCGCGTCTGCCGAACACCTTCACTTCCTGATCCACACCGACCCCAGGACCACACTTGGAGGCACCCTCATCTACAGACCACCAGGAACCCGCACACAATTCAACGAAGACATCACCGACTTAATCAGCCCACATGCCCTCACCTCCGAGAACTACATTCTACAGGGAGACCTCAACTTCCATCTGGAAAAGAAAAACGACTGCAACACCACCACCCTTCTGGACAACCTGGCCAATCACGGACTCAAACAACTTGTCGACACTCCCACCCACCTTGCCGGACACACGCTCGACCCTATCTTCACCTATAGCAAATTTATTTATTTATTTATTTGCGGGTTTATATAGCGCTACGAATAAACTCCCGAAGGGGTATCTCCGCGCTAAAGACAACCGGTATGAACTGATAATGGAAGCAATGTAATTAAAAATACAGTGAAGCACCCATGAACCAGCAAGTGATGGTTAGAATGAACTAAACAGAAAGGTTTTCAAAAATTTCCTGAATTGGAGGTGGTTATGACATTGTCTTAATGAGAGCGGGAGTGAGTTCCAAAGACTGGGGCCTACTACGGACAAAGCCCTGCCACCTAGCCCCGATTTGGTTATTTTAGGGACACTCAGTAACAACTGGTCACTGGATCTAAGGGCCCGGGTAGGGACATGGGGAACAAATTTGCTGGCAAGGTACTCTGGTCCCAATTGATTGAGGCCCTTGTGAATGATGCAGCAAGTCTTAAACTTCACTCGTAGGCGTATTGGTAACCAGTGGAGTTTGTGAAGTAGTGGTTTTGAGGGGGTCCTGGGGGGTGCATTTAGCACCAGCCTGGCTGCTGTATTTTGCACCACCTGTAGACGATCCAAAACCTCCTCATTTGCACCTGCCAGAAGACCGTTACAATAATCAAGGCGGCTTATAATCAGTGCCTGAACTAAAGTGTTCCTGTAGGAGTCAGGGAGAAAAGGAAAAATTCTACGGAGGAGACTAATCACATGGAAGCAGGATCCTACAGTGGTGTTAACATTTTGCTTCATGGTCAACTCCGGCTCCAATCTGACTCCTAAGTTCTTGATTATTGCTTTGGGTTCAGGAACTGGGCCCAAATCAGGGGGCCACCAGTCGGGGGACCATTGAACCCTGGCTTCTCCGAAGAGCATCACCTCTGTCTTTCCAACATTGCATTGGAGAAAGTTGGACGACATCCACCTTGCAACTGCCTTCATCCCATCGGAAAATGATTGAATAATTTCCGGGGTAAGTTGTTTAAAGGGGAAGAGCAGCTGCGTATCGTCCACGTAGGACACTGGGTGGAATCCAAAGGCTCTAGTAACATCTGCCAAGGGAGCCACATAGATATTAAAGTCGGGCTCAGACAGGAACCCTGCGGGACTCCCTTGGTAATGTTAACCTCTTCCGACCTGAACTCACCCATGGTGACAGATTGGGTGCGGTTGGAGAGGAAGCTCTTGATCCAATCCAGGGCCCTGCCACCGATTCCACTCATAGACAGTCGTTCGATCAGGATGGTATGAGAAATCGTATCGAACGCTGCCGATAAATCTGTCCTGGTACAGCCGCAGATCGTCCGTTATCGACAGCAAGGCCGTTTCAGAACTGAATTTTGGCCTGAAACCTGACTGTGATGGATCGAGGCTGCCAGATTGTTCTAGGTAGGTGGATAGATGTTTGTTGGTGTGCTTTTCAATAATCTTCCCTAGAAATGGCAAAAGGTAGATAGGCCTCAGGTTAGACATGTTGGTCCAGGGAATAGATGTATTCTTCCTAATAGGTCTAACTAAGGCTTTTTTCCAGCACTGTGGGACAACTCCAGATGTAAGTGAGAGATTCACCAGACTCTGAACATCAGGGCCTAGTGTATTCCCTAGCGGCCCCATAAGTCTGGCAGGAAGCAAGTCCGCAGGGCTTCCACTTTTAATGTCGGTGAACAGTTTCTGGACCTCTATTAACGATATTTCAGGAAATTCGTCAAAAGAGTAGGTGTTGATGGGTGCTGTCTGTCTCAGAGTGTAGTTATCCTGGCTACTTATGACAGAGCTAAGTGCCTCTATTTTATTATAAATGGCATCAATTTTTTCAGAGAAAAAACAGGAGATGCTATCACAGAGGTGTTGTGAGGCCATATCTGCACTTTCACAAGCTGTGGGTTTCAGGAAAGTGTTGACAATCTGATATAGCACTTTAGAGTCATTGCCTGCTGCTTCCAACTGAGCAGTAACATGGTTTTTCCGTGCTGATCTTATGGCTTTGTGATAGATGTTAAGGTTCTTTTTGTAATTGATTTTATCTTCCTCTAAGGAGGATTTTCTCCATGTTTTTTCCGATTTTCCAGTCGGGCGTTTAAGGTTACGCAGTTCCTCTGAATACCAGATCTCTTGTTTCCTGGCAAGGCTATTTTTAAAAGTCTTTACTCGACATAAGACAAACACATCTCCTTCGACCACACCACAGCTCTCCATTGGACTGACCATAACTCCGTGCACTTCAACTACAAAAAGACCACGACCCACAACCCCCCACAACCTATTCCTCGAAGAAACTGGAACAAAATCACCACCGACCAACTCTTCACATCGCTTAACCAAAACCTTCCTACCATATCAGTGGACCCAAACCAAGCTGCCACCAAACTCACACAATGGATCACCCACAGCGCTGACGAATCAGCACCCTTGAAAAACCACCAGATCAAACAAGGTAACAAAAAGGCCCCCTGGTTCAACGATGACCTTAAGAAATCCAAGAAGTTATGTCGTACCCTCGAGAAAACCTGGAGAAAAAACCCAACCACTGACAACCAGACCTCCTTCAAGGACGCCACCCGCAAACACCACCATTTGATCCTATCCACCAAGAAATCTGCATTGACGGATCGACTCGACAACAACACCCACAACAGCAAGGAACTATTCAACATCGTCAAAGAATTCACCAACCCCACCGCCGGCACCAACGACATCACTCCCTCTCAAGACCTCTGCGACTCTTTATCCTCTTCCACAACAAAATCGCCGACATACATAACAGCTTTGAAAACCAGTCCGATGAACAGCCCACTCCACCCGCCTCCAAACCAAAACAGCACTCGCACAACCTTTTCGCCTGGAACCCAATCACCACTGAAGACACCATCCGCCTGATGAACTCCATTCACTCAGGATCGCCAACCGACCCATGTCCCCACCACATCTTCAACAAAGCAGACTCCATCATCGCACCCCTTCTCCGCGATGTCATCAACTGTTCCTTCAACTCCGCTACCTTCCCGGAAAGCTGGAAACATGCCGAACTCAGCGCCCTTCTGAAGAAACCCACAGCAGACCCCTCTGAACTTAAGATCTACCGCCCCATCTCACTCCTCCCATTCCCTGCCAAAGTCATTGAGAAAGCCGTCAATAGTCAGCTCGCCGCCTTCCTTGAATCCAACAATTCCCTCGACCCGTCACAGTCCGGCTACCGAGCCAAACACAGCACCGAAACCGCCCTCATCGCAGCTACAGATGACATCCGAACGCTGCTGGACAACGGAGAAACAGTTGCCCTCATCCTACTCGACCTCTCCGCCGCCTTAGACACAGTATGTCATAACACCCTCATACAACGCCTCAACAACGTCGGATTACAAGGAAAAGCTTTGGACTGGATCATCTTGTTCGTCTCCGGAAGAACACAGAGTCCGCCTTGCCCCATTCAAATCAGAAACCACCGAAGTCATCTGTGGTGTACCACAAGGATCTTCACTCAGCCCCACCCTCTTCAACGTATACATGAGTCCCCTAGCATCCATCGCGCGCCAACACAACCTCAACATCATCTTCTACACAGACGACACCCAGCTGATCCTCTCCCTCACCAAAGACCCAAACACCGCCAAAACCAATCTACACGATGGAATGAAAAAAGTAGCCGAATGGATGAACAGCCGTCTAAAACTAAACTCGGACAAACGGAAGTCCTCATCTTAGGATCATCCCTCTCTGCCTGGGACGACTCATGGTGGCCACCAGCCCTGGGTACAGCACCCATACCGACAGAACACGCACGTAACCTGGGCTTCATCCTAGACTCCTCCCTCTCGATGACCAGACCAGTCAACGCCGTCTCATCTTCATGCTTCAACATCCTACGCATGCTCAAAAAAATCTTCAGCTGGATCCCCACCGAATCAAGAAAGACAGTCACCCACGCACTGGTCACCAGCCGACTGGATTATGGAAATACCCTTTACGCCGGGACCACAGCCAAACTAACAAAAACTCCAACGCATCCAAAACGCCTCAGCCAGACTCATACTGGACATTCCCCGTCATGCTCACATTTCCGGTCACCTGAAGGATCTCCACTGGCTCCCCGTCAACAAGAGAATAACGTTCCGTCTCCTCACCCACGCACACAAGGCCCTCTACGACCTAGGACCCGAATGCCTCAACACACGTCTGTCCTTCTACACACCCACCCGCCAACTACGATCATCCAATCTAGCCCTCGCCGCAATTCCGCGCATCCACAGATCCACCATGGGAGGAAGATCCTTCTCCTACTTAGCGGCCAAAACCTTGAACTCTCTCCCCAATCACCTCCAACTCACACAGAACCACCTCTCCTTCAAAAAGCAACTAAAAACCTGGCTATTTGATAAGTAACGCACCCACCCTCCCTCAAGCGCCTTGAGACCCTCTGGGTGAGTAGTGCGCTATACAAATCCCTGAACTTGAACATACCGGCAGGCTGTTTAAGAGTGCCCTATAAATTTGTGAGATGGTATGCTTACCAATAGTCAACACCCCAGTTGTGATTTGTCTGACACATATTGTAGTAATTCGCCATACCCTGTGAGAGCATGTTTGACTTGCGTATAACAATCTGAGACTCCACTAGTTAGTATTGTTCTTGAAGATCTAATTCTTGTACACACTAAAGTTGTGATCTACTGTGCCAATATGTGATGTTAACAGGATCTCTACACACATGATGGCTCTAGTTTTTCTGTTATTTGACTAGAAAGCAGTCCTCTAACCTTACCAGTTGACAATGGTTGTGCCTTGCATATTATCTGGGGAGATGTATGTTCTTGATCAGCTGAAATGACCAGATCACAATTTGATGGATTCATGCGTTTTCCGCCAGTGAAGGAAGCGGCTTTAACCTATGATGTAATAATCTTCCTTTACTAGAAGACTACATTATTTGTGAATTTAACCTACCAGGAGTATTATTGAGCTCAACGTTCTTTCTTACTGGGCCCCACTATTTTTTTTTATTAAAAAATTGTTCCACTGTACAAATCATTGCAAATATCAATTATTTCTTCTCTTGCAAAGTTGAAAATATTTGCTGTGAAATTCACTGATCTCAGCTTTTCATCTTAATCACAGTTTGTTTACCGCCATTCATTTCAACCTACGTCGCGTGTTCATTTCACCCCATTAGCACTGCTTGAGTTAACACTTTAATGCTTGAGTTCCAACTGATGCCTACTGTTGTCGCTGAGTGGGTTCTCTTCATCGTACATTTGATAACCTATAATTTAATTTCTGCCTCCTGTGTGGTACAGAGCCTGTTTTTGAAGATCGTTTTGACTCCCGTAAAACTCCTCAGATTTCAAGCTGATTTCCTGTCTTGTGGTTTCGTCCAAATTTCTTTGACAAGTGATTACTTCCCACTTTTAGTATGTTGTTGAAGAATTTAGTTATTATGGCATGAATATGCGGATTAATGTCCAGGATGAGGAATCAAGCCTTTCCTAGTGTCTGTCCCTGAAAATCCTGCAAGTGATTTTCTCAAGGATTTGTTTTGATCCTTGTTTTATGTGATGCCATTGTTCAGCCAATCATGTACAGGAATTTGAGGGAAAGTTTCAAAGTTTAGCTGACCTTGTTTGTCATTTGTGATGGCAGAAATGTGTACTGTGACACTAGTTTTTCTTTTCTGAGTCTCATGCTCCTATTTTCAGAGTTTAGTATACTCTGCCACAGATTGTGCTGAAGTGATTTGTCCGTCCCATGGCCACTCTTTATCAGTTTAAAATTTATATCGATAATACTTTGCTGTTAAGCCTTGGATCTGTGTTTAGCTAACTTCCAGTTCCTGCACTGTGTGAAGGATATTCGTATCTGGATGAGTTGTCACTAGTACAATTTAAAGAAAGACGGCATGTTAACATTTTCCTCTAAAACTTGTGACCTGCATATCACAGCAAATGTAAAAGTTAGTAAAAACCAACCCAACTTTGCATTCCTCAGAGTTTAGTAAATTGAATACCCATTAGGTAAGGTAATATTAACATTGGTTATTTACAGTTCTTAAAATGGCAGCAGTTTGATATGCAATACGATTAAAAAACAAGTTATTACTATTAACATTATTGTTATTAACAGTACAGAGGTGTTGGTGATGGTAATTGTTTGTGCTGAGACTTCTGGTACCCGTCCTTTTTACCTACAACTGTGGACAGCTTCCAAGTTGCATACTAGAAGTAAAGCCTCACATATTTCAAGCTGGATGTCATTTTATCCTCTGCCCTAGGTTAAGGCAGGGTTCTCCACCATCAGTTTTGGAAGGCTGGATCAATGCCCGATTTTTCTAATATCCACATTTAGATAACTACATTTATCTTAAAAATCTGGCCTGGATCCTGCCCTCCACGACGTACATTGGAGAATCCTGGGTTAAGTCATTGGCTTGCCCCAGCTTTTCTGTAAACTTCTTTCACTCTAGTCTGTATGAAAAACCGATCTTGATAGCTACTGCAGCTGTTTATTTTTTATTTTTTTAAACTACAAACTTCCTTTATCTAGGAATTTTCTCTTTTCTAGTAATCCACCTATTCCAGAATGCTGCACTCTTTGTGCTTATCTGGATCCCTTTGGATGGAGCCTATCGCTTTTGAGCTCTACAAGCTTCACTAGTTACCTGTGAAGTAGTGCATTAAGATAAAGATGCTTTATATCTCTCCACTTCTTTTCAATTACACTGGTTCGCTCTTGTTTTTTTTTGTTTTTTATTTCTAACCTGATCGTTCAGATCAAAAAAGTAAAAATGTTAATTGCAGTGTCCTAATTTTAAAAAGGGTGTAGTAGTTCAGGCACGTCTGTATTTGGTCCAACTTCTGGTGTTTCTCTAAACCTGGAAATATATTCCCTTTAGAACCACAGGGCTTTTAGGAAAAACAAATTTGACATTCCCTAAATAAGGTCTCTTAACAAATTTCTGATGGATACTTGTGTTAAAAGCAACAGAAAGTCTGCCTGCCATGCAAGCATAGCCTAAGCTGCCTTTAGCCTAACCTCGCTTTCCTGGTGGGGTTTTGTGTTCATTGAATTCACACTTGTGGATGCAAACAAGTCCTCATGTACTACCTACGAGAGAACTAAGATGATCTGTCAGCCACATTGCCTTTCAGACCTTGTAAATGGCTTTTGTGGTCCATCTTTGTTGGCGTTTTTTGTTCGATGGATTGTTTATTGCATTACTGGGTCCTACTGTTTACCTGGGCCTCTTACTAACCCACAGGAACAAATACTCAGTCAGTCCCCCACAGCTTAGCCATAGTTTAATGCTTTATATCAGAGGCATTTGTTTGGAATCTTGGTGCTACTTCTTATATTTTGTGTAAATATTGCTACATGTATACTTCGTTTAAAATCAGGGAGTGTTTGCTGGTGCATCTGACACGTACTCCAAACACTTTGGTTTGTTTCCATCATTTGAGAATTAAACTAAGTGAATGCAAGTTTAGGCAAGAGTGGGTGCACTGAAAATCATATTTGGTCACTTCTTTCTGATTGTCAACATCACTAGTAATTCCCTCTTGGCATTCTGGATGGTCTAATCAATGAATAACTTCGGTATGGGGATCCAATGTGGGTGTCCATTAGATTCATGGAGGGGCGTGCAGGCCTTCATGCATTAGTTTTTCTAGAAAGTGGTACTACATCTTTCATTAAGAGGATTTTGATACCCAGAAAAGAGAAAATGCAAAAAGGATGGATTGAGAGCATATCAAAATTGGTGGCGGGTGCGGTCTTCAAATAAACATTAATTTAGAGAGGGGAGAAGTGTGTGGTTTTGAAATACAGATGTGGTAAGTGATAGGGCATAGGAATGGAAGTTAATTGTATACCATAATCACCACCATGCAGGATTCTCAGAAGGAAACCGAACAGTTTTTATGCATTGTTGTAAGATTCCTTAGCCTCATTATTGTAGGGAGAGGAGTAGTGCAGCTGCTAGGGCAGCTGACTTCAGAGCACAGGGTTCACGGTTCGATCTCCGGTTCCGGCGGCAGTGCAGCTCAGCACTATGTGACTCTGGGCAATAGCTCACTTCATTTCCACGACGGCCCCTAGCGCCTTGAGACCCGTAAGGGTGAGTAGTTCGTGCTTTACAAATACAGATTTTTACATTTACATATTTGCATTCTGTTATGGTGCAGCATATAAACAAGTAAAAAAACAAACGCGAATAGGTAAGAATCCATCCCCTCGTACCTTTCCTACCTGCCTGCTCCACATCAAAATCTTAGCTGTCTTAATTCCGCTACTTCACTCCTTTATCGTTGCTAAACGGATGTGTATTATTTAAAAATAGCTTTTTGTAATTGTTGTGCATTGCCCCAACATCCTTTTAATGTGATTCATGCAACAAAAAAAACATTAAAAAAATTTGGTATTGTCGGTTCCCAATCTGTTTACTTGCTGCTGTTCAGGACGCACCGTACAAAGATGTTGTTTATTTACTTAATCGAGTTCAGGTCACCTAAAATCCAAGTACAACCCTTTAATTGATGCTCTCGATAAATGGTTCTTACCCATTTAGACTTTGATGGTCCCCGCTTTCATTACTTGAAGAGGAAGCGAGGGACCCCAAATGAATCATTAATGGAATCAGGGGGCTCCCACTGATTATTCACTGTAAGCTGGGGATCCTACCTAAGCATTTTCAATAATTTGAACCACCAAAAAATACATAAATACAGAAACAAACATTTTTCAAACAAATGCACAAATTATGAAATTTTGTAAAATTCACAAACATGAAAAAAATCGTAATTTGATGGGAAGTTTTGAGCATTTCCACATTCAAAAGAAGCCATCCATTGTCATACTATATTCTATTTGATGCACTTGCATTGCTCCAATTAATCAATCTAAGGTTAGACTCTGATTTAAAAAACCTTCAAATTCACGAAATATCTTAAAATGTTCAATTGTACATTCTGCTTTTTTATTTATATACACTTTATTAATCTGTAAGTATTTGTGGTCCCCTGAGTAGACTTTGCTGACCATCATGGGTCTCCTTAGAACACAGGTTAAGACCACTTCTCTAAACCTTTGCAAAGAGCTGTATAACTATCATTTTGTCTGCAGTTTAGCGGGCGCTAAACGTTTACAGAAAAAAAATGTCTTTACTCTCTGTGTAGCCCCTCGTTGTAAATTGGGCTGCAATCTGTTGAGAAAAACATAGTCTGTGAAGCCAAGGTCTTTGGAACCTTAAGACTGAATTTTATTACAGGCTTAGAAATTGGAGATTATTTTGTTTTTTAGAGCAGCATTTACAAAGCCATGTCAACGTGACAAATGCTAATTTTTAAATGTAAAAAAAGTTGCAAGGGCTCCCATATCTCATAAAACACTTCCTTAAAAATGTAAGTTTTTATTTCCATTGTTATGCCATACGATTTCCTCAAACCATTCCTTAATCCCTGGCAGACGTGTGATCGCTCGTATTTAAGGTTGCAGCAGACCTGATAATCCAATATTTCTGTAGTTTGGCTATCAAATCTATGGAATCAAAAATAAGGCTTAAGCGCAATCTGGGGTGGGTGGGTGGGGAGGGAGGGGGGTAGATTAGTTGGCTCGCCGGACTCAGTTTTCTAGTGGGGGAACCTGTTTTGCTGTTAAGCCCAAGGCCCACTTGAACTTCATATGTGGCAGTGGCCTCTGGGATGCAGAGCCCTGCGCCATTATATGGGCACTTTGACCAGGACATTTCCTGGATAAGAATGTATTTCCCCTCTATCTTGGTGCCTATTGCAGCTGTGTAAGGAGGGACGGGGCTGACACTAGTACATGTTTCGTCGTCCATTTATAAGCGGGCTGAGCCAAGGGGGAGGGAGTGGGAGGTGGGAGTTGTTCTCTGTTATAAGTTCCTTATGAGCTCCTTGAGCACAGATATATAGTCACAATACGACTGCACGATTGTCTGATATATGCATGCTGTGCCTCCCTCAAAGTCAAGGCCTTACAATGTAATTTATGTCCAGGTCTCCTTGTGGATATGCGTTTCAACTTGTCACACTTCCGTCTGGGGGGATGCACAGTCTGTTTATGCGTTGTACTGACTTTTATATGCAATAAAATGTTTTTTAAAAAAAAGGCTTAATATTTTGAGACCCTATTTCCCAAATACTTCTAAAGATGAATTGCCAAAAATTAGTTGAAATCTGCTTTCAGGAAATATGAACCAGCTGGCTTCCTAAACATGAACACGCCATAATAGTATTTCCCAGTGACTAGAAATCTACTGGTAGCGGTAAGTCATTACTCCATTCTGATAACTCGTACCCTCTGAGCAAAATCTAATAGATTTGCAAGCTAAAAATATTTGAAATATGAACTACACAAGTAATCATAGGAAATTACCATGAAGGCTTCCCCAAACAGAAAAAAACAAAAGAACAAATACATAACACAAAATGAAACTTTGAGATTGAACGCTCACAAACTGGAAGATGCCCTCCTGCACTATAAAGGTATTTAATTTTTGAGCTGTTGTAATTGTTTTAACAATATATAGCTCTGAGAAAGAAGTTGCCCTAGAGAGATGTATACTAGTGGTTTTGTGGCACACCCATATATTTATCACATAAATTACTTCACGTACAGTGATATTGTTTTAGAAATGATCTTTCTCAAATACAGAGGAACAGAGAATTTTAATTGATGATTTGATAAGGCCTTAAGGAAGGAAAAGTGGCCATTATGAGTGGAGAAAGGTAAGACAATGTGTTTACTGCCTCTCTAGTTATAGTGGTGATTTATCTTCTATTTTGGTAAAGCTGTCATCTCCGTCAACTTCCCCATGGTATAACAACTGCAGTCTGTTGAGGAAAATAATGCCTCCCTCCCTGCAATACATTTCTATTTGTATGCAATATATGTTTACATTGCTTTCCTTCAGAAGTTGTCATTGTCTCTGTTTTTTTCATCCTCCATTTTGCTCCCCTTTGTTTTGTTTTCATGCTTGCTCCTACCTCACATAGGCCGAGAAGTCTGTTCTCCTGCGGCTCTTACCAGATTGCTGCCAGAAATAACCGTTGGATTACAAAGCGTTTCGAGTCTAGAAGGTGGCCGTTGCATATTTAGGCTATCCTGTTTTAGGTTTAAACCTATAATAATTGATAAAACCCCACCAAAAGAGAAATAGCCCTCACCAGTGTAAACATGTAAACACTTAAAAAAAAGCCTGCACAACCAAAAGCTAAATGCCATTCAAAGAAAGGAAAAGGAGAGTGAAAGAGTAATTTTCATTCTTTCCTGAAGGGGCCAATACAATGTAACTTTGTTATACAAGGTAGAAAGCAGTAAGAAAGACTGGGCTAGTATTATTCTGCTTGAGTTTTGTTTTTTGGGATGTCACTAAAATATTGTTTCCTCTTACTTTTTTCAGTTTTGTTGTCTTTGGTCTAAAGATGCAGGGTTTTAGAAGCATGTTTTAGGTATTATTTAAGTATTTTATAAACTGTAGAGATTCATTAAATATTGAGATCATATTTGATATTTTGGCTACATTTAATTCTTTTATTGAAAGATAAAATGGCAGCTTTCACAAGAATCGTTCTCAATATGTACCGTCAATCAAATTTACCCATAGATAAGGTAGATAATTGGTGAAGCCCTTTGATACATCAGGCACGTTTTCTAGTGAATCAGTATTGATGGTAGATGAATTTCCAAACATCCCAGGATTCAAAAATGTAATGCAAGGTGTAGTGACAGGTCTATGTGAAAAGAGTGCTGTCACCAAGCTTCTGGGATAGTGGTAAAAACATGACACCAGAATTTTGGAAAACCTGGAACGCAGTGTCACTTGGAATGCTGCTGCACAAAGTTCTTACCAAGTTCAACAAATATTGAAGTAACATTGTTTGTATTTGCATTAATTCAGCTATGTATATGGAAAAGATGTGTGATAACCTGCCAAAATTAATACCCGAGCTGAAGTGCTTCCCTGTAAGAGATCCTTGCCACTTGCTAGATTGTATGCTGAAAGCATCTTTACAATCTTCAGAGTTAATGAAGAATGCTATTGACTTTGTAGTCCATTCTGGTGCACTGTTTTGTTATGCACGACTAAAACACAAATATTTATCATTTTGTGCGCGGAATGGCATCAAAGAGTCATTCCAACTGTGTCCTCTAGCCAGTGTTCTCCGTCCTACAGACTGTGAATGCTATATTATCCATGTGGCGACCATTTACAGAATTTTTGCTTAGTGATGATGCCAAAGGTAAGAAATGTGAGGATATTCGCTCACATATTGATAGTGATGTGAAAAAAGTAACACACTACTGCATTCTAACATTTTTACAAGAAAACATGACTGCTGTAGTGGACCTAATTAATCAACTAGAGTCTGAAAACACCTGCGTCTACCAAGTGTTCACCGTAATTGGTGTAGATGTGAAACATCTCCTTGAAAGTAAGCTGGGTGGCACTTTTAGTGACTTTGGCACAGCAACATGTTCCATGTTAGAGTGCTTGCCCCTTGGTAAGCCAAGAAATGTTAAGGAGCAATTCAGGAAATTTTATTTAACAATGCATGAGAAATGGCTTGCAATGAAACATAGAAGTGTCCCTTCACCAACCATAGCATTTGAAGTCAGTGAAACCTCACTGTGGTACTCTGCACAAGTTCTAGATCCCCTCCGTAAGGGGGAATTTTCTCCAGACGTTGAAAAGTATTACTTCATTTTTTACTGCTTCTGTAATTCTGAGGGCATATGCGCCCAGTTTAACGCATATGTTGCAGAGCCTGTCCCAGAGAATCACAATCTTCAGGTGCACCAGGATTGGCATGGAAAGCTATATCAGTGGTCAGAGCTAGCAAATTGGGTCCTGGCTGCTTTGGCGTTACCCATCTTGATGTTGAGAGGGCCTTTTCACAGATAAAAGTTTACATAAGAAGGAAAGAGCAAGTGCACATGACCAAAGACTCACTGAAGAACTATAGTATGGTGTACTACAAGAAGTTTGATTTGTAAAAATATATTTGGACCTCCTATACACCGTCTAAATAACATGCACTCTCAGTGCATAAAGCAGGCAATAATAAAAGCAAAACGTCCCATAAACACTGGGAAAAAAAACCGTTTCTGGTTTTTTTAATAAAGCCAAAATATGTAACCACTGATACCAACTTTTCTAAGGTATTGAAAACACTGAAAACCCCCCACCAGAATTTACAAAAAAATAGAAACTGAAAACATGAAAGCCTGTGCATATTGTATAGTTTAACCCGAGGCTAACATTAAGATCTTGCAGTGTCCCCAGTAGTTCTATAGGTTACATTGTTTGCTTGGTGGTTCACCTTTTCCCATGCGTATTGGTTGATGCTTTCTTTCAGAAATGCCCAGTGAATCTTTCATTCAGTCTTAAATAAGATTGTGAAGGTTTGTGTTTGAAAATTCGATTTTTCTAAGAGATGTTCCTTTGGAAGCATACTGTTTGTCTCCATTCATTTAATTTTCTTACCATGTTCTTCTGGTCATTTTCCCTTGGAAAACAATTTCAGTGGGGATCGTCTTGTCATTTCATTGGAAATTGTACAGTGAAAGTATAGATAACTAATATTTTGTGTAAGGCTCCCAGTTTTTATGGATTTTTACAGATAAATACAGACAGAAAAGTATTTTTTTCCTGTCTGTATTTATTTTTAAATTCAGAAAAAAACGTAAAATATGTCTTCTTTGGATGTTTTTTTTCTATGTCAATCATGAGTGCCAGGTCAGTAGGTGTACAGATTGTGAGGTAGGGGAGATTAAAAAAGACTATACATATCCTAATTAAGCTTAATTAAGTGCAAATATACAGTTATTTGTGCTATTCTGCAATGCAAGTGTTTTCAGATACCACTATTGCACTGTATACTGCTGAAACCTTTTGGACATTCAAAAGCGAATGTACATTTATCAGTCAAATAAATGTGGAAAAATACCCATGGCAGCTTCATTTATACAGAAAACACGAAATGGATAAATACAGATAAAATTAGCAAAACATAAATATGGATATATACAGACAGAAATGTAGAACAAATAAATACCATAAAACCGGGAGCCCTAATTATGTGGTAAATATATTTTAGATAGTGTTAAGGGTAACGGTTAAAGGTAACATTTTAGGGTTAAGTGCAAGTATAAAGCAGTAAGGGTTAGGTCTAAGGGATATGGGGTAAGGGTAAAGAGACAAGTGAGAAGGGGTTAAGAGGCAAAGAGTTGAGGATAAGCATTCAAGCGGCATGTTGCATTGGGGTAAGGTGCAGTGGGAATGGGATACATGACAAGGAGGTAAGGTGTTAAGGATAAGCTGACAAGCGGCTAATTACATTGGGGTAAGGGGCAATGGGAAAAAGGTAATTGAAAAGGAGGTAAGGGGTTAAGGATAGAGTAGGGGTAAAGGAGCAATGAGGTTTGGGTTTAAGGGAGGTTAGCAATTTATAGGTCATAAAAGGTAAGGTAAAAGTCACGGCGTAAATGTACAAAATGTAGATGACAAGAGTAAAAAAGGGCTTTCACACACCAAGATAAGGACATGGTAAACAAGGAAAAACAGTTTTAAGATGGTAGACAAACAAGCAGAAAGTGCGGAAATTGTATGTTCCCGTTACTTTTGGATAAATTACTTTAATAAAGCCTTATATATGCAATCGGTAGAACGTCTTGAGTTGGCTGATCAGCTCTTGGAAGTACCTGTTGATCAAATATCTTTATATAGTTAATATCGCAGTTTGAAATCTGCCTTCATTTACCTGGCACACATCCATGGGTGCTTACTCAATAAAAACTTCGTTTTGGGACATTTGTGCCTTTTATTCTAAATTTCACATGGACCATCAAGTAGCATTGTAACCCAAAACCTTAAGCTTTATTTTTCTATTCTCATTTTCAAAATCATTATAGTACATTTGTAATAGCATATGGATGCATCACATGTTTTCATGTTTAGCTCAGCCTACTTGTCTGCATGCTAAAAGTTCCCTCCTGTTTCTTTGAAATGATGTCCAAAAATGTCTTAATTTTGCAGTAGAAATGTGTGCTCCTTAATTGGTGTCCTGACTGTTTGGTCGATTCATACTAGAACATTTGATTGAAGAAATATGGGGCCAGATGTATCAAGGCTTTTGCGACTCGCAAAGGCTGAAAATCGCAGAATTTCGGCCTTTGCGACTCGCAAACGACCGTTTTGCGATATTTGATATGTAAGAAAAATCGCAATTTAAGGAATCGCAATTATTTGCGATTCCCTATTTTGCCATAGCATTTAAGGAATCGCAAATTTTGCGAATCCTTAAATGATATGTATGACACAATTTTGGTTTGCGAATTTGTGTTAAAAAATCGCATTTTACCATCAACTTGTAGTTGGTGGTAATTTGCGATTTCTTTTAAAAATGCCCTAATTGGCATTTGTAAGGGTGGCATGTGACACTCATACATGCCCATAGGGCATGTATGTGTGCCACATGCACACACATGTAGATTTGAGGGGTGCAGCAGGGTGTCTTTGAGACACCCCTGCACCCTTGAAATAATTCTAAAATTGCGATTAGCAAATTGCGAATTCGCAATTTGAGAATTATTGCACTCCTGGCCCATAGGAATGCATTGAAAATTATTATTTATTTGCGAATTCGCAAAATGCGAAATCGCAAATAAAGAATAATAAGGAATCGCAAAAAATTTGCGATTTTGTACATACATACCGTTTTGCTAATTCTAAATAGCGATTCGCAAAAAATCGCTATTTAGGATTCGCAAAACGGTATCTTGATACATCTGGCCCATGGTCCATTGAGTTAAATGTTCTTGTACTTTGGAAATATCTAGTGGTTTTGTGGAGCCTAGCTATTAAAAAGAAATCTGTCAAACCAGGTGTATCAAAGTCAAGAAAGAGCATTGATTGCAGTTTGGGTGTCCAATTGGAAAGTATCAGTAGCATGAAGTTTGTGTATGAGTCAGCTATTCCACAAGTACCTGACATTCCATGTTCATCTTCTAAAATCTTTATCTTTATGGCTTACATTTGGTGATAATACCCACTTTTTCTACCTTATTCCCTGATGGAAATTTCCTGGTAATTCTCCATCTGCTCTGTGCTTCATAATTGTACTTTTATCTAATATAGTTGTACATGTTTCATTTCTAAAATATAAATCTTAATTTGTCAATAGTGCGCATAAACTGTGACTTTAAAAAAACCTTTTAATGATTTTCAGGAAATAACAGTCCAAGCACTTAGTTCCACCTCCAACATTATTCACAACCAGAGAAAGATCACCCATTACTCTTTTCTGATTAAAACATGTTGCATATAGCCACAGGCGCAACTAGAGTCAAATTTCGAGGGGGGCTAAGAAAACATTTCGGGGGGGAGGGGGGCTGAATCTTGAGGCAATCGGCAGAGTCGAGCTGGAGGGGCTCTTAGAAGGGGTGAAACAACAACAAAGCCCCATTGACATGCACTAGGTCTTTTAAAGACCTGTGAAGTGCTCGGTGCAGCTGTGATTTGGCCGGGGAAGAGTCTCATCCTGAGCTGCCACACACGACAGGGTGGCTGAAGCCCTTTGAGGCCAATGGGTGTTGCGCACCTGCATATAGCTGTGTAGCACATGTGATGTCATAATCTTGAATCTTCAACTCCATTTTCTGGTTCTAACAAATAATCCTACTATCTGTCCCGAATCTTTACATATTTTTGGAGACTAAGTAAAATAGATTTTCAGTTTTGGTACAGAAATCCATACCACAAGTTCATTGTCTTACCGTGTGGGTCCTTTCTGAGCCACAGAGCCTGGTGACATCCCTCTTTACTATTAATTACCCAACCCAACGATGATCCTAATACTACTACTGCCCATCACTGCACGCAAAATTTGTGTGACATTTTGTCAATAATGCAATGTTGCAGGACATTCCCATATTACGTAACTGTGGAGGTTTTGCATCTCAAACAATGTGGATTTGGTGCTCATTTCAGCTTCCAAAGGCACATTGGATAGCAGTAGAACCTGTGGTAGTGTTTAAATTTTATTAGACAAAGTTGAGAGGAAATTGTCAAAGTTGTAATCGCCATCTTGGTTTTTTGTTCAGTCATCTCTTTCTAAAGTGCCTACGTCGTCTTCCAATTTGCTTTCATACCTGTGAGGGGGCCTGGGGGAGTTAGTTATTAATGTGCTGTGCAATTAAAAGATACCTTTCTCTCTCAAGGGTTCTGCAACAAACTTGCTCTCTATGGGACTAAAGTCAGGCAGCTCTTCCAATCGAGGTTGGCAGCGGTCTACAGCATGTCGGAGATGTAAACATCTGAAGGATTGAGTTTTGTGCAGCTCACATTCTGTCACAAACTCCTCATAGGACTGAATATGTGTCTGGGAACACACCTCCCCCAAATACTAGATTCCTATTAAATCCCAAGCTTGGAACCCCTGTATTTGCCCAGCGTGTTCAAGCTATGTTCCCCTCCATAATGGGGTCATTGTAGTTAAATTTGCATGCCTTTTAATGTGACGCAATGCATCATGACAGGATAAGATCGGTATTTTAGATATCTGTGGTAAGGCATGAGGAAGTGGTGTACCATCTAAGAATGAATAGGTTAAGTTTGGAAATTTTCAACCAAAATGCAGAATCCAGTCTGTCTCCAAATAACCAACTGTTCCGGGTTAAGAATTGAAGGCCAGTAGTTCAATATTCTATCTGCCCAACCTAAGCCAGCTTTGTATAAATTCCTTAGCGACCGAAATGCAGGGCATCTTATTTCCCCACAAGAATCTGATGATCAGACTTCAAATTCCCAAAAATGGTCAGTGGGGAGGGTGGAGTACATGCCGGTAGTTTTGCAAAACATGCCGGTAGTTTTGCAAAACATGCCGGTAGTTTTGCAAAACATGCCGGTAGTTTTGCAAAACATACAGAAAGTGGAGCAGAGAGATAATTTAAAGTATCACACTTCGGCCCATAATTGGAAGACGCCTTAAAATCTGATTTCAGTTTTGTGATAAAGAGGGCGATGTTTAGCTCCCAGTTGGCTATCTGTCTACTCGAAATTTCCATACCCAGTTGAAATGGTCTCCCGATACCTGTATTTGAGTAGAAGCTATCAAAGAGGGCAATACACTTGAATCATGGGCTGGTTTTTGCCAGATTGCCCTTAGCCCAGAAGCATCTCTGTACATACGGAGAGTGTCAGTTATACGTGGGATTGAGTTGTTTCAATAGAAGCATATGGACACTATCTTCCCCATCGCCTTGACACTGAAACCCTTGAAGCTATGCATCAGTCCTCATCCATTCGGTAAGGGATTCCATGGCTAACAGATGTGAGAGCGGGCAACCCTTTTGAGTATCTAACTCAATTGAGAATGGGCCTGAAGGGGAATCATTGAAACGTACCTGAGGCAAAGGGGACGCATACAAGGTTTCTACAAGTTGCCCAAAGCAGGGTCCAAAGTTCAAGCGGTGCAACACTCTGTGCAGTAAATGTCAGTCTCAATGCCTTTTCAATATCGATTAATAATAATTGCAGCCTTCCTGAGCATATGGCAGGATCAGATTGTGTCGTCTGAGGCAATGCATGGTACTTCGATGAAGCATATAGCCATTTAAATCTGTGATTTTTTTTTTCTTCTACAAAGTGGGGTTTTGATGCCTTTTTGTCCGGCCAACGTTAATACTGTGGTTCACTTCAAAACTTGCCCTCTTCTTTTCGTAATTCTCATACAGTACTGTGTGTTTGTATTCTTGTTTTTCCTGCCATCCCTTATTTCATCTGATACTGATGCTTTTAGCCTCCCATTCCTACACTTTTCTGAGAACTGTCTCTTATACACCTCTTGGTCGCCATTTGTATTATCCAGCCAACTAATAATTATACTTCCTTTAGGTTGTAGTCTCCTTTTCTTAGCAGTGACCACCAAAGTGACAACTTTTTAAAGTTTAAATCATTTTTATTATATAGTATATTTCTTATAGAACACAGCAGAAAACAACAATCCAAATTCCATGTATGATGTGAGACATAAATACTCTAAGGTACTAATTTGCAAGTCAGGGAGAAGAGGGGAAAGAGATTTGATATAACAACTATAAACACAAACTCCCTCGTGACCTCTCTATTTCTTTAAGGGTTTTAGCCTCCTAAATTCTAACATGGGCATAACAAAGCACAAATTTACATGTTTCTTATTTCCATTCTCTTTTTTTATTTGTTATTTAAATTATTTTTTTCTTTGGTATATCTTTTAAACATTGTTATCATTACAAAAGTACAAAAAAGTTATTCCTTCTATACACAATTTAGCGGCATGAAAAATAATTCACAAATTCATTGAATAATCTATGTGAGACCAGGTAGAGATCAAACAACAATCAAACCACACATACATACTTCACACACATTCATACCACAAAATATCTGTGCAAGTTAACACGTTTCGTTGGTTCTTGTCTAATGCCCACAAACCGGGTCACTACAAAATGTAGGATTTCATATAGACTTAATCGACGCGTTTCGGTGGCAATAGATAGCAGTGAGAGCCATCTTCTCCAGGACCCGACAGATTTTCGAAGAATGTTCTCTACACCCTGGTTCTTCCTGTAAGAATATATATAAAGAAACCCACAATAAATGTTTATGCCCATGGAAAATAACAAATAGGACATTGGTTGGATGGAGCAAAATTTATTAACACAGATTACACAAACACCCGTGCCACCTTATAGCCAAGATGGGTGCATTTAGCTCACATTAGTACACCTATTCTTTCTTAATCTCTTTCAATATGTACATAATTGCCCCCACTTACTCGGGGCAATGATGTAATCTATAATGCCTTTCGCAGAGACTTTTAGGTCCTATTTAATCTAGTCATACCTGACAAATGAACTCACTATTGCTTGGAAACAACCCTAGTAGATACTTACTCCACTTAAACCGTTGTTGTAGCTTATCGCAGCTCAACATTCAAGGCCATCTTCAAAAATAGTAGTTATTTGTCCCGCAGAATTCTTTTATGACAACATAAGAAAAAAGAAATAAAAAAATACTGTTATCCCTTTACTACCAATGGAGTCTACAAATTATGATCTATCTGCCTATATTACCTCAGAGATTCCTAAGATGCACGGAGTACAAGATCCCTCATGATTCCAGTTCAAGCAATATAAACTTCATATCCACCAGACAAAAAGGAATCGAATTAACCTTCTATTTCCATTACTATTTTCATTTGTCACCATCTGCCTTTAAGCTTCGAGTGTCCTGTCTCGGAGCACCGCTTATTATCTTGATTGCACAAGTGTGTGTCTCTCTCTCTTTTATTCTTACGTATTGTGGGCTGTCCTACATTGTAAAAAGACATGATGCAACTAATTTGACAAAATAAGATGATTAGAAGAAAAACCGAATTTCATTGCAATCTTGTATACCTGAGAAGTATCTGTAGAACTAGATGATAGTGATCAGTCTGTCTTCGGAATGCATCTCATCAAAGTTTCCGGGATAGTTAAGATAATCTCGTAAGGATATCTATCTTCAAGAAAGAAGCTCTGCTGAAAAAAAACAGAGGGCCTAAATCGTACATAGTGTGATTTGACGCTACCTTCAATTTACATTTTAATACCCAGGTACATATCAGACAGATGCAGAAATAAGCTTCTTATGGTCATGGTTCTTATTTAAGTATCAATCTAATTTCAGAAACAGACTGCTGCCCCAACCGGCGTGTGTGAAAGTGGCGCGGCGGGGATCTCAGAGTAAAACACCTGACGGCACAAGTTACAGAACAAACCGGGAGACTCCTCTTTACGCTTATACTATCAAAATGGAGAGAGAGATGAACACCACTATTACAAAATAAAGTCTCCCTGGACACCTTCTTGTGTCATCCCTTACAAACACTTTGGCTCTAAATTGGAGATTAGCATAGTTTCATTTCGTACCTCCTGTCCTCTGACTGACTTGCACATTTACACCTCCCACATCCTGTTAAATGTGCCTGTACAACGCTTACCTAAATTAATTGGCATCCCCGTCCGTCAAAGTTCCACGCACGTCTCTTTCGAGTTGGGAGCAGTTCTCAGAGGTTCGCTTTTTATAGCGAGCAGATAATTGTTTGCCTAAGTTGTGTGCACCATGATCACTGACACCTGGGTTTGACCAGAGACAGACAGAGGACTACTATCTCCCATATGGTTAAGACCATATTTTTCTTTTGTTTACCTAAGTTTAAGTTCAAGAATTTATATAGCGCACTACTCACCCAGAGGGTCTCAAGGCGCTTGAGGGAGGGAAGGTGAATTACTTATCCAAAAGCCAGGTTTTTAGCTGCTTTCTGAAGGAGAGGTGGTTCTGTGTAAGGTGGAGGTGAGTGGGGAGGGAATTACAGGTTTTGGCCGCTAAGTAGGAGAAGGATCTTCCTCCCATGGTGGATCTGTGGATGCGCGGAATTGCGGCGATCGGTCCGCCACGTCATTAGTCGTAGAAAACAACAAAGGACCACTTTCTCATCAACTACGGCGGCGCCATATTGAGAGAATACGAAAAGTTGACTACTTCCAATCTATTAGATCTTTTCAATTAGCCCCTTCACTCTCCATTGCTTATTGGTATCTCGAAGTTTAGACAGCCATAGTTTTAATGTAAAGAAGCATATTCTACCGGCCGTAACTTCCAACATATTAACATTAAAATATCCCTTGGCTCGTATTCTGCACCAATTATTCTTTATGATACTATTCTCTGTACATCGTAGTAAGATATTTAAACACACAAGTGGGAACTTTACCTATTCAACAAACGGTTCTACATAAATACCAATATAGCAGTGTAACCCCACAGAAATAATCAGTTAATTTCAAAACTGTATATGGGCTAAGTGTTCCTCTATTCTAAAGAGTAGACTTATAGGGACATAACTGTGACATAGTTTTATCACCAAATCAGTGTCATTCTTAACATATAAAGATAATATATTCCAAAATGTTGAAAACAAATAACAATGACTAGAGAACCATCCTCCAGGGCCTTGTATATCGAGTATGTATCCACATACTTAAAAAAAAGCTGTAAGGACATAAATACAAAACCGTTTCTTTTAAATTTGCTGTTAGGACATAAATACAAAACCTTTTTTTTTAAATTTGCTAACTCTTCAAAGTGAAAAGCCCATAAAGGCAAAGCCACATCGGCCCGATAAACCTAAGAGAAAGGAATATTAATAGGTAATAGTACTACCATTTGGCAAGGCGCGGAATAGCCACACTCATCATGGTTCACAGGGTCATAAGTCCCAGTGAACCACAAAGTAGAAAATAAACCAATCAGGGATAATGATGCTCATTATGTCACAGGTCCTTTTTGTAATGTCCTCTACAAGTGCTTTAGCAGCCTACTCCTGAGTAACAACTAATATCTCATTACTGTGAACTACCCTTTGTTCTATTTGATGGTGGATTTGATCCCATGGGTTGGGATTTAAATTCCTTTTTGATTACTAAGAAATCCCTCTTTCTAGTAATGTGTCTGGGTGCAAGTCACCTTAGAGCTGCAAAGATGTTCCCTCATGTTGCACGCTCTGTATTGCCTCAATGGATTAGGTCCCTGAAGTCTGTGGAATATAAAATTACCATTACGCTCTCTCCACTCGCGGATCCAGTTGTGAACCTCATTGCATTGAAACAATGTCAAGTCAGGTAAGAAGCAACAGTCTCTGTTTATCCCTGCACCTTCCCACAAATCACACAGAAGATTCCTAAGCAACTTTTCCATAGCAGCATGCAGTGGAGTTAAATGGAGTCAGAGTGAACCCAAAGGACCCTTGATTGAGCACCTCTCGGAATTGTTCCTCCAGTCCATCCAGTTTCAAGAGGTTGTTTACAAGAGCACCCCTGAACTCTTTAAGATATTGCAAAGAAACAGCCAGTCCCTCTTGACTTCTCCACTGCCCCTCCACTTATACCAGGTTTGAATCCCTTCACTATCTGTCAGCTCCTTAATGTTCATCTCTGTGTTGTGGACGTCAATGGAGAGCTTGAGGTTTTATTTTTAATTATGTTTTATTTGTGATTAAACACACACCATCACCTGCAACCACCCAGACGTTGAGGAGCTCAAACAAGTACAAGTCGTTACACTTTTTATAAGCAACCTACCCCCACCCACCACCGCCCCTCTGGGGATACAGACTTCAAACACTCTATTGAGTTCACCCAGCACTTCTTCCCAGTACTGCCCAATTTGGGGCAGTGCTTTAGTAGATGAAGTAGAGTTCCCACATCCTTTCCAACATTAATCACCTCTGTGGGTGTTGCTTTTTCCTATCCTCTCCAGTGTCCTATACTTGTAGGCCAAGACTTTATATTGCATTTCTCGCAGCCTTATATCTAAAGTAAAGTTTTTTCCTTGTCATACATTTTCTCTCACTCCCCATGCAAGAGTTGGCCTAAAACTCTATCTGAATCTTTTCTGGCCCGACGTCTCTCATGTGTGTGTTTTGTCTGGATCATTCTGTACTATGCTTTTTGGCTTGTATTATTTCTAACACACTTTGGGGGGATTGTAAGGTATTTGTGCTGTTCTCACCTTAAAAATATGGAAATAAATATATTGCTTGGTAAATTAACTGTTATTTTTGTTAAGCAATATCTAAACATTGCCTACCATTAACCTGATTTCATCTCCTTGAGAAACTGCTCACTCCAGCCTTGGGCTTAATGTGGCCATTTCATAAAAAACACCCCGCTCTTGCCTTTCTGAAAAGGTTTGAAAACCGGAATCTGTTCTCTTTAGGCTAAGCTGCTCATACATGGTCTTTGTTAATGTTAGTGGCAGTACACTTTTTATAGATAATGGAGCGCTTTAGAAAAATTATTTACATTACTTATTACATTACAGCAGTCATTTGGCTCCTTTCTCTCCAAGTCTGCCCTGTTGGCACTCTTGTACCAATTCTGTATGGCAGGCTGATCCAAGTGCTTTGGAAGTGACTTTGGTGACATGTAGTGCTGTTTCAAAAATGTATCCAAGCCTGTGATGGCTACCTCCAGAGCTGGAACTGGAGAGGTGGAGTTTCAACCCTACTATTTACTATTCACTCCCTTTTGATTTTGCATGTCAGTCTCCTGCTTGTGTCTTAGGGTGTGCACTTTGCTGTAATTTTAGGAACGGAGGAGAACCAAAACTAGAGGTAGTCCGGGAAATGCATATTGTTTTTTCTCTGTTCATTGCCAGTTTGGAGGATGTTGATGCCATTTCTGTGTTTCTTTGTAGATGGGGGCTCTTCGATCAAGATGGTGCATCATATCATCCCGTACTCTGTATTCTGCACATGATCCAAGTGAAAAGGTTGGTTGGTTTCCAGATGCTTTGTGTGCAACTCATTTAAAAGTCATACTAAACCTTTACAGCTTTCAGTGAGTGCATGAGCGCGCTCTCCTTGCCCTAGTCTCAATAGCCCTTTCTGATGACTATGCAAGCTCTGCTAATGAGACTAGTCTATTGACAAGTTATTCATCCGTCACCTTTTGGTGACCGTTATACCCTGGTTTGGTTGGCATTTTCAGAATCTTCATGTTTCCATCTTGTTGCCCATTCCCTTTCACAAATTAATTCCGGTGCTCTTTGCTACTAAAATATAACTGCTTATGTGTTTTTTCATTTCTATCCTTTGTTGCTCAAGAAATGCTGGTTTTTACAACTTGAGTGCCGTTGAGTCAAGGATGGAACATACTTAAAATTAAACCAAGTTTTCATATAATCAGTCATGTAATACAATACATTTGTTTAGCGCACAGATGCCTCCAAGTGTCCCAGCGTTAGTGGATGAAACACCCACAGGAAACCAAATGGAAGAGATGCTAACTGACGTTTATGCAGGAATTGAAGAGTAAGGTTTTTAAGCTTTTTCTAAAAGTGGCTTCAGACGGGCTGCTTTCTAAAGCAAGTGGGATCACATTCCACACTTAGTTGCCAGGAAAGTGAATGATCTACCTCCTCTTCTAGTTTTGTTAATATGAGGGAGTTGGAAGAGTTTCAGATTGTTGCATCTCAAAGAGCTCTCCTGGACGTCGGCTTGATGCAGCGCCTAAGGTAGAGAAGAGCCTTGTGGTTGTAGGTCCTAAAGGCAAGGATGAGTGCTTTGAACTGGACCATTTTTTCACTAGAAGTACTTGTAGATGACATAGTTCTCCTGACTCTGCTACTCGAGTGGACATCTTGAAAATTAGCTGGGCAGTCATGTTCTGAATGATTTGGAGATGCTGTATCAGAAAGGGCGGGAACCCTGATACAAGCTGTTGGGTTAATCTTGCCTGGAGGTAATCAAGGCGTGGACAACTGTCTTCCGAAACTCCACCGAGATGCAGCATCCTTCTCAGAGACCCAAGAGTGAAGAAGCAGGTGATGGATAACGCCTTGATTTAGGGCTCGAAAGTAAGGCCTGAGTCAAATTTTACCCCGAGGTTTTTTACCACAGGTGTCGGAAGGGAGAGTAACCCAATTCCAACAGCATCCAAAGGCAGGTTTCAGGGGTGCACTTGAGGCCAAAGAAAATGATCTCATTCTTATCTGAGTTCAGCTTTAAACAGCTTGTATTCATCCATTCCACCACTGATTAGAAGCAGAGTTTAAAGGAGCTCAATGACCTGGGCAGTTTTTCCTGAAAGGCTAAAAGGAGTTGATGGCGTCTTAAGCAGGAGAAGCAGCAAAGCTTGTTTTCAGCAAGAAGGCACCAGTGCCAAGGATTCATTTAGCTGTCTGTTCATGATTGGGTTAACCACCATGCAGCCAGATTGAGGATGGCCAGTGGACAGAGATCTAGAGGATAGCCAGACTTACAACTTGCGAGTTCTGCTGCTGATTCCTCTAAGGTAATGGGGACAAAACTGGACAGTAGTGGGATGGAATAGGAACAAGATGCTGCTCTTTGATTATAAGGACTCTCAGCCGGGAACTGATCGTGGATGGTTTGGATTTTTCCGAAGAAGAAGTCAGAGAGGCCCTCACTTTAGCTCCTTAAAAGGAGAGCGTGCGGGGCGTGGCCAAGATGGCGGCGGAGTAAGACGTCGTTTCGAGTCCCTCCGGCGCCGAGCCCAGCTTAGCCTTGTTTAGCACGTTTAGCGGCATGCTTTACGGTCCCACTTGGAGTGATTCGGCTCCCTGAAGTGGGAGGCCAGCTCCGGTGCCACACACGGGACCTTTGGGGGTCGGAACGAGGTCTCTGGAGCGGCGACGCCACGCGGCCCTGAAATCCCCGGCCTAGCGTGTTGGAGGGGCTGGACTTCCTGATCCCTGACGCGGCTACCAAGCGAGGACTCTGAGGCAGGACGGAGGTGGCGTCGACACCCGCGGCCCCAGCTTTGTTGCCTACCGAGTCTGCTGGCAAGGGATTGGAGGAGTGAGACGGCGTTGGAATCGGGGACCGAGACCGCCGCGTGTCCTCCGGCGGGGTGATCTGGCTGAGTGTCGGCATCTTGCCCTGCCCCCCTCCCGCTCTCTACTGACCGCTCCGGCAAAGCCGCTGCGCCGAGAGGCTTCCTCCCCCGGTGTGGTGAGGAGAGACTTGGCAAGGAGTACGGTCCCGGCGACGGCCGACCTGGACTCCGGGGCTTTTAGAGATCCGCAGGCCTGTGATCCCCGGCCTTGCGTTGCTACTGGGCCTGATCTTACTGCGCTGCTAAGAAGAGTGCCGGAGGCGGTCGCGGAGTGTTGACAGGAGGAATCTACCGATTTTAGGCCTCGCCGATTGCTGGGGGACCAGTACGGAATTGGAGATTGTGGGGAGACCACGCTGGAGCGAGGCCTACTGGAGTGGAGGAGCTGGCGCTTTCAACCGAGGTCTGAGAGCGGATTGGGTGACTGCATGGACTCTTCCCCACCGCCCCTAACTTGGCCTGCCGCGACACCTGTGGCCGCCTGGCACCTAGGGGGGCCTCACATGGGGACTGCCGCGCTCTCCCGCTGTGACTGCAGGTGAAGGTTCGCGGAGCGGCGTTGGGCCCACCCTGAGAGAGCTACCGCATGGGAATTGATAGCGCGGCATGTGTGGTGCACCTGCATTAGGCGTCGACGGGAGGTGGCGGATTATTGGGGTCCCGGAATCGCCACCTGGAGCTAGGGGGAAGTCGCATCCCATGAGAAGTGCCACGATGTCAAACGCATCCCGCAACATGGGGAAGCCTGGGAAAGATGGTGCGGCGAAATCTACTCAGCAACCGGCGTCCCCTAGACCAGCGCGGCACCCAAGAATTCGGATGATGAGGCCCCAGCGACTAAGGCCTTTATGACGGAGCTCTTTGCCTCCATTAAGGAAGACATTTCGGAACTACGCGCCCAACTTGCATCGGACCTCCGTGAGGTGCGGAGAGATGTTGATGGTATTGGGGAGAGGGTGGCTACCCTGGAGGATCACGATTTAAGTATGGCGAACGATGTCCACCAGTTACAACAAGACATCATTCGGCTCACGGAGCAAAACCTGGACCTCCAATCTCACACGGAAGACCTGGAGAACAGTTCCCGCAGGAACAACATCCACATCCGCGCGGTACCGTGGGACGGAGAAGCAGGGGATCTGCGGGGTTATGTCCAGGCCCTTTTCCTGCAGGTGTTGGGCGACGATGACGTCCAGGAAATCAGAATGGACAGGGTGCATAGAGTTGATCTTCCGAGGAGAGGGGGGCCGCCTCCGGACATACTAGTTTGTGTTCATGATTTCCAACTAAAAGAACGCATTTTACGGAAGGCACGGACCATCACTTCCCTGCAATTTCGGGAACACCGGCCGCAGCTCTACCAAGACCTGGCAGCTTCGACCCTCCAGAAAAGGCGGGAGTTCCATCCAGTGACTGCCTTCCTTCGGGCATGCGGCATTTCCTACTCGTGGGGCCATCCGTTCCGCATCATCTTTCGGTGGGAGAACAGACTAGCGCAGATTCGCTCTCTCCAAGTGGCGAAGGATCTCCTGGGTTTGGACGACGTGACCCCCTCGCAGGAAGCAGGCGGCTCGCCGTCGCGGAGGCACAGGCGCTCCTCCTCATGGCAGAGGGTAGGCCCGGATTTGGACACCAGACGGCCTGACCGTTCGGCTAGCTTGCTGGAGAGGGGAGATGCGGTGGCCTCGGTGGCTTCGGCGACTTTGGCGTCCTCCCAGCAAAGCTCAGGAGCTGCTTGATCTTTCAGCCGCCAGCCGGTAGGTGCCGGAGGGGCGCATGACTTCAGGTACTGTGGGTTTGATTGTACTTTGGGAGAAGACACCCCGGTCCGTGGTCTCTTGGGGTTCCAACTATGGTCCCCCGGCCCCAACCCAGGAGGATTTTTACGAACTACCATCCACTGGGACTGCTAAGTACATTTGTTTGCTTTTGGGTTTAGTTTTGGTCTTGGGGGGGGAGGACATTTTGGGGCGGGGGGTTGTGGGAGACTGGGGGGGAGTTGGGCTGCTAGGTGGTGGCGTCTGGAATGATTGTGTGGTATGCTTCGGTCTTTCTTCATTTGCGTTGATTGTGATCTTGTTTGTCGGGCCCCTGGGAGGGTTTGCTAACTGGGTGGGAGCTGTCGCTGAGCCTGAGTTTCCGGGATCTGGGAGGAGTACGGTGTTCAGTGAAGTCCTGGTGCTGCTTGGGGGTTTGCTTGGCTGCCTTTGGGGGGATGGGAGTGTAGGCAGGTTGTCGGGACGTACATGCAGGGGTGGGTTCTGATTAATTCCCATGCCGATTAGTGTTGGGACTTGGAATGTGAAGGGCCTCAACTCACCCCAGAAGCTCCAAAAAATTTGGAAATATATCTCCGATCACCACTTAGATATTGTGGGGCTCCAAGAGACCCACTTGGCGCGTAAAGATGAGCTTCGATTGCGTGATAGGCATTTCCCGCTCATTTATAGATCTTCTGCAGCTACTAAACATAGAGGGGTGGCACTTATGTTCCGAGCGTCCCTACACTTCCAACCTATGGGGATCAGCTGTGACAAGGAGGGGCGTTGGCTGATGTTCAAGGGGGTACTTCATGGCACAATCTGTACATTTGTGGTGGTGTGTGTCCCCAACTCGGGGCAGAATGCTTTTCTCCGCGATCTGTTGGACAGAGCGGGGGATTTTGTTGAGGGGCATGTGATTCTTATGGGGGATTTCAACATGATATGGGACAAGGACTTGGACAGTTCTCGAGCTCAGAGAGCGGGCACTGGGGTTTTTTCTTCGGACACTCAGAGTATGGTTGGTGACCTTGGTTTGATTGACAGCTGGCGATTCCTGCATCCACAAACACGAGACTACACATTCTATTCTCATGTCCATCATACCTATTCCCGACTCGATCATATCTTTGTAAGCCAGGCCCTCAGGGGAAATGTCCGGGATTCTAGCGTTTTCCCTCTTTCGGTGTCTGATCATAGCCTGCTGGGGCTCCACTGGCCGACTGGAGGAGATGGGACGAGGAAATGGTATTTCCCGCCGGCCCTTGTTCGGGATGACACCTCCTGTAAGGAACTGCGAAAAGCGATAGGGGACTTCCTGGCCCTCAACCCGGCTTCGGACACTTCCCTCTTTAACACTTGGGATGCGTGTAAGGCCTCCCTGCGGGGCACCTGCCTCAGTCTCACCGCCAACCTCAATAGGTTGAGGAGGAAGGAGCGGGAAGATCTAGAAGCGGAGCTGACTGTTTTAGAACCAGCCCGCAAAACCAATCCGTCTAGATTGACCCTTAGACCACTGACTGCTGTACAGGGCAAATTGAAGGCCCATTATAACAACCGCGCAGAGTTTACCCTCCTTCGGCTTCGGCGTATTTCTTACTCACAGGGGAATAAAATAGGCAAGCACTTGGCTCGTCAACTACGGGACAAGAGGGAGAGATTATATTGGAGGCATCCTGGACCCCACTGGGTCGTTACACCACAAAGATGTGGACAAGGCCAATATCTTTGGCCGTTTTTATGAGGTACTATATAGGGGTGACTCCCTAGATCAAGTGGCTCAGGATCGCTTTTCGAAGGAGTGAAATGAACATCTTGCTGCCCCCATCTCCAGATCAGAGGTGTTGGATGCTATCGGGGATCTGAAGCTCCACAAGGCACCGGGACCCGATGACTACACGGCGTTGTTCCTATAAATCATTTGCATCGGAACTTTGTGACATTTTGGTGCCCCTCTTCAACGAAATGGCAGCCACGGGACGAATCTCGGGCTCCGTGGCGGAAGCTGTGATCACGGTGATTCCCTAGCCGGGTAAAGATCTGTCTCAGTGCTCGTCATACCGCCCGATAGCTCTTCTCAATGTTGATGCTAAACTATATTCCACCATCATAGCGCACAGGCTTCAGGACCTGATGCCGGCAATAATACACCCGGATCAATCGGGATTTATTAAGGGCCGTCAGACGCATGACAATCTGAGAAGAGTTATACATCTCATAGAGAAAGCCTCTCGGTTCCGTATCCCAGCAGTACTGGTGGGGTTGGATGCAGAAAAGGCCTTTGACCGAGTGGATTGGGGATTCCTATTCCGCACTCTGGAGGCCTTTGGCTTCTCACACCAAGTTATCACCATGATTCGTGCGAACTACAGCACTCCCAACTCCAGGGTGGTAATTAATGGTCACCGCTCCGCCAGCTTCGCTCACTCCCGGGGAACTAGGCAGGGCTGCCCTCTATCACCCCTCCTTTTTGCTTTAAGCATTGAACCACTGGCCCTTGCGGTGCGTGAGAGAGAGCAAATAAAGGGAATCCCTTTTACGGGGGAACAGCATAAAATCTCCCTTTTCGCGGACGATGTGTTGCTATCGGTGGGGGACCCGGCTCAATCTCTGCCGCACATTCAATCACTGCTATCTGATTATGAGGAAGTGGCCGGATTCAAAGTTAATTTCGACAAATCTTATATCTTGAATTTGACGCTCCCGCCAGCCGAGTTGGAGCGACTCCGCCCGCTTACTTCATTGGCGTGGGCACCTGCCTCCCTGCTGTATTTGGGTGTGCGTTTGACACCTTCCATTGGATCCCTTTTCGCAGCAAATTTCCCTCCTATGCTATCGGCTGTACGTGGGGAACTGGACCGCTGGAAGCCGAAATACATCTCCTGGCTGGGTAGGATCCATGCCAGGTTTTTATACCTCTTCCAGGCTCTCCCCATTCCTATAGAGATGGATTCTTTCGGCGCCTTAAGACTCTATTGCTGAAATTCATCTGGCAGGGAGGCCGGGCACGCCTTTCCTATGCAACTCTGCGGCACCCGCGGGAGGAAGGGGGGGTTGGACTCCCTGATATGCATTTGTACTATAAAGCCGCACAGTTGCGGGTGCTGGTGGAATGGTCACAGCAAGAGTCTGAGAAACACTAGCTGCACATGGACAGGAGTGTGGCGGGAAGGTCGATCTGGGATCTGGCCTGGAAACCCAAAGTTGACAGGCCCAGAAACGCCTACATCAGCACGCCCACGGGCACTGTCCTGAAGGTGTGGGACACAGTGACTGGGGATGAGCGCTGGACGACGTTCATCTCTCCCTTTACTCCTTTGCATTTTAACCCGGCCTTTCCGCCGGTGTTTCAAGAGGGGCCGTTTCCACTCTGGAGAGAGGGAGGTTGTAGGGCCCTTACACACCTGTTTCACGGCACGGAGCCACTCTCATTTCCTAATTGCATGCGTGACTATGGCCTTCCTTCTACGGAGCATTTTAGGTATGCCCAACTGATCCACTGGGCGACCTCGACGGGACTGCGAGAAGCGGCAACTAGACCGCTCTCACTCTTCAAGGCCTTTCCCTTACGAACTGCCACGATGAAGGGAACGATTTCCTTTCTATATAAACTCTTGCTTCGTACCGCGATCTCTCCCCGTCCACGTTACATGGACCACTGGGAGGGCCTTCTGGGTAGGGACATAACGGAAGGAGAATGGAAAGGTCTCTGGCGTGACATTAGGACTCATAATCACTCAGTGGACTTACGGAACGCTCACTTTAAAACTATGTTCGACTGGTACCTGTACCCCTCAAAACTGCATCGCATCTTCCCGGCGTCTTCGGACCGCTGTTGGAGGGGCTGTGGCCTGTTAGGAGATTTTAGCCACATTTGGTGGGATTGTCCGGTTATACGGCCCTTCTGGACCGAGATCCTGTCACATATCAAAGAAATATTGGGATATCCGATCCCGGATTCCTTGGCCTTTGTCATCTTGGGCCTGCGGGACCCGCTATTGGTGCACCAAACGAAGGCGGACAAACAAATTTTGTTGCTCTGTCTGGGAGCGGCTAAGCTTACATTGGCTGCGGCCTGGAAGAAACCGACGGCCCCGGCTCTGTCTTTGTGGCACGCGAAGCTATGGAGGTTGATGAGCATGGAGAGAATGGCGGACATCTTCCTGGGCAACTTTAAGAACTTTATGTTTCGGTGGGGACCTTTGGTCCGATTTCTATCGCGGGGTTTGCCATCTGCGGTCTGCCCATCAGCCCATCAGCCCTGCGAGCCCTTCATCTTTTCCAGATTTAAGTAGGTTGTGTGATAGTGCGACTGTGAATGAGAATGTATGTTGGCGCCACAACCTTGGGGGAGGGGGAGTACGGGGAGGCGGGTGGGGGGGGGGGGGGGTTCTGTATTTGTTGCGGCACTGCATAGCTGCTGGAAGATTTTGCTTACCCGGGGGCTCTCGGGACCCGTGAACCTGCTAGATTGACTTTCTCCTTGGAGGAGGCAGCCGAGACATCCGGAAACGTATGATTGTCAGTTCGTTGACTATTGCTGGCTTTCCTTGCATCCAGAACAGCCTAATTGTTGGAGAACTAGGAATAAAGAAGGCAAAGCCTACGGAGTAGTTAGACACCTAACTAATTATCAAAAAAATGGATACCATAAATTGTCCATTTTCGCGTTTGATCATTTCCACCATAACTAAATTAAAGAAAGTTCTGAACAATAGAGTTTCTCCTGTAGGAGAGCCACCACAAATAAGGTTCACATATATGGTTTAACCAATTCTTTTAATGTAAACCATATTTCTCCACAAAGGTTACTATCTCACAGTTCACATATATATATATATATATATATATATATATATATATACAGTTTTTACATACCTATACAAACAAACAAATATAATACATTTACATTAAACACAATCTACTTAAAACCCCACTAGAGTTTCTTTTGCCCTACTTATTTCAACAAAGGAAGTTTGTCCACAATTCATCAAAAACTGTTGGAGAACATCATAGCAGATGCATCTGTCTGAGACTCTTCCCAAATCCTGCATATGTGTGACTGCCATATTGCCGCCTGTTTTCTTCTCTCTCTGTTTTCTTCTTTCTATGTACTATGCAATAAATAAAAATTTTACAAAAAAAGGAGAGAGTGCATTTTTTGTTGCTATGAAAGAGAGAAAAGAGTTGACAACTTTAAAAAGTCACGCAGTTAGTTTGCAGCCTCCGAGATAGACGAGGCAATAAATATTTTTGGGGCCAACCGAATAGCCGCATGGTATTTTTAGAGAGAGGCTTGGTAAATTGCTTTTGCCGCTGTCATCATAATTGGACCTCCATTGCCTTTCTAACCTTTTGCAAAATGACACTTTCTTCGTCAGACTCTGTGGGGAACATGGAGTAGAGGAAACAACATTAAAGGGATCAAAACATTGGCAGACCAAGTGGGTTTCAGAATTGTCCTCACCCTCACAGTAGAGGGATTCACCAAATTAAGATTCAGAATGTGACCTGCTTTGTGAGTAGGCACCTTAATGAGTTGTTCCAGGTTAAAACGTTCCAGTGGGTACAGAAATTGCTGTACGGGTTAATGTGAAAAACATTCCTTCAATATTTTGAATGTTAGTTAGTTTCGATACTGTGCAGGAGAAGGTGAAACAGTGTATAATAGCCGCCCACCCCCCTTTCTGTCATCTGTATTAAAGTGCTTGATAAAGAAGTCTGGGGGGGCATTGCCAAGGCAATATCAGCGGTTGAACTGACTTTTAACCAGGTTTTGGTATGAAACCTCAGATCCCAGTGGTTTTCAGTCAACATATCGAATGCATGGGGTAAGGAGCTACAATTTATAAGGCTTGCTGAGAAGGAGGCTCCAGGTGTTGGTAGCATGGAGTCACTCCACCCGTCATGCAGCCCAAGTCCGTGGTTTAAATCTAGTTTGGGGCTACATGGTTTAGGGGCTTCAAGAACGAAACCACCCTTAGGCGTTGAATCCCACTCCTGAGTTACCAACAGTAAAATCGCTTACAAGACCACAGGATGAAGTACAAAGTTCTAATAATTGGGCCCTAGTGTAGTTACATGAGGAGCATTATGGTGAGGCTTACTAGCAGAATGGCCGGCACTAGCCCTGATCCGGATGGGCGCAGACCTGCTTGCATTTCCGAGTCCGATGCCTCATTAGATTAATATAGAGTCTAGCAGTGAATAACAGGAATGCGAACAACAGAAAATGGGGCCTCATCGAAGCTTCAAAAGGAATGAGGAAGTGGATTAGAATAAAGTGCAACATGTGCTGAAAGTGACAGTGCAGGTCTTGACTGCTAATGTGTTCTTCTCTTCCCAACAGTACAAATTCTGTCAATGTGCTATTTAGGACGCGTGATCGGGATTAAGGTCCCAGCCAGGGCACAAGTCGTAAACAAGCATTTACAATGCAACGGTCTCGCCTTTGCAAAAGTTGGAGCTATTGGCATTGTAAATGACAACATTTTTATTTATGTGTTGGTTTTGAAAACAGATAAATAAATGGCATTGTCATTTACAATGGCAATATCTTAATCTCTCGCAAATGCGAGACCTATTGCATTTGCACCCGCACACACAGAGCCACACACACGCAGAGCCAGCCACACACACAGCCAGCCACACACAGAGCCACACACACACAGAGCCAGCCACAAGATCCCAAAGGCGAGACCTATTAGCTATGCCAAAGCTTGTTTACTTTTTGTTCCTGTTACCGTCTTCTTGACATCTGAGAGCAGGGGTAGTAAGAGAAGTGGTAGATTTTCCAAAGTGGTGATGTTAGACGATCTCCTACGAGTTCAGCTCGGTCTAGCCTGGAGCCTTCGTTACATAACAATGAAGAGAAGCTCACACTATAGTTATGAGTCGAGCTTTACTAAAGATCTATTAGTATTGCACTACTAACATTAAGTGTTTTATTTGCACTTGCATGAACAATAACGCGGTGCTACAGCTGTTCACAACAGAAATCCTGGCTTGCTGAAATACTACATATCCAAAGTAGTACAAGTACTAAAAATGGGCCATTAACGTTGTGTAACTGGTTATGTAGAGTTGGGAAAATAAGGACCACGCAAACTAAAAACAAATTGGCAACTATAGCTGTGTAGACCGGGAAAGGGGTGGGGGTAATTTGAATGTCTCTTTTCCGTTGGACACACTAGCCAAAGCACTACCTCGTTCCCAGATACCAAACAAGTTGAATCTCGTTTGGAAAGTACCATAGCAAAAGGACGTTCGTATAGGGGCTGGGAGGAAGCCCTCCGACGCCCTGGAACTCTGTAGTCCTTTCCTATCTATACCTCCTGGTGCTCCCCAAATACCTCTCTAATAAAAGAGGGACCCAAAAAATGTCAAGAAATAGAAGTCCCCTTGGGCATATAAATCTGAGTAAAAATACCCAAAAAACTTACAAAACACACTTCACTAGGTATATATGTAGCATTCATAAAAGGCCATGCAAAAAGGTAAAATAAAACCATGTGTGTCACAGATTTATTAAACAAGGCAGACATTAAAAATGACCAATATGGTCCAAATCAAGTAAATATATTTCATAATAAAATAGAACACAATTTGATCATAAAAAACATATTAGAACGGGACAGAAATACAAGGAAAAGTTTGGTTCCTATTAGTAAGAAAACAAACACAGGAAAATGATGAGCACAGCGTTAGCGTCAAAAAACTGTTATCTCTCAAAATGTCATGTGTTTTTCCTTAAGCATCGACGCGTTTCGGTGAGCCACACAAATATCGTCACCTTCTTCAGGAAAATATATTACCATCCCATTAAAATCTTCAAATTGGTATCAAGTTTGGATACAGGAATTCATAAGTATTCTTGGAATCTATTCTTCAGGTCGAATCAAGGAAACGTCTCTGTATACAAACAAGAGCGGCTTTCTTTGGTTATACTCTAATCATAATGCGTCATACAACTTCCGCATATCGTTACGGGGAACTCTTCTCCCGATGTTGCAGTATTAAAATCTGCCTGACCACGAAAGGCACTGTATACGGACCCTTAAAATCTCGTTAAGTCTGTTTTTAAGGCGATATAAAGCCGTGTTTACTGTCGCAGTGGGCCAAACCAAATGCCTCAGCGGGCTAGCGTATTTAGGCCAGGACATGTCCATTACTCTAAAACTCCGGCCGCAGCATGGTTCAAGAACCTCATTCGATAGAAGAGCTCCCCAAATACCTGCAGAACGGCTGCTACCCCAGCTGCCATTTTGTGTTGTCAGTTCTCAACATCAACAGGCAAGGGGATATCACCCCAATCACTTGTACGGCGGAAACGTGCCTGTACCCACTGCCAGAAATCAGCCACTAGGGCCTACAAAGCAGATTGGTAGAGCACAGTCTTCTGGGGAAACACACCTCGATAATAGTACAGATATTGATACTTTGGAGGGGCTCAAGCCGGCAGGAGCACAATCGAGGGACACTAAATGGTGCATAGGCGCAAGTTACAAAGCTCAAAAACAGGCCAAGGGAGCCCCACCGATGCTCCTGATATAAGTAATGAGTCACCAGAGGACATTGAGCATGCCCCCGAAAACACTGTGCCGACCAGCGCGATACCCCTTTGATCTTGCAAAACCAATGATGTCTCGCATATGCGGCTCATGTCCTGAAAGTATGTCACTTCGCTTGTTCACCCGCTGCATCGCGCCCAGCCAAGCATGCCACGGGCACTCAGAGACAGGGGCAGCCAACCCTTAAGTCACTACCAGTGCCCCTAGAAACCACCCCGAATTTCTATTATATATAAATATAATAATAAAATTTAAACTGCTCAATGCAGCTTAATTCACAGTTCAATTCCAGAGAATTACTGAAGGGAAAATGGCACTGGTGCACCACCATGCTAGCTTGCCTGTATCATGAGAAAACTCCTTCCAACTACCATTGGCAAATAGCTAAACCCATAAAAAAATTAGACCCATAGTGTTTCCCAATGCTTGTCATGCCTAGTTTGCAACAGCAGAGGTTAGGAATCGGCCACTAGACCTGGCCAGCAGGCACTGATATATTTATGCATCTAGAATTCCTAAGGCCCAACCACATTTTCTGAATATTCCTGCCCGCCCCACAAGGAAGAATTGCACAGGAGAAGCACATTGCAAATGCTCTATGGATGAAGGGATGTTGTCTGCCTGTAGCCCCTGCTAGCCAACATGTTTCTCAAACGCTTACCAAAAACCGTAGTGAGTACACACTCATCATAAATCAACATGGCTCTCCAAACCTTTTCCCAGGGAACTGAAGACAAGTGAAATCATCTGTGCGGGGCAAGCAATACAAAAGGTTATTAATGCGCTCAGAAAACAAATGTACAGAAAGACTGACCCGACAGTGAAGCAAGGCCCCTCACTCGTCGATCAGTGGGGCTTAACCGATCAATTGAGGTAGTCCCACCAACTGAGACAACCAACAGCTCGTGGGGACATCCGGTTTCCTCGAAAGCTACCTGTTCTAGGAAGTAGTAGAGCGTGCGAAACACAACACATAGACATGCCCATCTGCCCCACGTCTGGACCCGGTGCGGTCCAGGCCCCCCCCAAGGATCGTGCGATTGAGTAAGCTACGCTTTTATCCAGCACACCGGTCTTCGCACAATAACTACTGCAGCGCACGGCACGGAGAGCACCGCAGGCTTACAGGGCAAGCCCGCTGCAGCATGGGAACTGAAATGACAGTGATGCCGCATAGCTTAAACTGCGGACGCTGGTCCCCCCTTTTGGTTTTGCTGCAGGGGGAGCAGACTGCAACCGTATTTGTAATTCAGCAGCTGCAATTTCAAAGTGCGCCCGTCGGAGCCAAGGGCCACCCGGCCTCGACTCAACATGTCCCCTGAACTAACCAGAAGCTTCGCCGAGGCACAGACCTGGTGCCCCAGCTCCGAAGTCGGCAGCTCTGGGCGTGAGGCTACACCCTTTCCCCTAATGAACCCCCCCTCGCATCACCAGCCCAGGTTCGAGCAACCGAGCAAGGCCAGACCGCACCAACACAACTGAAGACCCCGAGAGCGGTTGCAACAATTACCGTAAGGTACCTCGGCTCGGGGGCTGCCGACAGTAGAGGGTTTATACTAGTCCCGACCCGTGGCTGCAACACGCAACGGGCAGGGTGTGGACTAGCCCCATACTCCGGTCACGGGTGTGTTGCGATCGGAGCACACCTGGGAGTATGGGGGCACTGTTTGCATTGCATTAACTAATATTACTAAACATAGGGTGCCGACCACAAGACCGGAAATGCAACTGGCACACCCCCGGCCCCAAAAGAAATGTGTCCCATGATTTGCCCACATCGTAAAGGTTTGTAAAAAGCCTCTCTCGATTACCAAGATGCACTTAGCGCCCCATCTGTGAAGGAGCAGCACAGCTCCATTCCTGCCTCGATAATAGTACAGATATTGATACTTTGGAGGGGCTCAAGCCGGCAGGAGCACAATTGAGGATCACTAAATGGTGCATAGGCGCAAGTTACAAAGCACAAAAACAGGCCAAAGGAGCCCTTCTGTTACTTACCGGTAGACGCCATCTCTCCCTCTCCAAATGCTTATCCTCCCAACGTCCACTCTGACTGCACACGGTCGCGCAAGCGCACACCTCACAAGATCCGGCGAGTCCACTTCATGCAGGGCAGAGGGAGATATGATAGTGGCACAAACCAGAGTCACCAGCCTCGCTGTCCCCTCTACAGAGTGCACATTCTCGGGGGTCAGGAGATATGCACCTGTGGATATGCTTGTTTTGCAGACAGTGGTTTGTCCAGTAAAGTCAGGGATCAATTTTCATAACGCGCATCGGAGTGAAACGTAGACCCTGAATAGGCGTATCTTCTATGACGTCGGCACAAGGAGACGGCAGGCATTGCAAGGTGAGATGGTTTCCTCCAGCTAAGCCCCGTCCTTTTTGGATTGGGGGGCGTGTTTTTCTTTCTCCCCTCCTCTTCATTGGCTGGAATGTAAACAACGGGCGTTTTTTTGACTTGTTGTTTACTATTCCAGCCAATGGAAAAGAGGGTAGAACAAACTGAAAAAACACGTCCCTGTAACAAGGAACCCGGTACCCAAGGGGTGGTCCAGGAAATGGACTGATGGACTCAGTATGATTCGGATTCCCTTTCTCCTTCCCCGCAGGACGAACAGGTTCCATGGCAATCAGCGTCAGAGAGAAACGTCTATGGCGCCTTTAACTGGTCGACTGAATCCAAGGAAGACCCCTCCCTCCGTGACGTCAGCTTCGGGGCATTGGTCAAGAACACGGATATCCCAGGGTTGGCGTGTGACATCACTGAAGAGGAGCGGAGACCGGGAGAGTGCGCGGAGAAGAGCTGGAGTGTTCCAGGAAACGAGGACAAAGGGCGAGGAAGAGAAGTAGACGGGCCGCAATGCGAAGCAGACGAGCCAGGAGGCCAACGGAACCGAGCTGCGCCGTGCCACACTCCCGAGGGAGGAGTGTGGCTCAGACAGGTACGGGGCAAGTTGGCAAGTTGGGTGGGAAGTCGTGTAGTCCCGCGTTAGTCAGTACCACCTCTTCCCTGTTTCCCGATCCCTATTTCCCTCCAGTTCCTGTTCCCTATCTACCCTCACCACAAAACACAGCAGCGGTAAAGCGTCACTACGGAGGTGTCCCTTCACTACCCCGGTTCCCTCGGGTTACCAGCAAAAGCGAGGACATCATTTTAATTGGTCCTTTATTTGTTTTTTTCCTTTCCGGTCACCACGAGAGTCCGGCACCAACAGCCCGAGGAGCCCAAACAGAGGGTGACACTGTTTCATAAGGGACGTTTATCCAAAGAGGCACCACGGATCCAGCCGAGTTTGCAAAAGAAAGACTGACATTCCGTAAAAAGAAACTGTATATGAAAATAAAACCCTCTTTACCAAAACCACGTTCCCAGCCTGTTCCTGACTCCCCATTACAGTCCCCCAATCCGAAAAGGACGGGGAATAGAGCGACACAATGACGACACAGACCTTTTCTCCAATGGCTGGCTGCCATTTCGAGGCCAGCCAATGGAGATGAGGGGCGGGGTTTACCCTCGCTATTCAGTCATTAAGTCTCGCTGGTGAGACTGCGCTTGTGCGCAGCCTACGCCAGTCTCGACCTAAAAAAAAGAAGTGGGGGGGACGCTGTCACCGGAAGGGACGTCACGGCAGGAAGTGACATCACGAAAGGTGCCGAGCTCCTCAGAAAAAAATTGGTTTAAAACTTAACAAAGAGGATGCCCCCCACAATAAAATTTGTTATTTTTAAAAGCAGATTATGAATTTTTAGAAAAAGAGAGACATAAAGTTTAAAACCACACAGAGTAGCCTACAGCAAATTGCGGGCGAAACTAACCGCTGTGCGTCCGTGCCCTCATTAGATTCATTTAGAGTCTGGTAGTGAATGACTAGAGTGCGAACGCCAGAAAATGGCGCTTCAGCAAAGCTTCTAAAGGGATGAGGAAGTGGTTTAGAATAAAGTGCAGCGTACACTGAAAGTGACAGAGTGCAGGTCTTTAGCAGGGAATTGCCTGACAAATGCGTTATTCTTCCCCAACACTACAAATTCTGCCAACGTGCTATTTAGGATGTACGATCGGGATTAAGGTCCCAGTAATGACCTAGAAAACAAAATTGGTTTAAATCTGGACAAAGAATATTGCTGTGTTTTTAGGTCTCGGCGTCAACGCGCGGAAGTGCGTCTCCGCCGAGATCTTTTGTCACCGACTATCATTCCCAGGAGACAGTCCTGGCCACGCGCATCCTTCCAGGCGATTTGTAACTGGAACGCGCGCTGTGGCCAGGCGCTGTCTCCTGGGAAGCGCAAGCACCACACACGCATGCGCATACACACACACACGCGCCCATGCACGCACGCACATACATACATACAGAGACACCACCCCTGACTCATACACACACGCGCGCACACACACAAGTGCACCGAGGCCCCCCTCCCCTGCAGTCACCGTCGCACACATACATACACACACACACACGAGCATACACACACACACAAGTGCACCAATCGCGCTCCAGAACTTACCTTACCTCAGCACGCGGCGCCCAACCTCCTGCTGGCGCGGCCCCGGGGCTCTACACCGCTCACAGGAGCCCCGGGCCGCGAGACGCTACGACTCCGCCTGCCTCCTCTTCCGGTGTGAACGTGGCCCCGCCCCCGTCACAGGCGACCGTGCCTGACTTCCGGGGCGGCCGCGAGTTCAAAGCTGCGCTGCTGATGTCCGGTCCCAGGGGCCTGTAGCAGGTCCTTATTTCGTGCCACCACTCGCCATGCCCAACCCACTCGCGGTAGCTTGCCTCGCTTTATGGCTCTCTCCACACGCCTAGCGGCCGCCACTTCTCACCTCCTTTGCAGAGTAGGCCTCAGCTAGCTTCGTGCTCCATCTACCAGTTCGGGCCGAATTTGCAATCGGCACCCTGGGCAGTTCTTTCAGGGCTTGTGGGTAGGTCTCTGTGCCCCACGGGGGGTGGGGGGGAGAAACACCAACCTCAGCGAGCAGCTCCGACTTCACCCGATGGGCACACCAGGCCGCAGGTTGCCTCGTGGCACGGCCTACACCTCCTCGGGCTCGCGTGATGTTCCCAGGCGGGCGCTCCAGTCAATCCTCCCCTCACCTCGCCACCAGACTCCGCTGCTCGTCGCTTCCCTCCGCTATCTTTGATCGGCGTCAATGTCGGGGGACAGATGCAGCCCAGTATCTTGCTTCGATCGGTTATGTCGGGGGTCCAAGTTTTGCTGCCGGGATGGGGTTTATGATGCGTGTTTCTCGGAGTACAGCGGGAGCCTCACTACAGTGCGGCCATCACCTAGCGCCCCTCACTTCACGGAAGGTTGAAAGATGACACTTAGTATCACCGGTTCGTGCAACAGAAAGAGAAAAGACCATAGAAATCACTTAATTCGGTAGGTGAAAGTGATACACACCATGCCGATTTATCAGCCAACAGTGTTTATAAGTTTACGCTGTGTGCTGTCTGAGAGGGAGTACAAACTTCCACAGAGACCAAGCAGAGTGGTGAGTGCAGAGTGGTGAGTGGTGCAGAGTGGTGAGTGGTGCAGAGTGGTGAGTGGTGCAGAGTGGTGAGTGGTGCAGAGTGGTGAGTGGTGCAGAGTGGTGAGTGGTGCAGAGTGGTGAGTGGTGCAGAGTGGTGAGTGGTGCAGAGTGGTGAGTGGTGCAGAGTGGTGGTGAGTGCAGAGTGGTGGTGAGTGCAGAGTGGTGGTGAGTGCAGAGTGGTGGTGAGTGCAGAGTGGTGGTGAGTGCAGAGTGGTGGTGAGTGCAGAGTGGTGGTGAGTGCAGAGTGGTGGTGAGTGCAGAGTGGTGGTGAGTGCAGAGTGGTGGTGAGTGCAGAGTGGTGAGTGGTGAGTGCAGAGTGGTGAGTGGTGAGTGCAGAGTGGTGAGTGGTGAGTGCAGAGTGGTGAGTGGTGAGTGCAGAGTGGTGAGTGGTGAGTGCAGAGTGGTGAGTGGTGAGTGCAGAGTGGTGAGTGGTGAGTGCAGAGTGGTGAGTGGTGAGTGCAGAGTGGTGAGTGGTGAGTGCAGAGTGGTGAGTGGTGAGTGCAGAGTGGTGAGTGGTGAGTGCAGAGTGGTGGTGAGTGCAGAGTGGTGGTGAGTGCAGAGTGGTGGTGAGTGCAGAGTGGTGGTGAGTGCAGAGTGGTGGTGAGTGCAGAGTGGTGGTGAGTGCAGAGTGGTGAGTGCAGAGTGGTGAGTGCAGAGTTTTATTTTTGATTTAAAGAAAAAAAATGTCATGAGCAATGCCAATAGCTCTACCTTTAATGATGCCGAGACCATTGCATTGCAAATGCTTGTTAAAAACAGATACCGCATTTTTAGAAAAAGAGACACAGTTAATTTAAAATAGCACTGAGTGGTATGCAGCAAATGTGGGCAAAACTAACCACCATCATGTTCACCTGCAATCATATAAAGTGGAGTGAGCAAACTCCCTGCATAGATGAGCGTAAACGTCCACTATCGAAATGTCATTACCCAAATGGGAACATTCACAACCAGACTGCTTGAGTGGACCCTTCATATCTTATGGGTCCATGTTTTGGCCCACTGCCATTCACCAGTGTATACCTACTCCCAATTAGTAGATTCATCGGTGCATACAAGCGGAGTTTAAAATGCGGTTTGTGGCTGGACATTGATCAGAGAAGGCAGACACTTTGGTGTGTTGGCAGATTACACGGTGTCAAATGTGTAGCAAAACCAGTATTTTTTATTTCAATACAATTTATTTGAGAATCTTTAGAAATATAAGACAAAAAATATAGAGAAAGCAAATAAAAACAAAATACAAATAGTAACATTTTTGGCAGATACATTTGCGGCAGGCATGAGCAATGTCAGGAAAAAGTAAAAACATTGTAGGCCAATATTAACTTGATATGGGGCTTGGAAGAAAAGAGTGGTACCTTAGCTATTTTGCGTTAAGGAGAAAACTAATACTGAAAGACGGTGCAGTATTTAAAGGCATTAACAGGAAAGAACAAGGCATAAACAATGGAAATGTACATCAGATTAAAATACCTGGAGAATATGGAAGTTTTAAATGATGTACCTTAAGAGACAACCACTAAATAAATGGTAAGAAGCAAAAGGCTAATACTAGGAAGAGTAGAGATAAGGAAGGTAGAGCGAATCTAGTAATAGTGTGTCTAACCATGAAGATATGGAGAAAGTATGGAATCTAAGAAGGTCTTGCAAAAGGAACTTTTAAATGGGTCTCTTGGAGGAAAAGGCCTAATGTTTCCCAGAGATTCTTTGAGATTGTGCGGTGTCCTGGTGAGTTGTATTGGGAAAAGTGAGAACTTTGTAGATAAGTTACTCAGGCCCACCAAGTGGGCTAAGAAGCTAGAGTAAATGATTTCCAATCTAGTAGAATGACTTTAAAGCAATTTTCAAAAGGAGAGCAAGCAGGGCAAAATCTAGTTTGAGTAGATCCAGTCTTGGGCAGGCCTCATATGGTCCTAAGATTATGGTAGGAAAGTCTAGGCAGAGGGTAATTTTGAAAATGCAGTTCAATTGATTTGTTATGTGTTCCTAAAGGGGACAAGGACCTTGCATTTGAAGATCATGTTTTTTAAGTCACCACAAGCTTCCTTGCAGTACCAGCAGAGGTTCAAGGTAGATAATTTTAAGTTATGGGCCTTAGCGGTGACCAATAAAGGAGGCTGATAGTGAAGAGTTTGGTCTGGTATAACGAAGGAGCAATTTTATTGGCGAGAACCAAGCTACGTATCTTGTTCCATTGTTTCTCAGAAAAAGGAGCTTTCCTCATTTGGTGTAAATATACCTTGCATTTGTATTGAATAGTGAAAGGCAATTTGCATGACTGATTTTTTTTAAATGTATATATTTTGGAGGCCATATGGCCTTTACCCTGCCAAACTGCAAGAACAGAAGGGTGATGCAAGTTAGCCTAATTTTTTTAGTTTGACTTTCATTTTTAAGAAATCATAAAAATGTATATATGACAGATCAAATTTGTGTTGAAGTGCTGCAAACAATAAGGGGCCATCATAGGAAAAGAGATTGTACGCAAAATAAATACCTTTTTCAATCCAAGAGGGGCCCACTGGGCGGAAATCAGTAGTTTCCGTTTTCCTGCAGTGCCAAAGTGAGGGAAGATTGATTCGTGGATAGGGTATTATAGTTTTTTTCAGTGGCGCAAAGTGCGTTGTTAGTATCCAGCATGATTCGTCTGGAGTGTTTAAATGTGATATGATCCATTGTTAGAGCTTTAATGGTGAAAGAAGAACAGTGGTTTCTTTACAAAATGAACCAAAGGGGGATATACAGGAGAGAGTTGTAAGAACCATTTGACCTCCTTAGAGGGAGATAGGCTGTTGGATAATTGTGCCTATTTGGGAGATTACAGCTGCCATTCAGTATGTGAAACACAATTTTCTAAGGGAGATTCTAACTTTTTTTTTTTTAAGACCATAGGAATTCTGAGGTAATTCTTTCAATAGTAGGGAAGGCGGTTTGGGAGAGTCATACAGGTATCCTACAAGTAAGAAAGTTTACTAACGGAGTTACCATCATCTTAATAGTTTCTGAACTTCCCCACCATGATATGTTCCTAGGTTACTATAATGATTGAAGGTTTAATTTTCAGGGTAGTTTTTTGTAAGCGATTGATTCAGAGAAGTTATTATTAAACTAAATACCCAGATATTAGATCTAGTTAGCTTACCAATGGAGACCTGTTTCAGTGATAATTGACAAAATGCAAAACGGATTGAGAGGAAGTACTTCAGTTTTATCCTTATTTATGTAAGGAGCAACCTGAGAAGGGTAAGAAGGAATGGCTTGTATCTATAATGCTAGGAATATTTCCTCAGGAAAGATCAGAGTTGTCCGCATGAGCCATCTTTTTAAAACAATCACTTTGCAAAGAGAAACCCTCTAACATTTGGGGAGTTGTTAAAGAGAAGACTAAGAGGATCAATTGAACAGTAAGCATGATAATGGACATCCTTGGCAGGGTGCCCTGTATTAGGGAAGGAAGTTGAAGGAAGCGCAGACCACACCAGTGCAGCGTTGCCTCCAAGTATGACCAAGTGACTTTGTCAAATGCTTTTTCAAAATCTGAGGCTATTGCTGCTGGGGGGGGGTGTGAGTCAGAAAGGGCAGGTCTTTCAATAATATGGCAGAAGCTCAGATTTTTTCGCTAGCAAATCTATCATTACTAAAGCCCGCTACAGGAGTATACAGATTTTAAGTAATAATGGTTTCTAGACGGAAAGTCAATGTCTTTGCATAAATCTTGGCCTCCATATAAATGAGAGATATTGGACAAACGTTTTTGGGATCAAGGTGGTGTTTTCATTCTTTTGGGATTACTAAAATAGTGGCAGCTGCAGCAATGCCAGTCACTTCGCCTGTGGAAGCAAACTGGTTCAGAGTCGACTAGGGCCAAAATTATTGAGGAAGTCATGTCTTGGTTAAAGGTTATAGGGACCTTATAGGGTCTGGGGGCCTTGCTTAAGGAGATTCATTTAATGGCATCAAGGATTTCTTTCCTCTCTAGGGTTTATTTAGTTTTAGTCTATCACTTTACAAAATGTGAGTTTGAGGAATAGAGCTTAGGAATTCCAAGCAGGATTCTTTAATGGTTCGAAGAGAGGGTGTATATACATGCTCTTAAAAATTACTGAAATCTCCCCTTCAACTCGGAGAAGATACAGGGGGCCATCTCCTTGCTGAATCCAGGGTGACGCCCGGGAGGATGGCTTCCCACAGGAGTACTACATTGCCTATAGAGACTGGTAGAGCTCTTCCAGCATGTCGCTGAGGTGGGCTTCTTTCCCCCCGAGACCGACTTGGCCATTGTTATTGTAACCCTGAAGTCCCAACCACCCTCTGCCTCCTGTGCGGACTACCGACCGATTTCTTTAATCTGAACTGAAATGAAGATCTTCACCACATCCCTGGCCCAGCGTCTCCTTCCCCTCTTGCACAAGTTGGTCCATCCAGACCAGTGCGGCTTCATGCCAGCCTGTGGCACCAGGCACTGCATTTGCCGCCTCCACCTCGCCCTAGCCCACCGCCATTGCTGAACACCGTATCTTGCCCTCCTTCTTATTGACTTTGAAAAGGCTTTTGACACGGTGGATTGGCGATACTTAGAGGACGTCCTCCTGATGATGGGCTTCGGTCCCCACTTCCGCCATCTGGTCTGGGTTCTGTATTCAAGTCCCAAAGCCAGGGACCTTATCAACGGTGCCATCTCGGAAGAGTTCCCAATCCGGAGCGGTACGCGCCAGGGTTGTCTGCTCTCACCCCTCTTATTCGCGCTGGCGATGGAACCCCTGGCTTGCCTCATACAAAGCCACTTCCAAATACGGGGTTGGTCCTGGGATTCCCATCATGTGGACAAAATCGCCCTCTACGGGGACGATGTCCTGCTCTTCTTGGCAGACCCTGAATCATCCGTTCCCCAATGCCTGAAGGTGCTTCGGGCCTTTGAGGGTGTTTCGGGTCTGCGGCTCAAACGACCTCAAACGTTGGCAGACTCTACCACTTAACTCCCTTGGAAGAGGAGCTCTTTTTAAAATGATCATCCTCCCCCGCTTCCTATACATTATTCAGAATATCACCTTTCACTTCCCTGGGGGTTGGTTCTGAGAGTTTGACGGGGTGATCATGCGGTTACTGTGGGGGAAAGGAAGGCCGCGTATTGTCCTAGCCCGCTGCAGGATCCCACCCCTTGATGGAGGCATGGGCATGATAAATCTCCATCTCTATTACCTGGCTACCAGGCTCCTCATTATCCATGGCTGGTTTACTGGGGGTTGGTCTGACCCGGCTTATCAGACAGAACTAAGAGAGATGGACTTTCCTCATATTCAAGCCTACTTGTATGGGCCCCCATACCACAGACGATGCCTCCAATCTCTAGAGTGGTACTGGTGGCCTGGCGCTCTGCTCTGCGACACACTCGCTGGGATAAGAGACTCACTCAATATATTCCTCTCTGGCAAGGCACGTGGTTGCGAGAGGCGTCGACCCTCAGAGGTTTCCAGCAACGGGACCACTTTGGGATTTCTCTGCTTGGAGATGTTTGGGTGGGGAATCACATTGGGGCCTTCCCCGACCTACAGCAATGCCACACCCTCCACACCTTCCAATTTTACAAGTACTTGCAACTCCGCCACGCCTTCACTGTTCATATCCCAATATAGGTACATCACAACCAGAGTTTAGCCCATTGCAGGCACAAGTCATGATGGGCAATCTGGGTAGGGGAACGCGGTGTCGCAGTTATATAGTTACCTGGTGAACAATGGCCCAACCTCTTTGGACTCGCTCCGGGCCCACTGGGAGGTATGGCTCGGCCCCCTAGAAGATGCAGACTGGCGCGATGCCCTTATAGCCCCCAAAACCCTTACGCCCTCCACAAACTCTGAAAGTCTGCCTCATTCAACTATATTATCTCCACATGCCCTATCTTACTCCTGTGCACCTACACAGGGCGGGGCTGCGCCCATCCCCTGACTGTACACGATGCAGCCAACTTCTACCACATGGTCTGGCTTTGTACAGGCTTTGACCCATTCTGGGCCAGGGTGGAATGTGAGCTCACACAGACCTTGGGTTGGCAGGTTCCACATGATCCCTTATGTCTCCTCCTGGGCGTATTTAATGGTTTGGACAGCTCTAGAGCGGACAAGCATTTTCTGGGAATGGTGGTCGCTGTGGCTAAACGAGATATTGCAGCGGTCTGGGCATAGCCCAACCTCCCTACCCTGCGAAAGTGGCACCAGGGAGTGGATTGGTGCGCGGCCCAGGAGGAGCCCCTCTTTGAGGCACGTGGTTGTCCTGCAAGGTTCCATAGGGTTTGGGGCAAATGGCTAAACCTACTGTTTTAAATCATCTGCTTTGGCTCCCCCATGTAGCGGGGTGCTTTTTTTCCAGCGTGGGTGGCTTGCATAAATACTCTTACCCTAACAGGGGTGTTTGTTTTTGCCTGTTGGAGATGGAATTGGCTTTACTGTGTAAGATAGATGCTGTCATTTTGTTTTTGTTTTTTTTCAAAATGATAATAAAAATTGATTATCAAAAAAAAAATCACGGAAAACTTTAAAATGTCATTAGAATTTGTTTTGAGATTCCCCATGGGGTTTTTAATGCTGTTAATAATGGAGCTTTTTTTCAGTTTCAAAAAGGGACTTGCCAGCTCAGTTATGATAGAGAAGTTTTTTTCTTTCACATTTTAAACCCAAAGGTGTGCTCTTTTACTTATGAGTTATGTTTATATTTTAATTTTTTAGTGATTTCGGGGTCAATGGCTTTCTTAATTTTCTAAAGAGATTCTCTTGGTCTTTAATTTCTTTAGAGAGGGATGCAACCGAACGGTTAATCTCATTATTCTTCCATTCCATGCGTTTGATCATGTACCCACTTATCGTGCATTGTAATGCATCCCAGAGGGTTATTGGGGAGAAAACCAAGCCGGAGTTCTCCTGTAAGAAAAGGTTTATCTCGCAGGTCGAATTCTGTTGCTCAACTGAGTCTTTGAGGACTTCATTATTTAAACTTTGATTTATTTTTGGGTCGATGAGAGAGAGAAAGTAATGCCTATATGGATTCAATTGATGAAAAAACTAGATTTTGTAAAAAAAATAAAAATGAGTCGTCAGCAAAAAGTCAGTCAATTCCTGAGTAGCTCTGATGGGGATGGCACTCTAAGGTAAGGTCTTTTCACAAGGGATTGTGAAACCTCCAGATGTCTTCAAGACGTAAGGTGGAGAAGAACTTGCGCATGGCTTTGGGCAAATTTGTGGGCCGGAAATTAAAGACCTAGGGCTAGATGTAGGTAGAAAAGATTTACCGAATTTAAATTACCGAATTTTACCGATTCGGTAATTTAAATTCGGTAAATCTATGGGTCCGATATGTAGGTATTCCAGATGTGCTGGAATACCGAATCGGATGAATTCGGTATTTACCGATTCGGTAAATACCGAATCGGTAATGCCCATTCATTCCTATGGGCTTTGAAGCCCATAGGAATGAATGGGCATTACCGATTCGGTATTTACCGAATCGGTAAATACCGAATTCACAAGGGTGCAGGGGGTGTCACTTTGACACCCCCTGGCACCCCCAAAACAGGCTTGGGTGCCATGTGGCAGGCATACCTGCCCTAAGGGCAGGTCTGCCTGTCACATGACATAGGTGTGCATGCACACATGTGCATGCACACCGGAATCGGTATTTTACCATGAATTTGTATTCCATGGTAAAATACCAATTCTGTAAGCCATGTGCAGAAGGTACATTGCCTACCTACATTGCATTTTCGGTAATTTTACCGAATCGGTAATTATTTTACCGATTCAGTACATATTACCGAATCGGTAAATTTACCGATTCGGTAATGATACCGATTCGGTAAAATTACCGAAAATGTGCCCCTACATCTCAATAGCCCTTTACCGATCGGAAACGGCCGAAAATCGGTATTTTCGGCCGATTCCGATCGGTAAAGGGCTACCTACATCTGGCCCCTAGTCTGTCAATGATTGGGTCCATTGGTAAATTGAAATCGCTAACAAAGATGATACAAGCGTGTTGGAACGACCACTAATATAGTAGTGAGGCATGAAGAAATCGAGGAGTAGCACCATTAGGAGCATAAATATTGACTGCATAGATCTCAGTTTCCACATTTTAATCTAGAAATTAACAATCTGCCCTAGTTATCTTGTTTGGTTGATATATTGGAAAGCCCTGAATTTCTCAAAATAGCTTCTGAACAATCTAAGTCATTAATTCACCTGCAGTCATTGAGAGAGCCTGTTTATATCCAATTTTTGTTTCTTGAAAAATTATTTTGTCCCCACCCAGATAATATTATTAATCAGAGGTCTTGCAATGTTTCAGCAGGTGATTAAGTGTTTAAAGAGAACTTTTAGGGTGGTCATTCAGTGTAGGAGCAGAAAATGGGAGGGATAGTCTTGAGTGTTATGGACATATAGGGAGAAGGGTATTAAGAGCGCTGAAATTGCTAAGAGCATCGGACACAGCATGCTGATTAAGTCTTGGGGGTGACCTAAGTCAAGTGACCAAGAGGCTATGGGAGACTTTCTAAGGGATGATAATGTATATGGCAGAAGACAGGCAGAGCAGAGCCAAATGTGTCAAGAAGACAGATATAAGAGAGCAAAGAAAGAAAAGTGTAAACATGGGGACACATCCATAAAGAGTAGTAGGGAAGTCTGTGAGAGACGAGGAGCTAAATACAGGACTGTGGGGTGACACAAACATGAAGGGTAGTCCAACACTATAAGTGAAAATCAGATAATCCAAGGAGCCCAGAGGTATGAAAGCGAGGGGAAAGGTTGTGTGTGATCAAAATGTGAAGAAGAAATACATTATTAAATAAGCAACAACTATAGAAAGATAAAACAAAAAAAATTCCATCACAAGAATCAAAATATCAGTAGTACATAAAAATCAAAACTCGTATACTATGCACATCATAGTGATTAGAAAGTGAGACTGTGAGTGTCAAAGGCAAATTTATAAAGAGGCAGTGCCGTAGTAATTCTATTAAATAACTAGAATACAGAAAAGAGCTTTGTTAAATGGATCATAAGGTGTTAGAAGGGACCCGTTGAGATATTGCTTAATAACCGCCAGCATAATCAAACTATGGGTCCTGTTTGCAGCAGATCGCAATACTCTGTTATGCCCACAACAGTGATTGGGAGGTAAAACACTGGGCTGCAGTGAGGCTTAGAAAGCAGTGTTCAGAAATGAAAAACTAGGATTGTAAACTGAAATAGCACTAATAAATATTAGTAAGAGTCAACATATGCTTTAACTACATTGTATAGTGCTGAAGCAGAAAGTTCTCATGGAATATCTCTGTTCTACTCCAGCAAGGCCAAGAGGAGGCCGTTCCATGTCCAGCCAAAGAAAATAAGGTGATTAGAATATGCAGATGCAAGATATCTGTTGAGGGCTTTATGGTCTAAGGATAGATTTGGAAAGAGTTTCACTGAGTGCTTCGGCTTTATTATCCAGGAAGGTTTCTAGCTCGGATGGATAAAAAAAAACATTATTTTCCCTTTGAATGAGATTTTGAATTTGAAGCGGCTGACAAAGAAGTCTTGTATAGCATTTTCAACAAGCTTTTTCCGCAAAGCAAGAAAACCCTTCCTACGAGTGACAGTAACTCTTGCCTAATTTTGAGCAAAGGCGATTTTGGCTCCCCTCCAAGATGTATGTTTGATTGTGTGCTTGTGGGCTAAGATCTGTGCAGTATCTTGGTGTCTTATGGGTTTGAAAATGAAGGGTCTTGGGGAAGTAATGTTTTTGGGTTTAAAGGAAGGTACCCTATGTGTGCATGCTCTATTTCAAAGTTAGGAATGCAAGTCCCAAATTTTAAATCTTACGATAACTCTCTTGGCCTTGCCTTGGCTCGTACTCTTTCGAAGATCGCGGCGGTAAACTATGCGTCTCTGATTGCCCAAACCTGCAAGGATGCTGCACGCAGGGCAGCGGTTACCTCTCTTGTGGCTTGGCCGAATTGCAGCGGTGAAGATGACCATTCTCCCCAATGTTCTCTATATATTTCAAACACTGGCACTGGCCCCACCGCCTGGTGCAATTTGTTCACTCCATCAGGACATCAATAATTTCATTTGGGGAGGTAAGAAACATAGACTCCAGAAACAATTGTTGCATTGCACGCGACAGGAGGGAGGCCTGGCAGTGCCCTTACTGTCACAATACTATCAAGCTGCCCAGCTCCCCTCTCTCATAGAATGGAACTGACCCCTCACTGAGAAACATTGGATATTCATGGATCAAGTCAGGCGCGCAACACCCATTGGACTCACTGGGCTTCAGCCCCCCGTCTTGTGTGGCAGCCCGGGATGAGACAGATGCCGGGCACACACACAGCCACACCCGAAAGTTTCACAGGTCTTTAAAAGACCATTTGAATGTTAATTAGGCCTTGCTGATGTTTCAACCCTTGTTGGAGGCCCTGCAGCTCCACTCTGCCTACTGATTAAAGGTTCAGCCCCCCCCGAAATTTTTTCTTAGCCCCCCGAAATTTGGCTCTAGTTACGCCTCTGGATCAAGTGGTAGCTGGCTCTCGCACATGGAAAGAAGTATGGCTGCCTCAACGGCATAGGGCTTGGGGTCTCTACTCCTCGCCTGTGACATGTACGGCTCTTATGGTTTGGGATAAAGTGGCGGTTACAACGGGCCTCACTACATTTCCTTCACCCATGACCCCCCTTTTTACTAATCCAGACTTTTCTCCTGAGTTGACACAGGGTAGCTTCCGACGCTGCGTAGATGGAGGCTGTAAACGGATGGGCTGTCTATTCGATCTAGATGGGCTAATCTCTTTGAGCAACTTAAGAATGACTACTCCTTGCTGGATAAAGATCAATTATCATACGTGCAATTGCGCCATTGTGTGATGAGTCTTGATGTACACATGAGTGCAAGCCGACCGATGACCCCGGTTAAAAAATAGCTGTTTCTTAAATCTGATAAGAGGCTGGTCTTGGAGATTTATGCCTACTTGGCCGGGCCAGAAGCTATGGGAGGCTGTAGTGGGAAGACCCTTTACAGACAAAGAATAGGAGGATATTTTTTTTTACAGAGTCCACCACATTACGCACACAGTAGTAAACACTGAAACAATGTGTAGGATAATCTCTTATTGGTATTATACGCCGGTCCGCATCCGGAGTTGGAATGAGGACCACTCGGGAGATTGTTGGAGGGGCTGTGGGAACCTTGGGACTCTGCTCCGAGACCTATGCCACTGTCCCAAATTGACATGGAACTGGGACCAAGTCCTGGAAGATATTGACAGAGCTTTTAACATTAGTTTCCCATGATTTCCGGCTTACATTATCCTGGGATCCCAAACGCATTGACATTCCCACTGCGCTCACTCCAATGGAGTCAGATGGCCCTTGCATTGAACGCAGCTCATAGAGTTAAACTATCAGTCTGGGGTACAAACAAAAAACAAACCATATAGCATGGCTGCACCAACTGAGGCTCCTTCTAGGAATGGAGCGATTGTCCATGGGGGTGCTCCTCTTATGCATAGCAATGATGCTCTTTTATTTCAATTCTTTCTAAAGAATTCAGAGAGCTGTCCTGCCCATCCTATCTCTGCATCTTGCGATTGCTCCCAAACCCCTCGCCCTCTGAGTGATGAAGGGCTAGTAGCGGTGAATTTTGGGGGAGGGGTCTTGATGTAGGGATGGATGGGTTAACCGTACATCTACTAGTCTAATGGCAGTTCAGAAGGAAGGTGGGAGGGTGGCTTTAGGGATATTTGTTCTTTTGGTTGTTTTTGGTGTGTTGTATTTATTTTATTTCAAAATCAGTCGTTCTTATGCAACTCTTCTTATTGTGAATGGTAATCCATTCAGAATAAATGCGGCCGACCCTGTTGGGTTGTAGGCTGCTTGCTGTGTTACCAGTGTCCTCAATCTAAATCATTGTATGTACGCGACCGGCCCGGAATGGGTTGTAGGCGGCCTGCTGTGTTCAATAGTTGTGGACTGCTAATAATAAACATAATTGATCCCAAAGTAAGGAGTGCCCACACGGATTGAATCCACACTGTGATAAAATCCTCAGGATAAAGCGCTGTCTAATGTCAATTAGGTATCTGCTTTTTCCTTAATCCAAGAATCCGGAATGGGTGGAATTTGTTTAGTCTCTGGAGATTGCTTTTCGGCTCCCTCTCTTTTTTTTGTCAAAAGTGTTTTTATTAGCATTTTTGAACAAAAAACATGCGACAGTCCCGCACAACTTCCCACGTAGGGGGCAGATATGGAATCAAAGCAATACAGAGCCCACGACTTCAGGCGGTATCTTGGATCTAGGCCTCAAGTTGGCCTTGGCGAGGAGGAAGCAATGGAAGCTCAGCACAAGCCTTCCTCCATCTGGGTAAGCAACAGAGTTCATGCCACAAGTTGAAGTGGGTATCGTCGCTAGGCTCCCTCTCTTTTTGATACTTGTTGTCCTTAATAGCTTTATGCTCTTTAATGTCAGCCAGGTTGCAAAGTTGATTGCAAGTAAATCCTCTAGGCAGAGTAGAACACAACGGAAGCAACACATTTCCAAGTTAGATTGTATGTATAAAAGTGCAATAATCAGAAGTGGCTACTGGAATGGGTATCTCAAAGCAGACAGCTGGGGACGCATATGCAACGGCAGTGGCGCACATCTAAGTCCAAAGTGAATATGTTCAGATGGAATACAAATGACCGGAATAGGGCTCAGTATCTGGACAGAGACATCTATTTATTGCAATTGTTTGTGAAATATTTGAGACATCCCTGGAAGAGGTTAGAACATCCAGTGTGTGAGGAGCGCTTTTAAAACGTACAATTGGTACGAAAACAATCAAAATGAAATGCACCCATAAAGAACACGAAGAGCTAGCCCATGAGTATATAAATGAGCACTTTCCCGATATGGATGAGTCACATCAAACTCTTCCACCTGTTCCGCTGTGATGAGTGCACTAGCAGTTAATGACTTTACAGCCTTTCAGTTATATAATCGAAAGAGTCTAAAGCGGATTAAAGCAGCTTCATTGAGCATGTGGGGAATCCCCACTTGTATGAAGTAGCACTGTCAAGTGGATGGTGCAGCGGTAAGTCACAAAGGCAGACATCTATGGGAGCAGGCCACCACGATGAGTGCACAGGATGAGGCCTGTGCTCGATCAGTTCTGCACCCAGGACAAAGACCCACAGTGCATTAGGCAAAAACCTTCAGTGGATGTGTTAAGCACCAGGGCATGGTGGCCGTTGCCGGTATTGTGGCGTAGTTCAAAACATAAGGTGCTACAAGGGACTTGTTTCAAAGACGTTGACTCTTAGTTAGCGAGTGGTTTAACAATTTCCACCCTATTGTATCCACAGGATATCAGATTTGTTTCAAAGCAACAGGCCAAATAGTGCACTGTTTTATTTTCGCAAAAACTCCAGCAACACGGAGAAATCACCATCGGTTCGTCTCAAATCAAGTGTATTGAGACGAACCGATGGTGATTTCTCCGTGTTGCTGGAGTTTTTGCGAAAATAAAACAGTGCACTATTTGGCCTGGACCACCAATACATTTGAAAAACGTGGGCTTACCTCCGCCTAGTCAAAAGATTGCCCCACAGACCGCCTGAACACTTTAATGCGGCCCTTTCTAAACACTCTCTGGGAGTTGTTTACAGCATTGAAACATAACATCGTCCTGATGATGGTCTTATTGATGAACACAACCAAGACCGAAACGTCGACATCTAGTTATCATCTCCTTTAATGCTGTCGTCTGACGCCATCTTACAACCACGTTTTATTGTTTAATCTGGGTTGTTTGCTTTAACTATTTGGAGCTGATACTCAGGGTTATGAATTATAGAGAAATGTATTGTCTTTCTTAGTTCATGACTCTTTTTGCTTTAATTGACTTATGTTTCCATCCCTTGTCATTTTTACTAAGTAAAGATTTATTTCAGAACAAACCCACTTTCTCTAGCTCTTTTTTATCTTTACCTTCCTTGCATTTATGTTGCTTTGAAACAAATCTGATATCCTGTGGATACAATAGGGTGGAAATTGTTAAACCACTCGCTAACTAAGAGTCAACGTCTTTGAAACAAGTCCCTTGTAGCACCTTATGTTTTGAACTATAAACTGCCCAAGCCTACAAGGGTTTATTGGGTCTCCCCTGTGAGAAAACTTGGTATTGTGGCGTGGCGGGTTGGTGTATTTAGTGCTGAGGTGCTGCCTTGATGAAGACAGGCTGGCACCTGTCCACCGCGCGAGCCACATAGGTGCAGACTGGCTGTGAAACTGGACAGAACATGTTCATGCCACCTCTCCTCCACACAGAGGGACAGAATCCATAGTTTAGACCCAGGATAAAACTTTTCAAACTGCTCCAGAAATTGTATGCTGTAGTGGGCTCGCTGGAGCTCAAAGAGGATCACCATTACCCTCAGATTCCAGGCCACGCCCTCAAGACCGGTATTATTCAAGCAAATTTCTAGGAGAGGTAAATTGGTTACCTCATAATCTTTATGGCAGATTGTGAAAATACCTGGAATGAAAAGAGTGGTGGAAAAAGGGACAGTATGGGAGGGTGGTTAGTATTTTCAAACCAAAATGAACTCTGAGCTTTTTGCCACAGATGAAGTACTTAAAAATAAATCGCTCCATGTTTTCTTACACGTCCGTGTGGAGACACAGTATAAGAGTGAAAACGTGGTTATGATGTAATGAAGACCCAACTGAAAACTCCTAGCTCCAATAAAGTAATTTAACAAATTTGAGTTTTCCTAGTGTCTGTCATAGTGCACACTGAAGCACTTTTTTGAGGGTTTCACACAAAATCAATTTTTTGCATTTTGGGAAGTTGTTTTTAAATTAACAAACGTTGCACCCAAAACGAAATCCTTGACGCAGGGTTTTGCCCCTTCAGTTTGTTTCACCAAGATCAATGATGAGGTGGGGGGGGGGGGGGAGGGGGGGTCTTCCGGATGATAAATTGCCGAATAAAATGGCGGACACATACAAGTTTAAACCAAGCAGGGATCATATAATTTACATTCTCCCTTTTGTTTGTTGCTGTGTTGCAGTCCGATCGCCTTACAGATGCAGAACTTTGTAATAGTTTCAGGATGAAAGGGATTTATTTCTGTTTTTCAAGTGACGGAGTGAGGACTATTGTTGCCTTGTTGATTTTGCTTGCGAGCTCCCCTCCTTTTCTTGGGTCGACAATACTTTGAAATCTCTTGCTGACAGCACCCAGTCCTTCTGGCAGCAGCAGTCAATTGTACTTTTCAGGAACTTGGTCATTCCTATGTGGCAAACCTTTGTACAGTAATGGCGCGGGGTTTCCTTCCTAGCATGGTCTGCTGCGCCTTTTCATGTCCAGTTAACCTACCTTTCGAGTTAACGTTCAAAGGTTTAGGTATTTTGTTTTTATAGCGAATTCTTAAAGCACAGTTCTGAGACTTGAGCGCCCTTTGTTTTTGCTTCCAGGAAATCTGTGCTATAGATAGCGTTCAAAGAGTGTTCAAACGGGGATAAGTGGGGCAGATGGACATTTTTTTTGCTGTGAGCCCAGTAGCTTCCTACAGCCCATTAAATAAATAAATTACGCTGCGGTTTGATGCCTGATTCTTTGATATTTTGACCATTCGCATTTTGGGTTCACGGTAAGAACACAGAAAAAAACGGTGTCGCTTTTGTTCCCTTGAGCTTCTGATAGTTTTTTAGGATGGAAGGAATTGCTGTGCATAAGCCATTTGACTTTTCAACTCAACCGTGGCTGTTCTTCAATCCACCACTGTTTAATGTATATGTTCCACAAACTAGCTGTGGGTCCCATTTTACCATTTGTATACCTTGGTGTTCAGCGAACGCTGACAAAGCAGTATGTTGTTTCACAGCCACAGTTTAAGGCACCGTTTTAAAAAAGGAAAGAATTTCGAAGCCTCATCCTATTGGTTTATGGATGGAAATTTTGTTTTGGAAACCGAGGCCGCTGCAAAATCATCTTCCGAAATACAATATTTTTTTTGGTGCATCTTGCTTATAATTCCTCGTGTCCGAAGTGTCACTTGGGCCACTAATCAGAGTAATCTGTGAAAATCTCATAAATTGTCACTTTAACTTTAATCAAACTAACATATGTTGGAGTGTCTTGCAAGTGCTATAGTAGAATTTAATACAAATGTGGTTGTTTTCTGTTGCTGGGAGCCTGTCTGTCTGGAGTGTGGTGCTGAGCACAAACCACCAAATTAAACATAGGTGCCTTCTCGAATGGAAACACGTAGTGCTTGCAACATCCTAAAATGGGCAGAGCACAAAATGGTACGGCTTTACAATGCACATTAATTTATTCTTGGCCCGAAGAGCTAGTTTTATTCTGCTTTGTAGTGTCACTGCCAATTTATGCTCGATAGACCTACGGCAAATTATCTTCTGTCATCACTGAAGTAAGTTCTTGCTATTCAGAAAAAAGCGTTACTAGCCTATTGTTCCTTCTGTGTTTTCACAGATTGATTAAATAGCATGCACGTGACAGTATGTTAATGGTGGTGGTGTCGTCATTAAAACGACTTACTGCATCGATATTTATCTGTTAATTGTACTTATTTGTCTTTTATTTATTTAATCAATGCAGCCTTGCATGGCTTAACAATTTTTTTTATTTAAGTGTTCATAAGCTAGATGTCCAGCATAGTAAATACCATATTAAATATGAATATAACAGACACGTTCATTTTCACAGTATCAAAGTAATAAATTCCAATCTTTTGAATATGAAACGTGCCCTCCAGTGCATTGTAACAGCACATTGAGGTTAGTTACGCACAGTCGCGTATAAGTGTTTGAGTGCTGGGGGTGAGCACGCGTTGTCCCACCACTTTAAAAAAAATAATATTCTTCTAGGATCGTAAATAGTGCATACTTTGTACTTCAAGCAAAACACTACGAATTTTATAGTGTCAATATAGCTTAATGATTACATAGTGATGACATCTAGAAAAGCCAGATAAAACGAAACAACTTGGAGGTATTACTGCTTGTTGTCTCTATTTGGTTCTAATAGATTTTATAATTCAATTGTTTGCAATACTGAAGCACAACTATTTGGATCTCATGCCAGGCATTTCGACGTCCTTCGTTCTCTGAAATGGATCCCCTAAGTAAAATAGACACATTCTGTCTAAAGTTGTTTAGAATGGAATTGGAGGGTTTTGGTTGAATAAGCTAAACCTCAGAAAAGTTGGTTGTAATGTGTGTTATGATTATACATTCTTAACTGCTGTAGCTGAAGTTCCAATTGGAAAATTGTCTGTTACCTTCAGAGAACCTTCCATTTCAGTTTAATCCTTGTACTATGGGTAGGTTGAGGCTGTGGGTGGGTTGAAGTCTTCCCACATATAGGTGTTGTCTTCTTGTCTAAGCAGGTCAGTGGTGACGAAAGCTGCAGAACCTCAACCCGCGGACCATTGCTTGTAAAGTGTGGATCCTAGTACGCTGTAGAAACCTTGGACCCTACAGGGTAGGCAGTAGTGCACACCCCTTTATCTACTGCTTTTGCAACTGGTATCTAAGCCTGCATCGATCGTCAACCAAACAATGAGCTCTGCCTGCTTTGGATGTCAAGATTAGTCAGGAAGATGTAAGAAACTGGGTAATCCCTAAAACACTCACCCATCAAAGTCATTGCAGACTCCTGATCTCATGCTGTGGAACTGCGCATAGAGGCTCCACTGGAATCCCTCAAGACTGTTGCTCGCTCCTGGACTCGTGTAGATGAGCTGTGTGGATACCTCTTAGTTAGGCGCAATGGCGTGGCTCCTCAAGGGTGCGCGAGGACGTCATTATGAGTGTGTGGCACTATATGAAATCAGTGATACGCACACCCAATTTGTGTATGCAAGCAGTTACCAAAATGGAACAGTGATAGTCAAACTTGTGAAGGAAAATAAAGAACGTTTACTGGCACAATTTTTATCGTGATGTTCACACCAACTGGGAAAAACTGTAATTACTCAATGTGACACCAATTCAGTCACGGTATGTTACAAATGCAGTGTTTGTCACCATCTCGACAGCTTTATGTAACTATTTGTGAAATTAGCAACAACTTCAATCATCGGCTCAACAGCCACATGCCAGTCCTAGATGCTTTGATTTTGCATGGTTACTTATACGAGGTCAGATCGTGGTAAGATGTAGAGCGCAGAGTTGGATTGGAACTAAAAATAGGCTTGGGCACTGAAAAAAATAAATAATAATAATTGAAAAGTGGTCCTCATTTGTGGATTGCGACCTTTCCTGAAGCATTGCACGGTTAGTATTAGGTGGCTAATTTTCGTAGAATGTTACACTAAATAAAGCCTTTTATAGCTTCTAGAGTCAGTAACATAGGGCAGGACTGAAACTCCATTATCCCAATGTCGTTTTGGAGCACTTTATGGGCTTCCAGAGTAGCGTGCTACTCGCCAAAAAAGCGCTTCAACGCCTCAGGGGTAGCAAGCGCTATATAAATACAAACCTCTTTCCATCTTCTATCCCGCCGCCTATCCTTCTCTATCCTAATAACTGATTTAACATATCCACCACTCAAATTAATTCATATTTCACTATACTAATTTTCAACACTAATCCTTCATGGGTTGGGGGTGGCGGAGCTAGCCAGCAAACGAGATGGCCGCACCTTGAGTGAGCTCCTTGTCCGAGCCCGTACAATCCTAAAAAAAAATCCTTCATTTTATTATTATTATTATTAATTATTATTATTATTATTATTAAAACGGTTTTGTATAGCGCGTGGTCACCCTAGAGCATCCCAGCGCTTCACCAAACAGAGGAATCTACCTCCCTACTGCGATCACCCGCGCTCTACACGAGCCAGAAACATTGGGGCACCGAACGCCCGGGGTTAAAACATCAGCTGTGACCCCAGTGCGAAGAGACATCGACACAAGCCCGGGGCTTAGCGCAGCCGCGGCGGACCTGAAGCCTCGGAGTCGAGTAGAGGAGCTGCCGTGACGTACGCGACGCACGGCAGCCGGAGGATCCTGCCTCTGCGGCGGCGGCCGGGAGTGCGACCCTGATGAGCGGACGCCAGGAGAAGATCTGTGGGGGCGAGACACAGCTTGCGCACACTGGGGCAGACGTGACAACAGCAAGAAGCTGCCTGTGACACTACGCGTTAACCCCTGCTGGGCTTGTCGACGGTGAGAGACAATCGCGGCATCCCTAGCCCCTCCCGACTCCCCTGGAGAATTGAACCTTAACGGGGCTGGTGCGAACTGGCTGCCCCCTCGGGCCTCTTGCTGAGATTGACGGAGCCGTGCATCTTGGACGTCGTGTGTGGACGGGCTCCAACTACACGGTGAATAAGCCAAGGCTGTATATGCTCACACATACCCACTTTCCACTGTAGACGGCGGTCCTCTCCTTGACTGTTCCCTGTGGCGAGGTAGAGCGCGACTGCTGCGCCGATGTGCACGCGGTCTGGGCCTACCTGGGAGCTGCCGCGTGCTACTCACCTTGTGCGCCTGCGGCTCCTTTTGAAACGCCATTGGAGACTGATTTTTGCACTCCAGAACCAGCCCCAACAAACACCTATGTGCCAGTAGAGTGGAGGATTGCCGTGACTCGGACCTCGGGGGCAGCGGTGAACCGGGTCAGAGATAGCCACGATACTATACAGTGGAGGCGCTGTTATCCCAGATTGGTAGGACGCCCACGTGGTATTGCCCCACAGCCGGTTGGACACCACGTACATAGCAGGAGAGATTACACTGTCTCCCCAGCGCCTCCCCAGGACCTGCTTGCTTACCCACAGAGACTGTATTCTGGACACAATACACTATGGGGAAGCCAGTCCGCAACCAGTCAAAATTAACCTTCGATCAGGCGAAGAAGCAACAGGAGGATGTCACAGGATCACAGACCCCGTCCGTGCCTGCGACGTCGGAGGCCAGCGGGACAGCAAATGACGCCATCCAATCCATGTTCCACACGATCCAGACCTCCCTTGCGAACATAGACGGTAAGGCAGATTCCCTAACATATAGAATGGACCGTATGTCGGAGCGTCTAGATAAGCACACTGAACACATAGACATGGCGGAACGACGGATATCGGCGGCCGAGGACTCAGACGCAAATGGATGTGAAACAAACGAGGCTGGAGAAGCAGATGGTGGTAATGGCGGCGAAAGCGGAGGACTTGGAAGCCAGGTCTAGACGATGCAATATCCGCCTGATGGGAGTTTCGGAACCTACAGCTACGGGCCCAATGGAACAATACGTCGAGAAACTGTTGATTGCCTTGCTGTGTCGCAACATATTCTCTACAGTGTTCATCATTGAGAGGGCGCACAGGTCGCTGGCTCCAAAACCGCCTGCCGGATCCAGCCCGAGGCCTATTATAGCCAAGTTACTAAATTACAGAGACCGCAATGCAGCACTGCGGAAGGCCAGAGAACTTGGTAAGCTGACTCATGAGGGGATGGACCTGTCTCTGTATCCAGACTTTACCTCAGCGGTACAGGAAGCAAGAAAGAAATTCATGGAGGTGAAGAAGAAATTGCGTGACCTCGGCATCCCCTATGCAATGCTATATCCAGCGAGGCTCAAAATCACGGTGGAAGGCTACACTCGGATCTTCAACGACACGGTGGAGGCGCAGAAATTCCTGAAACAAAAGGTGAAGTCGAGCGCGCGACGAAGATCTCCCCGGAGCGAACAGGGAGAGCAGCCGATTTTATCTGATGTGGAATAACATCGCCCCGAGCACGAACTGGAACCAATAGACAGTTGCGCCAACTTGTGTGACCCCCTCCACCTCAGAGACATTGGACATTGTTGATATGCACGTATGTGGGCGGCTGAAGTCCTCACCAGATAAGTGTACACTACTTTACTATGTTATGGGGCCTGCCTGCATTTCGAGATGTGCTGGGGCCACTGGCTGCTTTATTCTTGTTTAACGGTTCTCTATTACCACCTCAGGGCCTTTTATGAGCGTTAAGGTGTGGATATGTGGGCACTAGATGAACCTATCTTGAGTTGGGCTCAGATTCATGTAACTTGGTGGGCAGCTCCGACCCACATGCGAGCACCGCGCAATTTATAGACTTTTGTTGTTCTGTTTTTTTCGTTTTGATCGTAGGGGGAAAATGATGGTTGTTATGGGTAGAAATATCTCCGCCGAGTTTGGGGTGGTGGAGTGGGAGGGGGTAGTGAGGGGGAAACAGAAAACTCTGACCGGCAGAAGGATATTTGTACTATTTGTACTATTTGTGACTGTCGCGCGTCAACAACATGACGATGGGGGGTCCGGGATACCCCCGATAGGTTCAGCCCTTACTCTCAATGCACGACATGGGTGACACTCTGACGGACAGCAGGCCTCTCTTTATTCTCTCGTGGAATGTGAGGGGGCTACACAACTCACAGAAAATACGCCGAGTACTGCTGTATTTAGATAGACACAAGATTGATGTAGCCTGCTTACAAGAAACACACCTCACTGACAGCAGGGAACGCCACATAGGTACTAGGTGGGCCTCATTTAGACAGACATCCTCCTATTCTTCGTATGCCAGGGGAGTCTCAATCTAGGTGAAACGATCCACACCATTTACACACATTAAATCTATACGGGACGACCAAGAGCGCTATGTGATATTGCAGGGAAACTACCGGGGCACAACAATAACAATAGTGAACGTATACGGCCCGAACACGGATGATCCCGCTTTTTACGCCCAGCTCTGGTCGAAACTGAGGGAATTACAATCTGACACTGTAGTCTGGGGAGGAGATTTTAATACAGGTCTAGACCCTGCAATAGACAGATCATCTGGCATAGACCGATATGGCAGGCATTCGGCTAAGGTCTTGCGGGATGGTATGTCAGACTGGAATTTGGTGGACATACGGAGGCAGAGGAACCCTACTAAACGAGAGGGTACCTGCTTCTCGGCTACACACCTCACATGGTCCAAACTGGACTACTAGTCACTCAAGATATCTGCACATGGACTGTTGAAGTGACACACATGTCTAGGACCCTTTCCGATCATGCACCAGTTCTACTCAGATTGAATATACCAATGCACACTCAGACAATTTATGTGGCGGCTGCTCCACACGGTGCTACAAGATCAGGTGTTCCGGGAGGACTTGCGTCAGGCTATTGAGACTTTCTTTGAGACTAACACTGGCTCAGTTTATAGTACACATACCCTCTGGGAAGCCTTTAAGGTGACGATACGCGGTCATTGCATAGCTGCACATGCGGGTATACTGCGCGATATACAGCAGCAACTGGAAAATACTGAAAAGGCCATCCAGACCCTTGAACGCAGCTACGAGATACAGCCTTCAGACGCACTATTAGCGGACATACGGAGGCAGATAGACGTATATAATCTCGCTACTGACGAACTCAAATACCTCTCACGTAAATACGTGGCACGCAGTTATGGTGAGGGTGGTAGACCTGGCAGGGCCTTGGCATACAAAATCAGACCTGCACACAATACGGCGCTCATTACTGACATTAGGGACGCTGGGAACACCCAAGTTTATGACACACCAGCCATACTCGAATGCTTCACGGAATACTATGCACAATTATACACGGCTATATGGACCTACCTTGATGACATAGGCCTTGCCTGGCTATCGGATACTCATAGACGGTATTTTTGTCTGCCGATTTCTAAGGAAGAAATACTTGATGCCTTCAACTCTCTTCCTAATAATAAAGCCCCGGGCCTAGATGGACTTCCGGGAGAATTTTATGAAGAATATCGTGACTTGCTTGTGCCGCACTTTGCGGAAATGCTTGAGGAAGCCTATGAGGAAGGCGCATTCCGGACACTCTCACGGAAGCATTGCTGATAGTGCTCCCAAAGCCGGGGAAAGATCCACAGTACTGTGAATTGTACCAGCCGCTATCTTTGATTAACATTGATGTGAAAATATTGGCAAAAATCATAGCGAATAGAATACAACCACTCCTCTGTAACCTGGTCTTACCTGATCAGGCGGGCTTTATGCCTACACGATCCACGGCCCAAAACCTGCGCACCATTTTCTCTCTATACCACCACTTGGACCCAGAAGTGCCTGCTGCAGCCGCCTTGCTAGATGCCGCTAAGGTGTTTGACTCCGTAGACTGGGGCTTCATGTTGGTCACTCTACGAAAGATGGGGTTCCCAGAACCCTTCCTGCAATGGATTTCCCTATTATACACAGTGCCAAAGGCCAGGGTTAGAAATCAATGGCTTGACATCTCCCCCCATCTTGGTTACGAGAGGAACGAGGCAGGGGTGCCCGTTGTCACCCATGCTCTTCGCCTTGATACTTGAACCATTGGCTTGTAAGATTCAGCAAAAACATTACACCGCAGCTTTACAATTCACACTCCGACCACTTGGCATTTCGCTATATGCGGATGATATGGTCCTATATACCACCCACACGGACAAGAATCTGCCCCCCCCTGATCAGGGAATACATACAATATGAACAATATGCGGGTCTATGCATAAACTGGGACAGGACAGGATAGCGCTCCAGAAAATGATTATCCTACCCAAATTCCTGTACCTATTCTGGAATGTCCCTATCTGGCTAACCAACTCATTTTTGACAGACTACGCTCTGTACTCCAGAGGCTGACCTGGGTTGGTAAACAAGCCACAATCAGCTGGAAAATCATGACCCAACCATATCATTTGGGAGGCTTTGAAGCGCCTGACTTTCAACTCTATTACATCAGTGCGCAGGCCCAACACGCACATTATTGGACGAGACCATATGCCTGTGTTCCACATGTTGTGGTGGAAGGTGATAGTGTCTCTCCTACACCGTTGATGACGCTACTGGCCCAATACGACACACCCCACACAACAAGTTTCAACCGGCTAAAACTACCTCGAGAGCGTGGCATGCACTGGCTTGCAGAGGGAATAAATTACCAATATATGCGCGGGCTCTGCCAACCGCTCATCACCCCCAGCTGACGGTGACTCAAGAACCAAGCCTGCAGTCACTACTGGAGGAAATGGGCTTTCAGACTATAGGTCAAGCCTTCCCACATAATAAATTTATTAATTAGTCAGACCCTGCCCTATGTGCGCATCAGACCCGCATGAAAAACTTTATATACCTGCGTTTTCGAGCGGCCATAAGGGCGCTATACGACACGTTCCCCGCTGAGCCTGAACAATTGTTGACTCTCCAGGTACTCTTGACGGCCCCTACTCGGAAACACTTAGTGTCCCGGTTATACACTGCAGCTCAGAATGAACAGGCAGACATGCCCGCGAAGGCAAAGGATAGGTGGGAGAGGTCACTGGGCGAACCTATCGACGAACAGGATTGGCAATATAGCTGTACGCAACTCTCACTTCAAATTGTAATCTGCGCATTATACACTTCAAATTCCTTCACCAAATCTACTACAGCCCACTAAAACTACACAAATTGGGTCTCCGGGATATTAACTCCTGCCACCGATGCGGCATGGCGGGTGCAGATTTTACACATGTGGCCTGGTCCTGCCCTGGCCTGCAGCCGTATTGGCACGCAGTCACTTACGCATTGAGTACCATGCTCTCTGAGCGCATTCCAAATTCACCCTTGACCTGTCTGCTGGGTATTAAGAAGCTTAAACACGCTAGGCGCAGGAAGTTCTTGGCAGTGGCGCTGCTCCTTGCGAAACGGCGAGTAGCAATGAAATGGGGGAGCAAAAAGCCACCTAGACTGAAAGACTGGATAACAGATATGACATACTGCAAGACAACACTAGAGACATATGCGGAAGGCATACCATTGGCGTCCCAACCCAGAGACTTTTGGAAACCATTTGTACAATACTTACAAAACGATGCCAGTTAACTACTCTATCCCTGGGCTGAATGTTAGACGAACATATAAACTGAGGTGTGGGATTGTCATAATGCTATGGCATTGAAAGGGATGTGCAAATAAATGTTTGGCAGAGTTATGGAGGTTTATAATGCCTAATAATTTACGATGTAACTGTCCCACATTATATAGGCTGTATACTTTACCTGACTGCTGAGAATTTGTGATGTGATTAATGGACGTGAATTGTACCCTAATGTTGATCATTGAGATGCACTGTCAAATATCATACTCTGCTGGTTGGAATGAAAAATAAAATACTAAAAATAAAAAATCCTTCATGGGTTCCAGAGTAGCGTGCGCTTGCCAGAAAAGCTCTTTAACACCCCATCCGGGGTGACAAGCGCTATATAAATACAAGCCTTTTTTCCTCTTCTATCCTTCTGCCATCTTTCGGAATCCACATAACTGACTAACCTATCCACCAGTTAAGTTACTTTCATATTTCATTATACTAATTCAACACTAATCCTTTGAGTCCCGGAGTAGCGTGCTACTCGCCGAAAAAGCACTTCAACGCCTCGTCAGAGGCAGTAAGCGCTATATAAATGCAATTACAATACAATACTGTAACAGGTGTTTTAAATGTCATGGTCCATTTGCCGATCTCCATCTCCGAAAGATGCATAGTTGAGTCTGTTCTACCAAGAAGGAAACTTGCAAGGGCCATGTTCAGCAACCATATGCATGCTGCTATAGTATTGTTGCATTCGAGAGAAAAAAATAATGTGCAAATGCAACAGAGTACATTACTCACCGTGTTGTCTTAACTTTTAAACTGCAGGCCTTAGTCATTTCAGTTTGACTTGTCAAGTGAGAAAGGACTTTATTTTGCAAAGAAGAAGTACATAATCAAAGGTCTGATATCTGACCAATTCCATATACTTGCTGTGGGACCCTCGTTTGACACAGGTAGTTGTAAGGCTGGTCAGCAGTGTTCTTGAGCAAAGCGAATATGTTGCTGATGACAACAACCCATAAAGTATGTCCATCACGTGGCAAAACTGAAATAACAGGTATAGAATTGGTTTACTTGTCTGTTCTTTCTGGGTTTGCGATCGGTCGTGTAGAAATGATACCTCGATTAGCTACCATGAATGGGGGTGTCTCCACCCACAGCCGGTGCAAAAGCAAAACTCAGTGAATAGTTCCCATCTGTGACTTCTGCTTCTCAGCATCTCTAGAAGGGAGGCCTCCCTGTCATGCACTAGGCCCGGTACAGGAGGAGGCGCAGCACATGCTGTGCCTGCTCTGGCTGGCCCGCAGTCCGTGCTAGATTGGGGAGGGGCTGCCACAGCGCCTTCTGTTCAGAGGAGCATCACACATTGGCTCCATCCCTGTCAAAAGGACAGTTAACAAACCAGCCCGGAGCTAGCCTTCACCGGTGCGCCTCGGGCCCTGGCCGAAAGTCCGACTTCCCAATTTGACCCTGGTAAAGTTTACAAGAAGAATTGTTAAGTAACGAAGAAGTCCTTTTTAGGTCCAGCCTGGGCTGCTCTGCGAGGCATGCTGTATTGAGGTAGGAATTTGAAGCTCCGCCCATTACCCGCCCATCTTTTCAATTGGCTCCCATTACCGTTTTTGGGAAATCATTGCTTTTTATTCCTCAATATGCTTGTTAGCCCCTCCTTGGTGCCGCCTTGTCTGCATTTGTAACCTCCCATAACAACTTGACCTTTTACTTGTCTTGTTACACGGTTTGCTTTATCTTGGCTGTGAGCACTATTTTGTTCAATGATTTGCCCCTATTGCATCCACTAGTTCGCAGCACGCCACCACTTTTATTTTAATTACTAATGGCAGTCTAATTTAACTATAGCGGATGGGTTTATTTCAGCAGCACGGTCCGCTTTAAGTATAGCGGCTGCTCTTATTTATTTATTTAATTTATTTTTTGTTTACTAGCGCCCATGCGGTGTTTTCACATTAATGGAGTATGGTCCCTTTCTTAGATGCGGCTTGTCTAAAGAAAGAGATGCAGATTAACGTGAAAGCATAGCATGGGGTGCTTTGACACAAAAAATATTTGCAATTGAATAGGTCTCGCATTCTCGAGAGTTTAAGCTATTGGCATTGTAATGCCAATAGCTCAAACTTTCATAAATGCGAAACCTGTTACGTTGCAAATGCTTGTTAATTGAAACTGTTAATATGGTAAAAAGCATAGAAATATCTAAATTGTCATCTAAAGAACTAATGAAAAGAGAAAACATGAATATTGAGGCTTCCAAAAAAATGTCTTTTATATGATCAAGAAAAGTTTATTATAAAAAAAAAACAAGTAGGAAACGAAAATGATCCGAAGAAGGGGAATATTTTTAAACCCATAATGTAGATTTTAGATATAGATGTCCACCATCTGGGATGGGCAGTCGTCCCTGTCCTGCTAGAAGTAACTTCTGAAAGAACTGTGCTCGTGCAGTAGAGCATTTTGCCAAGGTGTTTCAAAGCAATGAAAGTCAGTAGTATTGTGAATCATAAGCAACTGGTTGGCATACTAAGTGGTAATGTCATCAAGAATCAAACTCCCAGGTTAGGCAGATTAAGATCAAAGTCATTGGTTCAGCATATTACAGGAGGTAAAAATGTGAGAGCTGAGTATTCCTCGAGATTTCCACTTCTCTCAGATGAAGATGAATGCTTGGATGATGATGAAGCATTTGATTTCTGTGGGTGCGTGAACAGGCAGTTCTTACTGAAATTCATCACTTTGCGAAGGAAGATGCAGAGTAGTGATCTTTGGACAATAGTAGGATACTAATGTGTGGTGACAATTTTGTTACACCAACCGGCCTTGAAAAATCTTTAAAATGTTACTAGACCTGCAGGTCTAGTGACTTGAATAATCCATATCCAAGTAAGGGAAAATACCCTGGACATCTGTAAAGTTTTTCATGCCAGGTTTTTTTCCTGTTTAGTTCAAAAGGTTCCCTTTGCCCCTTCTCCCCTTTCAAGAAGCACCATCTTTGGGCATTTCTACATGGACATGACATGAAATGTTCCACCATATAAAAGAAAATGCACTATTTAACGTGGAGCACAAAAAAACCTGTGAGCTCCCATGCAAAGTAGCATGTCTTTTCATTTATGGTAGGTTGATTGATAAAAGGCACTTGAAAAGGACAATTCTTTCACCGAAACTAAAGAGTAGCGGGGCGCAAAAATAGGGAATTAATTGGACTAGCCTGAGAAGGGTGAAAATAGGAAATGGGCTGTGGTAGGATACTGAAGGGAAGGAGACAGGAGTACATTTGCAAAGTTATAGTAAGAATGAAAGTTTCAGGAGGGAAACTTTGATGTAGGTTTGATAACCTGGAAGTTCTGCAAGGGCAAAGGTCTTATCTCAGCCTTTTAGAGGTACCTCTTCCCTAATGTTGGTAAAAAGGTTTGTATCATTTCCGCCCCCACTGATGACCTGCTTCATGAGTTTCTTATATTTCGCAAGTACCCTTCTCACAATTTAACAGCAAATTTACTTTTCAGATACTTTGCTTCCCCAGTTATTGCCTATTTTTATTTGCAGCAAATTGAATATATGATTATAGATTTAAACTGAGCTCCACATTTTGAAGAGTCTGTCTGACCATGAATATTTTCTTTTTATAGGAATAATGTTGAAGAACACTTAGGGAAGAATAGTACAGCATCTCTTTCAGTAGTTCTTCAGGCTGTCCACATCTTGTTCCCATGTGTCACAGCAATTTATCAAATTAATGCAGTCATGAAAAAAATCATGTACCTTTCAAATGGTCCTATTTCTATTTAAAAATAAATTAATAAATGAATAAAAGCAAAAAAATACACAAGTAGGTTTACTTCTACCTTCCAAGTAATCATGTGGAGTACTTCTTGAAACCTTCTGCTTTAGTGGCTTTTAGGATTATGTACATACATAAACATGTACACGTGCAAATGTAGCAGGTGTAATTTCATCGGTAGATACTTAGCAGAAGTAAATTTTGTTAAGCGTATGTGAAAATATTTTCCCCCTTGGAGAAACCCTTTACAGAGTTTGGGAGAGAGTTCCCCTACTATGGCCCTATGAACTCCTCCTTCTATTGACAGGAGTACCTTTTCAAAAATATCTGGTGTGGAAATGTGCTTTGCAAAGGTTTGTGGGCACTCTCACAATTACAAGTATGTTGGGGGCTGTGGTATACTTTCCATATCACCCATGTTTTGGAATGCCCTCTCCGATAAAGGTGAGTAGATTTTCTCACACATAGTTAGGTTATACTGGTATGGTTTAACCCCTGAGTATATCACTTTCCAAGTGTAAATTCTTGTTTTGTGAATAGAAAGCATGAATTTACCTTCGTAAACAATGACTTTGCGTACCTGAGTTCAGCTTAAGTGTTAATCATGCCTGTAGTAATGACCGCTCGCACGCTCTTCATAAGTTAAGCTTTTTATTATGTGTAAAGACCCAGCTGAACACGGAGAGCAGCAAACAAGCAACTCTCTCCAGTGCTGTGCACACGTGCCATACCCACATTCTAACATGACATTGCCATTTGGCAAGTATGATGTGGTACAGTTAAGAAAAAGCAAAAGGAACAGTAAGTAAAAACAATAGCACAAGTGATAATTTACATCTCAACACATCCCACCCTCCTGTAAATGTTTCCCTTTGCGTCAATAACAATATTAAAGTAACTCAACATCAAGTATATTTCAAACAGAATTGTAAAACAAATTATGTACGTACGTGACCCTGTATAAAACTTTCTTAATATTTACACACATAACCCTTGATCCTTATGGGCTTTGTGATTCTTCCTCCCAATCTTCCTAAACTCATGTTAGTTCCATGAATCTGATTGGAAATTTGATTATTATCCTGTTGATAACCATCCACACAAACTCCTCCTTCATTTCTTGCATTCTGCTTTGTCCATTGTTCTCATTTCAGTCATGGAATTATCCTGGTCCCATGACCACTCTAACATATTAAAACCACTCTGTACACCTGATCTCATGTTTTCCTTTCCCTTACATTTAGAAATACGACTCACATGCCATCTTTTCCGTCACTCAACAAAACAGAATTGCACTATATTTTTATTACCTTTTTCAAAGGTTGTAAAAATCTTCCCTCTCCTTTCCTGTATACACCTGGTTTCCTCAATCTCACCTAATCCCTTTCAAGCAGTATTACTTTTTTACATTTGTTCTTCTGGTCATAATATTTCTTTCTTTTCTTCTGAGCTTCTGTCAAATCCCTTTTTACCTCTTTTGGAGTCCATTCACTCATTCTAGTCTTGGATATAAAACCTGCATATTTTTTTCATGACCGGAGTACCTTCTAATAATCTCAAAAGGACTATACCCAGTAAAAACACATGGTGTAATATGATAGGCCCATACAGTGCGCCACACTTCCTTTGTCCATGATAAATTAGCACCTTTAGCAAGTTGTTTTGTGTTTTTTAATACCCTATTAAAGCGCTCAACAGCACCGTTTCTGGCAGGATGATAAATGGAAGTGGTTTTGTGTTCCATTTAATTTTTTTCAAGTATGTTGTAAAAACCTCCGAAATAAATACTGACCCATTGTCAGTAATGATCCATTTTGGTATCCCTTCCCTCAAAAAAATCTCTAACCTTCCTTTCAATGGCTGCGTCCAACCCAGGCCACCAGTATACATTTTTGATTACGGGGTTTGTTTTGCGTGTGCCTAAATGTCCCTCATGTCACAAAGTCAACAATTTGTCCAAACTTTCTGGAGGAATAATCCTTCCATTTCGCACAAGCTACCCTCCTCAACTGAGATTCTTGTCTTATTTCCCAAAATACTCATAAACTGTCTTCCAGATATTTCATAGTAGGGCATATATTCATCCATACTAATATTTTTCTGTAAGGTTCCATCCAACTCCATAGCTATTTTCCATTTATTTTCTTGTATGCTACAGAACTCATTTTATATATCAGTCACACAACATTTTTCAAACTCTTCCTCTGGTACTAGATTACTGGGAAGTGGTAATCTGCTCAGACAGTCTGTAATGTTGTTCTTAACTCCAGGCATATAACCTATCTCGTAATAATAATCCAATAACTTTACATACATGCGTGCCAATCTGGGGGAAGCTTTCACCATCCCTTTAGGGGTAAAAAATTGGTCAAAGGTTTATGACCACTCCGAAGAGTGATTGTTGAACCCCAAACATATGCTCTAAAATGCTCCAACCCCCACACACCTGCCAGTGCCATCTTTTCAATCATTGAGTATTTTTCCTCCATGAGGGGCAGTGGGTGTGATGCGAATGCAAGGACACACACTCTCCCATTAGTGTCTGTTTGTGTCAGGACCGCTCCTTGCCCTTTACAACTTGCATCAGTAGTTACCAAACTTTTCAGATCTGGGTCTTACACCTGCAAAGCAGATGTATTACATATGCCATTTTTGATTACTTGAAAACCCCTCTGGCATTCCTCTGACCACTTAAATTCACATTTTTTAGCAGATTCCTCAGGGGAAAGGTTTTACTTGAAAAGTTCATCACATAGTTTGAATAATATTCCGCCATGCCTAAAAATAGCCCTTACTTCATCGTTAACAGGCGCAGGTGCATTTTTTATTGCTTCCACTAAACTTGTCTTAGTTTCTGCACCCTTCCAACTAATCTCATGTCCCAGATATGTAACAGATTTTTCTTCAAATTTGCTCTTTCCATATTCTGCAGTCAAACCATGATCCTGTAATTCCCCCAGTTCTTCTCTAAAATAAGAATCATTTTCCGTCTCAGTTTTTCCCATCTCCAGAATATCGTTGTGTAAAAAAACAGCATGACTAACATCTTTTAAAAGTTGGGACATCAGCCTCTGGAACATTGCAGGAGCCCATGCCAGGCCAGAAGGTACCCTTATAAATTGAAAACCCCCAAACTGTGTGATGAAAGCTGTCAGTCTATGACAATCTGGATGCAACAGTACTTAGTGGTATGCGGCAGTTCAATCTAATGTTGTGAACCATTTCATGCCCTCAGTAATGGTTAACATTTCAGCAATTTTTGGAAGTGGAAATTGACCTACTAGGATATTCCTGTTTAAATCCCTTAAATCTACACAAAGCCAAAGTTTTCCGTTCGCAGGTCTAGCAACCACCAATGGAGAAATCCAATCAGAAGATTCTATTGCTTCTATAATACTAATTTTCTGCAATTTGTCCAACTCCTTGGAAACTTCATCTCTAATAGCGAAAGGAATGACACAGCACAGCATTTTATCGTCTAATTTTATCATGCTTTAAAGCCCTTGAGTTTCCCAGTGTTTCATTAAAAAACCTCAAGAAATTCTATCCAAATTGTTGTGCCATTTTCCAATTCTTCATGTATCACCATAACCGGATTTGGATTGTTGGGGTTAAGGATAATATCTAGTTCATCGTGATCCCACCATCCTAAAACCGATGGCCCTGTTTTAGCAATGTGAAGGTTGCATTCTGCCTCTCTGTTTTTAAACTCAAACAAAACCTTTGTATGCCCTAACACTTCAATGGGTTCTCCTGTAAAATTTTTGGGAGAAATTTCTGGTGATTCAAGTTTACCACCTACCACTGGTACAAATTGTTTCCTCCATACTCCTTCATATATCAATGTATATGCTGACACCAAGTCTGCAGTAATGTTAATGACAACCCCTCCAATTTTAACTTATTACCTAGGTTTCTTGTGATTTTCCCCTTGTACCTCTAAAACATCTGGAGAATTGTCTATACTTAAAACACACATATTTACATCATCCCCTTCTGAGTCCCGTGACCCTGAGTCTTCCTCAAAAAACATTTACAGAAGCATATCTACTACTTTTTTCCGGCATACTTTCTGGAAATGCCCTATCACTCCACAAGCAGAACATTCCTGATTATGTGCCGGACACTTTCTGTCATTAACATAGTGGCCACTAAACCCACAGCTGTAACTTTTTATCTCTGTACTGTTGTCTAAATAATTTTTCATAAAATCTGTTTTAGTTTGCGCAGTTTTGTTTTCATTGAATACGGGTTGTTTTTTTACTAGACTTACTTTGCTAACAGTCTTTTTTTCCACTTTTAATTAATTATCTTAATTCTTCCTAGTATCCACTGGCAATATTTTGGCACAACTTCCATTTAGCGTAACACGTTTTACTATATCTATCACTTCTTTTAACGGTGCTTCTCCCTTTGCCCAAAGATTTTCTCGTACAGATACATTAGCTGTATGCATTACTATATAGTCTCTAATTAAATGCAATTGAATACTCTTAAACCCAAAGGACCTAAAGAATGCAAAACAATCTTCCTTTTCTTTTCCAGAGTAAAATCATCCTCCTCATCTAGGGTAGAGATATAGTTTAAAAAATATTTTCTTCATTCTTGCCATTATAATGAATTTTCTCCGGTGGTAGGTGCATATGGCTGTGGATCTCACTGAGTGAAGGGGCGGGGCCTTGAAGGAGGCGGGACATCATGACCAGAATTACCAATGGGGAACTTTTGAACCACACCCCGCCCCCAAGCTCCCTCCTCCTAAACATTTGCTTGCTGAGGCTTGTGTCGATGTCCTGAGGTGTTTTCACACCACTTAATGGATGTTGGTGGTTCAAAACCTTGGAAACTAGCTGGGAAACCACTATTTATAGTGGCTTTCAACTCGTTTTCCCTGCCACCGTGTGATATTGGCTCCTCACCTGGAGACCGTGTGATGGGAGCTGATATTGTGTATCACATGGCACCATGTGAGTTGGCAGGTATGAGTGTTAATGTATTTTGAGAATATGGCCCAAAGTTGTGTACTTAATTCTGACTCCAGACCACTTGAATTTTGTGCTTGTAGAGGCCAGGTATTGGTGGCATGGAGGCCTGCCTGCCAGCCTGTCACCAGCCCGTTCAGAGAGATGATGGGAAGATTGCTGCTAGCACAGTTCACTTTCCTGAAATGCATTTCTGAAGTTGATGTGTAGAGCATACTTGGGTTCTGTATGTTTAAGCCAACTATCCTACCAGGTGTCTGTTTCCCAAAACACTGAAGCTTCTTATATTTGCTTTTCTTTCCATGTTTTACATTTGTATTTTTTTAACTTCTGTTTGTTAAAGTTTTTCTTGCGCATAACTTTACATTACACGTACCACGCAGACTGAGCAGTTTTTCAAACCATATTATAATACCACCAGTACAGTTCAACGTCACCCCATACAGTGCAGCTTTACGATTGTCCATTATATTTCATTAGTACTGGAGGCACTGTCCTCGTGCACTTCTTTCCTTTGGCGGTCTACCAGTAAAACTGCCAAGTAATAAGTTTCCTTTGTACGAGAGTAGCCCCCTAGAGTCAATATTTTTTTCTTCCTGTATGAAAGCTAAGTGTAAGTGCAGTGTGGGGTACATGGACTAATTGGACTCTTGTTAGCTGTCTCAAAGTATGCCCAGTTTGAAACATTTTTAGGTCTCGCCTGTCGATGCGCATGCGCATCGAGCAAGCGAGACTATAGGGGCTCATCGACTCTTTATCTAACTTGCAAGGAATCGTGGCGATTCCTTGCAGTGCCCGTGACTTTTAAGGTCAATGCGCATGCGCATTAAGCTTATGCGCATGCGCATTGACCTTAAAAGCGCGTGCACGTCCGTCTCCTAACAACACACACACACACACCCTCTCCCCCGCTCCGCCCCCTCCCGCAGTGTCGCATTTCTCTTTCTCCTCCCCCTCCCCTCTCTTCCTTCCGTCTAACGCCGTGTCGCACCTCTCCCCTCTCCGCCCCCTCCCCGCTCCGCCCCCTCCCCTTCCCTCCGTGTCGCATTTCTCCTCTCCCCTCTCCGCCCCCTCCCCTGCCCGCCGTGTTATTTGTTTATTTTACCCGCCGTGTCTCTGCTGCTTCCCCCTGTCCTGTCTCTCCTCCTCTCTCTCTCTATACCCTCCCCCTCCTCCCCACCACTCCCATCAAGTCCCTCTGGCCCTTCCCTCCTCCCCGGACCCCACCATAATTACAGCGTGCGTATGGCTCTAGAAACCGGTCTGAAATTTTGAATCAATGACAGAGTAACCTGCAAAACAGTGTTATTATTTGAAGAGCGCAAATCACAATCTCAGACCGTCAATCAAAACAAATTGTAATTAAGTGTGCACGCCACTGTTCTAACACGCTACTCCCAACACTAGTAAGCTACAAAAAGTGTGTTACTGATAAAACGGGTAAGAAAGTGTACTAGTCACTGACCGGATAACCCGCAAAGTAGTGAACGTAGATAGTGTTCACGTCACTGACTCAGACGTTCAGCTAAAACAATATGCAAATAAGTGTGCACATCACTGTTCCAGTGCGCTGCATTAAATACTGCAAACTTTTGCTTTCAAAATGGCTGTGCGCTTTGACGTCATGCATGCACCCCGTCCGGAACACAGCGCTCCTTTGGCACTCCGACACACTGGCATGCTGCTTGGAATCTCCTGATTGTTATGCACGCAAAAAGAAACTCCCACGCGGCAGCGCTGACAGAGATGCGTGTTACCCGATGAGGTACTATACAGTTTGCGTGGATTTACCCATGTAAACCCGGGGTCTGGGGTATAGATTGAGCCGACGTCCGATAATTTGAATACTGCTGATGTCTGCCTCGTATCGCTGTTCCCCTTTTGTTTTCCTGTTGTTGAAGGCTTCGCCTCCCCTACTCCTCCTACTCTCCTCCCACTCTCCTCCCGTCTGTTCCCGCACTCCTCCCCGGCTCCCCGGCCGCCTCACACGCCTGCTGGCTTCACTCCCCGCTGCAGGCGGCCCTGCGCACTCTAACCGCCGGCAAATCTACACAACCGCACTAAATAGGCTCACCAATGAGCAATGTACAATATGCAAATTTCATCTTGACATGTACACCCCACTGGCAATGACAGACGTTGTACACCTACTCAGTACATTTGTAAACGCTGCAAATACCTCAAAAACTGTTTAGTGTCGAAATGGTCCTCAATTTTGAATCCTATGCAGTTGCAATGTACACCATAATTACAGCGTGCGTATGGCTCTAGAAACCGGTCTGAAATTTTGAATCAATGACAGAGTAACCTGCAAAACAGTGTTATTATTTGAACAACGCTGACATTCTCTCTCTCTCACACACACACTAATACACAATCAAGCTAACGTACATATTACACAAACATATACACCGGCACACACTCAGATATACACAAAAACGAATACACACATATATAGCAAATCACGCCCCCAAAGACACAAATAAACAAACAAGTACCCAGACACACACCCAAAGACACACTCACACACGAATACATACACCTACCCTCTACGACACGCAGATACGCACAAACATCCTCACACTGACACACACATATATCGATACACAATCACGCAAACGCAGATGATCTTATTAACAAACACACATGCACTCACACAAACACAGACGTACACACATTGCCCTCACACGCTCAAACACAGATATAAACACGCACTTAGATACACACTCAGACACGCACGCTTACACACACACATTCTTACATTTCTGTACCATGCCCCTACCAGACAAGCACACGTATACAGACACACACCACGCAAGTTCACACCCGCCTCTCCCACAATTGCCACTGTTTACGTTCATACATCAGCCGTCACGTAATGTACGTTTCGCCCTTAAAATAAATCAAAATGTACTGAGTGTGATCAAATATAGGAGTCTTCAAACCTAAATGCAGCATAAATGCATAAAGACAGTGAAGCAACACAAAGAGATGTCTGTCAGCTGTCCCCGTCTATCATGGGTTGTGTGTACACACTGTCTAGATAAGTGCACATAACCGATCCGTTATTAATGGTTTCCTATCTCAACAGAGACGCTACTGTTCGTATATGATATATAAGCATCAGTGACGCGCTTCGTGCACGCAGCTTCCGTCCGTCGGTCGCTCCAGCCCTCTGGCTGAGATATTCCTAGAATGTACAACGCATCTGACAGAGCCATGGGAGCCCGGGCCTATGCTGAGGGAGTCTGAGCGGGACAGATCCATCGAGGCTCGAGGGTGAGGGGTGCACGTCCTTCACACGCCCTCGGGTGCGAGGAGGACCGTGCTGCACCCTGGTTACTGGGCCTCCTTATTCTAGGCCCTGTTGTCTGAATTGCAAGAGTGTACTTACATACAAACAAATGGTCACAGCAGTAAGTCCTATTTATTCCTACTAATATGGCAAAGGAACACCATCTTTCTACACATTAGTTATTTCCTTTCTGTATGCAACTTTTCATGAGGAATATGGAATGAAGTGATAGTGTCGAAGTGAACGCACATTTTGGAAGGTGTGAACACTGAGCAATATACACATGTTTATGCGGGCAAGCAGTTAGTCCCTTAATTCATATCGCTCCACACACACACTCACCCTCACTCACACTCACCCACCCTCACTCACCCTCACCCTCACTCACCTTCACCCCCACTCACACTCAACCCCTCACCCTCAACCCCTCACCCTCCCTCACCCTCATTCACCCTCAACCCCTCACCCTCACTCACCCTCAACCCCTCACCCTCACTCACCCTCAACCCCTCACCCTCACTCACCCTCAACCCCTCACCCTCACTCACCCTCAACCCCTCACCCACTCACCCACACTCACCCTCACTCACCCTCACTCACCCTCACTCACCCTCACCCTCCCTCACTCACCCTCACCCTCACTCACCCTCAACCCCTCACCCTCACTCACCCTCAACCCCTCACCCACCCTCAACCCCTCACCCTCAACCCCTCACCCTCAACCCCTCACCCACCCTCACTCACCCTCACCCTCAGCCTCACCCTCACTCACCCTCAACCCCTCACCCTCAACCCCTCACTCACCCTCAACCCCTCACTCACCCTCAACCCCTCACTCACCCTCAACCCCTCACTCACCCTCAACCCCTCACCCTCAACCCCTCACTCACTCTCACTCATCCTCACTCACCCTCAACCCCTCACCCTCACTCACCCTCAACCCCTCACCCTCACTCACCCTCACTCTGACTCACCCTCACTCAGCCTCAACTACTCCCCCTCACTCACCCTCACTCACCCTCACTCTCACTCATCCTCACTCACCCTCAACCCCTCACCCTCACTCACCCTCACTCACCCTCAACTCCTCACCCTCACTCACCCTCAACCCCTCACCCTCACTCACCCTCAACCCCTCACCTTCAACCCCTCACTCACCCTCACTCTGACTCACCCTCACTCAGCCTCAACTACTCCCCCTCACTCACCCAAAACCCCTCACTCACCCTCACCCTCACCCTCACCCTCACTCACCCTCACCCTCACCCTCACTCACCCTCAACACCTCACCCTCAACCCCTCACCCTCACTCACCCTCACTCACCCTCACCCTCAACCCCTCACCCTCAACCCCTCACCCTCAACCCCTCACCCTCAACCCCTCACCCTCACTCACCCTCACCCTCACTCACCCTCAACCCCTCACCCTCAACCCCTCACTCACCCTCACTCACCCTCACCCTCAACCCCTCAGCCTCACCCTCACTCACCCTCAACCCCTCACCCTCACTCACCCTCACTCACCCTCAACCTCATGCTAAAGATTTACAAAAAAACCCATAAACAATTCTAAAAGCACTAACTCTAATGCTGCGAGACCTATTGCATTTCTAATGCTTGTTACAATTTGCCATGAGCCGTCTGTTTACAGTTTTTGTTCGTAGTGGTGGTTAGCACTATTATCTGGGCAGTTACAGCAATACCTGCTTGTATGGATAATATCTGCTTGAATTGCACTTCCCCACCCTAAACTGACCTCTTTAAACAATTTTGACAAACACCTGAACTGGAATGAAAGCCGATTTGCGATGGCTAGCTCACCATAGGATGTATAATACCCTTTTTGTTGTGGTGACATGTCCTTATTCATGTTTGCTTTTATAAATATATACTCTGGGGCCTACGGTAGTGCTTAATTTTTAAAGTGAATAGATGAGTGCTAGGTCAGTTTTCCTTTTCTTGGGAGGTTACGAACACTGTTAACACCATCCACTTCCACCACTGGTGCCAGCCCATCGACAGTACAAGACTGCCTTGAGTGCCGGGCTGCTTATGATAGTGTGGGCTAGTGTGCAGTGCCTCCTGCATCCAGTGCTGGCTGGTAATCATTTAAAGTGGTAGGGTCCAATGCTTTTCCAAATTGCAAAAAGTGAGCGAAAAGAAAAATACCATAGGCTCTGGAAATGTACTTGTGAAATATTCCAGTGCTTTCTTGGTATATCATCTAAACCGGACCCTCATCTGGAGTGTTGCAGGTTAATTATCTCTTTGATAATTTTGAATACGTTACAAAAGTTTATTTGGAATTACCCCAGTATTGGAACTTTCATAGATGCCCATGCTTTGTATCATTCCCCATCGTCGGAATGGGAGTCTCGGTAACAAAAATACCATAGCTGTAGGTACAAAAGACAATGGAAAAAGGCCTAGGCCTCATTCCCTTTTGTAGCATAAAATTTTGTATAAAAGAGACCAAACTTTGGCATCAGCCAATCAGAAGTGCCTCACCACTTAGAACCTTCCTGAAGGAACCTCAGAGCCTCAGAATTTCTACCGCACGTTGTGCTTGGGGAGTCTCCTTTGAGCTCTGCTCAACTTCTACTCTTCAAAAGGATTTACTTCAGGATTTTCTTCAGGATTTTCTTCAGAATCTTTCAGATTCACTTCAGGATTGTTGCTGCCTTCCAGGATGTCGGAGATTGAGAAGAAAAACGCCCTTTTCAAGCCTTGTTCCACCTGTGGCAAGAAAAGGCTTTTTGTGGAGGATAAGCATAAGGACTGCATATATTGCCTCTATCCTGACCACCAGGCTGCTGACTGTAAGATCTGTCGCACCTTTTCCACCAAAACCCTCCGGGACCGTGTGGGTAGGCTCCTGAAGGAGACTGTCTCAAGTGACAGTGAGGATGCAGGGTCGATGTCCTCTACGAAAAGGTCAGTGAAGAGGGGTAGGGGTTGCCTTTCTCCTTCTTTGGGAAGATCTTCAAAGGCCTCAAAAAAGACCCCCAGTGAGTCTGAGAGCCCAGGTCCCAGCAAATCTCCTCACAAAAGTGTAAAGGAGAGGGATGGACCTTCTACGCCTTCTACACGTGAGAAGACTGCCACAGCCTTCAAAACACCTTCATCCCAGTCTTCTGAGAGGAGTTCAAAGTCCTCGACGACGAAGACTTCGACGGCGGAAGGTCTGTCGACGAAGACACCGAAATCAGTCTCTACGTCGTGGAAGACACCGTCGACAGGGGGTTCGTCTACGACGCTACCGTCGACGACGGGGTCCTCTCCGTCGACGGGGAAACCGAAGACGCCGACGACTACGGTGCCGGCGACGAAGGTGTCGACGAAGGAGTCGACGACGAAGGTGCCGTCGACGACGAAAGTCCTGTCAACGACGAAGGCTACGATGGTGCGGACGACGATGGTGCCGACGTCTATGATGACGACAGCGGCGATGACGACGGTGTCGACAACTACGGCGTCGACTACTACGGTGACCATGACAACGGCTGGCGTGTCGACAGTTTCATCGTCGACGACGTCCACGACGCCAATCTCGACGACGCGGATACAACCGTCGACGACGGAATCGACAATATTATCCACAGAAAAGAGGATTACCATTTCTGTGACGCGGATCACGCCAGAAATGACTTCTCAGAGGTGTGTCTCCCCTGTTGCCAACCATGCTCCTTCATGAGGAAGTCAGAGGAGGATGAACAGGATGCATACAGCTATGCCAATAGTCCCTCCCAGCTTTTTGTCAAATGCCAGGACACTGGCTCAGAGGGCGAATACGGCCACGAGGAGATTGGTCATCTTCAGCTGCAGCAGCAGAAATCTGAACAGGAAATGGTTACAGTGCCAGCATCTTTCCTTCAAGATCTGCATAAGATGCTACAGAATTATAAATCTAAGGCCAGTAGGCCTCTTCCAGTAACGTCAACGCCTGCTACGCCTTCAAGGACTCCGGCTTCATTGGTGCCACCTACTTTTCCGGCTCAAGCTTCCCCTCAGCCTCAAGCGTCCTTCCAACAGGATACCTCTGTATTACAAGGGACCCATGATGTTGATGATTCCTCGGATGAGGACCAGCAGTCAGATCATGTCTCTAATCCCGATACGGAATATGATGAATATGTCATTGAACATCCCGCATCACCAGTTCCGGACCCGGTGGACTCCCCGCCGGTGGACATTGGGGGCTTCCATCAGCTGATGGAGAAAGCTGCTGCAAGATTTAAATTGGACATGCCTAAGGTTACCACAGATTGTTTCTTATACGATTTTAAGGAACCCTTTCGGAAAACTACTAGGTCCATTCCTATTGTGGATTACCTATGGAAAGAGGGCATAAAAGCTATGAAACACCCGGCGACGGTGGTCCCGGTGCTACCGCGTCTAGATAAAAAGTACAAGGCGACCGATGATGCTCCTGCGGCCTTAACAGGTCACCCAAGGCGAGACTCTGTGATCTCGCAGGCGACGCAGAGAAAATCACGTAACCCTTCTGCACCACTAACAACTCCTCCGGACAAGGAAGGGCGGAGGTTGGATAACGTGGGAAAGAGATTCTCATCGATGGCAAGTTTGCTGGTGCGAGCGGCTAATGCCCTAGCAATCCTGGGTAGGTACGACCGCCAGCTCTGGTGCGATGTCGCCCCGTACCTTGACCAGCTGCCTCCGGAATCTACGTCTGAGGCAAAGAAGATTTTGCAGGAAGGAGAGGCGACGTCGATGGAAATCATCGACTGTGCAATGGATATTGCAACAACTGCATTCCGTTCATTGGCTGGAGCGGCAGTACTCCATCGCCAAGGATGGCTTAAGGCTACTTGGTTCCGGCCTGAGATCCAGAACAAGGTCTTGGATATCCCCTTTGATGGAGAGGCATTGTTCGGCAAACTCATTGACGACACCCTGCAAGATATAAAGAAGGACACAGACTGCCAGGTCCTTGGGGACCCTTCAATACAGGAAGTCTCCTTTCAAGGGATCCAGAGGCAGGGGTGGTAATTACAGAGGATCCTTCCAACAGCAACGCTATTCCACCACAGGCTCAGGTTCCCAGCAATACCGTCAGCCTTATCAGCAGCGGCAGGGCCAGTCTACCAATTACTCCAGGCCTTACAATAAAGGAAAGCAGGGTGCACGAGGACGAGATTCGTCCAAGCGCCAATAGTGGCCTCCTGGCTCTTCCTACTGGACCCTCCTTCAGGAAGTCATCAGTTGGAGGCAGGGTCCACAAATACCTTCAAAACTGGTCCAGGATAACATCGGACGGTTGGGTGCTCAACATCATTCGGAAAGGGCATACCTTGGAATTCACGCAAGTCCCTTCACCCAAGCCCCCGGCAGCCACTCCATCAAAACACCAGCGTCTCCTTCGGCTCGAAGTTCAACAGATGCTCCGGAAGGGAGCGATAGAGCCAGTTCCCTCAAACCAAAGAGGTCAAGGATTTTATTCCAGGTTCTTCTTGGTGAGGAAGACGCTCGACAAGTGGCGCTCCATTTTAGACCTCAGGGGGCTAAACACCTATCTCATTTCTCTGTCCTTCCGGATGGTGTCCCTCCAGGACATCTTGAAGCTTGTCAGCCCGGGGGATTTCATGGCCACACTCGATCTCGAGGATGCCTATTTCCACGTTCCGATTCACCCAGCGCACAGAAGGTTTCTGAGATTCACAGTAGCCAAGAGCCATTACCACTTCAGGGTTTTACCCTTTGGACTCCGCTCAGCCCCAAGAATTTTCACGAAGGTGATGGCGCCAGTAGCAGCTTTCCTGCGAAAGAACAATTTTCAGGTCTTCCCCTATCTGGACGACTGGTTACTGAAAGCTCCGTCCAGAGAAGCAGCGCTGAAGGCTGTTTAAGCTTGTACCAATGTGTTTCAAAACCTGGGACTCACTCTGAACAACGAGAAGTCTTGCCTGGTCCCGTCCAGAAGAGCTCGTTTCCTGAGAGCCATCTTGGATTCGAAGCTATCAAGAGCTTTTCCTACTCCGGAAAGGATGCAGAAATTACAATCCATGGCCCAAGACTTACAAGCAAGAAAGACTCTTTCAGTACGCCGCTACAAGTCTCTACTGGGAGTGATATCCTCGTGTATCCCACTAATTCCCCATTGCAGACTGAAGATGTGTCCTTTGCAGGAGCAACTAGACAATCAGTGGAAGCAAGTCCACGGTTCATTCGAGGACAGGGTGACGATCACTCCAGTGATGAAGGAAGCGGGCTTATGGTGGACAGATCAAAACAACTTGTCCCAAGGTCTATCCTTCGCAAACGGCCCGTCTCCACAAGTGATAACAACGGACACGTCATTGGAGGGTTGGGGAGCAGTGATGCAAGACCTACATGTCAGCGGTCATTGGTCACCCCAGGAGAAACGACTCCACATCAACCTGTTAGAACTCAGGGCGATACGACTGGCTCTACAAGCTTTTCTTCCTCGCCTGGAAGGTTCACAAGTGCTTATCAGGACGGACAACACCACGGCCATGCACTATGTGAACAAGGAAGGAGGAACCAGATCACGCCCAATGTCGCAAGAGGCTCAGCAGGTCTGGGAATGGGCGATCCAGCACAGGATGTCACTGACGGCAGAACACTTGCCGGGCGTCTTAAACAAAAACGCCGACAGACTGAGCAGGTCATCCTTGGTCAGCCACGAATGGGAGTTGAATCAGAGAGTCTTGGAACAAGTCTTCAGCCTGTGGGGCAGGCCGAACATCGATCTGTTTGCCACTCCGACCAACAAGAAATGCCGGTCTTACGCAAGCAGGCTTCCCCATCGAGAGTCACTGGGAAATGCGCTTTCGATAGCTTGGTCGAAAACATTTGTCTACGCTTTTCCTCCCATTCCTCTGATACCATGACTGATCAGGAAACTCAAGGTGGAACCGTGCAGGATGATCCTGATAGCCCCGGCTTGGCCGAGGCAGTTCTGGTACACGGCGATCCATCTGTTGTCGATAGCTCCTCCCTTACCTTTGAGGATTCTGCCGGATCTTCTCACGATGTCCAGCGGACAAATTTGGCACCCAGATCCTCAGTCATTACACCTGACTGCATGGCTCCTGAACAGCAAGAGTTTATGAACCTGCCACTGTCAAGGGAGATTAAAGAAGTTCTTTCCCAAGCAAGGGCTCCTTCAACGAACAAAACTTACCGCCTTAAGTGGAAAAGATTTTGTTGTTGGTGTAGGAAACAGAGCAATGATCCATTCAATTCCAAGCCTCATCAGATCCTACCTTACCTGCTGTCTTTGGCCAAGTCTGGACTAGCTCATTCATCAATTAAGGTCCATTTGGCTGCTTTGTCACGGTTCAGGAGGACAGAATCCGGTCCTTCCTTGTGGTCTTCCAGGATAATCAAGCAATTTCTTAAGGGCTTGTTCAGGGTCTATCCACCGGTGAGACCGCCCCCTCCTACATGGTATTTGAATCTGGTCCTTTCTCAACTCATGAAGGGTCCATTTGAACCAGTCCATCGTTCTGACATAAAATATCTTTCGTGGAAATTGGCTCTCCTCCTTGCTCTCACGTCGGCTCGACGTGTGGGAGAATTACAGGCTCTGACCATCCAAGAACCTTTCCTTCAATTCAAAAGAAACACTGTGATCATGAGGACTAATCCTAGGTTCATGCCAAAGGTTCCCTCGGATTTCCACTTGAATGAACAGGTCATTCTGAAGGCGTTCTTCCCTCAACCTTCTACGCCAGCAGAGAAAGCATTGCATTCGTTGGATGTGCAGCGATGCTTGAAATTCTATTTGGAACGTACTAAAGGTTTTCGAAAGTCTTCTCAACTGATTGTAGCCTTCGGGGGACCTAGTAAGGGCCTTCCTCTATCCAAACAGGGTGTTTCGAGATGGATCACCAGTGCCATTTTACATTGTCACAAGGCTGCAGGAAAACCTCTGACTGGAAAGATACGAGCACATTCCACAAGATCTGTGGCTTCTTCAACAGCCCTCTTCGCGGGGGTGCAAATTAAGGATATTTGCAGAGCTGCTACCTGGAGCAGCGTTCACACCTTTGCCAAGCATTACTGCTTGGAATCTCTGCAACAAGATGATGCGGCAGTAGGACAGGCTGTCCTGAGGAACCTCTTCCACTAAGGGTGAGCTTTCCTTTCTTTCCCACCTTCCGTCTTTCACATTTTGTATCTAATGTCATGTTGTCTATTGCTATAATTTACAATGCAAAATGTGATTATCTTGCCAACTGCTTGCTACTCTGATACAAAGCATGGGAATCTATGAAAGTTCCAATACTTGGGTAAGAAAACAAGTTACTTACCTGTAAGTTTAGTTCCCCAGTATTGGTAACTTTCATAGATTCCCAGCTTCCCACCCACCTCCCCGAGGAAAGCTCAGCCTACAACAGATATGGTGTCTAAGTACACAACGGCTACGAAAATCTGAGGCTCTAAGGTTCCTTCAGGAAGGTTCTAAGTGGTGAGGCACTTCTGATTGGCTGATGCCAAAGTTTGGTCTCTTTTATACAAAGAGGGTGATATGCTACAAAAGGGAATGAGGCCTCGGCCTTTTTCCATTGTCTTTTGTACCTACAGCTATGGTATTTTTGTTACCGAGACTCCCATTCCGACGACGGGGAATGATACAAAGCATGGGAATCTATGAAAGTTACCAATACTGGGGAACTAAAGTTACAGGTAAGTAACTTGTTTTCTTCCCCAGATCATGCTTAAAACAATGGTATGGGGCAGTAAATGCATTTCCATAAGATAATCTAGTTCCAGGAGAAAATCATTTTAAATAAATGGCAACCACAACTATAAGTATAAAGACATTCATTCAAGTATTCAGTAAATCTTTTGATAGCCAATGATTAAATGTCAGTGGCACACAACAGCATGAGTGATGGCACAGTGCTCTTAAACAGTACAAGTGAAGAGGGTTTAAAAAATATCAGTTCAAAGGAATGTTTTTGGCTTTGAGTCTTTAGAGGTCAGACAGCAGCATATATATATTGTCAGCTTATTCAATGCCTAAAGGACCTAATAATTTAGAGGAAATATAGACCAGCGAAATAGCCTTGTTAGTCGACATACTTTTCGACCCCTTAAGGGTCTTCATCATGACAAAGGAGACAAAGCCATTTGACTGTAGCACCCTGTAGGAAGAATAAAGACGGAGAAAAATAAGGTCTTGTCCCACAAAGATGCCCAAACTGGGCTAATACATAGTATAAGGCAACTTACCAACAAGAAAAAGACATCGTATTGTGCCACATTAGTTAATTGCTAGGGATAAAACATGATTAAAGTAGTTAAAGACTGCCTGACATATGGGGGTGCGGCCAGCAACATGGCAGAATAGCCACATTTGCCAGAGGCCTGTGGATAATCCTGCACTATATCTTGCCTTCCAACCGTCATCCGACTTAGGAACTTACATTTATAGTAAAAGGGAAGTTCTCCAAAGACGGCGGAGCTGGCGATGATGCTGACCGCACACCGGAAACCTTCGAAGCTGAGCGGGATAGGTGCCGAGATGGAGGCCAACCACCCAAAATGGCGGCACCTGGATGCTGAGCCAACCTGAAAGTCAGAGGTGAGCGTCCGCTCCTGAGAAGTTGTTGGGGACTTGTAGCCGAACACTCCGCCCACCTAGGCTGCTTCCCTTCCGTCCCATGGGGTTTTCCCCTTATCTAAAGAGCGTATACTTGCCAGGATTTTGTTCCTGGTTGAGTGGGACGTCTAGTTCTAGCTGACTTCTAAACTGACAAATCTCATCTGGCATTGTAGTGGCTGTGTAGTTGTATAGAGCAGTGTAGGGTTTATGTGAATTCTTGATTTATTTCCTGTTGGGTGTATAATAATGTATCTTGCGGGGAGCAGATAGATGTGATGGGGGACATGGCATCATCTTGCCTGATAAGCCATGCGAGTAGTCAGCCAGTCTTGTCCGCAGTGCTGTGGGTATGTGCCGAGTGCGCTGTGTAATTCAGACATCAAAGTCTTTCTAACAGACGTATGTGCTCTGCCTTGCCCTCTTGCAGTCTTGTTTTAATTAGTGGGTCAGTGGTTGCATGTTTTTCAAGGTGTGCTAACCCGTTTTCTAACTTTGTGAGTTCTGCTTCTAGTACTCTACGCCTACCAATTTGTGTGCCTAGGCAATGCCCTTGCACTACTGTCTTAAAGGCGTCCCATTCAATAAGGGCCGATGATTCAGTGCCTGTATTTTAATTGAAATAGTTTATCACGGCGGCGCCTAGGAATTCTCGGAATGGTTTGTCTTCTAGTCTCTCAGGTTGCATGCGTCATCTGGGGATTGGTATTGTATTGTTGTCCCTTGTTATATGCAGTGTATGTGGATTGTGGTCGGAGTGAGTTCTCCCAAGGTACTCTGGCTTGGTTACTGATGGTAGTAAGACTTTTGCGGCTAATATTCTGTCTAGCTGGACGTGTAAATCGTTTGACTGTGTGATCCAATTGTTTAATGTTTTCATGACTGCTGTAGTGGGCGCCCCAGGTAGATGAGGGAAAGAGCAGTCCAGGGATGCATCTAGTATCTAGTGTTGTGTCCCCCCCCCCCCCCCCCCCTCCCCCACTCAATCAGCCAGGGAATTCCATGCCAAATCGACAGTTTGCTAGATAGTCTAGAAATGATGCAGGCTCAGTGTTCGGCACGTATATGGAGCCCAATACAACAGGTTACCATTTTTTTTTGTTTAAATCTTTTTATTGTTTTCCAACACAACCAACAAACATGAGAATGGTTGAGCATGTTTACATAAAACATAGTTCTCCGACACATGTAACGAATTATAGGACATTTGTCCGTACTGTCCAAGGGAGTCAACCATTAATAATGATCTCAATTGTCCCCAATCCTCCTGTTAGATTAACAACTAGAACAGTTACAGGATACTGATATAAAGACTGACATCCATGTCATATTGCACCATGCATCAGATCCATTCACATTCCCGCCCTCAGTTTCCCCTCCCTGTGCCCCCCCCCCCCTGCCGGCAAGTAACTAAGAGGTTAAATAAAATAGAATGGCAAGTCTATTCCGTTATGGGCCCCATATCTGTTACCAGTGGTGCATCATCATTAATTGTAACGGCAATTACCGGAGCGGGGAGACACTTTATGCGTTACCTCACCCCCCTCTAGATAACTATCCTGCTAATCCTCATCCTCAGTTAGAGCACTCATCTCAGATTCAGACTCTATATCCACCTTCTTCAACTCAGTAACCAGGGCCTCCCGCGCTCGCACCGCCTCTAACGCCTTGTCATTGTGAGATCTATGAGCCTGCTGCAGACGAACTATGCCCTCGCTGCCGGCCTACATAAGTAACGCAGCTTTCCATCTGAGGTAGCTAGGCCCGCCGCAGCTTTCCAGTGGGACGTAATTTCTCTCTTGGCAAGCAGCAACCCCAAATCCAAAAACGTACTTGTCAATTTTGTTTTGCTAGTGTGTGGAAACCAATGTAATAAACAGGTCCCCTTATCCGGAGTAGTCTGTCGCCCCGTTACCCTACAGAGTAAAGTGATTATCTCTTCCCAGTATGTGCCTAGTTGTGGGCAATCCCATAGCATTTGCACTAGACCCGCATTCCTCAGTCTGCATCGGGGACATTGTGCAGTGTCTACATGAAAATACTGGTTGATTTTTGCTGGTTTATGCCCTGTGCAAAATAAAAAATTGAATTAATTGGAATCTTGCGTTCCTAGTGCCCTTCCATGCCCTCTTAAGGATGTGCGACCAGGCTGATTCGGGTATCTCTTTATCTATATTCGCCGCCCACTGCGCTTGTAACTTCTGCAATGGTGACAACCCTTCCTCAAGTATACGCCTATATAAACAAGTGACCGCCTTATACGTGCCTGCTGCCATCACTACGTATTGGCATGCTGCACTTACCGGTGGCTCTAAAAGGCCGGGACCCCAATGTTTTTGGATGGCAGCAACAAGGGCCGCATGCAGTAAGAAATGGCCCTGTGGGAGCCCAAAGCTCTCCTGCAGTGCCCTATAGGGCAATAGTTCACATCTCCGAATAAGTCCCCTACCATCTGTAATCCCAGCATCTCCCATTCCGCAAGTGCAGACCAATCCCCCCCCCCATGCGGCAGGGCCGTACACATTCCCAGTGGTATCTCCGGGGCATAGGGTCACTGCACCCCAATTCTATTGTGGTAACGTTTCCAACAGTGTCTCAGTGCACTTTCTTCAACCGATAGTCCATCAGCTTGTAGTTTTTGCTGTAACACCACAAATGATAATACATGCCGCGGCACATCTGGTTCGAATTCTCGCTCCGGCCCTCGAAACTCCTGTGGTACTGCTTGGGTAAGGCCCTGGAACTGCGCAGCCAGATAATATAGTTCTAAGTCGGGGACAGCAAGGCCCCCCTTCGCTCTTGGGAGTATTAGAGTATCCAATGCTACTCGGCGCCTACCCGCCCCCCAGACGAAGCCACCCACTGCTGATCGGAGTTGTCGAAACAATGCTAAAGGTATTCTTATAGGCAGGGTTCGGAAAAAGTACAGCAGCCGTGGAAGCGCCACCATCTTCAGCAGCGCCACCCGACCCGCTACCGACAACGGTAAAGTTCACCAGAACTGCATGCTGCCCTTAAGTCCCCTTATTGCTCTGCCTATATTCCCCTCAAGTAGGTCGTCCTGGGTGTGATATACATGCGTCCCCAAATAGGAGAGGCACCTGGGCTCCCACGTGACGTCAGGCAAGTGTGCAGGCGGGTCACAAGCCCTGGTTACCGGAAACACACAAGTGTTTGCCCAGTTGACTCGTAGGCCAGAAATGTCTCCGAACTGACAGAGCAGGTCCTGCACTGTGCCCCTCCTGCATCCTTCAGGAAGAGCAACAGGTTGTCCGCATACAGCGAAATGTAATGTGTCCGGCCACGAAGCCTCAGGCCCTGGAATGCCCTCCCCATTCTAGCTTGTGTCGCCAGAGGCTCCATGGCAAGGGCAAACAACAACGGAGAAAGCGGGCAACCCTGCCTAGTGCCACACCCCACTAGGTAGGAGGAGGAGATGACCCTGCCAACCCTCACCCTAGCCCTCGCCGAGGAATACAATATTTCAGTCCAACGGACATACCCCTCCCCGAGTCCGAACGCTCTCATAACTGAAAACAAATATGGCCACTCTAAACTGTCAAATGCTTTTGCAATGTCTACCGAGAAGACTATTGCTTGGTTATCTTCGCCGTAATCGCCCCTTAATATGCGTATGAGCCTACATCTGCTGCCAGCAGTGTTGCGAGTTGGGATGAAACCAGTTTGATCAGAGTGAACCAGCCGCGTCATAAGAGGAAGGAGTTGAGTAGCCAGCACCCGACTCAGAATCTTATAATCAGTGGTAAGCATAGATAACGGACGATACACTGCCGGGTCTGTAGGGTCCTTTCCCGACTTAAGGAGGGGAATGATGATGGCTTCCTTAGTTGAGGCCGGCAGTACCCCCAGCAGTTTAGCCTCTCTGTACATCGATAGCAATCTAGGAGCCAGAACATTAATATAAGCTGAATAGAACTCAATGGGTAGTCCATCACTGCCCGGAGTTTTGTTGCGTGCCAGCTGTTTAATGGCGCAACGGATTTCAGCAAGCGAAATATCCTGTCCAAGGGAATCTGCCTGTTCCGTCTCCACGGCAGGCAGCCCCAGGTCCTCCAAAAATGCCTGTATTTCCGTCTCCCCAGTATGCAGCTGGCTCGTATATAAGTCAGCATAGAAGGAACGGAACCGTTAATTAATTTGATGTTGCGTATATTCTAATCTCCCCGATGAGGAGGTCCGCGCCAGGATTTGGACGCATCTAGGGATGGGGTTGGCCAACCATGCCAGCAAGGTGCCCACCTTATCCCTCTCAGCATGTGCACGGGCCAGATATGCTCTGTGGTTGTAGCACCTTAAGCGCTCCACCACCGCTGCCACTGTTTCCTTCAGGATCTGGACCGTGACCCGCGCTACGGAGTCAGTGGCGTGGGCACACTCGGCCCCCCTAAGAGCCCTCTCTGCAGCCTCAATTTCTTGCAGTAACAGCTTTCGTACTCCTACCCATTTAGTAATACAAAACCCACAGGTCACCACCTTGAAGGCCTCCCATTCCGAGGCAGTTGTCGTAGCTGTGCCTTCATTCTCAGCAAAGTATTGCTCAATCCCCGTTCCCAGTTCAGCCCGGAAGGCTGGATCTTCTAGCAACTTCGGGTGCAACCTCCAGGTCGGGACAGCAGGGCGCTCCGCGGTCCAGCAGAAACTCACCAGCAGTGAGTTTTGATCCGAGATGGTACGCGATAAATACTCGCTACTAGCTACCATAGCAGCCAGACCAAAATCGCGTTGAGCCGCACATGCAAATCGTGTAGTGCAGAGAAGTAAGAGTAATCTTGTTCGACCAGGTGCTGCGCCCACCAGACATCCACAAACCCCCAGTGATCCTGCCATTGGGCCCTAAGTTTCGCTAACTTATGAATCGAGGCCGCAGGTAGTGGCGGATGGGATCCGTCCATGACCATGTCCGCAATGGAATTAAAATCCCCACCCATCAACACCGGGTTTGTAAAATGAACCGCCAGGGCGTCAGACAAGCACTCAAAAAAGGGTGCCTGCTCCATATTAGGATTTACAAAAAGGGGGTGGTGATGAACAGAGTGTCTGAGTTAAACAGACCACTCTTACCCAGTCCAAAGATCAGGGCTTGATCCATCACCGTTATTTATCTCACTGCCCCATCCCAGCTCAGAACCTGGCTATATGCAAATCAGTCTGTCCCTGGCCCAGTGCATCATGGGAACAGGGCAGACTAAACTACCAAGCCAATTCTTCACCAGAAAGGAGACAAGCTACCGGGGACCGGTTTCTGGCATTTCAGCCTTCTTCGGCCCGGCTTGCTTGAATCCTGATGGAGCAGTGAGAAAGGGACTCATGTCTGAGTATACCCTGCCACACCTATAGTGGCCAAAAACGATTTACAAAAAGGGGGTGGGGATGAACAGAGTGTCTGAGTTAAACAGACCACTCTTACCCAGTCCAAAGATCAGGGCTTGATCCATCACCGTTATTTATCTCACTGCCCCATCCCAGCTCAGAACCTGGCTATATGCAAATCAGTCTGTCCCTGGCCCAGTGCATCATGGGAACAGGGCAGACTAAACTACCAAGCCAATTCTTCACCAGAAAGGAGACAAGCTACCGGGGACCGGTTTCTGGCATTTCAGCCTTCTTCGGCCCGGCTTGCTTGATTCCTGATGGAGCAGTGAGAAAGGGACTCATGTCTGAGTATACCCTGCCACACCTATAGTGGCCAAAAACGATTTACAAAAAGGGGGTGGTGATGAACAGAGTGTCTGAGTTAAACAGACCACTCTTACCCAGTCCAAAGATCAGGGCTTGATCCATCACCGTTATTTATCTCACTGCCCCATCCCAGCTCAGAACCTGGCTATATGCAAATCAGTCTGTCCCTGGCCCAGTGCATCATGGGAACAGGGCAGACTAAACTACCAAGCCAATTCTTCACCAGAAAGGAGACAAGCTACCGGGGTCCCTCACCACCCCCTTTTTGTAAATATTTTTGTCCACCCTAAGCGTGGAAGGGTATACTCAGATGTGAGTCCCTTGCTCATTGCACCATCAGGATTCAAGCAAGCCGGGCCGAAGACGGCTGAAATGCCAGAAACCAGTCCCCGGTAGCTTGTTTCCTTCCCAGTGTAAGAATTGGCTTTTGTAGTTTGGTTTGCCCTGTTCCCATCATGCACTGGGACAGGAACAGACTAATTTGCATACAGCCAGGTTCTGAAACTGGGATGGTGCAGTGAGCTAAAAAACGGTGTTGGATCTAGCCCTGATCTCTTGACTGGGTGAGAGTATTCTGTTTAATTCAGAGACTCTGTCCCTCACCACCCCCTTTTTGTAAATATTTTTGTCCACCCTAAGCGTGGAAGGGTATACTCAGATGTGAGTCCCTTGCTCATTGCACCATCCGGATTCAAACAAGCCGGGCCGAAGACGGCTGAAATGCCAGAAACCGGTCCCCGGTAGCTTGTTTCCTTCCCAGTGTAAGAATTGGCTTTTGTAGTTTGGTTTGCCCTGTTCCCATCATGCACTGGGACAGGAACAGACTAATTTGCATACAGCCAGGTTCTGAAACTGGGATGGTGCAGTGAGCTAAAAAACGGTGTTGGATCTAGCCCTGATCTCTTGACTGGGTGAGAGTATTCTGTTTAATTCAGAGACTCTGTCCCTCACCACCCCCTTTTTGTAAATGCTCCATATTAGGGGCATAAATACTGCAGAGGGTTACCTCCCGCCCATTGAGGCGCCCCCGAACCGCTACATAGCGTCCCTCTGGGTCTATTAGTTGATCAGTCATCTGGAAGGGGACTCCAGCTCGAACCCAAATCAAAGCCCCTCGGGCAAACGCAGAATAAGTGGTATAATAATAAAGCTGTCTCCGCCATCTGCGCCGCAGCGCTACCCCCTCTGCTCTAGTCAGGTGTGTTTCCTGTAGGAAGGCTATCTGCACGCCCCTGCGCACCAAATAGGAATGGACTTTATGCCTGGGCTGCATTGAGTGTAATCCCAGCACATTCCAAGTATCCCATTTCACATCAGGTAATGGACCCATAATACAGATGCTAAAAAAAGACACAGGAGCTCTCCGTTCCCTTCTAGCTGCGCCGGCAAGTGCTGTCCCCCAATCAAAACAATCCCATCCCACCCGCAACATTACCCTCCCCCCTCCAAGAACAGGCACCAATGTAGTGAATCCCATCCAAACCAACCCAACAATTGCCTCAAACAGTGCTAAGGCAAACTAACTGGGACCATCCGGTGGGGTTGGATAGAGCCTAGCAAGTAACGTGTGAATAATCAAAACAGCACCCAATTTCTGCTTCTGGATCCCCCAGAAGCGTACCCCTCCCATGACCCCCCCACACGCATATTTCCACACTCCCTGCCCACTTAGGCCCAACTCGGGGTCCCACTGTTTCGCTTAGCTAAAGCTTCAGATGAAGCCCACAACAATGATAAGCACTTTACCACATCCAATCATAACAGCCCCCCCCTTCCCACTGAGGTTGTAATGGCTACTCATCTAGCAGTTCATCCGCCGTTCCCGGTGTAACCAGCGGCAGATGTACACTGTCCGATGCCGAGGAGTCCGCTTCCGACCGGCCTTCATCAGTTCCCAGGTCCGAGCCTCTCGGTGAGGTCTTCAGCAAGTCTCCGGATATCGCCGATACTGCTTCCAGTGCTCCTCTGCGCTCCAGCTCTGTTTGTGAGTTCGACGGTTTCCGCAAACCCCGCCGTCGGCGCCTGAGGCATTGTGACCTGCGGGGTTGGGAGTCTTCAGCCAGCTTTCAAAGGAATAATCCGGGAATAGAGTAACTCTGCTACTGTCGACCTGGAATGGGCCATCTGTGCGAGCCTTCTGAAGAAGCAAATCTCTATCTCTAAAATGCAACATTCGTGCCACCACCGGCCGGGGAGGACATCCCTGCTGCGGAGGTCTTGCAGGGACCCGGTGCGCACGTTCCAGGGTGTAGAAGGCCGATAAACCCTCCGGGGCCACCACCGCTCTTAGCCAGCCCTCCAGGTATTGCACCATGTCTGTTCCCTCTATGTTTTCCGGCAAGCCCACCACTCGAATGTTGTTCTGCCTATTCCTCCCTTCCTCGTCCTCTGCCCGCTTTTCTAGCGCTGCAATCGGGTCCAGAGCACTTGTCAAGGTCGCAGTCAGTGCGGTCGGCGCAGGCTCGATCTCCTGGATTGCGTCCTCCACTTGTTTCACCCTGCCCGACAACTTTGAGTGATCCGCTCGCAGTAGGCCCAACCCCTTTGCCACCTGCGCAATGTCCTGTTGTAGGGCGGTTCGAGAGTCTGCAATGGCAGCCAGGATCTTAACAAATTGTAGTTGCAGCCCTGGTTCATGTGGCAAACCATGCGTTTCCTGTTCGTCTTGGGGTGGGGCTTCGGCGTCAGAGGGCTGTGGGTCCCTTTCCTTCTTCCCTCTGGGCTTGCCCATCGCGTCGACCGCCAGATCACTCCTCAAGAATCTGCAACGTGGGGTTATCCAATACGTAGCAGGTGGCGAAGAGGGGCAGCTCCCAAGCCATAGGGGTCTAGAAGGCTTCTCTCATCTGCCCACCCTGTCCTGCCCCAAACACCCCTTACGTCGCCATCAGTCAGCGCCTCTACTCCACTGTGCCATCCGCGTAGGCCCAGGCAGAGCAACAGCGGCAGAGCCACTCATCCAATGTCCTCCCAAATGTGAGCCAGGAGCTGAACCGCAGCAGAGCCGTCCAGGTACTCCGTCGTGTTCCCTAATGTAGTTCCCTGTTTCTATTATGAGTGCCAAGCACAGATCCGCATAATAAGTTAATGTCCAGATCTACCCGGGCCTGGGCTCCCTCCCTGTCAGCACCAGAATACGCCCAGTCCGCCTCCTCTGTCCCAGGGCTCGTCCCTAGCAACTCCCAAGTCAAGCCGCTCCCGGTTCCCCGTGGTGGTCAGCAAAAAGTCCTACAAGAGTTCCCGCTGCCCGGCACTGTCTTCCAGTGCACAGCTCACGGTGCCCCAGGGCCGCCCAGCTGCTGCCTCAGCTCGCGGTCCCAGTAGGTGTCGCCCTCCTCTTTCCCATTCAGGAGTAGCCAGCTCACGTACCTCAGCCTGCTCCCGGTCCCCAATCGCCTCCTCTACTGTCCCCGACTTGCTAGACAGTTCTCACAAAGAGGGGGGGGGGCCCATGGCCTCTGTATCCTCAGTGCGGGCCCTCGCAATGCACCCGCAGCCACGGTCAGCTCCGAAGCGCCAGCCAGCGCATGCCACTCTCTGCTCCTCAGCCGCTAGTCTCACCGCGTCACCAACACCGTCTTCTGTCCGGAGCTGATTCGCTCCACGGTTTAGGCTGGCGCGGGCCACTCTCCGCTCAACAGCCCCCGGTCTTGCTGCCACACCAATGCCATCTCTTGACTGGCGACGCTCCGCCCCACAGTATATGATGGGGTAGCAGGTTCCGATTCAGCGATCTCCGAGGCTCTCGTCAGTGCCCCGCAACAGTCTTCCTTCGCTTACTGCCTGCCTCATCTCGCTCCGCAAGGCGAGACACCCGCAGTTCAGGCCAGTACAGCTGCTCATGACTACAGCGGTCTAGGCGCCTCTCATGCAAGTGGCGCCACCATTTTGAGGCTGCCACCCGGGATCACCACGGCCCGTGGGATCACTCCTCAAACCTGGGTTAAGCCTTCCAAAGCTGCGGAAACTCCCCGGGACAGCTTCCTATCGCTTTCCCGTCCCCAGTGGCTGCGTGGGGGGTCTAGGGGGTCAATTTACAGGAGATAGGTGGGGTTCCTTAGCGGAGCTCGGCGCTCACGCTGCCATCCGCCTCGGCATCCAAGCCACGCCCCCCACAACAGGTCTACCATCTAGCAACCCTTTACCAGGGCATAGCGACCATCTGTATCTATAACGATTCATCTGCCTGTAAAGGAGTGCCTGGTCTAACCCAAATTAGTGCACCCCTGGCAAAGGCTGAGTAGCCAGTGGCGTATAGTTGCCCCCCTCCATCTCCTTTTCAAAGTCAGTGTCTCCGATGTTGTGAGGTGTGTTTCTTGGAGGAGAGCTATTTGAGCCTGGTGTCGTTTGAGGTAGGAGTATATCTGGTACCTTCGGGAAGGAGTGTGTATTCCCCTAACATTCCAGGTGTATATTTTTATGGCTGTCGTTTTGTGGGGAATTGTATGAACCAGAGACTACCATGGGGTCTAGGGGCTATCACGTTGCCTGCGAGCGGGGTGGTATATTCCATATTGGTACCCCAATATAGGCTCAGGTAACATTGTAAACTTTCACTTATACTCTCCCCTACATTACACACAACGGTTCTTTAGGACTGACTTTTTACCTAAATACGACACTACACACAGAACACAGGATTTTCCCTGGTAAAAACCTCATTCATTATGCATGAGGGTTCTTGGAAACTCAGCAGGACTACAATCTCCTGTATAATAACTATGTATAAAGTTAATTCCCGACGGCATCCTAAGTCCAACAAGTGGCACAGCAAAGTAGAACCCCTGGGAAAACCTTTGGGTATATAAACATCACATCCTACTAAGACAAGGAGAGAAGATCAGGACTTACCTGCCGACACACTGACGCAAGGCTCTGAGGTTCCTGCGAGCAGATGCTCCAGCCCGCAGTGGTCATGGGGTGTGTGTCCAACTCGAGACCAAGGAGGGGTCCGCCAGTCTCTCACTTCAGGTAATGGGTTGACTTTGTCCTAGAGGGATTCTTGGCTTAACACCTACATACATGCTAGGTACACTTATGTACATCTAGTTAGGGTAGTATCGTAGGAGTACACATTTTATTGTCTTGTATTTTACATACTTGCCTGTATTCATGGTTATAGCAAAATGGTTAAAATCTACCATCCTTTTACATTCTTAGTACTTCTAATTATGTTGCAGGGATTCTGCTCAGTCACAGAACTGTGCACAGAGACTCAGAACCTCAGTGAATTAGGGTGTGCCAAAACTCACCTTGGTACCCTGTGGAGCGGGGGTTAGGGCGGGCCGGAATAACAGGCGTGGAGGCCGGATGAAGTGCGCTATGATTAGCGAAAACTTTATTGTTCACACAAAAGAAACTCAGTTCAGAGGGTGAGGTGGTCCGGGTGGAAATCCAGGTGGGTTTGAAGGGGCGAGGTTCCGGGAAGATGTCGTCGGGGTGTCCACGGCTGGGCTGCGGTCGTCTTCCGTGGTGTGGGTACGGCGAGCCCCTCGGAGGGAAAAGAGAACGAAACAGGGCGATTAGTCCAAAGGTTAACAGAATGTCGTAACACGGACACCAACACCTGGGAGTGTGAGGGGTTGAGTCGGAGGTGAAAGGGTAGGGTTGCAGGCAGAGAAGGGGAAGACGGGTACCGGGAGAAGAGTGTTTGGGAGGGGAAAAGAGTGCGCAATTCTATACAGTGCCTGTGCACGTTTTTACAGTGAGAGTGGTTCGGAGGGCTATTTATACTATGTACACTACTACAAGGGGGAAACACGGAGAAAGGTAACAAGGTACTCACGTGCCCCGCCGTAACTCTCCTTTGAGTTACGGCCGCTCTCCAGCCACCTCCTGAGGACGCCACCAGTCCTCACACCAAACGTCTTCTTCTTCCGGTTCGTCGTTCCGGTCCTTCGGCTCTTCGCTGCTTTCCGCTGCTGGTTCTCCGCGTTCTGCCAACTCCTGCCACGAGTCCGCTGTTGGGAACCCCGAGTTGTCCGGGTCGCCGGCTTTTCTACCCTCCAGCCGGTATCCGGTAGAATGACTTCCGGGGTTAGATGAGATCACTTCTGGTCCTTCAATAGCGTCCCTACTTCCGGGATCACGACAGGTCGTTTCCGGTCCGCCATGTACCGGTGTTACCGGTGGAGCATGTGGGAAGACAGAGAGAGGTGTAGTTCCGGAGGCATAAGAGTCCATATCCCTCCGCTGTCCCCTCGAGGTAAGGGTCGACCCTTCACATACCCAAAATCCCCTACCAAACTAGCATCAGTGTCACATTAGCTCTTCGTCCTATAGCAAAGTCACCAATTATTAGACAACCCAGAACATGCGACTTAGGATACCTCAGGTAAGGTGGATAACATTAGCACACTTTCGTTATACTCTCATACCAGTCCATAACAGGGAGTAAAGAGAGACACAAGCAAGTTTAAAATGTTTATTTTGACACCACGATCTCAGGTGCAGCATCTTCGCTAATACAAGCAGACTTATGATAAGAAATAAGATTGTCAGCATAGTTACTTTTCCATAAAATACAAAGGAAGAAAGCATGTTATAATGCTAAATGGAAACAGGTTAAATATATACCTATATTTCACCCTCCCTTACTAGTAGGTTATTTTATGACTTCAGAAGGTCTCTTTGGCTTGCATAGGCGACCCCATACCTCCGAATTTAGCATGAGTGAATCACATTGAGTTCAGCACAAGCTCTCAGCATACAAATGTTCTCCAAGAGTGTTCAATCATGCCTACACAGTGTATTATTGAAGGCGCCAGTATCTGAGCTGTCCACAGCTGCATATATGTTATGTCTAGAACGTGCGCTGATCAGTTCAAACAAAAGCAACAGTGTTGATAACCTTGAAGGCCTCGGCACTCACTGTTCAGGATATGCTCATGAGGCAAGTCTAGCAATGTGGAAAAACAAGTTATTCTCATGTGAAGCAAAACTCTCAGCCTAACGTGAAGAAATAACGAACGTGTGCCGTGTGCTAAAGAAAGCAAAAAGGTAAAATGGGGTTTAAACTTCTAATAAGCTCATGCTAACTTAAAACTGTAGAAATGCAAGGCTCAGCCCCACTACGATCCTTTATATCTGTTACTGTCTAATGGTTGTTTCAGCCCACCTATTTTACACTAGAATAACAACTGTTCAATAAATTCTTATTGAAAACGTCCATACCATTTTCCTGTGTATCTCTCTGAGACTGAGTGAGCACGAGTGACTTAGCGAAAAGTAGTATACTGTTTCCACGGTCCTGAGGGATCAGGGTTGTCATGTTCAATAGTTGCCAAGAACTATTCTCTTCTTGGTAAGCAGAGTTTCTAGTGACACTGTGAGGTAGCCTGTACACAGGCCAGCTTACCCGGTGGGGGTGACTAGAATCAGTCTGACACCAATCCTACAGTGTATGTTGCCTAAACGTGCAGATCCTATATAGGTTTGATAGAAACTACACGACAGGGGCGCACAGGGGTGGGGCCATATGACACATCGTTTGCACATTGTCGTTAATGTTAGATGGAATTGGTGTGTTTTGGGTAACTAAACTAGCGTGAACCGAAACATGTAATTCCAGCAGGGCTTGAACGCAACATGCAGTCGTCTGAACCTTTAAACAAACCGATATGCCAGTGATGGCTGGTGGGTCAGGCTGCACAAGTGTTGTCTGTCAGTGAGGATAAAAGAGTTTGTGATTCCCCATTAGTCTAAAGATTAGCAATAACCGGAGTTGCACGTTCAATTGTGTAGATTGAGTCAGCCCAAAAGCAAGCATGCGAGAAAGGATTATCAGCCCGTGGTGTCTATAGCTACACGTGCATTGCTAGTGGCTAAAGCAGGGTGGTATAATTGTTACGGTTAGGAAAAGAGTAGATGGTTACAGAGTGTTTCAAGTCTCATTGTACTTGCCTGATTGTCGCAGCAGCACCGTGGCCTGGGTGAATCGGACAGCGATCAACTTGCTATATATTATGTTTTCTGCTGTTTGAGGCGTGATCACCTGTAGTATACCGGAGTCCTGTGAGTTTGAGATCTCGTCAATGGATTCTGTATCACTTATTCTTCGTGCAATTAGAATACAATGTCCTGAAAGGTAAAAGTCAATAGGCAATTATTCATAGCATGCACATAGCATTACTTGGGTGGGCAAGAAGGAGATAACTCATGTTTTTTGTCAAAAGGTACTTATTCAGCTTTATGTGGTAACATTCATTTCAAGGTCGGATATACACAGTTAGAAACAGCACTGCATAGAATGTATTGACAACCACATGGGACTTGGTGCAACAAACGTGAATAAATAGTTCAGGTGGTGACGCAAGTGAGAGAAAACAGCGTAGTCGGCGCACTGTGCATAAAGTGCAAACTATTTACAGTGTGTACACATGTGCACATGTGGGGCACATACATGCCCTAATGGGCATGGATGTGGGCCACATGGTACTTTAAAAAATGCAGAAAGGTGCATTTTCTACAGAAATTGCAAATTACCACCAACCTGAAGTTGGTGGTTATTTGCGATTCCTTAAGCCAAAATCGCACAATTTGTGCGCTTCCTACATTGCATTTGAGGAATTGCAATTTGGGATTCCTTAAATGCATTCGCAAAATAGGGAATCGCAAATTTTGCGATTCCTTATTTTGCGAGTGGGTTTTTGTGTGCTACATTGCACACTGCCTAAATTGCAAATGCTGAAATTCTGCGAATTTCAGCATTTGCGATCGCAATTTGGCTTCATACATATGGCCCAGTGAGGCAAATCAGGAGCCATGCATACCCTATATGTGGGCTAGAGTCTTATATCCATGGAGCAAACGTTTAGTCTTTTAAATCACACTAGGTTTTTTTGCAAAGCAGGAAGGCTGAACTCACATATTAGAATGTGTTATCGTATGTGTTAATGAAACAAAAAGGACCTCTGCAAAATAAAATATTTACCCAGGGTGACATAATGAGACCAGTTTATTGGTCAAGCACATTACACTTAGGTCGAGTAGATGACTAGATCTGCAGGTCGAGTAAACTTTTTATGATTTTTCAAGTAATGTCCTAGAAGAATTAGTGACATCAATAGGTAAGTAGAAATCAGGGAAAACCCCGGGCCCCAATGGAATGCCGGCACAATAATATAAGGCGAATGCTGGTATACAGAACACATACCTATTAAAGATGTACTTGGCTGCTAAGACAGAGGGAGCAGGTTAATTCATAAAGCAGGTAAACCCACCACGGATTATGGGTCCTATCGTCTGATTTCGTTACAAAATGTGGTGACCTCCCTCATCCACAATGATCAATCCGGGTTTATGTCAAAGAGGTCAACGAGATTTAACCTCCGTCGACTATCCAACTGGCTAGACACAGTAAAAGATAGAGCCACTTCTATATGTTCCTATCCTTAGATGCCGAAAAGGCATTTGATGCCGTCCACTGGCCTTTTATGAGACCCGCATTATTGAAATTTGGGTCTGGACCAGTGGTCCTAACATGGATAAACCTATTATACACAAACCCACAGGCTAGAGTGTGGGTGAACGGAGCATTGTCAGCTGACTTCGCCATTAGCAGAGGCACTAGACAAGGTTGCCTGCTGTCCCCGTTGCTATTTGCTCTTATACTGGAACCTTTAGTTTATATGGTTCAAGCACACCCCGACATAGAACCGCTTCCGAGATGAATTAGGGACATTTGTGCACGAGCGGATCTCACTCTACGCCCATGACATCCTTCTGTAAATTACCAATCCTAGCATGACACTTCTCTTTATACTTCGGCTATTTGAGGACTACGGGGCCAATGCAGGATATATAATTATTGGAATATATCAAAAGAGGACACCTCTTCATAGAATGTTTTTGATAGTAATTAATGAATGGACACATTTGACGGGAGATCATCCAACATGTACCCTAGAAAGGCTTCAACTCCATACACATATATATCTCCTCTACATCTACAGGGCAGGGGAGTCAGAAAATTGGTGCCGGCAAAACAGAGGACAACAGAAGCTGGAAGGGGTTGCAACGACAAATGGGATGGGACAAAAGTCTTTCTCGTGAAATACCACTATGGGAGGGAGTACGCCTGTCAGAAATGGAGGAAGCTTCAAGACTTGGGACGTAGTCCAGATATCCAGATTGGGCAGCCTTTTGGAGGATGGATCCTTCATCTGCTTCTGCTTGCTCCAACTTGAATATCAGCTGAATGACATGCAACGGTTCAAATACTTACCGTTACAACGTGCATGGAGTGCAGAGGGGCTGGACACACACAATATTTCCAGGTATGCACCCATGGAGAGGAGACTGCTTCAAGGGGAAACACTTGACAAAGCAGTCTTGTTGACATACAAAAGACTGATAAATAACATCCCAGACAATTTGAAGGCCTTAAGGACCCTATGAAAACTACCACAAGAGAAATGGATGATATTAACTTGGAGGCTGCACTAATGCACCCGAGACAGGTGGCCATTAAAGTAAGGCTGTGAATGATTCAATGTAAGATTCTTCACATGATATACTACGATAGGGCCCGCCTACACATATTCGGGAGGCAAAACACTTGATTGTCTCTGTTGCAAGGCAGAGAAAAGAGACTTACATGCACATGTTATAGGATTGTCACTATATACTGTCATACTGGATCACAGTAGTAGAGGAACAGCTGTCGATGAATGCTAAGTATATCTTGTTAGGCATACCCTCAGAGATTGATATTCCCTGACGCAAGCTCCTGTTCTGCAACTTACGGCTCATAGGCGCCAAGAGAGACATGGACAAAAAATACTGGGGTGCCCCTAACCCCACCACATTGACGGAATAGAGAGCAGGTATGGATTTATACATGGATACAGAGAAGTTAACATATAAAGTGAGAGGTTGCTCAGAAAACTTAAGATCTGGGGCCCCTGGTTGTGACACTATGGGTTGAAAATGGGAGGAGGAGCTGATGAGACCCGGCCATCCACCACAGGGTGAAAAGCGAGATGTGTTGATGAAATCTCTTTCTGTAGTAGGGGATCTCTGTGTATAGTCATAATGTAGTGAATAGTCCCGCCCATGTGCGTGGACCTCGGAGCAATCACAAATAATCTCTTAAGGTGTCGAAAAAATGCAGAACTGCACAGACACTTAAGAGAGAATTAAAGACGGATAGTGCCGCCTATAAAACCAGGCTACACGGTCCAGTACTTAGACTAGAAATTCCACCAAAAATCCACAAACAACAAAGTCTGTCCAGATTTCCCTTACCTCAGCAGCAAAAACCCTCTGGAATGATAGAGAGGAAGACCTGGACAGACATTATGTGGCTCAGAACAGGATACTGTGCCTTTAAGAGAACTTTCCAGAACTTCACAGTATCCCAGAATGCACCGCAGGTCCCTTTTACTTTCAGTTCTTTTTTCCGGCTCCTGCAAGCAGGACCCTGGAGCATTGAGCTCTCCCTTTCAAGGGTTTATTGGTGATTTTTCACTTTTGTTTCAAGTTGAGTGCTTTCTAAAGTACTTTGGTGCCTTTCTTCTTGTTTATTGCACCCTTTTGATGTCAAATATGCCTGCATTATTTGACAAATGTCCGGAGTGCTCCAGGAAGAAGGCCAAATCAGATCCCCATGAGGTGTGTATCCTCTGCCTTCCCTCTTCCCATGTCCCAGAGGAGTGTGTGATTTGTCAGGGCTTCTCTGGCAGGACCCTGAAGGACACAAAGAAGATCAGGCTTCAGGGCCTTGAGGAAAGAAGGCTGAATGCTCAAGGTGGGTCTGGAGGGGCTTCCTCTGCCCGTGCTGAGGCCTCTGGGGGGCTCCCTAGGGGCAGGAAGACCAGCAAGCGTCCCCATTCTCCGTCTGGGTCGATTTGCACCGACTACGGCGTCGAGAGAGAGATGACTACAGTCTGTTCCCCGTCTTCTGAGGTGAAGCGACGTCGACGCTCGACGTTGAAGGAACTGAACAGACCGCCGTCAAAGTCTCCTGTGACGATGTCGTCGTCGTCCTCGAGTGATCGACGTCGAAAGGCCCGGCGTCTCCGCTTGCCGTCGAGGCGACACCGCTGTTCGCCGTCAGCGAAAAGGAGAAGATCGTCGTGGAGGGAATCCTCGTCGTCGGAGAGAAGATCGCCGTCGAGGCGAAGGAGGTCGCCGTCGAGGCGAAGGAGGTCGCCGTCGAGGCGCAGGAGGTCGCCGTCGAGGCGCAGGAGGTCGCCTTTGAGGCGCAGGAGGTCGCCTTTGAGGCGCAGGAGGTCGCCTTTGAGGCGCAGGAGGTCGCCGTCGAGGCGAAGGCACTCGCCGTCGAGGGAGGAACGGTCGACGCCGAGGAGAAAACGCTCGCCGTCGAGGGACCGACGCTCGTCGTCCGGTAGCCGTTCTTCGACGCCGAAGAGACGTGGAAGGAGGTCTGGCATCATGGGAGGTTCGCCAACGTCCCAGGCTGGAAAGGAAGGCGGATCACTGGGTTTAGTGTACTCCGTGCTGTATACCCCGTCACAGAGGCAAGTTACACCCCCGCCTCCATTACCGAGGGGGCTCCCTCTGAGGGCCCCTACTCCTTCTCCTCTACCACCACTTCCTCAACCTATACCTCAACCTCGGCTGTAAGCAGACAAACCGCCTCCGGTCCCTCCGAGGTCGGTCTCACTGCCCAGGCTTTCGACCCCTCCCAAAGGGACCCCTAAGCCGAAGGCCCCGGCTAAACCAAAGTCGCCCGCTCCAGTGGAACCGGCGGATCGACCGAAGCCAAGGAAGTCACGATCACGCTCCGGACGGAGAGGGTAATCGAGGAGTCGACCTAGATCCTCCACCAGGTCAAGACGTCGCCATAGGAGGCGTGGATCTAGGTCCCGCACGGACTCCTCCAGGTCCAGGACCAGGACCTATTCACCGACCTTGTCGGAATCCCCAGGGACAAGGGTGTCTCCGGTGGACGACATCAGCACGTTCCAGGATGTTCTCCTGAGGGGGGCAGCAAAATTGGGAATCACGGTGACGGCTCCAACACCCACGACGTCCGTGATATTTGAGACGCTTCACAAGAAGCATTTGTCTCTCCCTCTACTACCACTAGTGCCTGGTTTGGTAGAGCCTGTGGAGGAGCTGTTCCTCACGCCAGCGGTGGTGAAGGCCGCTCCCTCCTGACTTCTGAAGAAGTACAGGGCCCCGGATTCGGACCCGGCTTTTCTGCAGATAGACCCGGTGCCTGACTCTGGTATAGTGACGGCGGCCAGGAAGTTACATTCTACCTCCCCGTCCTCAACTGGACCGCCCGATAAGGAGAGCCGATAGATCGACTCAGCTGGTAGGAAGGCTTGTGGGACTGCATCCACGGCCATGAAGGCGTCCAGCGATGTGGCGTTGCTAGGGCGGTATGACCGTGCCCTGTGGGAATCCCTACAACAGTCCACAGAACTTCTGCCACGAGACAAGAGGGAGGACTTCCAAGAGATACTCAAAGAGGGGATGCTGGTTTCAAACCAGGTCATCAGCGCGGCTACGGATGTCTCTCTTTTGGCTGCGAATGGGTACTGTCATGGGATCAACCAGCGGCGCCATGCTTGGCTCAGGCTCACATCACTCAAGCCGGAGGCCCAGCAGCGGTTGGCCAATCTGCCCTTTTCCGGGGAAACCATGTTCGGAAAGCATGCCGATGATGAGATGGCCCGCATGAAGGCGAAGACCCTGACAGCTGTGGGCTTTGAGAAGCCCAAAGAAAAGAAGGCCTACCGCCCGTTCCAGAGACTGTTCGGTGCACAGGGAAGAGGACGAGTGCAGTCTTTGGGACAGCAACAACGGCAGCAGTTCCGGAGACCCTTCCAAAAGCGCCAGAACGGTAGAGGGGGACAGCAGTCCTCTACAGCGAACAAGGGCCCGGCCGGGTCTCGACCCTGAGCGGTTACTTCACCTACATCCATTACCCGCTCCGGTGGGGGGGAGCGTTCAATTTTTTCTGGCAGAGTGGAGAAAAATTACTCAGGACAAGTGGGTGCTGAATATTGTTTGCAATGGATTCAGTCTTCGGTTCGGTTCACCAGCCCACCTCCATCAATTCCTCCAGTCAGCTCGCAGTTTCAACTGCTCGAGCTCCAGGCGGAGGCCGATATCCTGTTAAGGAAAAGGGCGATAGAAGACGTACCTCTGTCTCAAAGAGGAAGATGTCTGTACTCCCGGTTCTTTCTGGTTCGCAAGAAGGACAAGAACAAGTTCAGGCCCATTCTGGACTTGCGACAGGCCAACAAGTGGATTTGCAGAGAAAAGTTTTGCATGCTGTTGTTGCATCAGATTTATCCTCAGTTGCAACAGGGAGACTGGCTATGTGCAATAGACCTACAGGGTGCGTACTTCCATGTGCCCATTGCACACAAACACAGGAAGTTCCTGCGATTTCAAGTCGACACCAATCATTATCAGTATACAGTACTGCCATTCGAACTGAAGTCTGCGCCCAGAACATTCTCGAAGTGCATGGCAGTGGTAGCAGCACACGTAAGGAAGAACAAGGTGTCTCCTTCGGAAGAGCGACGATTATCACTCCTTCGGAAGGCTCAGGCTCTTATGACCACTCCATCTACAACAGTGAGGATGGTGTCTTCTCTACTGGGATCGATGGCCTCTTGTATCTTCCTAACGCCACACGCACGGTTGCACATGAGACTGTTGCAGGAGTGCTTGGAGGATCAGTGGGATCAGAGGAAAGGATCTTGGGACGACAAGATACGACTGTCTCTGCATGCTCTTCAGTCTCTGAAGTGGTGGTGTTCTGCGGAGAATCTCCTCAGAGGGGTTTCCTTCCACAAGGACATTCCCACTCAGACTATCGTGACGGATGCTTCTCTCCACGGTTGGGGGGCGCACTCTGGAGACTTACAGATTCAAGGAACATGGTCCTCGATGGAGTCCACGTATCACATCAATTTCCTGGAACTCAGAGCTGTTCACTTGGCACTGAATGTCTTTCATCCGTCCTTCCAGACCAACTCTCTGCTTGTACAGACGGACAATACGACCACGATCTATTACCTCAACAAGCAGGGGACCTCGAGATCACGCACTCTGGTCGCAGGAGGCGCAGGCGATCTGGCACTGGCTTCTGGCCAGAGGACTGACGATAACGGCTACCCATCTGCCAGGCATGCTGAATGTTCAGGCGGACGCACTGAGCAGACTGATTCAGGAAAACCACGAATGGGTCATAAACGACTAAGTACTAGGAGAAGTCCAGACGTAGATCTGTTCGCCACCGCAGAAAACAGCAAATGCCGAGACTTCGCCTCCGGGTACTACCAGCAGAGGACGCTGGGGAATGCGCTATGGATCAATTGGTCGAACAGCTTTCTGTACACTTTTCCACCCATTCCCCTGATTCCAGCGGTGCACATCAAGCTGTCCCAGTCCAGGGCACGGATGATCCTGATTGCCCAGGAATGGCCCAGGCAGTGGTGGTTCACGGACCTGCTTCACCGGTCTCTCCTTCCGCACATATGGTTGCCGTGCAGGCCGGACCTTCTCACGAAGTTCGGGGGGCAGATGTTGCACCCCAACCTCTCACCTTTGAGTTTGGCGGCATGGCTCCTGAGATAGTACAATATGGCCATTTGAATCTACCAGAAGATTGCATGGACATACTGAAGGAGGCTAAGCGACCTTCCACTCGGACTTCCTATGCTTACAAGTGGAAGAGGTTTTGTATCTGGTGCAAGTCCAAGAACTGTGACCGGACGACGTGCAAGGAAGACGTTATCCTTCCTTACCTTCTACATTTGGCGCAGTCTGGCCTTAATGTTCATTCCATTAAGGTTCATCTCGCTGCATTGACTGCCTACAGGAAATGCCCTTCACAGACTTCCTTCTTCCAGATCCCTGTGATCAAAGATTTTTTGGATGGCTTGAAGAAAGTATTCCCTCCTGTCCGGCTTCCTTCGCCTTCATGGGAATTGAATGTGGTGCTGTCCAGATTGATGAAGGAGCCTTTTGAACCTATTCATAAGGCTTTGTTGCAGCACCTGTCCTGGAAGGCGATTCCTCGTGGCCATTACATCGGCCCGCAGGGTGAGTGAAATTCAGGCGTTGTGTTGCCAAGAACCTTATACTGTATTTCATGCTGCTAAGGTTGTTATGCGTACTCACCCTAAATTTCTTTTTTTTCTTTTCAAAACAGTTTTTATTAAGAGTTCAAGCAAGATTTGGTACAGCCCTCCACAGTCAGGAGGAGACTGTCAACGACACATATGAAAAGAGACAGCATTGAACCCAGAGCTTTAGAATGATATACCTCCAACTACCCCCATCCCACCCAATAACACCTTCCCCAAACTACCCACCCCTTATCCCACCCTAACCCAGTGCACGTGATCATAGTTCAGCAACATGAGATGGAAAACAAAGGTGGTGTTGGCCAGCAGCCTAGGGTACGGGATCCACATCTGGAGGCAGTGCATCGTCAATGTCCATGGGGAGGTCAAGGGTCAGGCCCCTGTAGTCCGCCCACCGTTTCCAAATTTTGTAATGTTTGCGGGGACACCCCCGGGCTTCGAAAACAGGCTGCTCCAGGCCCATGAGGAAGTCCAAGCCCGCCTTCCAGGCACCAAGCGGGGGGGCACGTTCACTCTTCCAGGCCTGGGCCAGATCCCTCTTGGCCACCACCAGCCCAAGCAGCAACAGGTGACGTTTGTAAATGTTGCCCCCAACATTTTCAAGGACATGAAGAAGGCCCAACCTAGGGGTACGGGGCAGGTCCCACCCCAACACCTCCGATAGGCAGTCCCAAACCCCTGTCCAGAATCTAGTCAGTCTCTCACAGGACCACACAGTATGGAAAAGCGTCCCCCTTTCAGTACCGCACCTCAGACACTCCGGAGCAGCTATAAGACCCGCTCGCCACAGGCGGTCCCTGGTATAATAAGCCCTGTGAAGGTATTTGAATTGGATAAAGCGGAGGCGGACAGCTATAGCAGCACCACGGGGAGATTCAAGGGCCTCACGCCAGTCATCCTCATCCAGGGGACCAACATCATTCTCCCAGGAGGCCTTCAATATCGAGAGGGAGGGGGAGCAGTGCGTGACCAGGGAGCGGTATATCTGAGAGACCTTCTTGTCGCCTAGGTCTCCCATGAAAAGTTTTGCCTCAATGGGGCTAAAGTCGGGGAGTTGCTCCAGGCCCACTAGGCTAGGGGCAAGAGCGTGGCGAAATTGGAGGTACCGGAAGAACTGGGACCTGGGCATGCTAAATTCAGAACTAAGGTCCTGAAAGGACTTAAGTGTAGTGCCAGTAAGGACATGGCCGAGGGATGAGATCCCGATCGCGTCCCAGCCACCGAACCCGGACAGAGACGCCAGCGCTGGAAGTAGGCCATTACGCCATAACGGAGTCTCGGCCGTCAGTCTACCCCACCAACCCATACGGTGCAGGGCCCGCCGCCAGACCGCGAAGACCACCTGGGTGACCTGTGGAAGCTGTCGCCTCCGCCTGGCCGAGTACAGCAAGGTGTGGAGGGAGGCACCACCCATTAGAGAATGCTCCAGGGCATAGGCTGGATCACTACGGTCCCCATACCACCACTCGTTAAGCACAAGGAGATGGGAGGCCTGATAATAAGACAATATGTCCGCGGCCGCCAAGCCGCCGCAGTATGTAGAAAGAAAGCACGTGCGTAGTGCCACCCTGGAGGCACCCCCAGCCCACAGAAATCGGCCCAGCACAGAGTCAACACTCCGGAACCACTGCGGGTCGATCTTAAATAAATGATTCTGTAGTTGGTAGAGAAGACGAGGCAGGGCCACCATCTTAAAGATGGCCGACCGGCCATATATGTTAAGAGGCATACGCGTCCACGTCTTGACGTCCATCTGGACCCGATCCCAGACCGGCTGGACGTTCCGATCCCATGCCACCGAGGCCGAGGCAGAAAGGAAAACACCCAGGTACTTCACGCCATCCACAGCCACCTGAAGGGACGCCGCCCAAGGACAGTTCACAGTGTCACCCCCCAACACCCATAGGGTCGACTTGCGCGGGTTAAGGAAGAGCCCCGACGCCTGACCAAATTCTTGCATTAGTTCCAGGACACGAGGGCCCGTGCGCTGTAGGTCAGTCATGAAGAATAGCACGTCATCGGCATATAGAGCTATGCGATCCGAATGATCCGCCCCCCACACAAAGCCTCGATAAAGCGCATCACGGCGCACCCGGGCGGCCAGTGGCTCCATAGCCAGCGCGAAAAGGTAAGGGGAGAGTGGACACCCTTGACGAGTGCCCCTGGTCACAGGAAACCGAGCGGAAGTTGCCCCAGAGACACGCACAGAGGCAGTGACATCTATATAAAGCAATTTTACATAGGAGACAAAGACCGGGCCCAGGTTCAGCAGCGGCAGAAGAGCAAAGAGAAAGGTCCAGCTGACCGAATCGAAGGCACTGTCAATATCCGCCAGCAGAAGCGCCGCCTGGTCCTCCGAAGACCCAATAGCGTCAATCGCAGCCTGCGCCCGCCGAATGTTGTGCCTTGTCGCTTGGCGCGCCATAAAGCCCGCCTGATCTGGGTGAACGAGGGCCGAAATGTGTGGAAGCGCCTTGGCCAGGAGCTTGGCTTCAAAATTAATGAGGGATATGGGACGATAAGATTCATGGCGATCAGGGGGCCTACCTGGCTTCTGGAAGACCACGATTTCGGCATGGCGCCAATCCGGGGGGAGGCGGCCATGCTCCCGCGCCTGCTCCAGGGCCCGCATGTAATGCGGCCCGAGCTGCAGATAAAATTTCCTATAGAATTCGCTGGGGAATCCGCTCGGCCCCGGCGCCTTGCCCGCATTCAATTGACCCAGTGCGTCGCCCAGATCCTCAGCCGTTAGGGGAAGGTCTAGGGCATCGCGCACTTCATCAGACACAGCAAGCGGGGGGACTGCCGCTAGGTAATCCTCAACGCCGTCAGGGGAGAGAGTCTCCTGGGAGGCATACTGACGCCCATAATAGAGCGCAAAGCTTGCTGCAAGGATCGCCGGGTCCATTATTGCCACCCCGGCGTCGTCAATAAGTCCCGGCAGAGTGAGTGGCTGCAAAGTCTGTTGGCAAAGCCTGTGGAGCATAGTGCAAGACTAGTCGCCCCACTGGTACACTCTACGACGTGTGGCCAACCACGCCTGGCGGGCCTCATTCAATAAGATCGAGGAGTAAGACTGCTGTGCCTGTAGAAGCAGCCGCAGCGTGATATCATCGGCTAGCTCCCTGTGTTGCGCCTCCAGTTCCTCCACCCGCGCCGCAGCATCAACAATACTTTCTTGCCGAGTCCGGCGAGCAGAAGCGCACCAAGCGATATCTATACTCCTCAAGGTGGGCTTCATAGCCTCCCAGACAGTCACTGCGTCCACCCCCCCGGTAAGGTTGTCCTGCCAATAGCGGGCAATCGCGCCACGGAGGTGCTGGGAATAATCCGGACGCTGCAGGTGCCACGTGGACATCCGCCACCTGAACGGTTGGCGCGCCTTGCACAAATCAATTTGGACCGCCACGGGGGAATGGTCAGATAACCCGCGAGGCCGGATCGCCGCCCCCTTCACCCTATCAAGGAAGGCCCCTGGTACAAACACACAATCAAGGCGCGAGAGGGAGCCATGAACAGCCGAGACATACGTGTATTCCCGCCTCTCCGCATGCAGGTGCCGCCACACATCCACCCATCCAAGACCATCAATCATGGCCCCCAACCGTGTAGGGGAGGCCACTGTCGCCACATCCGGCCTCCTCTGCCTGTCCAATGCCACGTCCACCACATCGTTCCAGTCGCCACCAATCACAGCCAAGGAGCGGGGGAGCTCAGTCCACAGGGCAAACAATCGTTCCGCAAGGGTCCACTGCAGTGGGGGGGGCATACACACTACCAAACACCACAGGCTCCGCACCAATCTTCCTCTGAACAAATACAAAGCGGCCCTGAGGGTCGAGCCACTGACGCTCGTGAGTGTACGCCAGTCGTTTATGGATAAGAATGGCCACTCCCCTGGAACCCCTAGTAAACCCGGCATGGAACACCTGATGAAAGCCAAATCGCTGCAAACTCAAGGCCTTAGTGCCCAGCATGTGTGTTTCTTGGAGAAGGAGCACATCCGCCAGGTCCCTCTTCGCCCAGCGAAGCACTGCCCCCCGCTTAATCTTGTCCAGGAGTCCCCGAACATTCCAGCTTAGAATATGCATGGAAGCGCCAGAAGACGCTATCCGCGGAACATCAGCCATTATCACAATGCGCCCAATCCCACAATCCCCGGCACCCGACCCAGGCCTCCAACACCCCAGTTGCAAAGATCACGAAGACCACGTGCACCCCACAAAACAGAACCCCAAGCCCCACAACCCCCGGTAAACAGACCCCCCCTACTAGCAACCTAACAGCCCAAAACCCCCCTCCCCCACCCCTATACCTCAAGAAACAATGAAGTATCTGTCACGGCATACGGTACTTCAGGCCCAAAACATAGTGCCGAAAGCCAGTCATGCCAAAGGATCCCAAACAGCCCCCCTACCACCAACCAGACACACTCCCAAAACCACCCCCCAGTCCCAACAGGAGGAGGCAGCCCTTGGAACGTGCCCCAAACCCCCTCCCCCCTCCTCCCCCCAGCATAAGTCGCAATCAAAGGCAGTGCATGACAAAGAACATCAGTTCGCAAGAATCCCAAGCATATGCCAAAGGGCAAGGTAATACTGCACCAAATCATGTCTGTACCGCCGACCAGTAGGCAGCCGCCGCAGTGGACGGCCATAGAAGAAAGGCAAGGAGTAAACAGTCAACAGACAGAGATCAGGGGCCCTTGCCAGAGTGATCGGTGGCAGGCTGCGTGTCCCCCAGGAGGGGGTCTCGGGACAAGGACCTCCGCCTCGAGCGGGACTTTCGATGCCGCTTTCCTTTGTTCGGCTGATCGCTCCGTTCCTGAGAAGAGCTGCGCGAGAATCCGGAGTGCAACCCCGGCTGGACGTGTGGTCGAAGCCTGACCGCCTCGTCAGTCCAGGCGAAGACGGCCTCCGGGGTATCGAAAAAGTGGGTCTTAGAGTTGAAGATCACCCGGAGGCGGGCCGGGTAGAGCAGCGAGTATTGAATCTTCAGGCCTCGCAGCTTGGCCTTGGCCGCCAGGAAGGAATGTCTCTGCTGCTGGACCAGCCTGGTATAGTCCGGGAAGATCATAATCTTACAGTTATCATAGAGCAGAGTATCTTTGAGCCGGGCCTCCCGGAGAATGACGTCCCTATCATGGAAGTTGAGGATCCGAGCGATGATCGGGCGAGGCCATTCCCCAGCCGGTGGCTTCTGTGTCAAGGCGCGGTGGGCACGCTCCACCACGAAGCAGCGCGACAGAGTGTCCGGAGGTAGCCAGCTCTCCAGCCACCGGGATAGGAAAGCATCCATAGGCCCCTTCTCGCAGTTCTCCGGAAAGCCGACAAAACGCAGGTTGTTCCGCCGCGCCCGCCCTTCAGCGTCCTCCACACGGAGCGCTAGGCCCCGCTGCGTCTGCTCCAGGTCGGCAACCCTCTTCTTCAGGGCGCCGACGTCGCCCTCCACCGTTGTGACCCTGGTTTCTGTTTCAGTGATGCGGGCGACCGCATTGCGAAGGTCCTGGCGCAGCAGCATCACATTGGCACCCACCGCGCCGATCTTCGCATCCAGCATGTCACGGGACTGTGTAATGGCCGTCAGCCGCGCTGCATTGTCCGGTCCTGCATTCTGGCTCCCTCCGGCCGCCCCGGCACCACCTCCAGAACCGGTGAACTTGTCGATAGGCCCCGTCTTAGCGACGGTATTGCCGCCCCCCGCCTCTAGTCATGGTGGCAGCATAGGCGGCCCGGCAGCACGCACCCGTACAAATGGCGTACACGGCACACCAAGCCCCTCGGTATTCACACGCCACCAGGCCGCCAAAGCACAGGCCAGAACTAAGGGAAAGTCACTCCTCCGAGGCGCAGGAAGCACCAGGCATAGGCCCAGAGCGGGACCGCCGAAATGGCGCCTCCAGTCTATCCGCTCCAGTCAGCTCGGCAGGCCCCTCGAGTCCGTTAGGGTAGCCCGAACAGGGCGATCGCCAGATCTGTATAGCAGCCTCGTCGGGACACTATTCCGCAGGATGTAGCAGCTGAGCGCTCCGTCCCACAACCTCCGGTGACTCCGCCCCAGCCTCGCGGGCCCAGATGTACGACGTCCGGCGTCTAGGGTTAGCCGGCGGGCGGGACAAAAATTGAGGTCCCGGCTCTCCACGCGGCAAGGAGGCCCAACAGGCACACTCTCCAACAGCCGCGCCAGCGGAGGTCCGAAGCTCCAACGACCACACCACCGTGCTCCGCCGGACACCAGCAAGCACCTCCACAGCAATAGACGAGGGAAGAGGGTTCAGGGCAAGGATAAATTAGTGGATAAGGATCGGGCCGGCAGGAGCTCTACAGAGCCGCGTCCGCCATCTTCGCCCTCCCACCCTAAATTTCTTCCCAAAGTTATTTCTGATTTTCATGTCAACCAGACCATAACTTTGCCTACGTTTTTTCAGAATCCTTCATCTCCAGCGGGAAGGTCTTTACATTCCCTGGATGTTAGGAGGGTGTTGAAATTTTATCTGGATAAGACCAAAGATATTCGTAGGTCAGACCAATTGTTTATCAATTATGGATCAGTCAGGACCGGTCTTGCTACCTCTAAGCAGTCCATCTCTAGGTGGATTGTGTCCTGCATACAACTGTGTTACCAAAAGGCTAATCAGACCTTAGGGGGTAAACCTAAGGCTCATTCCACCAGGGGCAAAGCTGCCACGAGGGCTTTGCTCCGTAATGTTCCCATTGCAGAAATCTGAAAGGCGGCCACTTGGAAGTCGGTCCATACCTTTGCTAAGCATTACTGCCCAGACACTGATGCCAGGGCAGACGCTCAGGTTGGGCAGGCTTCGCTGCGAAATCTGTTCGCACAATAGTGGTGTTATTTCTCGTTTCTCCACCGCCGCTTTGGTGTGGGGATGGGCTTGCCATTCTATTCACTAGATTATGACTATACACGGAGATCCCCTACTACAGAAGGAATAGTTTCTGTCCTATAACTCCAGTTCTGTAGTAGGGGTATCTCCGTTATAGTCATAAGCGCCCGCCCTCCTCCCCGGTGGAGAGAGATATTCATGTAAGGAATGCTACAGGTCTGGCGTGTTACGCCTTCAAAAAGAACTGAAAGTAAAAGGGACCTGCAGTGCATTCTGGGATACTGTGAAGTTCTGGAAAGTTCTCTTAAAGGCACAGTATCCTCTTCTGAGCCACATAATGGCAGCCTATGGGGCTTGTCTGTCCAGGTCTTCCTCTCTATCATTCCAGAGGGTTTTTGCTGCTGAGGCAAGGGATATCTGGACAGACTTTGCTGTTTCTGGATTTTTGGTGGAATTTCTAGTGGAAGTACTGGACAGTGTAGGCTGGTTTTATAGGCTGCATTATCTGTCTTTAATTCTCTCTTAAGTGTCTGTGCAGTTCTGCATTTTTTTCGACACCGTAAGAGATTATTTTTGATTGCTCCGGGGTCCACGCACATGGGCGGGACTATTCACTAGATTATGACTATAACAGAGATACCCCTACTACAGAACTGGAGTTACAGGACAGAAACTACTCCTTCTCTGTACACAGCAATACAGGTAGACATCGAAAATGGGATACTCTCTTGTGGTAACAATTCCGGTCATTATATGTAACTGTATCACTGCCTGTCTGATTGAATATGCTTTCACTCAAAGACGTTCATGAAGTTGAAGTTGAAAGGTTTTATAAAGCGCCCTAACACCATGCAGTTTCTTGGCGCTGCAGACGGATAGCTCTGGGGGAAGCTGGAGGATTACTGTGGCGGATAAGCTTGCGAGAAAAGATGAGTTTTTAGGGCTTTACGGAAGTCCATGTAGGTGGGGGTGGACCTAATGGCAAAGGGAAGTGCATTCCAAAAAGGGGGGGCAAGGGTAGAAAACTTCATGCCTCTGAATTTTTTCCTCCGAAAGCGAGGGACGCTAAGGAAAAACTGAGTGGAGGAGCGTGGGCTTCTGTTGGGAACGTATGCACTGATCTTAGAATTAATAAAGTCTGGGTCAGTGCCAGCCAGAGCCATAAAGATCAGGCAGCCCATCTTGAATAAAGAATGCTCCAAGATGGGCAGCCAATGGAGGGATTTTAACAGCGGGGTAACTCGGTGGGACTTAAGAAGTCTATAGATAAGGCGAGCTGCGTGATTTTGAATTAATTGCAGGCGCCGGAGTTCGTAAGCAGGAATACCTACATACAGGCCATTGCCGTAATCAAGGCGGGATAAAATCATAGCAAGAAGGATGAGTTAAAGAGCTGTGACAGAAAAAAAACGGGAGATTTTGCGTATGGTTCTGAGAGACAAAAAACAGGGTGAGACCACGGTCTGATCTGCGGGCGCACGGTAAGGTCTTGACTGACTTTGATACCCAAAGTTTTTAAGGAGGCAGAGGGTTGGGGGGTGGGACCAAGGGAAGGAGGACAGAAGGCAGAGGTCCAGGGGCTAGAAGGGCCACCGGTAAGAACCAACTCCGTCTTATCGGGATTCAGTTTTAAGTGGTTGAAGTTCATCCAATTATAGATGAAGGTCAGGGTAGATTGGAACTTTAGGATAGAGTCAGGGTAAGATGAGAGGTTAAAAATGAGCTGAAGGTCGTCGGCATAGTTAAATACTGTGACCTCCATTTTTTGCAGGGCGACTATAAGAGGATAGATATAGAGATTTATTTATTTATTTATTTATTTATGGGCTTATATAGCGCTATGAATAAACTCCCTAGGGAGTATCTCCGCGCTGTAACTGCCGGTGCAGAGCTGAAAAAGGAGCACATAGTTAAAAGTACTATGAACAAGGAACAATTTAAAATGAACCAAACAAAAATGTTTTTAAATGTTTTCTGAATTGGCAGTGGTCATTACATTGCCTTAGTGACAACGGAAGTGAGTTCCACAATTTGGGACCTACGACAGATAATGCTCTACCGCCCAACCTGGTTTTCGTGATCTTAGGAACATTTAGTAGCAATTGGTCACTAGATCTAAGGGCACGGATGGGAACATAAGGAATAAATTTGTTCGCCAAATACTCAGGTCCCAATTGGTTGAGGCCTTTGTGTATAGTACAGCAAGTCTTAAACTTCACTCGTTGACGTATTGGCAACCAGTGAAGCTCATGAAGTAACGGTCTGGAGGGGGATCTAGGGGGTGCATTTAGCACCAGCCTAGCTGCCGTATTTTGCACCACCTGCAAACGGTCCAAAACCTCCTCATTTGCACCTGCCAGGAGCCCGTTACAATAGTCAAGCCGACTAATGATCAGAGCCTGAACCAGAGTTTTCCTATGAAAGTCAGGGAGGAAAGGGAAGATTTTACGAAGAAGGCCAATCACATGAAAGCAAGATCCTACAGTGATGTTAACGTTTTGCTTCATGGTTAGCTCTGGTTCAAGTCTGACGCCCAAGTTCTTGACTATAGTTTTTGGCACAGGGACCGGCCCCAAATCAGAGGGCCACCATTCAGGGGACCATTGAATCCTGGCTTCACCAAAGAGCATCACCTCTGTCTTTCCAACATTGCATTGTAAAAAGTTGGATGACATCCACCTTGCAACTGCCTTCATCCCATCGGAAAAAGATTGTAAAATATCCGGGGTAAGAGTTTTAAAAGGGAAGAGCAGCTGCGTGTCGTCTGCGTAGGACACTGGACAAAAACCAAAAGCTCTAGTAACATCTGCCAAGGGGGCCACATAGGTGTTAAATAGCGTTGGGCTCAAACATGAGCCCTGTGGAACCCCCTTGGAAATGCTAACTTCCTCCGATTTAAAGTCACCCATGGTGACAGATTGGGTGCGATTGGAGAGAAAGCTTCTGATCCAGTCCAGTGCCCTTCCGCCGATTCCACTCGCAGACAGTCGTTCGATCAAGATGGTGTGGGAAATCGTATCGAACGCTGCCGATAAATCCAGTAACACCAGGACAACAGAATAGCCTCTGTCCTGGTATAACCGTAGATCGTCAGTTACCGACATTAAAGCTGTTTCAGTACTAAATTTAGGTCTGAAACCTGACTGCGAGGGATCGAGACTACCAGAGTGTTCTAGGTAGGTAGATAGGTGCTTATTGGTGTGCTTTTCGATGATTTTCCCTAGGAAAGGTAAAAGGGAAATAGGCCTCAAGTTGGACATGTTAGACCAAGGAATGGATGTATTCTTCCTAATAGGTCTAACTAGGGCTTTTTTCCAGGCCAATGGGACCACTCCAGATGCAAGTGATAGGTTTACCAGTCTCTGCACATCAGGACCTAGTAAACTCCCCAGCGGACCCATAAGTCTGGCTGGTAGTAAGTCTGCCGGGCTTCCACTTTTAATATCAGAAAATAATTTCTGAACTTCCAGCAATGATATTTCAGGGAATTCGTTAAAAGCACAAGTATTAATAGGAGTTGTCAGGATGGGGGTCCAGATATCTGGGCTAGTTAAGTCAGGACCTAGTGCTTTTATTTTATCATAAATGGCATCAATTTTCTCTGAGAAAAAACAGGAAATACTGTCACACAGGGGTTGTGAAGCCATGTCAGCACTTTCACAAGCTGTTGGTTTTATGAACGTGTTGACAATTGGATATAAAACTTTAGAATCATTACCAGCAGCATCTAACTGAGTAGTAATATGGTTTTTCCGTGCTAGCCGTAAGGCTTTGTGATAGATGTTGAGGTTGATTCTATAATAGTTTTTATCTTCCTCCCTGGCAGATTTTCTCCATGTTTTTTCCGACTTTCTAGCCAAGCGTTTAAGATTACGTAATTCCTCTAAGTACCAGACCTCCTGTTTTCTGGCAAATCTAGGTTTAAAAGTTTTTATCGGGGCAATATGCTGTACTGCAGCATCAACTGCATGCTCCCAATTTAAAAGGGCAATGTCAATATCATCTGAGCCGTCAATTGAAGATGAAGAGAATTTAAGTGCAAAATTAGCAACAGTAACTTTATGCCACTGACTGAAAAGAAGAGAAGAAAGAGAAGAACCCTGGGGGACCCCGCAAGGGACAGAGCAGATGGGGGCAGAAAAACCCTCGAGCTGTACGGCCTGGGTGCGGTTTCCTAAAAAAAGAGGTAAGCCAGGCCAGAGCCGATCCCCGAATGCCGGCGCCCCCGACATGGTCGAGAAGGATTGAATGATCGACCGTGTCGAAGGCGGCGGACAGATCGAGGAGGATCAGCACCTGAGGAGAGTTGGTATCGGCACTCCTCCTAAGCTCATCTAGGACGGAGAGAACAACAGACTCCTTAGAGTGAGCTGGGCGAAAGCCAGCCTGATGGGGAGCTAGGAGGTGGTTCTCCCCAATAAAAGCAGTGAGGCAGGTGGTAATGTGGCTTTCCAGGATCTTTCCCAGGAACGGGAGCAAAGGAATGGGTCGGAAATTAGAAAAAGAGGTGGAATCAGCCCCATGTTTTTTAAAGATGGGAATAACTATGGCTGATTTAAACGAATCAGGGACAATTCCCTGAGTAATGGATGTATTGAGGAGGGTTAGCCGGGGTTCGGAGCAACTGGAGAAGACCTCCCTCAGAATGTGAGCGGGGCAACAGTCGGAGGGAGACCCCGATTTGACCTTCTTAAGCAGAGTAAGGAAAGCTTTCTTGGGGATCAGGGAAAGTTGGTCAAGGAAAGGAGGAGTGAGCGGCGGCTGGGGGCAGGAAAAGGAAGGGGGAGGCAAGGGAATGTTACGTTTGATGGGTGCAATTTTTTCAATGAAATAATCATTGAGGGAATTGCAAAGAAGTTGAGAGGGGGGTGGCTTGGGGGTGACTCTGTCAGAAGCTGCTAGCTCATGAACAATAGTAAAGATTTCCTTGGGTTTATTAGCCGCAAGAAGAATCTGCGAGGAAAAGTATTCCGATTTTGCTAGGAGAATGGCTTTTTTGTAATCCCTAAGGAGGATTGTGTATTGTGTTCTAGATGTTGGGCAGTACCCGTGCCTCCAGTGGCGTTCAGCCTGCCTGAGTGCAAGTTTTTGAGCCTTGAGTTTGTTCGTAAACCATCGGTTAGCCTCGTGAGAACGACACGTTCTAACCAATTTAAGAGGAGCAACTGAGTCCCAGGTAGCAGAGAGCCAGCTGTTAATGGCAGCCACCTGAGAGTTAGGGGAGGCGTCGGCCAAGCTGGGGGGCGAGGCCACTAGGGAAGAGCAAAGTGTGGCAAGATCCACACAATTCCAGTTCTGAGCCCAAACATTTTTAGGAGGGGGGGACTTACTATCAGGCCCAAGTTCAAGGGAGAAGGAGATCAAGGAGTGGTCAGACCAAGTGCAAGGGGAGACTGTGGGGGAGGAAATGGGCAAATTGTCTGACCAAATCTGGTCAAGGGTGTGGCCGTGTATATGGGTAGGGAGGTGGATCTGTGACGTGAAGTTCAGGCTGTGAAGAGATTCATTTAAGTCTTTAGACGTGTGGTCCTCACGAGGGTCACTAGGCCAGAAATTGAAGTCACCCAATACCAGAACAGAGGAATTGTTGACCACCAAGGTGGCCAGCAATTCCTGCATAGCTGGAATGAAATAAGGCATGGGTTGAGGCGGTCGATAAAAGAGGGCACAGGTGAAAGGAGCCGCTAGAGAGACAGAGCGGACAACTAAGAAGTCAACTGCAGTAATAGAAGGATAGGAAAGAAGTTGGAACTGGAAATTGGAGCGGGCTATCATGGCCACTCCACCTCCGGCCTTTCCCTCCGGGCGATCAGCTCGAAGAGCATAATATGGGTCAGGAAGGGCCGCTAGGACATCAGGCAAGGAATCAGAAGAAAACCACGTTTCGGTGAGAAACAGGATGTCAGGCGTGGCTGTGTCCAGGAGGTTAAAGAGCTCCAGTTGGTGTTTAACCGCTGAGTGAGTATTAAGGAGGTAGGCTGTAGCCACAGAGGGGGGGCTAGGGAGGGACTGAAGGGGAACCTCCGGCTTAACAATCAGCAGCGAGGGTCTCTGTGGTCCAGGCATAAGAGAGGGTGGTATGAAACTATTTGACTGCGATATGCCAAGATTTTCAATGCGGGCCAGGGTTTGGGCACTGAGAGGCCAATTACCTTGAAATGCCTGTAGTTGTGTAGAGGAGTAATCTGGAAACCGGGCATAGTGATGGGCCCCGGGTCCCTGCCGGGCGCAGGCGGGCTTGCCTTTGGAGCGCCTTCAGCGCGCCCGCTGCGCGCGCGCATGAGCCCTGGATTAAATATGTCCGAGCGCGGGAATCTGTTGCGCTGACTTTACCCAGAAGTGTGGACTAACCCCTAGACCCCTCCGATCAAGCGGCAGACAGCCATTCGGACCGAGGCTGGGCTAAGCAGGCAAGGTAAGAATCACAGTAATCACACACAAATGAAGATTAAAAAGTAGAATGCAATTTTAAAAAGGAGCAAGTAAGCGGGGAGCTATCACACGCCGCTAGCGAACACCCACTGCCACCGGGTGCTAGTCGCGTCGGCCGCACATGCGCACAACCCCTCTATGAAATAGGTCCAAGCGCGGGAGTCTGGAGCGCTGACCTTACCCGGAAGTGTGGAGCAACCCAGAGAACCCTCCGATCAATCGGCACACAGCCGTCTCGGACCAGGGCTGGGGTAAGCAGGCAAGGTAAGAATCACAGTAATCACACACAAATGAATATTAAAAAGTAGAATGCAATTTTAAAAATGAGCAGGTAAGCGGGGAGCGATCACACGCTGCTACCGACCACCCACTGCCACCAGGTGCTAGTCGCGTTCATTGTTCTTATTGCAAAGTTTTGCATTATATATGGCTTCCAAGAAAATCTTACATATTTTTTTTTAAAGAATGCCCAAAATAAGATTGTTGTACCAATATGTTAAATATCTAGAAAATATATGAAAAAGCATGCATGCTTTAGAAAGATTTGCCCAATAATTGTGAAAAGGAATCCATTCATAATTTTTTCATATTGTGGTAAAAAAGCACATGTTTTTGACAAAAAAACATATGTCAAGGAGTTAGTGCCAGGGTTGAAACGTCTTACCCAAAAGAACAAGCATTTGCAATGCAATAGGTCTCGCATTTGTGAGAGTTTGAGCTATTGGCGTTCTAAATTACAATGCCTTTTATTTATGTGTTTTGAAAACCTGCAAGGGGTGCATAAACACGTACTTTTCTTGCTTATGAGATGCAAGGCTGGCAGTAAAAGAAGCCTTGCTTCTTCTAAGCAATGACCATAAGGACAACGTGCGTGTTTAGGCACCGCTTGCAGGTTTTCAAACCACTTAAATAAAAGGCATTGTCATTTACAATGCCAGAAGCTCGAAACTCTTGCAAATGCGAGTCCTATTGCATTTCAAATGCTTCCTAGGTGCTTGCATTTTCCTGCAAATACACACCATTGCATAATGATTCTGCAGATGAACAGTATAATCTATCTGCTCAGGCGATCCCTATTGTCGTTTAATCTGCTGTACTCACAAACATATAAGAGAGTCACAAAAAGCTCAACTTGTTTTCACACATAACCTCGGTGTCTAAGATACTTGCACGAAATACTATCATGACTCCAAAAAATACACAACCTGGGCCACATCAAAAACGAATAATCTAAAAACCCCAAATCACAGCCACGTTCCTATCATCCAGACACTTCCTTGCCCCCAACCTCCCTGCACCAATGTCATCTGAAGCTCAAACACCAGAATTTCTGCTGATAAGAGAAACAAGGTCAATCTTAAAGCTCACAAAAGTATGCCAGGGCAAAGAAAATAAATGATTATATAGTAGGTTTATTCTGACAACTGAGAAAAAATTACAAACAAGATAGAAGTTGCCAAGAATTAATCTGTAAGGAGTGCTGCTTTCAGAAAACATCGGCCATATACACAGGTGCCAACACAGACCAGAATATCCTCCAAAGCAAAAGGACAAGAGGAAGGTGGCATTAAAAACTGCACTGCCCAGAGACCGGAATAAGAAAGCACTAAAACTGTAATTTGCAAAGTGTATTCGGTACTGTGCTTACTTTGACACTGCATGTCTGTCTTTTAAGCCAGTAAAGCACTCTGCAACATGAAGCATTGTGGGAGCTGTAGTCTTTGTGCACTTCATATGAAAATGGTTTATAACGAGCGTCTTTGAAAAACAGGTATTCAGGTGGCTTGTCATTGTCCATTCTAGGTAGAGAGACATATGTACCCATATAAATACCAGTGTCCAGTATCAAATAAGCCTTGTGTCCGTGCTGCACGTTTGTGTACAAGGGAAACTAAACATCCTGTTACTAACGAGTAGAGGTAACGCCCCAAGGATGGTGGGAAACGCCAGCATGAGCGAATAACCAATCAACTGAACTCCTCGTCAGGGATAGTAAACGCTATATGAATGTCATGACGCCTCGATGTTATTACAACCGGTTTCATAAATTAATCTGTTTTACATTCTCCCTCCTGATATGCAGTACTAGTTGTAGAAGTTCAGACTCACATTACTGTATCATTATCTTTTACATGTTTGTTATTAACACACTTGGTCCCTGATTAAATATATTCCTGACAACCTGTATTTGTTGTGTTTCATTTTATTTTATTTTTTAAATATTTTTATTAACATTTTTCAAATATGCTTACATTACATTTGGATACACATAAGTACGCAGCAATGATGCGGGTATTCCACTAGCAGGCATGCTGCTTACATATGGCAGGAACATTGGGGGTGGAAGTCCATCTGTCGTTGCTGTAATGCGAGTCAGAGGGGGAACTGGGGGAGATACACTGGGGACATTGTGCTGGGGGGGGACATGGTCAGGGAATGAGAATCGTGGAGGATGTTCGGGTCACATCAGCTACTATCTGTCAGTGGAGTGTCGCACTGTTTATAGAGGCTATCCGATAGAGAGAGAGCGTCATCAGGCACAGCAGGAAGAACTGCCCATACTACTTCAGACGGCTTGGGGGAGTCTGGTTTCAGCGCATGTACTCTAGTGTGATGTTTGCGCCGCCGGGACTGCAGGATCACATTGAGAGGCGTTGGGAGTCGTGCGCGTGTGTTTGTTTAAACTGGTGGGACAACATGGCCCACTCCAATGATATGGGGTGTTTTTGCTGTCCCTTTGCTTCCTCCTCCCTCAGGGCTTCCTCCTCCGCTTTCGCCCATTTCTGCACCGCTCCTACCCATGCTTCTAACGGGGGTACCAATGCTGCTCACCAGTGCATGGCGATGTTTCCTTTGGCTAGGAGCAGGGACAGAGCCGCGAAGCGGACCTGCACTTTGTGTGTTTTGAGCCTTCGGAATATTCCAAGAGCAACCGCTTCCCACGTGTGTAGTTCTGTGAGGGCTGTGAGTGTCCGGACTGTGTCAAGAATGGTAGACCAGTATTGTCGCAAAATGGGGCAGCTCCAGAACATGTGTTGGAAGTGAGCGTCTGGCGAATGACATCTGGGGCAGAGGAACTGTGTATCTGGGAAGAATGCTGGAGGCGCGCTGGTGTCTGATACGCTCTGTGCAAGATGTAGAACTGTATATTTTTGAACCGAGCGTTTCTGGACACTTTATTGGGGAATTCCAACACCCTGCCCCATTCCCCGTCATGTAACTGATGTCCGAGTTCGTCCTCCCAGGTGGTTCGCAGATTATGTAATGGCCTGTTTGCAAGTTCTCGTATGGACTTATACAGCCAAGTAACCAGGTGCCGGCCAATGCCCATGTATAGAATGGTGTGGACGACCGGGTGTGTTGCCGGCTCGCTGACTGTAAGATCACAGTGTGGGCGAAAGTTGTCTATGAGCTGACGGTGCGTTAAAAAGTGCCCCAGGGGGAGGTCATATTCCTCCATGAGTTGTTCATAAGGGCGAAGTTGCCCTTCCGCGAACAACCCCTCCACCTCAGTTATCTCGCATTCTGTCCATGTGCGGAGTGTGGTGTGTGTGAAATAAGTTTCCCGCTGCGGCCAACCGACCAGCGGCAGCCGAGGGGAGTAACCCGGGATCTCTGCCACTATGCGGTGGATCCTCTGCACACATCGGCGAGCTACAGACACTTGCAATGGATATGTCCGACGAGGCTTGGTACCTGGAAGCAACAGATGGCGAAGTTTGGGAGTAGGGATTGGGCCCTGCGCTGTGTATGTTTCCCGGGTATGCCTACCCGCCGTCCAATATGTCAGCCACTGGAGCTGCGCCGCCAGGAAATATGACTAGAAGGCTGGGGCGCCCAGATCCCCTTGCGGGGTGGGTAACTGCAGTTTGGCAAGAGCTATCCGGTGGCGGCCAGCCCCCCATACGGGTGCGCGGAGGAGCGCATCAAGTTCACGAAAGAAGATCCTGGGAGGAATAACAGGCAGATTCGTATAGTAGTATAATAGACGGGGAACAATGATCATCTTGGCTATAGCTACTCGACAGATAGGGACCAACGGGAGGCTTCTCCAAAAGTCCACCGATTGATCTAATGCCGGCCAACACTTTACGGTGATTGCCCTCATAGATGTCAGCGGGGGAGTGGCACAGGCGGACACAGAGTTATCGGGGGTGCCCGTGTTCCAAGGCAGACTCTGCACACCCGCTCGTATCTCCTGCGGCTCTAGGGACTAGTGTAATGGGTAAATTGTGGATTTATCCCAGTTCACCTGGAGGCCAGACACCTCTGCGAACTCCGTCAAGGCTGTCCATATGGGCGTCGGGTACGCACTGATATCCCGGATGTACAGAAGGAGGTCGTCCGCGTACAGGGAGACGAAGTCGACAGTGTCCGCTATGGGTATACCCCATGTGGCCCCTTCCCAGCGCGGACTTCTCGCCAGGGGCTCCACTGCCAGGGCAAAGATCAGGGGTGACGGGGCAGCCCTGTCTAGTACCCCTCTCAACCCGGAACGGAGATGTAGCGACCAAGTCTGACACGAGACGTAAGGTTGGTGTAAATTAGCTGCGTGTACTGCAGAAGAGTTGGACCCATTCCTGCCCGTCGCAGGACAGCAAAGAGGTAAGGCCATGTTAAAGTGTCAAAGGCCTTTTCAAGGTCAAGGATTATGCAGGCCGCACGGGGAATAAGTCCCCCACCTGATCTTGGACATGGAACAGTCGCCTTATGTTTTGGGACTTGTTTCTGCCGGGGACGAACCCGCATTGGTCCGGATAAACCAAGGGGTGCAAAATGTGTTCGTATCGAGCTGCCAGGATTCTCCCCAAGATTTTGCAGTCATCGGAAAGGAGTGTGATGGGGCGGTAGGAAGACAATTGTTGCGGGTCTCGGTGCGGTTTAAGAAACGTTACTATGACTGACTCGCGAAGAGAGCCCGGGAGTTCTCTCCTCTCAAGTGCATCCGCAAACGTTTCTGTCAGCCGAGGGACCAAAAGGGTAGAGAAGGTACTGTAATACTCGAGGGGCAGACCGTCCAGTCCCGGTGCCTTGTTGGTGTAGTCAGGGAAGATCGTGACGTGCTTATTTTCCATTTGCAAGGGACCCGCGCTCCTGGCGGCTTGCAGCATTGCATCGCGATCCTAGAAATGTAGGAATTTTGCAAGTAGCAGGCGAGGTGCGTTGCCGGGCGGTGGTTTGCTGGCTGGCACCCGGTGAGCTCGCTCTATGGAGAGGAAAAGCTGTGCGGTCCTTGGTTGGGGTGAAGGATTTGACCCAGGCCTCCACATATTCGATTGGGTGCGCCCCCTCAATGCCCTCCGGGAGACGCAGCACGTGTATGTTACAGCATCGAGAGCGCCTTTCTAAATCGTCCATACGTTCCTGTACGGTTGTCAGGCTACCCAGAACCGTTCAAAGTGTTTGCTGCTGCTAACTCAAGGCGGGCTGGAGATCAGTGAGGGTTCGCTCTCCTTCCCTCACCTTGTCGGCTAGCTTCCGATGGTCGTCACGGATAAGGCTGATGTCCGTGGTGAAGGTGCCTAGGTGCTCCTCCATGGAGGCTCTGGAAAGTTCAATAGCCGCCAGGACTTGGTCCAGTTTACCAGAGATGATCGGGTCCGGCTGGGTCGTGGACGTTTTAGTTAGTGTGTTGGTACGAGGCTGGTTTTCCGGCGCCGTTTCTGGGACCGATGTATGTTGCGTGGCCCTAGGCTTCCCCATTCTGCCTTCCGAGGTTATCTCCCTCACTCTTTGCTGTGTCAGCCATGGGGGCGAGGCCGAGGCAGCGCACCTTTTGGGAGTCGATCGCCCTGCTCGTGGACCTCTTGATATAGGGGGCGTAGTGCACACGTAGGTCGCCGGCACCTCAACGTGGCCCGTTCCGTCGCACCGCCAGTCGTGCGTACAGTGAGAGTCCTTATGTTGCAGTTGCTCCCCGTGTAGGCCGCCGTCCACCCCCACACGTGGGGGCCCACAATGACAGTTGCAGCGCTCGTCCCATCAATTCCCGGGGGGCAACCGCAGGAGCGCAGGTTCCATGACACTCTGGCGGCCCGGTGATTTGCGCCCGGGGCAGGGATAGCCTGAGCGCCCACTCGTTGAGTCCGGGAGCGTTGTGGCGCCCTGGTGTTGGCCCGTTTACTGTGCCTGAGCTGTCCCCGCAGCTGCCATGTTGGGGTCAGGCAAGAGTGGTTCGCAGTTCGGTCCCCCGAACGTTGTGGCTGGCAAGAGGGGGGACCACAGGGGCAGCGGAGGGTGAGATTTTGCGTCCCTCACCCTCAGGAGCACCGTGTGCCGCATCTCCGGTGGGTGGGCGCGAGGATCTTAAACTCGCAGGTGCAATCTTGGGGGCAGGCAACTCTTGGAGCGAAAACCGTCCCGCTACAAAGGCTGCAGGGGGGGGGGCCCGCGCCACAAGCCCCAGAATATGTCCCCCGTGGGTTGCAGGGCAGGAAATGGTCACCGATGCCGCCGTAGGCGTCCGACCCCGTTGTGAGTTCGCCGCTGCGGGGGATGCTGCCGCTGATCTCTGGCTGCTCCCGGTCTTCCGCTGCATTATGGTGGGTCCACGGTGGTTGGCGTTGGGGGAGGAGAGGTCGCCGCCTCACCCAGCCCGGGTTTGAGGGAATCGCTAGGATCGCCCGCTACAGGATATCACCTGGCCCGAGCGCCGCTGCAGGTCAGTCCGGGCTAGGGATGGGGTTGGGGTTCCAACGTCAAGGCCCGCCAATCCAAGATCCACGGGAGCGAAGAAGATGTCTCTTCGCTCCTGTAGGGTACAGCCACCTCAACCCAATTAGACACACTGAGGTTATACTAGTACCCCCAAGGTAGTGGAGAGACCGGGAAGGACCACCTGGGCGTTCTTTCAAAGAAGGTTAATTGAAGGTGAGGTAGACCTGCAGATGAACAGGGCCAAAGAGGAAAAAAGGTTAAGTAGAAGGAATAATTCCTTTACACCAAGTAATTACATTGTATGCTTTGCCCATACTCACCCGCACATAATCCGCAGACACCTAAATAAGTCTCTCCATAAAAAAACAAATAGATTGCAAAAACAGGGAATGTTCCTTGTTGATCACCCAATAAGAATGAGTCCCAAGACAATTCTGAATATCCAGCAGGTGTCCAACGATAAATTAAAGTTCTCAATCCTGAGAGGCATTAAGTTGCCATGATACTATTTTTCACACGAGGCTGCAGTAGGTATATAGACGGCAGTCTAACAAAAAAGAAATCTGAGGAATTCAACTCCAAGGAAGAAAAGGAAAAAAATACGGGCCTGCCTTTTAAAAGTGAGCGCAGGAACAACATGAGGGCTCACCTGTCAAACGCACACACTGCTTTGAAACAAACACAACAAAAAATGGCATCTAACCAAGGAGATTAACTATCTCCCTTCTCGGTAATGTTCGAAGAGGCCCAGCGCTTGATAGCGCGACTCAGTGCTTGAAAGGCACAAAGGGTTTGATTAATGGCGCGCCGACTCTGGGGAAAATGTGGGCAGTCTCCAAAAAGGTCAAGCCTCGCGTCCGAGGCGGAAACAAACGCAGGTAAGGGCAACAAAGCTTTCGGAGCTCAGAATACATAGAAGACACAGCTGGAGGAGGCATACTGTTTCACCCGAGTAATGCAAGCAGGGCGAATGTCCGGGGGCACTGAGTATCAGACAGCTCACAGATAAACAACAAGCATTTGCAATGCAATGGTCTCGGCATCATTAAAGGTAGAGCTATTGGCATTGCTCATGACATTTTTTTTCTTTAAATCAAAAATAAATGGGCATTGTCATTAACATTGCCAATACACAGCACTCTGCACTCAACAGCACACAATGCTCTGCACTCACTGCTCTGCACACTCACTGCTCTGCACACTCACTACTCTGCACACTCACCACTCTGCACACTCACCACTCTGCACACTCACCACTCTGCACACTCACCACTCTGCACACTCACCACTCTGCACACTCACCACTGCACACTCACCACTCTGCACACTCACCACTCTGCACACTCACCACTCTGCACACTCACCACTCTGCCCTCACCACTCTGCCCTCACCACTCTGCCCTCACCACTCTGCCCTCACCACTCTGCCCTCACCACCACTCTGCCCTCACCACCACTCTGCCCTCACCACCACTCTGCACTCACCACCACTCTGCACTCACCACCACTCTGCACTCACCACCACTCTGCACTCACCACCACTCTGCACTCACCACCACTCTGCCCTCACCACCACTCTGCCCTCACCACTCTGCACTCACCACTCTGCACTCACCACTCTGCACTCACCACTCTGTACTCACCACTCTGCCCTCACCACTCTGCCCTCACCACTCTGCCCTCACCACTCTGCCCTCACCACTCTGCCCTCACCACTCTGCCCTCACCACTCTGCACTCACCACTCTGCACTCACCACTCTGCACTCACCACTCTGCACTCACCACTCTGCACTCACCACTCTGCACTCACCACTCTGCACTCACCACTCTGCAATCACCACTCTGCACTCACCACTCTGCACTCACCACTCTGCAATCACCACTCACCACCACTCTGCACCACTCACCACTCTGCACCACTCACCACTCTGCACCACTCACCACTCTGCACCACTCACCACTCTGCACCACTCACCACTCTGCAGCACTCACCACTCTGCAGCACTCACCACTCTGCAGCACTCACCACTCTGCAGCGCACCACTCACCACTCTGCACCACTCACCACTCTGCACCACTCACCACTCTGCACCACTCACCACTCTGCACCACTCACCACTCTGCACCACTCACCACTCTGCACCACTCACCACTCTGCACCACTCACCACTCTGCACCACTCACCACTCTGCACTCACCACTCTGCACCACTCACCACTCTGCACTCACCCTCACCACTCTGCATTCACCCTCACCACTCTGCACTCACCCCTCTGCACTCTGCACTCACCCCTCTGCACTCTGCACTCACCCCTCTGCACTCACCCCTCTGCACTCACCCCTCTGCACTCACCACTCTGCACTCACCACTCTGCACTCACCACTCTGCACCACTCACCACTCTGCACCACTCACCACTCTGCACCACTCACCACTCTGCACCACTCACCACTCTGCACCACTCACCACTCTGCACTCACCACTCTGCACTCACCACTCACCACTAGGTAGAGATAATACTAGCACCCTAGCCCGCTCACTGCCTTTTGTATCTGAAACCTGCAGGGACTTTTGTACAGGCTGCATGCAAAGCTTGACATACATCTTGGAGCACCTTGGAAGTGTTGCAGCAGAAAGAGCAGTCGTTTTAATTTAAGTAGACTTAGGTCATTTAATATTTTGAAAATGGTTGTACGTCCTAAAGTAGAAGCAAAGATGCTTTTCATTTGCATCAGTTAATGTAGTAGATTCTGCCTGTGCAATGTACCAGCGTGTTTGTGATTGGGTTATTTGCTGTTGTGGGTCTCCAATCACGCTCCTACATAGTTTCTGAAAAAGCTTTCTTAGTATCGCGGCAGCAGCAAGCACTGAACGGAGCTCTCTCACTCACAGGACAGCACGGGCACCCCGCACCCCCTCTCAAGAGCAGGCACCGCGCGCGGGGGAGACATGGAACATCAGCTGCTGTGCTGCGAGGTGGAAACCATCCGAAGGGCTTACCTGGATCAGCAACTCCTGAACGACAGGGTGCTGCACACCATGCTGAAGGCGGAGGAGAACTGCCCGCCGTCCGCTTCCTACTTTAATTGCGTGCAGCATGAAGTGCAACCCTACATGCGGAAGATCGTGGCCACCTGGATGCTGGAGGTTTGTGAAGAGCAGAAATGTGAAGAGGAGGTGTTCCCATTAGCCATAAATTACTTGGACAGATTTTTGTCGGTGGAACCGCTGAAGAAAAACAGATTGCAGCTGCTGGGGGCTACCTGCATGTTCGTGGCCTCAAAAATGAAAGAAACCATTCCTCTAACGGCGGAAAAACTTTGCATTTATACTGATAACTCCATCGGACCCGACGAATTAGTGCAAATGGAGCTGTTGACGCTGAACAAACTCAAGTGGGACTTGGCCTCTGTCACCCCTCACGATTTCATTGAACATTTCCTTTCCAAAATGCCCCTCGGCGAGGACACGAGGCAGATTATCCGCAAGCACGCTCAGACTTTTGTGGCACTCTGCGCGACAGACATCAAGTTCATTTCCAACCCTCCCTCCATGATCGCGGCAGGCAGCGTGGCAGCAGTCGTCCAAGGTCTTCACCTCGTCAACACCAACAGCTTCCTCTCCTACCAGTGCCTCACGCATTTCCTGTCCCAGGTCATCAAGTGCAACCCGGATTGTTTACGGGCCTGCCAAGAGCAAATTGAATCGCTGCTAGAATCCAGTCTGCGTCAGGCACAGCAACACAACGTGTCAGAGCGCAAAAATGCTGATGAAGAGGAAGGCCTGTCCTGCACTCCCACCGATGTGCGAGACGTGAACATTTGAAGGGACTTGTGGAAGTCATTTGCTGGCCTACACAGTAGTGGAGCATGGGCGTAGGAGAGGCGCCGACTGATAAGCCCATATGCCTCGTCCTGCTCACTCAGAGAAACCCCTTTTTTCACCTGGGCAGTTGCATCAGTTAATGTAGTAGATTCTGCCTGTGCAATGTACCAGCGTGTTTGTGATTGGGTTATTTGCTGTTGTGGGTCTCCAATCACGCTCCTACATAGTTTCTGAAAAAGCTTTCTTAGTATCGCGACCGCCCCGGAAGTCAGGCACGGTCGCCTGTGACGGGGGCGGAGCCACGTTCAGACCGGAAGAGGAGGCAGGCGGAGTCGTTGCGTCTCGCGGCCCGGGGCTCCTGTGAGCGGTGTAAAGCCCCGGGGCCGCGCCAGCAGGAGGTGGGCGCCGCGTGCTGAGGTAAGGTAAGTTCCAAAAGGCTGGAGCCCGATTGGTGCACTTGTGTGTGTGTATGCTCGTGTGTGTGTGTGTATGTATGTGTGCGACGGTGACGGCGGGGGGGGGGGGGGAGGGGAGGGGGAGGGGGGGGCCTCGGTGCACTTGTGTGTGTGCGCGCGTGTGTGTATGAGTCAGGGGTGGTGTCTCTGTATGTATGTATGTGCGTGCGTGCATGGGCGCTTGTGTGTGTGTGTATGCGCATGCGTGTGTGGTGCTTGCGCTTCCCAGGAGACAGCGCCTGGCCACAGCGCGCGTTCCAGTTACAAATCGCCTGGAAGGATGCGCGTGGCCGGGACTGTGTCCTGGGAATGATAGTCGCTGACAAAAGATCTCGGCGGAGACGCGCTTCCGCGCGTTGACGCCGAGACCTAAAAAAGCAGGTCCAATGAAACAAGCCCCCTCAGTACCGCAAAGCAGGGAAACTAGCAACTCGAACAGGCAGGTACAAAGGGCGTGGTCCAAAACAGGAAGGAAAGCCAAGCACCTGATCCCAGGAGCTGGCAGGCTATATGCTGTACCAGATCAGCTGACTGCCCCTAGTTCCAGCATGGGAAAGCAAACAAGGCGATAGCCCTCACAGTGCATTCTGGGACTAGTAGTTCCTTGTGAGTGGGGAAACAGGAAAAAAGGTACAAGAAGCCTGGCGACTGACAGATGGGCGGCCGCCATGTTGTGTCTGGGCCCGGGGGCTGGTATCTCCACTTCTATCTCTGCGGTCGCTGCAAGTTACTGATTTTTGTAAGCACCCTCTGGTGCTGCCACGGTTCTGATGCCAGGGAGGGCGATTTACCTCCCAGGCCGACGAGATGGTACCGTCTTCTGGGCCGCCCTGCTGCGGAGCCTCAGCAGAACGCGTCCATCATCATGGCTTGCTTAACCACGCCCCCAGTATTTGTTGTGTTTCATGTTGTGCTTATCAGTTTTACTGTAGTCCTTTTATCGAATCCCTAGAACACAGTTATTTAGGCCTTAAGTTTCAAAATGTCCAGAACAAATCCATATATGTGAGCGAATGCCATTTTTTCACTTTCTGGCCCCAGACTGAAAGAATTTAGCAAAACGCTTGTAAAATAAGAATATGCTCACAAGTAGAACACTGTCCCTAGATGTAAACAAAACGCTGACGCTTTTGATCTGTTATCCCAAGCAGGAGGAAGCACTGAATCAGCAAAGAAATTAGGGTGTTAAATTACACATATTACATAATAAATGTGGTTTAGACTCCCGTACTGTTTTTGTGCTTCCAAGTGTTAAAGGTCGGACTTGCCACAGAGCCAGTGAAACCAGCATTGTACTCCACCAGATATCACGGGCCGTTTGTCTTCTACCCCCTCCTCAAATCTATCAAAGTCAGCGAATGGATGGATGGCCAATTTGACACAGTAGAGGGCCTCTTAATTGACGTAAAATTCGAAAAAATAGAAATCCTTTCCTTCCTCAGTGCTGATTTTAACGAGCCTTACCTGAAAATGTTAATGTGGTGGGACTCGCTGTACAAAACCTATATTAAATCTCAGCGAGGCGGACCGCTGCATACCACAGCGAGTGTAATCTGTTGCCCACTGTCAGCATAATACCAAAAGCAAGGTTTTGTAAAAGGCAAGCCCCGAACTTTAAAAATAATTTCCACTGTCGCCTAGAGTTACCTGCTCGCCCTCCTTACGAGGACATACATATACTACTCCGATAAATATTTTATCGGACTTGTGACATACATTTTGTGTTAACTACCCAATAGCCTCATTAAGCACTTAACACGGCCCACCACCGGCCTACCACTTTTGCTACCAGAATCATTTTAATGATATTGCCTCGCTTTAAATGTTTCTGCGATCATTTAACACACAAAACGGTTGTGGCTATTAAAGTCGCGTGACATTGAAAACGTATTAATTTCTCTGCCGGAGGTGGATTTCTCAATAGTTAAAACTGTGAGCCCACAGCCTTCTAGTTAGAGGGATATGTAGTCTTTGAACATTATTTACACCTGCACAATGTAAAAATTAATTGTGTTTAAGGAGCTCAGTCTAACTCAAAATAACAAAAAAATGGCAATTCTTTTTCTCTGATTCAAGTTACAAAAGGATTAGTCCTTTACGTATTTAAGTTTTTATCATAATCGGTAAATGTTTCTCAGGTTAAGTGCGATGTTGATAGATAATTAACTGGGTTTATTGTATGGTCTAGCACTGGATGTTAATATATCCTGGGTGTACCGCACAATGCTCTTACGATGTCAGGGTGGTCTTGGGGATTCCGCATATGATGGGCGGTGTGTTAGCGGTGCGAGTTTGTGCTGCTGGAGAGATCGATTCGGGCATGTTACAAGAGGCTCCGATAATCGATGTTGATGTCAGGGCGGGCGATTTTAAAACAGCATTGCTCACCTAGGCGTGTCTCGAGTGTTGGCGTTAAAATTATCTGTACTTAGTGTTGCCTGCAGGGGTATGTACAGATTGGTCAGTATTAAACATGTGCTAGTCATTCGATATTCATAGTGACAGACGCCGCTCAGTTTAAACCGGCATTACACATCTTAACGAGCCTCGAGCGTATGTGTTAACAAGCAAAGCAGTAAAGTGAGGCCTTCGGATGGCAAATGGTGAGCACTTTCGCAGTTGCGTTGATGTTTTCAGTGGCTGCGCGGCTCACTGAGAACATCAAAGCGGGCGTGAAAGTGATCAGCAGGCGGACAAATGGTGCGCGCGCCCGGCACACATGCCCTGTACCCGATCTGCACTTTGGGTGCACTTTTGAAAGCCCCTTACTTTATATCTCGCCAAAGCATCGCTATCGCGTTGGCTTAAGCGAGACCTAAAAAAGACTTGATGGATAGCGTGTGATGCAAGGCAGAGCAAACAGACCCTGTGACAGGTGCGAGTGTGTGAAGAGCTAGCAGTAATATGCTGGGCTGCCATGTATTCAAAATGGCTGCACTTAGGTTAACAAACACCAGAAACCAATTGATCTGCAGAATCAGGAGGAAGAGGGTGTGTGGTTGGTAGCACCATGTCAAAGTGGGTGAACAAAGTTCACAGCAGTAATGAAGGCCTAGACTTCTATTCTGCAGATCTATCCATGTGACACTCCTAGGACAGGGAAGCACGATTTTACCAGATGGGAATGAATACATTTGCACATCAATGGGCAGTGTCCTGCCTTCTTCGAGTTACAGCTGGCTGGTGCACCTCTAAACTGGGAGGCTGAATAATTTAAATACAATGCCCAGTACACAAAATATCCAACTAGGCCCTCATTTTGCAGGAAATAGGTACACTGTAGTTATAAAATAGATTTCTGTCTGTGTCCAAGATGAATGTGGAAAAGGACCATGTTGGGGAAACCTATGCAGAGACTTAATCAGGAGAGGCTAGTATGCAACTCACCCTGAAGATAACCCACAATAAGGGCTTTCTATGTCCACTATAGTAATTCACTACCAGATTAGATTGTCTTAGCCCTTATAAAAGGTGCCTCTCTGACCTCAGCTGTGCCCTGAGTCCTTATAACATTTCGCAGAAGATTCTTGAAACCCAAGTTGCTTCGGGGACCAAAAAGTCAAAAGCATACAGAGATCCGCTAAATGGAACACTAAGTAAGAGTGCAAGCTGCCCAGAGCTTGCCGGCCTATAGCTGGGTCTAGTGGCTCAGTGCCCCAATGCACCCACTCGAGAAATCAGCGTTTGACTTCATGGCCACAGGTTCAAATCTTTGCAGGTCTACTGCGCCTTTAACCCTGCTAAGGTGAATACAAAGAGTATTACTTCATTGGATAACTATAAAAACCTTTTATTTATTTCCTAGGTGCCCCATGGGGCGAACTTGCTTTTTACAAATACATGTTGTGGTTCTGAAAATTATGGACCCTGCAATTATGTGGTACCAAAGCCCAACACTCGCGTCAGAAAATATCATCATACCATGACGAATTCGGTATCGGCAGACCGGTAATGATTAGTACATTTCATCTGTGCATTTGCGTGATGATCGAGCAATGCAATCACCTTAAAACAGTACTTTCTGTCTCGAACCCTCGGATCCCATTTTGTGAACGGCATCCATCTTGTGGCTTTCCCTTACATCGTCAATTGATTTAAGGCCGAATTCGATCTGAAAGGACACGTCCACCTTAGCTGACTTCCCCATGACCTGGCGAGCTGCCTCCGCTGCCTCCAGCCAAACCTGTTCGGGCAGTCCCTCGCCCAGTGGCCGAGTAAGATAGCATCAAGGCACAACATGCCATAAACCATTCACTACATACAAACCATGTTATTCACACACATACACCTGTCCCTGTTTCTTGTTTATGACTAGTTTTACGATGAGGAGGTGCCCGATTTTATTGGGGTTTATCGATATCTGATGGGAGTTCTGGGCCTGGCTGGGTAATCCATCACGAACTGGACATACGAAATGTAGGTTTGCCATCATGACTTCGCTTTTTTATTGTTTTGGAAATATGTATATGATCATGTCATAAAGTAAAGAATTCTTGCCCGCAGCTAATATTTTTGTATAAAAGGACAAGGCTGGTTCTGTAAAAACGAACAGTCTCCTGAGAATCTACACACCGTGCTGTTGTACTTCTAGGACGCTTGTTACTTGGTTGCAGCCAATAAAACTCGATCTTTGACTTCACCTAGAAGACTGTGTTTCTGTGGTCCAGAACAGGAAGAACTCAAGAGGTCTTTGGGTGTTTTCCCCTGGCACCACCGGGTTCCTAAAAACCCGGCACCTCAATGTGTCATTTGTTATTAGGGGATTTGCCGTCCCAACACATTCATTTTTTGACATTGGTTTGTCAGTTTATCAAAAAGATTGACGTTTTGATATCAAAACACATTTTTAATTTGGCAAAATAACTGGTGTCCCCCTAATAGAAGCTTATTTTTCTTGAAAACACCCCACAATTTTTGCATAGGAGTAGTAAGTAAACGCATTTTTTCCCAAAACCTCAAATCGTCATTTTCAACATCTACGCGCATCTGTTACTGTCACATATGGCTACACTGAATTGGACGCCTGTTTAGAATAGTCTAGCCACTGATGACCTAATTGTGCTGGGAATGATCACTTAAATGCTACGGCCAGCGTTACACAAAGAGGTAGGCTTTATCATGCTATGGATGTCTAGAAGCTAGGAATTGCCACCATTATAGCCATATTATACAAGTATTGTGGAATGGGCGCCCTCATGTCTCTAATACCGCCACTATGCTCAGAATTTCCCCCATTGCCGTCAGGGCTGGCATTATACTATGGGTGTAGCCCCATCATGCCATGGATAAAGCCGAATAGACCAAGAAAAACATCAATATGCCTGAGCCCACATTTTGCAAGGGGTGAGCTCTGTCCTGTAATGGTGGACCCAGATTGTTTAGCATTAACACAGTTCTATTTGAGCCAGCAATGCCATGTGTTAGAAAGGTCAGTGAATTTGAGGGAACACAGGGTCTTGAAGCGAGTAAGAAATTGTGTATGAGGGAAGGAGTGCATAGTGTGAAGTCAAGAGATCAAAATTTGAGAGAAAAATGATGAGATTCATATGTATGAGTGACAAATAATGAAAGTTAGAGACAGATGAGGGTCAGAATGCCACAGCGAGGGATGGTGTCACAGAGAGAGCAACTTAGAAACAGACTGCGCGTCACAGATTTATTTAAAACAAAAAAATGTTTTTACTAAACATTTTTAAGTAAGAACATTGGACAATATCCGTATACCCTTTTGAGCAGCCTACATAATGAGTTATTGCAGGTTGTAGAAAAAAATGTGGATAGCCATTGCGCTAAAGCCCTACGACATGGATGTTACAATGCTATGTGGAATATCTGTGAGAAAGTAGGAAGAACTGTGCATCGCTGATTGTATTAAAAAAATATATATATATCGCCAAAATATCTCCACGTAGCACAGACAGCAAAGAACGACAACACTGTGTCTCTGCCTCCAAAATCCTTTATTGGGTCAGCTCTCACCTTGTGAGCTGTCCCAATAAAGGATTTTGGAGGCCGAGACACAGTGTCGTCGTTCTTTGCTGGCTGTGCTACGTGGAGATATTTTGGCGATTTAAAGGACCGGTACTTGGGTGGTCCTTCTGACGACACACCCTCTGTTGTGGCAGGCGACGGCTTTTTCCTGAGTTTGGAGGAGTGAAAAATATATATATATATATTCACTGAAATAATCATAGGTTTCAGCCACGTTATAGTTGGGAATTAGCATTTAAAAAACCTTTGAAATTCACAGAAAAAACCATGGGTTTCAGCCACGTTACAGTTAGGAATTAGCATTTAAAAAACCTTAGAAATTCACTGAAAAAACCATAGGATTCACACATGTTCTAGTTAGCTGGACATTTCACTCATACAAAACCATTGAAATTCTCCCGTTATAGTTAGTTCAGCTAACTATAACTCGCACGCCTGCAATGCACTTCTGATGACGTCACATATTACATCACTTGTGACATCACTCATGACATCACTGATGACCTCTCAAATGACATCCCTGATGACATCATCCTTGTGAGTGGCAGACCTCCTCTCACCCTAATATAACCTTTGATACACACATTCAAAAATAGAAACAAAAATTTTCAGAAAAATGGAGATACCAATACCAGTTACAACATCCTATCAGGTAGGGGCGGGGCCTGAAGTAACATGTGTGCAAACACTCCCTGTGGCGTGTTTTAGGTTGGGGAATTAATTCCTCTTCAATCCTGAGGTCCCCTGTGAGCCAACTAGCCCACCAGGTACCTCCAGTATGCTCCAGGGAGCTGTGTTGCACAGAGCTGTTCAGAGGGCACACCCCCTTTTTTACAACACTCTGCAACACAGCTCCGTGGCACTTACTGGAGATACCTGTTGGACTAGTTGCCCCCTAGGGGACCTCTGGATGGAAGAGGAATTAATTCCCCAACGTAAAACACGCCACAGGGCATGTTTGCACTCACATCACCTCAAGCCCCAACCCCTACCTTTACCACTGTGCAAACGCGCCCTGTAGTTTGTTCCAAGTTGGGGGATTGTAAATGTAAATGTAAATGTATAGGCATTTATATAGCGCACTGCTACCCGTAGGCGTCCTGGCGCTTCGACCGCTGCGAAACCCTTCCTGGCTTCCCTGAGAGATGGTCCCTTAATGGGTATCTCCAGGGTGAGACCAGGCATCCCCGGCAGTCTGGTGGGGCCGTTAGTGAAGATGAGGCAAGCTAATGCCCAGAGTTGCCGAGTGTGCTCGCTGATCAGAGTGGGCACCGAGGCGAGAGAATTATCGAGTCCGCTGACCCTGGTCCAGAAACCTGCCGCGCCGGGAATCGAACCCTGGTCCCGGGCCGTCCTCTGCTCTCGGGTCTGCCGCCTCTAACCAGTGAGCCACACTACCTCACTGTCCCCTTGCATACTGGGGGTCCCTGGGGGCCAACTAGCCCACCAGGAACCTCCAGTATGCGCCAGGGGGCTGCGTTGCAGAGAGGTGTAATGAGGCAACGCCACTTTTTGCACCTCTCTGCAACGCAGTCCCCTGGCGCGTTGGCAGAGGGGGAACTAATTCCCCTTGCATATTGGGGTCCATGGGGGCCAACTAGCCCACCAGGAACCTCCAGTATGTGCCAGGGGGCTGCATTGCAGAGAGGTGTAATGAAGCCACGCCCCTTTTTACACCTCTCTGCAACGCAGCCCCCTGGCGCTGTTTCAGAGGGGGAACTAATTCCCCTTGCATACTGTGGGGCCCTGGGGGCCAACTAGCCCACCAGGAACTTCCAGTATGCACCAGAGGGCTGCGTTGCAGAGAGGTGTAAAAAGGGGCGTGGCTTCATTACACCTCTGCAAGGGAGCCTCTGGCCCATACTGGAGGCTCATGGTGGGCTAGTTGGCCCCCAGGGTCCCCCAGTATGCAAGTGGAATTAGTTCCACCTCTGCAAACGCTCCAGGGGGGAGTTTGCAGAGAGGTGCAGGGAGGGGGTGTGGCCTCCTCTCGATCCCGTTTTTTTTAAACTACTTTTAAGAAGGGGGGCTGTGTAGCCCCCCTTCTTTTTTTTTTTTATTTTTTTTTTTTGGCCCTGGGGACCCCATCCCCCAGGGCCTGCCCCCAATTGTTTTTTCTTTTTACGGGAAGGTTGCCGCGTGGCCCCCCTCCTGTGGCCAATTCTGGCCCCAGGGACACCATCCCCCGGGACCTGGCCAACTTTTCTATTTTTTTTGTGGAGGGGGGCTGCCCCCCTCCTATGCCCCCTTAAGGCCCTGGGGACCCCATCCCCCGGGGCCTGCCTTTTTTTATTTTTATTTTAATGGTGGAGGGGGGGTCGCTTGGCCCCCCTCCTGGGCAACTTAGGGCCCCGGGGACCCCATCCCCCGGGGCCTGCTCTCTCCGTTGGGGACCGTGGGGAGGCCCCTAAGCCCCCCACGGTCCCTGCCGGCTCCCTGCATCCTGCGGGAGCCGGCATTTCTTTTCTGCTTGGGGGGCAGCTAAGATGCTGCTCCCCATGCAGAAAAGCAATACACTTTGATTTTTGAAAGAGAGCAGGTTTCCTGCTCTCTCTTTCACAAATCAAAGCAGTTTGCTATGGTAGGGCGGGAGCTGCGAGGCTCCCGCCCTACCATAGCAAACAGCAGTGTCACTGCAGGAGCCGGCCCTGGGTGGTGGTGGTCCCCGGGGCCCCCACAAGGCTGCAGGAGGGGGGCCGCTTAGCCCCCCTCCCACTAGTTAAAAGCCCCGCGGGTGGTGCTCCCTGGGGCTGGGGGGTCCGTCACAGACCCCCCTATTTTATATATTAGAGCCCCGGGGAGGTGGCTTGAGCCCCCCCACACAGGTTTTTATTTTTATTTTAATCCCCGGGGCTGCGAGGGGGCCCGTGTGCCCCCGCTAATATAATTACTTTGCCCCCGGGGTGGCGGTCCCCGGGGCAGTGTGGGGGGATTGGGCTCCCCCCCACACTTTTTTTTATGCCCCAGGGATTTGGTCCCCCAGGGGGCTAATTTGACAAAAAAATCAGACCGTTTTTTTTTTCCACGGGGTACGCGTACCTTTTTTTAAAAAAAAAATGGTCTTGGGGGTCCTTGTGGGACCCCCTGAGCAGGCCTAGGGGGTCAGGGTGTTTCTACCCAGCCCCCTTTGCGTGGCTTGCACTTTTGTTTCACTGCTTTCTTGTGCCTCGGTTCTACTGAGGCACAAGATGGCTGCCAACTCTTCCTGGTTTGGAGTGTTGACAGCCAATGACCATGCAGCTCATGCTCGGGAAGGTACAGAGTACAGTTCAGAGTACGGTAGATATAACTACTGAACGGATTTACACCATTTAACAAAAAGGGTAATCTGCTAACCAAACTCTACCTTTTTGCCAAATTTGGTGTAATTCCGTTCAGCCGTTCGGGCTGTAGACCTGGCTAAAGGTCCTATGGAAAATTGCATGGGGAAAACACGTTTTGGGACCCCCCCTTTTTTCTCAGTCCGTGCTTCACGAATCACCCCCAAACTTTCAGGAAAGGAGCGGAGCAGGCCATTTTCTTGGAGAATTTTGCGTGTATTCGTCTAATTTCTATAGCCTCATTAACTTTTTCAGTTTGGACTTTTAAAGAAATCTTATATTCCTCAGAATGATTTTTTGAAACAATTTGCTTTCAAATTTCTTCACTGATCATTGATTGCTCCTCTTCATTTTGAGCGAACTTGTGATCAGGATAGGCTGAAAGAAAGGAAGGTTGAATGGCAACTCTCCCAACTTAGAGCTGATAGATGGAGACACAAGGGTTTGAGAAATGCATTCGAAGTCAAATGTGGTTTCAATAATTTAAAAGCAAATAACCTCAACATTGTGAGCACCTAATGAGTAGATGGTTAGTATTATCGTGCAGAGATTGATTAAAGCATATTTTCATAAATGAGAATAAAAGAAAGTCTGAAAGGACTCAGCGGAGTTGCATGAACTACTCCTTATAGGAATTTCGGCTGCTTGATATTGGCTTTAGGCTCCTTTAAACTCACTCTTTTCCTTTGAGCTTGGACTATTCATGGGTTCCACTTATTCTGAAATTCTGGTTCCAACTTTAGAAAAGGGGTTATTTCTTTTATGGAACACTATTGATGCATTATTTTTGTCTATTTGATTCTAATCAAACCTTTTTAGGAGATTTCTGTAACCTTACCAAAGATTTATTGACTAATATGAATAAAGAAAAAGAATAAAAAGATAATTACTACTAATGAGAATAAATCTTTTTAAATGTATTCAAGCTCTTATCATTGACTGAGATTTGAATTGTGTTTGGAATTTGTATGTGATGCCGAAATGGCTCTTTGAATCAAACTATGGTGTCCAAGATCTGTCGTCCCGGGAAGAGGAAAATGGCGCGGGAACAGGGCTTAACCCAGTAAGTGATGGTAATTGAAACGGTAAACCATATAATTTAATTTTGGCCCCAATCTGCATTATCACATTCATGTAGTAGAATTGAAGAGTCTGAATTTTCATTGCAACTTAACCTTCTTCAGTCTAGGCCTATCAGCTAGAATGCATGTGGTGTTCCCAAAGATCATGATGCTTGAGACAACAAATGTATACTTCAGGAAGATGATGAGCAGGAGGGATGCAAGGAATGGATCCTTAAACCTGTGAGCACGCAGGACCCTAGAAAATCTGCATGGCAGTGGCATGTCCCAACATTGGGTGGATCCGGATGGTTTTTACCTCAAAATTTAAGAGGCCGTGTGTTTCTATAGACCAGATTCAAACGTCATTTCAAAATACAGTCAGTAAAAGGACTGAGTCAAAAAGAGTTTGAGATTAAAAATTATGAAACCACTAAATTTATTACAAAATGTAAAGGTATGATGCATAAATAATAAAATGGAGATGCCACAGTAAACTCATTGAATTACATTGATAGGCATTTGCTATGAATTTAAAAACATCATATAACCATACTATCCTAGCACTAACACATTACATGAATGTTGATTCTCTCTTTCTGACCTAATCTCGCCTGAAGTTGTCGGAGCGAATTAGTTACCTAACCAACAGAGATCCATTGTGAATTAATGAAATAAAAAGTGTGTAAAAAGGAGGAACCTTGGATGTGGCAAAAGGCTTTCTCAAGTGAGGTCGTAGAGGACAATGCAATATAGAAATAAACAATTCACATCCTGCTGCATGTAGTGGTAAGTGAGAAATATAAAAGCAGAATGAACATGATGATGCACATCCATTTTGAAAAAGATGGTGTTGAGGCCTAGCATAAGTCATGCACATGTGAATTAAGCAGAGCAACTGATATTAATACACATTTCAGTTCAAACTCACAAAAGCTCCCTAACACGTGTTTTGTTGATACAGTTGATAAGGTCAATGCCATCCTGGACCCGAGCTCTCTAGAAGTGCTAACTGGTGACCAAAAGCTATGTGGATTTGGAAGTGGTATTACAAATCCAGACCAAGAAAGCAACAGCATAAACCTGTATAACAAGAAATATCATCAAGAACACTCTATTTCGGCTATTACAGCCATAAAAGCACATTGTACATTTACAACAATTTAAAATTCATGCTAGATAAAGTAAGCAAGATCATAGGAAACATTAAGATGTAAAAATGTATCAGTAATCGTGCCACAAGAAATATGTTGCAGCCTATGTTTGATAGTTGTGTCTGGCTGTCAGGCAGTTTAGTATATACAATTATTTATTTAAAAATGTGACCCCAGCGGTAAGCCACAGTGCTGCACTTTAGCCTCGGTTTGCTCTTCTCTTTCATCTGTCCCATGACGTAAGCAGATTGTTACCTGTTGTTTGGTGGCTGGAGATTCTAGGAAAAGCACTACGACCTAGAAAATATTCTTTGTACAATGTCTGCTCCACTACATTTTTGATTCTTCGTGAAGTAAATATATATTCCCAATCAAAAACTTTTTTGATGTGGCGGGTATACACCATACTATAGCTTTATTACCATCTTGTAAATTTACACGTCATCAGTAGTCCGAACCATTTATTGTGCATTTTCAAACGAGAGTGGCAACCAAAATTTTGTTTGAAGAGGCAATTATTATTTGATTTACAGAAATGGATTAACGATGCTTTACTCTGAAGGGTTGTGATTGAAAGTCCAACCTTTATCTGTGACCATAATATTTGCTAGTAAATGTTTTTTTAGTAAGATAATACAGATGTTTGAAGTCTGATTCACAGGTTTCTTTCTATTATTTCAGACTTTTGAAAAAATTCTTATTGCCAACCGAGGAGAAATTGCCTGCCGGGTGAGTACCATTATATTTTTAAATAATACTGACAGTATTTAAAGAACAGCAAAGTTTGGTAAATAAATTAAGATAATTAAGCCCTGATGCCACCCACTGCAGAGGTGTTCCTATTTCTAATGGGGAAACTGGAGACCGCAACAGTGATTTTAGAGAACGTGTGTGTGAAGCTGCAATCTTCTAATGCGTGGGCCCTGCCAACCTAAGCGCAATTGTATAGAAACATCATCAGCTGTTTGTTTTATTGTATTTCTAAATAAATTCCACAACAGTGGGACTCGGTGGGATTAGCCAGTGCTGTTAATTGTTATGAGATTGATTGAAGTTTTAATGACACCTCGTTGAAGGTTCTGCTGAGTTTAGATTTGTTTCTGTGGCTGAAAGCACAAGATTTGTTCAACTAGAGCACCTTATCCATGGAGGGAGTAAGAGAGAAGCAGCATTGCTTTGGGCACTGAAAGCATGACAATACTCTGGTGTGGTCAGGGAGAGCCCACTTCCAGGATTGGCTGATTGTTACTGACTTGCTTGCCTAGTCCCTCTGAAGACCCTTTCTGGTTTTATGGACTGTATTCTAGGGACTGTTGAAGTTTTGGATGCACAAAAAGTGATGAGAGTAATGTTTGCAAACAAACCACTGGAAATCGCTTGGACTAGCATTTCAAGCCATGTAGACCCACTCATATGCACATCAACCTTGGTCATGCTCCAGTGGGAGCAATGCAGCCTAAATTGCCAAACCTAATTCAACCAGTTGCAGTCACTCTGGGTAGCGTTCCAACCCATTTAATATTTTGCCCACCATGCATGCCATAATAGATTTGACCCAGTTGTTTGCAAATCAACCCTGGTCTTAATCCAGTGGGAACAGTCCAGCCCGAATTGCTGTGCCAGTTCCTTTCTATAATCACAAGTAACCTAAGACAAAGACTGTTTCCTGTATGAGGTGGCATGGTAGTAAAAAAAGCAATGGACTGGGATGTGGCCTGATTAATTGCCAGTCCCCGAGATTAATTCAAGAATTCCATCAATCCTGTCTGTGGAGATATGGTAGGCAAAAGAAACCAGCATTTACAATGCAATGGTCTCGGCATTGTTAAAGTTAGAGCTATTGACATTGCTCATGACATTTTTATTTATGTTTTTGTTTTTAAAACCTAAATAAATGGCATTGTCATTTCCAATGCCAATAGCTTAATCTCTCGCAAATGCGAGACCTATTGCATTTGCACCCACACATAGAGCCACCCACACAAAGCCACCTACACAAAGCCACCTACACACACACACAGAGCCACCCACACATAGCCACCTACAAAAAAAGCTACCCACACAGAGCCGCACACGCACACACACAAACACAGACAGAGCCACACACAGACAGAGCCACACACACACAAACAGACAGAGCCATACACAAACAGACAGAGCCATACACAAACAGACAGAGCCATACACACACAGACAGAGCCATACACACACAGACAGAGCCACACACACACAGACAGAGCCACACACACACACAGAGACAGCCACACACACACACACACAGACAGCCACACACACACACACACACACACACACACAGAGCCACACACACACAGAGCCACACACACACAGCCACACACACAGAGCCACACACACACAGAGCCACACACACACAGCCACACACACACAGAGCCACACACACAGAGCCACACAGAGCGCCACACACACACAGAGCGCCACACACACACAGAGCGCCACACACACACAGAGCCACACACACACACACACAGAGCCACACAGAACCACACACACAGAACCACACACACAGAGCCACACACACACACACACAGAGCCACACACACACACACACACAGAGCCACACACACAGAGCCACACACACACACACAGCCACACACACAGAGCCACACACACACAGCCACACACACACACAGAGCCATACACACACACACAGCCACACACACACACACAGCCACACACACACACAGAGCCATACACACACACACAGCCACACACACACACACAGAGCCACACACACACACAGAGCCACACACACACACAGAGCCACACACACACAGAGCCACACACACACACAGAGCCACACACACACACAGAGCCACACACACACAGAGCCACACACACACACAGCCACACACACACACAGAGCCACACACACACAGAGCCACACACACACAGAGCCACACACACACACACACACACACACACACACACAGAGCCACACACACACACAGCCACACACACACACAGCCACACACACACACAGCCACACACACACAGAGCCACACACACACACACAGCCACACACACAGACAGAGCCTCACACACACACAGAGCCTCACACACACACATAGCCACACACACCCACACACACCGAGCCACACACACACAGACAAGAGCCACACACACAGACAAGAGCCACACAAACACAGACAGAGCCACACACACACAGCCACACACACACACACACACACACACAGAGCCACACACACACACAGACAGAGCCACACAGACAGAGCCACACACACAGACAGAGCCACACACACACACACAGAGCCACACACACACACAGAGCCACACACACACACAGAGCCACACAGCCACACACACAGACAGTCACACACACAGACAGTCACACACACAGACAGTCACACACACAGACAGAGCCTCACACACACACAGAGCCTCACACACACACAGAGCCTCACACACACAGAGCCTCACACACACACAGAGCCACACACACACACACACACCGAGCCACACACACACACCGAGCCACACACACACACACACACACACACACACAGACAGAGCCACACACACAGACAGAGCCACACACACACAGACAGAGCCACACACACACAGACAGAGCCACACAAACAGACAGAGCCACACACACACAGCCACACACACAGACAGAGCCACACACACACACACAGACAGAGCCACACACACACACAGACAGAGCCACACACACAGACAGAGCCACACACACACACACAGACAGAGCCACACACACACAGCCACACACACAGAGCCACACAGAGCGCCACACACACACAGAGCGCCACACACACACACAGAGCCACACACACACACAGAGCCACACACACACACACCGAGCCACACACACACACACCGAGCCACACACACACACACACACACACACACACACACAGAGCCACACACACACAGAGCCACACACACACACAGACAGAGCCACACACACACAGAGACAGAGCCACACACACACAGAGACAGAGCCACACACACACACAGACAGAGCCACACACACACACACAGACAGAGCCACACAAACAGACAGAGCCACACACACACAGCCACACATACACACACAGACAGAGCCACACACACACACAGAGCCACACACACAGACAGAGCCACACACACACACAGACAGAGCCACACACACACACAGCCACACACACAGAGCCACACAGAGCGCCACACACACACACAGCGCCACACACACACAGAGCGCCACACACACACACACAGAGCCACACACACACACAGAGCCACACACACACACATAGAGCCACACACACACAGAGCCACACACACACACAGAGCCACACACACACACACACAGAGCCACACACACACACAGAGCCACACACACACACAGAGCCACACACACACACAGAGCCACACACACACACAGAGCCACACACACACAGAGCCACACACACACACAGAGCCACACACACAGAGCCACACACACACACAGAGCCACACACACACACAGAGCCACACACACACACACACAGAGCCACACACACACACACACACACCGAGCCACACACACACACACACACAGAGCCACACACACACACACACAGAGCCACACACACACACACAGAGCCACACACACACAGAGCCACACACACACAGAGCCACACACACACAGACAGAGCCACACACACACAGACAGAGCCACACACACACAGCCACACACACACAGCCACACACACACACACACAGCCACACACACAGACAGAGCCACACACACACACAGACAGAGCCACACACACACACAGCCACACACACACAGCCACACACACAGAGCCACACAGAGCGCCACACACACACAGAGCGCCACACACACACACACAGAGCCACACACACACAGAGCCACACACACACACCGAGCCACACACACACACACACACCGAGCCACACACACACACACACACACAGAGCCACACACACACACAGACAGAGCCACACACACACAGACAGAGCCAAACACACACAGACAGAGCCACACAAACAGAGCCACACACACAGCCACACACACACACACAGACAGAGCCACACACACAGACAGAGCCACACACACAGACAGAGCCACACACACAGACAGAGCCACACACACAGACAGAGCCACACACACAGACAGAGCCACACACACACACAGCCACACACACAGAGCCACACAGAGCGCCACACACACACACAGCGCCACACACACACACAGCGCCACACACACACAGAGCGCCACACACACACAGAGCGCCACACACACACAGAGCGCCACACACACACAGAGCGCCACACACACACAGAGCCACACACACACACAGAGCCAAACACACACACAGAGCCACACACACACAGAGCCACACACACACACACACCAAGCCACACACACACACACACACACACACACACACACACACACACACACACACACACACACACACACACACACACACAGAGCCACACACACACAGACAGAGCCACACACACACAGACAGAGCCACACACACACAGACAGAGCCACACAGACAGAGCCACACAAACAGACAGAGCCACACACACACACAGACAGAGCCACACACACAGAGCCACACACACAGACAGAGCCACACACACACACAGACAGAGCCACACACACACACAGCCACACACACAGAGCGCCACACACACACAGAGCGCCACACACACAGAGCCACACACACACACAGAGCCACACACACACACAGAGCCAAACACACACACACAGAGCCACACACACACAGAGCCACACACACACACAGAGCCACACACACACACAGAGCCACACACACACACACAGAGCCACACACACACACAGAGCCACACACACACACACAGAGCCACACACACACACAGAGCCACACACACACACAGAGCCACACACACACACAGGGCCACACACACACAGAGCCACACACACACACAGAGCCACACACACACACAGAGCCACACACACACACACAGAGCCACACACACACACACAGAGCCACACACACACACACACACAGAGCCACACACACAGAGCCACACACACACACACAGAGCCACACACACACACACAGAGCCACACACACACATACAGAGCCACACACACACAGAGCCACACACACACACACAGAGCCACACACACACAGAGCCACACACACAGAGCCACACACACACACAGAGCCACACACACACAGAGCCACACATACACAGAGCCACACACACACACAGCCACACACACAGAGCCACACAGAGCGCCACACACACACACAGCGCCACACACACACACAGAGCGCCACACACACACAGAGCGCCACACACACACAGAGCGCCACACACACACAGAGCGCCACACACACACACAGAGCCACACACACACAGAGCCACACACACACACACCAAGCCACACACACACACACCAAGCCACACACACACACACACACACACACACACACACACACACACACAGAGCCACACACACACAGACAGAGCCACACGCACACACAGACAGAGCCACACACACACAGACAGAGCCACACACACACAGACAGAGCCACACACACACACACAGACAGAGCCACGCACACACACAGACAGAGCCACACACACACACAGCCACACACACACACAGACAGAGCCACACACACAGCCACACACACACAGCCACACAGAGCGCCACACACACAGAGCGCCACACACACACAGAGTGCCACACACACAGAGCCACACACACACACACAGAGCCACACACACACAGAGTCACACACACACACAGAGCCACACACACACACACAGAGCCACACACACACACAGAGCCACACACACACACACACAGAGCCACACACACACACACAGAGCCACACACACACACAGAGCCACACACACACACAGAGCCACACACACACAGGGCCACACACACACAGAGCCACACACACACACACACACACACACACACACACACAGAGCCACACACACACACAGAGCCACACACACACACACAGAGCCACACACACACACACACAGAGCCACACACACACACAGAGCCACACACACAGAGCCACACACACACACACAGAGCCACACACACACACACAGAGCCACACACACACACACAGAGCCACACACACACATACAGAGCCACACACACACAGAGCCACACACACACACACACAGAGCCACACACACAGAGCCACACACACACACAGAGCCACACATACACAGAGCCACACACACAGAGCCACACACACACACACAGAGCCACACACACACACACAGAGCCACACACACACATACAGAGCCACACACACACAGAGCCACACACACACACACACAGAGCCACACACACAGAGCCACACACACACAGAGCCACACATACACAGAGCCACACACACACACACACACACAGAGCCACACACACACACACACACAGAGCCACACACACAGAGCCACACACACACACAGAGCCACACACACACACACACACACAGAGCCACACACACACACACAGAGCCACACACACACAGAGCCACACACACACACACAGAGCCACACACACACACACAGAGCCACACACACACACACACACACACAGAGCCACACACACACACACACAGAGCCACACACACATACACAGAGCCACACACACATACACAGAGCCACATACACAGAGCCACACACACATACACAGAGCCACACACACACACAGAGCCACACACACACACAGAGCCACACACACAGACAGAGCCACACACACACAGAGCCACACACAGACAGAGCCACACACAGACAGAGCCACACACACAGACAGAGCCACACACACAGACAGTGCCACACACACAGACAGAGCCACACACACAGACAGAGCCACGCACACAGACAGAGCCACGCACACAGACAGAGCCACGCACACAGAGCCACGCACACAGACAGAGCCACGCACACAGACAGAGCCACGCACACAGACAGAGCCACGCACACAGACAGAGCCACGCACACAGACAGAGCCACGCACACAGACAGAGCCACGCACACAGACAGAGCCACGCACACAGACAGAGCCACACACACAGACAGAGCCACACACACAGACAGAGCCACACACACACACAGCCACACAGAGCGCCACACACACACAGAGCGCCACACACACACAGAGCGCCACACACACACACAGAGCGCCACACACACACACAGAGCGCCACACACACACAGAGCGCCACACACACACACAGAGCCACACACACACACAGAGCCACACACACACACAGAGCCACACACACACACACAGAGCCACACACACACAGAGCCACACACACACACACACACACACACAGCCAAGCTCGAAATGCTTTCACTGATGAGAATTATAACTAGTACCGCAGCATAACCTCAAACTTACATTGCTTTGTTTCTACAGCCAATAAGTTGTCCCCTTTGCCGCTTTTCATGCTCATCAGCAAACCGTCGCATACCACAGATATTTTGCAAATAAATACTCCCACAAATAACCTGCTAAGGGTTTTTTTTGCATAACAAAAAGGCTCACTAAGTTCGAATAGGGAAGACAACTACTTCATGCTTAGCCCACAAACGTCGGTGAAATACAAGGCAAACCACCCAGTATTTCAGTAGAACAATATAAAGTACACTGGCACCATTTACTTTGAACCTGGTGAATGCGGATGTTGACCTAAGGCTACCACCACACTGAAAGATCAGCAAAGATTATTTCAAGCCACAAGGCAATCGGACAATATCTGTCAATCTATCACCTGAAGTTTGATGGGTCTACCATAAAGAAGCAGAGGAATGGACCTCAGCTAAAAAAGAAAAACTACAATCCTTAATGAGTAAAAGAAACAAGCACAGCGAGGGGGCAGGAGAGCAAGCACAGCGAGGGGGCAGGAGAGCAAGCACAGCGAGGGGGCAGGAGAGCAAGCACAGCGAGGGGGCTGGAGAGCAAGCACAGCGAGGGGGCTGGAGAGCAAGCACAGCGAGGGGGCAGGAGAGCAAGCACAACGAGGGGACAGGAGAGCAAGCACAACGAGGGTGCAGGAGAGCAAGGGAATACAGCGAGGGGGCAGGAGAGCAAGCACAGCAAGAGAGCAGGAGAGCAAGCACAGCGAGGGAGCAGGAGCAAGCACAGCGAGGGGGCAGGAGAGCAAGCACAGCGAGGGGGCAGGAGAGCAAGCACAGCAAGGGGGCAGGAGGGCAAGCACAACGAGGGGGCAGGAGAGCAAGGGGCAGGAGAGCAAGCACAACTAGTGGGTAGGAGAGCAAGGGGGAGGAGAGCGAGCACAACGAGGGGGCAGAAGAGCAAGCACAACGAAGGGGCAGGGGCAGAAAAACACACAAGCACAACCAGGGAACAGAGGTAAGAAAACTTACCGGCTCAGGCGGGGGGGGGGGTTTCTTTCAGTTGCGCGGCTGGTCTCCCTTCCTCGCTCGCAGTACTCAGCGCTCCCCCAGGCCCCAGCAGAGACCCCGCCGGACCGGAGGAGCAGCACCTGCCCCAGGGACAGCACCCCGGAGCCCGCGGTCAGCACAGCTCGGGGTCCAGCAGCCTCCCCCATCCTGCAGGAGCCTGTTCCCTGCCCCTGCGAGGGCACTGCCTCCTCCGAGCACTTGGTGCCATCCTCACCCCGGCGGATGTCCCAGGCACAGACGGCGGCGTTGAGCCCGCGCCCGGTGCAGGGAGAGCCCGGGAGGGGCCGAGCCTCGCAGCCACGTTGCGCAGAGGGAGCCTCTCCTACCTTGGGCTGCAGATCCGGGCACACAGGGTCCCTCAGCTCGGGCACAGCGCCGATTCCAGGTGTCCCGCAGGCGCCATCTTTCCGGTTGTTTTTTTTCAGCTCAGTCAATTTGCAGCTGTCATCTGGAGGGAGAAGGAGGAGTGGTGAGGAGCAGGCTCGCACAACCAGGGGGAGGAGGGAGGCTTCCGAAGCAGCGCGGCGGCGGCTGCTGCTGCAGTGTCCCCAGCGGAGGCTCCGGTGCTGACTCGGGAGCCGCAGCACATCGCTGTGTACCTCGCACACACAGAAACAGAGGCAAGAAAAAGACGAGCGCAGCTAGGGAACGAAGGCAAGAAAAAGACGAGCGCAGCTAGGGAACAAAGGCAAGAAAAAGATGAGCGTAGCCAGGAGGCAGAGGCAAGAAAACTTGCCGACTCAGGGGGGGACGCCATGCACACCGCCATCTTTCTCCGAGGCGAAGCAGAAATGCCTCGGAGAAAGCACCGTCATTTTCGGATTTGGGGGTGTGGTTTTCGTTCTTTTCTTCCCATTGGCTGAAATGTAAAATTCCAGCAAATGGGAAGAGGAGAGAAAGAAAACAAACACACCCCCGAATCCGGGATTGAACGGAGTGACGCCCCTCTCCTCCAATTCAGAAAAGGGGGTGGTGATGAACAGAGTGTCTGAATTAAGCAGACCACTCTTATCCAGTCCAAAGATCAGGGCTTGATCCATCACCGTTATTTATCTCACTGCCCCATCCCAGCTCAGAACCTGGCTATATGCAAATCAGTCTGTCCCTGGCCCAGTGCATCATGGGAACAGGGCAGACTAAACTACCAAGCCAATTCTTCACCAGAAAGGAGACAAGCTACCGGGGACCGGTTTCTGGCATTTCAGCCGTCTTCGGCCCGGCTTGCTTGAATCCTGATGGAGCAGTGAGATCAGGATTCAAGCAAGCCGGGCCGAAGATGGCTGTAATGCCAGAAACCGGTCCCCGGAAGCTTGTTTCCTTCCCAGTGAAAGAATTGGCTTGGTAGTTTGGTTTGCCCTGTTCCCATCATGCACTGGGACAGGAACAGACTAATTTGCATATAGCCAGGTTCTGAGCTGGGATGGTGCAGTGAGCTAAAAAACGGTGTTGGATCTAGCCCTGATCTCTTGACTGGGTGAGAGTATTCTGCTTAATTCAGAAACTCTGTCCATCACCACCCCTTGTTGTTTAATTATTTTGTCCACCACAAGCGTGGAAGGGTATACTCAGATGTGAGTCCCTTGCTCATTGCACCATCAGGATTCAAGCAAGCCGGGCCGAAGATGGCTGTAATGCCAGAAACCGGTCCCCGGAAGCTTGTTTCCTTCCCAGTGAAAGAATTGGCTTGGTAGTTTGGTTTGCCCTGTTCCCATCATGCACTGGGACAGGAACAGACTAATTTGCATATAGCCAGGTTCTGAGCTGGGATGGTGCAGTGAGCTAAAAAACGGTGTTGGATCTAGCCCTGATCTCTTGACTGGGTGAGAGTATTCTGCTTAATTCAGAAACTCTGTCCATCACCACCCCTTGTTGTTTAATTATTTTGTCCACCACAAGCGTGGAAGGGTATACTCAGATGTGAGTCCCTTGCTCATTGCACCATCAGGATTCAAGCAAGCCGGGCCGAAGATGGCTGTAATGCCAGAAACCGGTCCCCGGAAGCTTGTTTCCTTCCCAGTGAAAGAATTGGCTTGGTAGTTTGGTTTGCCCTGTTCCCATCATGCACTGGGACAGGAACAGACTAATTTGCATATAGCCAGGATCTGAGCTGGGATGGTGCAGTGAGCTAAAAAACGGTGTTGGATCTAGACCTGATCTCTTGACTGGGTGAGAGTATTCTGCTTAATTCAGAAACTCTGTCCATCACCACCCCTTGTTGTTTAATTATCCTCTCCTCCAATGGCAGGCCTCCGTTAAGGAAGCCGGCCAATGGAGAAGAGGGCCGGGTTTAAGCCCCACTACTTAAAAACAAAATTTCTCGCCAGTGAGACTGCGCAAGCGCAGCCTTCGCTGGCCGAAACCTAAAAACGGTCTGGGGTGCAGTCCAAGTGGTTACTAGTAGCAGAGTTTAATTGAAGCATTCCATCCATGTCCTAACAGTACTGCTGGCGAGGGGAGGTTTTAGTGTCCCAGGTTTTCAGTGTTACCTCTTGGTTGCTCAGGCACGCTTTGCAACCATCTGGTATTATCCTACTACTCACCCCCTACATTTAGTGATGGAGCATGATCCGGTTGAATCTGGCACTTACAGACTGTGCTGTGAGCCAGGTAGCCTAGACCATCCTCCACCATGCACACCACGCTGTGCATATAGTGAACATGTTGGGTGCTAGCCAGTAGATATTCTATTCTCCAGAAATGGATTTGACTTGTAATCCTTAACTTTGCTGCAAGCTTGAACCATGGGTGATGTCCTTGCTTTTCAACTGGGGCATATGTTTATGAAGACCAATTCTTGACTCTAAATGACATAAAGTTTTGCCTTAAATAGATTGCAAGAGAACACTTCCAACGTTTCCTCTTGCGCTTTCCACTTCCACCCATCTACTATACTTAACCCACAAAGTCCACCTGTAGGTAGGTTTCGAACCTCTAGAAGTTGTATTCAGATACAAGTGGAGTTGCTCATGTACCAGTTAGGCCATTATGAGAAGGGGTTTTTGGGTATGTTATATTAGATAAAAGTTAGGAGTATTGTTTCCAAGTGAAACTGATATCATTGAGCTACAGATATAAGCATCTTCATTTCAAATTTCCTAATCACTTGTACTATACCTTGGAGGTTATGTGCAAATGTGATGTCAATAGGTGCAGATTATCGTTGATGTGCTGCTAGCCCAGCAGGGTTTTTCAGCCTGGCCTGGCATTGCCTGACCATTTCCACATACTGGTATGATATGAGCAACCTACTGGAGGACATTTGTGACACCAGCTGCACCTGAACCTCACAATGACGCTGCTGTGCTTAATTTTGGATATCCTAAAAACGGGTTTGTAGATTGTTATTCTTGATGAAACGTAGAGTTGCTATGGCCTGGTTAAAGGGCCTCCTCCATCCATCATGGCCTGGATGCGTGACACTGCTTATTGTCGTGAATTGGCCAATTGCTTTGCAATGTCGCAACCTGTGCAGAGTAGGCCCAAAGAGGCTTTTTGAAGAGACTGGACTCAACTGTAACTGAGACAACAACTACGAGACCTGGTGTTGCCATGCAGTTCCTCAATGTTTCTAACAAGGTGCAAGCATATGTGGACAAAGTGGAGGGGATGCTCATTATGATATCTATAAATGTAATAATAACCATACTTGCTTGTATTCATTTGTCTTTCTGAGACAGACATACGTGTAACAGTTACTGTGCTCTACTCTTATATCCCATCATCCATGTGGTGGTGATGTACAGATCGATATGACCAAGCCGTGAAATTTAACTTGATTTTGCCTTTGAGTGTATGTATTTTATTATGAAATGTTAGGTACTTCTTTTAAAAAAGCATTCCACCAGCCACTTTTTTTGTATTCATCAGTGCAACACCTTAAGTATGATAGGTATACCCAGAGGAGGGGTCATACTAACTGTGCCTCACTGATGAGACCTAAGAAGGTAGAAACTGGTGGAGTTGCTTGTGTTCTGATTCAGAGGGGACCTTGCCTGGCAGTTCAAGAAGTTGGACTGTTCCTATTGAAGCAGGATCAAGACTGATTTGTATATGGCTGGATCGTGTCTGAGGTGGCATTGTTAGTAAAGAAACAATGGACTGGAATGCAGCCCTGTAATTACAAGTGACTGAGATTAATTCAGGCATTCCACCCATAAGTTTTTTGTATTTCAACGTTTTAGGTACTCCTCAGTCCAACAGTGCCTGTTTTGTTGTCAGTCAGAAATCTTTATTAGGCTATATTCCAAGCCATGAAAGAGTACATCATTAAAAAGCAATTTCTGATTTAGGAGAACACAATAAAATTAATAATCCTTAAAAAGGAACAATTTACAGATATCCAAAAGACAAACTTGATAGCAACAATTTCAAACATCATCGTCACTCTGGCGTAAGCTCATTTTCCAACTATATTCCGGAGTTGAACTGCATAGGAGATATATTTATAGACCATTAGACAAATAAATTCATTCTTTAAAAGCTGGAGATAATACAATGCAGCCTGACATTTCTTCTATTTAGGCATTTTAAAAGTGGTATTAAAAAGGCGCGCCTTTGGTTGGTATAAAGTCTGCAAAAGAACATAAAATGCAACGTGCTCTGCCTAGATTGTGAATCACATGGACATACATCCAATCTGGCATCAGAAAATGCATTGCGTGGATATGAGGCAAGTAGATGAGAGGTTCCAAACCTAAACCTTATAAGATAATATAATTTAGCATGGCTAAAATAAAAAGAAAGGTAAGGCTCGGTACTTCAAGAACAAACTAGAAGTGAGTGCTCAATAACCCTTTTTTCCCCATCTCCTGCGTATCTCTTTTCAAATAAGAGAATGCTAGAAATTCTTTCTCCAACTTAGCCCATGGTGTTTTGGCAATATTTCCTGGATTGTTTAAACAATCAGACATTCCCAAATTCCTCAATTGGGCTCTAACATGGGAGATACAAGGGATTTTATTTACCCACTCTAATTTTAAACAATCTGTGATAACAGCACGGTTCAAGACTGTTTAATCTTTTGCCCAAATATTATACCACAATAAAAGAGGCTCTAATTGTATCCGAAAGGACAGGGTAATCATGCCAAGTTTGCTATGGCACATGGTGGTAGAAGTACTTGTTGGAACAGTCAACAGGCATTTCAAAAACATGTTTTCATCTCTCTGTAGGCCTAAAGCATTGCAAGAACCCCAGACTCCAGCCCCGTACAGAGTGGCAGCACACATGCATGCCTTGTAGATTTTAATGATTACCTTTAATGGGCGAGAGCCTAGTTTTATAGCAAATCTAGAAATGGCATCCAGATATTGATTAAAACCCCTGGTCCTTGCCTCCATTAAATGACCCCTTGAACATTTTGAATCAAAAAGGATTCCTAAATAAGAGAAAGTAGACACGTGAAACAATTTCTCACTGCCTATAAAACATGTCTTTACAGTTATAGGATGTTTGCCCACCACCATAATGTGGGATTTGGCTACATTAGTCTTGAGGCCAAGGTCATTCATAAAATTGTTAAAACTAGTTGAAAGCCGTTGCAACCCCACCCCGGTTCAGGACATTAAAACAAAATTGTCTGCATATAATAAAGCCGGTAGCGACCTTTGGCCTATCTGAGGGGCATCCACGTGCCCATTTGCCCATCACTCTCGAGCAAGACGCGATGCTGACGAGACGCTGAGTTTTTGCAACCCAAGCTTTGAATTTAACAGATTGACGCTTTTGGAATCTACAGATATCACATCAGTGATCAACCAAACTGGCCCTTTCTCAAGAAATTGGATTCAACGCGGATCGTGAATCTCCTAGGGGGGTAATCTGAAGCCCCTTCACATCTTCTGGTTTGCCCCAGTCTGTCCTGATGAAGACCCGAACGGCCAAGGTCTAACTTACCCACATGACCTTAAGACGGGTCGAAACGTTGACGCCCCTTTAAACATACGGCCTGGACCCCCATCCTTCGTACCCAACGTGCCACATGGGAGTGTATATCCCTATTTAGAGAATTGTGTGAAAATACTGCATAAACTGCAATTGTGGCCAGGCAAAAAAGGACGGTGATTGAGAACCAGTCCTCGTTTTAGAATTGTATCATCTTTTTATGTCACTACCTAAAATACCTTTCCTTTTCCTCACTACTACACACTAGAGCACTCTTCCTCTTCGCACGTCCCTCCTTTGGGGCAACCATTACATTCATAATAATTACTGCAAAGTGTGTTTACTTTAACCATTTGCAATGAAAATAAATTGCATGTGGTTTTAGAATCTGGTTTGTTGCCTTGTTTCCCTTTTGCTTGAATAATGTATTGAATACCATGAGCATACTTGTGTTCCCTTAGTATGCTCGTAAATTGATTTACCAAATGAACAAAGTATTACGATTAATTTGGCAATTAAATATGGTTTAGGACCATTGTCTATTGTACCAAACTACACCCAGGTCCAGGACCAATTGGGTAACCCCATTTCTGTAATGGCTACATTTGTAATAGCAGTTTCTACATTATTTATATACAGACAGAATAAAAAAAGAGTCAAGCACACAGTCCTGGCGAACCCAGCTGCACATTTTGGTTGGTGCACTAAGTTCCCCACCTGCTCCGTAGCCAACCCTCCGAGTGACATCCAATGCATAGCTGCTATAAAATGCACTGTTGCTGGTTCTATGCCCAGCACCAACATCTTCTCCCAGAGCTTTCCTCTCTGCACCCAGTCAAAGGCAGACGTCAGGTCCATGAACCTTAAGTAAAGGGATCCCAGCTTGGCTAAGGTTTATTTGCCTGTGACCAGATGCAGATTATGGCACTGTTCCACTGTGCCCAGGCCTCTCCTGAAGCCATATTGGAGATCCGAGAACTTGCCATTCTCTGTTACCCAGGCCACCAGCCTTTCTAAGATTACTCTGCCCATGATCTTGCAGATGCAGTCAAATAAAGATATTGGCCGATAACTTTTGGGATCTGCCCTGTCGCCCTTTTTGAAGAAGGGGACTATTGTCACGATTCTCCAGGAGTCAGGACGTCCTTGAGCTACATTGCAACTTAAAATATTTGTTTGAAGCGGAAGCCAAAGGGCTGTTTTGTTGTTTTAAAGTACTTTATCCTGAGAGCTAGGAAGAGGAAAGCAGCATTCTCTTCAGCGCAGAAGGCATAACGACAATAGTGTGATCGAGATGAGCCTACAGATTATTTTGCTGTTTTTAGGCAGCCCTATATGATTCTCTGGAAACCCTTTGGACTGTATGTGCATGAACGAGGAGGCAGAGACTGAAAAGACTGCAGCACCTGCCTGAATGGCAGGACAGAGGGCCACAATTATGTGTCAGATAAATCAATGCTGCTGTATGTTGGACCAAATGTCTCATTTAGTATACTCAAATCGGAGAAACTAAATGGCATTTCTTTCTACCACATGAGACCAGGAGATCTGTCTCTATATGCAAACAAAAAAGGACTTTAGGAGGTACCTCAAATCTCTTGTGTGGAGTTTGATGACTGGAAACCAATCTTTACTTTTGCTCATAGAGATCACTAATTCTTAGTGGCAAAGATATAGGTTACACCTAAGGGTGAGAATCCCCATTCGCGGTATCGCATTTTATCTAGCTCCTCAGGCAAATTTTTTGGTGAATTTGTGCATGCTAGTTGCTTTATGCGTCTGATACTTTTTATAGATTTAACAGAACCCTGTCTATTAGTAGCATTTCTAGACCCTCTTACACTAAGGATTTAGTCAATGTGCCAACCAGAGACAGAGAGACATTTGGTCTACAACCACACTGGGCACTATGAGTGAGATCTGTTCTAGGTATCTATCAGTCCTATGAGATATCACAGAGTTATTTAGTGGAGCCCAGACCCTCTTTTATCATGGACAGGCACACTCAAGAACACTAGGAAAGTAGGTATATATTTTTGAAGATTTATTTTTTTTAAAAAAATCTATTTTAGTGAATACATTGAGTAGTAACTGTTATAAAAAGCAACAGTATATTACATGTTGGTGATATCGTAAAGCTTTTTATATCAAGATCCCAACCTCCTTTTCTGGGCTAGCTAACTAAACCTAGCACCGAACAAGAGGCCTAATTCGAGTTTCAAATATGGTTCTTGCCCGCATACCTCTTCTGAACAATATTATGGTCTGTGCTAGCAGTCTGGCTGAAGCCCACTGAGCAAAGGCTAAATGTGCCTCCTTGGTAGCCTTCAGTAAAGGAAGGTGATATGGTTCTGTATGGCATTTGTCTTAAGTCTTTGGCACAAAGTTCCTATCTATCACCCCATACTCTTCTTAATTTATCTGATCGTTGTTGAACCTTTCATAATAAACAATTAGCAGAAAAGGTTTCAGTGCTCTTTCACTTACATTCTGTGAAACCGTGCTTATTGTTTTAAAACCATAAAGGAGAAGTGAACTTCTCAGCTTCAATGAAAACTTGTTTTTTATTTAGGAACAATAAGGGGAAATGAGAATTTGATTCATATAGGATAACATGACTATATTCAAATATATTTGATTATCACCCTGCATTGTGTAATGAGATGAATAAATGTTCAGTTTATATTTGACATTTATATCTAAATAGCCAACGTATGTATTTGAAAGAAGGAGATGCCTAAAAGGAGAAAAACATAAAAATAGTAACATATATGTTGTGTAAATATTTTGTTGATCTGGGGGTTCTCTCTCCTACTGTAGTTATTGCATATGAGGTATTAACATTTCTTGTTATATGTCCTCTTATGACCAGACCGGAGGCTAACCGATTATGCATTGTCCTCTTATTATTCATCATATCCCGACCTTGTTTTTTTTAGAGTAAGAAACACTTTGAAAAGAGCAAAAATATACATCCACTTTGAGTTCTCATGACTGGAATCATTAGTCATGATGTGCATTGAAAAAGATGAATTGTTCAGTTCGGCGTCCATTCATTCCATGTGCTTTTTGTCAATCCGTTATCCCGATGAGAGACTTGTCTGAGCAAGTTCTAAATGAAGGGGTGCCTCTTAGATCGGATTGGAAACCTGAAAGACAACAAAGGATCCAGGAAGGTATATCCACACACTGAAACTGTTTAAAGGGAGGTTTGGGAATGTATACATTTTACAGTGTCCCTCTAGAGTAGTGATTCATTCTAGTTGAGGGAAAATCTTGGTTTTATAATACCTGTCAAGACCATAAAAAATAGAGGTTGGATTTTAAAGATCATTGTTGAGAATAAAGCATTATTTTGTTAATTGTGCTGTCCGAAAACACAGCCTCTACAACAGTAAAAAATGCCAGCCTGCTAACTCCTAGGGCCTGATGGCAGTGAAAGTAGCAGGCATCCACCTAAAATAGGAATTTACCCCAATTGATGATGACTTTAATTGCTACCTCAGAGCATTGCATATATCCTCCCTACTAAGAAACATAATAAAATAGAATGAAAATTCAATCTGTACAGATCCTGTAAGACCTGATTAAAACTGTCTATTGGTAGGTAGGTTATAATAGTCCATTAGAAGTATGGGAGATTTGATGGGAAGAGAATGTGGCCTAATGGCTAGGGCAGTCAACCTCAAGGCTGGGGAAACGGGTTCGAATCTCGGCAGGGACGCTCAACATCGTGTGATAATGCGCACATCACTAAATCTCCCTGTGCCTAACAAAAATGAATGTGCCCGTCTGTAATGCAACTGGTGCTCATGTAAAGCGCTCTGATACCCTCGGGTCTAGTTTGTGCTATGTACAACAAAACTAAAAAAAGGCAGTGAATCATTTGTACTTTTGGATATCGTACATCTCTTAATAGATCTTGTTCTTTGATGTAAGATAAGCAGGGTTCGTCAAGACTTAATTTGGAAAATAAGTATTCAATTAGCCCATCTATTCACAGCTGTTTAAGTGACAAGTCTTGGAAGCTATTGAAAAACTAAGAAATGTAGGTATTTAGGAAATGGATGAGAATAAGATTGTCCAGTCTTAATTGAAATTGAAGACCGATCTCTCCCTTCCAAAACACCTGTGAATGCAAGAGACATAGCCATGAAAGTGCTAGGATGAATGTTCAAGATCTGCATGTATTATTTTGGTATGGGCCACATAGGGAAAATGCTACGGTAATTAAATAGAAGACTGACTAACTTACAAGCCCCAGATGCAATGAAGGAATGGGGTGTGTGTGGATTCAGCAATTACTCTCAATCACTCTGCTAAAATGTATGTTTTAGTTTGGAATGCTCACAGGCTTTCCATTCTAACTTGTAATGAAAATGTTCTTGATTTTGTGAAGGGAAATCTAAATATGACAGAACACTTGGCTGCTTCAAAGGAGTGTGTTTCCGGTGTATACATTTGCAAGAAGAAATAGTGGGAGTAAACCCTCAGGAGGATTTATTATATGTATATCAACGGAAGTCCTAAATCCATGCAAGGAATTTGAATTCTACATTGGTTGTGTCTGGCTGTCCTAATAAAATTACATAATCTATACATTCTATCTAGCTTAATTCATGATAAATAATTAGCTTGTATGCACATTCGTAAAGATTAGATACATTCCTGCATAGATAGCTCAGGGGGTTGGTTTAAGGTTTTGGAGCGGGATATATACGTGCACCCCTGCTTTTTGACGTAATTTTTCTTGCTTTGAAACTTGAACTGGGGGAGCTTGATGACCTGCCTGAAAATATTTTTGTTGTAGTTGGCATTCCTCTAGGTAAATAGTTTTCATTTTGAAATACAAAGTCTGTCCAAGTGATTTGCAACATTTTTCTAGAAAATCATCTGGTCCTTAGAATGGAAGACAACCTCAGAATCTGACATTGGCAAACACATTTGCTGATGACAATCTTAAAAATTATTTTGATTACATTTTCACTCCAGTCGACTTGTTCAAGAAATATACGAACTAGAGAATTATGAAATTGTATTACAGTTTTATATGAAGTTTCAGCATTAGCCTTCATGAAGCAGTATATACCCATGAAATGCATGTCAGCTGTATATGTGACTGAGTGGAACATCAGATAGTTTTTTTTTAATATGGAAAACGCTAAAAGCAGTAAAATAATATATTAAGGAATAAACTTCAAGGATGGAAATAAACTGAACCGAAAAAATACTTGCCTCTGCTTTATGAATAATATTGGAAATTATGTTTGAGAAGTGCCTTCAGAAACCAGATTTGCTCTTTATCTCCTGCACCCAAAGGGAACCCATTTTCCATAGTGATAAGATTTGCACAGTTTACATTGTATAATCAGTGGTACCACCTACATGTGTTCTGGGACGTAGAGCTCACATCGTAGAACTGTTCTGAATGGTAACTGTGTGAACCATTCCACTAATTTCCAGTGGTACTAGCTTTCAGTGGTGTGAATCTCCCCTGTCATCTTAACCTAAATAGATTTCTGATCTTAACAGCATATATGCCAGTGCTTGGAAGTGTATTTTCAGTTTGTCCATATAGTCAGCCGAATTCTTCCACAACTTTAATACATAGTTCCCAATGGTCTAAGCTGGGGTCCTGAAGTAGCCTTCCCATGCATTTTGTTTTATCAAAAAGCAAACTTGTACCTGATACCTAAAATCTTCTCAAACAGTTTGATACCTGAATCATTTCTGGAGGAGTCCCTTTTGTATTCGAGATATGCAAGAATAATGTTATGCTTCCTTTTTACGTGTTCTTCCAGTGCACCAAATTCTTAGAGGCTTTGAAATTCCTCTGCCAACCAATGGAACCTTGTATAAAATTAGTAGGTTACCCCGTAATGCGCCCAAATGGCTGTTCTATATGTAAACATGACATCTGTCCCCTGAATAATAACAATCCTCTAGTTAATACCATGCATAATAAATGCCAAACAGCTCTTGTTACAATTAGTACTGTTGCGGACCACCATAGCTTTTCATCCTGGTGTCTATTACATTTTCTAGCCAATAGGATTGCTCATGGGAACTGATAGACATCTTGCTGCAGATGTCTTATCTTTGAATTTATCAGGCGTCCGGCTGGATTCGGATGTTTTTTTTTTTTTTTAGCATTACCCCTGTGCGCCGGTAGGTGGCGTTGGTCAGCTCCGCGTGATGTCGTCTGCGCCGAAAACGACATCCACGTCACCTATATAGGCGCCACCCTGGCCTGCTGACGTCAGTTCTTTTCTTTACACACCAGTCCAACGCTGATCCGTGAGTAGAGCTAACCTGTCACTTTTTGACAGTCTTTTTTCGGTTTTTGTTGCCCCTTTTGGGGGGTAGGTTTTTTCCCTCATATATAGGAAGACTTTTAAGTTCAAACCTCGTGGCGCCCGTCACCGCCCTTTGTCGGTGATGGACCTGCACTTTGTTTGCCTGTGGTGCTTGGAGTGCAACCACGACTCAAATTCGTGCTCCAACTGCCGGGGCATGGCTCTGAAGGCTTTGTGGGAGCGGTCCCTAAAGCTATTTGTGGCCGAGCAGTCAACATCGCGTTGCACGACTATTAGGGGATCGTGTGCTCATTCACAGTCCTAGTCGCGAGGAAGGTCAGGGCCATGCTGCAAGATTCCCATCTCCTCTTCCTCCAAATCATCAGGACACTCGTGTAAGAGGCACAAAAAGACTTCTCCCCAACCAATGTTCGACATGAGAGAGGAGCCTTGGTATTCTAGGCCTCGTTCTTCAGATCCTGCTCCTAGGTCGGCTCCGTGCCTCCCTAATTTTTTGGGAGTCTGAGTGACCCCTGCCTAACTTTGAGAGTTTTATGAGGCCATGCTCCTCATTTTTGTGTGGCTTGACTAGTCCAATGCGCCTTTGGACTCCGTAGGGTCAGAAGGGTCTCTATCTGGTTCCGCGTTGGCAGTTCTGGTCCCGACATCCCCATATGGATCCGGTCCGGCGCCAGTCATGCCATTGCGGCCTTTGCCGACACCCGCCCGGCGCTGATGCTCCTGGTGCTGCTAGCCCCATTCTAATCCCAGATGACCCGGAGCCGGGACCGCATCGACCAACGTCGATACCAGCGCCAACAGAACCTTGAGGTCCTTCGTCGTTTCCTGAGGCCTATTCTGAGGGGCTAGGAGTGGGAGAAGATTGGAAAGGTCGCTGGACCTTTTAGAAGACCAGACTTATCAGGAAATGGACCGGTATGAGGAATTGTGTGAGGCCAGTGGACTGGACACATCTCCAGATTCTGGATTGCTTTTTCCCCCTACCGTGGCTACGGAGGAGGGAGCGTCATTTTCTTTGGTGGTGCAAAGGGTGGCTGAGGTTCTGTACCTTCAGCTCCCTTCCATGGCAGTCAAGACTATTATCTTGATGAAGGTCCTGCTGCCTGGTGTCTACTCTTCGGAATCTTTGCTGCCCTTTAATGAGGCAGTTGCAGATGTCCTGCTGGGAACCTCGCCCAAGCCCAGCATAGGAGCTCCAGTGAATAGTAAAATTGCCCACTGCCACCATGCGGCTGTAGTAATGGAAATTGTTTGGCCCAAAAGAGGCCCTCCAACACATGGTCTTTTGATCGCTCTCTTCTTTCCTCTTCGGAGGATATTGCGTTTCTTAAAGCTAAAACCCATAACTTTATGAATGCTAATAGGGGCTCAGCGACGACGAAAACTATTTGGGATACGTTCAAAGCCTTCTTGAGAGGGCGTTATTACGGGGAAAGTTTCATATCGCAGGAAGAAACATAGGGAAGAAGTTACCTCTGTTGAAGCTAACATACTTCAAATTCAAAAAGATATAGACACCAACCATACTACCTCTGAACCTGTTCTAACCTCTTTTAGGAACCAGTTATTGGTTCTGAAGGGTAGCTTGAGCTCAATATTAAATCTTAGACTCCAGCAGAGATGGGAGGCCAGCAAGTTGGCCCATTTTGAATACAGTGAGGGGGCGGGGAAATTATTGGCATGGAAGACCAAAACGGATCAGGTTCGCAATAACATAGCTGCGATAACTGTTGATAATAACACCTTTTCATCAGATGAGGATATTAGGAGGGCCTTCAGAGATTACTTTCAGGTGATCTATAAGGAGGTTAATGAGATCTCATCAGAAGCTATTGAGGCTTGGCTGAGGGATATTGATCTACCTTCATTTACCCCGGAGCAGTCTCAATCTTTAGATAATACCATCACTGAAGATGAGGTTAGATCTGCCATTAAAAGAAGTAAGAAAGGGAAGGCGGCCGGACCCGATGGTTTGCCGGCAGAAATTTATAGAGCCCTTGAAGCAGAACTCATCCCCTTTTTTACTATATTATTTAATCAAATCCTACTTGAAGGACAGACTCCGCCTGCATCTTGGGATAATGCCTCTATCACCCTCATTTTGAAACCGGGGAAGCCAAGGGTCGCCTGTGGATCTTATAGGCCAATATCAATATTAAATGTGGACTACAAGATCTTTACCACAATTTTGGCATCTAGGTTGGCTTTGATTGTGCCCTTGGTCCTCCATCCTGACCAAAAAGGTTTTGTGAAGGGACGACAACTATTTGAGCTTACCTATGATCTGATGGGGGTCCTTGATATAGCATCGGCCCGGAGCCTCCCACTAGCTGCCCTCACGTTGGACGCAACCAAAGCCTTCGACAGGGTCAACTGGGAGTACCTGTCGGGGGCTTTGGCCAAGTTTGGCGTTGGCGCAGGGTTTCGCAGCGCAATCGGTTTGTTATACAATAGTCCAGTTGCGCGTTTGTTGGTTAATGGAGATTTGTCTGACCCGGTTACCATCTCTAGAGGGACACGGCAGGGTTGCCCGCTCTCCCCCCTACTATTTGATTTCTACATCGAGCCCTTCGCGCAACAACTAAGGGAGGAGGCTACCATCAAATCTTTTTCTTATAGAGGGTGGGAGAGGAAAGTAGCCCTATATGCCGATGATGTGCTCGTGCTTACGTCACATGTTGGTACTGCACTCCCCGCAATTTTAAAAATAGCCCACGCATTCGGTCAAGTATCCGGATACGAGATTAACGAAGCAAAGACCGAGATGCTTGTCTGGAATGACGATGGGAGCGCCATGGAGGTACATGCAGGTTTTTACAGTGAGGTATTTGGGCCTACGTATTGTGAAAGACATTGATAAAATTGCTTTAGTTAATCTATCAACAGTAGCTAAAGAGTGCCGTAAGTTGTTACAATCTTGGTCCCATATCCCACGGTCTTTAATTGGGAGTGTTAACGTAATTAAAATGTCGATTCTACCCAAAATTTCTTTTTTGTTTAGCACTATCCCCTTCTATTTTGATCATGCTTGTTTAGCCAAATTACAGTCAGACATCACATCTTTTATTTGGAACAATAAACTGGCAAGGATATCATGGAAAAAACTTAGACGGCGAAGAGACAAGGGGGATTGGCTGCTCCTGACTTAAAATGATACGCATGGGCCTTCCAGCTGTCTCATACTCGTATGTTATTAAAAACGCCCACTAATCATGGGGTGGGCTCTATGTTTTCAGCTATGTTGGAAGGTGAGGGGGTTGGCCAGTGTGCTTTTCTTTTCAAGTTTGGCAACCCAAAATTTAAAAAAAAAATCAAACTGAAGGTCCTGCAAGGATTGGCAAAAATGTGGGCGGAAGTCACAAGTTCTATAAAACAAGGGTATTTTTGTGATAGAACACCGCTTTGGGGGCTACCTGAAAATCCTGCCTGGCTCGAAGACAGTTTAGCGGTGCCTATTAGAGATGCAGGTTTAGAAGTTTGGGGAGATCTCTTTTTTTGAAGGGGAGTTGCTTTCATGGGAACATCTTCAGGCTAAGATCGGCCCTAACCTATCGAGGTTTAAATATCTCCAAATGACCAGTTGGACGCAAGCTTACAAAACTCAACCGTCCAGAAGGAATACGTTTGCACTTGGAGGTCACAGCCTACTTATCAACAATCTAGTGAATAATTTACCAGCTAAAAAGGAGACTTCACAGTGGTATAAACTCATCCTTGAGGAAACGGATGGAGAGTTCACCTTACCGGATTCGTTGTGGAGCCCTTTAATCACTAGCCATAACCTGCAAGACCTTTGGTGTGCGTCATTTGAGCCCTCATGGCTACGCAGAAATCACCTTTTTACTCTGCACAGGGCATACTATTCTACCATTAAATTATCTAAATTTACTGAGGGCAACTCTGTTGCATGTGCAAGATGTGGGCTTTTAACAGCATCCGATACCTATATGTTTTTGAATGCCCCAGGCTAGATATATTTTGGGCAGCGATTAGTAAGACTTTAACAACATCATTGGGTGCCCAGGTTAACATAGATCTGCCTCTTGTGATTTTTGGGATTTTGGATGGACATCAAAGTGCAGCTAAAAGTTTGGTGTTCTATGCGGTGCTGTTGGCAAGAAGGGAGATCTGCAGGAAGTGGAAGGGACCTTCACCCCCCTTTTTTAGTGAATGGCAGGCTTCCGTCTTGCAGACAGCTCGCATGGACCTGGCCAGGTCTGGTAACCAGAGCAAAAGGGCTTTTTGGTATCTGTTATCATGGGTGTAATAAAGTGTACGGGTTTTTTTTTTCTGTTCCCCGGGTCCGATGATTACTCTACTATGGTGCCCTTTTTGCTCCTGCACTATGTATACAGCCGTTGCCCGGTCTTAGCCCGGCCCTATGTGGCTGTCACTTCTACCAGAGTTGCCATTGCTTAGGTAACCGGTTTGTTTTATGCCTTCTTGACTGAGTTTGCAATAGCTGAGGGATGCTTGGCCCCCACTCTGTGGCTCCTTATCCCTGCCAGTTTTTCACAAACAGACAGCTTGTTGTATGCAAATTTTGGTTTGGCATTTGAAACCATGGTAGCAATGAGGACAAAAAAAATAAATGTTAAAAAAAATAAAATGAAAAAAGAACTGACACATCTCTGCAACCGCAGAATTACCAACAAAGTTGAGAAGGTTTCTCTATTACATCTAAAATGGCAAAAGAAAAACCTTTAGCATCTTGGTTCCACCAAAACATAAACAATTAAAGAAGACCACTAAGACAGCTGGAACTACTATAGAGGGAGTACCCCAACAGTACCCATCTGGAACAATTGAGAATGCACAAAAACTCTTGCAAAAAGGCAATCTTAAAAGCCAAAACAACAGTAATCGAATTACAACTAGACTGAGCGAAGAATAAGCCCAGAAAACACTTTGACATAATAGAACAACAATCAGGAAAACTTGCAGAACCCACAATTGCAAACAGCTCGACGGACAACTGCAACGCCTTCTCAACTTTCTTTAAAGAAAACATTTTAACTATAAGAAACTCTATTTCCAGCCAAGCTAGTGCCTGACCTAGGGAATTAATCTATCCCACTTGCACAGCACACCGCAAATACTGACCAACTCATCTTAACTGTCCCAAGGAAAAACTGAGCCTTCTGGAACAGTTTCAGATATCTGAAGGGGGAATCCAGAAAACTATTCAGTTACTGAAACCCCCCACACACTGTGATGGTCCCATTCCCTCCCCCCTACTCCGAGATCCACTAATCTGTCAGTCCCCCATGGACAAAAATTGTGAACTTATCTCTCCAACAAGGATCTCTCCCAGAATAGCTGAAGATGGGCAGAGTTTCTCCCTAACAAAAAAAACAAAAACTCCCACTGACCAGAAAGACTAACTCCTCCCGACTTTCCTGGCTAAATTGATAGAATAATGCGCCCACGAGTAGCTTTGTGAACACATCAACCTACTAGACAAACACCAATTGGTTTAAGGCCTCGACACAATACTAAGGTCAGCATTCTAAACATCCTAGATGATATACAAACATCAGTAGACCAAATACTTATTGATTTATCAGCGGCGTTCGAAATGGTCAGCCACAAACGCTCGAGAGAAACTTTATTCAGTTTGGGCCTATCTGGAGCCATCCTTAACTGGTTCACCTCCTTGCAGAACCGACAACAAAGAGTCAAAATTGGCAACACCCTATCTGATGTACCAGACATCAATAGGAGCGTTCCACAAGGATCTGCAATTCCGCCAACACTTTTCAATCTACGTGCAACCACTCGCTGAAATGCTTAAACTATCAAAAATTGCGTACTACATGTGTGAGGATGATACTCAACTCTACATCAAGCCCTTCTCTCAAGAGGCTATCCAGAGAAGAAATGGCACCCTGAGGAAAACACATGACTGGCTGGCACACAACCATCAAACTAAATCTGCTGAAAAACAAATTTATTCTCTTCTCCCCACTCCTTAGATCCCAACAACCTCAACTAAGGTCTCATAACCTCAAAGCACTGAACTGCAACCCAACAATCTGCAGAGTCAAAAAATCACTATACATCACATTTGGCTCAAATCTAAACATGCGAGCTGACATACGAGAGGCAACCAGAAGCACTAATCTACATCTACACCTTCTAAGAAAACTAAAACCCTTCATAACACTAGGCGACCTCAAAATAGCGATCAATCTCTAGTGCTCTCAAGCCTTACAAATTGGAATGCCACACTCATAGGTCTACCTAAAGCTAGCCTAGCCCCAATGAAAGTGATAATAAATACAGCCACAAGACTTTTAACAGGCACACATTGTTATGATCGCATTTCCCCATCACTCTGAGCCCTCAACTGGCTCCCAATTGTAGCTCATGAGTGTCCCGGGGCGAAGCCTAAAGGGGTATGGAGAGAGACTATCGGGCAAAGAAGTGTGTCTTCAATTTCCTTTTAAAAACAGCTGGATCCTGAATAGACCGCAAGGCAAGAGGAAGGGCATTCCAGGCCGCAACGGCCTTCACAGAAAGGAGCTGCCCCCTAACCTCTGATACTTGAAGTGAGGGACCTGGTCAAAGCGAAGGGACATGGATCAACGGACTCGCGAAGGAACATAAAAAGAAAACTTTCTCTGCAGATAGAGTCCCCCCCCATGGAGAGCACGATGGGCCAGAACCAATGATTTCTCCATTAGCTCCATGGGGAGCCAATGGAGAAAGTTGGCTTTTTCTCGGCAAATTTACCTTTTGCGACATTAATTGTCGCACAAGTTGTAATTTAAGCAAAGATTTGGGAAAACTGTAAAACTTCGCCAGTTTGTGAAGTTGCACATTTTTTCATTCAAATTGGGGATGGTTGCAAAAAGAAAAATCTTAGTGTATCCATGCCTTAGGCAGGTGCTGGTTAACGTGTAGCTCCATCACAGATAAAGAAGAAGGATTAGGCAGGTGCCAAAGTGTGCAGAAGTTAAATGCCAAAAACGGATATCATTGGTGACATGGTTTGTTGCTGTAGCTCTGGCGCATTTCTTTCAGTGTTTCTGGGAAATGTAGTTTATTAAAATGGATGTTACCTGTAGCTGAATGACACTTGTTCTAAGCATAACCCTCTCTTCTATGTCCTTGTCAAATCTTGGCTTTTAGCTTAACATTAGTTAGCAAAAATCTGTGTATATTAGGTAGGATATTCAAAATACCATTTCATGAAACATCAATAGAATCTCAGCATATCCCCCCGCCTTAACAAGGGTACACGTTCCACCTCTATGACTGCATTCTGTGGTACCAGTGACTGGCTGTATTCAGTATAACTGTTAGAACCGGCTGTCTCTAGTTGGCAGAGGTATGCACTTCTTACAAATAGGGACACTCCTTTTCTAGTCAGGGCAAGGGGATCACACCCTTCGATAACCCCTGCTCACCCCCTCGGTAGCTTGGCAGAGCAGAACAGGCTTATCTCAGAGGCTGTGTGTTAAGCAATTATGACCACATACAGTAATAAAGTGAATACGCTACAAATGGACACGACACAGTAGTATTATAAACATAAGTATTTTTATATAAGGCTTAGCACAAGACCAAAATAACGGCAAAACTGTACACAATCGGAATAAATACGTTCGGGAAGGAAAAAGGATAGTTCAAAGGTAGTTTCTTCTGTAGCACGAAAAAGTCTTTTAGTATCAAGCAAATCTTCTTCTTGGAAACACAGTTCTTAGCAACAGGGTAACTCACACGGGAGCTACACAACGCCGGGGCAAAGATAATCCACAGGTTCGGCGTCGACCGCGAGGAGCGCTACGTCGGGCCTGGAGTCACACGGACCCCCAACAACACAGTACCTTAGGAAAATGAAGCACACGATGATCAGCGGCGTCGAGCAATCCGGCGTTGCGTCTTCGGTGTCGATCTGGCCTCAGCAGGCGTTGTCGATGATGCAGTTGCACAGAGTGAGCAGCGCTCACGGCGTCGAAGGGCACACGGTTGATGCGATCAGCAGCGGGGCAGACACGAGGTCCTCTGGAGTTAGAGCCGTACTCCCACTCACTGGCGTTGCTGCTGGCGTCGGTCGGGCCCAGCGTCCGATCGTCGTGTTTGCTGGTCCTTTCAGAGGTGCTGGATTCACACTTCCAGCAAATAGCACTTTTAGCAGATGAAGTCCTTTAGCCCTGTGACTTCAGCAGGAGACTGGCACTCTTCCAGTCCTTGGAGATTTTCTTAGCAAGCGTGAGAGTACACACACAGTTCCTCTCTCCTGGTTCCTTGGCAAAAATAAAGAAGCACTGCAGGATTCCCCCAACAACAGCACACTGGCAGAAGGGGTAGGCAGTCCTTTAGATCAGCAGGCTTCTTGTCCTTGGTTACAGGGTTCCTTGTCAGAAGTGATCTGATTTCCTAGTTCAGGGGTCCTTCTCTTATACCCCTTTTCGTCTTTGATCCCTTTGTCTATGCCGGGGATTTCCCAACATCCTGGGTCTGTGGTGGGTGGAGCTAGGCAGTAGCACCTGGCCTATTCATTGAGCCGGGCTGAGTCCTCAGACGCCCCGCAGGAGGTGGAGCCAGCATTGATACTGGCAGGAGCAGAGCTATCGCCCTCCTGGCAGGAGGTGGGGCTAGGATCGTCCATGGCAGGCACAGAGCCATCAGTCGCTTAGCGGGAGGTGGAGCCAGCATTGTATCAGGCAAGGCAGGCTATCAACAACTACTCTCCCCCTACTCTCAACGTAAATGTCCCACTCATCCCACACTGACTCATCCAGACCTGTGGAGCCACCCAGCTCCTGTCATACACACGCAAGACCAGCAGAAACCAGATATGGTTAGGCAAGAAAATAGACACTTTCTAAAAGTGCTATTTTCGAACCCAGAGTCCAAAAACCATCCACACCAACGGATGCGTAATTAAACCCCGAGTTCAGGGATACCAAACTCGACATTGCACCATGCTCCCCGAGCCAGCTAGGATTATAGCGTTAACAATCCCGGCGGCCCATTCTATCCAACGGAGAGAAGGCTACCTCGCAATAGTGAAGCACGAAGATGGCGGCACTTCACTATCAGGACATGCCAACTTGGTCAGGCGTGTCCTACCTTACACTTACAATGCACCCTGCCCATGGGCCTACCATAGGGGTGACTAACATGAAGTTAAGGGAAGGTTGGAGGGGCTGGCAAGTAGGGATACCTGCGCAGCCGGCGTGACAGTACAGGACTGCACGTGGGTCTCGCAATGACCGACCCGTAGACATTCTTTTACAAGGCCGCTCCCAGGGCCGGTCCTAGCCATGGGCGGTATGGGCAGCTGCCCAGGGCCTCGCCCTCAGGGGGCCCCGCAGGGCTGCAGGCAGTAAGAGGCAGGGATGAAGGGAACTAGTCCGTCACTGTCTGCGCACGCACCGTATTCAAATACGATTTCATCACCAATGTATTGAAATACGATTTCAATACCAATATTGTAAAACATTGCAGAATAATATTCAGAACAATAATAATAAATAAAACACCTAATGCACACACGATTAAAAGAACAGCTAGCCAATTTGAGTGTATTTGGCTATAGGTTGTGTTTTGTCATTTGCACAGCCCGTCCCAGCAAATTCGGATGCCACGTTGCGTGGAATCTAAGTAAATCTGGCTACAGATAGCAGCCAGCAAGACTAGCGTGTTGTAGCAGTCACTGCCTCATTAGGACTTCGGTTTCTAGCACGTATATTGCACTCCTTTTTGTGGGTCGAAATCAACAAATGCTTACAAATGTGAAGCATAATTTGGATTCCACACGGGCTCCTATTTTCAAATACAGGTGTGGTAATAGCATATCTGCAGTTTGTGATAATGTCAGGTGCAGCGTTTTGCTTGTGCACTTTTTCTGAGTTTTGCACCTCCAAATGGGAGGTGGGGGGAGGGGAAGGTGCTCGTTGCATTAACTTTTATTCATTCTGTGTCTCAAAACCTGAAATGTATGCTGTGTACTAGAAACATTTCACAAACGTTTTACCTACTGCTTTTTTGTGGTAAAACAACATGGGTTGTGGCAATAGTAAAGTGAATAATTCTGAATCAAGTGTGAACTTTCATTTGCTCCCGATTCAGAATTTGTGCAAGAGTCGAAGTGTATGCTGGAAATACCACACTCTAATTTTGACCTGCGTCGAGTCAATAACAAGCGACGTTTGGTAAGCTCAAAAAAGAAATTGGAAAGATTGCAGCTGACTAAGGCTTATTTTAAGGCAAGGGGAGATTAAGTGATCTGCCTAGAATCACAGGATGTTGAGCGGACGCTGGGACTCGAACCTGGTTCCCCAGTTTCAAAGGCGGCATTTCAGGCTATTACACCACATATCCTCACATTCTATGAAAGAGCATTTCTGAAAACCCACAAAGAATTCTGTCAGGCCAAGTGATCTTTCGCTCTCAGGGCATCAAGCAGCCAAAAATACCTCTCTGGATGGCCGTCTGTCAAGTTTAAAGCAGTCTAGGCCTCCACACCGGGCAAGGCTTTGAAATCAGCTAGGCTGCTAAAGCCTGGCCGCTCTCAGTCCCGCCAGGCATGGTGGCTTCGGAGAAGGCCCATGTGATGAGAGACTCTTCAATACAATGGCCTGCCTGCAGAGGCCTAGCGTCAGGAGACCCTCTGGGAGTCTGTTTTACCTCAAGTGCCCCCGCGCGGACTTGGACACCTTGAAAATCTCAGAAGATTAAGTGTCTGACCACACAAGAAAAGGGGTAAAAGAAAGGCAAAATATTCAAAATGTCCGCAATCGTTCAAAAAAAAATGTGCGAGTAGGCTGATAAAAAAAAGGCAGCCAAATTACGGTCTAGACGACATTCAGAGATAAGGGATACTGGGTCCAAGTCACATGGGATTTACACAAATATGTGGCGCTTCAGAGCGCTAAACAGGCAATACCAGTTCAAAAATCCACGTTGTGACTCAAGGAATCATCATAAATTATTGCATTTAAGATGCAGAGAATGGAAGAGGTTTCTCGACAGGTAGAAAAAATAAATAAATGTACAAATGCACATTACTAAATGAGCCAAGTTGCTGAAGTGTGTACATCCACTTCAGTTCTGTCACTCTTCTGTGAACAGGGAAGATTGTGTCCTTGAAAGTGTGTGATCCCCGTCATTTAGACAAATGTGAGGCCAGCCCTTGAAATGATGATTCACTAAACAGACTAAATGAAATGAAATAATATGAAAGTGAGACTTATAGAGCGTACTAATACCCTGAGGTGTCTAGGCGCTGGACTCGGAGCAAACAGGTAACCATCTAAATTGGTAAGCAGTGAAGAAAGGAAGCTACTGATTGAAAATCCAAGTGTTAAGGCTTTTCTGAATGCTAACAGATTTGTTATCCGTTCAGGTGAAAGTGGAAGGGAGTTCCAGAGTCGTGATGTTCTGCCTACAAAGTTTCTTACACCCCAATAAGACTTTTTAAATTCAGGGACTACCAGATTGTGTGCCGCAGCCAAGCGGAGTGATCTTGGCGGGAATTTGGGGGCATGTCCAACTAATCATTCAAGGAGCCGGCAAGTGTTACACTCATGGATATTTGCTCACCTGTTTTCCATTCCCTCTACTTTTTGTCCATGTTACTGATATCCACATTAGTTTGCTTCATTGATGCCAAATAACTAAGATCAAAAGTCCTGCGTAGTCACTTTCTGTGATGTCACTTCTTGCGACGCAATATGCAATTAGAGGGGCCTCACATCTTCCCTTTCGCCCGGGGCCTCAGAAGGCCTAGGACCGGCTCTGGCCGCTCCTGTGGGTGGCACAACACGTGCTGCAAGCCCACGAGCGGCATTTGTATTTACAAGCCCCGGCACTCCTGGTGCACTAGACTAGGGACTGACAGTAAACCAAATAAGCCAAACATGGATACAATAGATACATCATTTTAACATAGGGAGCAGTTGCGCTATGGCACTGATCAGCAGTGACACGGCGCCCAAAGCATATACCAGCAAAACATCGTAAAACAGTAGAGGCAAACAGAAAAAATGGAGGAGAGACTCAAGCCAATGATGTCAGGTCTAACAATAACATTCTAGATTGTATGGTCTAATTAGTAGTTTAATTTTTCAATATCAACAGCAGTTTATTTATTTTACTATTGTTCAGTCAGAACTACTCTATTTGCCCGGGGATTTAGAATGACGATGTTTGTTCCTGCACCAATTTTTCTGTTTTCCTTGCGTTCAGTCCTCACTGGTTTCACGGAAACAGCCGGAAAGATTTTGTTTCAGAAATACATAAGCCTCTGACTACCGTGATGTTGTTACCACCGCTTCACAGGGTTACACATTAATCATTTTCGGAGTGTGACACCAACCAATTCTGAGAGCAAGCAATCCAATATATTACGTATCTATTTCGGGCCTCTTGTCCTATTGGAGAATACTTCATTTGTTCGTATCAAGTAAATTTCAGATGTAGGACTTCATTGCTCCCTCTTTCGTGCTCTGGATGTCATTGTAGAACAGGCTCAGATCCACAGTTATATCTAAGTAACACATTGCTTACTTTGGTTCCTTTTCAACACTGTGCCTGCATCGAGAAGTGTTATTACATTCGAAAATGCTAATGTGCAAGGAGCAGTCCGTTTATTCAGTATTCTTCTCAAACACCTCACTTTTCTTTTGGGTAACACTTGTTAATGTTGTTTTCAAATGATTGCATGTGCGGAACATTTTCTGTGAAGTCCGAGATGGTCTATAACTGCATCCTATTTAATTTTCTTTCTTTTTCGATTCGGACAGGTTATGAAAACTTGTAAGAAGATGGGTATTAAGACAGTTGCCGTGCACAGTGACGTTGATTCGGCTGCTGTAAGTAGGACCACTTATTACATGTACTGCTATTGGGTGGATGCTTAATTATTTTTCTGAGTCAAAGAAAATGTTAGTGCAGCTTTCCACATATTGCAGGATTTTAGGGTGTTTGTGCACTTTATAGGCACTTCCTGTGCATCTTTTAGGGACAGCTATTTGAATGCTACTTCAAAATAATAAATGAACATCTGTTTGAAAATTGAGACGATGGATTAAAAAAAACCACACACACAAACAGTCTATTTCATTGAGTAGACTGTTCGACCTGTGTCTTCCAGTTCGTACGAATTCTAGTTTTACTCTGCCTACAATATTACATATTTGATTTAAGGGTGGTTTGTTATGATCTTAATCGAAGGGTTATAATTGCGGCGTCCACTTACCATAGAATTCTAGTTTACCTATTTGTGGTTTGTAGACTTAATGAAAAGATAATTTCAGCTTCTCGAATAAATATTTTCTGTTGTATAGTTAGAGTTCTAATGGGAGTTCTCGATTTCATCCAACTTGACAACATGACAAACGCATGTTCTTAAAGTCTTGGAATTCCTATCGCCGATATGAACTAGAACATTTTGTGTGGTCCTTTATAAATAACCTCTGTTTGCAGTTTTAGAACACGGTCAAAACGCTTTCATAGTGTATCGACTACCTGGCTGGGGGGGTATTTTTTTTTCTTCCAACCTATCCCTCCTTTAAATTAGCACATCATAAATGTCCTCCTTTATGTTGTCCCATTTTGCATATTCAGAATACCCTTTCAGATGCACATGCAAAACAAATAGCCCTGCTTCTTAACATAATGCTTTTTCGTCCTCCTGTAATGGTTTCTCTTGGCTGCGCTTTACCGAAGTCCTTTGGGGAGATCAAGGGGAAGAGAGTATTTGTGAGTAGGACTTAAAATTTGCATTAGTTATAGCCCTCACCTTCAGTCCACCCCGGGCGCTCTTTTCAAAAGGCTTGAATGGGGTAGGCCTGAAACAATACATTTTCATTAGGAAGCCTCAGCAGTGATTGCCAGCTTTGTGTGTCCAATGTTGATGTTTGAGTTTCCCCGTTTGCTCAGTGGTTCCTTTGCTGATTAAAAGTAACTGAGCGCACTTGAGCTGAACGTCGAGTCTAAAACCCTCAAATGCAGTCACTTGCTTCCCACCAGCTTGCTAAGAGCAGTCGGTGCATGTGGGAAAAGTTAAAATATTCTGTCAGTTGTCTTTGCGACACGTTTTTTTCTCCAGCGCCTTCTGTGCATAGCCACAAATATAGCACCAGCACATATTTTTTGCGAGGGACATGTATACTCTCATTACTAGCGTCAGTCACAAATGGTAGCTTTTTTCCTCTAACGGCTAATTACAACTTTATAGACTGTACCTCACTTTACAGTGTAATTATATATTGTGCGCCGGAGGTTATGTCAGATACTTTCCAACAGAAGCACACTTATTGTGGTTAGTCACAATAAATGAACACATGGGACTGGAATGTATGAAGTCCACACAAAATCAGGCGTTCTTTCTGAATGAGCCGATGAGTCTAGGACAGAAACCAGAACACGCAGCCTTCGGGAGGCACGTGGAAGGACTGCACACAACTCTAGAACAGACCCAGCACACACAGCCTTCAGAAGGCACGTGGAAGAACTGCACACGACTCTAGGACAGACCCAGTTCACACAGCCTTCAGAAGGCACGTGGAAGAACTGCACACGACTCTAGGACAGACCCAGTTCACACAGCCTTCAGAAGGCACGTGGAAGAACTGCACACGACTCTAGGACAGACCCAGTTCACACAGCCTTCAGAAGGCACGTGGAAGAACTGCACACGACTCTAGGACAGACCGAGTTCACACAGCCTTCAGAAGGCGTGTGAAAGGACTGCACACATCGCTATGACAGAAAACAGCACACACAGCCTTCAGAAGACGTGTGGAAGCACTGCACATCACTCTAGGACAGAAACCAGCCCACACAGCTTTTAGAAGGCGTGTGGAAGGACTACACACGACTCTAGGACAGAAACCAGCACACACAGCCTTCGGAAGGCACGTGGAAGAACTGCGCATGACTCTAGGACAGAAACCACCACACACAGCCTTCAGAAGTAGTGTGGAATGACTGCATGCGACTCTAGGACAGAAACCGGCACACACAGCCTTCAGAAGGCACAAGGAAAGGACTGCACTTAACTCTAGGACAGAAACCAGCACACACAGCCTTCAGAAGGCACGTGAAGGACTGCACACGACTCTAGGACAGAAACCAGCACACACAGCCTTCAGAAGGCATGTGGAAGGACTGCACACGACTCTAGGACAGACCCAGAACACACAGCCTTCAGAAGGCGTGTGGAATGACTGCACACAACTCTAGGACAGAAACCAGCACACACAGCCTTCAGAAGGCACGTGGAAGCACTGCACGTGATTCTAGGATAGAAACCAGCACACACAGCCTTCAGAAGTAGTGTGGAATGACTGCATGTGACTCTAGGACAGAAACCAGCACACGCAGCCTTCAGAAGGAGTGTGGAAGGACTGCACACGACTCTAGGACAGAAACCAGCACACACAGCCTTCAGAAGGCATGTGGAAGGACTGCACACTACTCTAGGACGGAAACCAGCACACACACAGTTTCAGAAGGCACGTGGAAGGACTGCACACAACTCTAGGACAGAAACCAGCACACACAGCCTTCAGAAGGCACGTTGAAGAACTGCGCATGACTCTAGGACAGACACCAGCACACGCAGCCTTCAGAAGGCATGTGGAAGGACTGCCCACGACTCTAGAACAGAAACCAGCACACACAGCCTTCAGAAGGCGTGTGGAGGACTGCACACTACTCTAGGGCAGAAACCAGCACACACACACAGCCTTCAGAAGGCGTGTGGAAGAACTGCACATGACCCTAGGACAGAATCCAGCACACACAGCCTTCAAAAGGTGTGTGGAAGGAATGAACACTACTCTAGGACAGAAACCAGCACACACAGCCTTCAGAAGGCGTGCAAAAGGACTGCAGACGACTCTAGGACAGAAACCAGCACACACGGCCTCCAGAAGGCGTGTGGAAGGACTGCACACGACTTTAGGACAGACCCAGCACACACAGCCTTCAGAAGACACGTGGAAGGACTGCACACGACCAGACAGAAACCAGCACTCACAGTCTTCAGAAGGCACGTGGAAGCACTGCACGCGACTTTAGAACAGAAACCAGCACTCACAGCCTTCAGAAGCCACGTGGAAGCACTGCACGCGACTCTAGGATAGAAACCAGCACACACAGCCTTCAGAAGGAGGGTGGAATTGACTGCATGCGACTCTAGGACAGAAACCACACACACTAGGCTAGAAACCAGCACACACAGCCTTCAGAAGGAGTGTGGAATGACTGCATGCGACTCCAGGACAGACCCAGCAGACACAGCCTTCAAAAGGCACGTGGAAGGACTGCACACGACTCTAGGCCAGACCCAGCACACACAGTCTTCAGAAGGCATGTGGAAGGACTGCACACTATTCTAGGACAGAAACCAGCACACTCGCAGTTACAGAAGGCACATGGAAGGACTGCACACGACTCTAGGACAGAAACCAGCACACACACAGCCTTCAGAAGGCGTGTGGAAGGACTGCACATAACCCTAGGACAGAATCCAGCACACACAGCCTTCAGAAGGCATGTGGAAGGACTGCCCACGACTCTAGGACAAAAACCAGCACACACCCAGCCTTCAGAAGGCGTGTGGAAGGACTGCACATAACCCTGGGATAGAATCCAGCACACACAGCCTTCAGAAGGCACGTTGAAGAACTGCGCATGACTCTAGGACAGAAACCAGCACACGCAGCCTTCAGAAGGCACATGGAAGGACTGCCCACGACTCTAGGACAGAAACCAGCACACACACAGCCTTCAGAAGGCGTGTGGAAGAACTGCACACCACCCTAGGACAGAATCCAGCACACACACAGCCTTCAGAAGGCGTGTGGAAGAACTGCACATCACCCTAGGACAGAATCCAGCACACACAGCCTTCAAAAGGTGTGTGGAAGGACTGCACACTACTCTAGGTCAGAAACCAGCACACACAGCCTTCAGTAGGCGTATGTAAGGACTGCAGACGACTCTAGGACAGAAACCAGCACACACAGTCTTCAGAAGGCACGTGGAAGGCCTGCACACGACTCTAGGACAGACCCAGCACACACAGCCTTCAGAAGGGACGTGGGAGTACTGCACATGACCAGGACAGAAACCAGCACCCACAGTCTTCAGAAGGCACGTGGAAGGACTGCACACGACCTGGACAGGAAGCAGCACACAGAGTCTTCATAAGGCACGTGGAAGGACTGCACACGACCAGGACAGAAACCAGCACCCACAGTCTTCAGAAGGCACGTGGAAGGACTGCACACGACCTGGACAGGAACCATCACATACAGTCTTCAGAAGGCATGTGGAAGCACTGCACGCGACTTTAGGACAGAAACCAGCACACAGTCTTCAGAAGGCATATGGAAGGACTGCACACAGCTCTAGGACAGAAACCAGCACACACAGCCTTCAGAAGGCACGTGGGAGGACTGCACACGATTCTAGGACAGAAATCAGCACACACAGCCTTCAGAAGGTGTGTGGAAGCACTGCACACGACTCTAGGACAGAAACAAGCCCACACAGCCTGCAGAAGGCGTGTGGAATGACTGCACACAATTCTAGGGCAGACCCAGCACACATCGCCTTCAGAAGGCATGTGGAAGGACTGCACACAACCAGGACAGAAACCACCAAACACATTCTTCCGAAGGCACGTGGATGGACTGCACACGACCAGGACAGAAACCAGCACACACAGCCTTCAGAAGGCACGCGGAAGCACTGCACGCGACTCTAGGACTGAAACCAGCACACACAGTCTTCAGAAGGCATGTGGAAGGACTGCACACAACCAGGACCTGAACCAGCACACACAGCCTTCAGAAGGCGTGTGGAAGCACTGCACACGACCAGGACAGAAACCAGCACACACAGCCTTCAGAAGGCATGTGAAAGCACTGCACCCTAGGACAGACACCAGCACATACAGCCTTCAGAAGGCGTGTGAAAGGACTGCACACTACTATAGGACAGAAACCAGCACACACAGCCTTCAGAAGGCACGTGGAAGGACTGCCCAGGACCAGGACAAAAACCAGCACACAGCCTTCAGAAGGTGTGTAGAAGGACTGCACACGACTCTAGGACAGAAACCAGCACACAACCTTCAGAATGCATGTGGAAGGACTGCAAACAGGAAAGAAACCAGCACACACACTGCCTTCAAAAGGCTTATGGAAGGACTGGACACAACTCTAGGACAGAAACCAGCACACACACAGCCTTCAGAAGGCGTGTGGAAGGACTGCACATAACCCTAGGACAGAATCCAGCACACACAGATGTCAGAAGGCACGTTGAAGAACTGCGCATGACTCTAGGACAGACACCAGCACACGCAGCCTTCAGAAGGCTTGTGGAAGGACTGCACTCTACTCTAGGACGGAAACCAGCACACACACAGTTTCAGAAGGCACGTGGAAGGACTGCACACGACTCTAGGACAGAAACCAGCACACAAACAGACTTCAGAAGGCGTGTGGAAGGACTGCGCATGGCCCTAGGACAGAAACCAGCACACACAGCCTTCAGAAGGCGTGTAGAAGGACTGCACACGGCTCCATGACAGAAACCAGCACACAACCTTCAGAAGGCATGTGGAAGGACTGCAAACAGGAAAGAAACCAGCACATACAGCCTTCAAAAGGCTTATGGAAGGACTGGACACAACTCTAGGACAGAAGCCAGCACACACAGCCTTCACAAGGCACGTGGAAGGACTGCACACGACTCTAGGACAGAAACCAGCACACACAACCTTCAGAAGGCATGTGAAAGGACTGCACACAACCAGGACAGAAACCAGAACACAGTCTTCAGAAGGCGTGTGGAAGGACTGCACACGACTCTAGGACAGAAACCAGCAAACACAACCTTCAGAAGGTATGTGGAAGGACTTCACGCAACCAGGACCGAAACCAGCACACACAGTCTTCAGAAGGCACGTGGAAGGACTGCACACGACTCTAGGACAGAAACCAGCACACACACAGCCTTCAGAAGGCACGTGGAAGCACTGCACATGACCCTAGGATAGACACCAGCACACACAGTCTGCAGAAGGCATGTGTTAGGACTACATACTAGCATGTCTGAAACGGCAACTGAGTTTTTTGCATACTTGAATAGTTTTTTGTATCGGTATATTAGAACACTTTACAAAAGAGTGTATGAACATGATAGTCGATATGCACAGTAAACTGTGGCCGGGGTAAAGTAAAGATTTCAGGGATAAGATAGCTTGGTAAGGTATGAGTGGGTTAAGATTGGAGGACAGCCCTTGTAGCAACTGTAACCAAAGCAATTATGGAATCGCATAAGTAGCGAAAAGGATGGGTTAGAAATACTATGCATGGTGTTCGGCCACAGCATAGCAGTGATTCATTCGTGTGTGTGTGCGCGTTAGTCTTTTAGATGGTGGTTAGTCGTTTAAACAGTAGCTGAGCCTGTTAAACTCGTCAAGGCTGAAGTCTTAACTTTACCTTTGTAGAAGTGATTTGGGCACTTCCCACATTTGCTCAGTAAAGCAGATATTTACACCTTCCTAGCAACGGCTCTCAAATCATAGTCAACTAGTTTGGACTACCTAAAGATACCCAACCTTCGATGTGGCCTGCCTCCACATTTTAGCAGCATGTATAGCTTGTCTCTGCATGGCTAGCAGCTTTTATAAACAACTCCATATGCCCATCAGTATGTGTGGGAAGTGAGATATGTTCAGTGACTGGGACATGTACTCTTATTCCCTACCTAGCGAATGGTAATACAAGAATCTACATTCCCAGTAATGAGCAGTGGCAGCCTATACTTGCCTGTCAACATGTGAGTTCAGCTTCAACTTGCGAGGCAACATGTCTAGCTAGCATCCTCATGCCCACAACATATCCAGCCTGCATCCTGTAGGCCAGACAGATATCTGGCTAGCTACATGCATGTCCAGTTTAGAGCCTGGAAAAGGTCTCAATGAGCACCATCATGCTGAGCAACAGGTAAAGTTGGTATTAACATTCACAGCAACATATGTATATCTCCCAGTAATTGCTATTCAATTTCTGCATTTTATTTAACACCCATTCTCCTAGTGTGTGTGTCTCTCTCTCTCTCTCTCTCTCTCTCTCTCTCTCTCTCTCTCTCTCTCTCTCTCTCTCTCTCTCTCTCTCTCTCTCTCTCTCTCTCTCTCTCACACACACACACTCCTACTTTCACTGCTTTTCCTTCTCTCCCTTATTCACCGTATTGCTCTGTGTGATACTACCAGCTTCTCTAGATGTCTACCTGTGTCTCTTTATCTGGTGCATTCCCACTTCAAACCTTTCTCTCACGCACACTCACTCCTTTTGTCTGTCTGACTCATACTTACTCTCTGTCTCTGTCTTGCTCTCACTCCGACTTTTCTGCCTTGCTCTAACTCTAACTCTATCCATCTCTTTGTGGCTCCCACTCCCACTCTTTCAACCCAGGGTAGAACTTATTTCAGTTTAAATGTCTCTTACTATGTCTGACTCTCATTCTCTGTCTTGCCGTTTCTCACTCTGTTGCGCTCTCCCCTGTTGTTTTCCTCTATCTCTTGCTGCCTGAAAGTGTCCCTCTCTCGTTCTCAATGTGAGTCTAACATTCCCTTAACCAGTTACTAGTCAGACAACTTTCCTTTTCCCCGTTTTCACTTTTTCAACTCTTCCTCTGCATCCTCACCTCTCCTTCACCTCCTGTACCCCAGTAGGCAGTGCAGTGGAGAGAGTGGCATGCACAGCAGAAGGCCGAACCAGAGAAGGGATTGTGACTCAGGAGAGGAAAACACATCCGGTTTTGCCACAGTAGAGGGCTTGCCACACCAAAAACAGGCTATTAGAGTATCACTGACTTAGAAAAGGACCTCCTAGTATTACAGCATGGTAAGCCATAGTTGCCCAAGGAACACCTCATTCTCCCGAATAAGACTGTGTTATTTCTCCAGACCTTCCCATAACATAGAAGCCATGAATGCCAGTGATCAAAAGTACCACAGTTGACCTGTTTATCCGAAAGAAACACGTTAGTGTAAGATTCCTTACCTTAGAATATCCCCAGGCATCAGACTGGATCCAGAAAATTTTCGTCCGCAGTACCCCTGCGTGTCGGTAGGTGTCGTCTGCGGCTCCTCTTCCGTCGTGATCGCCGGGATGACGTCGCTGGAATACTTAGACGCCGCCCTCTCGAGCTGACGTCAGTTCTTCTTTTTTTCGCGCCTGCAAGCGCAGATCCGGGAAGAGCGTACCCTTAGTCATTTTTTGACTAACTTTTTGGGCAATTTTGTTGCTCTTTTTCGAGTCGACTTCAACTCCTGCTGCCAGTATGGATGCCCGGTTTCGAGCCTTGTGACGCCTGTCACCGACTGATGTCGGTTACCGCCCCCCACCGCTGGTGTCTTTACTGTTTGGGGGCCGACCACGATGACAAGTCGTGCCCTGACTGCCGTGACTTGATGTGGAAAGCTTGAAGGGAGCGGTCCCGCAAGCTCCTCGAGATCCGGCAGTCTGCTCCACACCGCTCAAGGTCCCGGTTGAGGAGGAAGTCGAGGGACCGGTCGCGGAGCCACAGTCCTCACTCGGGTAAGTCGAGGCATGGCAAAAAGAAGTCTAGGAGGCAACATCGCCCTTCTGACTACCCTCGCCGGTCGCACGACTCGGCCGAGGGTTCGGGTGGCACCACCCCCGCGGCTCTGGCGGAGCCGCAGGAGTCTCATCCGGTCCCACACCCTCGGTCTCAATGTGACGCCGGGCGAGATTCGAGACTTCCTTTTGGCCATCAGGACTCGCTTCCCGCCGGCGGCTTCAGCCCCGGCGCCGTAGACGACATTGGTCCCGACACCACAGGCCCCCGTGGGATCCAGGCCTGGATCCGGGTCAACGCCAGTTGACATTGCGACTCCTACGCTAACGCTGACCCCCACGGTGCCGCTCCAGGCGCCGTCCCTGGACAACGCCGTCCCTGACTTCAGCCCCGGTCTGGATCCAGCGTCGGAGCGGCGCCGTCTCCGGCGTCGATGGGTGACTCCTTCACCTATGACCTGGCCTCGTCATTGATGCCTCTTTATTAGGACACGGATGAAGGGGAGGACTGGGAAGGGTCTGAGGACCCTCTGGCACAGCAGTGCCAGTTAATTCAGGACTGGGCAGATGAGCTAGGGGAGGCTAGTGGTCTAGACACTTCGCCTGACACTGGTTTCATCTCTCCTCCTTCCGTGGCTACGCAAGAGGGAGTTACTTATAATGTAGTGCTGCGCAAGGCGGCCACAGCCTTGGGCCTTGAGCTCCATGCAGCGGCCTTGAGGACTAACCTCCTCACTGAGGTGCTTCAACCGCCAGTAAGCTCTTCGGAGCCTCTGCTGCAGTTTATTGAGGCCCTCACTGACCTTCTGATGGGCATTTGGTCCAAGCCCACCACAGTCCCTCCTGTGGATCGGAACGTGGCCGGCGCCACCGCCCAGCTCCAGGCAACCCCTGCTTTCTGTCAACCGACCCCACCCCTGAGAGTCTGGTTATCCAGGCTTCCACGTCCCAAACCTCCTTCGCGACCGCACCACCGGACTGGGAATCCAAAAGGATGGAACAGTTTGGCAAGAAGCTTTTTTCCTCCCTCAATCTGGGGTTGCGGTCCATTAATACCGCATGCCATTTGGACCGTTACACCCACTCTCTGTGGGATATGGTGGCGGACGTGCTGCTCCATTGTCCGGAGGAGGCCAAGACACGGCTCACCCAGACTCTTGCTGAGGGGCGGGATGCAGCACGGTATTCCATTCGATGTGGACTTGACACCACAGACTCGCTGGGCAGAGCGATTGCAACGAGGTGGCCCTATGTCGTCACGACTGGCTGAGGTCCACAAACTTCTCAGGGGATGTCCAGAGCACTCTCATGGACATGCCTTTTGATGCCTGTCCCCTCTTTTGCGACAAGGCAGATAGCGCGCTGGAGCGCTTCAATGACTCCAGGGCTACGGCGAAGTCCTTGGGCCCGTCGGCCCAGCACCAGCAACCTTCTGCCTTTCGCTCCTTTCATGGCCCCGGAAATGGCACCCCAGCACGTTTGTCCAGCCACTGGCTGCAGAACCAGCGTCAACGCGCTAGCAGACCTGCATTCCGCCGTGGCGGAGCAGGGGGACTGAGAGCCGGTAAGTCCACATCCGCTCCCGCAGCATCTGCCTCAAAGCGTTCCTAATGCAAGCTTTCAGGCCCATTCCATTCCAGTGGGAGGCAAAGTTCGCCATCAACTGCTCCACTGGTGTACCATCACTTCGGACAGGTGGGTTCTGCAAATCGTCCGAAGGGGCTACTCCCTCCCCTTCGAGACGGTCCCTCCAGCCATGCCACCGCAGTACCACCGCATGTTGGGTGATCACTTGCAACTTATGCAGGAGGAGGTTAGGCCCTCTTGGTTCAAGGGGGCCATCGAGCGCGTTACAGGACGGGGTTGTTACTCCCACTACTTTCTGGTTCCCAAGAAGGGCAAAGGGGGCCTATGCCTTATATTGGACCTCAGGTGCGTCAATGTCTTCCTCCGGAAGGACAAGTTCAAGATGCTGACGTTCGCTCAGGTTTTGGCTGCCCTAGACCCAGGTGACTGGATGGTAGCGTTGGACTTGCAGGACGCGTATTTCCACATTCCCGTCCTGCCTGCCCACGGGTGATACCTGCGGTTTACGGTAGGCCACGAGCACTTTCAGTTTACCATGCTCCCCTTTAGCACTCATCATTGCTGGTCGGGTGTTCACAAAAGTGATGGCGGTGGTCGCAGCTCATCTGCGCAGATTAGGGGTTCCAGTCTTCCCCTATCTCGATGACTGGTTGTTGAAGGCTGGCTTGCCCCAAACAGTCGTTTCCCACCTCCAGACTACGACCGACCTCCTGTATTCGCTGGGGTTCTCCATCAACGTGCCGAAGTCACATCCGAGTCCCTCCCAGAAGCTCCTATTCATCGGAGCGGTTCTGAACTCTGCACAGTTTCGGGTTTATCTTCCTGAGCAGCGGGTTCAGGATATTCAGGCTCTGATTCCGATCTTTCAGCCTTTATCCTGAGTTTCGGTCAGGACGGCGCTATGGCTGCTGGGTCTGATGGCCTCCTGCATCCTGCTGGTACATCACACCAGGTGGCGGATGTGGGCTCTGCAGTGGGACCTGAAGTTCCAGTGGGCACAACATCACGGCAACCTGTCCGACCACGTCCTGATCTCGGAGGGCACTGCAAGACAGTTGCAGTGGTGGCTCACGGACCACGATTGGGTCAGTGGAAGATCCCTCTCCCTACCCCAACCGGAGCACACAGTGGTGATGGATGTGTCCCTCCTGGGATGGGGGGTCACATGGGAGAGGCGGAGATCAGAGGCCTCTGGTCTCCGGCAGAGTCCCAGCTCCATATCAACCTTCTGGAGCTGCGGGCGATCCGACTTGCACTGAAGGCATTCCGTCCCTCTGTCCGGGAAAGTGTAGTGCAGGTGTTCATGGACAACACCACCGCCATGTGGTACTGTGACAAACAGGGCTGGGTGGGGTCGTGTACCCTTTCTCAGGAGGCTCTGCGCCTCTGGACATGGCGGGAACATCAGGGCATCACCCTGGTGGTTCAACACCTGGCAGGTTCTCTGAACGACAGGGCGAACGAACTCGGCCGTCGGTGCATGATGGATCACGAATGGCGTCTGAACTCTGACGTGGCGCAAGGTCTCTTACAGCAGTGGGGAGAGCCTTGGTTAGATCTATTCACCACCGAAGTGAACGTGCAATGTCATCAGGTCTGCGTGTTGGAATTTTCAAGGCGGCACTCGCTCAGGGACACTTTTCGTCACGAGTTGAGTTGCGGTCTGTTATACGCCTTTCTGCCTATACCACTTCTGCCCAGAGTGCTGAAGAAGATCCGGCGCGACTGGGCCCAAGTCATCCTTGTGGCTCCGGATTGGGCACAAAGGTACTGGTATCCTGAGCTACTCAGTCTGTCAATCGATCCCCGGATTCGACTGCCGCTTCAGGAGGACCTTCTGTCGCAGCAGTAGGGGACGGTCCTCCACCCGAACCTGTCCAGCCTCCACCTACATGCGTGGAGATTGAGCGGCGACAGTTGATGCCATTTGACTTGCTTCCTGAAGTCTGTGATGTCATTCTGGCAGCCAGTCGTCCCTCCACAAAATCGGTATACGCCTGCAGGTGGAACAAATTTGTGGCATGGTGCACAGCAAAGGCTGTGGATCCCCTTCTCGCCCCTCTTTCTGAGGTTCTCCTCTTTCTTCTTTCCCTGACCCAGCAGGGCTCTGCTCTGGGCGCCATCAAGGGATATCTTTCAGCTGTTTCAGCCTTCTTGAGGCTTCCTGATCAGCCGTCTCTATTCAAGTCCCCTGTTGTAAATAGATTCCTGAAAGGCATGACTCACATGTTTCCTCCTGTTCCCTTTGTAATGCCTCAGTGGGACTTGAATTTGGTTTTAACCTATCTGATGTGTGCTCCCTTTGAGCCACTTCATAACTGTCCCTCTTCGACCCATATCTCTAGGACAGCTTGTACTCTGTTCGCCTTAGCCTTCTCTATCCATCTCTCCGGTCAGCTTGCCCTTGTGCCCTCTGTCCTCCTGTGCCCTGCTCCACGCCCATGCCTGTGGTTGGATGAATCTTCTCTGACGCGTTGCTCGTCGGACCCCGTTCGCTGTTGCCGGAGTAATACCGTCTCCTCTGAGCCTCATTCGGCGGAGACTTGTGAGATGATGCACAGACACCCAACCAGCTCCCGCCGCGGGCTAGACGAGGCAGGGCTGGTGCGGAATATTAATGCCCCCTCGCAGCAGGCGGGCACGAAGTGCTGCCGCTCTGGCTTGGGAGCAGAGACTCTCCTCCTTCAGAGAGAAGAAAACCTTAAATGTTCGGGGGTAAACCCATGAAACTGCTCTCAGACTTCATGCCACCTGTTCTCCGCCCACCCAAGCCCACCTTTACCCCATCCAGATTGCAAGTCACCTGCTGTACCCCCGCCCCACTAGTCCACTAGTTACAGTCACCTAATCTAATCACCAACCCCGTTTTTGTACTGCGCGTCAGTGCTTTGTAGCTTAGTTGACGCGCAGTAAATTCTTTACATGCACACCTATAAATAAGCTCCTGGTGGTAAAGGTTGCCAGGGCATCGATATACAGAGGGCTCTGAAAGGGTAACAGGACAAGCGCCTTTGCAGCTGAATACAGTGTCTCCACCCGCAGAGCGGGACTGTCACGGTTCGCCTTGCACATTGTTTCACGTCATCCGGACCGAATTAACCAATCGGCAGGGGTTTGCTGTTATTGATTACTACGTTCCCACTAGGCTGGATGAAGCCATCTCATAGCTTGTACCGTCGGCTAAAATATTTTGCTGGTAACCACTTCACGTGCACCTCATGGACAGCCCTGCTTTCAGTGGGTTTCTCGGTGAACATTAGGGTCACTTAAACCATACAACTCGAACATTCCAGCCCTAAGAAACACGACGTTTCTCCCCGGTAGGCTTTTTAGCCCCTGTTCAGTCTTTGGTCACATATAGCCACCACATGGTCAGCGGGGTGGGGGGGGCGGGAACGGGCACTCACCTAGACTTCCCCCGGCAGCGGTCGGCCGCAGAATGAACAAAATAAACATGGACGCGACAAAAAAATAAACACCGCCCATCGCCGCATGATGATTTCGAAAGGGGCGGAAAGCCTAAAATTTGCAGGAACGCCCCAGAATCTGCTCTCAGGATGACAAGCAGATGTCTGTTCCAATGGCTAGCCTCCATTTATGGAGCTAGCCAATGGAAACAGAGGCGGGGACCAAAGCCACTCTACTCTTCTCATAAGGTTTTCCCTGCAGCTGCGCAGTGCGCAGCTCGCTAGTCAAAACCTAAACAGTTTGAAATATTGGTTTGATGCTGTGTTGAACGGGATGGCCTTATATATTGGCCTCTTTGGCATACGTGGAATGATTTCCTGTGCTTTTACCTCTGTACTGACTGCTAGACTGTTAATAAAATCCGAATAGTATATTAAAAGAGTGATTCTGTTGCTTTCTTCACTTTTTCTTCCATGTGTCTTTGAAGTCTGCATAATCTCAGTTGTCAATTGATGATTGCACTTAACGCGCGTGCAATTTCTCACCAGCGTTTTCACCACCTGAGAAGTCCAAAGATGGACAGTTATACCAAATGACTTCTACAAAAAAAATATTTTGCCGCCTCTCTTTCACTTAAGAACGTACTACAACATTGCGCCGCCAATAGTGTGACCACCTCCTAATTCTTGAAGGTGATTTTTTGTTTATTGTTTGATGACCAGCTTGCCCACTCAAATCACTCGGATGCAGGAGAATGCAGGTTAAAATCTCAAATCCAAAATGTACACTAAAGATTATGAGCAATTAATAAATGTACAATTAAACAGACCTAAATATATGTTTTGTGATATGCAGTGTGTACTCGGAAGTGCTAGATTTTCAGTATATTATTGCTTCATCCATGAACAAGCATTAGTAAAGCCAATAGGGCTCGCCTTGGTGAGGTGCTCACTGAATATTTTTTTATTGTGCCATTAAAAGAAAAAGAAAAAAAAACGTGGCTACGTAAAAGTGACCATCATATGGGTACATTAAAAATGTTACATGTAAAAAACGTTTTTTAAAATAACAAGCTTTTCAATTGTGCCATGCAAGCTGGTATTATTATTATTGCTATAATTATTTGTGGCAGGGACAATAATAAATCACCATCTAACCAAGAACTCAAACTTGAAAGTAGTGACAATGTTACTTAAACAATTTATAACTTAAAAAAAAAGCAGCAAAAAAGATAGCATCTAATTGAGCACACAAATTAAAATAATCTCCTCTGCTACTTTGCCCACTTCACTGCTTTTGACAGATAAGCAGACGGCTCCAGGAAGGGGCGGAAATCTCTGCTATGATGGAGGAAGGGATGGCCACTGGGCTTATAAACCTAAAATGCCCAGGCATCACCCTCTTGTCCCCACCACCTTGAGATAAGATCATGCGGAGAGGCAAAAAAAATCAATCCACTCATGCTCCTATTCTTGAATAACCTAGAGGTAAATTGACGAAATAAATAGAAAAAGCCAGGGCTCGAGTCGGGGTACTTCGCGGGTGGACGGCGTCCCCCCACTTACTTTACCGAGAGCTCCATAACTGGAGCAAATGGAGCCACGCATTCACTCTTTGGCCTCTCTGGAGCGAGATCGGAGCTCATTCAGAATGCTGCTCACGTGCTGGCTTCTTTGATGCAATTGCATCTAAGGGTTGAGCGAAGGGAGGCAATGAGTCTGATGGTGCAAGCCACTTTTCGTGACGTCACTTCCTGTCGTGACGTCAGCGTCCCCCCCACTTCTTTTTTTAGGACTTGTGCCCTGGAAAAAGCTAACATTATGGCGCTCTGGCATCTTACGTTTCTTGATGTCTGTTCTGTCTAAGAGAGGTTGAGGTGGGTAAGGGGTTGGCTGCAGGGTTTACCGACCTGCTGGTGGTCCGGACATTCTAGTCCTATCTCGCTGTTGCTCATGGACACATGGATTCGTAGGGGCGTGGAAGGGTTAGTGGTCGGGTTCAGAAAGAGGTGCATAAAACAGGAATGGTGCCTTGAGAGTTCCCTTGTATTTCATTGTAAGTTAAATTTATGTTATGCAAATTGATTTTTCAATTGTACAAACTACAAAACAGACTTATACTGGCTGTCTAAGCATGCTATGAGGGTTTCTAAATATATATTTGACATGAAGATCTGGTATAAACAATTGTGCAACCTGAGTATGTTTTTATGTGTTCAGCTTGAAAGTAAAGAAAAGTACGGTCTACTATATAGTTCAATGATCTGTGTTCTGCTTATCATAGTTTATTGTACTGTTTTGGAGGGAGGAAGGAAGGAGTGAAATCAACTGTAACACACGGTAGTGCGAACATTATTGTATTGTGTAAAGCGCTCTGATATCCTTCGGGATCAAGTTCGCGCTATATAAAACGTTATAAATAAATAAATAAGACTGCTTTCCTGGTTGCCATCACCTCTGCCAGAAGAGTGAGTGAGCTCTAGGCACTTTCTTCTTAGCCTCCTTTCCTCTCTGTCCATCTGGACAAGGTTGTTCTGAGGACTCGTCCTTCTTCTTTTCTACCCAAGGTGGTTACTGCCTTTCACATCATCCATACCATTACCTTGCCCACCTTCTTTCCGCCTACTCATCCGTCAAAAGAGGGAGAGGCTCCACCGTCTTGACACAAAACGTGCGCTTTCATTTTACCTAAACCGCACACAATAGTTCCGGGTGGACGACCAACTTTTGGTTGGCTACGTGGGCGCTAAGAAGGGATAGGTGGTGCACAAACAGACCATCTCTCTGTGGATCGTTTTGTACATCAAGATCTGTTATTCCTTGGCTAAAAAGGATCCTCCTGAGGGGCTGCACACCTACTCGGGCCACGGTGGTTACTACTGCCTTGGGACAGGGAGTCCCTTTGCAGGACATTTGTCAGGCAGCAACGTGTGCCTCGCTGCACACATTCGCCAAGCATTACTGCCTGGACAGCCAAGTCCGGAGAGACGGCTTCTTTGGCCGTTCAGTTCTCCAGGACTTTCTGGTGTGATTTTGGTTGGCAGACCCACCACCGGTTTGGTATTGCTGGGGTATCTATTCTGAAGTAAGGAGTCTAACACTAATGTGTTTCTTTCAGATGCACAAGTTACTTACCTACTGTAACGATATATCTGTAAGAAACATTAGTGTTGGATTCCTTACCGCCCCACCATTCCTCCCTGTTCTGCGAACCGATATCTATGGTTAAGGACATCCCTTTCAAGGCCCTAGTTTCATGGCACCAGTGTCTGTTTCTTTAATGGCTCTGGGTTCCTGGTGCTGAAAGCTATGTACAGAACTGACGTCCGCGCGCGAGGACGGCATCGAAGTACTCCAGCTACGTCATACTGGCGATCACGACGCCGACGACTGACGCGGTGCCGCAGACGACGCCTACCGACGCGCAGGGGTACTGCTGACGAAAACTTTCCGGATCCAGTCTGACGCCTGGGGATAGTCTAAGGAAAGCCCGAGCTTGGATGCCCCCCAGGGAAACCTACTGAATCAAGACATTTCTGAAAATGGGATACTCGGGGCAGTTCAGGGTGGTGTGACATGCATGGTTTCCTCTGCTTTTTTACCCAGAATGCCCTGCAGATCTCAATCTTTGGCTAAAACCTCACATTTTCCTCACATTGTTTGTGAGGGAAGCTTCTGGAATTCCGTGTATATCCACACAGTTCTTACCTCTTAGCATTCCCACGCTTCTCCTGAGGAAAACAATACCCAACTTGTGTGTTGCAGTGCCTAGCACCCTCGACAGGAACATATGAACCCATGCTAGACTCCTCAAACTTCACAAAAGGGGATCGACACTACAGGTGGAATAGCCTCAGCAGCTTAGGTGTTAAAAGAAAAAGACTGAGCTGGACTTCCCAGTCTCTGCCCCTCACACTACCTTCTTGAGATGCCTTGGGCTGCTGCCCTTGCTGCCGTGAGTGTCAACTGCGATAGGGGTGTACTTGGCTCAGTGTGCGGCTCCATAGTAGGTCTTACCCCAGTAGTAAATGGCTCCAGCCACTGTGGTCAGCCCTCACCCTCCTAATAACCCTTTACTGCCCTGTGGCCCACGAATGGGTATTGGTACACAGCTTACATTCTTCTTAATCGGTGATAAATTAAGGAACAATCAAATATGCCTTAATCTATTTATGTTAAAACTCTCTCACTACCTTAAAACACAAATTAAGGTTACTAAAGCGCACACAGGTGGAAAGTCACAAAGCCTAATCCCAAACCGGAGTCCCCACAGGCAAGGCCAAACTAATCTAGTGCTTTCTAACAGCACCAAGAGGTGCTGTATAAAACATTGCAGCATAATACCGCCTTTCTAGGGCACAAACTTGTTTTGGGCCCAGCTTTTACATGTTTGGGTTTGCCCTTCCCAATTGAATGTATATCCCAAAAACAGTGTAAAATGAAAGCAAATGCCCTGTCTTCTTTACTTCCGGGGCCGACCCTCTGCGATCGTTAGTTCAGTTTCATTCCTTTGCAATGTAATCCCTTTGGCTCTTATAACATTATTTTATTTTTGCATGGGCACCCTCTCTACACCCCCCACTCCTCATGCACAGATACTTTCATAATGTGAAATTCGATGATGATTGCTATTGCCCTCCAGAGACCTTTCTAAAAGAGAAAAAAAGACGAAATGCACAAGTATTTCAATCCTAACAAGTAATGATACTGACATGTTCATATTACATTTTGTAAATGCTGAACAATATCTGCTAAAAGTTTGAGAGATGAAGAGCAGGCTTACACTAATTGGATCTGAACAAAAGAAAGGATTGCATAAAGCAGTGAATGAGAGATAATTTTATTTGGCATTTTTAACACAGCAGGGGATCCTGTAGCCAGAGAATGTAATGATCTGTAAAAGACCAGAAAATCCCATGAGAAAGTAATGTAAATCACTGCAAGTTCACAGAAAAAGAGATGGCCAGTTTCGCATGTCACTAGTGGTTTTATTAATATTGGGCTAAAATATTACAAACCGCACATTTCTTTTTCGAAATGTAATGCATTCTTTGGTCGTAAAATGAAATGTATCTACCTCACACTCTTCCCATGGATGTTTGACATCCCTCAGTATCTGAAATACACAGATTTTCCTAGTTATCATTTTCTGTGCGACTGAGTCTTCTATATACACTCATCAAATGTTATTATGATCTTGAAAAGGTAGCTAATGGTTTGAAGGTCAAGACATTTCCCTCCAGACGTGAAGTGGATTTCTTTGTGTGTTGAGTACTGTGTACTGCGTAGTATTTATGCACGTGTGATACATTTGAAACAAAATGATTTGATTCAACCGTAGCATTTATGACTTTATTTGATGCTATCTCCATAGTTTTCCCTGGTAAGCTTCTCACGGCTTTGTAAGTAATACAAATCAACTTAATGATTAGGTACAATATTTCATTCTTATAAATGGAAGTATTCCCGTTCTAATGCCATGGTAAATACTGTTAATGTGCACGTGTTCAGAGGTAGCAGTACAGAAGTGATTTTTTTTTAAAGCTATAGAATTTGTAATGGCCTTCGGCACATACCATGGATTTTTTTACTTTTTAAAATTTTACAAAAAGGTATTTTTGCTGAGTGTTAGATGTTGTTTGAGTATTATAAAATGCTGGTTTCCTCCCAGATGATGCACCGGTTGATAAAAAAGTATTGTATATTTACTTGTTGAAGGTGGGCTCTGCCCAAGTTGATCACTTTTATAACGGAATGAGCCGGAGTCTCAGAGCAATTTTACACACAAAAGCACACAAGTGAGCACTTTCCACCACTTCTTTCAAGGTTTATGAACGGGGATACAGTAGTCCGATAAATATATACGTCAGTGTCTTTAAAATTAGTGAGTGGAATATGGATACAGTATTTTATAGGTGTATATAATGAATATTTACCAGTGTAGTGCTAATGCTCTAGCATTCACAGGTATGATGGCAGCTTTATTTGCTCAGTGTTGTAGTACTATTGGTCTTGATAGATGGCCAAAAAGAATAGCGGGTTAGGAAATTTGTCAAAAAAGAGTATGGAATGGATGGGTGGTTGGTATCTTAAAAAAAACATTGACAAGGGCCATAGGTCTAACCTTTTGGACTAACTTTTGCCAATATTTTGCAGCATCCCCCCCCCCCCTCCCCCCCCCCCCCCCCCCCAAAAAAAGGTGCAATGACCGTCTGTGCTAATGGCCATATCATTTTGTTGGCACATTCTTTGGAAAATGGAGTGTTCTGTCAGCAGTTCGCTGCAGGGCAAACCCAAAAATATATATTTTTTTAAAAACGACCCTGGGGCTCAACGAAGGAGCTTATAGTAGAAGCAGTGCGGAGGGGGCAATGGGCAAGGGAGCAACAGAGGTGTTTGAGGCTGGGCTCGAGGAGGGGGGAGTCTCAAAAAATGTCAGGGAGAGTGGGGATGGCAATGGAAAGCTTGGAGGGAGGAATGATTAAGCAACAGTGTACGGGGGCAGGGGTTTGCTGGAGGGAAGCAGCACACAAGGGAGAGAGCTTGAAGACACCTGTATTACCATGGAGTACTGATAGAAAAAATTACTTACTAAATGTGAGCAGTGGAAGGATACAAGTAATTCAATCAAAAGGATGGTAAAGAGGTTGTGATACCGAGGAAGGACAAACAAAGGAAAGCGTGACAATCATAAGATGGACAAGGAAAACCATCAAATAAATATGATTGACAACACGAGCAACCAATGGACTGGGTTAAAGCCTACTGTACGTTTTTGGTACAATAAACAATAGGCCTTTAAACATCAGACTGTTAATACCTATCTGGCAGCTGAGACCTAAAAAGTCTCGTATTGTTTGGTGGGGGAGGGGTGGGGTTGAAGGGTATATCTGCTCTCACACAGATTTCAAAGGGCAAAGAGTCCTTACCTGTAAGGCGTAGAGTGAGGATTCCATCACCTGTACTTCAGTCACCCAAGTGTTAGATAATACTGTGTTCTACATCTCAAAATGTAGTGTACGGTAATTAAACAGCAGCGCAAACACAAGTAGATGATCGATGGAGCGCTGAAACGTTTCAGACACTCGCCCCCAGTCACAGATCTGGGTTAAATCCATTATCATTCTTTAGCTTACTTCGCCACCCCAGTTCAGACACCGCTATATGCAAATCAGTCTTGACCCTGTGCCTCATGGGAACAGTCCAGCTCGAACTGCCAAGTTATGTCTTCCCTGGACTGGAAACAAGCATCCTGGGACCAGTTTCGGGCTAACAGCCCTCATCAGCCAGGCTGATGGCAACATTGCACTTCTTGATTGTAAAACATGCTTGGGCTTGTAAGTAAGCTAGTGTAAACTGAAAAATGAGGCAACTGCCATATGACCTGGGGGGCTTTACGGCTCCAAACTGAAGTCTATTTAATAGCTCAAGGACAGTATGCACATCATTGGTTCTATAATATTAGGAAGGCACTCCGCTATGAGATGTAGGGAGGCCTGGCTGCCCCGATCCCATTGAACACAGTACTCATGAAACCACCCACGAGAAATCAATACAGTGGAATTGTACAATGTGGGCATGGTTGAGATAGGTGGACATCGTGGGGGATGAGGTAATGTACTTCCTTATGATTCCTTTAAGAATAATCCTCAACTAGAGGCGACGTTTGAACCGGTAGCTAGAAAGCTACTCGCCAATAGGCAGCTTCACCCTACAGGGTGAGATTTAGAATAAACGTAGTACTATGACAGAAGACAGACATGCCCAAAGCCATTTCTAGCACTGTTTGTGATACGTACAAGACATTCCCAAAACATATATGAACTTCGTGACACTAGTGCTACTGATGACAAAACGGTGGGTGGTGATGTATTGAGGTAGAGATAGACCGCCCAGAAGCAAGGTCTGGTTGAATGATCTGGTATGGTGTAGCACAGTTGGAGACCTATAGTGGGCTGTTTTCACACCAATCACGAGCCAAAGATATTTGGGACCGATTTAAACAATATCTGATGGCTGGCGAACACTTTGAGTACAGCTAGTGATACATCGTCAACACATATGTTATGTTATGTTAGGATATCTTGTAGAGTGCGCAGCGCCCCAGCAAAGTGGCGTCCCGGCGCTAAAAGCAGTAATAACAGCGAACAGCAAGAAACCCAACATGACGAGAAAAGGAAAAAAAGACCAGCGGGCCATAAAGAGCCATAGAGGCAGACGGAAGCGTGTGAACTACAAAACAGCTAAAGAGAAGGGAAAAGATGTGTCTACAGTGCTTTCCGAAATGCCAACTAGTTATCCATACTCCGATAACGTACAGGAAGGCCATTCCAAAGCTTAGCTACCAGTGTGCGAAAGGAACGTCCACCAGCGCGGGCCCTCCTGACCCAGGGACAACTACCAGGTGTTGATCTACTGAGCGGAGATGACGAGTGGGAGTGTAGGCACAAAGCAAGCCCGCTAGGATGCCAGGGGCAGGAGAATTCAGGATCCTAAACTCAAAGCAGAGAGACTTGAACTCCACCCGTCTCGCCACTGGTAGCCAATGTAGCCGACGACTGGCACTTTGGGTGGGGCAGCGTCTCGGCATGCCAAGAAGAGTTCTAACGGCTACATTTTGGAATCTGCAGTCTTGAAATCTCCGTCTTGTTGGTCCCCAGGTAAAGCGAGCTGGCATAGTCCAGTCTCGACAGCACAGATCCCTGGACAATCATCTGTCGGGTGGAAGGGTAAAATAAAAAAATGCAAAGGTTTGAGCCCACGCAGAATACCAAAGCATGTTGCCGCCACCTTCTTAGTTTGGGTTTGAAAACTGAGCGCCAAGTCAACCCAGACACCAAGGGTTTTCACCACCTGTTTGTTGGTTGGTGCAGGGCCCAGGGAGGTAGGCCACAACTGTTCGCTCCATAGCTCAGGGTCTTTCCCGACCAGCAAGACCTCATACTTGCTGGCATTGAGCTGGAGACAGTTAGCAGTCATCCAACCTGCAACATCCGCAAGACCGCTCCAAAACTTAGCTGCTTCATTCAGAAAGTCATTGGAGGGGGCGACTACTAATTGTGTATCATCAGCATATGATACAATAGTCAGCCCTCTCCTCTTAGCTACCACGGTTAAAGGCTGAACATACAGGTTGAAAAGCGTTGGGCGTAATGCAGAGCACTGAAGCACACCCTGTTTGATGGAATACACCCTGGATGTGAAAGGGGGGGCCGACACCTGGAAGGACCTATCTGAACGAAAGGTGGTAAACCAATCCAGGGCAAAGCCCACAATGCCAGCCTCCTTCAACCTCCTTATCAAAAACTACTGAGAGACCGTATCAAATGCGATACTGAGGTCCAGTAGGATCAGTGCCGAAGTACGTCCCTCATCGAGTGCTGCTCTCAGATGTTCAGTCACAGCTAGGAGGGGAGACTCCATGCTAAGGCCCGGGTGGAAACCACACTGGTAGGAGTCCAGTATATTATTCTCCTCTAGATGGCCTGACCAGATGGAATTAACATAGGCTTCGGAGATCTTAGAGGCCCAGGGCAGCAGGGAGATAGGGTGAAAGTTCTCCGGTTTAGCTGGATGGAGGGTGGGCTTCTTTAATAGAGTCATTACCCTAGCCTGCTTCCATGACCTGGGAACCGTAGCCGTAGACCAGGACATGTTAATGACCTGGCCCAGAGGTGTAAGAAGCTCAGGTAGTAGTCTCATAAGATGGTCAGGCTTCATGGGGTCAGCCAGGGAGGCAGAGTTAATCTTCCTGCAAAGTACATGTAGTGCATCCTCAGTGATTGGCGGGAAGGTGGCCAGTATATGGACTGAGGGGTTTGAGCCCCCAAAGTCAGAGCCCGTAGCCACCTGAGGGGAGGTCTTATAGATGATGTCCACCTTATTTATAAAAAAGGTGGCAAGGTCCTCACATTGTTCGACTGACTTAACGGCGAAAACCACAGATGCCCCAGCATTTTTGAGATTTTTAAGAATGGAAAACATCTTCTTAGTGGGATTATGGCTGTTTCTGATCTCATCAGCTAAATGAGCAGCCCATGCCCTCTGAACAGCCCTATGGTTCTTCATGATGGCTGACTGATAGCATCCCTTCAAGATAGGATCAAAGTTGAGCCTCCACGCCCGCTCCATCCACTAACAAGCTTTATGCATATCAGTAAGATTGTTATTGTTCCATGGGTTTGATTTAGTGCTCCGACACTTAAATTGTTTGGCAGGAATCAAGTCATCCAAAGGATGCCTTAGCCAATCGCATAGTGCTTCACTGGCGGCATCTGGATCATCTGGCCAGATAGGCACACTTGACGAGAGGATGGTTGCTAAGATGACCAAAGTTTAATTTGTGCCAGGGGCGGCGGGGCAAGAGTTTGAGGTGACTTGCGAGAGGGCGCAACCCCAGAAAGCATCATAGGGATCAAATAATGGTCAGACCAACATAACGGTATGGGGTTTGAAACAGAGAGGCGTGAAAGATTGGAAAACACTGGATCAAGTAGGTGGCCAGCAGAGTGCGTGGAACCATGGACTAGTTGGAGCAGCTGGCAGGCCGCTAAATCAGCTGAAAAGTTGGCCACTTCTTAGTCATGGGGATTGTCAAGTTGCAGATTTAAATCACAAATGACAGAGAAGTTGGCATACCTCATGACCAGAGAGCCCACTATGTCAACCAGCGCAGCCCTGCATTCTTTCGAAGAGCCTAGGGGACGGTATACCAATATAAAAGACATGGTATAGTTGGAATTAAAGGAGATCCCAAACCGTCCACACTCACATCCCGCTACCGTTTCCTTGACAAGTGTGCCGGTATAGCATGATTTAAAGACCGCATCTAGCCTCTCATCTAAACGTGATGATACTTTAGCCCTGGGGAAGTGCAAAGCCTGGTTCTGCCACTGTGTCTACTGACAGCCATGTCTCCGTCAAAAAGAGAACATCAGGGGATTCGTCATGTAACACGTCATACACATCCAGGTAGTGTTTAACTAGTGCCGTGCAGTTAAGACTAAACAGTTTAATGTCCTGACCAGAGCCAGATGAATGAATAGGGGGGGATGAAATGGTCGCCCATGAATTGAAGCGACTGTTCCTACAACAAAATGGACCCACAGGAAGGTTGCAAGGGGGAAGGCCGCAGGTGTTCCCTGCAATCCTGATGGCTAGAAGTATGTCACAGGACTAGGGGAGCATAATATTTCCAAAATGGCAGCATAACTGGCGTCTGGTTTCGTCCAGGCGCAGACGGGCCAGCCTACGGCGCGCCTTTGGCACGCCCACGGCGGGCATCTGCCATCTTTTCATGCCTAAATACCCGCACAGTGAACAGTTCCGCCCCCTCCACCCCTAGAAATACATTGACGTAGTGAAATATGTTGCCCTTAAGATGGCCTCACATTGGAATATATAGTAAAATAGACTCCTGATAGTGAACATGTACCCTAGTATGATGCCTAGTACTTGTGGTAACCATGTAATTGGAAAGTTTAGTTCTCTTCGATACTAGACGGAGTTGAGTAAAATGAGGGAATGAAAAATGCCTGAATATCTTCCTGTGCCTATCACATTAGATACAGACTGCCTTTCTGAAAGCTTTGACATTTAGGCCCTAGCAATGTTGTCCCTCTGTGTTTCTTTATAATAGATTTAAAATGTGCAGGGTTTTATGGAACCTACTATTCCACCACTTACCCCATTTCCCCCCACTAAATGTGATGTTCTGAGAGTATTTTCTTAATGTATGACTTTTCATTTTTGTTATGCATTTGCCTTAATAGCCTCTTTACCACCTTATTATTAGATTTATACGAATGTCTTCTAAGATGGTGAGAGAGCTTTATCCTATTTGTAAATACTGTTTTCTCTTTCCCACTAAGCCCTGTTTCTTATCTAAGTAAGTGAGGGGACCTCAGCATAACTCCACTCTGCATCTTTAATGTTCTTTTTCTATTTTTGTCTCTTATTTTTTTATGTATTTCAACCATAGAGACTAAAAATGTGCCTCTTAGGATTGCCTTAAAGGCATTTTATAATGGTTAGAGAAATTGTTTGAAGTTGATCAAAAAATACTCCTCTTTTTGTGCTTGTATCTTAAGTAGTGGGTTCCTTAAAAGTGCCACATGGTTTATTTATTATATTGTGGACTTTCATAAAGGGTCAAAAATATTGAAACGTGGTATGAGATTGTTCTAAATCATTGTTGGCTGAACAGATGAATGGGATAAGGGTAAATCACATCATAACATAAATCTATCCGGTGAGGATGATTGATGTACCTGCCCCAGTGGGTTTCATTATCTTTAATGCCGGCCCCCTCCCTCATGTTAAAAAAAAAAAAAGCATATTTTTTCACAATTATGCCATATCATTGGCAACCTTAAACATATTTATCAATTCAAATACTGCAGTTATGTACAGCTATTCCTTTAACATTTTTGGGAGATTGAGGAGACCATAGCATGTGGGCAATCAAGTATTTGACTGCATTTGTAAAAGTATCTACAGTGTAATCCTTAATCAGAAATAGGATAGGAATTCAGGGTTATTCGGACCTTCTCCCGACCACCAAATTTGACACCTGCTCCCAGCCAGTGGATGAGTGACAAAAGAAGTAATTGATGGCCAATTGTAAAGAGGCTCACAGACACTGTTTTTATCTTAAAGCACTGCACTCTTTTCAACATGATGTTCCTCTTGACCAATGGCTGGCACCAGCCTCAGATCAAACCAGGCACCTTCGCCCGGGTGCCCCCAGTATCCAGTTTGAAAACACTTGCTGTACCCCTTTTCTTAAGGATTAATTTCCCTTCAGACAAAATGTCCTCCTATGTGGAATTGCAATAGAAATTTGTGAAATGCTATCCATATTGAGTAATGTGCCTATCATTGGATGGACTCCCATTTTGTGGGCCTTTACAAATTGGGCAGTACCCCATCAGTCCAACACTCCACACCTGCCCCACAGTTCCAGGAGCAATAGTATTTTGCTGTAGAAACCTCCTTAGTTTCTTCACAGCTTTACTTTGGAAAGGGAAGAAAGAGTGTGAGGGTAGGCCATCCTACAGTTCTGTGCATGCTCCGTTAGTCCTTCTTCTTACCACCTCCAGGACAACCGGAGCAGTTCAGACTTTTAGCTTAGGTCAACGTCGCAACACTTTCTTCTCTAAGTCCTCTATTCTTGAGTGATTTCAGTTTATCCCAAACCGTTTGCACCACCCTCGTCTATGATAGCCGTTGGTGTGATCTTCACCTCTGTTCCCCTTTAATAGTTCTAGCATTATCCAGTGAAATGTACAGAAATTGGACCACCACCACTCAATCTCAGAAATTGTTCAGCTGATCGCCTTCCTCATCTTCGAATATGCCCCAGGCATCCAACTAGAGCTAGAAAATCTTGAGTAGTACCTCTGTGTGCCGGTAGGTGAGGTGTATCGGCTCCACATCTGCAACACACACGCTGGAAGTGACCCACAAGGTACCTAAATAAGCACCACTCAGCGCACTAACATCAGATCTTTCCTCCAGAGAGCTACTTCGGTCACTTTTTGACCACTTTTTTCAACTTTTTGTTCACCCTTTTTTTGCTTTGTTCCCAGTGTGCTGGGGGGTCTCCTAGGAAAACCACAGAGTTTAGGCATTGTGAACAATGTCACAGTCAGATGTTTGTCTCTGACCCCCACTTGGTTTGCCTGTGGTTCCTGGGGTTGGACATACGCTGGCACCAGTACAGCTTAACAAGCCTCTTCGAGGTAGAGATGACGACACTCCACGTCAACCCCAGCACCACCTGGATCATACCCCAACCCCAGACTTCCCACCCTTGAGAGATATCCTCATTTTCTGAAGGAGGATGTGATATAGAGGGCTTTGGCCTCTGGGACGACTACTCCTACTAGGAGGAAAACTGGTCTGAGGAGCTAGGCGATGCTAGTGGTCTGGACACCTCTCCAGACACTGGCCTTGTTTCCCCTCCCCAGCAGGCTTCCAACTCCTTTTGTGGGCAGATACGCGAATCCCATAGAGGGGCGGTACCCACACCCAGCGTACTGTGTCCTTAAGGCTGCCGCAGCCTCCAATCCTTTTTAGTGGTTTTCCATGCAGCACACCCATAATGTTGCCAGCAGGATCAGGTACCACCTGTCACAACGGCATTAACCTCTGACAAGTGTGTGCTACAGATTGTTCCGAAGGATTATGTCCTACCCTTCCTGGAGACTCCACAACCTTTCCCACCATCCCCATAAAGTCAAGCTGGGGACTAACTCTTTTTGCTCCGTCGGGAAGTGCAGGCTCTGTTTGCTAAAGGAGCCATTAAGAGGGTGCCAGTATGAGAAGGAGGACACAGTTGTTATTACCTCTACATTCTTGTGCTGAAAAAGGATGGAGGCCTTCATCCTATACTAGATAGTCACCTCCTTAATGCCTTTCTAAGGAAAGAGAAATTCAAGATGCTCATGTTGGCTCAGGTTCTGTCTGCCCTCGACCTCAGAGCCTGCATGGTAGAGTTGGTCCTCCAGGATGTTTATTTCCACATGCCCATCCTGCAGATACACAGGCATTACCTACGGTTCACAGTAGACCAAGAGCCGTACTCCCCTGTGACCTCACCACTGCCCCTTGGGTGTTCACGGAAGTGATGATGGTGGTTGTAGCACACCTGTGGTAGTCAGATGTCCCAATCTTTCCCTACCTTGACGATTGGCTGTTGAAAATGATTTTTCATCAGGCTATCATCTCCTACCTAGTGACTAGAGCAAACCACCTGCCCTCTCTGGGCTTCACTGTGACCGTACAAAAGTCACACTTGACTTCCCCATAGATGCTCCTCTTCATCTGAGCCATCCTGGACACAATACAGTTCCGTGCCTACCCCCGGCTCATAGAGTCTGTGACATTCTGGCTATGATTCCAATGTTTAAACCTTCTTTGAATGCAGTTTTAGGGCAAAAATCTCCAGATCATCCAGAAAAGTCCACTCCACTAGGCAATCTGAAAATCAAGTCCATAATAAGTCTATGCAGACCTCAAACACATAGGGATAGATATCTTTTGATTCTATGCCCCTGTACAATATGTTTTTACAGAGTTCTTGGTAGTTAGATAACTGGCATTGTAATTTAAACTTGTTAGGTGCACATTCTTTGTTAATAACCACATGGAGCTTGGGAATTAGTTTTCCTTAAGAGTGGGAATCCTAAGTGCAGGCAGATGTGTTGCAGTGTTTTCATTGTGAGGAAGCTTGATGTGGCTACCCAATCAACTTGTGGCCGCATTGATGGTTCGATGTCCATGGCAAATCCAAGAATTTTACCTCCTTTAGACACTTTTGTTGGTGGTTCTAGATCGTCAGGCCAGGTGCAGAGAGGGTCATAAGTTTTCCAGTCTACACAGGTGAGCATCTCTGTTTTGGAGTCCTTCAATTTTAGTGGACTGCATATAAATACTGGAGGCCGTCAGAGTTTTGATGTTTTATTGTCCATTGAGCTTTCCAGTTTCAGAAGTATCTGCGTAGTTATTGCAGGTGATGTCAAAATCATTGATCTGATCTGGTAGTGATTTCATGTAGATGTTGAAAAGCATGGGTGAAATGGTTAAGCCTTAAGGAATTCCTACTTAAGTTTTGTATTGTTTAGAAGCGAATGGGGGGGGGGGGGGGGGGGGTGTGAAGTGTGTACAATATTTGTAGAATGTGACCCAGTTCAGTTCAGTTCAATAGACTTTATTCGGCCATAACAATGGCCATAACAACACAAAATTAAAATACATTATACATCATTACGTTTTTCGGATACTTAGATTATAAAAGAGCTTTGCACATTAGATTAAAGCTGATTTAAAACCTAATTAAATATAACATTTGCTCAATTATATAAACTTTTAAAAAAATATATAAAATTATATATTTGACACCCCTAGTGATTAGTGCTCATTAAAACTATTAGCATTCTCATCAGTTAAAATAAGTATCCTTATTAAAGCATACCTCCTCCTCCGTTTTAAAGTGGATAAAATGTAGTTAAGGGCAGAGCAACAAATCGTAGGTGTTTCTAAACCTCTTTAATACATTAATCCTTTATGATGATGTGAAGTAAAGTGCTAAGGCTTTAAAAGTGGTCATAAAAAACATCTTTTCAAGCTGCTTTATAAAGCGCAAAAAACTACGAAGTGTGTTATTGTTTGTGATGAGGAGTTGTTACATAGGCAAACCGTAAAAAATTCAAATCACGAGCCAGGGTAAGGGAAAGCAACCAAAAAATAAATTGTATATAACCTGAGCCTTGTAAGATAAAATCTGTGTTTTGGTTTATCTACCCAGTTAAGGTAATGCTCTGTCCCATGGATTGTTCCAACAGGCAGATATTTATAATGTGACCCACATGAGAGCTGTGCACTCTAATCCGGCTGCCTCAAGTCTTTGGATGAGTGTAAGATGATCCACTGTGTCAGCAGGTGAAAGGTCCAAGAGAAGAAGGTCAACAATCTGTTCTGGTCCACTGTGCTTTTAAGATCATCCCAGATAGAGATTTGTGCAGATTCAGTGGCTTTTCCTGGTGAAAACTTGTTTCGAAGTCAGAAAGTATTTAATTGTTTTTGATGAATTGTGATATCTGGGCGAAAGTGCCCTTTCCAGAACTTTGCCCTGGAATGGTCTGTTCGCTTTAGGCCTGTAGTTGTCGCGTCAGTTGTCCAGTTTAGCTTTATTTTGAAACAGGCGTATGTATGCTTTTTCTTTAGGTGTTATGGGAAAACGTCGGTCATTAAGGAGTTGTTGACAAGTGCTCTTACTGGGATGGCCACTGAAGTTGATTGTCGGATATTTTTGAAGATTTGAGGTGGACAGGGGTCAGAGGGGCAGCAGGATGACTTGCTTGATTTGACAAGATCCAGAAATTCAGTTGGTGATAGTTCATTGAAGGAGCGTACTTGCTATGTTTTCCTTTGGCCTTTTACGGTATAGCCATTAGAACCTGTCTAGTAACTTGACTGTCATGGAGATGGCCAAAAATGCCTCCCTTCAGTCTGTGGAAAGAGTGTGTTTGTTCTACAAAGAGAAGAATATAAGCCATCTCCTTCTCCCTGGTTGACACTTTAATTCTTTTCATAAGCGTGCAGCCATATTCATGTTGATAATATCAGACATTAGTCCTCCCAACCCACGCCCAACTCCTTGAAAAGACTGTTTAGGTTCAAGTCTGATGCCATTTAAACAAACGAATGCACATGTCTCACTATTTGACGGATCTAAGTGCTGTGAAATTATCAATCCATTATACAATGGATTTATAGGATGCATGGGGTCTTATTACTTCCCATGACCCAGGGTTTGTTCACCCCTTGGGCCACCTGCGAAACAAAGGGCTTCTTTTGCTGTGGTAATCAGATGTGTTGCTGAGGTCCTGGACCTACAGCCGCCTTTTGCCAAAGTTAAGACAAACGTCCTTACTAACGTTTTCCAATCTGAGCCTGCTTCCTCTGAACCCTTACTCCTGTTCATACCCTAGATGACTCTCTTATGGGCTCTTGGTCCAAGTCCTATCAGCCAACAAGTAGGTGGTGACCCGCCACAGAGCGGCGTCCCTGGTTTTCTTACGCAGCATAATACTCCACAGAGTTAGGTGGTTCAGGCTGCCTCCAGCAAGGTGAAACCAAATGAATTACCCACAAACCCCCCTCCCACACCCCAGACAGGGATACGAAAAAAGATAGTGACATTGGGGAAACAAATGTTCTGTTCGGCCAGTATAGCCTTGAAGTCGGTCAAGAATGTCCAGGCCGTTACACGTACGCCTTATAGAACATGGCCAGCAACAATATCTTGACTGCAGTCCCAAAGGCATTCAGGGCCTACTTGCTGCAAACCATTCAAGATGGTCAGTATGCAGCCAAATATGAATAGTAGTCTGAATACTACTGATTGCTTGGGGCAAGCAGCCAGCACTAGTGTGGTGCTTCGTCTCCATACGTAAATGCGATCCACATATTTTCCCAGAGATGTGCAGGCATCCCTTCTAGATATACCTTTTGATGGATTAGGCCTGTTTGGCAAAAAAGCTGATTCTGCACTAAAGTGTTTTAAGGATTTTAGGGCTACGGCGTGATGTTTCCACCACTGCCAGACAGTCATCTCTTCCGACCCTTCCTCCTGACATTGTTTGGATTCTCAAAGAACGAGCCAAATTCACACATCACTACTACAAAGAAGCTTCCTTTTACATGAGCTGTTTTGGACATAGTGTAGTTCAGTGCCTTTCCTCTGTAGCAATGTGTTCTGGACATTCAGGCTGTGATTCCAATGGTTCAGCATCTGTCCTTGATCTCGGTGAGAGCAGAAATGAGGTTTCATGGCTTGTTAGCCTCATGCATCCTGTTTTTTCACTTTTCCAGGTGGCATTTTCAACATCTAAATGAAGTCATTACATACACGTATCAATCAATGTCACCTCATATGCTATAATTATACAGATGGCACACAAATACTACTGGGTCAAAAAAGAAGTTGTTTTTGCATATTTTGCCCTAAGTGCGCTGGGGATGCCCAGACGTGGGTCCCAGGCACTCCACATCACTGGAGTCAAGCTAGCCGGGCTGATGAGAGGTGTTACCTCGAAACCGGTCCGGTCCTCGGATGCTTGATTCCGTTCTGGGAAGGACATGGCTTTTGTAGTTCGGACTGGACTGTTCCCATGGGGCACAGGGTCAGAGCTGATTTGCATATCGCCATTGTCTAACCCAGGGTGGTGTGGAGTGCAAAAAAACGATGGATTTGGGCCCAGATCTTTGGACTGGGGTGAGTGTGTGACATTGATCCACATTCGGTCCATCACCTGTTGTTTTTGCATATTTCGCCCTAAGTGCGCTGGGGATGCCCAGACGTGGGTCCCAGGCACTCCACACCACTGGAGTCAAGCTAGCCGGGCTGATGAGAGGTGTTACCTCGAAACCGGTCCGGTCCACGGATGCTTGATTCCGTTCTGGGAAGGACATGGCTTTTGTAGTTCGGACTGGACTGTTCCCATGGGGCACAGGGTCAGAGCTGATTTGCATATCGCCATTGTCTAACCCAGGGTGGTGTGGAGTTCAAAAAAACGATGGATTTGGGCCCAGATCTTTGGACTGGGGTGAGTGTGTGACCTTGATCCACATTCGGTCCATCACCTGTTGTTTTTGCATATTTCGCCCTAAGTGCGCTGGGGATGCCCAGACGTGGGTCCCAGGCACTCCACACCACTGGAGTCAAGCTAGCCGGGCTGATGAGAGGTGTTACCTCGAAACCGGTCCGGTCCTCGGATGCTTGATTCCGTTCTGGGAAGGACATGGCTTTTGTAGTTCGGACTGGACTGTTCCCATGGGGCACAGGGTCAGAGCTGATTTGCATATCGCCATTGTCTAACCCAGGGTGGTGTGGAGTGCAAAAAAACGATGGATTTGGGCCCAGATCTTTGGACTGGGGTGAGTGTGTGACATTGATCCACATTCGGTCCATCACCTGTTGTTTTTGTATATTTCGCCCTAAGTGCGCTGGGGATGCCCAGACGTGGGTCCCAGGCACTCCACACCACTGGAGTCAAGCTAGCCGGGCTGATGAGAGGTGTTACCTCGAAACCGGTCCGGTCCTCGGATGCTTGATTCCGTTCTGGGAAGGACATGGCTTTTGTAGTTCGGACTGGACTGTTCCCATGGGGCACAGGGTCAGAGCTGATTTGCATATCGCCATTGTCTAACCCAGGGTGGTGTGGAGTGCAAAAAAACGATGGATTTGGGCCCAGATCTTTGGACTGGGGTGAGTGTGTGACATTGATCCACATTCGGTCCATCACCTGTTGTTTTTGCATATTTTGCCCTAAGTGCGCTGGGGATGCCCAGACGTGGGTCCCAGGCACTCCACACCACTGGAGTCAAGCTAGCCGGGCTGATGAGAGGTGTTACCTCGAAACCGGTCCGGTCCTCGGATGCTTGATTCCGTTCTGGGAAGGACATGGCTTTTGTAGTTCGGACTGGACTGTTCCCATGGGGCACAGGGTCAGAGCTGATTTGCATATCACCATTGTCTAACCCAGGGTGGTGTGGAGTGCAAAAAAACAATGGATTTGGGCCCAGATCTTTGGACTGGGGTGAGTGTGTGACATTGATCCACATTCGGTCCATCACCTGTTGTTTTTGCATATTTCGCCCTAAGTGCGCTGGGGATGCCCAGACGTGGGTCCCAGGCACTCCACACCACTGGAGTCAAGCTAGCCGGGCTGATGAGAGGTGTTACCTCGAAACCGGTCCGGTCCTCGGATGCTTGATTCCGTTCTGGGAAGGACATGGCTTTTGTAGTTCGGACTGGACTGTTCCCATGGGGCACAGGGTCAGAGCTGATTTGCATATCGCCATTGTCTAACCCAGGGTGGTGTGGAGTGCATAAAAACGATGGATTTGGGCCCAGATCTTTGGACTGGGGTGAGTGTGTGACATTGATCCACATTCGGTCCATCACCTGTTGTTTTTGCATAATTATACAGATGGCACACAAATACTACTGGGTCAAAAAAGAAGAGTAACCCTTTTGATTCCAAGGGAACAGGGTAAGTATACAAGTAAAACAAAAAGGTTCCCTTGGTAATACCCGAATTGGATTTTATCTAAAAGACAATCTATTACTATTTACCTGCTTGCTTCAATTAATTGCTCATATGAACTCACATCCACCATTCACCATCATTTTCTGAACCCCACATTCAAGTACAACCACAAAGGCACTTACAATCTATACATTAATCAAAATTAATGTTTTGAATAATGTATAGATTGTAAGTGCCTTTGTGGTTCTACTTGAATGTGGGGTTCAGAAAATGATGGTGAATGGTGGATGTGAGGGAACCTTTTTGTTTTACATAAATACTACTTCAATTGAAATGCCTCAAAGAAATTGGAAACTCGCCAATTTTCAGTAGTCTCAGAGCCGAGGATCAATGGATGATATGGAGCCATCTCAAACTGAATGCTTCCAAAACAGAAATACTCATGTGTGGCAATTAGAAAAATTATGACTCACTTGCCTCATGGCATTATGATCTGGGAACACCGCCTAAAGTATCAAAGGAAGTAAGAAACCTCAGAATTACCATGGACTCCAAGCTATCAATGAATGCCCAAGTGGAAAACTAGCAAGAACAAGCTACATTACTATAAAAACTCTGCGATGCATCTTCCTCCACCTGGGATTTCCACACAATGTCCAGGCTACCATCTCTCTTGTTCTGGCCACACTCGATTACGCCAATAGTCTCTACCACAGATCACCTTTAACAACTGTGAAAAGACTAAAACAAATTCAGAACTCTGCTTCCAGACTCCTCTTACATATAAAGCCACAAGCCCCCATCTCCCCTGCCTTGAAAGCCCTACATTGTTTACTGGTTGCCAAAAGATCCACATTCAAGCTGCTTTGTATCACCCACAAAGCGATACATGGAACAGGACCACTCTTCGTCAGGAATAAAATCATCTAATACATTCAACATAGGAACCTCCGCTCATTTGCATTTATTTACATTTATTTTCTAAAGAAGAGTGGAAAAAGGTCAGAAAATGAAAGTCATTAAAGAGGTTATCAAATTTTGCAAGGAGGAGTGGCCGAGGGTGAAAACAATCGAGTGAATACAATTTTTCTGGAAGTTCAGAGATTTGTTCAGTCAATGAAATGTGTCCTATACGGAAGGGACTGTTGTTCTTCCAAGAAGTATTTGTGAGTGTGTTCTGGAATTAGATCACAAAGGATTTCTAGGAGAGACTCCAACAAACAAAACAATCATTTGCAATGCAATAGTTCTTGCATTTACGCGAGTTTGACCTATTGGCATTGTAAATGACAATGGCTTTTATTTATGTTTCAAAAACCAAAACATAAATAAAAGGCGATGTCATTTACAATAAAAATAGCTCAAACTCTTGCAAATGCGAGACCTATTGCATTGCAAATGCTTGTTATTACATGTTAGGACCTTACGTACTGCCAAACCTTCATAGGTCCTATCATGGCTACATCCTTCCTCCAACTTTAATTGCTAGTCTTCCCCATCGCAGGTGCACATGAACGTTCCATGTACCATCACATTCTCAAGGAAGCCATACTCCAATTCGTGGTATGCATAGATATCACGTCATTACATCATCTCCTTTCCTTGCACACATGACAGCAGTCACACCAAATGACTACTCCCTCCCATTGCTCTCAAAGAAAACAGAGAAACAATGCAAGAAGCTCCCAGATCTCCTCTGTTTCACCAAGGGCTCCTTACTTGTATGTGCATCCTCTCGCAAACCTGTACAGCCCACATCACCTGAAAACCAGCCATACCAGTTGTCCAAACAAACCATGACAACCTCCAGTATGTGCAGAGAGATACTATGGACAAGAAACCTAAACTTAAATTCACTCCCTCCTCACTTTCGTCCTACAACGTCTGTTGGAGAGAGACAAGTAGAAAGTAAACATTAAAAAAAAAAAATGTCTTCAAGAATTGGCATTTGATTGCAGCATATGTGTGCTTTAGACCAAATCATGGCGATCAAGAATTGTTTCTTCTTAAACGTTTTCTATCGACCAAATTAGCGAAAAACATCTTACCCACATCGTATACTGTGCCTGGCACTTGAGGGGTCATTAGGATGACGGGCGGACTTGAAAGGGACCGCCCGCCATAAGGGCGGGGGTCCCATAGCTAGCATTAGGATACGCCCGCCATAGTGGTGGGCACATCCTGTATTCCTACCATTGTGGCGGGCGGTGCACTCAGCACCACCCGCCACAATGGCAGGAAGGCATGCTGTGCACTTCCATGCACAGCAAAGCAAGGCACTGCGCGATGCCTGCCATGCTGTGCATGGAACTGCATCGGGCCCCCAAAGCAGACTCCGCATGCCCCGCCACGGATAGGCATCTGAAAAAGCCCATTGTAATATGGCTGGCGGTGTCTGATAGACACCGCCACCATATAAACCCTTTCCGTCCGCCGCGGACCCCCAGCGATACTAATATGGCGGGGGTAATTCCGGCTAGGATGGCGGGCGGATCGCCCCGCCATCCTAATGGGGGCCTTGGTTTTCGATGATCTCCCAAGTGAGGTGGTGTGTATTTTACTCGTGTCATTTTTAATTTCATTAGCACATAAACTTGTATTTTATTTGTCATAGCTACGTTTGGCATCTTCAGAATATTGTGATTTGTCAGAGAATGCAAGTCTAAATCCTAATGCAATATCACAATAATTGTGTTGCCTTGCAATAGTTGTAGGGCGCATCAATAATTTTAATATTTTTTGAATCTTTAATATTATTAGGGTGAGGGATGAATGGTTGGCCAAGCACTTTCTTAAATGCTTTTTGGAGTTTTTATGAAGACCAACAAGCACGGTCTTTCATATTTAACATCGGGTTTGTGAATATAATCGCACTTGCAATAACATACTCTTGAGACATGCGTCCTATTTTACCATGTTTAATGATTAAATGCTTGATTTCTATACTAATGCTTAACGATTTTTGAAAGCATTCCAAAGTTCAAGAATCTAGGTCTCTAGCTAAATCCGTGCAACATTTTTTACGAAAAGTATCACACTGCTAGAGTTGTAAACCACATGCTATGTGGTATGTTAAGCAAATCTTTATTAATTGATCTAATTAGAAGTAGCCAGGGATATAAATGTAGACACTAAATAGAGTTGACAGTTGGGCTGAGTTGATTTAATGTAAACCTTGTTCATGCCAAATTTAAAATAACTAGTACATTTGTTGTTCTTTAATTGCCTCCTGTTGAAAATGTTTCTGTCTCCCTGACTCCCATATGAGACAGTCTTCTATTTTTGAGGGGACAGGGACATGGCCCAGTGCAAAGAGGCGCATTCACCATTTATGCCCTAAGAGGTAAATTTTCCAAAATGGATCATTTCAAAAGAAAAGGAAGCACCTATTTCGTCAAAGTTCATGATGGAATTTGTTATTTTAGCAATCAGGATTGTAATTAAAAATATGAGTTGAAGTTTACTGCTTTGTCTTTCATATCAATATTTTATGATTTGATTTGTTATTAATCAAATTAAATCTTATAATTGTATAAATAGAAACCAATAAATGCTTTGTGACTATGTTGCTTCCTCGGGGCTGTCGAGACGGTTACCATTCCAAAAGGGGTAACCACCTCACTCAAGGCCATTATGGACACGGTCTCGGTGCTTTTCAACTACAAATCATTGATTTCAGGTTTGCTAGTCTAATTAGTTCAGTTGAAGCAGAAAAAGATGATAGCAGCCAGAATGAATTATGCTATCAAACAAACGTGCAGGACTGGAAAGTGTTAGTAATGACTAGGATAGAGGTGGTCACCCTAATTCCAAAGGATATGTATAAGAACACATTCCATTACTTGTCCACAAATTCATCTAGTGCGGTGTATCAAACATTGTGCTTGGAAAAGCGCTTCAGACCAATTTTCGATTGTACACCTCTCAGAGAATTTTAACAGACCATTCTGAAATTAACTAAAACCGCAGTACATGTGTGTCTTCTAATTTATCATATACCTGATCCGATCAATCTATGCAACCACTATTATTCAATCCATACTGTGTCCCATAGCTTGACAATGACAGGGCTAGAGATACATTGCTAGATCAGGCTATTTTACGTGTGTGTAGAGGTTTGAAGCTCTGTGTTGTGCACATTGTTTGATATACGGCACTAAATGCATTTTGATGCCAGCTATTGAAATGTTTTCTTGTGCATATCCTTTGAGATATCATTTAGTGTTAGTTTGTCTCAACAGCCCTAAAGAAGGGACATTTAGTTGTGAAACTAGTGTTGGCTATTTCATTAAATATTCATATTCACTAATAAATAAAAAGTAAAAAAATGGATATAAAGGACATAAAGTGTTAAACCTCAAAGCATATGTTTAATTACAAATTTCATTCTAAAAACTCAGTTCCATCATGAGTTTTGTGAAAATAAATGCGTTTTATTTTTTTAAATTCTTAATTCAGACTATGTTGTGTGCGTCTTTACTCTGGATGCTTATTAGATGTCAATATAATGGCAGGATTGGTAAATATGTGCAGTATCTTTATTATGTATTTAATTTCCTAAAACTCGTTTTTGAGGAATAGTTTAGTTTGTGTTTCTGCATAGTATAGATGATAGTAAAAGCAAGCAGCATCAACAACACTTCCTGGACAGCTGTTCACCCATCCGGGGAGCAGTACGGTGCCAAGTATACCCTCCTTTGCTCACGCTGGGAGATAGATAAAAAAACTGGAGCTGCTGGGTATTTTTGGCCTAGTTTTGAGCCCCCAAAATTGGAGCACTTCCAACTTAAGCATCTAGGTTTTTAAGACTTTGTGGTACAAGCCGTATCGAAGGTGAGACAATCAATAACAGGTTGCTTTCCATCAAGGTGTTCCAAGTGGCTTCATATAGACAAGGAAGGCAAAGCATGAGTTGTCTGTAATATCACTTGGAACCTCAAAGTGCTAAAATCTACATAAATGGCAACTATCCATCTACAGATTAGTCTTGTGTATACCCACCAATCCCCTCCCTACGACCGTATCAGCAGCACATGGTTACAACAGTAGTTGTATAGCCATGTACCGACGAGCTTAAATTCACTCTACCCCGTCTGGTATCCTGCTACCTAGATGACCTAACATCAATGCTCCCCAATCAAAAATAATAATTCTTGTTGAGTGACCACTATTCACCACCACATTCAGAAAAGCATTTCCTCCCCAGCCCAATTAAAAATAACCGGCTATCCTGACACCCCTCCTTTACCACGCTGAGGGGAACCTTCCCCTACCTTTGCCAATCTAAAAAAAAATAATAAATAGCTGGTATTTTGTCATCTTTCATCAACGACAGTACAGTGCTTTCACTGCCATCAGTACAGAAAAGAAGTACCTGATGTCATGCCTCCATCCCACACCCAATGAATTTGTTCCTCTCCCTATCCTAATCCCTGCCCTCTCTGCTCTCAATCTTAAAAGGAGCTGACACCACTCTGACAGCGCTCTGTGAAAGCCAGTAGAAACTGGAGATTTACCAAAATCCGAGTGGAAATAATGCCAGAAGTTGCGTTACTCACCACAGACCTATCTGACACGTCGCCATAATCTCTAGAAACTTCATAACATCTTCCACCTCGCGTCCTGGCATTCTGATCAGGCACTCTGGCAAAACATTAGTAACACCTGGGATAATCGCTACCTCAAAATCATACTTCTAAGAGGAGATACTGCCACTTGGTTCTTCTTGGCATGGCTTTGGCACAAACTTGCATTGGAAAAAAAAATCCACTAATGGTCTATAGTCCATGTGTAATATGGAACGAAAAGTCCACTAATGCTCTATAGTCAATGAGCGCAATCAAGTACTATACGTGTAGGTTCTGAAATAACATACTGCCCACAAACAAACAAGTGCCTCCTTTTTGGTCATGGAATACTTCATTTGTGCATATCTTAATGGCCGGGGAGCATATGCCACAATTTCAAACTCCTCCTTTCTTAGCTGGAGCAAGACAGCCCCTACTTTACTAGCATCTGTAACTATTACAGCTGTACATAAGATATCAAAAGCCACCAAAGCTGACGCAGCTGCAATTTTTTTCTAGAGTTTCCTAAACGTACACTCCACATCATCAGTACAGGCCTATGCAATGTTTTTCTTGGTGTCTCATCAAAACAGTTGTTTCCAAAACTAAACCAAGGTACAACCAAATTCATCTTTATTTCAAGGACTATGGGATTTGACAATTACTGACAATCTTTGATGAAGGTTCAATATGTCCTTTGGTAATCCTAAAACCAACTATTCTACACTGTCTCTGACATACATTTGTCCTTTTGTGTAGTTAAACCATATTTTTCCAAAGTTGTTAGCATTCAAAACACGTTGTCATGTTCTTTAAGAGAGCTTGAATGTACCATAATTACATCTTGGAAATATGAAAAGTTGGGCATTCCTCTGAATAAGTGGTGCATTGCCCAAAGAAAAAACTGCTGAAGCAGAAATCAAACCAAATAGCATGTAAATATATGAATGCACTTTCAGGAGTGATCAAAGATGTTGGTGCCTTCAGTTCTGAAGACAGATTGAGGTTCATAAACACCTTGGTGCCCGTAAGCGTAGCTAACATTTTGGATCTATTGGGCAGCAAGTGACAATCCACCCAAATACTGTCATTCATCTGTCACAGGTCAATGCATATTCTTTAAAAAAAACTTTTTTATTTTTATTAAAGAAGAAAAACAAATCATTAGCATCGAATAGTAATACAATACAGTGCAAGGCTTATGATCAATCTAATCTTGCTCACAAACCAACATCGTCCGCAACGTCCAACTTCTACAAATATATTTATGACCACCCATCGTCAAGTTAACCGTCTTTTTGGTGTGGAGGGGATGGTTTCACTGGTGCACACAGTATCCCTCTTTTTTTTTTTCCAGACCCCCCCCAGATCTTTATCCGTTTTTGCGGGCACCCTCTCGCCTCATATTACCCTCTCCATCTAGGTAAATGCATATTCTTGTTTCCAGTCGCCTTGTGGACTACTAATACAGGAGACCAAAATTCAAAATATTCAGTTTCCACAGTAATACTCTCACTAACTAAACGTTATAGTTATTTGCTCAGATACTCTTTCACTGACAAAGGCATGTTTTGGATTTTGTTGGCTGTATGTACATCAGATTTTCTTTTCATTATATGAAGGATATACCCCTTCATTAACCCTAAGGAATTTGAGAAAACCTTGGGAAGCAGCTATTGCTACTCACCAGTTTCATACACATTACACTCTTTCATCACTATGATATCCTCATAGGCAAGCACTTGGTTAGGATGATTCGGACCTAACCCCATCAAAAAATATCTTCGCTGGTGCCAATCTAAAAGACACAACGTTTCTCTTGCAACATACAACTTGTCAGGTATTTTCATGCCTTTAAATTTTAATGTAGTGTTGATTTACCCGACAGCCTCTTTTAGCTTGTCCCCATATCCTGTTAATCTGAAATCAGGAGATTTAATTTTGACGTTATCAAATGTATATAAAACGTCATCTTCGATTAGTGTATGCTAGGCACCGAAATCAAACAATACCTTAATAGTACAACAAGTAATAGAATATCGCATTACAGGCCATCCTTGTTTAAACAATCAATCTGGCAGCTCTCCAACACAAACTCTTTAGGTGCATTTACAACATATACTTGATTACCTTGAGGTTGAGGCTTAGATAGTATTCATCCCAACATTCGCACCTCTACTCTTTTACACCAAAATTATCTGTAATTATATTTGAGGCACACTTTTCAGACAAGTTGTGCTCAAAGCTAAATGATCATCAAGCCTCAACGAAAAAACAGACAAATGTATCCTGATGTTTACACGACATAGCACTGGCTACTGTATTAATTTCTGTTTGTGCATTCACACTGTGCACATACACTGGTGAATCATGCAATAATTGCTTCAGCACTTGCAATATTGTTTCAAAATGTTTCACATTCTCAAATTCCTTGTGTAAGGCAAGTCTTCCAGTTAGCATATATAGTTATGTATGTTTTCTAATGTTTTACACTGTGTGGTGCAAATTATACCCTAAAATGTACATGAGAAGATATTGAAGTATAACCTTTTCTGTTAGTCCAGACTGGAAATAATAGAACATTACAGAATGTTACCTTTGTTGCACCTTTCTTTGATATGTACAAGTAATTCAGAAATGCAAGTTCAAGTTCAAAAGGTAAGTTTATTTAGATCATAATCTTTAAACCAATACATAGCACTTTGTTGAGTTAAAATATTTCCCATCAACAACAATTCATACAAAATTTGTAGTTAAAATCTCATTGCTTTAAAAAGACAAGTGTAAATGGTCTTCCCCAAGACATATGACATTTAAAACTGGGTACACATATGATTGATTCCTCCAATTAATTTTTATCCTAAAAAATAATAAGACCGATTATCTCTAGACACGATTCCATTTAAAACATTAAAATCTATTTCTGACTTATTATAAAACTCTGTACAACCTATATAAATTTCCCAAGTGCAATTGCGATGTCAATGCTTGGAAGTTCTGTAATTAGCTCAAGTGCTTGCCTCCTACTTCTTATATCATATTTTATAAATATTGGACGCAGCCAAAGTTTACGCTGATCTAAGATATTTATACAATCCAACAAAAAGTGCACAGTATCCCCTTTTGTACCTAACCTGCATTTACAATACCCATTATGGTCCAACATTTTGGTTTTTAATTCTTTATTTGTTATCCAAGGGTTTATCCCAATGCGTAACCTTAGGATGTCTTGTCTAAACCACGGGTTTGGCAATAGATCCAAGTATGGGAACCAGGTTTCCTTTGCCCATGCATTCATCTTAAATTCCACCGATATTTTCTTACCAAGATATTCCCTATCCTTGCTTTTAGTAGCAGCTTGTCCATTAATTTTTAGCTCATATTTTGAGCACTCTATTATTAGGGAATAACGGGATATATCCACTTTTATAGTTTCGCAGGCCTGTATCATTCTCTTCCTACACATTTTTGCCCATTTCAAATTACTTTGTTGTATTTCTTTCCGACACCATTGTGCAACTTTTTGATCATTTTCAAGGCGTTTCCAAAATCTAATTACTGCACTTTGAGCTTGAACCCCCCCAAGCTGTTGTCCCTAGCTCTGTTCTTATAGCTTGCACCATTGCTGATGGGGGCAGGGATAAGAGGTTTTTCAAGCATTTTCCTTCCTCTAGGTCCCAGACTCCCTTACCGCTCAAATAAAGGATTTCTGCTCCATAGAGTACTTGTGGTGGGATCATTGCATTGAAAGCTTTTAATAGTGGTCGATGAGACTTATCCCCATAGTCCCGGTTGAACAAATTTAGACCAGCAATTGAAGTTTGTGCCTTCGCTTTTTGAGCTTCTAGGTGTGTTTGCCAATTTAATCTTTTTATCAAACCACACACCTAGGTATCGGTATTCGTTTACAGATTCTAATTTAAGATCTCCTCCTAAAAACCAATTCAATTTAATCATTTTTTCCCAAAGCACAAGATTTTCGTCTTGTCTAGATTAACCTTTAAAAATAACTTTTTACAATATTCATTAGGAGTTCAATTTCGGGGGCGTGGCCAAGACGGCGAACATGGCGGACGTAGTCTAGTATAGCTCCGTCCCGCCGCTCCATCACCTGATTATTTATCCTGCCTTCCCCCCTTGCCAGCGCCCATCCCGCGACAGGGAAGAGTGGCGGAAGGTGTCCGGCGGGTGTGGCAAGACTTTCGGCCGCTCCAGTGACTCGGCGCGGGGTGCAATCGGCCCCGGAGGCAGAGCAGCCTGTACAGCGAGGTGAAGCCGGGACCTCGATTTCGAGGGCGCCCGGGGTGGGTGCCATCGGACGGCGGACGGTGGAGCAGAGCTGCGCGGCGGCCCGACCCCTCCCGAGGTGTGGTGGCTGCAGGTTGCCTGCTGTCGATACCCTGTGTTGGAGGGTGTGCTACGCCGGGGAGGCCCGCTTGCTGCCGGGCGGCTGTTGCTGGCACGACATCGGCCAGCTGCCCGGAGGTTGGGGCGAAGACCCTGAAGGAGGCCGGACGCCCAGCGGAGGGACCTCTGCGGTGGGGGTGTGCTGGGGCGCGCGGTGGCGGCCCAGAGGAGCTACTGAGTAACGGGAGACCTGTGGAGACCCAGCGGTCAGATCGGACCGCGCTGGCCCTTGATGTCAAAGTGCGTGCGCTGACCTTGAGGCGGGTGGAGTTCCTTGGCGCCCGTTCTGTGCGGCCTGACACACTAGCGGTCGAAACAGGCGGTGGGCAGCGGCTCCACGCATAGGCCTCACCTGGCGGAGAGTCGAGCCCCTGAGGTGGCCACCTTGCAAGACACGAGGCTGAGCGGCGACGGCCTAGGGGGACTTGGCGAACCGGTGGTGGCCTGCGCTGTCCCGCCCACGGAACCCTTGCTATACTTCTCTGGATCCAGCCGGTCTGAGGGTATCCTAGTGAGTCCGGCGGAGAGGCGCCACGGACAGATTCTGAGACCGTGAAAGGCGGCTGTGGCCCGGACCCCCTGCTGCCTATTGTTGGGGCCCGTGGAGGGGCTGCGGGAGTGACCAGATAACTACCCTCTCTATCGTCCACCATGACCAGAGGCTGGAGTGGTGGTGGGACCTCGAAACAAGGAACGATTGACAAATTCACGGCCCGAGTGGAAACTCCGGAGCTTCGGGAGGACAGCTGACCGCTGGGCCGGACAACGCCGCTCTCCTGGCGGCAATCACCCAGTCCCGAGATACATTGGACGCAAAAATTGGGGCAGTTGGCGCTGATGTAACCCTGCTGCGACAAGATCTGCGCAACGCAGTGGCCCGTATCACGGAAGCAGAAACCCAGATTACTGGAGTGGAGGGCGAAATTGCGGCCTTGAAGTAAAGAGTGGCCAATATGGAGGGCATACAAAAGGGCCTAGCTCTCCGAGCTGAGGATGCCGAAGGACGAGCTCGACGCAACAACCTGCGCTTTGTCGGCTTTCCGGAGGACTGTGAGAAGGGAAACATGGAGGCCTTTCTTACTGAATGGTTGGAGGGCTGGATCCTGCCGGAGTCCCTCTCCCGCTGCTTCATCATTGAGCGGGCTCATAGGGCTCTTGCTCAGAAGCCACCAGTTGGTGAACGTCCGCGGCCGGTGATAGCCAAGCTGCTCAACTATCACGATCGGGACACGATCCTGAAGCAGGCCTGGCTGAAAGAGCCCCTCCTGTGGAATAATCAGCGGAGCATGATCTTCCCAGACTACACACGGTTGGTGCAGCAACAAAGGCAGTCCTTTGCGGCTGCGAAGGCCCGCCTGCGGGGCCTCAAGATCCAATATGCTCTGCTTTATCCGGCTCGGCTACGAGTGATCTTTCAATCCCGTACTCTCTTCTTTAATTCCCCTGAAGAAGTCTTTACTTGGACGGATGAAACTGTGCATGTCCGACCTCACATGCCGCCAGCTAGGGACTCGGACTCATCCTCTTCGGCGGCACCGCCGCGGACGCCCCGGCGCTTGCGCAGCAGAAGCAACTGGCGATCACGCTCCACGAAACGCTCCCCAGCCAAGAAGGGAACTGCAGAAGAGACTAAGCCCCCAGACTCTCCGATGGTGGATCCGTGAGGAGTGAAGTGGCGAGGGGTGCCTGTTTGACTTGTCGATTATGGTACAGGCTGCGCAGCGGCGATTGCAGGCCTGAATGGAGACGGTCTACGCTTATGGTGACACTAACACTGGCAAATACTTGTGGATTTACAGTCGCGGGATGCAGGTTGGGTGGGGGGGTGGACTATAAGGCGGTAACCCCACATTTTAGAGGAGTTTTGTTGGGGGGTGGGGGGGTTGAGAGGGAACAAAGTTGGAAGTTCATGAGGATCCATTGGAATAGTGGATCTCTGGCCTCCTGTTGGGGGCCAGAGTTGACCTATACCGCGACAGATACTTCAACGTTTTTGAGGTATGGGGTGGGGGGTAGTGGGGCTGTTGTTGGTGAGACTTGGGAGGGGGTGGGGGTTGGGGAGCTTATTGAGGGTTGGCAGAGGAGGGGTATGGGGTGGCGGTGGGGTTGAATTGCACAGTGTTCTTTCATGTACTATTGAGGCGAAGTGTGTGTGTGTGTGTGGTCTCGTATGCTCAGACTGTTCATTTTTCTGCCCGTAGATGGCGGTTGATACCTCTGAATCAGGCCTGCAGAGGGCTTCACTGCATGTTGTGAGCTGGAATGTGCGGGGGATGTTAGACAGAATTAAGAGAGGGGCGGTCCTCAGGCAGGGGATGAGAGATGGGGCGGATATATTATTGCTGCAAGAGACTCACCTCATGGGTACTTAGACCCTTAGCCTGCAGCGATATGGCTTTCAGCAGGTGTACCATGCCGGATTTGCGAGGGGATCTCGAGGAGTGGCCGTCTTGGTGCACCGTAGGGTGTCCTACGTTCATGAAACTCAATGGCTCGATACACAGGACAGATATGCGTACATTCAGGGTAAGATAGGCACTGAATCAGTAATCTTTGGGAGTGTGTATGCCCTGCCTCCTCTGCAAGGAGCCCTTATCGAAAAACTGTTCAGTGTGTGGGCCGAGATGCCTTATGTTATGGCAGTGGTTGGTGGTGACTGGAACGATGTGATGGATGTGCGGATGGATAGACACAGGCTAAGAGGCGAGTTGCCCCCGGACACACCCACTAAACTAAACTGCATGGTGAGAGGAATGGGATGGGTGGACGTGTGGCACCACCAACACGCCCAAAGTCGTGAATACACCTATGTCTCAGCAGTACATAAGTCCTTTTCTAGGATCGACTGCCTATTTGTTCCTCACGCCTGTGTCGGGAGGGTAGGTTCCACATCTGTATTGCCCCGAGGTCTGTCGGACCACTCCCCGGTAGCGATGGACCTACTCCTAGATAAGCGAAGACAGCAGTTCCGATGGCGTCTCTCCACTTGGCATTTGCAGCAGGAACCCTATCAAACACACATGAGGGAGGCTATTGCACACTACTGGAATGCAAATGATAACCCCAACACAGATGCCACGACTCTCTGGGAAGCCCTGAAGCCTACACTTCGAGGGGTAGACATTGCTTGGTGTGCGGCTGCCCGTAGGGCGCGCGGGGAGGATATTCTGCAAGCTGCTGACCGGGTTCGTGCCCAGGAGGCACGCTGCCATGGGGGTGGGAGTGAGGAGGAATTGGGTCAACTGCTGCTGTTGCAGCAATCGTACGCCTCCCTGCAGTTAGATGAAGCCAGGCAGTTGTGGCTGGCGACTCAAAGTAGGATCTACCAATGGGGCGATAAATCCAGCTCAATACTATATAGACTCTGCCAGAGCACCTTCCATCCACAGTCCCCGCCGTGCCTTCGGGATGAGGAGGGTACACCCATGACCTCCCCAGCGGCCCTGGCGACCAGATTTGCACGGTATTACGTGGCCCAATATGCCCCCTGGGAACACCTTCAAGCGGAGGAAGTAGACAAATTTCTCGCTGACCTCCCGCCACGAGCAATTTCGAATGAAGGACGCGCTCGATTTGACCTCCCGTTGTCGGCGGAGGAGCTGGGAACAGCCCTCGGTGAATTGAACGCGGGCAAGGCCCCTGGACCCAATGGGTTCCCCAGTGAATTTTTCGAGAAATTCCATCTCCAGTTGGGTACACACTACGGTAGAGCTCTGGAGGCGGCCAGGGAGAGTGGCCGGCTCCAGAGGGATTGGCAGCATGCGGAGATAGTGGTTTTTTGCAAGCCCGGTAGGCCCCCTGACCTACCCAAGTCCTACAGACCTATATCGCTAATAAACACCGAATCGAAAATCTTAGCGAAGGCGCTGGCCAATCGTCTTCTCCCATACATAACCGACCTTGTCCACCCCGATCAGGCCGGCTTCATGCCCCATAGAGCAACGCGGCATAACATCAGGAGCGCCCAGGTGCTGGTGGAGGCGGCCCGAGCAGCGGGGATTCCTGCGGCGCTCTTGCTGGTTGACATAGATAAAGCCTTTGATTCAGTGAGCTGGGTCTACCTTCGCTCACTTCTGTCTCACCTAAACCTCGGGCCCCGCTTTCTATCGTATCTGCATCTACTGTATACAGACCTGACTGCGTCCGTGAGGGTGGCTGGAGCGGTATCCGACCCCTTCCCTATAGGCCGAGGCACCAGGCAGGGATGCCCTCTGTCGCCCTACTTATTTGCCCTAGCCATGGAGCCGTTGGCAGCATGGGTGAGAATTGACGCTCCGATGCGGGGTGTCGAGTGGCAGGCGGGACCCTCCGATAGAATCGCACTTTATGCGGACGACGTCCTATTCTTCCTTACAGACCTGAACAAATCGGGGCCGCGGGTCCTGGACATAATGCGGATATTTGGTGAGGTGTCGGGCCTCCATCTAAACCAACGTAAAACTGTGCTGTGGGTGTTGGGAGAGCGCGGTGGCCTGGGGCCCTGGGCGGGGACGCTGCAGGAAGCGACGGGAGGCCTTCAATACCTGGGTGTGTTTCTGACTGATTTGAGTGGCTTCTCCTGGTCGCGCAATGTTGTGCCAGTGTGGGAACGTGTACGCTCAGACATGTCCACCTGGTCCCGCATGCCTCTCAATGTGTATGGCCGCTCAGTCATATTCAAGATGGTGGCCCTCCTGCGCCTGTTGTACCAGCTACAAAATCACCCATATCCCATTTCCCCGCAGTGGTTCAGACAGGTCAACTCAGCACTTAGTCAGTTTCTTTGGTCCGGGGGAGTGGCGAGAGTGGCGCTACGCACATGTTTCCTTTCCACATTCTGTGGCGGCCTGGCGACGTCAGATATCCTGTCCTATTACCAGGCCTCCCATCTTCTGATCTTGAACGAGTGGTGGTATGGGGACCGAGGCGACCCGGCCTATGCCCTGGAGAGGCACCTGATGGACCCGGACACGCTACATACAATACTCTACTCAGCACCTAGGAGAAGGGGCCTCCCAGTAGTCACCCAGATAGTGTATCGTATATGGCGCGACGCCGTCCGACGTATGGGGTGGTGGAACAAACTTACAAGGGAGACTCCTCTCTGACGAAATGGGCTATTACCGTATTGGCGTCCCTGCCGGGGTTTCGGGCAGGGACGCGATTGGAATATCGGCCCTGGGACACATTGTCAGGGGCACGACCCTCAGGTCGTTCCCTGAACTACGCGAGGAATATGATATACCCCAGACCCAGTTTTTTAGGTACTTACAGCTTAGACACGCCATTACACCCACCCTGAGGAGCCTGGACTCCTTACCGGAATTCAGCCCACTGGAGGCCAAAGTGTTCATGGGAGAGTTGGAAAGTAAAAAGATATCCACTATCTATCAAACACTGGTGACACATTGCTCGACTTCCCTGGATGGCCTACGGGATAAATGGGAGAGGGATGTTGGTCCCTTTGAGGAGGAAGACTGGAGGGAAGCGCTTGAAGCCCCGAGAGGAGCTGCCATTGCGGTACGTCTACGATTCATTCAATTCAAGTACCTCCACAGGGCCTACTACACAAGGGAACGGTTGTGGAAAGCAGGCCTGATTGGGTTCCCAGATTGCTTGAGATGCGGCAGGGAAGTAGGCACCTTTCTCCATACTGTATGGTCGTGTGCTGGGCTGCAGAGGTTTTGGTCTGGAGTGTGGGACTGCCTGTCTGAGGTTCTGGGCTGGGAGCTCCCCCGCTCACCACAGCTGGGTCTTCCCCATGTTATGGAACAGGTTGGGGGGAATATTTATAAATGACATCTGCTATTGTTGGGCCTTATTGTGGCCAAGAGAGACGTTGCCCGTGCCTGGAAGGACCCTAGGGCCCCTCTGGTGAGGGTGTGGAAAAGGGGATTGGACTTCTACATGGGACTGGAACGCCCGATCTTCGCAGCTAGGGGCTGCCCCCGGAAACATTATAAAATTTGGAAGCGATGGGTGGATTATCGTGGACTGTGGCTGGAACCGCCGACACCCGATCGGCCTGTGGAGGGACACTTGGATGCTGGGCCCGGGCCATAAGATATACACACTGTACGCTTCTTACTGTCTCTGTATTTGGAATTTGTTTTGACGCTGTGAAAGGGGTGGGGGGGGTTCTGGGTTGGGGGAGTGGGAGGGTGGAGGGAGGGAGGAAATATAAATTTTTTGGTCATGTTATGTTCCCTAGCGCGTACCCCACCGACTCCATGTACCAGCTTAAAGTGCATGTAACTTCCCTCCTGTGTCAGCTATGAAGACGCAAATACATTTGCGTCCAACGTTAACTCGTCCTCTTTCAGATCCACCCTGAATGGATTATATAGTCCGTTCCTAAGTATGCTATGCCACCGTCTTTTTGTAGTGTACTTTACATGTTTTCCTGCTCTGGCAGAGTAGGCCCTGAATTTCTGCCATCGAGCCTCTTTTCTGGCTTTTTGACTCTGACAGCCTCTGCCCAGGCTACCTCTGTACCCGTGAACTCTGACTTACTTCTAGCGCGGCCCCTCGCGCTCAGCTCAGCCTGCTTTCTGCCAAGACTGACTATAACCTTCGAGTTATCTGTTCCGCTCCTCGAGAATACATTCCTGCCTACTAGCTTCAGTAAACATCCTCTCCAGCTGCAGAGCCAAAGGGCCGACCTGTCCCAATGCAAGTAATTCATAGCCTCTGTTACCATGCTTCCATGGAAGGCCCCGTGCCCCCACGCTTCTCATGCAGACACTTAGGCGCTTATACACGCATCTACAGTTAGCATAGAATAGCTTCTGCCCTAGAGACCTTTCCGTCCAGATAATATGGTTCCTAAACATCAGATATCAGATATGATAGAAGTACAAGTTGATCTGACATGCCAGACTTCTGTCTCTTTCCGTCAGTGTAAATGTCAAGTCCCCTGCACCCCTCCAATCACACGTCATGCAGCTGCGCGCGCATCCAAGTTTCCGATTTCTGCTGACATTGCAACAATTCTGTTAGTGCCACCCCTTTGTGACACCTATTTGTGACGTTTCTAGCACCCACCTCCAGTTCACGCCTAGTTCACGCCTCTTGATTACGTACTAGTACCACGTGTATACTGTTATCTTGTCTTCTCTCAGCTGTTACGCCTCTTGCACTGTTGCTTATGATATGAATTAAGTATATAAGCTATGTATTGTTAATAAAATGTAGCGCGCTCTATCCCTTCTGACACCCCTGTGGTGGTCAGAATCCGATATCCTGGTCATGACCATTCCTTTTTAAGGAATAAAACCCCTAAGAACTCTAACACCACGGACTCTGTTTTTTTCTTTCCGATCTGAGTTATTATTGATTAAGTACTTACCTGCATAGAAATTAAGAGAGTAAATTAATTATTTACGTCATTTGGTTGCATTTTTTTTTCTTGAACTGTTGATTGAATTGCTTTACTGTGATTGCTACTCTAATGCTCACAGCTCCTCCGATTCCCGGGGTGCTGTGCTTGTTATGCAATTTATCAATGCCAAAATAAAATTCTGTTCTGAAAAAAAAAAAAGAGTTCAATTTCCTTTGAAGGCCGATTTCTGTTTGATCCACTATTACGAGATCGTCTGCGTATAACAGGCACGGCACCTTGTTTCCATTCATTCTAGGGCTGGCACTACCCTTCACTTCAAGGCATTCTGGTAATTCTGATAAAAATATAGAGAATAGCTGGGGGGCCAGTACGCAGCCTTGTCTCAAACCGTTTTCAGTTGGAATTTTTGGCATCCGTGACCCCTCAGTATCCCTAATCACTTGAGCCCAATTATCCCGGTGCAATTCTTTTAATACCGTCAGCAGGTCTCTTGGGATATTTTTCTTTGTTAATATTTCCCAGAGACAGGTCCTATCCACAGAGTCGAATGCGGCTCGGAAGTTCACGAAGCAGCAACAGAGCTTTCCATTCTGCTCCGTCGACTTCCTTGCCATTGCCCATAGGGAGAAGCAGTAATCTATCGTTGAATGTCCTTTTCTGAACCCTCCCTGTTCAATAGGTATTATTGAGTTCTTCTCAACCCATTCATTTAGTCTGTTTAAGACTAGTTTTGAGAAGACCTTTTCCCCTATATCCAGGAGGTTTATCAATCTATAGTTTTGCGGTTCCCCAGGGCTACCCTTTTTGTGGATAGGTCTAATTATTGCGCCCTTCCAGTTTAATGGGACTTTTCCCTCTGTTAAGATTAGTTGAAAAAGATGGGAAAAGAACTTTGCCCACCATTTTATTTGGGACTTGAGAATTATTGCTGGAAGATTATCCGGCCCTGCAGCCCTGGTTAGATTCAGCTTCTTGATTATATCTTCAACTTGGTCTTCTGTAAAGTCTAATTTGAATTCATCTGAGATTTCCTGCCAACTTGGGGGTACTCTAGCTCCTGAAACTATTCTAGCTTCGTACAGTTCCCTTATATATTTATCCCAGGCTGCCTCACTTACGACGCAAATCTTATCTCCAGCTGCGGGAGACGATTCTGAATTTATTAATTTCCAAAATTGTTTCAAGTTCTTATCTTCAATTGATTCTAGCAGCTTTCCCCAGCATTTCTCTTTAAACTCCCTTTTTGCGTCGAGGACCATCTTTTTAAACTCTACTTTCAGAGAGCTAATATGTTTTTTCCTCTCTTGGTTGAATTCTTTCTTTTGTTTTCTTGCTTCTGCCCTTATCTCCCTTTTTTTATTTTGGCAGTCCATTGAAAACCATTTCAGACGGCTGACACGATTTATTGTACCTTTTCTTTTATCCTTTTTTAGTTCTATCCTAAGGCATTGGACTAATTGGGCTATTTTCTCCTCGTACCATTCTAAATTTAGCCTCTCATGATTTACTAGCTCCGTCTTTTGTTGGAAAGATTTTAACTTTTCCAAATACTCTTCAGTTAATCTGGTTGTTGCCCGTTTTGGGTAGTCCATTTCTTGGTGAATCACCTTTTTCCTTGGTTCCATCCTTCCCCCTTTTAACCTCACGGAGAGCAGATTATGATCACTACCCTCACTGTGAAGTACCTTGAATTCCTGTACTAAGGGGAAGTTCCAAGCTGGCATAAAGGCATAGTCAATCAGAGAGTTTTGTAATCCCTTTTTAAAAGTCTTCTTTGCTGGGCAGTCTGTTTTAAACCTGCCGTTTAAGCAAAAAAGACCCTTTTCCCCCAAGTAATTGACCAATTCCCAATCCAGCTTCGAGGGATAACATGTTGGAAAACTAGCATAGCTTATTCCATAGGTGTCCAATAATTCTGTATACCAGCGATCGGCCTTCATTGGATGTAACTTATGATTAAAATCCCCTAAAATTAGCAATATGTCCGAGGTATACATTTCGGAAATATCATCTATATCCTGTTTGAAGTTTCCCATCTCAATTGCATAGTCACCCACATTGTCCCACTGCATATATACATTTATGACAATTAACTTTTCACATGTCTTATCCAGGGAGAGATGGTTTATCCTGCAAGCCAATAACCATTTACACTTTACTTTTAACAATGTCACATTTCTTAATATTTTCGTCGAGATAAGTGTCATTATTCCCCTGAGGGGCGGCCAAATCTTTGCAATTCAGAAATGGCAGCCAGTGATCTGTCAATGCCGATGTAAATGTTGTACTGATACGGTGTGAGGTAACAAGTCTCTAGACCCGCACTACAGCCGCTGATGTCGGCATCGGGCAATGCGAGAATCGCTTCCTAAAACCTGCACGTCCTTTGGGTGGCAACATAGAAGAGAAAATTGGGTTCCCATCCATTCAGCAGGTGTTCCATGGTGATGGGAGATGTTAAAGTGGGCACAATGCTGTGTATTTGGAGTGCAGCAGGGATACCAGGTGTTCCTGTTCATTGGTAAGCTTGCTTGAAGCCAATCTAAAGTAATCCTTAAAGCAGAAACTTGCCAAAATACTAGTTTAATAAGCATGGGGAAATACGTTCACTGCACTGGGGGGAACGGCCAGAAACTGGCACCTAGGAAATGTAAGCACCACCACATTCTAAGAATGTGCTGATACAGTTTAGACCACCACACACTATCCACTTTTACCACCTGCATAGGTCTGTGGAGACCTAGCGAAGCTGCCAGCCAGCACAGGCTTGGGACAAGTGTTTAACTGCTCCGATATCAGAGCAATGAATTGCTAGGTTTCTCAACCTTTCTATATGCTAATGGATTCTCATCCAAGTAACTTACAAGGGACCTGTATCTTGAAATCCTCGAATTCAACAACTAAAAGGGAGCAGTCTGTGTCTTGTTTTCTTCTTGCATCCTTTGGTGTCTATTGAGACGTCTCTTTTGAGAGCAACGTCTTTTATCAGAGTCAAGTGTGTTCTGTTCTTAATCCCCTCAAAAAGCCGGGACAGAGTCAGTCTGCACTTTGGCCTAGACTGTGCCTCGACTGTACCACTGATTCAATCAAGTAAACTGCTGTACCTCTGCCCTAACTCTCTCAACCCTGCCTTATCTTCGCCTTGACTGTGCCTCAATGGTGTAACCGCTCTGCAGCTCAGCTGAACTGCGCTGATGCGCACTGCCAGCGCCGTATTACTGTACTATTCTTACTGTTATTCTGATTATCACCACCATCGCTGCCTGCCCCCTCTCTATCCAGCCGGTCTTATTTTTATGCAGTGGTCTTATGCTGTGCTATTCTGTGTCACGTTAAATTCTGCGCTCCTGAAACCCCTGCGGTTCCAGTTTTAGGGCGGAGAGTAACACAGGGGCTGCCAAAGGGGCATAGAGAGCGCACAGAAAAGTGCACAGAAAGCACTAAGAAAGCACTGAGTCATTGACCTCAAGAAAATAGCTGGCTTACCTCAACGTATCTGTTATTGCTGCCGAGAATATCATTGCACTACAGAGCATTAAATAGTCACTGGATAAGTCATCTCTGACTCTCAGCTCTTTGGTTCCAGCGATACCCGTGGAGAAGTTTGACCAGCAGTTGCTTATTTCTATATTAAGATGGCAGCGAAAGTGAGGGGTAAACAGGCAAAGTCTGATATAGCAAAGGAGTTCTTGGAAACTGGCCTGTCCCCAACGGTACATGTAATTGTGTCTAAGGGTACAAGGAAAGGAAGAAGAAATGCGCAGCAAAGAAATGATTTAAAAAATAAAGTACTGGCATTGGCGGAGAAAAATAGACAAAATACTCCTACTAAGTCCTTGGAGAAAGATGAGGTGGAAGAAGAAGAAGAAGCAGAGACTCTTTCCGAACTGTCGGCAGAATTGAGTATGCTCGCTGTCGGAGATGAGGGTGATGGAGAAGGAGATGGCGAAGATAAAGTGGACAAAGTAGGGAAGGCCCTGAATAAAAAGGAAGACAATCAACTAAGTTCCAAACAGTATCCCCTTTTCATCAAATCACTGGCTTCTCAGGGGAGACTCACGAGCACCCCTCAGTTGAGTCGGGAGGAGCTGAAGGATTGCATTGGAGAAAAGGCTGTGGGGGCTACACAAGCAGCTCAACAACAGATGGCACTGCCTAATGTAGTAGTAGTAGTACTTTATTCGATAACATTTTTATCATAAAAGTTGCCATACGTTACAATACAAAAGGAACCACCAGTCCATACGTGCAATCAGCTATAGATTAAAAATACATAATCTACGCACATCATATTAACAAGCATTTGCAATGCAATAGGTCTCGCATTAGGAAAGTTTGAGCTATTGGTCTTGTAAATGACAATTCTTTTATTTATGTGTTGGTTTTGAAAATAGCTAAATTAATAGCTTTGTCATTTACAATGCCAATAGTTATAACTTTCGCAAATGTGACACCTATAGCATTTGTAATGCAACATATGTTGTATATGCGTGATTTAGATGTATTGATATTACAAATAGCAATGGCTTTTAATTTTTTTAAATAATTAATACTTAAATAAAAGTGATGTAATTTATAATGGCAATAGCTTAAACTTTTGTAAATAACTTTTGTGAAGATTATGTTCTGTGTATTTTATTGTGACGAAAATCCAAGAACAGAAGTGAAATATTAACATCTTTTTGTGACATTTGTAATAAAGCTTGATACATTGAGAGAACATATTTGAACCAGTTGTTGTTGAATGGTTGCCCAGATTGATGCTGGGGTGGCGCTGAGTGATGCAGTGGTGCTGCTGAGTGGTGCTGGGGTGTTGCTGAGTGGTGCTGGGGTGGTGCTGAGTAGTGCTGTGGTGGTGCTGAGTAGTGCTGTGGTGGTGCTGAGTGATGCTGTGGTGGTGCTGTGGTGGTGCTGAGTGATGCTGAGTGATGCTGAGTGATGCTGAGTGATGCTGAGTGATGCTGAGTGATGCTGAGTGATGCTGTGGTGGTGCTGAGGTGGTGCTGAGTGGTGCTGTGGTGGTGCTGAGTGGTGCTGTGGTGGTGCTGAGTGGTGCTGTGGTGGTGCTGAGTGGTGCTGTGGTGGCGCTGAGTGGTGCTGTGGTGGCGCTGAGTGGTGCTGTGGTGGCGCTGAGTGGTGCTGTGGTGGCGCTGAGTGGTGCTGTGGTGGCGCTGAGTGGTGCTGTGGTGGCGCTGAGTGGTGCTGTGGTGGCGCTGAGTGGTGCTGTGGTGGCGCTGAGTGGTGCTGTGGTGGCGCTGAGTGGTGCTATGGTGGCGCTGAGTGGTGCTGTGGTGGCGCTGAGTGGTGCTGTGGTGGTGCTGTGGTGGTGCTGTGGTGGCGCTGTGGTGGCGCTGTGGTGGCGCTGTGGTGGTGCGGAGTGATGCTGTGGTGGTGCGGAGTGATGCTGTGGTGGTGCGGAGTGATGCTGTGGTGGTGCGGAGTGATGCTGTGGTGGTGCGGAGTGATGCTGTGGTGGTGCGGAGTGATGCTGTGGTGGTGCGGAGTGATGCTGTGGTGGTGCGGAGTGATGCTGTGGTGGTGCGAAGTGATGCTGTGGTGGTGCGGAGTGATGCTGTGGTGGTGCGGAGTGGTGCTGAGTGGTGGTGCTGAGGTGGTGCTGAGGAGTGATAATGGTGTGGTGCTGAGGTGGTGCTGAGTGATAATGGTGTGGTGCTGAGGTGGTGCTGAGGTAGCGCCGAGTGATGATGTGGTGATGCAGAGGGTAGAAAGGCACAAAAAGCGAGTCTAACAGAGGGCAGAAAAACAAGGGAAAAACGTGTAACAGAGGGCACAAAAAAACGAGTCTAACAGAGGGCAGAAGGGCACAAAAAATGAGTCTAACAGAGGGCAGAAGGGCACAAAAACAAGTCTAACAGAGGGCAGAAGGGCCAAAAAACGAGTGTAACAAGGGGCAGAAGGGCCAAAAAACGAGTGTAACAAGGGGCAGAAAGGCACAAAAAACGAATAACAGGGGGCAGAAAAGCACAAACCAGAGATGAGGGAGGTCAACATTTACCTGCAGTTTCCTGTCTCCCGAGCAGATGAGGCAAAAGGAGAGGTGTGAACGGCCCTGAGAAGTACGCCCCCGGACACCACACCATCTAGAAACCTCCCAGCATGTTTGGAACAGAGACATGCAGAAATAAAGGTTAGGCCCTGGCACAGAGGTTAACCAGTGTACCCAGAGGAAGGCTATCCCTGTGCTGGCTGCCACCGCCTCACAAACTTTTGTGACGTCACTTCGGTGACAGCGTCGCCCACTTCTTTTTTTACGACTTGTGCCCTGAATAAAACCAAGTTATTCCTGCAGCCCATGTGTCTGGGCGTTCTTTACAAATGGCTGCAGGGGGCGGCATAACCCCCCCTCCCAAGCCTTGCTCTTACAACCTCCGGTTTCAGGGAGTAGTTTAGTGTGAAGTGTAGGCCGCAGGTTTAAGTTGTGATGTTGTAATGTCTCACCCACTCTCGTGTCTTTCTGATGAATAAACTACAAATGGACCCCTACTGAGCTTGAACTAATGGTTAAGCGTAAAAATGGTTTATTCTTGACAACTTATGCGCTTTTAATCGGTGGCATCTGTAAACATCGTACACAAGTTACCAGCTCAGGTAGCAGCAGGGCAGGAGGTTTGTTTTGTTAAATTCCCTAATCCCGTACCAGAACGTTTGGCACTAAAGAGGTTTTAGTCAACAACCTGCAGCCTATAATCTTACTGATCTAATCACATCCAATAAATTGTAGTTTAGATTCATACTATGAAATTAGATAAAATGTTCCGCTCTGGCCTGACCTCCTCAGTTACCTTGAAGCCCTGATCCAGCACAAAGCGGAATATTTTATTGCCACAGTGGGTGCGAGGAAATGTGTGTTAATAAGTGTACACTGAAAGAACTCTCCATAGCTGCCTAAAGGAAGACATGGTTTGAAGCGTGTAATGAAGTTGTCGGGCTTCTCTGCTTGTTCTTCGCCTGCCCCTCGCCCTCCAGCGCCTTGAGGTCATCCTTGCGCTCTTTGAGGTCTGGAGAGACTGCAAGGGTCACAAAGTGAGAAGTACTGTCACTCAGAGCGTACAGCACCACAAAGCAGAATGCCTCGCCTCAGGGGAGCATAGGGCTGGTCCTTTACCTTCCTTTAGACATACTCAGCCCACATGAGCTGCTACCCTCTGTTGTGCAAATAAACAACGACCGGATATAGCGCTTTCTGCCAACGCGCTTTGTATAGAAGGTTTTATTTCGAAAACATCTGGTGTAATACTGGTACACGTTTTATCATCATTGGAGGATGAAAGACTTAGTAAATCTTTCAGTAATTAGAATTTACAGCTCACACGCAGATCTTAGCAGCGCGCACTCAACTCCTTGGCTGTTTTACCGGCGCCAAAGAAGAGTCGGCTTAAGATTTCAAAAGTGCGCCCTGGAACAAGTGCATGTTCTGGATCTGGTCAATGAAAGGAAAGTGCAGAGTACAGGGCTTTCCACAAGTGTCTATTTAAAGGTTTCGCCTGTGCCGTCTCCCATCTCTAAAGAAGGGGCTGGAAACAAGAGCTCAACTAATAACATTACAAAAACAAGCATGGCAGAGGAAGATTCAGACGCGCACCTTGAGATTGGGTCGCGTCGTGAGCTGTTTACGTTACAAGCTCACGCGTGCGACCCAATCCGAAAGCGCACGTCGGAAGCCGCCTCCTCCTCCTTCTCCTCCATAGACAATGCTGCGCGCGCCAGAAGCCCGTACCCACCGTGCTACGTCAGAGGCTCGCGCTCCTGCCGGGCTGGTATCGGTGACCGGGGCTGGACACGTAGCCGCTCCCTCCTGCCATGATGCCGGATGACACGCTGCTCTTCGACACCCGGCTGCTGCTCGATTGCTGCTGCTGGACTGGAGCCTAAACACGGTGTCCTTCCGGCGCATCGAGGAGGTGGTGGTGAGCGACGAGTGCCGCGGCCGCCAGCTGGGCAAGGGTGTGTGTGTGTGTGTGTGTACATGTGCGCGGCGGGGGGGCGTGGGGGTGTTCTCTATGCGCGCGTGTGTGCGCGGCGGCGGGGGGGTTCTGTATGTGTGTTCTGTATGTTGTGGGACACCCCCGCGCCGCACGGCCACCAGCTGCTGCGTGTGCCCCTTGCCTGCCCTCTGCCTCGCTGCTGCCTCGTTGCCGGTTGCCGGCTGCCTCCGCTGCGGGGATTGTTTTTGCATTGTTTTGCCTTGTTTTGTCACTTATTTGTGCCTGTTTAGCGTAACTTCATTTTTCCCTTATTTTGTCAAATAATTGTGCCTGTTTAGCTTATTTTCATTTGGCCCGTGTTTTTGGCTTTCCTTCCTTGTTGTCCGCCTACCTCGCCGCCCTCCGCCCTCCCTTCCCGCCACCGCCGCTTGTCCCCGCCCCTTTTTCTCTTCTGTAACCCTCCCCGCTCCCGCCTCCCAGCTGCTCCGCCCACCCGCGCACTTCGCCTTAAATGGCGACCGTGCGAACGCGCAGCGGTCACGCGCAGCGGGCGCGGCGATTGTGCGCCGAAGGCGCGCCAAAGGTAAGCCCGTCTGCGCCCGTCCGTGTCCGGATCGCGACCAGCGCCAGGACCCCTGGCCCCCGAAGACCCCGACCGACCCGCAGGACGTACTCAGCCGCCACCCTCAGCGCACTCAACACCGGCCGACGCCCAGAGTGCCACCAAGCCACACCACGACGCACCCACGGACCCTTCAGCTGCCACGCCTGCAAGTTCACCTGCATCCGGACCTGCCTCGCACCACCACCCGCCAACTCAAACACCAGCAGCACCCACCTCAAGTGCATCCTGCTCAACACCCGCTCCGTCCACAGACACGCGATCGAACTCTGGAACCTCCTCGACACCACAGCCCCTGACGTTGCCTTCCTCACGGAGACCTGGATGAACGCCTCTTCAGCTCCCGACATCGCCATCGCTATCCCAGAGGGCTACAAGATCGTCCGGAGGGACCGAAACGCCAACCAGATGGGAGGAGGCATCGCCATCGTCCACAGGAGCACCATCCGTCTCACGACCAGCACCGACAACACCCTGACCAGCGCCGAACACCTGCATTTCCAGATCCACACCAACCCGAACACCACCCTCAGAGGCACCCTCATCTACCGACCCCCTGGACCACGCACGCAATTCAGCGAAGACATCGCCGACTTCGTCAGCCCACATGCCCTCCCCTCCGCTGACTACATCCTCCTGGGAGACCTCAACTTCCATCTGGAGAACAACAACGACCGCAACACCAGCACCCTGCTCGACAACCTCGCCAACCTGGGACTCAAGCAACTGGTGTCCACCCCCACCCACCTCGCCGGACACACACTCGACGCAGTCTTCTCTTCCAGCACAGACATCGACTTCAGCCACGCCACTGAGCTTCAATGGACGGACCACAGCTGCGTCCACTTCACCTTCAAGAGAACGACGACCCACCACCACCAGCAACAGGCCGCCCGCAGAAGCTGGAACAAGATCACAGCAGACCAGCTCGCCACCTCCCTGAGCCAGCACCCTCCTGCCAGCTCAGCGAACCCCAGCCAGGCCGCCGACAACCTCACGAAGTGGATCAGCAACTGCGCGGACGAACTCGCCCCACTGAGGACCCCGCCTAGCAGACCCGGCAGCAAGAAGGCCCCATGGTTCACCGACGAACTCAAGAGCTCCAAGAAGAACTGCCGAGCCCTCGAGAAAGTCTGGAGAAGGGAACCGACACCGGACAACAGGACCTCCTTCAAACTTGCCACCCGGAAACACCACCAGCTGATCCGCGCCGCCAAGAAAACAGCATTCAAGGACCGGTTGGACAACAACGCACACAACTGCAAGGAACTCTTCAACATCGTGAAAGAGCTTTCCAACCCCAGCGCAGGAAACAACGACATCACCCCATCGCAAGACCTCTGCAACTCCCTCGCTTCACACTTCCACAACAAGATCGCGGACATACACAACAGCTTCAACAACCAACCAACGCACACCATGACCGAACAACCACCCCCCACCACCACCCTCCACGCCTGGACCCCGATCAGCACCGAAGACACCATCCGCACGATGAACTCCATCCACTCCGGATCACCGACCGACCCCTGCCCTCACCACGTCTTCAACAAGGCCGACGCTGTCATCGCACCCCACCTGCGAGACATCATCAACACATCCTTCGACACCGCCACCTTCCCTGAGAGCTGGAAGCACGCCGAACTCAGCGCTCTACTCAAGAAACCCACAGCGGACCCCACCGAACTCAAGAACTACCGCCCCATCTCGCTCCTCCCGTTTCCAGCCAAAGTAATCGAGAAGACCGTCAACAAGCAGATGGCCGCCTTCCTCGAGACGAACGGATCCCTCGACCCCTCACAGTCCGGCTTCCGAGCCAACCACAGCACCGAGACCGCCCTCATCGCCGCCACCGATGACATCCGAGCCCTGATGGACAATGGAGAAACAGCGGCCCTCATCCTCCTAGACCTCTCCGCGGCATTCGACACGGTCTGCCACCGCACCCTAGTACGGCGCCTCAGCAACATCGGCATCCAGGACAAGGCGCTGGAATGGATCATCTCCTTCCTCGACGGAAGAACACAGAGAGTCCGCCTACCACCGTACAAGTCAGAGGCCTCCGAAGTCATCTGCGGCGTCCCCCAAGGATCATCTCTGAGCCCCACCCTCTTCAACGTCTACATGAGCCCCCTCGCGGCCATCGTACGCAAACACAACCTCAGCATAATCTCCTACGCCGACGACACCCAGCTGATCCTCTCCCTGACCAACGACCCCGCCGCCGCCAGAGCCAACCTGCACGAAGGGATGAAAGAGGTAGCCGAGTGGATGACAACCAGCCGCCTGAAACTGAACTCGGACAAGACGGAGGTCCTCATCCTGGGCTCCTCACCCTCCGCCTGGGACGACTCCTGGTGGCCTCCCGCCCTGGGCACCGCACCCAAACCGACAGACCATGCACGAAACCTGGGCTTCATCCTGGACTCCTCCCTCTCCATGACCAGGCAAGTCAACAACGTCTCCTCGGCGTGCTTCAACATCCTACGCATGCTACGGAAGATCTTCTGGTGGATCCCCACCGAGACCAGGAAGACCGTCACCCAGGCCCTCGTCACCAGCCGACTGGACTACGGCAACGCCCTCTACGCCGGTACCACCGCCAAGCTCCAGAAGAGACTCCAGCGGATCCAGAACGCCTCAGCCAGACTCATCCTCGACATCCCACGAACCAGCCACATCTCCGGACATCTGAGAGACCTTCACTGGCTCCCCATCAACAAAAGAATCACCTTCCGCCTCCTCACCCACGCACACAAGGCCCTACACGACCAAGGCCCGAGCTACCTCAACAACCGAGTCAACTTCTACGCTCCCAAACGCCACCTCCGATCAGCCAACCACTCCCTCGCCGCCGTCCCCCGCATCCGAAGAGCGACTACAGGAGGAAGGTCCTTCTCCTACCTGGCCGCCAAGACCTGGAACTCCCTCCCGACCGACCTGCGCCTGACCCAAGACCACCTCTCCTTCAGGAAGAAGCTGAAGACCTGGCTGTTCGAGCAGTAGCGGCACCCCCCCCCCCCAGCGCCTTGAGACCCTACGGGTATGTAGCGCGCTTTATAAGTGTCACTGATTGGTTGATTGATTGTGTGTGTGTGCGTGTGTCTACTTACAAGGAGCCATGGGAGACAGGAAGCGCACGCGAACTGATCCGTTTACGTGCGCGTGCACATCTCTTGTCTCCCTTGGCTCGTTGTAAGCAGAAATGATTGCAATAGAGTCTCGCAGCGACGATCGCTTCACGATCGGTTCGCAGGTGCGAGACATAAAAAAGTAATATGTACAATAAAAACACAAGTATTTAGTTACATAAAAACATCATACAGAAATCCGTAAAAAGAATTGTCTACTGGGGCTTGTACTTTAGCCGGGGCATGCGAGTCTGCCATGCGCTACCCAAAAACTTTGCTACTCCATAGATCAAAGCTAGGGAGGAAGTATCAGTAATGAATACCCGCAGGGCCATCCTGTGACACCTAAGGCCCAGCTCCTTACATATTGGCTTTAGCCATGTCTTTCTTGCGCCCCTATACGCTGGGCATGCAAAGAGGAGATGAGCCACGGACTCCTTAGGGGCAGCACACCCAGGGCAAGATTTAGCCTTAAGAGCTTAAGTTCTTCCACCCTTCTGTAAATTCATTCACCGGGAGGGTCCCGAACCTTAATTTTAAATAGTGATCTATCCAGGGGTTTTTGTATAAAATCGAGGAACGGTTCAAGTTTCCTACCAGGTTTAAACTCTAGGAACCGCTCTGAAAGGATACCCCCTTTCCCTCTACATAGGTCCTCCTCCAGTACCCAATCCCAGTATAATTTCTTCACTACTTGCTTCGGAGGGGGTGCTTGGCTGGCCCATACTTCATGCAAACCTAATTTTAAGACCAGCTGTCTGAGATTGTTCAACCACTTGATCTTGTTACTCAAATTGAGTGTGATTAATTCGTCCAAGACAGCCGCATAGTTTGAGAGTTCTGGGTCCTCCTTACTCAAACCCAGTAAAGTAATGGGCGCAGACAAGCTATATCCCTTAGTGACCGCCTACCCATATCTTGTCGTAATGGATTTAACGGAGTGGAGGTGGGGAGTGACACCAGTTAACGAAAAAACTTATTTTCCGATCTCACTAGGTCAGTAGTATTCTCGAACCCCCACAACTCTGATCCATAAAGTGCCATAGGCAAAGCCTGACCATCATACACAAAGGGCCGGAGCTACAGGTTTGCTCGTAGACTCTCCTGCTCCCGCAGGATCGCTCCAGATACACGCTTGTGATTTAAAAGCATTTTGGCCAAATGGTCCCTCCAGTTAATCAGACTATTGACCCTTACCCCCAAGTAGTCGAATGAGTCAACCAACTCCAAAGGGGAACCGTTAGGGGAGACATTGTTCTTAAATCTCTTAGAAGGAGAGAAGGCCATGAGCTTTGTCTTAGAGGTATTAGTGGTGAGACCTCTGTCCTCACAGAATGAGCTGAAGCGGTCCAACAGCTTTTGAAGGCCAGAGGGGGTTTTTGAAATCAGGAGGGTGTCGTCCGCAAAGAGTAGGGTAGGTGTTTTTTCCCCCGCCAGGGAAGGGGCGTCGGCTGGGTCCTCCCTCAAATGGTCCACCACCCCATTCACAAAGATGGAGAACAGAGTCCGCGCCATCACACATCCCTGGCGGACTCCCCTTCTCACAGCCACCCTCTCGGTCAGCTCGCCCTGGGATCCCCACCTAATCCTTGCATAGTTCCCCTTGTGTAATTTCATGATGAATTGAAGGAGGGTGAGAGGGAACCCCATTGTTTGTAATACGCTCCATAACCTGGAGCGCAGCACTAGATCAAAAGCTGTTTTAAGATCTATAAACGCCAAGAACAGGCTACCCTTCCCGATGGTCACGGTCTTCCAATAGATAGCAAAAAATCAGAAGACCTGGTCCATCGTGCCCACCTTCTGTCTAAATCCCGCTTGGAAGTGGGAAAGGATGTTCTCCTCTTCAATCCAGGACCCTACCCTGGAGATAATGACCCTGCCAACCACTTTCTGGATCACGTCGATCAGACTGATTGGTCTGTAGTTGGCAGGGTCATCTCACTGCCTAAGGTTGCACACCCTCCAGATTCTCAAGTTGAACAGTCGCAGCTTCAGCCCCAGCCCCAAATAAAGCTTAAACTGTATCCTCATCATCATCCAAAATCAGATGCAACATCCAAACCTGATGAGCATACAGAAGTTACAGAAGAGAATACGCTCCTTCACTTAAACACGCCATCCTCAGCCTCCTTAACAGGTTCAGAGCTACAAGAGACTCCGGTTTTACAACAGCCATGACAGAGGGGAGAGGGTGTAGAGGTTTTACCTAATAACTTAAGTACTTTGTCAGAAATACCGGTGCCAAAAGATAGCTCAGTGCAGGAAATGCTAATAACTATCCTCCAAGAAATAAGGGATCTCAAAGTGGCACAAGCATTTGAAATATCACAACTGCACAGCAGACTCACAAAGATGTAGGAAAACTTAGGTAACCTTCTCAGAAGGGTAATAGAGGCAGAAGCTCGGGTCTCAACACTGGAGGATACTGTCACCGTCATGCAGAAGGACCTCCATGTGCTGAATAAAGGTAAATCTCAGCTGGAGGCAAAATTACAGGATTTAGAAAATTATAACAGAAGGTCCAATCTACGCCTAGTAGGTGTCTCGGAAGGATCGGAGGGTACAGATTTGGTGAAATGGACCGAGGCACTATTAAAGAAGGCGATACCCGAGCTTCAAAGTGACCTAACTATCCCAAGAGCACACAGAGTACCTGCACATAAACCTACTATTTCTAAATACCCACAAACCATCTTAATGAACTTCTCTGACTATAGGATTAAAGAGAAAATCCTGAGTATGGCTATTGCGAGAAGATCTTTCAATACCGACAAAGTAATACGTTTCAGGATTTTCTCGGACATGTCATCAGCCTCGGCTCACAGACGCAAAGATTTTGTTAAAATGATTGACTCTTTTAAGGCCAAAGGGGCTCAAGCGATGATTGTTCAACAATCTAAATTTTAGCTGGTAGCTAAAGGAAAATTTTTCATATTTACGGACACGCAAGAAGCCCAGACATTCTTGGAAGGTCTTAATACGTAAGAAAAGAAGCAGAGTTAATCCAATTGGTAAAAATACCAGAAGGGTTCAAGAAAAAGTTTGGTATCCTATGAAGAAATCACCTTGTCATGATGGGCGGGTGTAAGATGACTCAGGAAGCGCACATGGATGCAACAAGATGGCATAAAGAAAGAAGAAGGGGACCGAAGTGGGACACTGGGGGTTTCCGTTCCTTTTATTAGGGGTGGGGAGGGGTGAAGGTGAAGGGGTGTAGCAGGGGGAAAAAGAGAGTTCATAGCAAAAGTCTTTAATGGTAGCACAGTGTACAATGCTCGAAAGGGAGAATTCATTTTTATCAAGGTACCATTTTTGCACTAAGGGGGACCCTTGGGTTCAACTGTGGCATTTTTAGGCACTTTGTTTAGGCACTTGCAGCACTTTTATAATTCATGGTGGATCCACATTTGGATTGAGATCTGTATATTTGTACACTTTAATGCAGTTTTGCACATTCATTACAGGCAAAGGTCAACAGGGTTGATGCAATGTAATATATGTAAATGCTGGAGAACGATGCTATTTGCACATCTACGCTGATTTTGCACATTTTATCCTTTTTGCCCCTGTTGGATGCTCTAGGCCGATTGTTTGCGTATTTTGCACATGTAAATAAGATATGGCTGATAGAACTTGCAAGAACTAATTATGTATGGACATTGTGGCACCAATTTACCCTATGCACGTTAGAAATAGCTATGCATGGTATTGCTTGTATTGCTAGTGTTATTGCAACATGCTTAGATTGCACATTTTACATTCCCTACACTGCTTGCACTTTAGAAATCTTAGTGCTTTTTGACTTAATGCTTGCGTATTTTGCACATGTAAATAGGATATGGCTAATAGAGTTCGCTAAAGCCAACTACGTATCATGCTCAGACTACAATCCTATATGGCTCTGAGATTTGCATATTTTGTACACTTTAATGCAGCTTTGCACATAGTCTATAAGAAATGGATGGTGCAAGACTAGGATGGTTCAATATTCACAGAATTTTTTCTATTGAAGATTTATTCTGTGTAGATGGTTCGGAACTTGCACACTTACGCTGATTTTGCACATTTTACCATTTGTGTCTCCGTTGGACGCTTTAGAACGAATGTTTGCGTATTTTGCACATGTAAATAAGATTTGGCTAATAGAACTTGCAAGAGCTAATTATGTATGGGCATTGTGGCATCATTTCCCTTATGAACTTTAGAAATAGCTATGCTTAGATTGCACATTTTACATTTTTTATACTGCTTGCACTTTAGAAATCTTATTATTGCACAAAAAAGTTTGAAAATCAATGAAAAATAAGTTTATATTTCTGTCTTTAAATGTGAATGGGCTGAACAATGGACGCAAGAGAAATGCTATAGAATGCTGGTTAAAGAATCTCCGTCCAGACGTAATTTTTATGCAAGAAACGCACCATAGGATATTAGCAAATTCCTGAAGAATTGGGCAGGGTACAGTCGCTCCTCCGTATCAGGGATGGCACAGAGGGGGATCAGTATCCTTATAGGAAAACACGTCAGGTTTGAAATTGAAGGGTCAAACCCAGATCAGTGGTAGATGGGCGTTTGCCTATGGGAAAATATATCCGGTAAAGATAATACTTGCCACAATATATGCACCAGTTATAGATGATCCACTACTTGTTTTGCAACTAAAACAAGCACTGACGGGCATACCAGGTCAATAATATGGGGGGCGTGATTTTAACTTTTTACAAAATCCTAAGATCGATTCGACTAAAGAAGACCGGCGCCAAAATAAACTGCAAATGGCCATTGCCCTGCAGAGTTGCAAAACATATTTGGACATTCTTGAAAGCTGGCGTCTTCAAAACCCAGCTAAATGTGAATATTCCTGCCACTCTGCGAAATATAACTCAGCATCTAGATTGGACTTTTTTCTAATCTCACATAGTCTCGAAAGTAGTAGCTATGATCATTTCCAAAATGCATTTTCAGATCAGGCGTTAATTAGAATGAAAATAATTATAGGGAACGTGGAAAAGGAAGGATCTAAAAGATGGTATTTTAATAAACTGAAACTTGCAGAACCGCAATGGTGCGCAGAAATTGAGGAGGAGATACAGGTTTTTTAATCTAATCAGAGGCTCAGCTCCAATTAATGTAATATGGGACGCTTTTAAGGCTACATACCAAAACAAAAGGCTAAGCGCGAGGAAAAAGCTGCTCTACAAACAAGTCTGTCGCACGCAAATAAAGAGCACTATAGAATTAGATCCCTAGCTACTAAACAAAAGGTATTGAAGTAGTGTGGCTCACTGGTTAGAGGCGGCAGACCCGAGAGCAGAGGACGGCCCGGGACCAGGGTTCGATTCCCGGCGCGGCAGGTTTCTGGACCAGGGTCAGCGGACTCGATAATTCTCTCGCCTCGGTGCCCACTCTGATCAGCGATCTCACTCGGCAACTCTGGGCATTAGCTTGCCTCATCTTCACTAACAGCCCCACCAGACCGCCGGGGATGCCTGGTCTCACCCTGGAGATACCCATTAAGGGACCATCTCTCAGGGAAGCCAGGAAGGGTTTCGCAGCGGTCGAAGCGCCTTGGGACCCTACGGGTAAGTAGTGCGCTATATAAATGCCTATACATTTACATTTACAACGCAAAAAGAAAATGAGGGAATTCTATTATGACCTAGGAGATGCAGCTAGCAGTCTATACTCTCAGAAGTTATACGAAGAGAGTGAGTATACAGGGAGACTGCTAGCTTGGCAAGCCAAAGAAAATAAGGTTCGTAATAGAATTGACCGCTTATATGATCCAGTTGCAAAAATCCACACAAAGACTACAAAGTCTATAAGCGAGATGTTCCTCAAGCATTACAAGGGGATCTACCAGACCTCTGAACAGGCCCCAAACAAAACAAATTTTGATTTCTTAGAGGATTTACAAATTCCAAAATTAGGAAATGATTATAAAAAGTTGCTAATCGAGAAGTTTACAAAAGAAGAATTAGATGAGGTAATAAGTTCTCTACCTAGCGGGAAAACTACCAGGAAGGACGGTATCCCAGGCGAGCTTTTTAAATCGTTCACTGGAACTCTGCGTACAGAGTTTTTGAAACTGGCCAATTATATGTTGCAAGGAGGATCACCGCCGGAATCCTACCGTACTGCAGTTGTAGTCAGTATTTTAAAGAAAGAAAAAGACAAAGAAAATGTAAACTCATATAGGCCAAAAAGCCTATTAAATACTGACTACAAAATTTTTACCAAACTCCTTGCTAACCGATTGAATTAAATGTTAGGATTACTTATCGAACAAGACCAGTGCGGCTTCATAGCAGGGAGACCGCTCCACACTAATACAAATGTTTTACTGGAGGCTTTGGATTTTTTTAATGTCAATAAGGTAAAAGCACAGATTTGGTTTTTAGACGCCGAAAAGGCTTTTGATCTTGTCTCATGGATTGCCTCTTTGCCATCTTGTAGAGTTTTAACTTCCCGACCGAATTTATATTTTTATTAAAGCAACTCTATATGCACTCTCAGGCACAGATTGTAATTAACTCAATAAACATAGGGATATGCAATATAAACAGAGGCACTCGGCAAGGCTGTCCCCTTTCCCCAATTTTATTTAATGGGCAGGATCATCCTAGGTAGGATCCAGGGGTGGATGGAAGAAAATGAGATACTAAACACACTCCAGGCCGGGTTTAGGATGGTTATTTCCACTCTGGATCAAATATTTCAGCTGCAGGTCTTATTCTGGAAGACCGTGAGAATAGAGGGTGGCAGCCTCTATCTCACCTTCGTTGATCTGCGGGCCGCCTTCGATCTAGTTCCAAGGGAAAAACTGTGGAAAGTCTTAGCAGAACTAGGTCTCCCATCCTACTTATTGAACACCCTAATTAGGCTTTATACTAGCAGCTATGCCCAAGTTAGGTGTGGGAGGCACGGGGATCTCTCGGCACGTTTCCCTGTCTCGGAGGGTGTACGCCAAGGGTGCGTCATGGCGCCAACGTTATTTTGTCTGTACATCAATGGCCTTGTCTACCATTTAATTGGTGTAAATGACGATGACGCCCCTAGGCTGGCCACGAGGTGGGTGCCCGCTCTGATGTTTGCGGATGACACCTTGCTGTTATCTAAAACCTCATTGGGCATCCAGCGCACCCTGGACGGCTTTTCAGCATTCTGTGCTTCACGGGGTTTGGAGATTAACTTGGACAAGACCAAGTTTATGATTTTCAATCCCCCAAAGCAGACGCGCCCGAACCCCATTCTTAATGGTTCTGCCCTAGAGCGAGTTAAGACCTTTGTTTATCTGGGCATTACCTTGATGGAAAATTTTGACTGGGGTTCCCACATTTCTAAATCAGCCCTTAGGTTATTCCAAGTAATGGGGGGCATTAGCAAAGTCCACAGAATTTCGGATTTCAATCCGGCAGCCCCGGTTATTGCAATATACCTACTTCAAGCAAGAATGGCCTCGACTTAGGGTGCAGAACTTTGGGGCCATAAAAATATATCTCAGCTCCTGAGGGTTGAGCAGGGCTTTATGAGGAGCCTTTTGGGTTTGCCACCTAGCACACCACTCATTCCTCTATGACTTGACCTGGGTCTGGAATCTATAGAATAATTAGTATCAGCACGGCCCTTGCTCTATTGGAAGAGACTTTGGTCAGTGCCTGAACTAGCTCCATACAGAAAGGAATTTATAGATGTTTGGGCTCTTCTAAAAGGCAAGAATATTCCGTGGCTGCACCACATCAAGTCTCCTAGCATCCAAATTGGTTTGCCCGAGCTCTGGGAGACCCCGGAGGTGTGTTGCCCGGGGATATCCAAATTGGAACTCAAAAGGCAGCAGTACTCATTAGCCTTACAGAGATCAGGTTACCTAGGAAGACTTTCAGCAGAGTTCCTCCTGGTGAAATCTGAATTGCGAGAGGAGGAATTCTTAAATGTAATCTATCCACCCCTTGCAAGGAAGCTCTACATCCAGTTAAGGCACGGCAGTCTACCACTCGGAGCATTTACTTGCAAATGGGCAAAATAAAAAAATATTGCCTGCCCGGCATGTAACTAGAAGTGTGAAGATGTCTGCCATGTAATGTTTTTTTGCCCTGCGTATGAAGTTATAAGCAAATGCTGGCTGACTCCGTTATGCAGGAATCTAGGGTTCAGATATTGTAGTCAGGCATGTAGGGTTTTAACGTATGATACTCACCCCCCCACCCCCCCCCCCCTCGTTTTTGCTGCATCTCGCTTTCTATTTGGCATGTGGCGTAGAAGGAAAAGTTTTGGATACATTCTTGTGTTCAATTATGTCCAATTATGAATTTAAATTTTTTAGGTCTTGATAACTATTTAGTTTAATTCATTTTTAATACTGACCCGTCATTTATTTATTGTTTTACTGATTGTGCGTTTGTGTATGTATTTTATTTGCACTTTTGTGGTCTTTGCCCGAAATAAAGTTATCTACAGATTTCTTAGAGGATTTACAAATTCCAAAATTAGGAAAGGATTATAAAAAGTTGCTAATCGAGAAGTTTGCAAAAGAAGAATTAGATGAGGTAATAAGTTCCCTACCTAGCGGTAAAGCTACTGGGGAGGACGGTATCCCAGGCAAGTTTTTTAAATCGTTCACTGGAACTCAGCGTACAGAGTTTTTGAAACTGGCCAATTATATGTTGCAAGGAGGACCACCGCCGGAATCCTTCTGTACTGCAGTTGTAGTCAGTATTTTAAAGCAAGAAAAAGACAAAGAAAATGTAAACTCATATAGGCCAATACGCCTATTAAATACTGACTACAACATTTTTAACAAACTCCTTGCTAACCGATTGAATACAATGTTAGGATTACTTATTGAACCAGACCAGTGCGGCTTCATAACAGGGAGACCGCTCCACACTAATACACATTTTTTACTGGAGGCTTTGGATTTTTTTAATGTCAATAAGGTAAAAGCACAGATTTGGTTTTTAGACACCGAAAAGGCTTTTGATCTTGTCTCATGGAATTGCCTCTTTGCCATCTTGCAGAGTTTTAACTTCCCCACCGAATTTATATTTTTATTGAAGCAACTATATATGCACTCTCAGTCACAGATTGTAATTAACTCAGTAAACATAGGGATATGCAATATAAACAGAGGCACTCGGCAAGGCTGTCCCCTTTCCCCAATTTTATTTGCCCTATTTATTGAACCGCTAGCTATTGCAATTAGGGGAAAAAGAGCTCATACGGCACCAATATCTGGAATGACTAATATAAAACTCTATGTTGATGACATTGTTTTATTTTTAAATCCAAAGTCAACAAGCCAGTTGGAAATTTTAAATATATTAGCAAATTTCCAAAAACTAGGTGGCTATAAAATAAATAAGACCAAAACAGAAATTATTCTATGTAATTGCACTGTAGACACCTTATTAACTGAGTTTAAGCAAACATATAATACCCGCCCTAAGAGGTATTTAGGAATTTATATTACAGAAAAAATTGAAGATCTTTACCCATTAAATTATATGCCACTACTGAGGAGGTGGGCTCTCAGCACGGTGGAATCAACTCCCATTGTCAATTATGGGACGTGCCGCCCTAATCCGAATGTCTATTCTTCCACTTTTTAATTTCCTTTTCATGCTGCTCCTTGTGCAATACAGGCTTCCTTTTTTAAGCAAATAGATGGTATGTTTTCTTCCTTTCTATGGGCAAGTAAGATACCAAGGTTGGCACTTAGCACTTTAAATTGCTCGATTACAGATGGAGGATTGTTCCTCCCAAATATCAGAGACTATTATTATGCGACATTTGCACATCACAGTTTTAGGTTTTTTTTCTTAGATGATCAAGATGCAGATAATTTTTTTATAAAAAAGATCTTATTTGAACTCAATATCAGTGACCCAGTAAGAGTAACTAAGTACCCCAAGAAAGTACGATATAAGACCATACAATGGATATTGAAACAAAGAGCCCAGATCCAGAAATATTATGATATTTTAAGAATAAATAGGTCAACAAGATTAATGAACCTACATATAGGAGAGATGGGCACTTTAGATAAAAATACATTGAGACCTTGGAAAGAAAATGGTTATGTTACAATCCAGGACTTCATTGTAGGGGATAGTTGGAAAACTTGGGAATAAATTGAAATGGGGCTTCAACACTCTAACACAATTTTAAAATGGTATTTTTTAGACTTCATGCTACATTGTCCAAACTTGATATGGGTAACTTATTTTATAAAACCTATGTAAGCGAACCCCTAAATAGCCCTGCAAAGAGGAAGATTAGCACTTGGATAAAAAACCTTAACAAGGACAAATCGCTCCCCTTGTATGAAAAGATTAGGGACAAATGGAGAAAAGAGAAGTTATTGAGATTAATAGAGCTACCTGGGAAAATAAAATAAATATAATAAATCCATATTCCGAGGTGCTGATTTTAAACTGATGCAATTCTTCTCAAAATGGTTAATTTTATAGAACACCTTCGTTTCTCCAAGTAGAGGATAAGTGCATTCGCTGTGAGGAAAAAGGCAGTTGGAAACCCATTATATGGGAATGCTCCAAAATACAGGACCTATGGAAGGATATTGAAAAATATCTTAGAAACACAATAGATGCCCAAATCTCATTAAATGAATCTATCGTAGTTTTCGGTTGCTCCTCTGTTTCCTCTGCCCATGATGAATCCTTATTTATAGCAGCCCTTGTAGCAAGATCTCTTATCCTGCAACTGTGGAAAACAGATAAAGAACCGACTTTTAATGCATGGAAATTTAAAATATCAAAGATACAAGGATTGGGAAAAATATGCAGTAAGATCAGGGGCATTAAAAAAATATGAGAAATATTGGAGCGTGTTCGAGTGCTAGCCCCTACGGTATTTATATTTCCTTTCTTCTTTTTTCTTTCTCACAAGATTGGTTCTGGGTTATAGTATGATTGCCAGACCGCTTGGGGTCTCTTTTAAGGTCTTCTTCAAATAATATCTTGTATATTGCACATTGCACTTTAAAGGATTTTTGTTATCAAATGATCATAAACTGCGCTTGCATTTTGGAGTATTTATAATCTGCCACGTATGTACTTAGTATATTTGGAATTTCGTGTGTAATTTATATGTATTCTATATTCTATATTTGTGTCTATGAACTCTCAATAAAAATAATTTAAAAAAAAGTGTGTTCTGTTCTAACATAGCTTAGGTCTATTTCCAACCCACATTTTGCCAGTCTTCCCTTTACCCTTCTTCATCTCACCACCCTCTTTCAACTTGTTGCACGTCATGGATCTAAGTATTGTTTGTTTCTAAGATGCCAATGAGTCCATATTTACTTGGGAACTTGACAACAAACACTAATACGCATTTTCCCTGCCTGACTCTTCCTAATGTAAATATGGGTATATATGTAGTCACTGGCATCCTATGTAGCGTAAAGTAAATGTTGACTCTGTCAAGTATGACAGAACTGTTTATCTTAACTGAGCTCTCAGGAAAAAAATCCTGGAACTAGCCAGATGGTATTTAATTGTGCCTACATCCCTATATTAACATGCCTGCTCCATACCACCCCCACTCACCCCACCTCTGCTTCCCAAAACATAAAAAAAGGCTGGTCCTTCAGTATGAGTTCATCATTGATGATTCGTTGGCCATCTTAGCTATACCATTACACTGCCAGTGGAATAGCTATCATTTAGGTTGTGACTCTGAGTCAACGGTGCCTCTTCTACCGTGCAACTATTTTCATATGCATGAGCAGGTGTATGTCTCAAGCTCTCTTTGCCACATTGGCTGAAGCTTGCACCTCAGTGATGTAACCCAGCAAAGATAAAGTACCTGTGTGAGGGGATTACTCAAGTTTCCATTCGGAGGGGACCTGACCTAGCAGTATAGTTTGGTTCCGGGACCATGATTGATTTGCCCGTGTTTGGTCTCTGTCTTTAATACCACAGATGACTACAAATGCACGCAGTGACCTATGTTGGTTTAAATATATTCTCTGCATTGTTTTTTTTTCATTTTAGACTACTAATGTTTTTAAATAAACACCTTACAAGAGCATAGCAGTCATTTTTGAATTTTGTCAAGACAAGACGTGTAAGCTTCTTTAAAATCGGTTCCCTTTTGATTAGTAGATGGAATAGGTCAAGTACTTAAGCGGCTGTCTCATTATGCTAAAACACTAGAGGATTGAAATAACTATGATATTTTGGATGACAAAGCCATTCACACACCTAAGACATTTTCCAGTATCTTTAGAGGACAGCTTACACCCAGTTAAAATGACAAGACTCTTCAGACCTGATGACAGAATTGAAACAGATTAATTATTTGCATTTAAACGGGCATTATTTTTGGCAAATAGTTGGTCCTTTTTGCTAACCGTTCATATACCACTGTTATTGACTTGGAGTTTACTTCATCTGAAAAAGTGACAAACCATGCTGTAATTGTTTTACATGAATGTGACCTCCTAACATCAGCATCATAATTTAAGGATGCTTTTAGCAGATATACTCCTTGATAAAGATAGTAGTGGTTCTTGTGTTCCATTACAAAGCATTAATAGTGAATTGAGAACAAAATGAGTACTTGGATTATGCCAATGTTTTTTAAGTAGATCTTTGTCGCAAAGAGGGATGACATATACTCTGCTGAGTAAAAGTCTTTTTATTTCAATAAGACTTCAGCGAGCTGTCCGGCAGGCAGGAGGACTCGGCAAAAGTCAGCTGACACGCTGAACATGGAACTCCGACTGGGTTCGAATTCCATGCTCAGCACGAGGAAATACAAGCTGAATACCACATGACTTTTCCCTTTAGAAAAAATTTAAACCGTATAACAATATTATTTTTAACAAAAGCAAAGAGAAAAAGAAAGGAAAACAGTCAACACGCCCCGTGCTACTCCACATACATATTAGTCACAATGGCAGTCTGACACCTCTACAGACATCACGCCTACACAATGGGACCATCTATGGTTTGACATCCTGAGGGTTTTCCGTAGCATCCCTCAGAGGGAAACTGCATACAAAGTTTAACACAATGGTATTACAACCCCCACAAGTTGCACAAAATTTCCCCCAACGCCTCCCCTATTTGCTGGCGCTGCACGAGCACTGTTGGGGATTTTCTTCACATTTGGTGGCATTGCCCACTCTTGACCATCTACTGGAAGGAGGTCCTTAGTCACATCAAACAGGTGATTGGTTACCCATTGCCCAAAGTCCCGTCGAGTCATTTTAGGCCTCAAGCCGGTGAACCTACTCGCCATGACACACATGGATTGGCACCTAAGCTTACAAATGCTCGGCACAGCTAAACAAATCATAGCATTATACTTCAAGAAGGCTGGAACGCCTCCAGTGAATGTCTGGTTCACTCGCATGTGGCATACCATGGCAATGGAGTTACGGCCCGACTGCAATTTCGTGATACTAAATTTACCAAACTCTGGCAACCATTGATAGAATATTTTTCAGAACTTGACCATGCCCATCTTCAGCCCCCTAGGCTTTAAGCTTTACACTCATTTGAAGATAACATACTCTCCTCTGATGCAGACAGACTCTGGGGGCCCAATAGAAACGCTGACTAATATCTCCACTACATGGGGTTGTCCCTATAAGTTATAACATTACCTTCCCCATATGTCCATTTCCACTTGCAGGGGGTGGTTCCTTGACCCGGGATGCTTTGCTCACCACGCCTACACATCACATAGCTCTTTCCTCCAGTTGGGGCCCTCATCACCTAGGCCCCCCGCACAAGCGGTATAGCCTTTCCCCCTCCTAGGGTAATGCTCTTGATCTATGACAGCTGCACCATTGCTTTGTTTTTTATGCTTTCATTTGCCAATCTTTTGGAATGTTTAATGCTGTGCTCTTCTCTGTCCCCTTTTCTGCCTTTGGCCCTCTCTTCTTCTTTTTCCTTATCCTTTCCTCTGATACCTTGATTATTGTACGTTTTTTTTATTCGTATTCTCAATCAACAGATTTGAAACAAAAAAAATGAACAGAAGCAATAAAACACTAAATAAAGTATCACAAAGTATACACCCACCACAAAATAAAAAGCAGAAGAAAAATTGCACAAGACATTTTCACAACTTGAAATACAATCCTATATACAAAAAACATAAGTGAATTTAACAAAATCATGGTACTTGCTAGGAAAAGTAACCCTCCTTGTACTATGCCTCAACTTGACATAGTTAGCTGAGACACCAGGAGTTGGAGGAACAACATCAGAACAAGAAGAATCCTCTTGACACACAACAGTGTAACAACCCACACTTTTCCCAGCCTCATCCTTCAACGACTTACCAAATTTGTGTCCAACTCGATCAACTCTCTTACCATTCCACTATTGACCACTCGCAACTTGCACACTATTTCTGTTTTCCTTGATGACCCTAGCAGGAGGACCATACTTGGTTTAACCTTTGTTTACATGAATTGGTTTACAAATACGAACTAAGTCACCCACCTTTAGATCCACATCCTTGACTCTGTTTCTCAAATCAAAGTTGCATTTTTGTTTTTCCATAAAAGAAGAAACTCTTTTTCTGACAATTTCATCAGTAACCAAAACGTTCTTGTCCCGAACCCGTTCGTTCATCCAGGCCGGGCGAAAACATGTCGTTGCACTTCTACCGTGCAACAACTCAAATGGAGAGACACCAGTTGCCGAATGTCGGGTGCTCCGATAAAACCACAACATGCTTTTACCAGCATAGACAATCACACATTTGTTTGTAATAGCCTACTGAATACACTCTCCTAACACCTTGTTCATTCTCTCTACCAATCCATTAGTTTTTGGATGATAAAGAGAAGATCTACGATGTTTGACGCCACAAGACACCAGAAATGTTTAGAATTCATCAGACAAGAACTGTGAACCATTGTCAGAAACTAACATCACAGGAAATCCTTCCTTGAGGAAGATGTCCTTCAAGAATTCAACAACTGCTTTAGAAGTCACTTCACTGACAAACGTAACCTCTGGCCACTTGCTGTTCTAATCCATCAAAACATTGGCAAACCTGGAAGAACAATTAAGAGCATTGAAAGGTCCAACTATATCAATCTCTACTTTTTCCCATCGGCCCGAGAGCAACTCATTTGGACAGAGAGGTGGAGTTCTTGTCTTAATAGATTTGTCACAACATATCAGACAATTCTTAATAAACACATCAATCTCTTGGTTCATACTGGGCCACCAGAAAGATAAGCGTACCCTTTTCTTAGTCATGGTAACGCCCAAATGTCCATTGTGAGCTCCTGCGATAATCTTCCTCCTCAAAGTGATGGGACAAACAAATTTGTCTGCTCTCAACACCAACCCGTCCTCAACAAACAACTCACCAGCAAACTTTACAAAGGTTTTGAGATCAAAATCTACATTCCTCTCTTTCGGGACAACCGATTTCATGGAACTTTTTAACCGTCAAAAGCGTGAAAGCCTGCTCCAAAGCATCTCTCCAAACTTTTTCAGAAAAGGCACCATCCAAAGGCAAATCAATAGATGCCACAATACAATTTTCCTTGTTCTCATCAATGCACAAAGACTTCATCTTCACTCCAATCAGAAGAACGGGACAGGAAATCTGCACATCCATTTTTTCGTCCCAGAATATATTCAGTGTCAAAATCAAATTGCAACAATTTCGTAGAAAGGCTTGCAAAGCGGGGTGTAAACACTTTCGAGTTCTACCCACTCAGTATATAAATTAGGGGTTTGTGGTCAGTTTGGATAACAAAGCGTGTTCCCCAAATATAGTTCCTAAACTTCATGACACCCCACCAACAGGCCAACAATTCTTTCTCGATCACAGAATATTTTTTCTCTGTATCAGATAACACACGGAATGCAAAACCAATAGCATACATTTCAGAATTCTTCACCTGGCTGAGAACAGCACCCGAACCCACATTACTTGCATCAACAGTTAACACACATTGGAGTCCTGGGTCATAGAACATTTGATGAAGACAGTTGTCCTTTCACCCATTCAAACACATCTTGACACTCTTTGTTCCATTCAAATGCAACACCTCTTCTCAACATGCAGGAAAGAGGCCACAGCATCGTAGCATTATGCTTGATAAACCTAGAGTGAAACTCGCATAAGCCCAAGAAGGATTTGACACCAGGTTTATCCACTGGCGCTTTAGCATCAACAATACTTTTCAACCAACTCTGTTCTGGCTTAACCCCCGTTCACTGATGAGATGTCCCAGGTATGCAACTTTGTCAGAAAGAAACACATTTATCACGTATAAGCACTACACCTCTACACTGAAATCTGCTCAGAACCTCATCGAGAATCAGATCAAGCATGTCTGTCACGGTGCTTGTATCAATATATCATCCTGAAAAATTGATACACCTTAGATCCCTTTCAGCATGTTAACCATGACTTTCTGGAACACAGATGCGCCAGCCCTAAAGGCATCCTACAATATTGATAGGTTCCAAATGGGGAAACAAAAGCCATGAGATGCTTGGACTCATCATCCAGTTCTATTTGATGATACCAGATGCTAAATCAAGCTTGGAGAATAGCTTGGCCTCTGACAGCCCAGCTAAGAGCTCCAAGATATTTGGCAATGGGTTTGAGTCCACCCAATTTTCTTTATTCAAACATCTGAGATCAACACACACTCTTAGTTCATTATTTTGCTTGCGTGGCACCACCAAAGGTGACAACCACAGGGAGACTCCTCTGATTCCATTACACCTCTCATGCATAACATATTTAATTATTTTTCCAAATCTTTAGCAACACTCAAAGGAACATTCCTGAGTTAGTGTTTTACAGGGGAGGCACCTTTCTTAACGACAGACAACTTTATGTTTAAGACCAGAAATCCTACCTAACTCACCAGAGAATATGTATGGATACCTGTTCATGATGTTCTCTAAATCTATGTTGTCCCTTATAGCTAAAACATGCTCTGATGCACTTGGTTTTAGAATCATGCCAAGCAGACCTTGGTGAAACCACCCCAAGATATTTAGACCCTTATTCGCAACATACATTCTTCCTGCAATTCTCCACCCCTTGAACTCAAGTATATCATCAATGTATCCACAATGATCAATACTGCGTCCTTCATATGATACATCTTTGTGATTGGGTGAAACAACATTCTTTTTGGCCAAACACTGCCAAACCATTCACGTGTAATCTTTATTTGTCCACCGGAGTCCACTAATAACTTCAAAACGTCTCCCCCCACCAAAATGTCGACAAGGGGATCAATACTAGAATTTGGGTCTCCGCTTTTAATGTCATCACTTTTAACCACCATGACCATGCTTCTCAGATCTCTTCCAATGTCGTCCACTTCTTCTCCATCAGTCCTCAACTATGCATTTTATTGCTGCAGTCTGCTTGTTCTTTAGCCTTCGACACACCTTTGCAAAGTGACCATGTTTATTGCACACCCTGCACACAACACTTCTAGCAGGACAAAATCTTCCTCCCCGACCATGACTTCGATTTCCACATCTGAAACAAAACTCTTGTTGTTCGAAGAAATTCTTTTGTCTGTCCTGCTGTCTATGGTCCTTCTGCACTGTACTAAAAATTAGAATTAACTGCCCCTATTAACTCCTCTTTCTTCGAATCCAGCTCTATTGCTTACAATTTTGAAGTTTCAATACTTTTTTCCCCTTTTAAGGTCGTTTCCAATGATGGGTTGCCCATTTTTTTTTTTGTAACCGTTTTTATTGCAGCACCAAAATAATTGTACAGACATTGATTCCACTGTAGAATTAGAAAACATAGCAAGAAGACATATTATCAATTCTCCCCCCCCACCATTTCTGGCACGTCTCCAGAAAGAAGACTAATCTGCCATTGCGCTGAGTCCATTCCTTGCTGCATAATTCAACGTCCGACATCATGTTTACAAGAAAAAGTGGACTGCTTTTGTGATTTTCACCCCTCCCCCACCCCCCAACAGTCCCGAACTCCCCCCCCCCCCCCCCCGCCCCCCGTGGCAGCGCTGTGTAAAAAAGATCCTAGTCAGAGTAAGGTCCGGTGTGTGTAAGGAGGTCCTATACATTCACTAAGGTGTGTTCCTGGGTGTGTTAGCGGGGTCGGCTGCCATCAATTCCTCCTCCTCCTCCTCATCCCCCTCATCAGTATCATCTCGGAGCGCCTGTACCATCATTTCCCATGCTGTTGCCCTCTCCATAGCCTTCTCATCATCCGTTCTCCTCGCCATCTGGTACCTCAAAGTACTTTCACACGCTGCCCACCGCAGACATTCGCCATACCATCGCTTATACGTGGGTCCCGCTTTCGACTTCCAATTCCTCGTTATCTCCCGCTTTGCAAGGATCAACCCCAAATCTATGGGTTGCCCATTGAGGGTCATTTCTGCTTTATAGATTTATCAAGGCAATTTCCAATAAATTGATCTCTAACAAGTTGGTCACAGAAATGTTCAAACTGTCACTCCGACGTCAATCTCCTAAGCGCAGGGACGTATGTATCAACATCGTCACTTGTTTATTGGACCCTTTTAAATAACTCGTGTCTCCCAACCCCCAGGCTGGGTTGTACATCAAAATGCTCTTGCGGCTTTGTTACAGTTATCTGGTAGTCATCTAATTCTTCACCCTCTAAATTGCTTTCAGGAAAGTGTTTGAAAATTGCTCTGCCTTCCCCAACAGGTTGTTTTTCAACTGTCAGTGAGTACGCCGACACTTACACCACACACCTTAGCGCGTGTGTAGGTACCGCACATGTTTCACGTGGCTTTTTTCACGTTTGCCACTCACTAATCACTCCTGACGAAAGCCCTTTCACTTTTTATACGGGCTGAAACATGTAGACCGCCACACATAGACAAGTTATGGTAATAATTCCTAAATAGTTGCACTACACATTGTTTTTAACCATATCCTGAGCCGCCAATATAAAAAATTTGAGGCAAAGATTCTCCGAGATATTTTTAACTTTAGTAAATCACCACACATCCCACATCTGCACAATACCAGCTCTGCTGTAATCAGGCGTCGTAGCACAACCGGGGGGCACTGGCCGCCCGGTTGGGACCCCAATGATGAAGCATGACACCAACTAGGTTGGTGTGTGAGGGGTCTTTTAAATACACCTAGTGGGTCCATGTTCTGACTACATACAGTGATTGTAATTACATACACATAGTGGGTTTGTCCACATTGTTTAAGTTTAGTATCAATTTGGGGAACGGGACGTACTCCCTGTTCTATCCCTCGCCCCTTGATTTTTTTCTAGTAAAATCCAATCCCAAATATAATATGAGCCCTGCCCTCATAAGAAATCCTGTGATCTGAGCTCTGATACGATGAAAACCCTGTCACAATTTGTAAATATTTTTTACTGGCCAAGTAGATTTCGGATGTATCCTGTCCCTTGGACAAGTAGAAATGTTATAAAATCGCACATCCCTAGGGTTGAGTGTGAGCAGAAGGTGCAAGTAGCTAAGGGGGTAGAGTGAGCAGAAGGGGCTCAAAGCACACTGGTCAGTGTGTAAGCAGAAGAGTCATGGATCTGAGTGATGAGTTTGTGAGCAGGAGAAACAGGAAGAAGTGTACGCAATGTTTAAGCAGAATGTTCAGCAAGGGTAGTGTGTGTGCAGAGGGCATGGGTATTTGGGAGTGGTTTGTGAGCGTTAATGGAACTGTAAGACATAATTTCACAATGAAATTTCATGCACTCCAGTCTTAAAATGGATCAAATTACATGTCTTTCACAATTGTACATGCCCACCTTAGTCCTGTCCCTCCGGGATTTCTTTCACGTTTATGTTCAAAATTTGGTCAACTGGCCCGAGACGCACCAATTATTTTGTGAACCTGGACTCCATGATGTGATTCACATTGTAGTACTCACCTTGACCTCAGTCATACTATAATGTTACTTACCCCTCAATGACCAAGTCACCCCCAGAGAGTTGACAAAGAGCAAGTAGCTCCTGTTAAAAATCTAGCTCACTGAGATGGCACCAACAACATTCACCAATGCAAGATAGTGTTCCTAAGCAAAACAATGTTATGTGCAGTGGCACACTGCATTGTACATCAAGCGCTACAAGATCTGCGTCCAAGTCCATCTATGCCCCACTCAGTGACTTTCCAGTAATTAAATGGTGTCGATATAAATTTGCATCAAGAGAAATTGAGGAGGAAATGGGATTGTTCTCTTAGCAAAAGGTGTCATTTACCGTGCAGAGTTTAATTGAGACTACCTTTAACCCAACTGTGGTTTATTAATACTATTTCATGTTCCATTCCTGTTTGTTTTCCTAAATCTGTGTAATATCACTCAGTGTTTCCGTTTTGTTTTAAACTATGTTGCCCCTTTTCAATCTCATGTTACATCCTTTCCACTGTCCTTTCCAACCTGATGTGACACTTTTTCGCTGTACTGTTGGAGGACAATCTGAGAAAGAAAAACCAGGACACCATGTGGCAAAGTAATATAGGTTTAATGAAATCAGTAACCTCTGTGGAGGGTGAAATCTGATGTCCGAAGTACTGCATTCAGGCAATGATATTTATACACCAAAACCGCAAGCTGACAGGTTTAAGAGTTCAATAAGTTTTGAAACTAAGATACATTAAAATCTCTAATGTGGGTTTCTGTTAAAGTCCAAGCGAATCAAAAATATTTTTATATGGCTGCACAGCGCATAATTATATCTTGCTAAATGCAAATTTTGCCAACATATCTTACCTTTACGTGTGGTTTCTTTTGCCAAGCTCTCGGATCTTTGTGTGGTTTCTGCAGCAGCATGCACATGTCTGCATATGTTCAAAGGCAGGATGAGACACCTGGTTTTGCACTCGTGTGTGAACACATACTCAGGATGAAAGAAACCGCAGCACATAGAGGGGATACGGGCCCTAATGTGAAAAGCATATCAACTAATTTCTGTAGCAGATGAAGACAATGGTGACCTGTCTTCGTGCAACAGCTCAGCTGAACTAATCAACAAATGTACTTCAAGTTTCCAGAAACTCTCTTTCAGATGAAAGCGATGGTACGGCTGACGTGAACCCACGCACGCCGCCGTTGTGCTTCCTGTTTCCTTGTGGCTCCGCCCATGAGTGCAACGCTGGATCCCTGCTAGGTGCCGGAGCTCCGTTTGAAACTACCGGCAGAATTATCACGGCGCCTATCTGCCGCTCACTGGGGGCCTGATGCCTGAATTTGTTTTGCCGCTGTGATAGCGGGTCTGGCGGTTGCTGGGACAACACATTTTTGGGACGTCGGATTTGCGAGGCAAGGCATGCTGAGCTCCACCCTGCTCGCACTCGCACCTTATTCACCCTCCACGCCTGCTCCACTTCAACACGCCGAGGTCTGTTCGTCATGCTGTTGATACCTTTGCTTGCTGCCCCAGTTAAATTACTTATCAAAGGACATTGTTATATATCTCTTTTGTAACAATCTGGCTTTAACAAAAATAGCCTGTGATAACGCCTAGTTGCGCTTGGGACGAACTCCACGCTGACTCTTGCCGCAGAGCCTCGCTACCCTCCTATGCGCTAGGAGATTAGAGCTGTTTGGGGCAAGGACAAGCAAAGGGGAGATAGAAAATCCGCACATTGGCGAAGTGGGGGAGTTATCCTGTGTGGTCTGAAGGGAGGCTGAGGTAAGCAAGACCTTTGGCAGAACTTTTCCAAGGTTATATCGTCACACCCCCTCCTCTTTGTGCTTTAAAAAAAAAATGTGACAATAAACGGGGGGGGGGGGTGATTTGAATGAACTGAGAGACCCAGTGTATTTCGCTATTTGATGAAACCGTGACCTCAAGCTCCATAAACCAAACGCAGCTATGGCGGCAAGAGTAAAGGGCAAGCAGGCCAAGCCGGAGTTGGGGAGGGAGCTATTAAAGTTGCCAATACTGATTAGATCCCCACCAGCGGCCAAGGGAGAGAAAAAAAATAGAAGGAAAACTCAACAAAAAAACGCCCTGAAACAAAAAGCAACGGAAACTGTCGAGATATACAGAAAAAATAAATACAATGTCTTAAGAAAACAGGTTGAAGAAGACAACGAAGACGGCCAAGAGGAGGGCGAGGAGGATGAAGACGCAGAGAGTTTGACTTTGTCTGAACTTTCAGCAGAATTGAGTTTGCTAGCTGTTGGTGAGAAAGGAGAGGAGGATGGGAAGGACAAGGGAACGAAGTCAGACCGGGTGGATAAAGCTGTGGACAAAGTGGCCAAGGCTGATAACATGCCTCTAGCTAAGGGTCCTGCGAGTCAATCAACCCCCAAGCAATACCCTCTTTTCTCTAAACCCCTTATCCAAAAGGGGCAACTTTCGAGCACTCCCACACGGGGAGAGGATAACCAAGGGGGGGCAGGTGGCACACCGGAGCAAGATGTTTCTAATGTTGGAAGGAATATAAACAGCCTTACAACGCCTAAAATACCAATGGCAGAACTTGGGGAGGCGGCAGGCTCAGAAGAAGTAGTCTCGGCAGTACCAACTGTATCAACCAGGGCTTCCCCCTGTGTCGCCCTTTCCCCAGATCCGCCCCCCCCCACCCTCCGGCTCAGCTGATTACAAGCCCAAGCCACAAGCAAATTACGAAAGCTCCAAGCCAAGACTCAAGTCTACAAGCTTCTCAGGTTTCCCAGGAGGATGGCTTGTTTTCTATCCCGAATGCCACAAAAGCGAACTCTATTGAAGATATACTTGCAACTATCCTTTAGGAATTAAGAGACTTCAAAATCTCCCAGGCTCTGGAAATTTCACTGCTGCACAGCAGGCTCACGAAAATGGAGGAGTGCCTAGGTAATCTCCCCTTGAGAGTCTACGAAGCTGAAGCCCGGGTTTCGTCCTTAGAGGACTCTCTAAAGGCAATGCAGAAAGATCTTCTAGTGGCCAACAGAGAGAAAATTCAACTAGCGGAAAAAAGGCAGGACCTTGAAAATTATAATAGGAGGTCCAACTTACGGCTAGTAGGCATACCAGAGGGGCTTGAAGATAAGGATGTAGTTAAATGGTCAGCGTCTCTATTGAAAAAAGCCATACCTGAGCTCCAAGGCGACCTGACGATCACAAGGGCGCATAGAGTCCCGGCGCACAAACCCAATAACTTGAAATATCCCCGCACAATTTTGCTCAATTTTTCAGATTTTAGGGTAAAAGAGATAATTCTGAACACTGCATTTTCTAAGAAAACATTTAATGTAGAGGGGGCGAATAACTTTCGGATTTTTTCTGATATGTCGGCGGCATCTGCCTATAGATGCAGGGACTTTGTTAAACTTATTGACTCTTTTAAGAGCAAGGGAGCTCAAGCTATGATAGTACAGCAATCGAAACCTAAAGTGCTGGCCAAAGGGAATTTTTTTATTTTTACGATCCTACATGAAGCTCAGTCTGTCCTTGATGGTCTTGGAGCATAATTCACTGCTGTATTTTCAATTACTTTAACGGCGGGCCCATGGTGGAGACATGAAGCACACAAGGATGCAACAAAATGGAATCCAAAAAGAAGAAATACCAGAGAAGGACGGAAGTGGGACACTGGGGGTTACCGTCCACTCTAGGGGGGAGGGAAGGGGGGTGAAGGGGGGTGTCGCAGGGGGAAAAAAAGAGTTCATATATTGAAGAATTATCTGTTTTAATACTGACACAGTTATGGTACGGACAATGTTAAATTTAAAAGGCTTTTTTGCACAAAAGGGCGATCTAATTTTGATATCTCGCACTTGTCACTTTAAAGATCAATTAATATGTTTTCGTTTTTTTCTTTTCTGCTTTGCTGCTATCATACAATTGAACAGCTTATTTGCGGTTTTGCACAAGGAGAGGTCCAGAACTATATGTCTTGTTGTTACTTTACAATTGTGCTGAATTATCTGCTCATTTGCTTATCTGCATGAGGAGAGGTTTAAAACAACATGATGTTGCTCTTTTTGATTCTCTGTCTCTTTTCTACATCTGTGCTGCTCATTCGTTTTTTTTGCACAAGGAGAGGTATAGAACACATAATGTGCTGCAGCTCTTCTATGATCTTTTTCTACTATTATATACTTTCGCTGCTTTTTGCTCACTTGCACAAGATGAGGTTACGCAATTGTGCTGCTTATCTGCGTATTTGCACAAGGGGAGGTATACACCAACATGCTCTGCTGCTATTGTACAATTCTGCTGTTTATTTGCATATTTGCACAAAGAGAGGTTTAGAACAATATAATGTTGATCTTTTTGATTTCTTCTTGTCTCTATTATATATCTCTGCTGCTCCTTTGCTGGATCTACACAGGGAGAGGTATAGAACAAATAATATGCTGTAGTTCTTCTATGATCATTTGCTGCTATCATATATATATGCTGTTTATTGCTCATTTGCACAGGCTGAGGTTTAAAATACCCCTGGATATACCTACTTATTATTTGTTGTTTTTATAGACGTTTTAATATTTTGAAGAACAAATAGCATGGTGAAGTTTATCTCTTTCAATGTAAATGGTTTGAACAATGTTCGCAAAAAAATGCCATTGAGTGCTGGCTAAAAAATCTTATCCCGGATGTTATCTATTTACAAGAAACCCATTATAGAGATCAGGCTGAGTCAGATAAAATCTTCAAAAGCTGGGTGGTCCACAAGATATCCTCAACTGCTGGGCTGGCTCAGAGAGGAGTAGGCATACTAATAGGAAGACATGTAGGCTTTATTCTGGAAGGGACACTTATAGACCCCAGAGGTAGATGGGCAGTTGCACATGGTAAATTATTTAACATCTCATAATTATGCCCATCTACCAAATGCTTTCTCGGACCATGTGGCACTCTGTATGGAGGTAAAACTGGGGGTGCACGAAGCATGGCCTTCAAGAAGATGGGTTTCTAACAAACTAAACCTCCTTGACCCGCAATGGTGTATAGATATTGAAGAAAAGATTGAGCAGTTTTTTTGCACAGAATAGATGTACAGCCCCATTAAATACGGCCTGGGACGCATTTAAGGCCAATCTGCGGGGGTTAATTATGTCTAAAGAAATACCAAAGCAGAAGGCAAGAAGGGAGGAGAAAACCAATCTACAAATTGAACTTACGCAGGCAACCCAAGAACACTATAGGGTTAGATCAACGCTCTCTGGGCAAAAGCTCTCTGAGGCAAAGTGTATGATGAAGGATTTTTACTATGACTTAGGCAAGACTAATAGCAATCTCTATGCCCAAAAGATATATGAGGAGAGTGAATACACAGGGAAGCTCTTGGCCTGGCAAGCCCAAAAAAAGCAGGCCCGAAATAGGATAGACCAACTAACTGGCCCCATCACTAAATTACATGCTAAGAACACTGCTTCCATTGGTGAGTTGTTGTGATGGAGTCTATCAAGCAACTGAAGCAGCTACATCCGATTCCATTGGGGAATTTTTAGAGCCACTCTCAATACCTAAATTAGATGCTGATGGCAAGAAATGTCTCATACAGGACTTCTCATTGTTAGAACTAGATGAGGTGATAGGCTCCTTCCCCAATGGTAAGGCCAATGGTGATGATGGGCTTCCTATTGAATTTTAAAAAAAATTTGGAGGAACCCCGTGTAAAGAACTTCTGATACTAGTCAACTACCTACTTCAAGGAGGACCTCCACCGGACTCTTTCCATTCAGCGGTGGTGGTTAGTATTTTAAAAAAAAGGAAAGGGCAAGGAAAACATAAATTTGTACAGACCAATAAGTCTTCTAAACACAGACTATAAAATGTTTACAAAACTTTTAGCAAACCGATTAAACTAAATAGTAGGGTCTCTGGTAGCTCATGATCAGTGTGGTTTTATTGCAGGCAGGCATCTCCATTCAAATACAACATTTTTTATTGGAGGCACTAGATTCTTTTAAGACTAACAAGGTGAAGGCTCAAATCTGGCTTTTAGACGCGGAGAAAGCCTTCGATCTAGTGTCTTGGGACTGCCTTTTTGCTATTTTGCAGTTTTAATTTCACGATTGTTTTTATCTCTCTTTTACAACAACTCTATATGAATTCTAGGGCACAGATTATCATTAACAATACTAATATTGGGACATGTCAGGTCACTAGAGGCACGCGACAAGGATTCCCCCTGTCGCCAATTTTATTTGCGTTATTTATTGAACCTTTGGCGATTGCAATTAGGGATATAAGGATCGAGACTGCCCCAGTAGTTGGAATGATAAATTCCAACGATAAATATACGCGGATGGTATTGCCCTTTTTTTAGAGTCTAAAACCTCAAGTCAATTGAAGATTTTAAAAATTTTCTCTGACTTCCAAAAATTAGGGGGCTACAAGATTAATGTCAACAAAATGGAAATTATCTTAGCCAACTGCACTGTAGACACTTTAGTACCGGAATTCAGGCAGATATACAATACATGCCCAAAGAGATATCTGGGAATATTTATATTGGATAATTTGGATGATCTGTACTCGCTTAATTTTCTAGGTGGGGTCGCTTTTAGATCGTTGGAATTTATTACCTTTGTCTCTAATGGTACGGGCAGCGTTAGTACGCATGTCGGTTTACCTCTTTTTAATTTCCTCTTTAGTGCCGTACCCTGTGCAATCCAGGTCTCCTATTTTAAAAAAGTAGATGCATTGATTTCCTCTTTTCTCTGGGCAAAAAATTCTCCCAGGCTTGCACTCGGCACTTTATATCTTCCATCCGCACAAGGAGGGCTGTCCCTTCCAAATATTAGAGAATATTACTTCGCGTCTTTTGCACACCATAGTTTTAGTTTTTTTTTTTTAGAAACTTACGAGGCAGACAATTTTTTTATGAAGATGTTGTCAGAATCAAAAATCACTGACACGGTTAGAATTACGAAAGATCCAAAGAAAGTCCGCTATAAGTCCCTACAGTGGATTTTTAAACTGAAAACTCAGTTTTTGAAATTCTATTGTATCCCTAAAATAAGTAATACAACAAATTTAATCAATCTCAGTTTAGGAGAAGAGGGCTGCATGGACAATAATATAATAAATCTTTGGAAGGAGAATGGCTTCGAGAAAATTGAAGACTTCCTGATGGGTAATAGGTGGAAATCCTGGGATGTAATTTCTAGACAGATACATCACTCTTGTACAATTTTGAACTGGTCTTTTCTTATGCTTAATCCAAAACTCAGAGAGCTTGATATATGTTTTTCATAAAGAAAATATTTCTACAGCTTTGAATAATCAAATACAAAAGAAGATGAGTATTTGGATTAAAATACTAAAAGAAAATAAAGGGTAGGAATCCTCCAGTAAGATTATTGAGAGGTGGAAAAAGAGGGAAGATATTGTAATTAGCCAGCAGGTATGGGATAAGATAAATAAATTTAATAAAACCATATTCCGCTGTGCTAATTTTAAACGTATGCAATTTTATAATACATGGTTAATTTACAGAACCCCCTCTTTTCTCCACAGTATCTTCCCCCAAGTCGCCGACAAATGCTTCTGGTGTGAAGAAAAAGGCACCTGGAAGAATATTGTCTGGGAGTGCTAAAAAATGCAGTTATTCTGGAAGGAAATAGAAAAATATCTTTCTATCGAGTTCAAAACCACTATAATACTCGATGACTTAATTCCTGTCCTAGGCTGCTCCCCGAGCCACACTCCATACGATGAGTCCCTTTTTATAGCTTCTTAAATAGCTAAATCCCTTGTATTGCAGTCCTGGAAAACAGATCTTGTACCAAACTTTCAGGCATGGAAGGCAAAATTATTACGAACCCAGGGCAGGGAAAGAAAATATGCACTGAGATCAGGGGCCCTTAAGAAATATGAGAAATGTTGGAGCTTCTTTGAATCCTAGTTTGTTCTCTGATATCTAATTTTAACCACATCTTCTTAATATTAGTCTGCTAGACTGTTTTTATCCACACACATTGCACTTTATAATTAAGCTTTGAACTGATGAAATTTGAACACGTTTTTGTATTTATATGTCCGGTACTGTATTAATTCTACTACAAATGTGTCTTGTAATGTTTATTCATCTTTTATGAACTCTCAATAAAAAATAAAAAAAAAATAAAAAAGTTTCCAGAAACTGACGTAAAATGTGACCTGCCGGTTTCTGCCTAACCTACTGCCTTTATACACGTCTATTTCCATATGGGTCTGTTGCTGATTACATAGGTTTGATGTTATTTCTAACCTGAAAGGCCCACACATGGGTCTGGAGGGCTTAGATCTGTGGGAGTCTCTACACAATGCTTCACATTGTGCCTTGAATCAGTACGGATTTACAATATTCTCATTAACATATAATATATGCTCTTGCACAGTCACTTATTCTTGCTGTTCTTTCACCAGTCTGTTCATGGGTGCCTCATACCTGTCCGTGTTTTAAGAGTTGCATCCGTCGCTGCCATTTAAGTGCTGCAAAGTTACCGTTATTGTTATGTATAATTTGGAATAAGAGGACTTGATGTACACCTAGCATTAAGGTGGCTAACTTTCCATTAACACTCTGTGTGATGCTCTGTGTTCGCAGAGACACTTTGCATACAGTGAGACAATTTGCGCACACAGACTTGTCAGAAGAGATTTGATGGGGAGCAGCACATTTTTGGGGTTTATTTCCATAACACCTTTTTTTTTAAACTGTTTTTATTGTTTTCATTCAACACAGCGGCACAAATCACAGGTTGTTTACATTCATAATGCCCAATTAGGTTACTTGACCAAAGATAAATATTCAAATTCACCTCCCCATACATTTGAATAACATCACTCATGACCCTGGGTATTATGTTTACAATTATCACTCTAGTCTTCCCCAGAGTGGCCTGAACTGCCTCCATCAGAGTCCGATAGCGGATCGCATATATTCCCCCGGTATTCATTCCATGTTGCCCATATCTTAGTCCATTTCCGTGGGCACTTACGGTTTACGTAGACTGTTCTTTCCGCTAGCATATTAAGGTCCATATCCCTGCACCAGGTCCCCAGCAAAGGCAATTCCCTCGCCCCCCACTTCTGTGCTATATTACGTTTTGCTACTATAAATCCCAGCGTGACCCATATTTGCCCATGGCGTGTTAAGTCGTTCGGTTCCCATACATTTAAAAGTCGCATGCGCAGTTCCGGCAGAAGTGACACTGCCATTGCTTGCGATATTGTTCGCAGAACTGCTCGCCAGTATTCTGCTATCTTCTGGCAGTCCCATATTGTGTGCATAAAGGATCCCTCCTCCCCGCACTCTCTGATGCAAAACGGGTGTTGTGATCTCCCCATTTTGTGTAGCGTGGTCCTAGTATGGTACGTGCAGTGTAGGATCTTTAATTGCACCAAGCGAAGCCTGGCTGGTATTACAACATCCCTAGGTGATGCAAGGGCCTCCTGCCATTCTGTTTCATCCATGTCGCCTACATTTTCCACCCATCTCTCTTTTAACGGGGTCATTGGGTCCGGTAAATTATTCATTATTTTACGGTACGTAAAAGACCTGGCCTTCCTGGGCATGTGGTCCGTAAGCAGGTGATCTTCTAGATGGGACACCTCAGGGACTTCAGTGTCTGGTGGTATTACCGCCATCAATGCGTGGCGTATTTGAGCGTAACGGAAAGTCTCCATCTGGCCTAGATCGTATTGTTGCCGGAGCTGATCAAATGACAATACCCCCCCCTGTCCCAAAGGTCTCCCACTGTTGAAATACCTATATTGTCCCATTGGTCAAACCCTCTGCTTTTTCTTAGTTGTCCTAACCGGTTAGTGTCCCACAGAGGTGTTAGTTTTGTTATTGTCCCTTTCCACCCCATCCGAGTCTGTGCTACATGCATAACCGTGTGATTCGTGGGACCTAGTAGTATTGCGGCCTGCCCTTTGTTAAATAGTATTGCGAGCATATTTCCTGTGCCTAATTGGGCCCTGTCTGCCCTGTAAGCTGGGTCTGCTTGTGATGCATGTATCCATTGGTTTACTATTTTGAGGTGTGCTGCCCAGTAGTATATCTGGATGTTAGGGTGTGCTATTCCCCCATCATACCAGCTACAGTGCAACTTTACTTGCGCAATTCGTGCTGGTCTGTTACCCCATAGTAGCGTGGATACCTGTGCTGCTATCCGTTTGAAATATGTGGGTGCTATTGGATATGGTGTATTTTCAAGGGCATATAAGAATCGAGGTAGCACCATCATTTTAAACAATGCTGCCCTTCCTAGTAGTGTCAAGGGAAGGGTTTTCCAGTGCTTCACATCTCCTTTCAGGCGTTCCAGGGGGGGTGGCAAGTTTTTGGCGAAGAATTCAGCTGGGTCTGCAGTAACGTGTATACCCAGGTATTTAAATGAGTCTTGCGTGACCATCAGTGGGCAGTTATCTGGTAGTCGTGGAGCGGGGCCCTTTAGGACGTACAAGACAGACTTCGACCAGTTAATATTGTATCCTGATATCCTCCCGAAGCTATCACATGCCTCCAGCAGCACTGATATGGAGTTCTCGGTGTCAGTAAGATATACCAGGGCATTATCTGCGTATAGAGAGAGGCCGTCCTCCCATCCCTCCGCCCATTGTATGCCCTTCAGCAACGGTGTACCTCTGATCCTTGTCGCTAGGGGTTCTAACACTAAAGCAAAGAGGAGTGGCGACAAGGGGCAACCCTGACGTGTTCCTCACGACAACAGCACAGCCTCCGTCCGATATGTGCCCATTTGCTGTTACGCGTGCCATCGGTTTTGTGTAGAGAAGGCGTATCCATGCGCAGATCTAGGGCCAAGCCCCAGGTGTGTGAGGACCGCGAAAAGGTAGTTCCACTCCACCATATCAAAAGCCATCCTCGCATCCTGGGACACGAGAACCGCTGGGTCCGACAGTGACAGCGCTCTAGCCAGTGCCCCATGAAGGTTAAGCGCGGTGTTCCTATTGGGCTTAAAGCCGGACTGGTCCGGGTAGATTAATTGTCGGAGACAAGTTATGAGTCTATTTGCCAGCAGCTTGGCCAGAATTTTAGCCTCCGCATTTAGTAGTGAGATTGGGCAATAGGAGGTACAGTTGGATGGAGGTTTTCCCGGTTTTGGGATAGCTACTATCGTGGCGATACGTTGATCAAGTGGAAGTTCGCCCTTTTCCAGACTTTGTACATTTTAAGCAGATGTGGGCTGACCGTTTGCGCTAGTTGTTTGTACAATGCTATTGGGATCCCATTAGGTCCCAGTGCCTTTCCTGACTGCAGTGAGCCTATTGCCACCTGTATCTCGTCCTCTGTAGGATCAGCCTCTAGGTCCAGAGAGGCTCTTGCGTCAGTTTTGGCATTGCTATAGTGGTTAGAAATGCTGCTGCCTCCGTCTCTGACACCCCTGAAGTGGACGTGTACTCCCCTCGGAAGTATTTGGCTAATTCTTTTACTATATCTCGGAGGTCCCTCCTCCGTCCGTAATTGCAATATGCCTCTACCGCCTCTTTCTCGCCTATCTAGCCATGCTAGGAGTTTCCCCGCCTTGTCCCCCACATCATAGATTCGGTGTTTGGTCGCTGTGTGGGCAGACACCGTTTCTGCTCTCAGGTATTCCCTATAGTGTTGTTGCTTAAGATGTAGAGTGTGTGTATTCTCAGGTGTGGGGTCTGTCGCATGATCTGTCTCGACTTTGTGTAATTCCAGTTCCAGGTCCCTTAACTCTCTTTGTTTGTCTCGCTCATGTCCCATAATGGTTGCTATCGCTTGCCCCCTAATGACCGTCTTGTATGCTTCCCACACCACCGATGGGGATTTAACAGACGTCGCGTTTTCGGCAAAGAAGTCTGTTCGGAGCGGTTTCTGAATTTTGGGGATTTGTATGTACGCAGGGTAGCTGGAGTAGAGTCTGCGCTGCGTTTTATGGTGATAAGAGCTAGTCAGCACCACCGGTTGAATGGTCTTATATTTTTTCTGGGCTTAATCTCAATGTCTTAGATATTGTGCAGATTGGATTCTACCGTCATAAAGTAGTCTATCCGCGATAGACTATTGTGCGGGTTTGAGTGGAACGTGTACTGACGTGCTGTGCGATGGGTGTGTCTCCAAATGTCGCCAGCCCCAGTTCCTCCGTAAAGCTCCGGAGGCGTGAGACTCCAGTTGTCGGCGTCCTGATCGGGTACCTATCCAAGTCAGCGTTCATTGTGGCGTTAAAGTCTCCTCCGATAAGGAGGTCTCCCTCCGGTAGGGTAAGTAAAGATTCACTAAGTTCCGGGAGGGCCACCGCGTGGAGCGACGGAGGGATATAAACTGACACTACATTGATCAGCCTACCCTCCCACTGTCCCTGTAGTGCGGGAAATCTACCCTGGTCATCTATCCTAGTCTGAAGCACTATAAAGGAAGAGTTTTTCTGAACCAAAATGCCCATACCCCTGAGCCTGAGGAATTCTTGAGTGTGTTACCATCTTATATCCCCACCTCTCCAGCGCTTTACATGCCGTGCCCGTGAGGTGGGTTTCTTGCAGAAGCGCCAGTGTGGGAGCCTGGCGCTTCAGTGCCCTCAACACTAAACCCCTCTTAATTTATCCCCTAGCCCGTGGACATTCCAGGTTAATAACGTGAGAGGGGTCACCTGTGCTTCGAGGGACGTGTCCTGTGCTAGATCAGCTGGGGTGCGTGTCGCCATAGAAGTGATGAGTGGTGAGCATGTACAATTTCCCAATTGTGACCCCTGAGGCTTCGCTAATCCAAGGATGATGCGCCCTGTCATGTGTGCCATAACAAACTTGAACAAAGAAAAACTGAATCTGAACTTCCCTTCCCTGTAACCCGCCCATCCACCCTGCCTCCCTGCCTGACGGACTCAAAACCGCCCGCCACCCCAACTCAGCAGAGTGCTTCGTCCCTCCCTAAGTCATTGTACTTGTGTTCACCCTCACACCCTCTCACCCTCACACCCTCACCCACCCTCACAACTCCACACACCCCCACAACCCCACTCTCATAACCCCACACCCTCCCCCTCCCCCTCACACACCCTTACCCTCGCACCCCCACACCCTCGCACCCCCACACCCTCGCACCCCTCACCCTCACACACTCACACACCCCCTCACCTTCACTCCCTCCCTCACCACCCTCACACCCCCTCACACTCACACACCCTCACCCTCACACACCCTTACCCTCAAAAACCCTCACACACCCTAACCCACCCTCACACACCCTCACTCACCCTCACCCCCCTCACCCTCGAAACCCTCTCACCCTCACACACCCTCACACCCTCACACCCCCTCACCCCTCCTCACCCTCACACACCCTCATCCGCACACAACCTCTCACCCTCACACACCCTCTCACCCCCTCTCACCCTCACCCTCACACCCTCACACACCCCCTCACCACCTCACCCCCTCACCCCCTCACCCCCTCGCCCCCTCACTCTACACCCCCTCACCCTCACACCCTCATCCTCCCACACCCCCTCATACCCCCTCACTCTCACACCCTCACTCTCACCCTTACACCCCCTCACCCTTACCCTCACACCCCCTCACTCAACCACACCCAACCTCACACACCCTCTCACCCCCTCACCCTCACCCCCCCTCACCCTCACACCCCCTCACCCCTTCACACCCCCTCACCCCTTCACACCGCCACACCCCCTCACCCTAACACCCTCACCCTTACACACACCCTCATACCCCCTAACCCTCACACCCCCTCACCCTCACCCACCCACAGTCTCACCCCCTCTCACCCTCACACACCCTCTCACCCTCTCACCCTCAAACCCTCACACCCCCTCACACCCCCTCACACCCTCACCCTCACACCCCCTCACCCTCACACCCCCTCACACTCTCACCACCTCATTCTCACACACCCTCTCACCCTCACACACCCTCTCACCTCCACTCACCCTCACCTCCACTCACCCTTACCTCCACTCACCCTCACCCCCACTCACACTCACACACCCTCACCCCCTCACCCACTCACCCTCACCTACTCACCCTCACCTACTCACCCTCACCTACTCACCCTCAACCCCACTCACCCTCAACCCCACTCACCCTCAACCCCACTCACCCTCAACCCCACTCACCCTCACCCCCACTCACCCTCAACCCCACTCACCCTCAACCCCACTCACCCTCAACCCCACTCACCCTCACACCCCCTCTTGGGTGTGGAGCGTGTCTGCACTACTGAGGACGATTTTTTTTTAAAAAGTGTGTGCTCTTAACTTGTGGGATATTTTTAAAACTGCAAAGTTTATTTTAAAATTACTGTTACCTTGCCAGGCATAGCGCTGACTCCCCGGTCCACCGCAGCTATCTGATGCTGATTGAGTGGAGGGAGAAAGAGCGCTCCTACTTCCTGTTTGTCCCTCGGCGGGCGGCCATCTTTAGAGGGTGACGCTCTAGTCTTCCCTCACCTCCCAATCTACATACTCTCTGCCCCCTCGCGCAGCGGTAACGCGCAGCGGGAGCGCCTTCGTTGCGCCTAAGAGGCGCCAAAGAGAAGCCAGTCTGCGCCAGTCCGCGTCCAGACGCGTTTGGCGCTTTCTGGCCTGGATCTACATCATGGCAGGTACCCTCGTCTACAACTCTTCTATGCTTCTCTCCTTACGCCCTCCCATCAAGTCGTCCTGTAACCACTCATTACTTCCAACCAATACTGATTATCATTGTAAGTTCTGTTATTGGCGCCCCCTTCCATTACTCTGCGGGCATCCGCCCTCTGGACACAAATGGAGAATGTTTCTCCTTAACTGTCGGTCGTTACCGAAACACTTTACCGAACTGTACATGTTGATCGAAGACCTTAACCCTGATGCCCTGTTTTTAACAGAAACCTGGCTCCAGCTAGATAAAGACCCTATGGCAGTATGGGTCACCCCTCAAGGGTACACCCTAAAACGATCTGACCGCCAGACTGGGAGGGGTGGTGGACTGGCTATTATATACAGGGACGGTTATAAGTGCCGGGTCACTCCTACCACCACACCAGCCTGTGAGAGTCTCCCACTTCTCGCTGGAACTTTCTCCCACTACCACCTTCTCGGGCATCCTAGCATACCGCCCTCCTGGCCCCCTCAATAACTTCATCACCAAGATAACAGATCTGGTCGCAAGTGTCGTCCTGACCTCTCCCAATCTCACTTTGCTCGGTGATATTAATCTGCATTTAGACGACCCCTATAACTCATCGGCTAACAATCTCTGTTCCAACCTGCAAGCCATGGATTTATGCCAGAAGGGCTTTCATGCTACACACAATAAAGGGCATCTTCTTGACCACATTTACAGCAACATAGACAACCTCTTGGTGGAGACCCCGATTCCCTTACCCTGGACCGACCATTTTTTAATTCCCTTCACGTGGTGCACTAACCCCCCCCCCCCCCCCCCCCCTTCCTCTCAGAACCTGATCAAGCATCGAGGTAGGAAATGGCCCTCTCTTTCCTTGCCTGATTGGGAAGTGGCCCTCGCCAAAAATCCACCTGCAAGGGCAACCAATCCTAGTAAGGCAACCAATAATTTTAATCATTGGATCTCCAGTACCCTCGACCAGGTCCTTCCCAAACATGCCTGCAACACTATAAGAAGACCTAAAGTTGCCCCATGGTATACACCCGCCCTCAGACTCAGGAAATTAGCCTGCCGAAAACTCGAGAGAGCTTGGAGGCAGGATTATTCTCAACCTAGGAAAGCTGAGTATAGGGCTGCCATAAAAATCTATAAAATGGAAATAAAGACAGCACAAGCTCTTTTTTATGAAGGGAAAATCAATGCGGTGGCGAATGCCCCCAGGGAAATCTTCAAAATCGCGAAATCCCTTATCTCGCCTTCTGCTGAGCGTCCCTCTGCTGAAGGCGCTCAAAATCGTTGTAATGATCTGGCCGTCTTTTTCTCTCAAAAGATTCAGGCCATATACTCCTCTTTTAATATCATCACGGATGATCCTAAATCCCCCATCACGGATGATCCCTCTGTTCCTTGTAAGCTTGAGGAGATCCCACTTCTCGACACCCCTGGTCTTGACAAACTGATCCCTAAGATTACTTCCGGCTCCCCCAACGACCCGGCACCTCCCCAGACCCTCATCAAGGTCTTGGACGTTGTTCGTCCAGTCATCCTAGACGTTCTCAACGCGTCCATCTCTTCCAAATCTGTTCCACCATCCTGGAAATGTGCGATGGTGAAGGCTTTGTTAAAAAAACCTAACCTCGACCAGAGCAACTGGTCAAACTATCGCCCCATCTCTCTTCTTCCCTGGCTGAGTAAATTGCTTGAAAGGCACGTGAATAACATCCTAATGGACTATTTAGAGTCCAATAGTCTATTGCGTGCCTCTCAAACAGGTTGCCGTCCTCAGCACGGAACTGAGACCGCCCTCCTTGCGGTAACGGAAGAAGCAAGAGCGGTGCTGGACCGGGGAGGAAAAGTCGCCATTATTCTCCTCGATCTTAGCGCCGCGTTCGACACGGTTAACCATGCCACGCTATTACATCGTTTGGCGGGCATGGGCGTGTCGGGCGCGGCCCTAGAATGGCTGACATCCTTCCTGGATGAGCGATTTTTTCAAGTCTTTGAGGGTGAAGCGGTGTCTCCCAAACACCCACTTAGGTGCGGGGTCCCCCAGGGCTCTTCCCTAAGTCCTACCCTCTTTAATGCCTACATGGAACCTCTGGACAGGATAGTCCATCCCTTTGGTGTGCGTATTGTCACCTACGCGGACGATACCCAATTGGTGGTCTCTTTAGACCACTCTGAGGGATCGTCCCCCACCTTAGGCCCCTGTCTAGAGGCTGTTGCCAGATGGATGCAATCTTCCTGCTTAAAGCTTAATGGGGAGAAGACAGACATCATCTTACTGGGCAACCCTTCTCCCTCTGCCCTTGCATCCATCTGGCCACCATGTTTAGGCCACTCCCCCGTCCCTAAACCCCAGATAAAGAGCCTTGGGATCTGGCTCGATAGAGCACTTGACTTTTCGGTCCAGGCCACTAAGACGGCCGCCCCCTGTTTTGGGCTAATGAGGATGCTGCGGAAGGTGCTCCCTTTACTCCCATTCCAGGCGAGGAGGATCTTGGTCCAGGCCCTGATACTCTCCCGCCTGGACTATGGGAATGCTCTTTATATGGGAGCCCCGACCTCCGTTACTCAGAAGCTCCAAGTCACACAGAACAGTGCGGCGCGCCTACTCTATAACATCCCCCGCTGGCAATCAGCTAAGAACGCCCTAAGGGAGCTCCACTGGCTCCCTGTGGCGGCAAGAGTGCAATTTAAAGCCATGTGTATTTTACACAAATCGTTCCATCGAACGGGCCCTGTAATTCTACACCCTATGGTTACGCCATATGTCCCGTCCCGTTCCCTTCGCTCTTGCACCCTCCAGCTGGCAACGTCGGCCAAAATCAAGAAAGCTCGCTGGGAGGCCGCTCTTTCTCTCATACGGCGGCGAGACTTTGGAACTCCCTCCCGCTCTCTCTTCGGGAACACAACAACCACATGTCTTTCAGGAAGGCCTTGAAAACGCACCTGTTTGCTAACACCTGCTAATCTACCCCAAGCCCGCACTAAGTAATCTTTAACAAGCGCTGCGAGGCCTCCGGGTAGCTACGCGCTATACAAGTGCAATTTCCATTCCATTTCCATTCCATTCCATTCCATTCCTCACCCTCACACCCCCTCACCCTCACACCCCCTCACCCTCACACCCCTCACTTCGTCACCCCATACCATCACCCTCCTCAACTCACCCTCACACCCCCTCACCCCCTCCCCCTCACCCTCTCCCTCCACCGTAACACCCTCAAACCTCACACCCCCGAACCCCCTCACACCCCTCACCCTCACACCCCTCACCCTCACACCCCTCACCCTCACACCCCTCACCCTCACACCCCTCACCCTCACACCCCTCACCCTCACACCCTTCACCCTCACACCCCCTCACCCTCACACCCCCTCACCCTCACACCCCCTCACCCCCTCACCCCACACCCCTCACCACCCCACACCCCACAACCCCCCCCCTCACACACCTCACACCCCCACACCCCCCACAACACCCCTTCACCCTCACACACCCCTTCACCCTCACACACCCCTCACCCTCACACCCATCACACCCCTCACCCCACACCCCTCACACCCCTCACCCCTCACCCTCACACCCCCTCACCCTCACACCCCCTCACCCCTCACACCCCCTCACCCTCACACCCTCACCCTCACACCCCATCACCCCTCACCCTCACACTCCCTCACCACACCCTCACAACCCCTCCCCCTCACACACCCTCACACCCCCTCACACCCCCTCCCCCCCACACACCCCTTCACCCTCACCACACCTCCTCACCCTCCCTCACACCCCTCACCCTCACACATCCTCACTCTCACACACCCCCACTCACCTTCACACCCCCTCACCCCCCTCACCCTCACCCCCCTCACCCTCACCTCCCTCACTCCCTCACACCTCCTCACTCCCTCACACCTCCTCACTCCCTCACACCTCCTCACTCCCTCACACCTCCTCACTCCCTCACACCTCCTCACTCCCTCACACCTCCTCACTCCCTCACACCTCCTCACTCCCTCACACACCCTCACTCAACCGCACACCCCCTCACCCTCTCACCCCCTCACCCTCACACCCCCTCACCCTCCCTCACCACCCCACACCCTCACAACCCCTCCCCCTCACACACCTTCACACCCCCTCACACCCCCACACACCCCTTCACCCTCACACCCCCTCACCCTCACACCCCCCCCTCACCCTCACACCCCTCACCCTCACAACCGCCTCACCCTCACACCCTCACCCTCACACACCCTCACACCCCTCACCCTCACACCCCCTCACCCTCACACCCCCTCACCCTCACACCCCCTCACCCTCACACCCCCTCACCCTCACACTCCCTCACCCTCACACTCCCTCACCACACCACACCCTCACAACCCCTCCCCCTCACACACCCTCACACCCCCTCACACCCCCTCAAACCCCCTCACCCCCACACACCCCTTCACCCTCACACACCTCCTCACCCTCCCTCACACCCCTCACCCTCACACACCCTCACCCTCACACACCCCCACTCACCTTCACACCCCCCTCACCCTCACCCCCCTCACCCTCACCCCCCTCACCCTCACCCCCCTCACCCTCACCCCCCTCACCCTCACCTCCCTCACTCCCTCACCTCCCTCACTCCCTCACACCTCCTCACTCCCTCACACCTCCTCACTCCCTCACACCTCCTCACTCCCTCACACCTCACTCCCTCAAACACCCTCACTCAACCGCACACACCCTCACCCTCTCACCCCCTCACCCTCTCACCCTCACACCCCCTCACCCTCACACCCCCTCACCCTCACACCCCCTCACCCTCACACACCCTCACCCTACACACCCTCACCCTACACACACTCACAAGCATAGCATAACAAAACAAAGCGTAGCATATCATAACAAAACATAGCAAAGCATAGCATAAAAAATAGCATAACAGAACATAAAACAAAGCATAGCATAACAAATCATAGCATAACAAAACATAGCATAACAAAACAGCACAACAAAACATAGCATAGCATAACAATACATAACAAAACATAGCATACATAACAAAACATAGCATTGCAAAGCATAGCAAAACATAGCATCGCAAAACATAGCAAAACATAGCATAGCATAACACAACACAACACAACATAGCATAGCATAACAAAGCATAGCATAACAAAACAACAAAACATTGCGTAGCATAACAAAACATGGCATAGCATAACAAAACACAACAAAACATTGCGTAGAGTAACAAAACAAAGCTTAGGATAGCAAAACAAAACAGCATAGCATAACAAAACAACGTATAGGATAACAAAACATAGCATAGCATAACAAAACATAGCAAAAGACAACAAAACCTAGCATAGCCTAACAAAACACAACAAAACATAGCATAGCAAAAAAAACATATAATAGCATAGCAAAACATAGCATACCAAACACAACAAAACATAGCATAACAAAACACAACATAGCATAGCATAAAAAAACAAAGCTTAGCATAGCATAACAAAACATAGCAAAACCCAACAAAACATAGCATAGCATAACAAAACATATCATAACAAAACATAGCATAGTATAACAAAACCGCATAGCATAGCAAAACACAACAAAACATAGAACAAAACATAACATAGCATAACAAAACATAGCGTAGCATAACAAAGCATAGGATAGCAAAACAAAACAGCATAGCATAACAAAACAGCATATCAAATTACAACACATAGCATAACAAAACATGGCACAACACAACAAAACATAGCATAGCAAAACATAGCATACCAAACAACAAAACA